>NW_027202270.1:2776508-4134008 GCF_024711535.1 Dipodomys merriami | reverse complement strand
ACAGTGCAGATAAAGAGATCAGTGCTGTGAACTCTGGGGTCTGATAGGGGCTCAGACTGGCACAGCAGAAACAGGACCAGCTCCGTTCCAGATTCTCAATGTCAAAACGGCCAGGCAGGTGTCAGCTCACTCCAGCTACCGGATACTCCGGGAGAGGATTCAGGCTCTGAGTCACAGGAGCATCTGGTTCCAGACAATCTTGGCCTCAAGAGTAAATCATGTGACACCCAGTGAGAGCAATGGCTGTCCAGCATCACACAGTGGGAAATGGCACTGGGTCGTGGCTGCATGTTGCCCAGGGGCTTTTGTATTAAGCAGAGGTGAGCTCAAGTGTGGTTACTTTAGGTGCAGAAAGGCTGCTGGGATTGCTTCTGCTCCCACGGCTGTGGGGGACGAGGTTCCTGGGACAGGCACTGTTCTCTACTGGAAAGGGGAGTCCAGGGGACTGTGGCACTGAATTGATGTTGAGGGTGCAGGCAACTCAGGCGAGCCTTGTCTTTTCTCTGTGGAACCACAGAAATTCAGTGATAAGGGACATGTTTAAAGTTCCCCAACCATTAATGCCTCCTGCATTAATTTTATTCTGCTATTTTCACTTTCAATCTTCCTTTACATGAGTGCATAGATTTTTACATCTCTCCTTCACAAAGGTTAAAATTTTAGCCTTTTTAAAATCATGTAACATAAAATATATTTCCAACTCTCGAGTGAGACCTTCCTATTTATAGTTTTACTATGTATATGTCACCAGAGTCATAGTTTCCTGATATGGGAGGGTTCCGTGTGGTCATGTATTTCTGATTGGACAATCTGAAAGGTTGAACATCTTTCATGTATACTGTTGTTTCCTCTTATTAAATTACTTCCTGGAAATGCTCAGGATTGGAATGACAAGACCCAAGACATGAATGTTTTAACAATGTGTTAAAACAATTTGATTTGGGGAGAGGAAACATCAGCTCTGTACCTCTAACAGAGGTGGAGGAAACTGGAGAAAACAGGATGGGCAAGACCAGGCTTCCACACTGAACCCAAAAGACTGAGTGAACCTTGTATGTTTGAAGTTGGTGATCACTGGGGTGAGCTCTGTGGAGTTCCCTGGGAAATGAAGCAATCACACTGAAGACCTAGAGCTGCCACTCAACCTTCACCTTTCAGGGTCCTCTACCTCCCATCTGTTCGAATCTTGGGCTCACTTGATACCTCCATCAGGACTGTTAGCTTCCCTGATGGAGGTATCAGGTCAACGAGAAAGTTAAGGCTAAAAGGTGATAAATACATGAACATGGGAGACTGAAAAAGGGAAATCGAGCCCATACTCTTGATCTGCTGACACCAAAGGCAATGTAAAGTGTGACTTACTGCAAGTTCTCTGAAGTGCACCTAGTAGTTAATAGTCATGAGAAAGTATTCACTTACTCTATCTGCCCTGACAACCCTAAGAAGGAATCTCTAGAAACACATCATACAGAGTACATCACCCCCAAATGTCTGTTGATTGGCTGATGGCTCTATTTGTGTGTGTGTGTGTGTGTGTGTATGTGCATGCACACACACGCGCACGCATGCATGCGTGCCTGCAGGTACTAGGGCTTGAACTCAGGGCCTCATGCTCTTAATTGGCTTTTTTCGATGAGCCACACCTCATCTTCCAGCTTTTTGCTCATTAACTGGAGATAAGTCTCATGGACTTTTCTGCTCTGAATGGCATTGAAGCTCAGTCCTTAGATCTCAGCCTTCTGATTAGCTAGGATTACAGGTCTGAGTAGCTAGGATTACAGCTGATGACCCTAACCCAGTCTATGGTTGGATGTATCTTAAAAAAGGAAAAAAGGTTATAGGGGTGTATTTAGCCTAAAATTCATTAGGTATGCTTTGCATTTGAGAACAGATATAAAAGGACATTAAACATTGTAATGGTATACTTGTAAAATTAAACACTGTAAGATGTGAACAGGCACATATGTAATCTAGACATAATTTGAAATGTATGGGAGAATGTGTAGGGTATACAGAAACACTATGCTATGTTATATAAGGAACTTGAACACTAGCCATATATGCAAAACATCAGCTAGCATGATATATGACCATCAGGGTCCTATCAGAAGGGCATATATTAACTGGCCCTCTGCAAACCCACAGCCTGAGCAGGAGTTATAACATTAGCTGAGGGCTGAGCTAACATGAATGGACCACATGACTCACTCAAAAACCCATTGCCTTGTGAGAAAACAAAGACAAGAGTGATATAATGCTTCTAGTTACATGGAAGTCACGCAGGGGCTATGCCTCTCCACTAAGTATAGTCTGCCTTGGGCTCATCTTCCCCAACGCTAAAAAAAAAAAAGTCTCAGTGATCTGGCTGAAGCCTTCTGTTCTGAGAATTAGGAAAGGCCCTGTGCTTAGGGCATGTTTTTAAAATTCTAGGTGTGTTACCTCTGGGTGGGGCCAGAGGAAGTCACTCCTCTCCGGTCCTGAGGCTGGTGTGCCTCACAGACAGCGGTAGCTTCCTTTCATAGTCTCCGGCTAAATGAGACAAGACAAATGGCTAACCTAGTATCTTGTGCTAACTTGGTGGATATTTACATTGAATCTATGTTCAGGAACCTATATTTGGAATCTACATTTTCCAGTGAAAGTTGAAGATCAGCAAAGTAATCTCAGATAGGCATCCATAGCTCATGCCTGTAGTCCTAGCTACTAGGGAGACTGTGATTTAAGACTCCAAGGTTCTAAGTCAGCCTGGGAAAACAAATCTAAAAGAATCATATCCCAATTAACAAGCAAAAAGCTGGAAGTACACACATGACTCAATTACTCAAACAGTAGAGTGCAAGCCTCAAAAAAAAAAAAAAAAAAAAGCCTAGTCAGAGTATGAGGCGCTGAGTTCAAGCCCTAGTACCGGCAGAAAGAAAAAGAATAGCAGTCCCTTGGGTGCTGACATTTTGTGTAGATTTTGCACATAATCTATTCAGAAGATACATTAGAACTAGACATCCATCCCCAAACTTGACAAAGACCCTAAAGATACTGATAATCTATAGATGAACAAAAGCTAACTAACAAAGATGTTTATAAAACAAATCCAATAAGCAAAGTAGATTTGCTAACCATTACAGAACCCTCCTTCTAGCTGCCTCAATAGGCCATTCTACATCCATTTCTTGGTTCTCATACGATCTGGGAGATGATTATATAATTTCAAAAGCGTCTGTAAACTACTCATTTGCATCTGATTTCTCAATGTCTAATTTGTTCATCAGCCAAAGCAGTGTGAATAAAACCAGCTTTTTAATCAGCTTGCAAAATGAGGATAAGCAAATTAATCTCCCATTTTGTGAAAGAAGAATTTATACCCTGAGAATTAGCATGTATTTTTCACTTGATGTACCGAGAAAAGGATTTACACATGGCCGCGTTAGCCCATCTCTCTGTAAATTCCCACTTTAAACATGACTGGGAATTGAAAGAGGGTGGGGCCTGTTACAGGGGCGTCTTCAGCACCTCAGGAGCCACTCAAGCCAATGACTATACTCACGGCAAAGGGAGAACAGCTAAAGGAAGCAGTTTGAAGAACAAAGTCTCTAACCTGTAGACCCTCATTGGAAGCAGCGGCAGTAGGCCAGGTGGAAACATGGTAAGGCACGGCTGTATCCTTCTCAGACCAGGGGCTAGGACAATTCTACCCAGCAGTGTCATTTCTTCAAGTTCCTCCTCCTTGAAGAGAGGCCCATTATCCCTACCACAGTCTTTTGGGGTGTATAGCTGGTTGAGTTCCACCCCATATGCTGGTTCAGTGATTGGTAGCTAGGGGCTCAGGCTGGCTCCTGGCTTGTTTTCCAGAAGCCTTCCTTGTGAAGCCTGGGGGGTGGGGGTGGAGGGGGCGCAGAGAGGGGAGGGGAACCAGATCATCCCATGCGGCTTTGGTTCCATCAGTGTTATGTGAGACAGATGCTCAGTTCTTTGATGCTCTTTAGCCAACAATGCACTTTTCTTGGATGGAAATCTCAGGAGTGACTGTCCTGACCTACATTTGGACTGAACTTGGTAAAGCCAAACTTCACTCTGATGCGACATTATCGACTTAGCCAACCTTGTTACTTTTGGATAACCTCTCCAGGACTCAAGATCTAGATCTCACATCAAAGAGACATTTACATAGCCATGATCCAGCATTATTCCAATAGCCACAAGTGAGAGGCAACTCACATATCCTTCAACAGATGGATGACAAACAAAATATGGCAATGCTGTGCAATGGAATATTATTCATCATTCAGAAGGAGGGAATTATGGCCTGTGCTACAATAGGACTAATGGAGAATGTTGTGCCAAGTCACAGAAAGACTAACCCTGCAGGGTTCTACTCCTCCTGAGACAAAGTACACAGACACAGCAAATGGAACCACAGGTACCATAGGAGCATTGTTTAATGTGTCTGGAGTGGCACTGTTATAAGCCCTAGTATTCTTCCTATGCCTTCACCCTTCTCTCTGCCTCTTCCTGTGTCTTCATCCTTCTCTCTGCCTTGGCCTCAAAGCAGGTGGGCTGTAAACTTGAATGTGCAAAAAATAGCATCTCTAATTTCACCCAAATCTAACTGAAGTACAGAAACTTCTTCCTTCCATCAACACAGACCAGGAATCACAGACTTTGAAACTATCTGTGGGGCTGGGAAGGTGGCTCAGTGGCAGAGCGCTTGCCTTGCATGCCTGAGGCCCTGGGTTTGATTCCTCAGCACCACATAAGCAAAAAGAAAAAAGCCGGAAGTGGCGCTGTGGCTCAAGTGGTAGAGTGCTAGCCTTGAGCTGAAGAGCTGAGGGACAGTGCCCAGGCACAGAGTTCAGGCCCCACAACCGGATCCCCCCAAAAAATATATAAAAGAAAAAAAAAGGAACTATCTGTGGCCTTGTCACCAGAGAAATAAGGTGTTTCCCTATCCCATTCAAGTAGCACGGAAATCTTAAAATAGTTCTCAAGCTTATCTGTAATTCAAAGCTATGGTTAACACACCAGCTGCTACATCTTATTAATTAATACATCAGTAAGGAAACAAGCATCCTCTATTGTAGCCCATTAATGATCTTGACAAGTACATCTCAATATAACATAACTTCTTCCTAATCCTATGTGTCTTGTTGAATGAATTTTAAAACACTAAATGAAAATGAAGAAGCCTGTGGTGGTGTAGTTTTCTACAGACAACCTTGTCACTAAATACTCGTGCTCAAGTTCCACCCCAAATATATTTCAGATTACAGAAATATGCAACATATATAAAATGTAAGTATACACCACTGTATTTCCATTGCAGTGTAGTAGGCAGAATAAACGCTCCTCAAAGACGTCTATGTCTTAATTCCCAGAACCTGTGAGAATTCACCTTACAAGGCAAGAAAGTCCTGGCAGATGTCTCTAGATTACGAGTCTTGAACTAGGGAAATGATCCTGGATGGTCTGTGAGAGCTCCAAGAAGTCAGAAGTCATTACAAGCAAAAGAGGGACACAGGAGGGCCAGAGGGAGACTTGAAGGTGCTACCATGGCTTAAAGATGGAGGAGGGGCCCTGGAACAAGGAATGCTGGGGTTCCAGATGCCGGAAAAGGTGGGGAAACAGCTGCTCTCCCACAGCCTGCACAAGGGAAGGCTGACACCTGCTGATACCTGCGTTTCAGCTCAGGGGACTCACTTCAGGACTCTGCCTCCAGCTCTGCAGAAGTCGGTGACATGTTCAATCACTGTCTGTAGCAATTTGTTATAGCAGCAACAGGAAGCCGGCACACCATGGGAACTCCAGGACATCGCTGCTTAGCAAAGACACCCAGGTAGAAGACAGGACGCGGCCTTTGCTTGTATGCTTGTCTTCTGAGAAATAGACTTCTTCCTGTCTTCCCTCAATAATGAACATTTCACAGAGTCCTGCAGCCCTTGGACAGAACTGGCCCCTCCCATCTCTGGTAAACTGATTCCTTATCCTAGCCTATCTTATTCAATTCATTGATAAAATTGAATTTTCAACCTTTTAAAGAATCACAAAATCCACCTGACACAAACGGCTCAAACCTGTAATCTTAGATATTTGAGAGACTTGAGAATTGTAGTTCAAAGCCAGCCCAGGCAAAAAGTTCATGAGATGCCCATCTCAACCAAGATCTGGGTGCACTGGCACACACCTGCCATCCCAGCTACCTGTCATCCTTATTCTACAGGAGGCCTGAAATAGGTGGATCATGGTCCAGGGGTCCCGGTGTGGCACTGGGGTTTGAACTCAGGCTCCCCTTACCAGCCAGGTATTCTACCATTTGAACCACACACTCCCATACCTTTTTGGCTTTCGTTCCTTTTTTCAGATAGAGTCTCATGCTTTTACCTGAGCTATCCTCAGACCATAGTCCTCCTAGATGTTAGGAGATTGTCCCAAGTAGCTGGGACTACAGATATGCACCTCCCCCTTCACCCTTTTCACCCTGGCTATTCCTGAGGTATGGTCTTGATTTTTGCCTCGGCTTGCCTGGATTGCTTCCCATAGTAGCTGAGGGGGCAGCCCCTGCCACTGTGCCCAGCTTTTATGTAGAGATGAGGTCTAGAGAACTGTTTTGCACAAACGGGCCTGAAACCATAGCCTTCGGAATCTTAGCCTCCTATGTAGCTGGCATGACAGCCAGGAGATACTGGCACCCAGCTGCCTCTTCACTTTTGATAAAGGCCAGGGACACGTTCCTCCTACCAGTCCCCCCCCCAAACTGTCTATAACCATATTTTTCCTAGTATCAGAGAAACACAGCAGTGAAAGGGTTACTGTATACTGGACAGCAGTGAGGGCTAATTAATGTGTTACGAGCCCAAGAACATCCTCACCACAATCTCTGCCATCTCTGCACCTGCACCTTCGTCCCTGCCATGTGCACATGCCTCACTTTACCTGGCGAAAGACAGGGTGGCATGCAGAATCAACGTTGCTCATCAGATGACCTTCAGATAGAGAGATTATCTGTGGCCAATCGAGGCACATGCTGCGCATGCCCAAGGCTCCCAGAAAGGGGAAAGTCAGTAAGATGGTGTTGGAGAGAGTAGATGTTAGGAAGACTCAACTTCATTGTGCCCACTTTGAAATAGGAGGAGGCCAGGTCAGAATTCAAGGCAAAACTTCCTCTAGAAGATGGGAAAGGCAGGAAATGGATCATACCAGGGTTGGAGAAAGGCAAGTAAATCTGGTGGACACCTGATGTCAGATGATGGGTCGTCAGATCGACAGGATTACAGGTTAATCCGTGTGTGTTTAAGTTACCAAGTTGTGGCAACAAGCGAAAATAATGCTGTTTTGGAAGGAGCCATGGCTGTGTGACAAGGGCTAAGCAGAAATGACAGGCAGTGTTCACATGGAACTGACCTCTTCCCAGTTCCTCTGTTCAGGAAAAACACCTTTACGACATACAACCAAGGAAATCAAGATGTAAGTACTGTCACAGACCTCACACAGCTCTCATAGCTCACAGTACCCTAGGAACCCTGTGAACATCATTTCATGTAAACTAGTTCATGTAAAATAGTTCCCACTAGCATTGGGTGTGTTAAAGCAGCACAAAGAGAACAGCTTGTCTGTCTCACTGCATCATGGATATCAGCTGGAGCACTTGAACTTTCCGGGCAGAAAGTGCTGAAAGATCTGTCATTTACAAAGGTTTTCTCCAGTAGCTTGAGTTTTCCTCACAACATGCTGGTCAAGAGCAAGCAGGGAAACAGAGGGACAGGTAGACACTTCATGCGCCTGTGATACTAAACTTCACACATTTTTCATGCGGTTGACATTCCTTGTAGAGAAAACCTGCGGATTTGTTGAATGAGGAATGCTGTCTCTGCATTCTCTCGTGAAAAAGATCTGCATTCAAATCCTGGCTAAGTCACTAGCTAGATAAGCTTGGGATTCTGACAGTAGCTGTTTTCTTCTGTAGAAATAACTACTTTTGGTGTGACAACTTGTACTTTGTAAGAAATCTAAGTTACAGAAGTAAGAAAAACTCTTTTCTATCATTGTATTGCTTAAAAGTTCCTGATTTGGCCTGGTGGCTTAGCTCTTGTTAAGGGAAAGAGGAACTGCTTTGGGATAAGGAAGGATTTTTGAAATGTAAGGTTTTTGTCTTAAACAGGTTTATTTATTTATTTTTGGTTGTGGGTCTTGAACTCTGGGCCTGAGTGCTGTCTCTCAGCTCTTCAGCTCAAGGTTAGCACTCTACCACTTGAATCTCAGCACCACTTCCAGTTTTATGGTAGTTAATCGGAGATAAGAATCTCATGGACTTTTCTGCCTGGGCTGGCTTTGAACTGTGATCCTCAAATCTCAGCCTCCTGAGTAGCTAGGATGACAGTCATGAGCCACAGTCGCTTAAACTTTTTTTTTTTTTTTTTTTTGAGATGGAACAAAGACATGCCCCAGGCTGTTCGACAAATAGAGCTTGGCTGGGAAGGTTAGTGGTAGAGTGCTTGCCTAGCTGCAGCAAGCCCTCAGTACACATAAACAGAAAAAGCTGGAAGTGGTGCTGTGGCTCATGCCGTAGACTGTTAGCCTTGGGCAAAAAGAAGCTCAGAGACAGTGCCCAGGCCCTGAGTCCAAGCCCCAGCAGTGGCACACAAAAAACAAAAACTAAAACAAAAACCTGAGAGGACACTTTGTCTGCAGAACATTCTGAGTTGTCCTTCCTCCTGCTCTTCCTGTTCTCTTCTCTTGCCTTCCTATGACCCCTTTTACTTTCACCAGAAACCCAGGGCCTCCATGAGACACTGCCAGTGTCTCATGAGACCAGCCTTCCATCACCAGCTTCCCCAAGACCTGAGAATGGCCTCATCATGTGACCCCGGTCATGTGACACTCTATACTGAAGGCAGATAAAATTTTCTCAGGGCTCTTGAGCCAAGTGTGGTAAGGAGTCAATTGACATCAGTTCAAGCTCAGACAGATAAAGCACATGAAATCACATACACTTCTTGAGCAGAGACAATTTAGGAATAGCCTGTAGCTGTAAAGACAGCTGTACAGGTTGGGGGATGACAGCATTATGATGCATAAAGTTATGGCTATGAATTTATTCCCACAGAGGACACAGCTCACCTTGCTGGGCTTTAGAACATTTCTGACTATAGCTGGGCTCTATGATTAATGTCCTAATTCCCACTTTTAGTTAGATATTCTCAGAGTTACTCATCCAACACTAGCTTGTTTGTGTGGCTTTGTGAATGCAAGTGTGCAAATCTTCATGGCTGTAAAACCACTAAAGATAGTCATCGTATTTTATTGTATAAATAGAATACTGCACCTATCTAGGATACAGTAAGTGATCAATAAAGATTAATTGAATGCATAAGTGACAGAATAAATGGGCGAATGAATGGGAAGACTTTGGTATATTTTTTATTTTTTTATTGGCATATTTTCAGGTCTTTGGTGTATTTTTTTCTTTCTAGAGCTGAAGATGGAGCCTGGGGTATCATGTATGCCAGACAAGTACTCTATCCTGGAGCTATACTCCCAGCCCTGGCTTTTGATACTTCTGATGACAGAAGAGTTCCTACTTTGAGTTAGCTTATGATGCCCTGAGATATTCACGGAAGACTAATCAGATCTAGTGGATACCACTGGCCCTCGAGTAGTTAGGAAAACTCCCATTTCAGCTTCACTAAACTTGCCCGAACACGTTATGTGCTTGGTATGATGACTGGAAGCCTGCATAGCCGGAGAGCTTTGTATTTATTCACTAACATACACTGTAGGGTGCACAATTTAGTGGGGAAGCCATTGGCTTGGCCTCACTTATTGGGCACCTGCTAGGTAGCAAGCAGTTATAGAGGCTAGGGGAACAAAACAGACAAATCCTAGCCCTCAAGGACTTTGCATTTTAATTGGGGGGCGGGGAGGGGGGGGCACAGACCATACTCAAGATAGACTAGTGAAGTACTTACTGGGTTAAACTGGGTGTAAGAAAAAAAATTAAGTGACTGGTATTATGTTCCTATTATTACTGTAGGGAATTGACACATACTTTGTGGTTTAAACAACATAAATACATATCCTATAATTCTGGAGGTTGGTAGTCTACGGTAGGCTGATCAGGTTGTGCTCCTTCTAGAATCTCTAGGAAAGAATTCACTTCCTGGAGGCTTCTCTAGCTTCTAGAGAGCACCTACATTTCTGGCTCATGGCCAGTTCCACCATCTTTAGAGCTACAGGGTAGTATCTTGTGAGGACCCCTCCCTCCCACCCTTTTCCTCCCTGCATCTCACACCCTGTTTCTTCTGGATTCTACCCTCTTGCCTCTGACTTAGGAGGACCTAGCCAGATCATGCAGGATCTCCACCCCAACAGCCTTAATTAACTTCAGCCTAGGCAAGGCAACACACTTACAGTTCTCAGAGACTGAGATGATCATTTTTTCATTCTTTCTACCACAGTAAGGAGGTGACACAGTGTCCACAGACAAGGATGCCATTTTCCATAAGGTGTCACAGAGGGTCTCAATGAGAAACTGACTTTGAGGTAAATAAATACATGACGAAAGTGGTGGAGCCAGCAAAGGTTCTGGAGGAGAAGCATTTCCAACAGAGGAAACTGGGGTGTGGTGTGCCTGGTGTATGCAGGGAGGTCAGAGTGGCTGTGGAGGACAGGAGGATGCTGCCAACAGGGACAGCGGTTCCTGCTGAGTTACAGGGAGGCAGGCCTCCTAGCCAGCATTTTCCTCTGTCATGGAGGACAGGCATGGGACTTCCTGTGAAGATGTGGGATATTGATACCCAGGGTTCTTCTTTTTTTCTTTATATATATATATATATATATATATATATATATATATATATATATATTACTGTAAAGGTAGTGTATAGAGGGGTTACAGTTACGTGAGTAAGGTAATGAGTGCATTTCCTATCCAGCAATTGTTATCTCCTCCTTTGTTTTTCCCCTACCATCCCTTCCCTCCACAGCTCCACAACTCCTCCATCCCTCCATCCCTCCCCAAAGTTTTAAAGTTTGTTTTCAACATAGTGTCTTGCACATCTCATTTTTACAATGGTTCAACCAGGGTTCTTCTTATATGGGGCAAGACGTTAGGACTACAGATCACCTGGTTCCTAACTTTGCCCTATGGGGCCTGTAACTGGCAAACTGGCACGCAAGAATGCAGGCACTCTGGTGACTGCCATTGTTATGAATAAGAAAGTCCTTTGTTTCTTACCCAGGTCTCTTAAGAACTTCAACTTCAGTCCTTGAAAAGGTGGCAGGACAAGTTGTTAGTATACAAGTAGGGGGAAAGCTGAGACTCTGCCAAGCTCTTGCTCTTTCAGGAGTTCAAGCCAGAAGGACTCTGGAGGCTGGAGAGGATGGGCATCATGGAAGGGATTTTTTTGTTGTTATGGTACTGGGGCTTGAACTCAGAGCCTTAGGCTCTTTTGGCTTTTTTGCTGGTCCTCTACCACTTGAAACACACCTCTACTTTCAGCTTTTTGATGGTTACTTAGAAGAGTATCATGGATTTTTCTGCTTGGCTTCAAACCTTGATTCTCAGATCTCAGCCTTGTGAGTAGCTAGGATTACAGGTGTGAGACACCAGCACCCAGCCATTGGAGGGCTTTGAGCAGAGGCAGTCCATGCAGGAACTCATGTGTAGCAGGCTCACCAAGGCTGCCTTCTTGAGAACAGATGGGAAAGGAACTGGTAGGAAGCAGGAGTTGGTTGATCACACCTTTGTAGGGTGGTGAGAACTCATGCCTTTGCAGGGTGGCATTCTGGATCTTTGGAAGGCTGGCTGACACTTCAGGATGTGAGAGGAGAGGCAAAGAAGCCAACACCAGTTTTTCCACTCAGCATATGGGGTGGGGGGAGGGCAGTGAAATCCAACTTGAGACAGGCTGGATTCATTCCCCCAGCTGGCCATCTAGAAGAAGGTGTAGAGAGCCAGGTGCTGGTGGCTCATGGCTGTAATCCTACTTACTCAGGAGGCTGAGATCTGAGCATCCCAGTTCAAAGTCAGCCCAGGCAGGAAAGTCCAGGAGACTCTTATCTCCAATGAACCTCAGAAAACCGGAAGTGGCACTGTGGCTCAAGTGGTAGAGCGCTCACCTTGAGCTGAAGAGCTCAGGGACGGTGCGAAGGCCCAGAGTTCAAGCCTCACGACCGACCAAAAAAAAAAAAAAGTGGTGTAGAAGAGGAAGATGGACCTGGGTTTGTTGTTCAGAGGTGAGATCTGGGCTTGAGACTCATCACTCTATAGATGATATTCAAAGCTATGAGACAGAGGAACTCACACCAACAGAAGCTGCCTAAGGAAGAGTCCCAGGGCCTTTGGCACTGAGAGGTTTAGAAAATAGAAAGGGGCAGAGAAGTCCTACAGAAGAAATGTAGGAAGGCCGGGTGAGACATCCCAGACACGGGAGAAAGTAGGGTAGTGACCAATTGCTCCAGATAGGACTACAAGGCCACATGTCTGCATCTGTTACTATGGTTACCAAGTGAGAAGTCAAAGGCACAAAAGGGGTCAGCACATCTGCCAGGACCCAAGAGCTTGGGTACCAGGATGCTTACTTAGGCCCTCCATTCGCCGGGAGCCCGCGGGGACCGGAGCTCTGGCACGGGGGTGGGGGGGTGGGGGTGGGCGGCAGGGCTGTCCGGCTCCGCGGGTCCCCCGCGTTGAGCTTACCTGGAGTCGGGGTGGGGGGGACGAGGAGCTGCGGCTCCACGCGCACAGTTCAGTGTTGGAATGGGCGCAGGAACGATGCCCAGGAAGGCTCCGTGGGGATCGCACTCCGTGCGCCTCCGCTTAGACCTGGACGCCCTGCGGGGGGCTGGGGGCGGGGGGGGGCCGGGGGCCAGGCCCACGGCCGGCTTGGAGTCGGCCGCCTCTGGGGAGAGAATGTACACGTAGAGAGGAAGCACTCGTGCCGGAGTCCAGACACACAAACACACGCACGGAGGCCGAAAGTTAACCCACGGAAACAACAAAAGCGCGGGCGGGCTTGCGCGTGGACTCGGGATGCGGAGGCGCCGGGCGGCACCGGGCGGATCGGCGGCAGCGGGTTGCACCGGGCCCGGCGGGCGAGTCGGTGCGAAGCTCGGATCCCACGGATCTTCCCGCGCGTCCGCGCCGCGCGCGCCCGGCTGCGAGCGCCGAGCGCACCGCCCGCGCGCCGGCCCCGCGGAGACGCCGCGGCGGCGGGGACTACAAGTCCCAGGAAGCCCCGGGGCAGCGCGGGGGCGGGGCCTGGCGCAATTCCCCGGGATCCGGCGCGCTGGGAAGCGCCGCGGAGGACGCAGCGGCAGCGGCGGCGGCGGCGGCGGCGGCGGCGGGCGCGAGCGCGGGCGCGGGCGCGGGCGCGGGCGGGGGCGGGGCCGACGTGGGCCGGGGCCCTGCGTGCCAGGGAGGGGGCCGGCCGGGAAGGCGGCGGGCATCTCTCGGAGCGAGCTCCGCGGCTTGCGGGCTTCCTGCAGCTCGGTCCCGGCGCGGCGGGCGGCGCACAGCGGGCTCGGCTCGGGGGTTCCGGGCGCTCCGGGCGGCTCAGCACGCAGCGCGCGGACCCACGCCGCGGCCGGGCTCCGGGAGCGACGCGGCCCCGGCCCGGGGGCCGGCCCTCGGCCCGGGCGCTCGGAGCGCGGCGGCCCGCCTGGGCTTTAATGGCTGCTCGGCCGGGCAGCGCCTAGGGCTGGAAGGCGGCCGCGGCGCGGGAGCGCGTCGGAGCGAGCCTCCTCCGGGGCCGCGGCGCGCTCCATGGGGGCGCCCTCCCCCCGGACGGCCCGCTGACCCGGGACGCCGGGGCCCGCTCGCTCGCCGGCCGCGCGTCCCGGCCATGAACTGAGCTCCGGGGCCGGCCCCACGCCCGCTCGGCCCGCGCCTTTCTTCTAGCGCCTCCTCCGCCCGCCGCCGGCGGGCCGGGCTCCCCGGGGGCTGCGGCGCCCCGGGCTCGGCGGCCCGCGGGTCCCGGGGCGCGGGGCGGCGGCGGGGGGGCGCGCGGCTCCGGGCGCGGCGCCTGCATCATGAACTACCAGCAGCAGCTGGCCAACTCGGCTGCCATCCGGGCCGAGATCCAGCGCTTCGAGTCGGTCCACCCCAACATCTACTCCATCTACGAGCTGCTGGAGCGCGTGGAGGAGCCGGTGCTGCAGAACCAGATCCGGGAGCACGTCATCGCCATCGAAGGTGAGCCGGCCTGGCCGCCCGGGGCTTCCGAAGCGCGCGGGGGAGCGGGCGCCCCGGGCGCGGCGGCGGGGGGGCGCGCGTGGTGCGGTGTGCGTGCGTGCGTGCGTGTGTGTATGTGTGTGTGTACACACGCGCCGGGGACCGGGCGTCCGAGGCCCCGCGGGGAGCTCTGCGGTCCTCCTCGCCCTGTCCTGCCAGGGCGGGCGGCGCCGCCGGCCGGGCCAGGGAAGAGGATTCCGTAATGGACAATGGAGTCTCTCCAAGTGAGAAAGTGACTGGGTACCGCCGCGTCCCGCAGCCGCCCGACTCTTCGGCCTGGCCGACCCCTCGGGGCAGCCGGAAGGTTGGGCAGCGCGCAATCTGTGACGGGTTCTTAGGCCAGGCCTGGGCGTCCTGCTGGACCTTGAAGCGCGTTTTGGAGGAGGATCGTTTGCTGGGGGCTGCAGCGACGCAGGGCCGGCCCCATTCGGAGCATGGTTTAACCCAGCCCGTGAGCACAGCGGGTACGGTTGAATTCGGTCCATGTGCGCAGCCAGGCCTCAGGCAGCGCTTGCCCAGGTGTGGGTCCTCGTGTGTTCTGTACCGAGAGTCCTGGGTCAAATTGGCAAGCCCTTCGGCGAAGGCAAGGGACCTTGCAGTGAAAAGGGTGTCACTTTGACATGCTTGGGGGCCACCACAGAGGAGGATGTGGAGGGGAGGCTGTAAGCCTGTGTGTTGGGGTGAGGGTTGGGGGACCTGGCACAATACTTTCTTTCACCTACATGTCAGGGAGGACAGTGTCCCTGCCGGAGAGACTCTGTGCCCTCCGCCTTTCAGGGGCTGTGTTCTCTGCACCAGCGGTGGCTCTCATTTATCTGCTTCTAGGCTCCCAGGGCTGCTGCTGCTGCTGCTGCTTTGCTTCATTTCCTTTCTGCCCAGACTGACCTAGGGGAGCAGGCCGTGTGTAATGGGTGATGTCAATCCAACTGCAGTTGAGCAGTTGATCAGCAGTCTGTTCTCTTGTGTTGCTGTTGGCCAGTCGTGGGATAGAGCCTGCAGGAAGGTTTGTCCGTGATGGTGGCCTGCCCCAGGGCTGCCGAGACTTCGCTTGAGGAACACTGAGAACCTGAAAGCAGGGTCTCGCTCTGCTTCCCTCCATCTACCTGTGAGGGGGCACTGACCCCTTTGGCAATATGTAGTCTAAACTACGAACTTCAGAGTGGTTATGATTTGAAGCTTGGGTTAGGTGGGGATGGTGGGTTTAGGGTTGAGGATCCCCTTGATGTTCCACCACCTCATGGAGTTGAACCACATTCCAGCCATGCTGGCTGACTGGCCAGCTGCATCCACAGGAGACTTGGTCATTCCCGGGAAGGTCCTAGCAGGCCCCAGCCTTTCAAGAACCTGGGGCTCATTGAGTAGATCCTGTCTATTGGCAGCTAAAGATACTTCCAGGCTTATCAAAAGTCAAGATTTGTTTGTGCCTTTTCAACTTGTGACAAGTGCTGGTACTTGCAGGGTCACTTGCAGATAGAGGGGCAATGTCTTGATCTGCTCTGGTAGCATTGGAAAGGGGCATTGCTTGTTTCTTCCCACCCACTTCTTTGACTGTAGCCACAGAAGTCTGATGAAACATCGTGAAAGCTGGTGCAGGTCTGGGACACACCTGGCCGAGAGCATCTCGCTTCAGAGAAGGAGCAGCCCTAGCTGAGTGAGTTGCAGAGCTCTGGTTTTCATTTTGTATTCCTGAAGATTCCTGCTGGGGTCTTGAACACTTCCATCCAAACATTTGACTTTCTAGCAGGAGGGTATGGTTGGAACTCCTTTCCTTTCCCCTTTCCTATTTCCCCTTCCCTCTTTCCTTTTTCATCTTTCCCCTTGCCTTCTGTGCACTTTTGAAGATGTTGGTTTCAGGATAACTTAATGCCTACCTTTATGATGTGAGACTGGAGTCTTTGTCATTTTTAATAAGGCTCAGAATCAATGGATGGATACTATCTTGTTAGGGGCTTTGATAATGCTATTTTTTTTTCCCTGTTAGAAACAGGAATGTCTGTATTGTGCCAGGGCTGTAGTGGATTTCGTGAGGCTTAAGAAGCATTCTGATTATCCTCTGTTCTTTGTCCTGTTATCGGCAGTGGTTCCATCATTGGTTTGTGAAGGACTCCAGCCCAGATGTCTGGCTTCATAATGGCCTCATTTTAGAGAAGAGGAAGTGGGGGTTCAGGGCGGGTGTGAACTTTTGACGGAGGTTGTTCAAAGTCTGATCTGAACCAAGGGATCAATTGGGGCTCCAGGCCTCCGCCCTCCCTGAGCAGCTCTCCTTCAGGACCTCACTCTGCCTTTCCTAGTTAAATCGACGTTGATTTGTTATAACGAAATACTCCTTCCTCTCCATGGCAATTTTAAGACCATGAATGGGTTTTACACTTACTTACTAGACGCTTTGTAAGTTCAGAGGGCTGCACAGTTGTGCCAGGGTGACAGTTTTGGGTGAGAAGAGAACTCTGCAGAAACAGTTTCGTACAGCTGTGTGCTCCTGGATACCATGTCTGAAGGCATTGTTACCTTGGGGAAACCCAGCTAGCACATGCCTGGGGAACCATGGCAGAGTACCAGAGTAACTGGAGTGCATTCCGGCTCCAGGAGACAGACCAGGATCTGCCCCAGCTGATGATCAAGTCTTGGAGGCCCAGTGGTAGGACAGCAAAACTAAGATTTAAAATGTAACAGCTGGGCGCCAGCAGCGGTGGTTCATGTTTATCATCCTAGCTACTCAGGAGACTGAGATCTGAGGATACCTGTTTGAAGTCAGCCTGGGCGGGAAAGTCTGTGAGACTCTTACCTCTAAAAACTACTCAGAAAAAGCCATAAGTGGCTCTGTGGCTCAAGCAGTAGAGCACTAGTGTTGAGCACAAAAAGGCTCTGTGACAGCTCTGTGACAGCTCTCAGACCCTGAGTTCAAGTTCCAGGACTAGGTTAAAAAAAAGTAACCATTACCAGGCTATGAGTATTAATTATAGCAATAGTTTAAAAATCCCTTGTCCTACATAACAGAAAGTTGTCACTTTTTTTTCTCTCATCTCTGTTTATATGTACATACACAATTACAGTCCTTTTACACTTTTGGTTACTGAAATGGGAGCCCTGTCTAAAGCTGATACCAGGACTTGAACTCAGGGTCCTCATGTTCTTTCCTGGCTTTTTCTGCTCAAGCTGGTACTTACCCCTGAGCCACACCTCCATCTGGCTTTTTTCTGGCTAATTGGAGATAAGAGTTCTGTGGACTTTGCCTGGGCTGGCTTTGAACCAGAATTCTTAGATCTTAGCCTCTTGAGTAGCTAGGATTACAGGTATGAGCCACCAGGGCCTCAATAAAAATGAGCTAGTAATCCTGTACTTTTGCTCTTGATCTTATTTTAAGGCCTGTCAACAAGTGTCTTTATCTTTATTTCATACTTTGAGACCCATCCCTGTCCAAATCTGTGATGTTTTAAGGAAACTTTGCAGTTAGCAGGTTCAGGTTTGTGTGGTATCCACAGGGGTGTGGCTTACATGACCTGTGTACATAGATCAGTCATAGCCTAAAGCCACCATGTCTAGGTGTGAGCTTGGGGCCCATCTCACCTCCAGTTTGAGCAGTTTGGTTTCCCCTTTGTCTTTCCTTTGAAGAGTTTGGCTTGGGTGGATGAGGTTGAACAAATGAGTCAACTGCTTTTCTTGTTAAGTAAAGCTTGTTGTTCTTTTAAGGCTAAAGCCTCTATTAGCAGCCGCACATTGTAATTCAGCTTGCCAGCCACAGAACTGGGATGCAAGTGATAGCCCAGCCAGCTCATTCAGCCCTGGCAGCTTGAGTCCCTCCCGGGCCCTGTTGGGAAGTTCAGCTGTTCTCTCAGGTTGGGACCCTAGCCTGCATTCATGCCTCTGCCTTCACTAGGAAGCGGCTCATCAGACACCCACCCCTGGTCCCACCTGGTCTGCAATGGCTCAGCTTTGGCTCTCACCCTTTAAGGTCATTTTTCACAGGTCCAGAGTTCCAGGCAGCATCTGACTCTTGGCAAGTGGAGAACTTGGGAAGACCGGGGGCAGGCAATGCACTTAACCCCATGCGACAGCTGCGCAATTGAGCGTCTGTGCCCAGGAGAGTGCTAAGTATTACACCAGCATCGTGTCACTTTGTCCTGTGACTATACCATATATGCCCTGTCTGCAACTCAGAAAGAGTAGGAAATTGCCCCAGAGATACGAGCTGGGTGCATCTGGTCTTTGTGTTAGTTTTCTAGTATCTCATGAGATAGCTAGGCAGCCCCTCCTGTTGATAGCTTCCATAATGGTCTTTGTGGCCATCCAGGCTTCTGTGCCCTTGACCGAAAGGAGAAGAGTTTGAGATTACCCCAGGATAACCCATGACATTATGTTGGCTGTGCAGTTGGAACTGTACGAGTTTGTTTCCATAGAGTGGTTTATTTAGTCTGGTTGCTGCATGTTTAGGGAAACAAGCTTCTTTCTGCCATGGGCAGAAAGTTTCTACCATGCTGGTAGTCCTTCAGGTTTAATCAGAGGTTGCAGGATTGCATCTCTATTGTCTTGTTGCTTCTCATGCCTGACCCTATGCAGTCTGGTGTCCATCCTGAGGCCAGTTTCAAGCATTTAGTCATGGTATGGATGCCCCTTCTCTGAGATGCCGAGGCCTGGCCAGGGTAGAGTCACCCACAGCCGGCCTTACTTCCCTAGAGGCGAGACCTTCCTGCTCCGGGCCCTGCTTTTGCTTCTCTACTACAAGATTCCCCCCTTCATTCTGCTCGCTGAAGGCAGAAGTCAGGAAGTGCTCGTTTTCTGTATCCTCAGACGGATCAGTGCCCATGAATCGTTGCTGACTGAGTTCCTTGCCAGCAGGTCCTTTTCCTCCCTGTTGGTGTTCTCTCAGTGTCCCCTGGAAGTGGGGGCATTTTGAAGCCTATCCCTAGAGCACTGAAGGGAGGCTGAGCATCTTTTAGATTTGGCAAGTTAGCTTTGATGGGAATGAAAGGTCCCATGGTGTTTAGAGTAGAACTGAAATTTTTTTTAGGTGGCAAAAGAAAAAGATCTGCGTGCTACATCTTTTCAAGTCAGAGCTTTGCAAAAGGTTGGCATGTTTTTCTGTTGGATGCGGGCGGGTTTCAGACAGTATCTCTGGGAGCAATGAGCGAGTGACAGACTGGCATGGGTACAATGTCGCCTTCAGTGTCATACCACCTAGAGCTGCTGATTCTCAGGTTTGGGTGGGCAAGCAGATCCCGTAGAGGGCTTGTGGAAGCACATTGCTGCCTTCAGTTTCTAGAAAATTCTGAAGGTCCAGAGTGGATTCTGAGAGCATGCAGTTCCAACAATGTCTGGGGGCTTTCACAAAGCATTGCTAGAAAGAGTCTGAAATTGGGCTGGGAAGGTGGCTCAGTGGTAGAGTGCTAGCCTAGCATGCATGAAGCCCTGGGTTCCATTCCTCAGCACCACATAAACAGAAAAAGCCAGTAGTGGTGCTGTGGCTCAAGTGGTAGAGGGCTAGCCTTGAACACAGAGAGGCTCAGGGACAGTGCCCAGGCTCTGAGTTCGAGCCCCAGGACTGGCAAAAAAAAAAAAAAGATGGAAGCTATACTTGTTCCAGTGCCTTCCTGGGCCCAGTCTTAAGATTTGGGGTATCTCGTTGCTTTCCTTCCCTTCAGCAGCTAAAGGAATTGCCTGTATACACAGAGGTTTAAACCCTGTGAAGGAAGGATTGAAACCTAAGTTTTAGTGGTTTTGATCTATGTCTCCATGATGCGGATAGAAAAGGAGGCAGGTATACTGAGAGGTGTTGAGTTTCTAGGAAGTGGTTAGGTAGAGGATGACTCTTACAAAAAAAGGTGCATTAGATAGTGGAACCAGCTGATACTGCCTTTCCTGTGAATTTTTCCTTCCTGTGAGTGTCGATTTTTTTTTTTGTGTATCTCATGAATATTTAGATGAGGTTCTTCAATATTCACTTACTATGATAATTTGGTGGATGATACATTGTGTTACTCTAGCAAAAAGACACTTCTGTAGAAGAGAGGCAGAGTCTTACATGTTTTCATCAGTTTAAATGAAAGAGCATAGAAGACCCTGAAGGGAGTGAGTTAGAAGGGAGAGAGCGGCAGCCCCAGCCCCCAGCCCCACCGAACTCATCAAAACCTGGGTCCCTGTTAACTGCCACCTCACCTCTGTTTTGCTCTACATCAGACCTTTTCTTTTGTTGCATCTGGAATTCCTTCCTTTGTACCCTCCCTTTCCCCCTGCCTACCCTGCAGCTGTTTATAGTTTGTGAGTCTCAGTCTGGCTTGTTTAACTACTGCTTTGGTTCTGTCCTCTGTTTCCCAACACTCAAAGGAGCCTATGTCCCCCTTCCTGTCCCCTTCCTGCTCCCCCAGAATCTTCGTATCCTTAGCTTGAATGATTTGAGCCCAGTAAAGCCGGATGGGGCTTAGTTATTTTTAAAACCCAGGTTTTGGGGTTCTGATCTGGTGCTTAGCTACATAATTCCTTCCCTTTGTTAAGTATCTCTCTGAGGAAGAAAATGCACTCTACAGATGTTAATCTCTAATCTTTGCTGCATCTGCTATTTTGTTCTGGGATTGGAGCTCTAGGCTTTGTGTGTGCAACCGTGAGGTCTGCCTTCCAGGAGCTCTGGGCCTCTAGGGGCTGGGAGGGAATTTTGGTTGCCTATGTCTATAAGTATGAGATGACCCATCCAGAGCAGAGCAATTGTTGTCTTTTGGTCCAGTCCCTCATTTTCTGTGCTTTACTTCCAGTTGGCCATGGCAGGAGGATGGATTGTGGGGCTGGTGGTATAGGGACACACACACACACACACACACACACACACACACCACACACACATACACACACATACACACACACCACACACACACACACACCACACACACACATACACACACATACACACACACCACACACACATACACATACACACACACCACACACACACACCACACACACATACACACACACACATGCACACACACACACCCACACCACACACACATACACACACATACACACACATATACACACACACACACCACACACACCACACACACATACACACACATGCACACACACACACACCACACACACACACCACACACACACACACACACACACACACCACACACACACACACATCCTGCCGGGCAGAGGAGGCTGTTAATGGATCCTTTGAATAACCAGCCAAATAGCTTGTTTGTGTGCAGGGTCAGGACATTTTCCATACAGAGCAGACTAAATATAGGCTTGAGGGTGGGGACCAGGGCCCAAGAGGGGGCTGTCACCGCTCTGGTATTGTTTCTTCCATTGGTAATGGGGACTCCACCAGCCTGGAACAGGTGGCCACCCTGAGCCCTCTGGGAACAGATTGGTGTTTTGTTTAACCAGGGGCTCATTTGCAAGTTTCACACTTCTCCCGCTGTTTGATGGGGTTGTCTTTTTCGGGCTACAGTGTTGGAGTATTTGTACAGTGTTTCTACACAAGCAACTGTCTCTGCCTTAAAGCAACTCATGCAGGCTGGCTGTCATTAGCATCCTGGTTAGAAGACTTTTTTTTTTTTTCCTTAAAGGGTGGGAAACACTTTGTGGTTCTGGGAGAAGAATTCCAAACAATCACTGGCCATGTTCACAAACGATTTATATTTGGTCTTAGAAATGTCAACATCCAGCCAACTCTAGCAAATAGAGCCATGTTGATTCCAGCCTACCCAGGCCATCCAGCTGTATGGTTCTGGTGTTCTCTTCTCAGCGAAGCACTCCCTTTAGGAGGGAGCTTCGTTACAATGCACTGAGTTGTAGTTTTACTAAATAAGGATGTACAGATAGCATTGAGGCTACTTGAAGAGAAGAACTTTATTTTATTTTTCTTTTAATGAATGTTTGGTGCAACTAACAAGACCTGCTGTAGTGTCATGAGGGTTTTTTTTTGTTTTGTTTTAATTCTTTAGAATTGATTAATTAATTTGAGGTGCTGGGGATCCAACCCCGGGCCTCAGGCGTGGTTAGGCAAGCTCTGAGGGTGATGAGCAGGGTCTTTCTGTCATGGTGGCCTTCCACAAGATTTTATATGGTGGGTAAGGACTTGCTAACTTTCCGAATGAGAGAGAGACGCTCACTTGGGAAGCGTGGGCTGCCCTGGACGTGGCTGCCTGTGCAGGCTCCCTGGCAGGCACTGTGTGCGAGAACTGAGTTTCCATGGCAGGCGCTTCTCAAGCCTGGGTCTGGCCTACCCTTGTTGTCAAAGGTTTTGGTTCTGCTGTGAGTCTCGAGGTTGTCTGCTCTTGTCTGACCACACCATTAGGCCTGGTCCGCAAGAGTCTCAGGTCATTTGGAGTTTGGGATCACATGATTGAGATGACTTCAAGCTCCCACAGTTTTTTGAGAACCTCCTTTTTTACCTATAGCAAAAGCAAAGACACCCCAGTTTAGGAAGGAAGGTTTTGCAAAGAGCTGGTATATCACCCCTCAAGCAGAAGGGAGACAGGCCAGGGCAGACAGAGCTTAGCTATCTATCCTCTACTGGTCAGATGCTGTGTCTTTTTGGGCTTGTTCTGCATCCATGGACACTGGCTGAGCAGCATAGAGCATAGATGAGGCTCAGTTATACTGTGCTGACCAGCTGTTCTGCCCTCATTCATGGGCTAGTTCTGCTGCCTGTGTTCCCAGAGTGTGGACAGCATGGACCACAGACGAGGCTTGTCTGAACCATGCTGGACATATGCTGTTCCCATAGTTCTGGTGCCTGTTTTGCTGTCTGTGGGCATGGACCATGGACCAGGCTTGCCTGCATTCTGCTGGTCTGGCGCTGGTATCATTGTTGATGTGTCTATTCTGCTTCCCGTGGACACTGGCCTGGTCACCTGTTTTGGGCTGGTAGGGGCCATGTTAGCATGCACATTCCTGGACATGTCTTTGGGGCTCATATGGCCTTGTTTCTGTGGGGTCCATGTTAAAAGAGGGTCTCTGTATTGGGTGGCCTTGGCTCCTGCAGCTGGACTGGCTCCCTGGACATCTCCATGGGCGGCGTCCTGGGCTGAGAGCCCTCACGCGGCTTCCTGGTCTTTTTCCTTCCCAGGTTTTTCTCCTTTCAGTGGTTTGCTTCTAGCAAAGATTGGAGTGACCTATACATTTCTAGCTCCCACACGGTCCACCAGCAATCTCTCCCTGGTTCTGCATGGCTGCATGGATGGAGCTGTGTGTGAAGTCTCCACCAGCAGACCCTGGCCCCTAGGGTGGCAGGTATACTGACAGAGACTGGAATTGAGCCCCTTGGCGCCAGCAGATGGTTAGCTGGTGGGGTGCTCTTTCCCCAGAACTCCTCACTGCTCCCACACTACCTCTTCCAGTCTAGAGGTGACTGCTGAGTTTGCCTCTGTATTTGCAAGGAAACGACTCCACTCTTGCCCTTAAGTGTTTGTGGTCCTGATAGTTCCATATTAGCACTGTTCTGAAGACACAAAAGAAAGAAAAGCTAAGGGTTGCCAGCCCTGTCTCTAGAGGTTATTTTCTTTGTTCCTGCTGTTGTGTCCTGGGAGCTGCCCCTCCCCTTCCACACAGCCTATGTTAAGCCAGTCCTAGTGCTGGGGCAGGGGCAGGGGCAGGGGCTGGGGCTGGGGCAGGAGCTGGGGCTGGGGCAGGGGCAGGGGCAGGGGCTGGGGCTGGGGCAGGGGCAGGGGCAGGGGCTGGGGCTGGGGCTGGGGCAGGGGCAGGGGCAGGGGCTGGGGCTGGGGCTGGGGCAGGAGCTGGGGCTGGGGCTGGGGCAGGGTCAGGGGCAGGGTCAGGGGCAGGGTCAGGGGCTGGGGCTGGGGCTGGGGCAGGGGCAGAGGCTGGGGCAGGGGCAGGGGCTGGGGCAGGGGCTGGGGCTGGGGCTGGGGCTGGGGCTGGGGCTGGGGCAGGGACAGGGGTAGGGGTAGGGGCTGAGGCAGAGGCTGGGGCAGGGGCAGGGGCTGGGGCAGGGGCAGGGGCTCGGGCAGGGCCTGGGCCAGGGCTTGAGGGCTGTGTGAATTTCTCCAGTGGCTTTGCAAACACAAATATTTATTTTGAGGGATGGTGGTGGGAGGGCCGTGCTTATACTGACTTTGTTTGGGATGGGAAGTGCCAAATGTGAGAGTCATAGAGAAGATGTGCTGGGGACCCCTTTGGTGGGCAGAGGGAGGGCTTTGAGGCTGGTGGGGCCAGCAGATCTGCCAGAGGTGCTCTCAGGAGTCCATGGTGAGGAAGGTCAGAGGTGGAGTTGGGTCAGCTGAGGTAGATTTCCTGAAGGATCTTGGATGCTCGGTAGGAAAGAGGTGAGTGAATGTGGCCCAGGTTGGGGGCAGGGCAGGAGCTGAGTACCCGGAAGAGAATTACTGCTAAGGACAAATGGCAGTGGCTGAGGGGCCTGGACAGAGGTCGTGGAGAGTGACTGGGAAGATATAAACTGGGAACAGCGTCAGGGCTTTTGTACTGGAGGGTGGGGGGTAAGGCGGGGGATGGGAACAGACAACTCAGAACAATGGTGGGGAGTACAGCCCAGGGCTGCCTGTGAGTCTCAGTGAATGGTCCAGGGTGAGGAGGCTGAAGTTCTGGCCTGGGAACTAGAGATGGGCCTTCTGTGGGGTTTACCTCTAGACAGGTGAACATGGAGAAGGTGGAGCAGGTTTGTAGAGGTGCCCTGCCCCTGTAGGCCGTCTCCCTGAAAAGGGCTGAGAGACAGGCACAGTGCACAGCGGATAGCCACAGCCTCTTCTGCAGGTCCCTGCACCGCGTCTGACTTGTCTGTCACGTGAGTGTGACTGGTATGGATCCATGTACGGGGCTGAGCCCGCTTCCGGGGCTTGGGCCTGGCTGGGATTCAGCATGTGGCCCTGGTTGTGATGGTCCTTGGGGGTCGTGCTTACGAAGCTGGGACATCTCCCAGCTGTGTGCCTTGCAGAGCAGTCAGTATCCATGTGGTGATGAATGGATGTATGCTCCTTCTACCTGCCTGCCTAGCTGCTAGGTGTGTATATTCTTTCACAGAAATGGCTCTGATCTCTAGACTCATGGAACCAGGTATCTGGACCACAGAAGGTGGAAAGCTGTGGCACTGGTGGGCACTGGGTCTGGCCTCCGCAGGAGGCTTAGGAAGCTCCTTGCTTGGCCCATTGGAAACCCCCTGGCTTCACATAGCAAAGTGTTCCCACTTATTGCTAGTCATTTTAGGCTTATATATCACATCTTCTTCTGGCAATAGTCTAACTCTGGAGGGTCTTTACCCTCATACCCATCCAGGCCCCTTACTCTTTCCCAGGCTCCGTCCAGCTGGCCAGGGGGATGTATGGTGATCACCGTGTCATGGGAAGCTATGGTCCCCGTGCCCCCTCCAGGATGGCGAGGAGGGCTTGGCCTTGGCCTCACTGCTGCTGCTCCGCAGAGCTGAGCTGCTCAGAGTCATAGGCTTCTTTTCTCGAAGCCGACCTCCACGTGTTCTGATGCCATGCGGGAGCATGGCTCATGCTGAGGCTGGTAGAAGTGACCTGCCTATTCCCCTGGGAAATTGGGGTGCCCCTCCACTTGCTGCATTAACATTGGGGTGCTTATGCTGTTGGGGTGTGGTCAGAGCACTGCTTCCTGAGCTCGAGCCTCTCCTGGCCCGGGGCTCTCCTCGGGTGTGTGTGTGTGTGTCCCACTTGTAAATGGCTTCAGATTGGTGTGATCACAACATTTTACCACTAAAGGAGATTAAATCTGCTAATTAAGCACATCCCAAGAGAATCTTTTTTTTCCCCTGAATGTTTTAAAATGAAATACTTCAAAGAGTGGAGGTGAAAGAATTTGTAAAGTCAGCTTTTCTCTGCTTATTGTCCAGGCCCTGGCTGTGCCGAATGTCTTCGCTTCACTTAGGAGATGAATGAGCATTCTGTTCAGGGCTCCCAGTTTTCCAAGACCTGCCCAGTACATGGACTTGAGAGGGATTCTGAACAGTTCAGGGCTTTGTATCAGAGTCCACATGTCACAGGCACAGTAGGGACAAGATGTTCATTAAGTGGAGGTTGAATGAGAAGGTGTCTCTGTGTAATCTGACCCAGTTCACAGGTGAAGCAAAGGCCAGTGTCTGCTTGACTCTGACACCCTGAATGACTGTTTGGAAGGGTGGCTCTTATTTGGGCCCCAGTGCTTTTAGTGTGGATAGGGACCAAGTCCTATGGCCCAAGACACTGCTTGCAGGGGAAGTGAATGTATCCTATTACACCGTGTTACACCATGGCTGACTTCTGGAAGCAGAGTGAGGTCACACAGGGTTGCAGTCTTGGTTGTTCTGCATGGCTGCAGGGGACAAGAGAATGCTGGCTGTACATTCTCAACAGGTTCATGGCCACTGAATTGCCCTGTGACTCTTGGGAAAAGTCTTTCTGAGCCTCCATTTCAACATGTGGACATTGTTTTTTTGTTTTCGTGTGTGTGTGTGTGTGTGTGTGTGTGTGTGTGTGTGTGTGTGTGTGTGTGTGTGTGTGTGTGTGTGTGTGTGTGTGTGTGTGTGTGTGTGTGTGTGTGTGTGTTCCCATTCCTGGGGCTTTACTCTGTGCCTGGGCACTGTCCCTGAGCTTCTTTTGCTCAAGGCTAGCATTCTACCACTTGAGCCACAGTGCCATTTCCGGCTTTTTCTATGATTAGAGATAAGAGTCTCACAGACTTTCCTGCCTGGGCTGGCTTTGAACTGCGATCCTCTGATCTCAGCCTCCTGAGTAGCTAGGATTACAGGTGTGAGTCACTGGCTCCTGGCTTTGTTTTGTTTTTGCTTATAAGAGAGGGTCTTACTAAGTAGCCCACAGTGGTCTCTTGTTATCCACCAGCTTCAGCCTCTCCAGATGATTTTAAGTATGTGCTACCATGCCTGGATTGAGCTCTTGGGTCTTCAGGGTTCTCTTGCCTCTGAAGTAACTGCCAGCATGCCTTTATTAGACCTTTGTCCCAAATTCAGGCCAAGACGGACACGGTCCATGTTTGGAATCAACAGATGCTAGGTTACCCTAGCAAATGAAGTTTTTTTGTTTTTTTGTTTTTTTGTTTTTTACCTGCAGTCTTCAGAAAACATGGGTATGAAATTCCCCTCT
This sequence comes from Dipodomys merriami, assembly GCF_024711535.1. NCBI lineage: Eukaryota > Metazoa > Chordata > Mammalia > Rodentia > Heteromyidae > Dipodomys > Dipodomys merriami. Next base: position 4,106,717 of record NW_027202270.1, on the reverse strand, counting down.
TCAGACTGATGTTTATAAAGGGAGAAGGTAGGCCTTGCATGTCTCATATGGTACACACATCTGAGTGTGTGCACAGGGTAAGCTTAGTAATCACCAACATCATCTTGCTGTAACACCTCAGTGTATGCACAGGGTATGTCTTTGCAGAAGTCACCAACATCTGCACCCCTAGACTTCACCATGTGTCCTGGTGACAGTGTGTTTGTGTTACTGCAGTGAGTGTGAGGTGAATCCTGTAAAGGTAATCAGTGGATCTGCGTTGTATGTGTGTAGAATTCACTCAGATCTCCTCTGTGGTTCACTTCCTCTATTGTGGCTGAGCTCTTTGCAGCACTAAAGACAGTGTTAATTACAGAACCTGGTGAGGCCCAAAATCCTGTGTCCTGGACTGGTTGAGACTGGGCCTGGCTGAGGCTGGGCCTGCTGGGATGCCCCAGAGGGGAGCTGTCCCCCTGCGCTCACTTCACCATGGTCTGACAGTGCCTGGCTTCCCCACACTCGACCTCAGTAACTCTCCATCCTGCCCAGAGCCAGCCAGAACCAGAGAGCTTACTTGTAAGGGTGTATAATTGGCAGTGTCATCTGGCACTGTCTGCGCCAGGCTCTGAGTGGTGTCCGAATGCCATGGTGTGCTGGTGGAGACCTTCAGCACTGTACCCAGACTGTGTCGGCCTGTCCACACCAATTTTGGACTTTAAGGCAGTTCAGCTACAGTCCATTTTGGGGTACACCCAGAATGAACCTGTGTACTTAGTTTCTTGCTAGAGACCAGCATTTAATTGCATTTTGGCATGGTGTTCTTGTCCATGTCCAAATGGGCTTTGAACGGCGGGGTAGCTGTGCAGAACAGGCTTGAGTTACCACCTCTTCACGGGCTCACTTTGTAACTGTCCCCACTTTCTCACAGATGTCACCCTCCCTAGAGCTTAGCCTCTGAACATGGCCTCTGTCTTGGGGACCGGGAGTCTTCCTTTTTGGCTGGTGCTCCGGCTTCTGCCCTGCACCGGCAGGGCCAAGGGGTGACAGACGGCTCGCCCGTCTATATTTCCAGACATTTTCAACACCAGACTTCTTGTGGCTCTGCCCCCTCTTTCTCTGGGAAGCCCACCTTGGCTGGCTGCCCATCTAGTGGGGCTCCTTTCTCATTTTCTTTCATGTTCCTGCATTCTGCATCGAAACTTCATTGTTAACAATCATGGTGTATGTGCATGTGCGCGTGCGCGTGCATGTACGTGTATGCGGTAGGTTGTCTCTTCCCCACAAGTTTAGGCACTGTCTCTGTCTTGTTCTGAGGTGTGTGTTGGTAGAGAAGTGATGGAGGGACGTGGGGACCATGGTGGAGAGGTGATGGAGGGACATGGGGACGGTGGTGGGAAGTGGAGATGGTGGTGGGGAGGTGATGGAGGGATGCGGGGACGGTGGTGGGAAAGTGGGGACGGTGGTGGGAAAGTGGGGACCGTGGTGGGGAGGTGATGGAGGGGTGCGGGGACAGTGGTGGGAAAGTGGGGACGGCGGTGGGGAGGTGGTGGAGGGACACGGGGACCATGGTGGGGAAGTGGGGACGGTGGTGGGAGGCGATGGAGGGATGCGTGGCAGTGGTGGGAGGTGATGGAGGGACGCAGGGATGGTGGTGGGGAGGTGGGGACGGTGGTGGGAGGTGATGGAGGGACGCGGGGACCGTGGTGGGAAAGTGGGGACGGTGGTGGGAGGTAATGGAGGGACGCGGGGACCGTGGTGGGGGAGTGGGGACGGTGGTGGGGAGGTGATGGAGGGATGCGGGGATGGTGGTGGGGAAGTGGGGATGGTGGTGGGGAGGTGATGGAGGGACGCAGGGACGGTGGTGAGAAGGTGGGGACGGTGGTGGGAGGTAATGGAGGGACGCGGGGACCGTGGTGGGAAAGTGGGGACGGTGGTGTGGAGGTGGTGGAGGGGCACGGGGACAGTGGTGGGAAGGTGATGGAGGGAAGCGGGGACAGTGGTGAGGAGGTGGGGACGGTGGTGGGGAGGCGATGGAGGGGCGCGGGGACCGTGGTGGGGAGCGATGGGGAGACGCAGGGACTGTTGTAGGTGGGATCTGTGCTTTCTGGTGATAGAGGACAGCTGCCTTCACCCTGTCCAACTGCAGCACTACCAACACAGCTCCTCCCTGGAATTTGGTGGGAAGATATACCCTGAGAGCTGATGGTAGCAAACTCGTAGAAGACCCATTTTCCATGGTTACGGTTACCTTGGCTCTTGTTACATAACTCCCATTCAACTCAGAAACTGGGGTTGCTTTTTAAAGCGTGAGTTCTAATATTTAAAAAAAAATATGACAAGTCGTTACAACTCAGATACGTTTCTGTGGGGGCTTTCCGGACCCAAGCCCACACTTGAGCTTCTTTTTACCAGAGTTTCTTTGGCGTTGAGAAGGTTGCATTACCCAGAGCTCTAACGCCCTGTTACTGGGAGTGGTTCGGACACTGTGCCACCCAGAGAGCTTCTGTTTGGGAGGTGCTGACGCTGCTCTCCCCGCCTCCCCCCCAAACAGGGCTGCTGAGACTCAGAGCCCCAGGATGCGTGGGCGTCCCTGAGCCCAGGTTCCTTTCATGACAGTTTATAAACACAGGAAAGGTGAGGGCTGGGAAAGCAGGAGGTGACCAGACCCTGCATGTCTCACCGAGACCTCGGATATCTGCTTCCCCAGGCCTCATTGAGGTCTGGCTGGACTTGAGTCCTCTCCCCTAAGATGGAGGAAGTTCGGGTGAGAGTCTCCCCGTGGGCAGCAGCCACCGTGCTGGACGTGCCTCAGAACTCCTCCTTCTGCCATAGGATTATTCTGCGCTCCTGTGCGGTTGTTCTCTCAGCTGAGCTCTGGTCCTCACAGAGCTTGGAGAAGCAGCTGTTGGAGTGTGTCTTCCATCTGTAGTGGACACTTAGCCAGCGCAGGGTGCACTGTCCCCTGCCCCTCCCCGGCCGTTCCACTCACATTTTATTATGGATTCATTCCCAGGAGGAGAGGCGGTATTAAACAGCGAGGGGAGGAAGAGGAGAGTCTGCCAGAGGCCTATGGGTAGGGAAGGGGGGCAGAGCTGGCCCTGGAACCTGGGCCTCAGGGACCAGGCCCAGCTCTGCCCAGCACCCCACATGCTTTGCCTTGTAAATGACACCCTTGCCTACAGGCGTCTCTGACAGCTGCTCCTGCTTCAGATTCCAGAAATTTCATTTAAGCATTTCACACATCACCGTCCACAATTGATCTCTTTCCCTCACTTCAAGAAAACCCTGCTGTAGGTTGAGTGGGGTGCGTAGGACCTCTGGTAGGGGCTGGGCATACTGTGTGTCACCCTGGTAACTCCAAGGCAGAAGTGGTGGGACCCCCATTTTGTAGGTAAAAAACTGGAATTAGTGTTTTTAATGCCTCATACAAATGGACCTGCTCCTGAAGGTGGTTGAGGCCGGATCTCAACCAAGCACAGACCGAGTCCTGCAGAAAGGACCGGGGCATTTGCTGCTGTCTTGGTCGGAGTCTGATTCTGATTGGAGGCGCTCACTGGGTCTGTTTGTGATTGGATGTTCACAGCATCTGTTTGTGATTGGCGGTGCTTGTTGGGTCTTCCTGTGATTGGAGATGCTCACTGGGTCTGTGGCTTGCCCAGGTTAGAAAGCACATCACAGCTGCCAGCCCTCCTAGCTGAGGCTTGGTGGGGCTGGCACTCTGACTGACAGGTTTAATTGCATGAGGAGGAGGTGCCTGCAGGCGGGCGGCCTGCGATTACAGGTTCCACTGTCTGGGAGGAGGGAGAATTTCCAAACAACGGGCCGTGGAAAATCTACCTGGTGCGAAATTCATACTATTGGGGAATTCAACTGTCAATGTAAGCTCACAAATTCGGTGACATTTTCATAATGAAGATGCTCCCGAGCATATTTTTTCCACATGTAAATGGAAGTTGCCTCCTCCCCCATGTGTAATTAGCTTACAGGGAAGAGATCAGTGTTCTTTCTCTGGGTTGGAGTCCTACTGAGGTGAGTGGCCCAGGGCAAGGCCTGATCATCTGTCTACTCCTTCAGCAGGAAGACTGGGAGGAGGCCAGGCAGGTATGCAGACCTACCTGCAAGGTGCCCCAGAACTCCCCTTCCCTGTTGCAAACTGGGTGAACTCTGTGGTGTGAATGTCACTTACTGCTTATTACCGGCACAACTGTTGGTGACTTTACGGCTGCAGTGTTCTTTCTTCATTCATTTGACTCCCTTCCATAACTTCAGAGGTAGAATTTATATGAGGTCAGTCAGTGGCGGAAACTGGAAATGTATCGTTTAATTTTGATGTGTTTTGAAAGGTGGATATTCCCTTGAGACTACAGTGAGTACGGGTTGTGGCCTGCACCCCTCATTATCCGTGTCCCCTTCCCCCCATTGCGGGCTGCCCCTCCTCTGCCCTGTCTGCTTCCTTGGTTCTGTCACTGTGGATTAATTCGCACCTTCCAGTATGAAGGGTAGTGAGATCACCCAGCATGGCCTTGGGATTCCCCCAGGCTGTGTGTGTCTGTGCCTTGTTCTTTCTGTTGCTGAGTAGTATTCCACCGGGAGGACTTTGTATAGCTGGCCCACCCGGTGGCTGGTTGTCCTGCTGAAGGATGTGAACCACGTGTTCTGACTCATACAAATAAAGCTGCTGTGAATATTTGCATGTAGACAGGTGCTTTCATTTTTCTTATGCGGATACCAGGGATTAAATGATTGGGAGAGGGCTCGGTGTGTTGATTGTTCATGGCCAAACCGTTGACCGAATAGTGGTTGGGTTTTACACCCCACCACAGTGGCTCTGTCAGTCTCCACTTTGGGTTCAAGGTCAGTATGCTAGTGACTGACCCCGAGTGGGGACAGTGCCTGCTCTTGTCACAGGCTCCTGGTTGTGAGGTGTGCTGTCCTGGTGGGGGAGGGTGGAGCCAGGACTGCCTCTGAGTCACAGAGCTGGAGGGAGGGGCCACTGCTCCCTTTGTGATTGCTGGCTCCTTTTCCCCACCCGTAGGCCTCAGGTGTTGGGTTGTGATCTGTTTTCAGTGGCCATGTGGTGGTGGGGTGCCTGCGGTGCTGCTTCTCTGCAGGACCCAGCCATATTAGGAGAGAGTTTTGGCTTGTCCCCACCTGGCATCTGGTGGTGGGCATAGTCTTGGAATGTTGCTGAACAAACACAATGCCCAGGACCCCCTAGACCTCATTTTCCCAGGCTGGACCCCCGTGGGGCCTCAGCATTCCAGAAACGCTCGTGTTTCCTCGGGCTTGTGGTTTACAGCGCAGAGCTCTGGGCTCCAGGGTTGGATGTGTCTCTTTCAGGCAGGAAGCAGTGGACTTTTGTCTAGCTGGCCACATGGCTTGCAGAAAGCCCAGTTTCCTTTTTTTTTTAGTTGGTTGTGGGGCTTGAACTCAAGGCCTAGTTCTGCTGTCTCTGAGCTTTCTTGCTCAAGGCTAGCAGTTTATCACTTGAGCTACAGCTCCACTTCCAAAGGCTCAATCTGAGTGCATGGATGCATGGCTTTCTTCATCTCTGGTTGCTCTCCAAGGGCCTGCCTGGAGGGGAGGGGCATGCGTGGGGTTCTGTAACCTGCTCCCCAGTTTTCTCGGATCCCTTCTCCTCTGTGGGTGTGTGGCCTTCCCTCCCCCCTCTCCTCGGTTGCTGGAGTAGGCACATTCCACTTAGCTCTGTGACTAACCCACCTGGCAGCCAGTGTGCCGTCCTCAACGAACTTCTTTCATTATTAACCTTGCTTGGCTTGGGGAATTACTCACTTGTTCTCGGGCCAGGAGAAAACCTCCTGGAAACTTTCATGTGTAAATCTTTTTGACACTCACATTCTCAAGCGTTCCCCTGGCAGTTCTGTTCCTTACGGGGTGGAGGAAAACCCCTGTAACTTCCCTGAATGCTGGGCTTTCATAGCTCGTGGTGGAGACTGTGTGTGTGTGTGTGTGTGTGTGTGTGTGTGTGTGTGTGTGTGTGTGTGTGTGTGTGTGTGTGTGTGTGTGTGTGTGTGTGTGTGTGTGTGTTTGTGTGTGTGTGTGTGTGTGTGTGTGTGTGTGTGTGTGATGGGGGTGATGGGGGTGATGGGGGTGATGGTGTCTGTGTTCACACGGTGGTCTCTTCTTAACCTGATATTGCATTAACAAAGTGTGCCGGAGAGCTGCCTTGACATCTCCGGTTGAGAGGCTGCGTGTTTCTGTAGCTTTGAGGGGAAGGCTCAGGATGGATAGTGCTGGTTTTGTTGACATATAAGAAAACCATACCTCTGTACTTCCTCCCTCATTCCTGCCTCCCTTTCCCGGCTGGAACCTGTGTGCCCAGCTGCCAAGTAGGTGGTGGCTTTCCTGCTCTTCCTATCCCAACAGTCCTTACCCAGCGGCCCTTTGAAGTAAATGACTTCAGCACCAGCGAGGAAGCTGACCTTCACCCCCTGGCCGCCAGGAAGTCATTAAGACCCATGACTGAGAAAATTAGTCTTCTGAGTGCCACAGATATGATCAGCACCACATTGTTGCCGCCGAGTGCCATGTTTCTGGCAGCCCATGGTAGGGTAAGAGCCTCTTGCAGTGCCTCCTGATCTGGTGAAGGTGGTTCCTCAGGTCATCCTGTTAGTTCTGATCACTTTCCGCATAGTCTAGTTTGCAGTTTTATTGGGTCTGTGGATGATTTGTTAATACCAGTGTGGCTTCGTGAGCTCTTTTGTGATAGCAGATGACCGCAGGGGTGTGAGATAATTGAAGGCTGGTGGATCACTGACCACTTTCTTGTCTCTTCAACACTGTCACTTCAAGGGCTGCTCTCCTTACTGTGGCTTTAGTGTGCCACATCTCACGATTCACACGTGTGCAGAGAAAGGTGGTGTCTGAACTGAGCATGTGCAGATTGTCCTGGTATCTACAGCTGCCTGTTCTAGAAGCCGGCCATTGAGGAAAATCTCCCTGTGTTCAGGGTGCATGAAGCTCAGGGCTGCATTACCCGTGTTCCGTCCAGCTTCCCCCTTTATCACTTCAGTTAAGAACATTCACTTTTACCTTGGGTTTTGGCCACATGTGAAGGGTAGGGAGATAGCAGGGCCCACTACCATGTAAAAACCATGGACCATGCAAGACCCACAGAGTTTTTCCATACCAGCTGAACTGTGGGATGCCCAATTTGTTTTCAAAATTTCTTTTAACTTTGAAAAATGCAGTTATTTCATAGATCTTCCCTTAGATCATACCACTTGCCTGGGAATCTACCCAGAATACCACAAGCCAGGATACTATAAAGACACTTGTACATCCATGTTCATTACTGAACTATTCACAATAGCAGACTTACGGAAAAAACCCAGATGCTCCACAGTAGATGAGTGGATCCAAAAAAAAAATGTGGTACCTATATGCAATGGAATTTTACACAGCCATTACAAAGAATAATATTATGTCATTTGCAGGGAAGTGGATGGACCTAGAACAAAGCATGTTAAGTGAGATAAGCCCAGCTCAGAGGGACAAACAGTATGTATTTTCTCTCGTACATTGAGCTAGATCTAAAATACTGGGACATAATAACATTTCTAGGCATTCACACACAGTGAGGCCAGAGGAGGACACTCCTAGGAGAGGAGCAGAAAGGCACAATGCCTATGTGCATCTGATCATACTAAATAATACTTATCGAAATGGACTCCAGGAAATGAAGAGTTTTTTATTTCTTTTTTATTATTATTTTTTTTCCTTTTTGTCCTGTATGTTCATTTATATGTCTTTGGGAGGGTAAGGGGAGATGCAGAAATAGAGGGACAAAGGATGAACAAATGCAGCAGTGGTACTCACTGGACACTATGTTGAAAATGAACTATACAACTTGTGGGTAGGGATGGAAGAAGAAAACTGGAAGAGAGTGAGGGAGGGGTGACACTGTCCAAAAAGAAATGCACTCTGTACCTGACTTATGTAACTGTAATCCCTCTGTACATCACCTTTATAATAACAATAAAAAATTAAAAGTGTAGTTATTTGTTGACTGTGTTTTGTCACAAACACGTAGGTATTCTGAATAGAGTGGACTCACTGTATCCCAGACAATGCAGTATAAAAGCTGTTTATACACCATAGTGTTAAAGATTGTAATTACACACAGTGTAGTTGAGATTACACATGATCAAGAGATGGTATAAAGTACATCGGGCATGTGCAGAGGCTTCGCCAAATACATAGAAGAGACTTGAAGAGTCGAGTGGGTCTTAGACTTTTTAGGGTGCTGATACCAGTCCCCTAATATGTCAACAAGTGACTGTCTTTTCCAAGCTTCAGTGGTCACTCCGGAGTCCAGGGTGATGGTAGGGTGCTCGCCTCCCTGGGAAGTTCCCTGGTGATGTTGTTGCCGGTTTGGGCACCACTATTCCAAGGTTTCCCAGTCCAGCTGTCATGGTGTGTGGAGTGGTGAGTGAGCTGACCGCAGATACCTTCCTGCTTGGTGGACCGAGGGCCACCTGCCGGACAAGTTTTAGAAGCATGGAATCCAGTGTGCTGTCCTGTGGCCCCTGTGGATTTGGCGTTTTCTCCAAGCTTTCTTGGTTAAAAACCCAAAGGCCCAGCAGTACCTGTAATTGCTCTATTTTCTTGAATTTGGTTGGGCTGTAGGAAGGAAAGAAGGGGAGAGAGGGAGGAAGGAAGAGAGAGCAGAAGGAAGGAAGGTAAATATTGATTTTGTAGCCTTTGATGAAGTTTTGGGGATCCCTTGGAGATGTGTGTTATGGTGAGGTCTCAGCTTGTGCATTTCCTGAGTGTCTGATGTGTGTGCTTATGTTTACGTGGCTAAGCACAGGTGATCCCACAGGCCCCACTCAGCATGCGCCAGTGTGTTCTGCACTCACAGCTGCCTCCCCGTGGAGAATGAAGTGTTTGACAGCTTGCTCAATCCATAAATAGATCTTGGAGCATAAATCTGGCCAAGCCTTGCACTGCATAAGCCTTTAAATGGTTCACCAGGGCTTTCAGAATGAAATCCACATTCCTTGGCCTCACCCTGAAGCCTTTGTAGGATAAGTCATGGGGGTAAATTAAGAAAGGAATATGGAGTTGCTGGGCTCAGCACTCAGGGCCTTTGCGACGCGCATGCCTGCTCTCCAGCATGGCCGTGTCCCACGCTGGGGGTGCTGCCCAGGCCTGCAGCTCACATGCCGGGTGCTCTGACCTATGCCCTGCCTTGGGTTCTGTGTCTTCTGTGTCACACATGCCTCTTGCCGGGCAGCTTTGCTTTCATAACCACATAGCTGCCTTAACTCAGCTCAAGATTCACTGACTCTCAGGAGCCACACAGGTGGCACCTGATGGTGGCCAGCCCAGAGCTGGGCCTGCCACCCCATGTGGCCTGTACACTTGTTCTAGGCACGGGTTCACACACTTCTGCCTAGCATGGACTCAGCTGTACTCAGAGGCTGTGGTCATGAGACCCATCCTCCCTCATCCTGTCCCCCCCCATCAGTGTCTCACCCACACACCCAGGCGCATGGTGATGGCCAAGAGCTTGGTTGATAGAGGGAGAGAGGAGGGCATTCTGACCCAGAGAGGGATTGGCTTAGCCTTAAAGGCATCTTCCCTGGGATAAACCCCTGTGCTACCTACCACAGGGAGCTTACACTGTGTTAGTTCAAGGGCTTGGATTTCCCAGGGGGCTATACCACAGGCTGTGTGCCTAGGCTCTGGAGGTGGCTATGGCTGCTGCCTGAAGAATGCTTTAGGAATTATTGTCAGAATTTAGGGCACTGTAACAATTCTTTGTTGTTGTTTTTAATGTACTGTGTGATTTCTTGTGTTCTTCCCTCTATGGTTTATCCCCTGTTGTCACTGTATTTGATTTTGGTACCCTGGTATTGAATATATATTTATCTGAATTAGGAAAGGGGAGAGGAACAAAGAATGGTGAGACAAAGGACAAGGGGGACCAGTGCAGCAGCGACACTCACCAGACAGTAAGTTGGAAATGATCTGTACAATGTGGGGCAGGGGATTGGGGTGGAGGGAAAGGGAGAAAAATGAGGGAAGGGGTAACAAGTTAACAAGAAATGTACTTATTACATTACTCACGTAACTGTAACCCCTCTGTACATTACCTTGACAATAAAAATAAACAAAAAAAATCTTGAACAGTAGATAACGTTGGCCTTCTCAGCAGGTGGTTCTTGCTTCTTAAAACTGTTAGAATCCGTTCACTTTCCAGCTCTGGACCCTCTGGGTTCTGGATTAAAGACATCAGAATCCCATTCTGGGTCACTGAAGTAGATGTGAAATGTATTGGCAGACGTAGGAGTGGAGACTCTGGAGGCATCGGACAGAGCCCTGGGTCTTGGGCACAGGCACAAGTCACTGGGTTTCCTGATTCCCGAGTAGTGTCTGACTGGTGTGGCATCTGCCTCTGCTCGTCTGGGGAGGGCAGGAGAACTCGATGACAGCCCCATCAGGATGGCTGCAGGCCCTCGAGGGAGAGTGGGAAGGGTTCTCCAAGAGTCGAGGATGCCGAGCAGCACGGGTCCATCGTGTTGGGGAGGCAGGAGGAGGCGCAGGAGGAGGTGCGCGGGCTGTGGTGCCTCCGCCCAAGGCCAGCGCTTGCTTGTTTTTCTGCATGAGGATGTTGGGTTATTGTTGAGCCAGGCGTTTTGTAGTATTTATATGAGAGAATTCGGGTGGGGAGGGAGAGAGTGCGATGGGTACGGTGGTGAGCTGACACAGATGCTAGTCGTTCTGAGATAGGACAGTGTATGCAAACTTGTAGGCCACTTCAAGCATTTTGAAATACCCCTCCCAACTATAAACGATGTGCCCCGAGGGCTTGGGGAAGTGATAGAGTGCCGTGTGGGCTTTGGATTCTCCTGAACATGACATACCCTTTCCTGTGGGGTAGGTCCCTGATCAGGGCGTGGTTTGCCACAGCTTGGTGTACCGGGGACTGTTCCTGGGCTGTGTGGCCTTGGTAGCCTGGTGGTCCTGTGCCTTGTGGCAGGTAGATTGTCTCTCCTGCCCAGGCTTTGCTGCTGCTCATGTGGGTCCTCAGGTTCCCGAGGCTCCCCTTGGCTCTGCTCCCTTCCTCTCCCAGACATTTTGGTTACAGGCTGCTCTCTTTCTGTCCCTCTGGCACTCCCTTTTCCACACATGCCTGGCAAGAGTACATGCCCAATAAGTGCTTGCACAACGCATGCCTTTCCTGAATACTCCACTGCATCCGCCAGCCCCAGAAATAAACTTAGTCAACACTGTGCTTGGCCCTTCTCACACGCTGGCTTGAGTCCAGAGCAAGCCAGTGTCAAGTTGTCGGCATCCGTGTCCTAGCAGCAGCAGGCCATTCCGTGCTATGCCCGCTCTGGGCTGACCTCCTCCACTGGCGCCTCCACACCTGCGGGTGCTGGACAGGAGCTCGGCTGGAGCTGGGTATGTGGATGCACATCCATTCTACTCCCAGAGAAGGCATCAGCCAGGCCTTCCGAGCGTCAGAGCAGTGTGGGGCTCTGCTCCATCAGCCAATGTGGGTAACCAGTGTGCCGTCGCCGGACTGAGTCTTTCTAATACCATTGCTCCAAAGCCAGCCTTGTGGATGCTAGCAAGGACAAGGTGCTGGCAGGGTTAGCTTCCAGAGACACCCCTCCCCCCTTCTTCCTCTGTCCTCCTGATGTTTTCTTTGTGGTGTGTGTGTGTGTGTGTGCCCTCCCGTGTGTGTGTGTGTGTGTGTGTGTGCCCTCCCGTGTGTGTGTGTGCGCGTGCGCGCGCACCCTCCCGTGCCCAGCTCTTTCTCTGTCACTGTCTCTCTTTTAAGGGTGTCAGCCCTGTTGGATTGGGCTCCTATGGAGGCATTTCATATTCATCTGTCCTTGAAGGCACATTTCTAATACCAACCACTTTGGGGTCCAGTTCAGTTTATCACCATACCATGTCTACCCTTCTCCCTCCTTACCTTGTCACTTGGGGCTTCTTGTTGTAAAAACAGCAGGGTTCCATTCTACTGTCAGGTGCTGTCAGTGTGGGGTGGTGATCCTGACTGGGGTACAGCTGACCTCTGACCCCAAATCATATGGAGCTGTTTATTTTCTGTCATCACAATTTACCCTTATACTTACTTCTTCTTAGTATCTTTATATCTATAATTTCTATGTGCATAACTTATAAATTGATAATTTGATGATTGGTATGTTTGTATCTAAATATGTTTTATAGATCTAGATTTTGTGTCTTGTAATTTTATTCCTAACGGGGTAGCCAGGACTTACTTTCTTCCTGGTACTGAAGTTTGAACTAAGTCCAGAGCTTAACTCAGCTTGCTTGCCCATGGCTGGTGCTCTACCATTTCAGCCACACCTCCAGCCCAGCCTTTTTGCTAGTTATATTGGGAATGGAGTCTTATGGACTTTTCTGCTTGGGCTGCTTTGACCTCTGATCCTTCAAGTTTCACCCTCCTCTATAGCTAGAAGCTACCAGTGCCTGATGAAATTAATTTTTTACTGTACAGGTATGAGGTTTTTTACTGTGGAAAAACAACAATTGTGAGGTTGCTATTTTGTAAAACATTAGAAGAGTATGTGTTCAGGGGTGGGGCATAGCTCAAAGTGGTAGAGCCCTGGAGGCCTTGAGTTCTATCTCTAGTAACACACACACACACACACACACACACACACACACACATACACACACATATGTGTTTAGATAAAAGTAACTTTTAATTAAAAAAATCCACTAGGCTATTTTGTTTAAGAGCCTTAAGTCCTGGGCTTCCTGGTTCAGTTCTAGTTGGCAGTGGAGGCAGTAGATGCGGAGGCAGGCATGGAGTGGGGGCTGAAACCAGGATCCCCACCTGGAGTCCTGTCCTCGGCCTGCCACCCACCGAATGGGAGCCTTAGGCAGGACCCCAGGCTGGAGTCGCTGACCTGAGAGGGCACCGAGTGGGAGCTATAACCAGGTTCCCCACCTGGGGTCACTTTCCTGGGCCAGGCCCCCAGTAGGGGCCTTGACCAGGGTCCTTGCCTGGAGTCACTGCTCCAGAAAGAGAGGGCGGGCTCTTTCCTTTGCTCAGGGAGGCTCTTCAGCATCATTCTCCTGGATTTAGTCCAAATATGCACTCAGGGAGTGTTTGTGTGGTTGATTGAGTCAGATCAAGTCTCGGAGCCCAGCTCTGCAGCTACTTCACCCTCTGACGGTGACCTCTGAGCATTTTACGTTAAAAATCTTATTATAGAAAGACTTGAAAGTAAAGTGGCAAAGGTCTGTTGTCTGCCCCTTATGTCTCCACCCTGTCACCTCCTGTTGGACTTCCCGGGGCTGTGTTCCCACCCTCACTGGGCTCAGCTTCTTAGAATTTCTTTGGTCTCCTTTTTCTGGAGCCAGGGTGGCAGTTGCTGTCAGCCGGGCCGGTGAGACTGAGCTCAGCGCTGAGCTCAGTGCGGCCTCTGAACACCCTGAAAGTACGCAGAGAAGGGAGGGGCTGGGAGCTGGGAGGAAAGACCGCCTCCCTACACATGAACTATGGGAAACAACTTAGATAGCACCTTTAGTTTTTCCTTCAAAGTGGTGGACTTTGAACTGTGGGCTTTGAACTTGGTAGACAGATACTCTGTCCCTTGAGCCATTCCTCCAACCCTTTTTTGCTTTGGTCATTTTTCATGATGGATCCCAGACTTTTTGTCTGGGGCTAGTCTCTGACTGTTCTCCTCCTTGGGCCTCCTGCTTATCCAGGATTACAGGAATATATTAACATATGGAGTCTTACTAACCTGCCTTGAATCTTCCCATCTCAGCCTGTTGAGTAGCTGGGTCTACAGGTGTAAGCTACCACGCTTGGATAGATAGTACTTTCCCAATCCTCAAAGTCATGTGTGCTTTCTGTAGCATAGGCCCAAGAGCACTACCAGTGTTATGTTAATGCCCTTAGGTTAGATTGCATTTCCAGGCCGGGAGGCTGGTCTCTTGGGTGTACTTGCTGAATGCCAGTGGTATCTTTGGTAAGGACTTGCCTGTCATTGGGCTGTGTAGCAGAGGGGCAGAAAACTTGTCATCCCTTCTGTCTGTCTGCTGGGGACAGCAGAATTGTCAGAGTAGATTTTGACCTGCTTGCAGGTAGTGCTGTTGTGAGAGCACTTGCAGATTCTGTGACAAGGATTATGTTAATTGGGTTACTAATTGGTTTAATTCTCATCCCAATTCAGAGATCTCATTCCCAACTTACAGATGTCAGAACCTGAGGCTGAGTAGCAAATGGCAATTCATTCCTTCACCTTTAGGACCTAATAAAAAGTGTAGCTGAGGTAGAATTTTAGAATGATACATATGTTCATCGATGAACCTGTATGTTCACACACGTATGTACACATGTGTGTTTGTAGTATTCTCTAAAGCATAACAGGACTTGAGTGTCTGAAGACCCAGTGTTTAGTCTCCCTGTGTTGTCACCAGCTTCAGCCACCGCCAGCCCTTCCCCAGATCACTGTCCTGGCAAACCCTGCCACCTACCAATGTTTTCTGATGTGAGGCCCAGGGCCCTGTGATTTCACCCATAAATACTTCGGTGTCTGTGCCACAAAGATGAAAACTTAGAGCACGCACGTGGTCTTGGGCTCCAGAGCTCACCTCCTGTGCGGCTTCTTCCATGTTGCTGGTCAGGCCCCATCTGTGGACATCCGTGGGCATTAGTATACATCCTGAAAAATGCTGTATCATGTGCATTTATCTTTCCTTTTTTCCCCCTACATGTCTGCAAAGCAGTATTTCTGAGTCAAAAGGGTATTTTGTGATGTAATTTTGGAGCTGGTAGTTCTGACACCATAGCTAATTCCGCGACAGACATGAGTGCTGCCACTCAGCCCCAGTGACAGCAGTGTGAGAAGGGCATCGAGGTCCTGGTGAGAGCAGAGCACATGGCCATGTTGGTTATGGAGGGAGCTGGGCACTGAGAAGCTGCTCACTTCCCGAGAGGCACAGAGCATTCTGCAGCATTATCCCTGCCTACCTTGCTGTGCCGAGTACCACGCTCCCGCCCTGTGCCTGCCCCTGGGATGGGAGCAGGACCCGGCTGGAGGGGCCTGGAGGGCTGCTGAGGGTGGCAGGTGTGGGTGAGACTATGAAGAAGCCACTAACTTTGGCAAAACACTGGTCATTCTTCAGTGGCCTCAATCAGCACCCACCTGGTGGCTCTTGGAGACAGATACTAAAAGGTACAGCTCGTGTCCCTGTGCAGGGGGGAGCACTGGAGAGTGCACGGCCTTCAGCCTCCTGGGCTGCGTCGGATGTGACCGCTAGCAGGGCACCTCGACTCCCCAAGCTCGGCTGCTCTGTGCCGCGGGCCCGTCCACATAGCCAGCGTGCGCCCTGCGGCTCCTCAGAGGCGGTGGTGACAGTGGCTGTGAAGGTGGTGGAGACAGCCAGCTGGGGATGTGTCCCCGAAAGACGGGTTGAGGGTGAGCAGACGTGGAGCCGGAGAAGGGAGGGCCCGCTCCGGAGAGACTGCAGAGAGCGCGCGCGTGCGGCGCGGGGAGGCTGAGAGGGAGCGAGGAGGTGGCAGAATGGGGACAGCCAGCGAGCGAGCGTGTGGAGGAGGAGAGGAAGCGGTGGCATTTGTGCCTAAGCCTGTTTCTTCTCAGAGCTGAGCTAAAGGCACAGGCGAGGCTGGGAGGTGGAAATAGATGGCGGCATCTGTTGGGTGCTGCTAGACAGACGTGTCCTGTGTCCCTGGGGAGCCGGAGGGTAGGATGGAGCGCCATGGGTTTGATTGGCGTGCTGTACGTGGTGTGGGCATAGCGTGAGCTCAGGCTCCATAGCAAATGCCGCACAGTGATGTCTGGCAGGTGGCAGAGGCTGGCAAGCGGCAGCTCATAGGGCTGTAGGTTCAGTTCCTGGTGAGGGCCCCTGGCGGGTCCCGTGGACAGGGTCCCCACAACCTCATCTAACCCTGAAGGCCCATCTTCCTAATGCCGTCTTGGGGCGAGGCGGGGAGGGCAGGTTTCAGCATTCAGGGTGGTGGGGTGTAAGTGTTCAGCGGCCATGGCACAGATGCTCAGAGACTTGTCCTGTCTCAGCAGTAGCCGTTCTGAGGGTAGCAGCAGGCACTCAGAGGACGGTGTTTCCGTCTTCACACACCCTGGGCACCAGATTGTGGTGCTTTCAGAGGCAGGAACTTGTTCCCAGCACCGTGGGCGGGGTGGCACGATCTAGCGACTGGACGAGATCCACCCTTGACGGGTCTCCCAGGCCAGCCCGTTGGTACCCGTTCCTGTGCTCACAGCAGGCGGGAACTGTCCTCCCGGCTCCCTGCCAGCGCCTAGTGACCACCACTGCAAGGAGCCCCTGGGATTTGCCATCCCTCCCTGGTCCTGGGAGGAGCCGGGCGCCTACTGTGTTACAGAGAAGCAGCCTCCGGGAGGCAGCAGCAGGGCAGGAGGCCCACTGACCGCGGTGTGGCCCTTCTGGTCAGGACCGCTGGTGGGTGAAGCCCACAATTGCTTAGTTTGTGGTGGCTGAGGGGTGGGGTTCGCACTGTGTACACCTCCCTGGTGCTTCCAGTAGCAGTCTCTTTGGAGGCCAGAATATTCTGTCCTCTGGGTCTGGCTGAGCTCGGGTGTCCATGGTGAATGAGGCAGACTACCATGGGAACCCAATGCCAGAGTCACCAGCAGGATCAGGGACCTTGCTCTGAGCGCAGGTCCTGCATGGAAGGAGCAGGGTCATGGCGGAGTGGGGTAGGGGATCTCCACAGGCGCCCCTCAGTCCTTCCTCTGTCCAGCTTGAGCTGCCGTAGGAGAGCATCAGCACATCGTATCTCACAGCTAGCTTGGTTGACAGTGGCCTTTTCTAAGAATCCAGGAGGTAGTACTGGACCTGCCATGGCTGCTGGAGGATGGGTCTGCTGCCATGGCCTGGATTGGGGTGACCCGTGTGTTCCTCCATGGGGCATAAGGTGCCTGGAAGCAGGTCACCTCTGCCTGGTGGATATTCTTCCGGAGCGTTTTGGTTTTTTCATATATATATGTATGATATGCTTTCCTTTTTTGGTCCTGGGGATTGATCCCAGGACATGGCACTTGGTAGGCAAGCACTTTGCCACTGAGCTACATCCCAGCCCATTCTGGGGCATCTTGGGATCCCACATAATTGTCCGGGAGACTGTTTCAAGGACCTGTGCTCTCTTGATTTGATTCTTGGATGTTGCTGGGCAAGTTAAACTTTAAAGTTATTTATTTATTTTAAAGAGAAACTTTACAGTAGATTCCAGGCAAAATCTTTCTGTGGAAGAGTTATTTTATTTAGAATGTGTTCTTCCTTAGTCTGTAGGATCTAAATGTCAGTTTCAAATGTCAGGGTTAAAGTTCTTATAGTTAGTGTGAGACAGGCCTGAAACTGAGTAAATAACTTGGAGATGAATTGCCTCCACACTTCATACGTCCTCCTTTTCCTGGTGGTCACGGTCTGGTGTTAGGTGTCATTCTGTGTCAGTGCCTCTGATGCGGGGAGGAGCTCCTAAGCCTCATCTCTGTTAGGAGGACGGGGAGCACTGAGAGGTGCGCATCAGTGTGGGGCCTCCCAGCCTGGCCTTGTAGGGGTCTGTTGATGGGGCTGGGGTACCCCTCATCTGTGCACCCACAGGTGCACCTCACAGGGACTGTCTCCACAGAGGAGACATGGGCAAGGGCTCAGGGCACCCCTGCTGCCCCGCGGCTCCTGTGCCTGGGAAGGCTGAGGTGTGCGTGTGTGGCTGCTGCCTTGTTTACTTGAAGACTGGGAATTGCATTTTCTCTTTCTCTTTTTTCAGTGGTACTGGGGTTCGACTCAGGGACTTACGCTTACTTGGCAGACACTGTGTCCCCGAACCACAGCGTCCTCCCACCCCTATTTTATTTTATTTTTTGATCGGTCATGGGGCTTGAACTCTGGGCCTAGGCACTGTCCCTGAGCTCTTCAGCTCAAGGTAAGCGCTCTTCCGCTTGAGCCACAGCGCCACTTCCAATTTTCTAGTGGCTTATTGGAGATAAGAGTCTCACAGACTTTCCTGCCCGGGCTGGCTTTGAACCGCGATCCTCAGATCTCAGCCTCCTGAGTAGCTAGGATTACAGGCGTGAGCCACCGGTGCCCGGCTCAAACCCCCATTCTTTGATTTTCATTTTTCAGTCATTTCCATGTTTTGAAAATGTATAATATAATAATTATTTCTGTTACATAAAGAGATTGAATAAGTGTCTTGTGAATAAGTTAGAGTGACAAGGAATGAATTGTTTTAGAGAAAGAAATAATTGTTAAAAGCAATTTTGAAATAGTAAAAAAAAAAAATCCCAACAACCTTAAAAGCACTTAGGAGCTTTGTAAGAGGGCTGTTTATATATACTAACCTTCATGGATGGTGTGGGACAGGCCACAGCTTTCTACCATCACCACCACCTCCTTCTTCCTCTTTCCCCCTCCCTTTCCCTCTCTCCTTCCTCTTCATCTTCCTTCCCTCCCTCTTCCCTCTCCTCTTCCTTCCTCCTTCTTGTTCTCCTCTCCTTCCCCTATCTCCTCCCCTCCCCTCTTTTTGTATTTGTTTTCTATGCTGGATACTGAACTCAGGACTACTTAACTCATGCCCCATCCTTTTTTCCTTTAGTTCACTATATTTTTTGCTTAGGGTCTTCCATTTTTTCCCCCCAGAGTCAGTGCCAGAACACCAGTCTACCTATTTAAGCCTCCTACATAGCTAGGAGTAGGATTACAGATACAGCGCTATGACTGGCTTCTTTGTTGAGGTGTGGGGGGGCGGTCCTCAGTTTTTGTCTGGACTGTCTGAACTGATATTTCTCCCAGTTTCTGCTCCTGGATAGCTGTGTGTCACCATATTGGGCCCTTTTCATTTTGTTTTTGAGACAGGTTAGCTTTGCCTGGGCTGGCCTCAAACCTCATAATCTTGCCTGTTCGTCCTGAGTAGCTGGGATTGTATACCACCATGTCCAGTTGCATGTTGCTTCTCAAGGTTAAGAAAAGTTATGACACATGTTTATTATAGTTAATGTTGCACTGTAACTCTTTCTCCCTTTCCTACTTTTCTCAGATCTGGTGTGTGGGTTAGACATGTCAAAAAAAAAAAAAAAAAAACCAAACCACATGGGCAAACACTTCCATGGTTTGGGGAAGCATTTATCACTCAGCTTTGGAGAGGAGGTCTTGCTTCTCTTCTGAAATGGAAACACTGTCTCAAGTGGAGACTCTGAAACCCTATCAGGCAGGAGTGAGACATGGGCCGCTCAGCATCAGGCCAGTGTTGTTTCTTGACAGTCAGTGATCAGAAGAGGTGGGGCCTGGGATACCAGAAATGTGCATGTACGCTGTGCAATTGGAGCAGGATTCTCAGAAGTGATTGTGTGCATTAAACTGACCTCATTCAATATGCTACCAACCAGGGGAAGGTGCTTGAACAATAGCCCTCAATTATCATGGCCTGCACCGGCCATCCTGCTGTTTTTAGACTATAATTTGTGTTCACTGTAGGATTATGTCTTTAGCCCAGAGGTTCAAGGCTTCTGCAGATGTCCTTCCAGGTGCTTCCCACTTTCTTCTCGGCCCATCTTAGAAGAAATTGCCATGTGGGGCAGCGAGCCTCCCTCCACTATTCACATCTGCCTGTGCTCACCTGGTCCTGTACCGCCTTTCTCTTGAAGGAGGCTCTGCACTTAGCCGTGCCATGTCAGATGCTGACGTGGGTTCTGAGTTCTATTCTGAATAGTGCAGGGCTGCCATTGCCCTAGGAGTCTCGAGCTTTGTAAGGCTCTTTTAAAAAGTTATGATATGTTTACTTTTATAATACTGTATTTGTACCAGAATGTTTGTACCTGTTTAATTTCTATTCAGGAAAGTCTCACCTGGGCATGGATGCCACCCTCATAACCTCAGCCTCCACAGGAGGCCAGCACACCACCCTCCACCCCCGCAAGCCTGCCTGGGGTACAGGCTGGGTCATTCACTGCCTGCACACTCCCAACATCTTTCCCCAGCCACACCCCTTTCCTCCAGAGTTTGTTTCTCAGGCTTTATAACAATAATGATTATAGACTTTGGGCTGACTTTAGGTCTGGTATTAATGAGTTGGAAAAATTCCCCAACACTGGAGAAGATCGAACCGTGTGTGTGTGTGTGTGTGTGTGTGTGTGTGTGTGTGTGTGTGTGTGTGTGTGTGTGTGTGCGTGCGTGTGTGCGCGCGTGCGTGTGTGCGCCCACGCATGCACTTCTGGGCATGTAGGGACTGGGGGCAGTTTCAGTATGGAGAAGTGCCTTTCAGTTTGTCAGTTTCCTTTGGTTGGTGAAAGATTAGCCTTGCAGCACTACATCCAGTTGCTTTGGACAAACACACATTTCCAGCTTTCTCTTGTGAGCTTTGGAGTGCCTGGTAACGCTCTTAGGCATTGGCTATTGGTTAGTTCTTTATTTTGCCTATGCTTTTTCTTTTCTTTATTTCCTTGCTGGCAGAGTCACTTGTTCCCAGGGGCCACAGAAAGCTGTGTCCCTTCATTGGATTTCTTGACTGAGCTTGCTGCTTGGTACCCGTGTGGCTGGTTTTGAGGAAGCCTCCAGCATTGCGAGTGCTGCTTTGGAGTTCACGCAGTGGGCCATCCTGGGTCTTGCTGGTAATGGTGTGTCCAGGTTTCTCCGTGTGCTTGTTGTCACAGCTATGCTTTCTCATCTCTTTACCTGTTATGCATCAGCTTCATGGTATTTAATCACATGGATTTGTAAGGGATTCTTTCATCCTAATATTTCCAAATTTTTGGATGATTTGAAGTGAAGATTAACAAAAGTTAATGTTTTGGAAGAGAGGAAAAGAAAACCAAGAGCCTCTGCCGTGGCTTCCTCTTTGTCTCGTGCCCATGCACTGTGCTTTTGCCTTGGGCGGCAGAGCCCTGTGATCTGTGAGAATTGCAATCTGCGCATGAGGGATGGATGCCAGTCTGTCTGTCTGTTTAATGCCTATACTGGGACTAACTCGGGGCTTTGAGCACTCCCTGGGCTTGGCACAAGACGAGTGCTCTACCATTTGAGCACAGCTCCACTTCTGGCTTTTTAATAGTTAATTGGAGATAAGAGTCTTATGGACTGTCCTGCCTGTGCTGGCTTTGAACCTTGATCCTCAGGGCTCAGTCTCCTGAGTAGCTAGGATTACAGGCGTGAGCCACCGGTGCTTAGTTGGATGCTGCTCTGTAAGTCAATGAACACAGGCTTTTTTCTCTCTTGGCTTCAATAATGCTGTTACTCGTGCTTCAGATTAGTTATGGTACTATGCAAAAAAATCAGTCAGTAATTTTCAACAACTTGTTATTGAAAGAGGAACAAAACATAAAAAAAACCTAGCAGTGTGTGGGGCTAGGTGCAGCGGCAGGAGCTGCATGGTGGCACAGGCCAGGCGGGCTGAGCTGTGGCGATGCCACAGGCCGGGCGGGCTGGCTGAGCTATGGCGGTGGCACAGACTGGGCAGGTGGGCTGAGCTGTGGTGGTGGTGGTGGGGCAGTGGCACAGGCCAGGAGGGCTGAACTATGGCGGTGGCACAGGCCGGGCAGGTGGGCTGAGCTGTGGCGGTGGCACAGGCCAGGTGGGCTGAGCTGCAGCAGTGGTACAACGGTGGCATAGGCCGGGTGGGCTGAGCTGCAGCAGTGGTACAGCAATGGCACAGGCCGGGCGGGCTGGCTGAGCTATGGCGGTGGCACAGGCCAGGCGGGCTGGCTGAGCTATGGCGGTGGCACAGGCCGGGCAGGTGGGCTGAGCTGCAGCAGTGGTACAACGGTGGCATAGGCCGGGTGGGCTGAGCTGCAGCAGTGGTACAGCAATGGCACAGGCCGGGCGGGCTGGCTGAGCTGTGGCGGTGGCACAGTCCGGGCAGGTGGGCTGAGCTGTGGCGGTGGCACAGGCCAGGTGGGCTGAGTTGTGGCTGTGGTACAGCAGTGGCACAGGCCGGGCGGGCGGGCTGAGCTATGGCGGTGGCACAGGCCTGGCAGGCTGAGCTGCGGCAGTGGTACAACGGTGGCATAGGCCGGGTGGGCTGAGCTGTGGCGGTGGCACAGGCCGGTGGGCTGAGTTGTGGCCGTGGTACAGCAATGGCACAGGCTGGGCGGGCTGGGCTGCGGCAGTGGTATGGCAGTGGCATAGGCCGGGTGGGCTGAGCTATGGTGGTGGCACAGGCCGGGCAGGCTGGGCTGCGGCCGTGGTACAGCAATGGCACAGGCCGGTGGGCTGGGCTGCGGCCGTGGTACAGCAATGGCACAGGCCGGGCAGGCTGGGCTGCGGCAGTGGTACAACGGTGGCACAGGCCGGTGGGCTGGGCTGCGGCCCTGGTACAGCAATGGCACAGGCCGGGCAGGCTGAGCTGCGGCAGTGGTACGGCAGTGGCGCCCACGCTGTGAAGTGCTCCAGCCTTGCTGTGGATGCTTTCATTTTAAAAAAGAAAAAAAAAGCCTATTTTCCCCCAATCTTAGTAGCTCGTTATAATCCAGAAGGGTCAAGTTCACTAAAAACCAAGCACATTCTGACGAAAAGGTTTGACACTGCTCTTTTTAGGTTTAATGGAGATCCAAATGTGTGTGGCAAGCAGGAAATGAAGCGATTTTAATAGGAAATTATGTAAGAAAGCTTAATGACTAATTTTTCTGGAACAGACAAGTGGAGAATGTTTTTAGGGAAATATGCACATCCATTACTCATTAATTTACTTTATTATAATTACCATTGTCTAGAATCATGTCAGATAATTAGAAATTAGGTGGCATTTGGGGCCAGGGATCAAAACAGATTTTACTTTGCCCGTTGAACGGAATTAGGCACTGGTGGGACAGGTGTCCTCTTTCAGCTTTGAAAATCACCAGCCAGGCCCAATTCTGATTTGTGGTCTTCTTTCTTTGGTGTTGCAGGACAGTGAGAAATCAGTGTTAGCATTTATCACCTGTGAGGAACTGTCCCCAGCCCCTCTCTACCCATGTTCTAGAAGCTTCCATTTTTGGGTAGAGGGTACAAGAGTGGGCTGTAGATTGGGCATATGCTAGTTGTTTGTGTTGTCTATGCTGAGCCAAATGAAACTTCATGCAAAAGAAAGAACTTCCCAGGGGAGGGGGTCGGTACTGGAAGCTGCATGGGGAAAAGCCCGCCCTGGTGTTTCCTTAGCACCCAGAGGAGGCCGCAGCTTCTGTGCAAACACCATCGCAGTCAATGCCGTGGCTTTTCTGTGGACTGTTGCTTCTGTGTACACATCGCATTCAACGCTGCAGCCTTTCTGTGGCCTGCAGGACCATTATACTTTTGGTGAGAAGTGGTGTCGTGAGTCCCATTCCACCCCTCCCCCAGCTGGCTTCTAGATGTTCAGTGTTCTCTGCAGAAGGGGGCAGATAACGAGGGAAGGAAGAACAGCACCTGTCAGGGCTGTGGGGGTCAGGGGGCAGGAGTTTGGTGGGACACTTCCTCTGTTGTAGGTCAACATTCACCCCAGGGCTCATTTGGTTAAACACCTACATAGAAAACTGCATGGTGTCTGCCTCACAGTGCCCGCAGTGCTCTGTGGAAGATCCAGTGTTTTCTCAAGGTTTGTCAGTGGACCTGTGTCTCCATAACACATTCCAGCTTTAAGATGGTTTACCTTCGCTGATGGACGCTTGGAGTTGAGTTTAGCTAGAAGCTTATTGTACACTTGTCCACGTATAGAGTATGTTACTTGGTTGAATCATAGTAACGGAGCCCATGATCTCCTTACACCAAGGTTGCAGGGACTTGGGGTCCTCACTCAGGAGCAGGGATGGCAGCAGTGTCTCCTTAGAGACGAATGCGGAAGTATCCACTGGCTTTGAACTTGAGGTGTACAACAGGCTGGCTTTAAAGCTCTCCATCCTTTTGCCTCTGCTTCTAGAGTGCCAGGGTTATGGGCGTTCTCCACCATGCCTGGTTGGTGGGCAGTCTTTTTCTTTCCCAGTGTTCAGGGCTTTTTATTGTAGCTTCATCCTGTCTTAGGGCTTCCCTGTAAGAACTATCATCAGAACTTCAGCAAGGGACAGTGGGAAGTAAACTCAGCCCCAGGGGTCACCCCCTGCCCCCCCCTTCCCCCTGTCGGGTAACCACTCCTGGAGGCGCACAAGTCCCCTTGCCAAGAGGACCAGTTACTGCCAAGCTTCTTGTGCAGAGGCAGAGGTTGCTTCCTAAGGCTGGATTGCTTCCACCTCTTGCAGAGGTGCTGGAGAGGTCCTCCAGCCCTGGCCACTGCCTGCCCACCCGCCTACCCGCCCTTTTTTATCTGCGCTGGCTTTTCAGTGTGCGCAGGTGTGTGTGTGAACTTCCAGGGAGGACTGAGTTCAAGAAAGCCAAGTACTGCGCATGATGAGCCAGTGCATTGAAGAGGGTGTGGAGGTCACCAGCGCCTGACCCTCATTATGTCAGCTACTACTAAATGAAATTAGAACTTCACTGCCGCCCCCTCCCGTGGAGGCGCAGGCGGACTTGATCTTGGGATAGTATTTTGGATGTAAAACACACATGAAATGGAGTCCTGTCCTCTTATCCTCCCTCTCTCTGTTCTGCACGGTGGGTAGTAAGGAATGGCATTGGGGTGCAAGGTTTCCTCAAAGACCCCGGGGGCCGGGCCGGGCCGCGCAAGGCGGGCGAGTCCTTTCATGCTCTGCCTGTCCTGTGCTCACTTTCATTTCCTAGAGAAAAGCCTTCTGCCGCCTTGAACAAAACTTGTATTTTCATGCCTAATAAGTGAGTGTGTGTGTGACACACCAGGGTCTCGGAGAGTCTCAGCGTATCCCGGCAAGCAGTGGTCTGCTTTCCAGAACTTTCTGGTAGTGGAGGCATGCGTTTGGAACGCAGGCCCCTGGCCAGTTCAGCTTGCAAAGCTCTGAGGGTTTGTTCCTGGTGCCTCTGCATGCTTTTGCCAGGCAGCTTCGGCTTCCAGGGCTTCCGGGTCTTCCGGGTCTGAGGATCGCCGCGTGCTGCTCCCTGAAGGCTGAGGGCATCTCAGCAGTGTTCATTTCCCTTTGCTTTTGACCTATTTTCCTCAGTAAGAGTAATCTCCAGTTCTAATCGTTGAGGTCTTTGATAATGGTTTAGGGACAGATCAGATGTTAATTTTTCTGTGGAATTATTTCCTTTAGTTCCTGCAGGGAAACTGGCGTCTGCCTGCTGTGTGGTCACTCCTGTTTGTGACCTTGTAATGTGCAGCGGGTGTACACGTGTGTGTGTGTGTGTGTGTGTACACGTGTGTGCCGCCTGTACCCTGTGGGCCCTGCTTGTGGCTCACACTGTGGGGCTTTGCCCACAGAGAGTATCAGGCCGCACCTGGGGAGAGGGCAATATTGGTCTGCATTTCACATGCCATGCCTTCAGGCTGGTCACTGCTAGTTCAGGTGTCATCTTTTCTGAGCTCCCGGTGACTGTCTTCCTTCTTATCCCATTGCTCAGTGTCTCTCTCTCCCCTCCCAGCATCCGTGGGACAGACTGGCAACTCAGCGGTGGAGGCAAAGGGCAAGGTACCGGCAGAGTT
Organism: Dipodomys merriami; assembly: GCF_024711535.1. Taxonomy (NCBI): domain Eukaryota; kingdom Metazoa; phylum Chordata; class Mammalia; order Rodentia; family Heteromyidae; genus Dipodomys; species Dipodomys merriami. Next base: position 4,081,222 of record NW_027202270.1, on the reverse strand, counting down.
GAGTGTGTTCCTCCATCTGAGCTGTCTGTGTGTACCATCTGTGCATACAGATGTGTGGATCTGTGTCCAGTGACTCCTGTGCATGACCTCTGCCTACAGCTTGGGGGCCAGGAGGTACCTTGCACAGGGAGAGAAGGCAGAGACCTGAGGGGAGGGCGGAGGCTGCTCCCGGAAGCAGATGATCAGACTGGGGAGGGTGGGGGGTCCTGTCCTGTACGCCAAAGAGAGGCCTTTGAATCCTGGCCTAGGCACAGTGGCAGGGGAAGGCATGTAATCGCCATACATTTGTGTTGCGTTCATCCTCCTTGGGAACTTGAAGCTTTTCCTGTAGAAATGACCAGCTGGAGTCTCAGACTGCTACTCTGTTAATACCACGAAGGCCGTAGGAGTTTCAAGTTCACAGGCTGGACTCTGAACCCAGCATGGCCACTGTCTCAGCCACCGGGAGCACTGGCTACAAAGTAGCTGAGTGACCTGGGGCACTGGCTGCTGGCATCACTTTGTGTTTTCTGTTTTTTTTTTTTTTTTCTCTTGTCCTTTATTTTTTCCAGTGCCGTACTAAGTTGCTCAACTACATTCAAAATCACATGCTTCTGTTACCAGAAAGATGGCACACTCAGCCCTAAACAGCAGGCTGGAATTAGTCTTTCTCTGGTAGTCTGTACCGGCCACATTAACTCTGAATTTATATTTCCCTCGGCTGCTAGTATACCCCCTTAATCTCAGCCTCTTCCTGCTCTCTGAGTGAGTTCAAGATCCACTGTTCCGTCTTGCCTTCTTTGTTCATTGTGGAGAGCGGATGTTACTGACTGATACTGTGGAATCTGAATCTCCAGAGCTAGTACAGGGTCTGTTACGGGTGGGGACGGGGTATTGCCGAGGGAAAAGGAGCACCCTGTTTCGTGTAAGTGGTCTCATCTCATGGGGAGTCTGCTGGGAGAGTGCCGTTAGCTCGGCTGCCAGGCTGTGCCTCCCTGCCTCCGCTCTGGACGAAGGCCCTCAGCTACCAATGTGTGTGTGTATGCCTTGTGCGTGTGGGCAGGCACATCTGTGTGCAGAGGTGTGGTGGTTGTGTGTAAGCCCGGAGGTTCCATTCTCTGCAGAGTTCCCTGCTGAACCCCTCTTGCTGAGAGCTGGGACGGATATTCCTCCTGGCCCCACCCTCTGGGGAGCCCTCCCTCCCTGCCTCCTCCTCCGTCCAGATCCAGCAGATCCAGCCGGCTTTGCCTCCCACCAGCTTTGCCTCCAGCAGGCTCCATTCTCCCCTCACCGCACCAGCTACCTTCTCCTGGATTTGGAATGTTTTGCTGAGGACAGTTTTGACATACATTGACCAAGACAGCGTTTAGTTTTCCATTGTGGATTTGGAACCCCAGTGAGGGAGTCAGCTTACCCAAAGCAAAATAAGAGGAGACATGCTTTTAAACTTACTATGACTTTCTAAAAACTGTTTTCGGTAAGTGGAAACTTTATTTTCCCCCAACCTGTTATTACTTTATAATAGCATTTGAAAACTACTTTCTCCCCCGGTGGGAGGCAGGAAAAGCAAGAGCTGTGTGTTACACGCTGCTGTTCCGGCTAAGTGGCAGCCGCGCCCTCATGCACACCAGCAGATGCGTGTGGCAGGCGAGGTGTCTGCCTTCCCCTGGTTGAAGGAAACCGTGGCGCAGGGTAGCAGCGCAGGCCTGCGCACCCCCGGGCTCTGATAACTACTTTTGCGCTGTCTTGCCGGGAACAGTGTGCACGTAGCATTCCCTCTGTGCCCAACTTTGAGAAGTAGTGTCTGCTTCAAGGACATGAGTGAAGGGCAGAGAGCAGCAACACTGCTCTTGGATCCTCAAATGTGCCAGGCCGTGGGTCTCTTGGAATTCCCACTTGTTCTTGATGGAATGGGGCAGGCTATGTGGGGAACTCCTGGCCCAGAGAATACTGGTGCTGAGCTCTCTAGCCTTGTGCTCTGGTCCTGCCTAGGGTTCTGTGTACCGTCTTGGTGAGGGGTGATTTTTTGTGGAGGGTCTGTTTTGGCCATCCCCCCCCCCCCCCGTGTTTCTTTTCTAAGTGGGAAGGGAGGAACCTCGGTTATGAGGCAGTGCCAGTGTCTGCGGTGCCCAGCGCCCCCTGCCAAGCTGCAGGGCAGGGGCAGATGACACACTGCGCCACATCTCTTCATTTTTGTTGCTTGAGAGAGGCGGAGAGGAGAGCTGCTTTAAGAAGGACTTCCTGGGGCTCTCGGGACATGTGGGTTCTTCAGTCAGTGTTGGAGACAAGACAGGCTGAGTGGACATGAATGGAAGAGGGGCAGCATGCGTGGAGAGAGTTCCTTCTCACTAGGGTTGTGTGCATGGGCATTGTGTCCCTTTAGTTCAGGCAAGGAAGCCTGTAGTGTCAGCATCTGAGGTTTCCCCTGGCCTCTGCTCTGTTCAGGCTGACAGGGTGTGGCCTGCCTCAGTCTACCCCAGGACCGTGCTGCATGCTGACCTTCCCTCCAGAACGCAGGAGCCAGCCAGGGGGCCATGGCCATTTTCACTGTTCTGCTCAGTCCCCTTCTTCTTACTGAGAATATCGTTTTACATTTTATGAGACCAAAGGGAAAAGAGCATGGCTCTCGGGGACCCAAAGGAGGACATGTTTTTAAAGATGCAGAGGAAGCTCCTCTTGGAGGGGAGCAAACCTGTATTTTGGGGCCTTGCTGCAGCACTTACGGGAGTGGTGGTGAGCAGAACTTGTCTGCATTGAGGTGGAAGTGCAGTCTGTTGTGGGGGAGAGCAGCAACCAGGACGTGGGCTGGCCATCGGCAGAGGTGTCTTGGTCAGCTTCACCTCCAGCTCTGCATGTCAGGGCAGGGAGGAGCATCAGGGCTGGTGTGAAGGAAAACTTGTGCTGGAGAAATAACACCTTTGAGATTTTCAGGGCATATTTGGGAGGGTAGAGATTTGCAGCTTTTTCTTTCTTTCTTTTTTTTTTTTTTTTGGTCCGGTTGTGGGGCCTGAACTCTGGGCCAGGGTACTGTCCCTCAGCTCTTCAGCTCAAGGCTAGCACTCTACCACTTGAGCCACAGCGCCACTTCTGGCTTTTTTCTTTTTGCTTATGTGGTGCTGAGGAATTGAACCCAGGGCCTCATGCATGCAAGGCAAGTGCTCTACCACTGAGCCACCTTCCCAGCCCCTGCAGCTTTTTCTACCCACTGGTTTGTTACATAGTCAGCTACCTGAAGCGCTCATTTAGTGAGTGTAACCATCAAAAATAAATATAGGCATTGGTTTTCTTTGGAGTATCCCAGGGCAGAGCCCTTCTCATCTCTGCATGTACATGTGCGTGCTCACAAGGGTGAGCATGCCAGCCGGCAAAGAGCAGGGTGCTCACGAGGGTGAGCCATGCCAGCCGGCAAAGAGCAGGGTGCTCACGAGGGTGAGCCATGCCAGCCGGCAAAGAGCAGGGTGCTCACGAGGGTGAGCATGGCAGCCGGCAAAGAGCAGGGTGCTTACAAGGGTGAGCATGGCAGCCGGCAAAGAGCAGGGTGCTCACGAGGGTGAGCATGCCAGCCGGCAAAGAGCAGGGTGCTCACGAGGGTGAGCATGCCAGCCGGCAAAGAGCGGGGTGCTCACGAGGGTGAGCATGGCAGCCGGCAAAGAGCAGGGTGCTCACGAGGGTGAGCCATGCCAGCCGGCAAAGAGCAGGTGCTCACGAGGGTGAGCATGGCAGCCGGCAAAGAGCAGGGTGCTCACGAGGGTGAGCATGGCAGCCGGCAAAGAGCAGGGTGCTCACGAGGGTGAGCATGCCAGCCGGCAAAGAGCAGGGTGCCAGCCAGTGCCTGCCTTCCTGTGCCTCACCAGCCGCTGCCCATGAGCTTCCCTCCTTTGCCCGCACCCGCGGCAGCCAGCTTTCCTTTTTTCAGTTCATGTACTCTTTCTTTTCTTTTCTTTTTTTTTCTTTTTTGTTCGTCATGGGGCTTGAACTCAGGGCCTGGGTCTGTCCCTGAGCCTCTTTGTGTTCAAGGCTAAAGTTCTACCACTGAGCCACAGATCCACTTCTGTCCTTTTCTGAGTAGTTTATTGGAGATAAAAGTATCATAAACTTTCCTGCCCAGGCTGACTTCGAACTGGGACCCTCAGATCTCAGCTTCCTGAGTAGCTAGGGTTACAGGTGTGAGCCACCAGAGTCCCTGAGTTTTTATGCTCAAGCCTAGCACTCTGAGCCACAACTCCACTTCTGGTTTTCTGGTGGTTGATCGGGAGATAACAGTCTCAAGGGACTTGTCTTCCTCGGGCTGACTTTAAACTGTCATCCTCAGACCTCAGCCTCCTGAGTAGCTAGGCTTACAGGCATGAGCCACTGGTGTCTGGGCTCATGTCCTCTTTCTTGTATGTATTTTTTTTTTTTTTAATCACATAGTGCTTGTGTCCCTGTAATGTGGACTATTTGGTTTTGCCTGTTTTTCTCTTTCTTTCTTTCTTTCTTTCTTTCTTTCTTTCTTTCTTTCTTTCTTTCTTTCTTTCTTTCTTTCTTTCTTTCTTTCTTTCTTTTTTTTTAATAAAATTCAGTGTGTATGTGGGTCTATGACTCACTGTACTGGCCAAATGTGACTGGATAGTCACTCATGATGATGCATATACCTGTGACTGATTCATTTTCACTGCTGTGTAGTATTCTAGTTTTTGAATTGCAGCTTGACCGCCACCACAGTTCTATCTTATATCTAGTAGCTGCATTTACTCTTATTTTTGTATTCTGTATTTACTAGTATTTCTGTCGTATCTGTACCTGTAAATGGTCAGTTTGTTCCAGAAATGAAGTGGGTACTAGTGGTAGAACCATGCTGGGGAGGCTACTGTTGGATGCTTTGTAGCCTTAGGCCCCTTTCATTTACAGCAACAGCAGGACCCAGATGTGAAGTGCAGCTCAAGCAGCAGGTCCCTGTGGGACCACTCTTCAGAGCCTGGTGTTAGGCATTGAAGCTAGCAAGCAGAGACCCAACCTGAGCTCCAGGCCAGGGCTGAGGCCTTGGCCTTGGCCTTCAGCGAGCCTTTCCTTGTGTGGACCAGTGGTGTCAAGTCCTGGGATGAAAAGGAAACGTTCCGTGTGCTGCCCTCCACCTGCTGGTTCAGGCAGCCGCATGCACAGAGATCAGAGAGCTCACCCGTCCTCAGCCTCTGAGCCTTCTGATAATAGTCACTCAGTGTTGAAAAACCCAAACAACACCAGGAAAAACCCTCCCTTGCTGCCTGATACTGATGCACAACTTCGGTGTCACGTAGAGTTTTGAAAAAGTATTTTACTCTTATTTTTGTATTGTGCATTTACCAGTATTTCTGTAGTGTCTGTACCTGTAAATGGTCAGTTTGTTCCAGAAATGAAGTGGGTACTAGTGGTAGAACCATGCTGGGAAGGCTACAACTTTGTAGCCTTCCCTTTCATTTTTACTTTCCTTATTTCATTTTACTTTCCTTATTTTCTATTTGAGGTCATTTGAAAAGTGAACTGTGAGTTCTTTGTAAGGAGCCAGGGGGCAAGCTGTCATGCGTGCTGTTTGTCGGTGTGTGCACGGTGCCTGCGTTCACTGAGCCCAGAGCCTGGCAGGTGTCGTTCACCTCACACGCAGGGCAGGATGGGGACGCTGGCCTTGCTGCTCTCTTACCTGGTCTTGTTATTCCCCCAAGTTTCCTAGTAATGGCCTGAATGAGTCAGGAGAGAGACTCTCTGTGTTTGGTGCCCGGGGCCCCCGAAGTGGAGGGTTCAGGATGCAGTGGGGTTTTGTCCTTTGTCTTCTGGGCTTGGGGACTTTCAGTGCAGGCCTTGCTGTCCAGTGGAATGTCCTTTTCACCCGGGGCTGGGACCTGTTGGGCCAGTTCAGCCCCAGTGTGGGCCTGCCCTGCGCAGCACTCGGCTGATCTCTAGCCCCTGATCCCTAGACCCCTAGGTGCTGCATGGGCGGGCGCCTGAGGGCTGGAAGGCCAGGTGCCACTGTTGTCTCCTGTGGACACTAAGAGGCCCTTGGCAGACTAGAAGCTTCAGTGAGAAATGCACACAGCTGGAGAGACCAGGTGTCTTCCTCACTGCTGTTATGAGTATATTGGCTGCTGACCTCTGTTATCATGCAGGAGAAGAATGACTGTTTTTGAGTCTTCCCTAGGGGACAAAGACATGTCTGAACATCCACAAGAGCTCTACCAGGATGTCCCTGGGCTCCTGGGAGTGTTTTCTGGCTCATCATGGCTTGCAGCTGTGTCCTGGGGTCAGAGCTGTGGTTTGGGCTCTGGCTCCTTAGGATTTCTGTGTGTCCTCTGCAGAAAGCCCTGCTGTATGTTTATAGAGCAGCCTGGGCGCTTCAGCCTACGGTGTATGGGGAGGGTCTGCTCTGAGTCTGCCCTTGTCCTAGCAGGTGACTTTTGGGCTCTCACACAATGGGGACACACTAGGGAATCACAGAGCAGTTGTGAGATGGCATCTGGTCACTGGCTTTCTGCAGATGCATGTACTCGAGGCCCATGTCGCCCTCATGCCCCACATTTGGCTGGTTCTGGTCCTGCCCTCTCCCCGCAGTGCTGGCGGCCTCCCAAGGCCCCCAGTCAGGGAAGCACACTTGCGTGCTGAGCTGCAGGGGCAGTGTGAAGGGCTCTCCTGAGATGCTCTGACCTCGAAGCGGCGCTTTGTTTAGGAAGGGCCATCTGTCTGAGTGTAGGTCACTCAGATGTGACTTCCATTGGTTTTTGGGAGGGCCCTGCTCCTACTCACGGTCCTTGAGGCAGGATTAGCCAGTAGGCAGGGTGGAGTGGAGCTAGCATCACACTGTATGGTTTGCCATCCCGGGCACGTGCTACTCAATGTGGCTGGTGGGGTCCTGAGTTCCCAAGGGGCTGCTGTGCTGCCCCTGTCAAAGTTCCTGCGTTGTTTCTTTTATGTCAGAAGGATTCTCCAGAGCTGAGCAGCTCCCTGGGGGTGGGGGGGTCCAGTTGTCCCAGGCTGAGATGGAGAGCGACATCTTTGTTTCTAGAGGCCTACTTCCTATGCAGAGCCAGCTAGGCGGGCCTCCTGAGCCCTTTTCCTGTTCATTATGCATGAAGCAGCCCAGGCCTGCTCACCAGTGGCTCCTGGGTTCCCCAGGGGCGGGGTGGGGGAGGGGAGAGGTGGACAGCCTGCTAGACAGCAGCCCCTCACCCCCAAGCCCGTCGTTCCTTCCTATCCTGGGAAGCCCTTTGGCAAGACTCTTCCATGGTGTAACCATCGAATTCCAGTCAACACTTGGTACCAGATGGAAGACATCTTCCCTCTGCCTCAGATTGCGCACCTGCTTTGTTTGCTCCTGGTCCGCCCCATCCTGCCCAGTGTCACTTTGCGGTGTTCTCAGCGGTCCAGTGTGGTGTGCGTGCAAGTTTATTAATGGTTCAGTTTTGGTGTTTGGCCTGACTGAAGCGCTGTTCTCCAGGGAGAGCGGGCCTTTAGAGGTAGACCTCTTTTAGCAAGTCATTGCCTCATCTTTCCTGTAGTTTTTCCTTCTAGTACCAGGTGGCGGTGCTGCTTCTGTTGACTTCTGTAATTGTTTTCCAAACTCACTGCAGTTTACCACCTTAACTCAGGCAAATCCTGCGCTTGTGGAACAACTCTATTAACGCAGGTGAGCTGCTTGTGGGTGGGCTTGTCTGAGCGGAGGCAGAGCACTCAATTGTCCCTGTCTGCGTGTGTTCCCTTCCTTGCCTTCCCATGACCTCTGTGATCTCTGTGTCTCTTACCTTCCTGTGTGTCGAGGTGTACCCTTCCTTCCCTTACCACGACCCCTGTGACCTCTGTGTCTCCTGCCACCTGTGTGTCGGGGCGTTGAGGTTTTGCATGGGCTCCTTCAGGGGAGATTTCATTGTGCATGTGCATCTGTGTGTTCTGTGGGAGGAAGCCTGTTCCTTCGAGAATCCCTTGGGAGCCTCCTGGCACCTCATCCCATCTCCTCGTTGTCATGAGAGACTGAGTTTGTGGGATCAAGTGGTAGTGGAGGTGGCGGGCAGTGCCAGGCTAGCCAGGCATTGAGCAGAAGAGAGCCCAGTGTGACCTTGTGTCCATCAGCCTTCAAGCCAGCCACCGTTCTGTGAGCATGCATGCTGCACACAAACGAGAGTGGGAAATGCCTGTTGTCCAACCCTGGCCTCCGTCTCTGTCCAGATGTGTGAGGTCGTCATGTCTATGTTAAGCAAGAAGGCAAGCGGGCAGGACAGTGAGAAAATCCTGAGGGTTTCAGAGCAGAGGGTAAACTCTGTACTGTGCCAGCTGACTCCCCTTCTATGAGGGGCCCCCAGGTGCTGCCCTGCCCACTGGCGCTGGCCAGGCCATTTCCCTCTTGGCCTCTTTCTATTCCAGTCATGTGAGTGATGACATAGACCACCTGACACTGGGGGCCGCCGCCTCACTCTGTCCTTGTTTCCCCATAGGCTTCCTTCACCCACCTCTCCCTAGTGTGCAGAAACCCCTCTATATATAATACTTGGGGTTTGAGGGTGCGGAGCTATTCAGTTTGCAGAACTCTGATTTGGCTACCAAGCCACGTGCACGTGTGCATGTGCATGTGTGTGCGTGTGTGCGTGTATGTGTATGTATGTATGTATGTATGTAGAGGCTGGCCTCTATGTATGTGGAGGCTGCACGGTTCAGGACTGGAGGATTAAGAGATGCTCTGGGGCAGGAGGCCCCAGAGTGCTGGCAGCCAGCAGCCTTGGTCATGGAGGCCACCTGTATCTTCTGTTTGTCTGTTACCTGTGGCTGCTGCCTCTTTGCCATGACAGAGCCTGGAGGCCTGCTCTGAGCAGCTGCCCTGCTGTGTGTGCTGACCTGTGGGCAGATAGAGCCTCTGGAAACTGGGGTAGCCGTGGATTCTGCCAGTGACTAAGTAGTTGAGCACCTCCTCTTCTGCATTGCTGACCTCACTGTTTTTTGGGGAAAGTGGAATTTCTAGACTTCGTGTTTAAGGCATGTGCCTCTGTAGACAGTAATCTGGGAGGTCTTGGAGACCCACTATTGTGCCCCAAGGGGGTTCCTGTGTGCAGCCCAGTATAATGGGCACCTTCTCCTCCCCTCCCACCCCCCCACCCCGCCTCTCCCAGAGGGGCAGCAGATGGGTTTGAAGACCGCTTGAGCAATCCAATCAGAGAGACATGGGGAGCTATAGATACTTGGTCACCAACTAACACACCCTCTCCATCCAGCCTGTGTTCAGCTCTGCCTCCTGCCCTAGTTTAAAGGCTTATCCCGGATTGTTTTTTGGGTTAGTATTCCACAAGCCTGGGGAAGCCTTTGCTCTTTAAGATTGGCTGATTAGCTAATTAAAAACAGTAGTGCCTTGCTGGTTGTACACCCATGAATAGCCTTAATAGTATGGATATTTCAGAGCAGTCCCACCTAGCAGTTCCCAATCTACTTGTATCACAGTGCCATTTTCTTTTTCATGTTGGAAATCTACAGATACTTGGTATTTGTGAGGGATATGGATTTGTTGTGAAGCAGGTGACATTTTTGTCGTGTCTGTATTGTATAGTGTTCAGATATACCAATCTCACAAACAGTGGTTACTTCTCTGTAATGCACACTCAATATCTCAGAAATGTTAATTCCAGAAGCAGTGGAGTGAGATAGCACCATGGATCCATTCATCAGGGCCTCGGCACTGCCCGGGTGGGTGCCCAGCACACATGTGTGACTCAGGGTCTCATTCCTGAGTGACTACTGTGACAGACTGCGACTTCTGGATACTCACCTTGTCTGTGAAAGGTGTGGGTGTGCCCGCCGCGTGGGGCTCACAGGTTGAAGGGAGTGAGCAGAGGAGATGGCTGAGGGCAGAAGATGCTTGGCCTGAGCCAGAGATACAGCACCAGGCCTCTGGTGAGGACCTGTAGAAGCTCCTCTTCCCACCCTGTGGGTGTTGCTGTGGGCTGCATCCTCCCCTCAGGCCCAGAAGGTCTCTGGTAGCAAGATGCTCTTCACTGAAGGTCAAGCTCTGAGTCTACCCAGCAGCTGTGCAAGAGCCAGCGCTGTGGAGCAGGCCGACTCCCACCTGCAGGGGGCGCGCCTCAGGCTCCCTGTGCCTCCTGAGGCTCCAGCTGCTGAGTGAGACCTTCCAGGAAAGGTCCCACCCTGCTCCGACTTTCTATCTCTCCCATCTGTCCCTTCTGCCTTCCCATGGCAGGTTCTCCAGCCCCCCATGTCTCCCCGGGAGACTCAAGAGCAGCTGGGCAGCTCTGCCCCCTTGGGAGCTGGGCAGCTGTGGCAGCCCCCTTGGGAGGCCAATTAAACTGTTTTTCTTTGCCAGGCTATGATGATTGCTGTTTATTCCTGGAAGGTTTTTGCCCTTGGTACCTTTAGAGTGAGCAGATCAGGACACCTGTGGGACCCTCTGGATACTCTAGTTCTTGTCCAAATGCCTCTCCTCGGCTTTCACCTTGACTGGTGGGTCCGTGAGTCCAAGATGACAAAGGGTGGTGTTCTACAATGCACAGTGGGTATTGCTGAAACCCGGGGTCTTCAGGTGGTACCCATGGGGGGCGCTGCTGTCTCTTAGCTGTTGAGAGCTGAGGAGACGTGAGTCTGCTGGGGTTACCCAGTTTTTGGGTGGTGGGGTTTCTTGCAGGGTGTGGGGAGCGGGAACGGTGAGCGAGGGCGCTGACTGCAACGTCGAGCCCTCCTGGGCTCCGGCTGGGCCCTCTGCATGGGTCTCTCTGTGCCCACTTGACTTTCTGCTCTTGCCAGTCGAGAAATACAGTTACTACCTGCAGGAGGGGGAAGCTGGCACCAGGACGTGGCGCCAGGGGACATTGTAGCTGGAGACAGCTCAGGAAGCCAGGCTTGGAACTCGTCCCAGGCAGTGCCTACAGCACAAGTGGGAATTCATCCTGTGTTTAAGGCTTGGCGTGGCGGATGCCTGGAAAGCCGACCGAGTCAGGTGGGATGGTGGGCTGTGGAGTACAGCGCTGAGTGCTGGGCATGTAGGATTTCTTACTCATTCCTGCCTTCAGTGACAGTTTTCCTCACCAGAAATATCAGTGGCCAGGCATTGCGGGGGATTGCGGGGATGGGCAGGTGTACACACCTGGTGCAGAGTTGTAGTGGTTGCTGAGAGGCCCAGCCTTGAGGATAGGAGCAGAGAGGAGGAAGAGGAGGAAGAGGAAGAAAAGGAGGAGGAGGGGGAAGGGGAGGAGCTGAAGAGGCCAGGAAGGAGAGCATGGAGCTTTAGGAACGCCTTTGAGGAGGGAATTCTGGGGCATGCTGCTCTCAGCCTGAGTCAGGTTCTGATCTGCAGAGCCTCAGTACCTTGCAGTGGGCTTAGGAAGCAGAGAGGCAGCAATCTCCTTAGTTCTAAACAAGCACACATGGGTATGTACATGTGCACGTGTGTGCATGCATGGGGGTGCACACACACATACACACATAAAGAGTTTCTGATGCTTTAAGTGAACCTGTCAGATTACTGATCACTTTCCTCAGTGCCCCAGCCGTGCAGTTCTGTGAACCTGTGTTGATTTTGTATGCAGATTGCATGAATCCCCTGTCTCGCACGGTTAGGATTCCTTGAGAACTGAGCTGAGCTAAGTGTGCAGTATTATGTAGTTGCTGCTGCTAGAATTGTCATTGTTGTCCGTATCGGAAGGCAGGTTGAGTCTCTGGTGTTTTGTCACATCTTCTGCCCTGTTGGTGGACATTGGACGGCTGTGCCTCCCTGTCTGAGTCGGAGCCTGCTCTGGGGTAGTTTACATCTGGAGCACAGTGGGGCTATAGCAACAGCAGGGCTTCGGTTTGGAGGACCTCACCAGGTGTGGGTGGGGCCTGGTGGGGAGAAGCCATTCAGATCCCTGTGGGCACCTGTGACATTCATCAATATAGCTTTCACACAGAGCAATTAAGTCAGAGCATTAAAAAAAAATTCTTGTTGAAGTAAGACCTCAAGTATGAACTTGGCCAGTTGAGTGGCCTGTTTCCTATCTATACACAAACATTGCCAGGATGGAGAAGAGTTCTCTGTAGCACAGAGGCTGTGGCCGCGGGAAGGACTTCAGCAACTTTTTACATGCTGGTGTAAAGACCTGCATCATGTTTTGAGGGCACTGTTATCAATTCAGATATGAAGAAACAAAGACACTGCAAGGAACTTCAAGGCTTTCCCGTTTTGGATTTCAGGGCTGAAGTGTGATTAGATTTAGGGGGCTCACAAGGTCACTGCCCCGAGGAACAGGCACTGGAAAAAACAACCGGTTCTTTTTTTATCTGAAGCAAGACCTTTGTGCCAACCCCCTGTTGATCTACCTGTGCTTGGAATGTCCAAGAACTACCACCTCTGTTGGGGAATTGACCTGGTGTGGTTGGACGTGGTTGGCAGCTCTAAGCTATGCTTGTGTCTGGGGCTGTGGATTCATTTGTCTGTTGGTCCATAGGCCCTTGATGCTAGGCTGGTCTGTGCGGAGGACTTGCAGGTTATATCCAGACCCAAGCCATGGTCTGCACCTGTCCCAGCATCGTGACCCTTCCACTAACTCGCATTTGATACTTCTTCATGCACGCCTCATGAAGGTGTTTGGGCACTACTGTGGGCATGCTGTAAGACTGGTCAGGAAGCAGCTTCTAGTACTGTGTGCAGTCATGGCTCCTGATTGGAGGTCTAAGCCTGAATGGTTCCTCTTTCTAGTGAACTATGCACTAGATTCAAATGTTACTGCTTTTTTCTGCCCTCCTAATGGCTTCTAGTCAAAGTCAGCCCTCTGTGCCCCTTACAGGGGGACAGAGACTCTTCCCCTGGAGTTACCAGGCCAGGAAGCTTGTTTGTAGGTAACGCCGAGTGGCTGCAGGAACCCTGAAGAAGGGCTCTGGGGAAGGCCATCTTCAGAAATAGAAAGGTGTATTGAAGGTAGGGCTTTAGGGAGAAGGAGGGAACTGTGAGGTTGCACATTAATCTGGTGGGTGATTAGGGACCTGCTCTGGAGCATCGACTTTTAATTAGCACAGTCCCAGGTCACAGAGCTGTGCTGAGGTGGAGCAGGAGCTGCCCAGCTGCTTGTTCCCATTCATTTAGGTTTCTTCTGAGGGAATTTTGTATGGGACAGGGGCGTGCATTTCAGGAGTGCATTTCTGGGGACACTGTTGCAGAGAGATCAGAACTAAGTTTGTATGTTTTTTTGTGGTGGTGGTGGTACTGGGGATTGAACCCAGGACCTTTTGCTTGCCAGCAAGCCCTTTAGCATTCAGGACCACATCCCTTTCCCTGTTTTGTTTTGCATTTTGCTTTTGAGGCAATGTGTTGGCTAACTTGGTTCAGGTGTCCAGGGATTTCCAATCCTCCTGCTTCTGCTTCCCAAGAAGCTGGAATTAAACACATGCCTTGCTTAGAGCTGAGCACTGACAGCACCTCTAGGCCTCCTGTATGGACTTGAAGACTCCCCGGGACAGAACCTCCTAGCTGGCCGGCTGCATGTTGTAGCCAGGAGCCTCTCTCCACCCAGCCTTTGCTCCCTGGAGAGAAGCAAGAGTGTGATTGGCGTTCTGAGTGAGCCATAAAAACCTTGTGCCATTCCGAATTGCTTTTTGAGAGTTTGCCAAATAGTGCCAATACAATTGTAGAGGGGCTCAGGAGAGGTGGTCCCCACACTCAGGAGCCCTGCTATCTTAGCAGGGCTAAGGAGCCAGACCAGATGGGTAGAGCCAGGCAGCACCGGTGAAGGTGGAGGCTGTGTAGTCCAGGGCTGCCAGCTTTGCCTTGTCACAGCAGAGCTACCCTGGACTGTCATTCCCTTCTGCAGATGGGTGTGGGCTGTCAAGAAAAGTACCACCTTCTCCTCCTCCGCCATTAATTTCTTTTTTTTTTTTTTTTCTTTTTTGTTCTGGGTTTTTTAGTTAGAGCTTGGGCTCATGCTCTTGCTTTGCTTTTCACTCAAGGCTGGCATTCTGCCACTTGAGCCACACCTGCACTTTTGTGGCCTTTTGCCATTTAAGAGTCATATAGACTTTGCTCCCTAGACTGTCTTTGAACAGTCCTTAGATCCTTAGGTCTCAGCCTCTTGAGTAGCTAGGGTTACAAACATGAGCCAGCAGCATCTGACATAAGTAGTTTTTTGTAAAAGAGCCAATGGCTTGTCTGCCTGCAGTGCCACTTCCTCCTGTCCCTCCCTGCTTCTGTGATGCCGAGAGACAGCCTTCTGGCATAGCAGCCTCCATTCCACCTTCTGAATGGGGGCAGCCCCACCCAGCCCTTGCCAGCTGCACACAGACACCCAGGCAGTGGGCGGGAGGAGCCCCGGGACAGAGCATCCAAGGCTGGACACGAGCCAGAGGCCTTCCTGGCTGCGAGAAGGGGAAGCTTATGCAGTGCGCCCAGCGTACCCCTGGAAGACAGTGCTATGTGGAGCCTGGGCTGTGTGTGAGCGAGTTTTTCAGCTCCTGGGTGTGTGACTAGCCACGGGACCTGGGCAGATTCTCTGTGATTCATCCCACAGTGAAGCCATAGTTTGGGGTCACCACAGGCATCCGGGTTCCTGAATTATGTAGCTACATGGTGAGGTGTTTACAATTTGCCTGCGGGCCAGAGCTGGCAGGTTTGGGAGGATCTGTTGGCTGATTGGAAGCCATGGAGAGGGCACAGGTGGACTGAGACCTGAGAGGGGAGCTGCCCCTGCATTGGCCAGTTCCTTGGAACCACCTCCTGTGGACCTGGTGGATGACGGGGAACTCTTCTGGTCAGGCCTCAGTCCAGATTCAAGGGCCCTCCGTGGTCCGCTTGGCCTTTCGTCATCTTCTGTATTCTGGGACTCAGTTTCGTCTTGGAGACAGCACGGCCTGTGCTATACCAGGATTCTAGGAGGCTTAGTGCTTGGCAGGTCTGGCACAGAGAAAGCACTCATCCCAGCAGGAGGCTCCTCCACACACAGGTCTCTAGGTCCAGGAGCTACCCTGAGCAGGGCCACTTGTGACATCCCGGGCTCTTTAGGGAGCCCTCTGTGGTCTGGGTCACCTGACTGCCACAGGGCACATTTATAGCACAGCTGAGGGGATGTCACAGCGCATCCTGGGAGGCTGGCGTGAGGACGTGGGGGCAGCTTGGCTTCAGGCCCTGGAGCCAGTGTTCCTCTGCTCAGCTCCGTGGCCGCTGAAAGAGTGTGATCAGGAAAACCGTACGTTTTGCAATCAGATCCTCACAAGCCCTTGAAAGTACTTCCAGAATGTTCTCATCTCTATCCACTTCCTTTCCCTGCTTGCTGTAGCCTGTCTGAAGAGGCCCTAGAGAGGCCAGCCTACTTTGCCTCACTTAGATTCCAGGAAGCCATGTGTGTTTCCCATAGTGTTGAACGGTGCTCGACGGGCCTCATCCTCAGCAAGGACTCGGCCTTTAAAGGGTTGGATGGGAAAGACGCAATCCTCCAGCTGCCGGGACCGCAGTGATGCAGCTGTGCTCGCACCCACACATGTAGGGGTCCGGGGTACCGTGGGGAGACAGAACCTGGCGAAGGCATTCCCTTAGTCCCAAAAAGGTCTGTTTTAAAATAAGGGAAAGAAAAAAAATGTTCATTGCATATTTCATTAACAATTTGGAAACATTTATTAACTTAGATTATACTCGTATATGTGTGCATATATATGCGTATACGCATGTATATACGAGGGCTTGGGTGTCGCAGGGTGTTCAGCTGACCAGAGAAACGAGTACTGATATCTTGTGTATGACAAATGTCCCGTGACAGTTCAGCCAAGCCTTCACAATGCCACCTTTTCCTGTGGCTGTGATTACAGAGGGCTTGTCACTGTAAACACTTCTCTAAGACCTTAGATCACTGTTGCATTATAAGAGGCATGTATATTCGCTGTGGGGGAAACTAGATAGCAAAGGAGCGGAGAAGCCAAAGCATGTCTTTGTGATCATCATCCAGATCCACAGATGGAGCCACTGTTACCTGGTCGCGTCGGGTCATTCTGGAAACGCTCTGTGCTCATTGTCTTCTGTCGTTATAACAAAATGCATTGTCTTCTGTCGTTATAACAAAATGCAGGCAGTCAACGGAGAAAAGAGTTTTATTTTGATGTATGGTTGTAGAGGTTCCAGAGCAGGGTCAGCTGGCGCTGTGGCTTTGGGTCAGTGGAGGCACTGCGGGAAAGGAGCCCAGGGCAGGGAAGAACCACTTCCTCCTGGCCAGAATAAAGCAGTGAGGATGGCCACTGTCCCACACTCCCCTTGGAGGCCACGCCTCTGACGACCTGCCCACCCCTCCAGGTCTCCAGGGTTCCCCTGCTTCCCAGCAGCTCCAGTCTTGCTTCCGCAAGCCTAACGCATGACCTTTGGAGGACATTCAAGACCCAGACACAGCACCCATGAAACCCAGTCTAGGACTTTTACTTAAAAACAACAACACAATATCTTTATTGATACTTTACAATCAGCGCCCCTCAAAGTGTACAAGCTAGTGATTTTTTCATAGAGTTGTATAACAGATCACTATCTTAATTTTAGAACATTTTGTCATCCCCAAAGAGCCCTGAACTCCTTAACAGACAATGTTAATTTCGTCTTCCTTCCAGCTTTCTGATGGATACTTGGGTTGTGTCTGCCTTTTAGCTGTTCTGAGTAAGTTCCCACCAGCAGATTATGGGAATCCCAATTTCTCCACATTCTTGGCTATCGTGTTCTGTAGCTGTCTTAGTGGTGGGAAGTGGCATCTTATTGTGGCTTAGAGTTACATTACACTGATGACTAATGGAGTTGGTTTTTCTTGTGTATGATTGGCTATTTATATATTTTCTTTGGAACTGTGCCTGTTCACATGTTTTGTGCATTTTAAAATTGGGTGAATTCAGCTGGGTACTGGGGGTAGGTCACATCTGTAATCGTAGCCACTCAAATAGGCAGAGATCTGAGGGTCATAGTTCAAAGCCAGCCTGGGTGGGAAAGTACATGAGACTCTTACCTCCAAGTAAGCATCAAAAAAACCCAAAAGTGGAACTGTGGCTCAGTGATAGAGCACTTGAGTAAAAAAGCTCAGGGACAGTGCCTAGCTCTGAGTTCGAGCCCCAGGACCTGCACACAAAAAATAGATTATTTGTCCTTTTCTTGTTGAATTGTAAGGCTTCTTTATATTCTAGCTTGTAGACCCCTGCCAGATACATGATTTACAGACATATTCATTCAGTGGTTTGTCTTTTCATATTCATGATAAAAATTTTTATATACTCCAGTTTTTATTTTAATTAAATCCAGTATATTCATTTTTTTCTTTACTTGCTTGTGCTTTTGGTGGTATATATAAGCAATCACTGCCTATGAGGACATGAAGATACACTCCTGTGTTTTCTTCTAAGAGGTTTTTGCTTTTTTATTTTTCAGTACTGAGGATTGGACTCCGGGCCTTGTACTTTCTTTTCTTTTCTTTTTTTTTTTTGGGTCCGGTCGTGGGGCCTGAACTCTGGGCCTGGGCGCTGTCCCTCAGCTCTTCAGCTCAACACTAGTGCTCTACCACTTGAGCCACAGCGCCACTTCCGGCTTTTTTCTTTTTTCTTATGTGGTGCTGAGGAATCGAATCCAGGGCCTCAGGCATGCAAGGCAGGTGCTCTACCACTGAGCCACCTTCCCAGCCCCTGGGGCCTTGTACTTTCTATATAGAGTCATTTACTGACACATGCCCAGTCCTTTTCTCAGAGTATGTTTTTTCTTTTAGACCAGATCTTCAATCTGTATTTGAGCTATTTTTTACATGTAGTGTAAGATACAGTGATTCTTTGATTGTAAAAGGGAAAAACAGGGATCCTGTAAATGACGTTTTGCAGTTTGACTTTTCCCTTCACAGCATTTGGCCATCTTCTGCATCAGCTCGCTTAGATTTCATTCCTTTTTGCAGAACTCAGTGGGCGGGGCGAGGCCAAGAGGGCCGTGTGACTGTAGGGTATGGATCAGGTAACATGGCTTTGCTGACTTTGGAGAAGGAGAGGACCAGGGGACATAGATGGAGGGTGACCTTGGGAATCCCTTGAAGCATGAGGACAGGGGTTCTCCCCAGAGCTGCTCACGTAGTCCTGAGGACACCTGAGGTTGATCTGCAGCAGGATAATCGGTGTTTTCCGGCATCGAGTCTGTGAGCCTGTATTGGAGCAGCAGGAGGGTGGGCCTGGCATCTACCTTTGCAGATGGCTTCAGTTGCCTGTGCTGTGTTCTCTCCGTTGGCTGTGTGTGGCCACTGGGGATCTGAGTTGTCGGGTTCTGCATTAAAGTCGTAAACAACACTGACCAGGGTGAATGTGGTAGCTCATACCGGTAACGAATTGCTTGGGAAGTTCTAGACAAGCCTGGGCAGAAATTTCACAAGGCCTCCCTCTCAACCATTCGCTGGGCATGGCGGCATGCACCTGTCAGCCCAGTTGTGCAGTAGTTATAAATAGAAGGATCGAGGTCCAGATGGCCTTGGGCATACACGTGACACCCTATCCTCAAAATAACTAAAGCAAAAAGGGCTGAGGCATGGCTCAAGCTCTACTGTACCAGCGAGCATGAGCCCCTGGGTTTCAGCACCCAGTACTGCCTCCTCCGCACACAACAGCAACCCACGTGGATCAGAGTGTTAGTGAAGACCGGAGAGGGGGATGCTGGTTACACTGTGCCTCCTGGGCAGGGGACGTCAGCACTGTGCCTTGGGGTTTGGGTGGTGGACAGAGGGCTCATGGAGGACAGAGAGCGGCTCATGGATATTGGAACAGGGACTAGAGTCGTGTAGAACTTGTTTGGAGCTGTGTCCCTTCTAGGCTTTGTGTGAATGCAGCATTTCTTCACAATTGTGGGCAAATAGGTGCCGGTGAATGAGCTGGGAGACAACAACCATGGTTTCCGGTGTTACTTCCTTAGGAAAAGTGTCTCAGAGTTTAACCCATGACCAACTGGTGGATAACGTATGGAAACACTATAGATCCTGGTCTGCCCTGTATGTGGAGGGGAGCTGGAAGGAATGTTAGGGCAGAGGTGTGGGGTAGGGCAGAACGGGGCAGAGGCAGAGGGCAGGAAGTAGGAGGGGTTTTAGACCCGTGGAATCTCTTCAGTTGCTACAGTTGGTGCCTGTGTGAGGAGGGATGCGCTTTCTCTGCGCTTCCTTGCTGTGGCAGCTGGGCTGGAGGGGTGCTGATTGGAGAGGAGGTCCAGGTCTGGGGCGGGTGTGCTCAGCCCCTCGGCAGGCTCAGGCTGGTCACCAGGCCTGGTGCTCCTCAGGTCCTTTTGAGCTGTCTGCCTATGTAGTGAGGAAGTAGAGAGGATTCAGTAGGTATTTCAGTATTTGGGAAAAGTATCTGTGAACTTAAATAAAGGCCCATTAAATACCCTTTCTGGATTAGAACTCTAATTGACTTAACATTTAAGTTGGAAAGGAAGGCCTTTGATTTAAAAACTGTTGACAGATTGGAGCCTAAGCTGCTTCTGTTTGCAGAGGAAAGCGTCTGGCTTCCAGTAGGGTGGAAACGTGACTTCCCAGAGCCCTCCCAAGTTGGACTTCAGAAGGGCGCGCTTCAACACAAAAGGCAGAGCTTTTACTGTAATGCAGGTCTGGGGCTCCTCTGTGGACTGGCTTAAGGATTCTCTCCAAAGCAAGCTATCGAAAATCTAAAGGGTCAAAATGAGCAAAAAAGCCTTAAGTCAACAAATGATGATAGTGTATTTGAGCTCAGAGACTAAGTAAGATAAACATGTATGGAATTTTGCAAGTAAAAGGCCCTTTCCAGAAGCCTTCTTCAAGGAAGTCAGCACTTAATGGACTTTCAGGATTGTTTGGGTATTTGAGAGTGATTCCTTTTATTTATGTTGTGTTAAAAGTGTAATTGAAATAGTACCTTTATTTTCTCATGCTATCATAAGCTAGAGTGTAGTCAAATTGTAATGCATAATGAGTATAATCAAGTGATTGTAGTGTGCTAGGGTCCTTGGTGCCCCCGTGGCAGGGCAGGGCAGGGCAGGGCAGGGCCAGCAGGTCTTCCATTGTGTGTCATCTCTGCATGGAGGGGGCCATTCCCTGGCATCCTCACTCTTTTGTGCATTTTGGAGCGGAACATGCTATTCTTGAAGAGTGTGGATTTCACATGCCTACTCCACCCTCCCAAGACTGCTCTCCACATCCACCTGCCTGACTTGTGCCCTCCGGGCTCCACTGCACAGTGCTGGCCTTCTATTGTGCAAGGCTCGGTCCTCTGAGTCACACCGCTGCCCGTGCTGCTCTGGCTCTCTGCGTCCCCTTGTGTGACGGGTGGTGCTACCACTGCCCTTGTCTCCCCGCATAGCTGCCTGCTATGCTCAGCACCCAGAGCCGTCTCTCTGCCATGCTGTGCCTGGCACCCAGAGAATCTCTGCCATGCTGTGGCCGGCACCAAGGGTGATTTGTCTTCCATGTGGTGGACGTGTGGAACCTAAGCATGTTCCCTGCCGAGGCTGCATCCTCACAGCTACCCGGCCTGGGCCATGCTTCTGCCCCTAGACCTTGTCCGTCCCCAGCTCCTCAGTTCTCTCTGCCCTGCCTTCTGTTCTGTCCTTTTTGTTGTCTCAGACATACTGAAGCTGCCTGGCTCTCTCCTGGGCTGTATCATTATTCACTCATGGCTTAGAGGACCACAGGCCTCTCAGAACACATCTGGGACCCCTGCTCGCAGCCCGTTTCCTCCACAGGGCTGAAGCTAATGGGCTTTTTTCCCTCTGTGGTTGAAATGCCTGCATTAGTTGGATGCAGGGCCTTCCACACACACACTGTTCTGTTTTTACAAGCAGGCCTCACAATCTTGTGCTTGTCTGTGTGTAGATTGTAACCTGTGGCACCCTTTCACTGGTAAACAAGTAGTCATGTCATTTCTGGGAAATTTCAGCTTTGATTTCTGGTAAGTTCTAAGATTTTGCTGTAATGAACTTTGCATTGGTGTTGGGAAGGGGCACCGAATATGGGCGAGGGGATCAGCATTTGTGGGGTGTATGGCCTGTTAGATGCTATGCCAAGTTCTTGAATTGCCTACTTTAATTTAGTCCTGTCACAATTCCTGTGAAGTCGGTATTGATAGCCTACTTCATTGACAGGGAAACTGAGGCAGTTTGAAGAGCTTGCTGTACATCTTGTGGTTCTCACACCAGTGATCCAGGGTCTCTGATCTTTAGACCTTGGTTCTCAGTCACTGATAGGCCTTTGCTGCAGAAAGAAAGAGAGAGAGAGAGAGAGAGAGAGAGAGAGAGAGAGAGAGAGAGAGAGAGAGAGAGAGAGAGAGAGAGAGAGAGAGAGTGGTGTGTGGGTTGTCACTGGAGGAAGAGTGTGTGCAGAAGTCACTAGGCTTCTCATTGCAGTTACTTTTCCTCACGTACATTCCTTTTCAGCATGTACAGCCATTGAAAATCCATTCATCATTGTGACCCTGGGCTGTATCTATCAAGTCTTAAAGTGGTCCAGCTACTAATGACCGAGAGTGGCATCATATAATGCTTTCCTTGAAGCCATGCATTAGATTTCAGTGGCATTCTGAGCCTGTTCTGAGCAGTCAGACTCTCCTGAGATGTATTACTTCTCAAGTACAGTGTTCAGTCTGACACACACTGGCCAGTGAGCCTCAAGCTCCCTCAGAGGTGAAGGATTTTCACGCAGTTGCTCAGGCCAGATCTCTGAGACCAAGTTACAGCTTTCTACAAATTCCATGAAGGTATTGATGCTATTGCTTATGCCTTTTGGAGCTACCCAAGTGTAAGGTTCTTGAACTGTTTGGTTATTTAGCAGAGTTGAGGGGTTGCTTGCCTTCAGCCAAGGTGCGGAGGGCCAGGTGTGGTGTGAGCCTGTCCTGCTGCTGAGGGCCAAGGGCGAGCCTGGCACCGGCTCCCACCGTGCAGAGAGCTGTGTTCCCCTTGCCAGCATTTTAAACCAAACCAGAGTTCCATGTCACTTTGTGCTGTCCCTTACCAGAATGAAGGAGAGGATGCTTCAGAAGTTCCCCAGTATTCACGTGCCTGTGTGATATGACTGGAAATACGACATACACAAGGGATTGGTTACAGAAAAAAAGGTCTTGAGTTTATGGGTCAGAGTTGCTGCTTGTCATTGGCTATCTCCTAGGCTGGAGGCATTGTTCATCTGGCAGAGTGCCAGCTATGCACGTGTGAGGCCCTAAGTTCAAATCTCAGTATGGGCAGAACAGGAAACCTTCAGGGCACTGGCCATGATCCGCCCTGCACCGCCTCCACCCCCCCCCCCCGCCCCCCCCCCCCCCCATTGTGCTCTTAGTTTCGTCTTGCTTAGTCCGCATTTCCTTTCTTTCCTTCTGTTTCTTTCCTTTTTTTTTTTTTTTGGTGGTTTATAAAGAGAAACCCAGTGGGAACAGTTTGTGATTTGATCAGGATGTAATTCCAAGCTTCCCTTCCATGTCACCTTTGCTTTCCTGGCTGGCTGAGTTGGGTTGAAGAGATTTTCTTTTCCTAAGATGAAGACCTGTGCTTAGGACCATGGGGAAACCTCACCGGCTGCAGCCAGCACTGTTGTCTGCCAACTCCTGCCCTGACCAGCAGGAATGTTCTAGCAGATCTGTATCTTGCAGTGATAAGCATGCGGAAGTCCCTTACCCCGGGACAAAGACTCACCACACCAGAAGCTCTGGGCATTTTAATGTGGGAGCTCCCCTCCCTCTCCTGCTTTTCTCTGCAAACCTTGAGGATGGAGCCTGGGCCAGCCCACAGTCCTCACCATCGCCACCAGATTGCAAGTGCTCATCTTCCGTCAGTGGTCCTCGTGAACGTTATTTTCCTTTAGATGTCCCGTGATGCTTTTAAATCATCTCAAGCCCAGCCTTGCTCAGCCTCCGTTTTTGCATCTGTGAAGCAGAGGCACTGGTAGCGTGTCTACTGGACCCAGTGTCACTAACCTGGAAGAGATTGGGATGGCGCCTGGCAAGGAGCACTGCCCAGGGAGTCTTACAGGTGTTCTGCTCTTGTCCTGCCCACTGTGGGAATTTGTGTGTCATCCACCTCTGTGCCCTGAGGGGAAGCCACTACCACAGGTGGCTGTTGGAATCAACGTTGACAGAGGAAGTTCGGGTCCTGAGTCATTCTCCACACCCGTTCAGGCGTGTGCTGCTGTGGTCCCGCGTAGCACGGATGGCAGCGTGTGCTTCTCTGTGGAGGTAGTCCTTGTCTGGCACTGGGCAGCCAAGTTCGCATTAACAGCTGTACCTCCTTGGCATCTGAACTTCTTGTGCGGGCTTTTTTCCCCCAATACTTGATTTGTTTTGGAGACAGGGTCTTACTCTGTTGCCTCGGCTGTACTTGAATTTGCAATCCTCTTACTCTAGCCTTCAAAGTGCTGGGATTACAGGAGTGTACCACCAACTCTGAGTTCTCTGATACTTATTGTACCCGGATAGCTGTTTGTATTGTAGGAATTGTGCATTTTTGCTTTAGAGACCCTCTAGAACATGGATAGCTTAATAAGAAGTGGCACATGGCTTTCCTCTAAGTCCTGCCCAGAGAAGGAACAGAGGAACATTCCTCCCAACCTCGAAGCCCCGCAGGCCTGAGTTCTGGACGCTCTGCTTCTAGTGTTAGTGGGGTTTGGCCTCCGTGGGCTTTGATGGACAACTGCAGAGAAGAACGCAGACAGCACATCGCTGAGAGGTCTCTGGGGGAGGGAGGAGAATGTACCAGCCCCTGAGGATCAGCTGGCCCTTCCCGCCAGCCACCCACACCACCAGCTGTGCTTCCTGACTCAGGACTTTGTATAACACTTGACTGTGGGATTGGCATTTGGAGCCCTGTGCGCTCCCTGTGGTACGGCCCCAAGGCCTCGCTAGCCAAGCCCCCTCTGCAGTGCTGCTTGCACTGTTTGCTCTGGGTGGGGTTGTTCTCTAGGATGTGGACAGATGGAGGGGTAAAAGAAACCTAAAGCAGAGCTGTGGCACAGGTAATAGAGCACTAGCCTTAAGAAAGAAAAAACTCAGGGACAGTGCCCAAGCCCTGATCCAAGCCGTAGGACTTAGACCAAAACACAAAACACCAAACACACAAAACAACCCAAACCATCTTCTTAAGCTAGGTGGAAGATTCACTGCTGCCCTTGCTAGTAGCCCCTGCATTCCCTTTGCTGTCCTCACTGCCCACCCTGCCTACCACCTGCAGGCAGAGGCCTTCTGCCTGTCTGGGAAATAGCCACTTTCCTTCCCTTCACCCGACCACAAGTCGCGCCTCAGCCTTCACAGTGCCCCAGAGGCTGCTGTGTACTCACATCACTGCGGCCCACTGGAAGGGACTGTGTGCCTGGGGTGTGCCGGAGCCAAAGCCACAAGAGTGAACAATGGAGCCTGCCCCCCCGGGGGGGGGGCTCCGTGCAGTCCTGTTGAAATTCTGCACGCAGAGATGTGCACGCAGATAAAGCAGCAGAGGCTGGTGGCTGAGCTGCACCCTCTCCCATCTTTCAAGTTACACCCACGTTGTCTTCAGTAGTAGTTGCCTTCATTCCGTCTTCTTAAAAGATGAAACTTGATTTCATGGAACCTACCCCGTGTCTCTTTTGGCAGTTGCGGGGATTGAACTCAAGGCCTCCTGCTTGCAAGGCAGGCGCTCTGCCACTCCAGCTATGCCTCTAGCCCCTCTAGCATTGGTTATTTTTGAGCTATGGTCTTTTTTTATGCCTGAGCCCAGTCATTGTACCTCTCGGGTAGCTGGGACAACAGTATGTTCTACCACACCCAGCCATTGGTTGAGATGAATACTTCGTCTGAACTTTCATGCCTGGCCTCAAACCACGATTCTCCTATCTCTGCCTCCCACGTTGCTAATCTTACAGATTTGAGACTCCTATTATTGAACATTCTGTTTAATCAATGTGTGTAATATTTTATCAAGTAATGTGATTATACTTAGTCTTACCGAAACTCTCATTTAATCCGTTTGTATGGTGTTTAATTAAGTGGTGTAATTACTGCTTAGGAGCAAGCATAGCAGATTAGGAAACAGCACTGCCAGCCCTACAGCCTGAGCCCTCTCCCGGCAGGTATAAAGAGGGCGAGTGAGCCTGACACCAGCCCCTTCTGGGTACCTTTGGCAGGAGTCTTAGCTGGGGAAGCCAGCCCTGGTTAATCTGGGTGAAAGCAGGGTGGGATAATGTGGACCTGGAGCCTGTCCCTGAGCCTTTTTGCTCAAGGCCAGCACTCTTATCACTTGAGCTGTGGCTCCACTTCTGGCTTTTCTTTGGTTAATTGGAGATGAGAGTCTTACAGGCTTTTCTACCTGGGCTGGCTTCAAACTGAGATCTTCAGATCGCAGCCTTCTGGGTAGCTAGCATTACAGGTGTGAGCCACCAGGTGCTGGCTGTAGATTCTTATGCCTAACTGTGAATCTGCCCTGCTGGTGATCCTTCTAAGAGCTCCTGTTAAATCCACTCCACTCCTGTCACTGGCATTAAAATCTTCTGAACCGAATAGCTGAAAACACTCGCTTACATTAGTGGATTGATATAGGTGGATTAAGCTAATCGTAGATGCTTTTGTTTTGTCCTGCTTTGCTAAACACATAAGCTGTGTGGCACCACGAAGGAGATAAAATACATTACAGCCAAGCCTACAGAGGCATTTATGGCCCTGAAGTGTCTCATTTGGGTGGCAACGATCAGGTTACACCTTAAATTTCTTTCAACACTTGCCACCACTGAAGTCTTTTGTTTCCTTGGCTTGGAAGCTCTCACCAGCGGCTCAGGGCCCCAGAAGCTCCCTCGTGAGGTCTTTTTGGGTCAGTCCGGTTATGGAGCTTGTGTCCATGCTGCTGAGGACACAGGGCCTTGCTACCTGGCGTGAGCGTGGATCGGGTGAACCAGGAGAGAAGAAGAAAAGAAGCAAAGTTAATTGAGAGCCAGTAACTTATTTGACTCCTTCCTGGAGCCTTTGGTTTAGAATTTTAATTTCCCATTGAGTCACGGGGAGAAGGAAGAGAAGTTAGATCTGTTGTTCATCTAGCTGCTCAATAGTGTATGAAATGCAGCTTGCTGTGATTGTTTCTGAATTGGTACTAGATGGATGATTTGCTTGTATTATAATGAAAGACACTGAAGACGTGCGTTCCAGTGGTGTTGCTCAAGATAACTGAGATCTGAAAGAATGTAAAGTTTGACTTAACATAGGGTTCAGTGGAGCATAGCTGCTCACCCCTTTAATCCTAGCTACCCTGTAGGCTGAGATCTGAGGATTGAAGTTTCAAGCCATCCCCGGCAGAAAAGTCCATGAGATTCTTATCTAATTAACCAGCAAAAAAGGAAGTTGAGCTGTGTATCAAGTGGTAGAACACCAATCTTGAATGAAAAAGTTCAGTTCCTGATATCAGTATGCACCCATGGGATTCAGTGCTGATGATGGTAGAGGTGGGGTTGAAGGTGGTGGAATTCGTGACAGTTTGCTTGAAATGTGGAAGCAGAGCTCAGGAAAATGTGATTGGAGCTCACTGGGCATGCTCAGTCCAGCAGGAAGCAGTTGAAGAGCGCGACCCGCCGTGACACATCCCTGTCCCGCTCGCCCTTACTTCTCTGGCTAGTTGGCTGTGAGTGGCATTCACAGGAAGCCTCGGTGTGCGATGCCCGTGATCCACAGACACACTGACACACTTGGGGCTGGGAGCCAGGCTGCCCCGGGGAAGGTGTGTGCACACAGATTCACGGGAGATGTCTTTGTTGAAGAGACTCTTTTTACCTTTTTCTTTTTACATGTAGGTTTATCTTGTTTCCTTTTTCTTCCTCTTTCCTCGGAAGTCTGTCTGTCTCCTTGACTCTCCTGTTGACATTGTGGGCCATTCCTACTTCTGGTTTGCTCTTTTTGTCAAGGGGAGAGGTCTAATGACATGCCCACACTGCTCTGCCCAGCTTCCCAGGTGCTTTCCTTTGTGCTGGGGGCCAGGCTTCTCTGGCTGCCACGGGGCCCAGCATTGCTGCTTCTCAGTCTTGTTCCATCTGGTACAGCACCAGGTTGGGACCTGGAGGCCAAGTGGATAGCTCGTGTGACCCTGGGCCTCAGTTTCCCCATGGACAGAGTGCTGGGACTTGGGTAACTTTTGTGTTGCCCATGTTTACCCAGTTATATTGATAGATTTAAGTTTTTACTTAACTCAGTTGTGTTGCATTTCTGCGTGTTTGCAGGTGTACCGGGTCCTGCTTTGTCACTTTGTCTGGGGTGGTGACTCACTGGGGCATATTCCTGTCAACGATGCAGATCGAGCTGACTTACCATGATAGACCTCATTTTAATGAGTTCACTTAGCCCTTGGTTTTAAGAACTTCATTGGGTGGATTTTTGACTGCAACATTCACCAGTGGTCATTCTGTGTGTTACCTTAACCTTGATGAGCTGTTTGGCCCACCCCAGCCCTGCCCCCTTCCCCGACCCTACCTCTTTGGGAAGGGTTGCTTAATTTGCTGGAAGGCTCCTTGTCCTTCTGGCGCTCTTGGATGTGGGCCCTTTAGAGTTGTGATGCCTTCAGGCTCTAGGGCTGCCCCTCCCCACCTGCAGGGTGGCTGTGGAGCTGGGCCTGAATCCTGGCTCCTCCTCCTCTCCTCTTCCACAGGTGACATCAGCCCCTCTCACCTGAGCACCAGATGCCACCTCTCTGTCCCCACGCAGGACAGGGTTTGTATTGTCTTGAAGTACCCCTACTGTGTCTGTCTGGTGAGCCGTAAAGGTCATTTACTATTTTCTAGCACTTGCATTTAAAACAGTAAAAAGAAAGCAGGATAATCAATCGCAATAAACTCCATTTAGTCTAACATAGCCAACATAGCCAACATACAAATGAGGGAATTGTTGGTGAAGGGTTTATTGGAGGAGTGTGGGCTCACGCTTTTTCTGTACTGTGTGATTCTTCAGAGTGCTCTCACAGCACACCTGTGCTCTTAGTGGCACGTACTGGTAGCTCTGTGGTGGACAGCAGGGCCACGGCATTTTAATTTCAGCCCAGCTCCTTTGACCTTCAGCCCAGAGCCTTTGCTGCCTCCTTGCTGATGCCCGCTGAGAGCAGAGCCCTGTGCTGCCTCAGAAGTGATCTCTAGTCCCGTCCATCTTCGGGTGGTGGAGGGAGGGGCCCAGTTGGCTGAGCGCCTATTGCTGCCAGAGCATGGCTATGTGTCTGGTGGGCAGGCTGGCAGTTTGCAGCTCCTCCCTCACCTTGTTTCTGTTTGGCTAGTCAACACTGAGCAGGGGAACGTTCACCGGGTGGAGAGTGAGTATGGAACCCTAGATGGCGTGCTAAACTGAACCAGGGAACAAAACGGTCTTTCAGCACTGCCAGCCCGCAGCCCTCCTCTCGGAGGGAGTAGGTTTGCTATTCCTGAAATTTAATCCCTCTTTCAGCACTGCACAAAGCCCAGCGTCTGCAGGCCTAGGACGATAGATTGCCTTTGTACTGATGAAAAACACAAAGCCTTGCTGGGTCCAGACTGGGCCTTTTCTTCCCAAGGCTTCCTGTGCCTAGACATGAGCAGCCCGGGCTGGTCCCTCAGGCCTGAGTAGCTCTGCGGGAGGCCTGGGCTGGTGCTGCAGGCTGGAGCAGCTCTGCAGGAAGGCCTGGGCTGGTGCTGCAGGCTGGAGCAGCAGTTCAGGGAGGCCTGGGCTGGTGCTGCAGGCTGGAGCATCTCTGCAGGAGGCCTGGGCTGGTGCTGCAGGCAGGAGCAGCAGTTCAGGGAGGCCTGGGCTGGTGCTGCAGGCTGGAGCAGCAGTTCAGGGAGGCCTGGGCTGGTGCAGGCAGGAGCAGCTCTGCAGGGAGGCCTGGGCTGGTGCTGCAGGCAGGAGCAGCAGTTCAGGGAGGCCTGGGCTGGTGGTGCAGGCAGGAGCAGCTCTGCAGGGAGGCCTGGGCTGGTGCTGCAGGCTGGAACATCTCTGTAGGGAGGCCTGGGCTGGTGCTGCAGGCAGGAGCAGCAGTTCAGGGAGCCTGGGCTGGTGCTGCAGGCTGGAGCAGCTCTGCAGGGAGGCCTGGGCTGGTGTGGCAGGCAGGACTGGCTGAGAAGCAGGCACAGGCTCCTCAAAGGATGGGTTGGTATGACATAGGAGCTTTCAAACAACTGGAGGTCTGAGGGCCCGGGGTGACTGGGAGCAGTGCAGGGAGCCCCAGAGGACACTGAGTGGTCCGTGCTGCCCAGCTGCTGTTGCTTAGTGGAGCTGAGCTGCAGAGGAAGGGTCCGGGTGGGAGTGAGGGCCCCAGGTCAGGCGTGAGGCTGCTGCCGCCCAGACAGCATTACCCTCCATTTCCACCTCCTGCTGCCTGGCACACGCCTCCTTCCTGGGTAAGGACAGATTTCTGCTTCCTGAGTTGGAGCCCAGAACATACTACCTGTCTCCTACTGGCCTCCAGGGATTTGGGGAAGAAACCATTTGTGATTAGCCTTTTAAAAATTATTGTAAACTGGATGTGGTGGTACAGTCCTATAATCCCAGCACCGGGGAGGTGGAGGAGGACGTCAGATTTGAGGCTGGCCTAGCCTGTGTCATGGAACCCAACATTAAAACAAAACCAAAACCCCCAAAATAATCTTTCACAAACTACAGTTAACACACACACCAAATGAATGTACTTATTGCCACTGAACTGTATCTAAAAAATGGTAAGAATTGTACATTTTTTGTTGTAAATTTATATAGACCATAGAAGTTAAATAAATGCCCAAATTAATAAAACGTATTACTCAACAGTTTTTTTTAGTGTTTAGTGCCAAAATTAGACATCTGTGGGAGTATGACTAGCTACTTATTCCTTCTTTGTCCATCTGCCGGTCTCATGATAGGTACAGATCGTTAATTTGTATTATTCTTTCTTCTTTCCCTTTGATAGTCTAGGGCTTAGGAGAATGCAGGGTTCCGTTGTTGCTGGCTGAAGTTAAAAGATGCCCAGTTGAACAGGCTTGGGAAGAAAGTGAGGAAGCAGTGTCTTCATGAAGCAGCCCTTCTCAGCGCTGGTCCCAGAGGTGCTGTCTTGCAGGCTGGCTACGGAACAGAGCCAGCCGTCATTCTGTGAGGGAGCCCAGCAGGCCTGCCTGCCCAGAGATGAAAGGTGCTGCTGTCACCACCTGCTGGCTTTGGGAGCCAGGCTCCTTTCTTCCTCTGCTGCTGACAGGGGCGTCCTGAGGCACTTGGCCCTTCCCCCAGTGCCACTACTGTCATGAGGGATGAGCCTGGAAAGCTGACCTTTCATTGTCCTTCCCATGCCCCAGAATCCCCAACTCTTTCATTCAAGAAAACTTCATGGGGCTGGGAAGGTGGCTCAGTGGTAGAGTGCTTACCTTGCATGCATGAGGCCCTGGGTTCGATTCCTCAGCACCACATAAGCGGAGAAAGCCAGAGATGGCGCTGTGGCTCAAGTGGTAGAGTACTAGCCTTGAGCTGAAGAGCTGAGGACAGCGCCCAGGCCCAGAGCTCAGACCCCATGACTGACCAAAAAAAGAAAAGAAAGCTTCATGGGGCCAGGAGCCCAGGGTGTGAAGTAGATCTTTGTTTTGGGGGTGATACAGAACACACAATTAAATGCTCCACTGGCATTTACTATATTCACAGTATCATAGGGCTGCTTCTTTGCCGGGAAGGGAGGTTCATCGCTCACCCCTGCCAGGCGGAGGCCCATGAGATCATTTGGTAGGTGATAGGGCAGACACATGGGCTTTTATTGTGTATTGGAAATGTAGTGCCTGCAGATGATGTTATAACTATCTGGAAGACCTTAGTCCCTCGTCTAGTCCAAAAGAATTGTCTCACTCTGAAAGGCATTCCATCCCCATTCCCTGTCATCCTCCAAGTCTCTTGTCATCTTCCCAGCCCTGGCCTAGTCTACTTTCCGTCACGCTGGCTCGCCTACTGTGCACTGTTCATTAAAAAACAAAGCAACACAAAAACGGACCCATGCAGCATGTGGTGCTTTTGGGTAGGCTTCCTTACCACTGTCACGTTCGCAAGACTCATCCATGGTTGCTGATGAAGAATGCTGGCGTGTGTCTGAGAGAGGGAGGGTAAACTTCCACTGTATGGAGGCTGCCTTCTGTTTACCCATTCTTCAGTCGGTGGGCGTTGACATGCAACCTGGGTACGCCAACTACCCCTGCCTGACTCCAGGGCCTCTGAGAGTGTCCTTGGGGCTGTGCCCTTGGGCACGGGCGATTCTCTGTGTGCCGGCTGGGCCTCACTGGCTTTCTCTCCACCCAGCAGCTTCTCCTCCGCTGCTAGTTAGAGATGGTGTTGGGAAGGTGTGTGGGAATTGCTGCTTGGCTTGCTGGGTGTGAGCTGTAGACCGGACCCAGGGGATGGGAAGGTGCTTTTCTCTTGGGACACTTAATCTCTGCTTTCACAGAGCAGGTCAGTGCCTTTGTAGATGACTGAGGTGTTGATTACTGAAGTATCATGCCCAGTGCTGATTGCTACCCTTGTGTGGGCTCCTGGGGAATCGGACCTGGGGCCTCACGCATGCTAGGCAGGCACTCTACCTCTTGAACTAAGCACCCAGCTCCATGTTTATATCTTTCTGACTTTGACCTCTGGTGTTTGATGCCGGTGCTGCAATGATCTCCACTTGTGGCCATGGGGGGACTGGGGAGGGTGAGTGGGCAGGAAAGGGGGGGGAGGGGCACCTACGTACCACCTGTCTCCCAGCTTCCGTGCTGGTTCAGGAAATGGCTTTCCAATACCCAGCAGTCTCCGGCAGGCCTCCTGAGGCTTCCGTGTGCTGCCTCTGCAGCGAGTATCTGAAATTGGGAGGAATCCTTCAAAAAAAACAAAACTGACGTTTTTAAGAGTTGTCAATCAGCCTTGGCTCTCAAACTGTGGGCACCTAGTGTTTAAAAGTTGAAAGGATGTCAGGATTACACGCACATCTACAAACCCAGCTTGGGGGAGGCTGAGGGAGAAGGATTTTGAGTTCCAGACCAGCCTGGCTGCATAGCTAGATCCAAAAAAGGAAAAGTTAGAAGGGCTCTGTGAATCCAGCCATACCCAGACCCCCTTGGCATTTCCAGCTTGGCACACAGAGGGGACAGGCCATAGCTGTCCATCTATGATGGAGTGGATTCCAGAGGCTGTCTCCTCATCACCCCCGCCCTCCCGGGAAGCCCTGGACTCACAGCTGTTTCAGCCTGTGGTCACAGGGTCCTTTCAAGTGTCTCACAGCTCCTTGGCTCCTCTCTTTCCGTCTCTGTAAACTTAGCATTGGTTTTACTCAGAGACCTGTTCCTACTACATTGCATTATCCAGATTGTGAAGGGTGGTAACAAGGGGAATGGGGGTGTGATGGAGGAGCGAAGCCTCAGTCCCGGTGGCCCTCGTGCCTGCTCCCTTCCCGCTTCGTCCTGACCAGCACTGTGACCCTCGCAGACTGCTGCCTTTGTGTGGAAGTGCAGAAAGGAAGGAAGGCTTCTAGAGGCCTGATGTCCAGCCGTGGCTGAAAATGAGCACCAGAGTGAGGCACTGCAGCACCCTAGCGTACCTCTCTAGACTGTTCCGGCAAGCACAGAGGTTGTGTGGAGGGTTGTATTATGTGTGCTTGTGAATTGTGTTTTACAGACATAGTTAAGATGAAGTCATACTAGATTAGGGTGGGTTTTGAACTGGTGATCGGTGTCCTGGTGAGAAGAGGAGTCTTTGTATACACAGGGCTGCAGGCCCTAGGCCGGCCAGGCAGAGACTGGAACCAAGGAAGGCTAGCCATCCCCGAAGTCGGGAAGCCACGGGGCAGGGCTCTTGCTCTGGACCCTGACAGTGTCTGCAGACCTGAGAGTTTAGATGACTGACCTCCAGAACACCTGATTCAAGGTACTTGGTTACAGCCACCCTGAGACCCACAGGGAGTTGCCCACAAGGTTGGAGCCCATTTCTTGGCTGCTCCCTTGTCCCCGAGCCTTTGCCACTTGCTCTCTGCTTGTATTACTTGTATTACTTTCCCCGTGGACTCTGAGGTCGTGGCTAGCTTGTGGTTACCAAATCCCACATGGCCAACCCATGGCTTTTTAAAAAAAACTCCTCAGAGTCATTCTTTATCTTTTCTCCTCTTCACTCCAAAGCTCCGTGGCTTTCCTGGAGCCTCTTTTCTGGTCTTGTGAGGTTCTTCCTGCTATAGCTTACTTGCTGAACTTCTCTCAAGTTTCTTTTAGCTGTGTGTGTGTTGCTGCTGTAACAAAGTATCACACACTTAGTGGCTTAAAAGAAGACACATCTATTATCTTTAGATTCTGGAGAGCAGAGATCCAAAAGTAGGACCTTGTGGTCCAAAGGCCACAGCTGGGAGGCTGAGGGGGAGTCCTGCAGCTTCTGGCAGCCCCCCGTGCCCCCCGCTGGGCAGGCTGCTCTGCACTCTGACCCATCTCCCAGTCACAGGCGCGGCTCTGTGACCTTCACCCCACCTCCTTCACACACGGACCAGCTCAAAATCTGAAATACATGGCCCAGGGACTGGGATAGGACCATGTGGGGGTGTCGTGGGGAGAGCCCCACAGCTCTGTGCATTCCAGTGGCTAAGTCATGTTCCTTCCTGCGCCATTTGATTCTTTAGGCGGTCCCCTGGCGGTGAGGAGTGGATGACTTTCCTTCCACCTAGGGTTGGGAGGAGGAGCTTGAACACAGGGGTGGCTTAGTTTTGACTAAGCGTGCTTCCACCTTTCTAAACACTTACGGGTAGAAAGCCACAGGCGTGCCCACGGGTGTCACATGTGTACGCCCCTCCCTGCAACGCACAGACCTGAAAGAAAGCCAGCCTCACTCCACTTGGGTGCGC
This sequence comes from Dipodomys merriami, assembly GCF_024711535.1. Classification (NCBI taxonomy): domain Eukaryota; kingdom Metazoa; phylum Chordata; class Mammalia; order Rodentia; family Heteromyidae; genus Dipodomys; species Dipodomys merriami. Next base: position 4,047,519 of record NW_027202270.1, on the reverse strand, counting down.
GGTCCCAGACAACGTGTTACAGGAAGCTCCAGCCCTGCATTCCAGGGTTACTGGGTTGTGCTGTCCCTCGGGTGCAGTCACACGTGGAGGGGAGGGGAGGGCAGACGCCATGAGGGCTGAGCTCAACGAGCTCCCTCAGGTTGCTGCCCAAGTCAGGTGCAGGCTGCTTGGGAGTAATGGCTGAGGAAAGAGCTGCTGAAGAAAACAAGGATCCACCTGTGGTGGGGGTATGCATGTGCATGTGCACGTGAGTGTGCATACCGCAGATGTCTGTATGTACACCAGGCCTTTTGATCATATCATCTAGAAGTTAGATAGAAGCCCGTGCTCCCCCCTCCCCCTGCACTACCAAGACACCCACACGACCCTCTGCACACAGCGCAGAGATCCCGTGGCAGACTCAGCGAACACCGTGTTGGCTGGACTGCTGTAGAGAAGGAAGTTGAGAATCTCCCTCCTGCCAGTCCCTGCACTTCCCGTCCCATTGTATCCTCCCTAGCCTCGGGGCCAAGGTGTTGGAGTGAGTCACTATTGCTGGTGTGCTGGCCCTGCTTGCTTCTGACCAGCACCCTCTCGGTATAGTCTCTGTGCACATAGGACCAGCATTGTGGAAAGCTGCTGCTCGTTGGCCAGAGCCAAGATGTCAGGCAACTATACTTTATTCAGTTGAGACTCCCAAGTTCCTTCTACTTTTCAGTCCACAGAGTAATGTTGGTAATTTTTCAGTGCCTTTTACATCCATGTCTTACTTGGAGATTACTGTATAAATGACAGGTCCTGAGTACCATCAGTGCCCTTACCAGGGAGATTCACTGAGTGGCTCTGTAACACAGTTGTGCAGGGCACCGGGGAGCTGTTAGTACTGATGGAGATGTAGAGACTTTCCTGTCTAGAAGGGCCCAGGTGTCTTGTTTTTCTTGCTTAGTTGGCCCCTCCATTTCTCTGCAGCCACATTTCCTACTGTTCTCCAGGCTTGCACTTTGACACTTGCTTGCCTGTTGAAGTCCACCTGTGTTCCTTGTTCTTGAATAGGCCCCAGCCACATTTCCCCAGGGCTCCTCTTTCTGGGAGGCCTTCGAACATCCCAGCGAGTGAGGCTTCTGGAAGGTTGCCGAGAGCCCTGATTGTTAGAGACACGCAAGGAGAGCCAGAGCCGCCGCCGGTGGCTCGTTTCTGAACTTCAGTTCAGCAGAATTGGTTCTTCCTGGACAAGAGCATCACCCAGGTACTCTCTGGGAAGCTGATGGTGACGGAAGAGGCTGGTGGTCTTCAGGAAGAGGGTGGTCCAGTGAGGGTGTGCCCAGAGAAAAGGCAGGCGCAGGTTCACAGATTTAGAGGAGAAAAGGCCTCCCTCTTGGGAGGAAGCTTGGGAAGTGTTACTAATTACCATGCTTTGTGTTTACTGCCCTACAGAGTATGTACCAGACCAGCTAGTGAGGGAGAACTGAGTGGAAAACCTGGCCACTTTGAGGACATATGAGTTTGTGTATAAAAGTTAATAGTCAGGGGCTGAGGAGTTGGATCAGTGGTAGAGTGCTTGCCTTGCATCCATGAGGCCCTGGTTCTATTCCTCAGCACCACCACATAAGCAGAAAAAGCCAGAAGTGGCACTGTGGCTCAAGTGATAAGAACACCAGCCTTGAGCTGAAGAGCTGAGGGGCAGTGCCCAGACCCAGAGCTCAGCCTCACGACCAACAAAAAATAAGAAATAAAAAAATTACTTGTCCTTTTTCTTTGGGGCATGTTGTTCCATGTAGCACTGAAAGTGTGGCCCCACCTGAGGTTGGAGGATGGGCTTTAGGATGGCTGTCATTTACTGAAATGGCTCTGTTCTGGGTCCAGGCCCATGAGGAGGAGGAGAAGGGATTGCCCGGCAGGCTGTGAGTGAGGGGAAGGGCTAGGAGCTGTGCCTTGTACTCCTGCTCTGAAGTGGTGAGGGCTGCCCTTCTCGCGGGCCCCTTGAATGCTGCCTTGACCGTCAGACTGCAGCGCTGACGGGAGACAAGCCTCGACTCTGCGGGAGAGGAACAGGTGGTGACGGGGCCTTGAAGCCACAGGAAGCATGCTCTAAGTGCTCTAAGGGGCCACCTCTCGGGCTAGCCATGGGCAGTTGGTGGCACAGATTTTGGGGGTTCCCTTGTGAGACTTTGTAAGGCTTGTCCCCCTCTAGACAGGACCCCAGTTTACAGAAGTAACAGGTCTGCATGTATGCAGCAGAATCACACCAGAGCTGATGGGGAGGTAGAGTGTGGGAACCTTCTGTGCCAAGCATTTGCAGAACACTGGCTGGCATTGGTGGGGTCAGTGCAGATGGCTGGTCCTGACCACTGAGTTTGCTGTAGTTGTGATGTCTAGGAAAGACAGGTGTGCACCCCCCACTCTGCCTCCCCAGCTGCAGGTGCTGGGGGCTGTTGACCGGAGCTGAGAAGACAAATGGGGAATAGACAGTTGAAAGGAGAAAGTCTTCTGCAGAGATCCAAGAGCTCTAGTGTCCTGCCTGGTGTCTCCAAGTAGAGAGGCTGTCTGACGTCTCCTGCCAGTGATGATCATAGATGAACAGGTCTTGGGGTCCCAGTGCAGGAGGTGAATTGAGGGCTGCTGAGATTCTACAGTAAACACTGGGAGCCTCCATCCTGCTGTCAGCGCCCCCTGCACCAGGCCAGGTGTGAGGTACTAGGGACCTCGTGTCCTGAAATACCTGCTTAGCCACAGCCTGCAGTAGACATCAGAATGCTCCAGACTGGCTCCTTTCCTGAGGTATCCCAGTGATTGCTGCTTACAGGTTAGATAGGCAAACATGGACCTTTCTTGTAGGTAGATACATGATGTCCCTAAAGACAAAGGACTAGTCATAAGAAATGAAAAATGGAGCAGAACGGTAGCTTGATTTCAAAATCCATAGCTAACGTTTATGTTACAAATTTATGTTATGGTTCTAATAAACTTTTCTTGGGGGGGGATAATAATCTTAGATAATAAATCTTCATGAATAACAGGATTTTTCTTCATCTAAGCAAATAATGTCCAATAACTGTATAATGAATGTATTTCTGTATAAACAAATATATATACACACACACACATATATATATATATATATATATATATATACATATTATGGCTTTGAGATTAAACAAAAGCATGTGGTTCAGTAGTATAGGGGAAAAGATATATACAATTCTTGAGGGAAATTTCAGAATATGCAATTATGCTCTGTAATAACTGTAGACTCGTGTGGTACACAGGCTGTTTTTCAAGCAGGGTAAAGGAAGTAGAGCTTGAGATGCTTAAATGGATAGCTGTGGGCTTTTAGCTCTTTAGACTTTAATCTGGCTTTTTACATAGTCTTTAAGATGCTGCCCTCTATTGGTAATTTAAAACATTTCCCCCGCAATACCCTCTTTTAAGTAGCAAATCAGCATTCAGAATTTTATATGTAGTATTATTTTTATTACTAAGGGCGAGAAAGAAAACAAAAACTAATTGCATTCTCTCTTCCCATTCAACCTTTCTGCTGTGGACACGGGATAATTTGCATTCAAGGTCTTGGGCTTGCTAGCAGGCGCTCCCATTCTGAGTCACGTCTCTAGCCCTCTGGTCATTTCTGTCTGCCCTCTGTCAGCTGATGTGTGGAGCAGGCACCGTGTTCAGTGTTTCATGAGTGTTTGCAATTTTGCTGTTTTAAAGAATTGAGAAGGAGATAGTGATTTTTCCAGTTGGCTAGAAACACAATTATAAGAGCATTCAAACAATAACAATCTTACTCTGTTCAGCAGTGTTGGGTGTCTGGACCCAGGTGAGCATAGACAGGGAAGAGCCTGGGTGTCTGGCTCCCCAGGGACAGGGAGGCTAGCCAGGTGAGTCAGGTAGGACTTGCTCTGATTTCTCAGATCTTGGGAAGGGTTGGAAAACGGAGGATTCTTGAGGGAGGGAGTCAGTCTGGTTACAACACCTAGCCATTATTACTGCATGGCTCAGTTCTTAGAGCAGACAGTAGAACAGACTTCCTAGGGATTGTGCCCCAAAAGGCTGGTGTGGTGAAGTAATTGGCAATGCCCCGTGCAGGACACACAGAAATTAATCCTCAGGAAGGAAAGGTTATTGAAATCTAGACTTCATCCTTTCACATAAACCCACTGTCTTGATGTGTCAACTCTTGGTGTTACAATGTTGATACATAAACATAATGCTTTAAATTATTGTGTAACTCATTTATTTTATAGCTAAGTAAAACAGAGTTGTGTATGTTGGCCAGTGCCAATAATTGGCCAGGCATTTTAAGTTTAAAGCCTGTAGTTTTGGGGAGACTTATTTTTACAAGCCACCAGTAGGTGGAGGAAGTGAGACACATAACCAAAGTGTGTGTCCCTCAAAATGTGTGTGTCCCTCAAAATAATGGCATTTGCAGGGAAATGGATGGAGCTAGAAGGAATCATGTTGAGCGAGGTAAGCCAAGAACGAAGAGACAAACAGTACATGGTCTCCCTGATAAGTGGATGATAAATCCAAAATGTTAGGTGATATGACAAAACTAACAGGACTTAAGAAACAAAGAACTCCCACTCATCTGGTTGAACCACTACCAAATATCCCCATGCTGCTGATCACATGTATGGTGTATAACATGTGAGCACCGTTATATATTACAGACTGTGATAGACAATTTGCTCCAGGAAAGTTAGAATGAACTTGTGACTTTAAATGAGCATCATTATTCCACAATACTGTGAATTTCCGGAAATTAAGTAATCAATCACAATCAAAAAAAAAAAAAAAAGAACCTTGGGGAAGGGAGGGAGGGAGGGGGAAAACAATGGAGGGGGTAACAATGTTCAAGAGGAAGTGTACTCATTACCTCACTCATGTAACTGTAACCCTCTGTATAGTATCTTTACAATAAAAAAATTAAAAAAAAATGTGTGTCCCTCAAAATGGTGTGTCACTCAAAATGTGTATGTCCTTCAAAATGTATGTGTCTCCCTTGCTGGGTATCTGTTGCAATCCTTCCCTAATGATAGCACACAAATAAATCCCTGTTGATACAGCTCATGTGTGTGTATAATACAAAACATAATACTTAATATATACAGAGAGCAGATAATGGATAAGAAATTAAGAGTAACTTGCTGTTGACAACAATATGAGGTAGGGAAGACTATTTAAATAGGAAAATTTTAGTCATCTTGTAAAAGTAGAGAAATTTGTGCAGTGATTTGCTTTGCTAAGAACCATTTAAGAGTAAATCAGTATTGGTGAGGATAGATTTTAGAAGTAGGATAGAGAACCACAGCACAGCACACTTCCTTTTCCAAAGAAGTAATTGTGCATTCTTTGCTTAGCTGTGTGGTGGAGGGTAAGTAGTGTTTAATTTGTGTTCTGGGTGCGGTGCAGGAGGCTGCTGTGCCTGGTAGGGTGATATCTCCCTCCCAGGAAGTCGCTCTGAAGCACCTTCTTGAGGCACATCAGGTCTGAGCAGCATAGCTCTTTGTGAATACTGACCACACCCCTGCTTCATCAAGGTGATCAGGTGACCAGCCTCAGCCACTCTCAGCCAACAGACTCGCACCGGGGAGGTGTGGAATGTGCAGATGCAGGTGATGGACCCTGAGTGAGTCCCAAGAGAGGATCTGTGTGACTCAAACCAGAGTCTGGGGGGCCTTGGGAGTGAGGTTCACCCAGAGAACGGCGGCTAGCACAGTCTGCTCCAGCTGTCCTAGTGTTGGGGACTACACCGAAGCTGGTCTGGGGCGGTCTCAGCATCTGTGTCTCGATTGACCAGGAGTACCTGTGCTAGTCCTTGGCGTTGGAGACACTCTGGGTTTCCTGGGGCTCAAGCCCTGCCTTCACACCTGGCTGTGTGCAGTTACTTAAGAACGGTAGAACTTTATTATAGATGGGGGCTTTGGAGGACAGTCAGCTCCTGTCCCCTCTCACACGCTGTCTAAAATGAGAAACCGTGATATTTCTGAGACCAATGGCATCAGCTACTCAAGCAGTAGAGGTTGGAGATTGCTTGAGCCCAGGAGTTTGAGATCAGCCTGTGTCACAAATTGGCAATGAAAAGAAACACAAAGATCCAGGCATCAGTGACTCATGCCTGTAATCCTAGCTACACAGGAAACGGAGATCAGGCTTCAAACGGAGATCATGGTTCAAAGCCAGCTAGGTAGAAGAGTTTGCTAGACTCCCATCTCCAAAATAACCAGCAAAAAGCAGGGCTACAAAGCCTTAACTTCAAACCCTAGTACTGCTGAAAAACAACCAAACCAACCCAACAGTACTCTTACACATGTTATGTGAGGGACATAGTAGACCCAGTTGTCCGCAAAACAGGAAATGGGTCCTCATTCATGCTGTCTGGGCTGGCACCAGACAGGACTTCAAGTTTCCAGAGCCACTCTGCGGTGAGCCACTCACTCGGCAGTACTTTGGTGTAGCAGTTGACTAAGCGCCAGTTATTACGATGATGGAGGAGCCCAGCTTCCAGCCTGCAGGTGGAGTTGTTGTTCTTAAGAGCTACGCTTTTCACCAAGCTAGGGCCTCTTCTGTCCATTGTGTCCCCCAATGCCAGTCGACAGCTGGGAGCTGGGGCACCACGGAGCTCTGCAGAGGTAGAGGTGAGGCAGTGGCGTCACCCCTGCATAGCTGCAGATCTACAGAGACACGGGCGGCACTGGTGCAGAGCCTGGACCCCAGGCCCTACATGGGGAGGACTTCCAGACCAGGTGCTACCCAGGGATACTCAGGGGCTTTTCTTCCCTTGTGTGGCGTCCCTTGAGATGAGCGTCCTGTACCCCAGGCCTGGAGAATCAGCTCTGGCTCTGAGTGGCAGGTTCAGTCTGCTGGGAAAGGAGGCCCTACCAGCACACCTCACTGCAGTTGTCTGTGTGGATGTTTTATAGGTACCTTAAGACAGACTCTATGACTAGTTTGTGCTTTTCTTATACTCCTTACTCATGGATTATTCAACTATCAGTTCAGACTTGCCACTTGAGACACGGTGGCCTGAGAGGGAGCCGCTTTATTTTCACTGTGATGGAGGATGTGTTGTTGCCGAGCTGTGCTGTCGCCCCTGGGTGTGTGTCTGGTGCGGATGGGTAGCGCAGGGCCTGGACTTTGTGTCCTGTGGGGTTCTGCTCCACACCACCTCCACTGAACTCTTCTTTGATTTCTTTACGTGATAACTAATACAAGTCTTCATGGCTGCACAGATAAGAGCACACACCACTCCTCAGGCTGTTGAGTCAGGCTTTGGGGTGCCTGTGGGGATGCTTCTTTAGGGGGCTCCTGGGGAGTGTGAGCAAACCTGGCTCTCCCCATCTGTGACAAGTAAGTCACCAGGTTTAAAACACAGTGACAGGGAGCTTGGATTCGGTGACCAGCATCACTTTGAATGGAAGGAGCATGCGAAGCCCTCTGCGGTGGTGTAAGGACCAGGCTCTCGGCTGCTTGGCCCTGCAGCGGGTAGGGTCCTGAGGGCATCGCCAGCCTGGAGGGGCTGTGCAGGGGCAGGTCTCAGAACCGGGGAAGGTTTGGGTGTTTTCCTAGGGTAAGTTAGGTGCTGTTTCCTCCCAATAGGCAACCAAGAATTCTAGAACCGTGTGACGCTTCAGGTGGGTGAGTCAGTGACTCAGGGCAGAGGAGGCACAGCCGAGGCCCCTCAGGTCCCCAGAGCGCCGTTCTTGCTTGGTGAGCCTCAGGTCCCTGGGGAGCGGGGAGTGCTGGCTTCAGTCTCATGGCAGAGAGATACCCGGGTCCCTCTCCCTCTTGTTCTGTGCATGGAGTAGCGGCGCTGTGTAAAAGATACACAGAACACTAATTATAACTTGCTGATCTAAATATTTAGAGCTGTGGCGGGGCCCAGCTGCTGTAGAGACTGCGCGGGCTGCTGAGGGGAGCTGCGTACGCACAGGAACTTGCGGTTGCGTGAGCAGGTAAGAAGGCTTTTAATCAGATTCCTTTGGATGGTGGGACAACTCAGTTTGGAGTCTGCGTGCCTTCTGTGTCTTAGTCATGGAGGTCTTGTTTGAAGCCATCATAGAAACTTCTAGCTGCTCACTGAAGATGCTGAGCTGTTTGCAGTGACTCTGAGCAGCCCATGTGGGACATGCCCAGTCAGGCAGGACCGGGTGGAGCTGGTTATACTGTACAGGCATGCTGTGTGTGTGTGTGTGTGTGTGTGTGTGTGTGTGTGTGTGTGTGTGTGTGTGTGTGTGTGTGTGTGTGTGTGTGTGTGTGTGTGTGTGTGTGTGTGTGTGTGTGTGTGTGTGTGCAGCCGTGTGGGGCATGCCCAGTCAGGCAGGACTGGGGTGGAGCTGGTTATACTGTACAGGCATGCTCTGTGTGTGTGTGTGTGTGTGTATGAGCAGCCGTGTGGGGCATGCCCAGGCAGGGCAGGACTGGGGTGGAGCTGGTTGTACTGTACAGGCATGCTGTGTGTGTGAGTGTGTGTGTGTGTGTGTGTGTGTGTGTGTGTGTGAGCAGCCATGTGGGACATGCCCAGTCTGGCAGGACTGGGGTGGAGCTGGTTGTACTGTACAGGCATGGTGTGTGTGTGTGTGTGTGTGTGTGTGTGTGTGTGTGTGTGTGTGAACATGCCCAGTCAGGTAGGACCGTGTGTGTGTGTGTGTGTGTGTGTGTGTGTGTGTGTATGAGCAGCCGTGTGGGGCATGCCCAGTCAGGCAGGACCGTGTGTGTGTGTGTGTGTGTGTGTGTGTGTATGTATGTGTGCAGCCGTGTGGGACATGCCCAGTCAGGCAGGACCGGGTGGAGCTGGTTGTAGTGTACAGGCATGCTGTGTGTGTGTGTGAGCAGCCGTGTGGGGCATGCCCAGTCAGGACTGGGGTGTAGCTGGTTATACTGTACAGCCATGCTGTGTGTGTGTGTGTGTGTGTGTGTGCGTGCGTGCGCGCAGCCGTGTGGGGCATGCCCAGTCAGGACTGGGGTGTAGCTGGTTATACTGTACAGCCATGCTGTGTGTGTGTGTGTGTGTGTGTGTGCGTGCGTGCGCGCAGCCGTGTGGGGCATGCCCAGTCAGGACTGGGGTGTAGCTGGTTATACTGTACAGCCATGCTGTGTGTGTGTGTGTGTGTGTGTGTGTGTGTGTGTGTGTGTGTGTGTGTGTGTGTGTGTGTGTGTGTGTGTGTGTGTGTGTGTGTGTGTGTGTGTGTGTGTGTAGCCGTGTGGGGCATGCCCAGTCAGGCAGGACCAGGTGGAGCTGGTTGTACTGTACAGGCATGCAGTGTATGTGTCTGTGTGTTCCGTCTTCCTATCAGAGAAGCATGGGGCGGGGGGGCGGGGAACGCCGGCATGGCCCAGTGAGGTGTAGTAGATCCTCAGAAGGGGGTGTTTGCCCGAATAAGCCAGCCAGATGTGGAGGGCATGATGTGACGTGTCATACGGAAAGTGACTTCAGTCATGCTGCTCGTGACTCAGGAAAAAGCTTGCAGGAGGCCAGAGTTGGTACAAGTGGCCGCTCTGCACATGACTGTGAGCGCTGCCTGGCGCACATGCCTCTGGATCGTCCCAGGAATGGCTCTTAGTTGGCCGTTCACGCGTAGAGAAATGGGCAGGCCCCCCGTTTGGGGTCTTAGTTGTGATCATTCACTTGCTAGGCAGACCCTCCTCCCAGTGATGCTGGGTGCCTCACACTTAGTCTGCCCGTGGGGAGGCGCAGGGGATGGAAACATGGGGTGCAGGGCGAGGAGTCGCCCCTATGCAAAGCAGTTCTGCTGCTCATTCGAAGGAACCTGAAGATGGGAATGCAGTCGAGCGTGACTCGCTCAGGAAGCACCTGTGTCCAGGTGGGTTGGATTCTGTCCAGTGATCGTGAGGATGGTGAATCCCACCGGCCAGCGCTGCAGGACATCAGGGGCCTCCTGGGGCCCCTTTCCTCTCGTGCTGCCTTGGTGCTCTTGTTATTCGTGCAGCAGTGACATGAGAATATTCTGGAACTCTCTTGATCGCCAAACTAGAACCTTTGCTCTACACAAAGGTGATGTCCAGCCTCCGTGCCCACTCCTTGGCCATCTTCCCGAAGAACTCTTCCAGCCTCTGTTCAGGGGCTGGATGGGGTGCTGGTGGGCCCGGCAGCACGCCCCCCTCCCTCTCTCTCCTGTTTTCCTGCACCTCCACTTGAGAGGTTCGGTGGCCAGACAGGCTCAGTGTACCCCATCCCATCCCACCACCCACGTCCTCCCTGCAGCTTGTTCCCATGTTACTCTGAAGTCACCTCCTTCCCTAGCCAGCCTTGCACCGGGCCCATCCTTCTCTCCTCTGTTCCTCTGCTTCTGGCTTCCAGTCACACTACCATTCTCCAAGCCGCCGCCATCTGCCACTACAGGTGACACCGGGCTGGGGTTTCAACAACAGAAACGTAATTCCTTACAGTTCTAGAAGCAAGAAGTCCAAGATCCAGGTGTTGCTTTCGTTACGGCCTCGCTTGCTGGCTTGCGGCAGCCCATGTCTGTCCTGCGTGTCCTCACGTGGCCTTTCTGCTGTGTGCTTTGTGTTGGGGGCAGACCTGAGTCCTCTCACCCGCATTGGGGCCGCCCTGATGACCTCATGTAATTAACCTTAATTATATCCCTGAAGGCTTGGGCTTGGGTTTCAGCACAGTCTGTCACAGCTCACCTGCCTTGCTGCCCTGGCCTCTGACCTGAGAGCCATGTCTGTGCATGAAAGATCTGAAAAGACCCTTTGGTGGTACATGAAATGGTATGAAGTTCAGATCTGATGGTCTACAGAGAATGCCGGCGACTGCCATCCGTGTCATTGGCTCATATTTTGGTCTATAGTGCTCACTGTCGGCTTTGGTGGGGTTGGGCAGCTGCTACAGAGGCTGTGGCATTACTGTGCTATTCCTCGGCTGTGTATCTCAGCTCACAGAACTTGAACCGTCAACTCTCTGGCCTTTGACAGTAGAGGTTTCCTCCCCTTGCCCAGCCTGCTCCTGCCATCCCCCCTGCCTAGCTGGCTACTCCCTCCCTTTGCTTCTTGGCTGTTTCTGCTGGTAGTGCCTCTTCTTCTCCTGTGTCTCCAACTTCCTGCAAGTCCTTGCTACACTCTCAACTTTTCAGTGTGTTTCTAGTGGGATTCCACAGTCCCCTCTTGTTGTTCCTGCTTCCTGTTGTCCACAGCGGCATCCATCTCTGTCATTCTTGTCATGTTTGTTCCTTGCCTGTCCATCAAGATCCTTGAGGACACAGATGAGTACTAGGCCTTGAGATCAGAATGGGGACTTCTTGGGGGTATTCCGCTGTAATTGTTGCATGGCTTCGTGTAGAGTAAACTCTTACATGGCTTAGGTACTTGGAAGTTTCAAACTGAGAGTGAACTCTTACGAATTCCAGAAAACACCAAAGAGTAAGAGTCCTCTATTGTGGATAATATTAAACAAGACTTTATCATAAATTCAGGTCTTCCAAGCTTGTGCAAGGCTGGTAAGATAAGACAGAACATGAAGTTATGATGGGTTCAGAAATGAGGAACTGCTCAGCACAGGTATTAATAGCCCAATCCTATGTGTGCAGTGTGTAAAGGAATGACTTGGTGCTCCCCAGACAAACCTCACATACACAGTGTGTATAGGAATGACTTGGGACCAGGCTCTCTGGACACACCCATGCACACAGTGTGTATAGGAATGACTTGGTGCTCCCCAGACAGACCCCACATACACAGTGTATATAGGAATGACTTGGGACCGGGCTCCCTGGACAGACCCCACTTACACAGTGTTTATAGGAATGACTTGCGGCTCCCTGGACAGACCCACATACACAGTGTGTATAGGAATGACTTGGGACCGGGCTCCCTGGACAGACCCATGCACACATTTTCTATAAGAATGACTCGGGGCTCCCTAGGCAGACCCCACGTACACAGTGTGTATAGGAATGACTTGGGGCTCCCTAGACATCTAGACCCCACGTACACAGTGTGTATAGGAATGACTCGGGGCTCCCTGGACAGACCCCACGTACACAGTGTGTATAGGAATGACTTGGGGCTCCCTAGACATCTAGACCCCACGTACACAGTGTGTATAGGAATGACTCGGGGCTCCCTGGACAGACCCCACGTACACAGTGTGTATAGGAATGACTCGGGGCTCCCTGGACAGACCCCACGTACACAGTGTATATAGGAATGACTCAGGACTCCCTAGGCAGACCCCACGTACACAGTGTGTATAGGAATGACTCGGGGCTCCCTGGACAGACCCCACGTACACAGTGTGTATAGGAATGACTCGGGGCTCCCTGGACAGACCCCGGGCTGCTTACCTTCATGCTGTCGGGCGAGGACTGTCGGAACTTGTTCTGATAGAGCTTCAGCGTGTCGGCCGTGAGGACGTATGTTTGCTGGTTGCGCATGCCGCAGACCTTCTCAAACAGCTCTGGCTGGTACTCGGCAAAGTCAAAGGCCTCCACGGGCCCCGTTGGCGTGTTGGCCACCACCGACACCCGCACGACGGGCAGCTGGCTGCCACTGCATGTGATTTTGTTCAAGATGCCGTCCACCTTGGACTTGAGGTCCTTCTGGGCCATAAGTATGTCAGCAGGGATGGGGAACAGGAGGAAATAAGAACTCAGGGCTTTGTGCTTGCTCAGCTTCCTTGCTTAGTAGACACTATACCACTTTAGCCATGCGTTCAGCCTGGCTAAGTGGAGCTGAAGTCTTGAGGACTTTTCTGCCCGACTTGTCTTCAAACCTCGATCTTCCAGATCTTAGGCTCACTAGTTGTTAGGATTGTTAAGCTCAAGGAGCTCTAGGATTGCACAGTAAATTCTAGAATTGTGTTTTAGCTTGATCATGCAGTATCTTCTGGCTGCTGGTTTAAAGCATAGTATCTTCCAGTTGATGGCTAGACAATCTCTGGCACTGTTTGATTCGTGCCATGGCATCATCTATTTTTCTCCTGGCTTTGCCAGATGAAGTATTGGCTACAGAACAGCTCAGTGAATTCACCAGGTCTTCAAGACATGATAAAGGAGAACACACAAAAGCAGCATTTCAGAAATATGAGTGCATGCACATAAGTTTTGCACTTTTAGACATATTTGTTCTCCATCAGAAATGGGGAGGTCTGTGAAGATCCGGGTTTCAGAAAAGCACTGGCTCTATCTGGGCAGCATGTGTTTGTTGTCTAACATTTCCTCTCAGCCAGCCATTAGTCAGTGACTCCAGAATCTGAGCACAGATGAGACGGCAGAGGACACACGGACACCATGTTGCTGTGTCACCATGGTAACGCAGGTGCACACTGCTCCTGAGGCAGCTCTGGAGGCTCAGTGCTGTGGGGATGGGATGCTAAGTGGAATTTTAGTGTCTTCCTTTCTAATTTTAAGGATCTGTGGACGTTCGTAGACATGAGTTTTAAAGGCAACAAAGCAAGCAGATATGTCTGTGTGTGGAGAAGAGTTAGATCAACACAGATATGCCATTAGTTCCTAAATTGGTATTTCCTGGCTTTGGTGCTATTGTGGATTTGTGGCTGAGCTTGATGGTGGCTTGCTTATTCTTTATCTCTTGTCCAGGGACAAGGCCCTGAGTTCAAGCCCTAGGACCAACACACACATGCACACACATACACAGGCATGTTTATGAATATTTGGCACACACATTGTCTCACTGGCAAATAGGTCTGCCAAGAGGCAGGATGCTCCTATGTCCTTTCACAAACAAAGAACAGGATCAGGGGAGTGAGGGTTTCTTTCCTTCCTTCCTTCCTTCCTTCCTTCCTTCCTTCCTTCCTTCCTTCCTTCCTCCCTCCCACCTTCCCTCCCTCCCTTCCTTCCTTCCTTCCTTTCTTCCTTCCTTAGATTTGTGACAAGCAGAGTTGGAACCAAAGTAAACTGTTGTCTGAGTGTAGAGTTTTTCTCCCTGTCTGGACCTGGGGCTCACTCCACTCCAGGCAGGGGTCAGTGACCACTGTCTGAGGAAGTGCAGGTTTTATAGAAGCGTGATCTATGCCTGTCATGGAATCCTGTCTGTCTCAGCTCAGTGTCCACCCTGTCTGGAGTGGACAGTGTGTCCTGCCCGTCCCTGCTCGGTGACCGCCTGCCTGGAGTGAGCAGCTGTCAGACAGACTCCTGGGAGCCCCCAGGGTTTGCTGCTGCTGTCCGTCTTTGTACTGCCCATAGCCTGTGCACTGCTCACAGCTGACACCAGGAGTACAGTGTTCAGTTTCCACCCAGGACTCTGTGTGTGCGGGAAGCTGTGGGCTGATAGCTGGAGATAGGAGGGCAACGGAGGAGAGAGGGCCTCGGCTCCTACATGCCATGCACCGCCGTAGGAACATTCTCTGAGAGTTTATTAGCGTTTTAGACTTTTTAACAAGAATAGATTGTATTTAGATACTATGTTCTGCCCCAACGAATATTGTTGCTTGGTAAGCATGGTAAGCAAAACTTAGATCTGTTCTCTTTGACTTAAGACTTGTTGAGCGAATGTCCTGTCTCCCAGACATGCGTGGCCATTTTGGGGCATAGGTTTCCTGATCGAGCAGGGCAGGTGGGCCTGGCGCACGGGAGAATCCGTCCCGTCCGTGTGTGTACAGGCTGTGTGGTTCTCGGCTTTGTGCACTTTCAGTTTCAGGCTCCACAGCTGGAATCTACAGAATGCCCCTTACACTGAACCTCAGCATTTCTTCCTGCTGGCGCACACCTATGCCCCATTCCCACAGAAGTGTGTGTGGTGGTGAGCAGTGCTGGAGGCTCTCAGAGTCTGGTCTGGATAGAGTCTGTAAAATTCCATTGTGTCTTTTTCCTACTTGTCATTTGGCACTGGAAAGAAATCACTGATTGAAATTACCAGCTGAGAGGGCTTGGCAGGGATTCTATGGGTGAGGCTTCAGCAGGCTGTCCCTGGACAGCCACTCCCCTGCTTAGTACCAGACCTGTTCTCTGGGAAGACAGGAAGGACGAGTGGGAGTGAATGAGGCTCAGAGAAGTGTCATGGCTGGGGGACAGGGTGGCTCTCAGACCCAGAAAACAATGGAGCCATCCTGGCATGGCGCTCTCTTGTTGCTACTTGGCTTCCAACCAAAAACATCATTCTTCTTCTTCGTTTTTGTAGTGGGATGGAGATGAGCAGTTTTCATGATAGGTAGCTAACTGGAGGCCTTGAGATCATTCAGTTGGAGGCCTGTGAGAAACAAAACAAGAATGATGCTGGTAATAGAGCACTAGACTGAGTTTGGGCTGCCCTGTTGCTAAGCTGTTGTCTCTTCTCTTTACCTTCTCTGGGACACCAAACTCTGGGCTACGTACTGGCCACTGGACCCTTCTGAAGCCTCGTGGCTTAGCGCCCAGTGGACCTCGCTCAGTGGCCTTCACGAGGGTAGGAGGACTTGGGGTGAAGAAGAGGAGGCGAGTATGGGTGGGACCCCATGGAGATTGACTAATCCGGTTTCACCTTTGTCCTTAATTTTTGGGACTTGGGATTCTCTGTGTCAACCCAGCAGTGTCACCCAGGTGAACCGTGTCTCCGTACATTTGAAGTTCTGTAGCAGAATAACACTATGAACTAGTGATGTCTGATGATTCTGCAGGCTGGAAGTCCAAGGCCAAGGTGCTGGGAGATCCCGTGTCTGGTAAGGGCTGCTTCCTGTATCCCCACGTGGCGGAAGGGGTGAGGAAGCTCTGTGGGTGTCTTTTAAGAGGATCCTAATTCCTCCCTAAGAAACACCTGTGAATATCATTACTCTGCTAGGCATTTGAGGGTGACATAGGCATTCAGTTTAAGGTGACTTGCTTTTGTTTTGCCTTTATTTGCTGATAATCAAGTTCAAGTTCGTACTGAAGAACACCTCGCTGGTTTAGGACTGTTAGTGTCAGCTGATTTTGGATCTTGAAGAGAGTTGATAGTTTTAGGTTCTGTGGTGATGTTAGGGGGGAAATTGGGTGTCGACCTGCCATGGCCCTGGGCCCTGCCCACCCTGGGGGCTGTGGCCCTGTGGCCTTCTCCCCCTTGCATGCCCTTTTGTCTCGATTCCCTGCAGAATGATGTGGGAGGCCCTTGTGGGCCACTGTGGGCTTGGTGGTTTTAGTGTCCACGCTGGGCACCCCACTTCTGTCTCTAGGCACTCCTTTCCCTCTCTAAACAATGTGAAAAGCCATTTTTTAACACAGTTTGAACCCTTCCCTGGGGCCAGTGTGAGCTAGTTGTTGAGCTGTTTTCCACTGAGAATCACTGTGCTCCTTGGCCACAGCCAGGTGACTGGACAGATGGGGCACCCAGCTTCTCCCCATCTTTGCAGGGAACTTTGACCTAGTTTCCTGCTTCTGCTTTGTGTGGGCAGCGTTCCTGAAGGAACCACCATGACACTTGAGGCCTGGGGTGGCACCACACCTCCACCATCACGGCCTGTAGGCCGGCCCAGGAGGGTCTGCACCCCATTACTTCTGAGGCCATGGTGGCTGGCCCTGGGTTTGGCCTCCAGAGTTCAAACAGTAGAAATCTTCCGATAGTGGGGGGGTGGGGTGGAGGTGCAAGGGCGTGTCTGTCCTGCCAAGGCCTCTTCCTGACTTCTAGGTATTGACTTCCTTGCTCTGTTCTCACATGGCTGGAGGGAAACACACAGACACAGACAGAATGGCAGCAAGCCAGTGAGTGTGTGCACACGTAGTTTTTTTTTACGTTTTGGCATTTGTGGGGATTGAACTTGGGCCCTTGTGCTTTCTAGGAAGGCTCACTATCATGAGCCACACCTCACAAGGCTCAGCTGAATCTCTGTGACCCCCTGTAGCCCTGGTCCCTTCCCAAAGCCCCATCTGACATGCCGTGCGTGGGCGTCACGTAGGCAGAGCCCTTGCTGGGCGGCGTGCGAAGGGCCCACCAGGCTGTCCTCTGGGTCTCCCAGCTCCCGCCCGGCCCTTTCTCCCTGTGTTCTTATTCTGGACCTGTGGCTGGGTTCCTTTCTGTCTGCCTCCTGCCTGGGATTCTCTCTCTTCCAGCCTCAGGCTAGGGTGCTGGCTCCCGGCTGCCCTCACTGGCCACCACCTCACGTACCCCTCTGCCAGTTGAGACCTTCCCAGCCCCAGCCCTGGGTACCTCCTTTACACTCTTGCCAGGCCGCCTTAGGTTCCCTTGAGACCCATATAACACAGTGATGCTGGAGAGTCTCCCCGGAAGATCGTAAGCCCTTGGAGGTCAGTGTGGGCAATGAACGTAAGACTAGAGCGAGGTCCGTGTTTTCAGGTCTCGGCATCCTGGTGCAACCTTAGACGCTGTGGTGATGAACACTCCTGGTGTGGTGGTGCCTCACCCTGGTGTGGCCATGCGGGCAGATGGCTCTGGTCACTGTCGAGGCTGTGATTTATGGTGCCTGTGCGCGTGGCTGAGGTACTCAGGCCTGCAGAGACCACTGGGGGTATAATTAGAGAGCCCACTCCCCATGTGTTCTCCAAACAAGAAACCGTGGGGGTCAGGCGCTTCTTGTTGACGAGTGGGAGGTGGAACTATTTGTGAAGAACAGTGCATCCATTACAGCGGGAGCAAAATCTAGAGCCCGAGCTGTTTCCACTGGCATATGGGTTCCGTGTAAATGCCTTCATTTCTTTAAAGAGCATTCATGAATTATAAATGTGATTTGCATTTCGTACCTTTGTAGGACTTTCATAGAAATATGTTGACAGACAAGGTGAAGGAAAACCTCGCCACCATCCTAGTTTGGAACACGCATCCAGCGTTCCGTGTCCGGCACCACTGCCACTGAACACGCTTTGCCCTCAGCCTTCCCGGGCTGGTGCTCATGTCTGGCTGCTGGTCAGAAATCAGGCGCTTCCGGCTTCTGTGCAGGCAGCCCTCCATCAGTATTGATGTTAATAATTATGTAAAATTATTCCAGTCTGTGCCCTGCAGTCTCACTAGAGAACAATCAGACATGCTTTATTTTCTAATTGTAATCTCAGCACAATTTCAGGACTTTGTTTTCCAAATTGCCTTTTGTTTCCCATGGTGTCTTCTCCCAGAGAATCAGGGAGTACGCTCCTGGGGCTTCCAGAGTCCACACCCGGCCCCACCTCTCATCTCCGCAGGTGCTCCCTAATTGATGAGCCTTTCGCGAGGTATGGAGGCGGTGCCTCCGGATGGATGGTGGCCCGGATGCCCCACCACAGCATGGGATATATATGCGTAACCGGGACCAGGACTACAGTAAGTAATGTGTGTCAGCTGGGCTCTGGTAATGAGCTCTCAGGGGCACGCCCGGAGCGTGGGGCCCTCCACATGCTCCGTGAATCGCTCTTGGCCTTTGTGCTCATTCACACTGACAAATACATGGTTAGTAGCTGTTGTGTTCGGGGGCTGAGGGAAATGAGGATGACTTGCTGTGGGTTTGAACCTACCAGTTCCTGACATCGGCGGGAGAAGAGCTGCAGGCTATGCATGGGTGACCCCCATCCCCGTCCAGGGTCACAGGCAGGAGCACTGCCGGCCCAAGTCTGGGCTGTCCCACCAGCTGACTTCTGGCCTTTGTACGCATCCAGTCCCGTATGCAGACTGAATCCCAGTGTCCTCCACTCAGGCGCTTCTCTGTGACCCGTCACCTTTCTCACAGTAGGCTTCTGTGATTATGGCTCGGGATATTTGGACGTGAAGTCGTCTTGGCTTCCCAGGTGAGATTAGAAATATGGATTATAACTCAGTAGTTTTGTGTTTTTAGTTACCCTTTCTGGATTTCTGAAGCACCAGTCCAGGGATCTAAGGACTTTACGAGTCAGCCATGTCGTTTTCTGAGTTCACCATCTGAACTCCCGTACCCGTGTCACACATGGTCAGAAACCCTGTCTCAGGCTTGTCTGCTTCCTTTAGTGAGAGGCATCATGTGGACTTGAAGAGACTCAGAATTCAGAAACCAACAGAGCACCCCATCCCCCTTGAGGAGATTCAGCCCAGGGAAAATTTTGTAGCTAAATATCAAGACACTCTTGCTTGCGGAATGCCATTTCTTCCCATTCTCCCTAACAATGATCAGAAGTTGAACAGAAAGAGAAACATGTGTCACAGGTAAATAGAAGCGTTTGGTTGCTTATTATTCCGAGAATGCACTGATAGATGAAAGGGAGGACTGAAATAAACTGGTAATTACTTCACAATATTCCTTTGTGAGCCGCCTAATTGGTACAGCCCTCCCTCCAGGACCCCAGGTCCTCCGCAGTGCTGAGGACAGGCATAATTAATGGCACATTAACATGCAGCGGGGTTGGCCCCCTGCAGAGACCTTGTCCTTCTGTCGCTCTGGGAAACGTGGGTGACACCTGGCTAGCAGTGGCCCACAAGAATCCTTTGTTCAGTGAGAGTATGAGGAATGAGTTAGGATCGGTGGTATATGTGATTTCTGTTTGTGCATGTGTTGATCTGTGTGTCCCCGTCTTCTGCTGAACAGTTAGAAGAGCACCTGAGTGTTCTCTGTGGGTGTCTCCTTCCCCTATCAGATTTGCATTTGTGGAGTATCTGGGAATGGACAGTGACGTTGGCCAGTCACCCAGTAGCCATAGTGTGGGCAGTAGGGCTCCAGTCTGTAAGATGGGAGTTGCAGGTGGGTCCAGGGATGGGAAAGGACAGCCAGGGGAAGAGCCATTTAGTGAGCAGTTAGTCTTCTCAGCTCTCAGCGGGAGCCGGATGTGTGGCCTCCCCTAGGCCAGCAGCATGTGCCCAGATCCTGTGGGGGGGGAGAGAGGGGAGCTGTGGCTGAGGGAGGGGGGAAAGCTAGGAGTGCATGGGGAGGGGATGGTGCTGTGCGCTTCAGCCCCTAGCAGTTAGAAGTCATCGGGAGGGTTCAGAGTCTTATGTCAGTTCTCTTTATGTCTGGAGCTCCAGAGTCCATGCAGGAGTGTAGATAGCCCTTCCCCTTTCTCTCAGGGAAAGACACCTGTTCACACCGAGGAGAAAGAGGCAGGGCAGTTAACTCACCACTCACCACAGTTGTTTTGTCGAGATGGAATAAATCACATCTGCCCCTCCTCTATCACTCAGTGCATAATTCACTCAGACATTTTTCTCTATTTGGAGCACATACCATGTGGTATTTTAGTACAAATTTGGTTCACTTAGCTTCAGTAATCCCAGGTCCAAGTAGAGTTTGTGAAGAATGCTGTTGGAGGAGAGCAGGCTTTCTGGTTTTACTGCCTGCTAAGAAACAACAAATGAGTGGAGCCTTTTCTGTGATGAAGGCACACTTGGTCCAAGGAAGACATAGCTCTGCCATCTTCCCCCAGCAACAGAACAACCTATCGCTCACCCCTGCCCAGTTTCCACCGTCCGAGAATGTTCATAACTCAGTGAGGTCATCCAAGGTTACAGGACTTTGAAGAGCCTCTGACCATGTCCATCCTGAATCCTGTCTGCCTCAGATGGTCTCTTTTGCTGAGGAGCAAGCCAGCATTGTTCAAGTTGAGATGATGTAAGATGACCCAGTCTCCTCTCAGCCTGAAATATTTTTTCCCAAAGCATTATCTTCGTAGTGTTTCTAGGCAAAGTGTTTATTACACCCTGTTTAACTTTATCTGTAAACGTGGATTACACGTCTGCTTGGCAGTATTCTCACCTCTCGTTCCCCCCCCCCCCCGCCCTTTTTCTATGTCAGGAGAAAGTATTCCGAGGCCTTCCTGACATCAGAGGACAGCTATGTGTTTTTCCCTGTTGGGGGAGCTGGGTTCTTGTAAAACTGGGTCAAATTATTGTTGTTTTGCCTGCAGCCATTCCAAAGACAGATCCTTTCCTTTAAAAAAAAAATAAAAAGCACTTCGATTGTTTATGTGTTCTTGGATTAGATACTAAGGACAGAGGGGAGAAATGAGAGGGTTCTCTTTGACAGTACCTAAGTGCTAGATGGCCATATACATGCCACAAAGACTTTAAATAAAATCAAAAGGCAAAAAATAGCAAGTATTTACAACCTGTGATGGGGAATGGTTATTTATATGTAAACAGTGTCTGTGAAACAATAAGAAAAATTAAATTCTCCCACAGAAGGAGATCACAGACCTCAGATTTTATAAAAGAAGAAGTAAAGGGACAAGTAAGATGTATGTTTGATTTTTGTTAGTTAAAGAGTAATTACAATGGTGAAATGATATTTTTTAATCCTGTTCTCAAGTTCAACATTAAAAACTAAGACCCTGAGCTGGCAAAGGAAATGATTGTCCTGTTATATTAATGGAAGGCATGTAAACTGGGAGAGCTCCTTGGAAAAAAATTTGACAACCTATGTGCTTTTGGCCTAAAACTTCCCTCCTATCCTCCCTCCCTCCTTTTCTCCTATGAGCAGTTCAGTCTGTTAAGTAGAACATGTATGTGGATGTATAGAAAGCTCTCCCTCCCCAGCTCTCACCCTAATCCACTGTATTCAATTTGAAATTACTTGATAACACAGAAACAGACCTTTAAAATTTTTTAGATTTTTCAGAGGTCGGGCCTCACTGTGTAGTCCAGGCTGGCCTTGAACTCACAATCCTCTGAGATGACGGGTGTGTGTTGCCAGAGCTTCAGTAAATTTTTTTTGTCTAAACAAATTTTTAAAAATTAATAGTTGGGTGAATTTTGAGCATATAATTTTAAAAAAATCACTGTGGCTTAACAAAAGCTTGGGAAGACATTGTCTACATTACATCACGGAGGCAGGGGGATTCTTGTGCAACTTTTAAATACTGCTATTAACTCCCCCAGAGATGCTTATAAAAGGAACAAATGTGAATCTTTAATTAATGTATTTTTTTAAAACTTTGAATGAATTGAAAAGTCAGAGTCACACCAGTTCTCTGGGGAGTGGGCAGGGCTCACATTTTATGAATTTGCAGAGAAGAAGGGAAACATTTGCTTTCATTTTTGGCATGCTGAAATGGCCTTCAGGGGGTTGTAATTTTAAGGATTAATTGTAACGTAGGAAAAAAATTCCTACAACAGAACAAATATGTGTGTGTAGAGCAGCAATAGCAGTTAAACGATCATGATATTCAAAAGCCAGGTTAAAACATGCAGAGAATTAGATTTTTCTGTGCCTAAAATACACTTACTCTTTCTGTACACACTATTGATGAGGTAGGCTTTCCCAAGAGGTTATCACTCGGGTTCTGTCCTTGCTGCAAACCTTCCTTTTTTTAATCTCTTTCCATGCCCTGCCTAAAGTTTGGGTTGTAACATGCCTCACCTTACCAGTGTTTGGTTTTGTTTTAAAATACTTTCAAATCATTCATTAAAAAAAATTAGGTTTAGGGGCTGGGAAGGTGGCTCAGTGGATAGAGTGCTTACCTTGCATGCATGAGGCCCTGGGTTCGATTCCTCAGCACCACATAAGCAGAAAAAGCTGGAAGTGGTGCCGTGGCTCAAGTGGTAGAGTGCTAGCCTTGAGCTGAAGAGCTGAGGGACAGTGCCCAGTCCCAGAGTTCAGGCACCATGACTGGCAAAAAATAAAAAAAAAAATAAAAAAAAATAAAAATTAGGTTTAAGAAAATGCAGTGAATTACTTTTAGGAAGTGCATGCTCTAACTCTGCCTTCAAACACCAGCGGTGGAGGACCTGGAATCTCCTTGGTGTGGTCTGGGCTTGCATGGGAGAGGGAGTTAAGTTGGATGAGGCAAGCAGCCTTGCATGCAGCGTTTGCCCAGAGTGGGGGACTTGACGTAGTGTAGAATAGTAGCATCAGGGAGGCTAAAGTCTACGCAGTCAGACATATATTGTTTTGGAGGGTTAAAGTTGGTCTTCACTGTTTTTGCTCCTTTTCTTAATCATTACTGTGGTTGTAATTTGTGGCCCGGTACATCTTTAGTTACTGTGGTCAATTTGGATGTGTTCTGCATGGGACCTAGAGCTGCAAGTACGTGGAACTGGTAATTTCTGTCTCACGTGTACTGAGAGCTTGCGTGGGGGCTTGGTGGGTGAGTTTGGGAGCAGGCTGTGGTGGACTCTGCCCGCGGTGGTGAGTGGGTCCTACCTCCCTGGGCCCCTGGTCTGTTCTTGCAGGTAGACCCACCCCACCCACACCTCTCCCGTGCAGCTGGCCTCCTGCAGGCCTTTTCTTTCCCTAACCTTTACTTTCCTGAAGACCAGTTTCACATTTACAAAAGTTTTCAGGTATAGTTTGGGCATGAGGTTTCAAATAAAGGATTATAGACTAAAAGGGCCTTAATTATATTATCTTCTCTTTGCTAAAACTCATTATGAAGCATATACTTAGATCCTATCCCATAAAGGCTTAAAATTAGGAGACTTACAATTGTAATAGCAACTGTTAATCAGTAATGCTGATAACCACTGGATATTAATATTTAAATTGTCCCAAATTCTTTGTTTTGTGCCATGTGTAATTTCATTTGTTCCTTACAATAAAACAAAAACCTGGATGGGATAAGGTAGACAGAAAAATAGATTTCGAGCATGTTAAGTGCTGGTGCTCCACACATAGGATCTGTTATTTCTGCTTGGCAAAGGGACGAAATTAGGGAGATGGAGTTAAGAGGGCAGAGTCTCTCCTGGATTGTCTGGGAGGGCCTAACACAGTCCCACAGGACTTGGTAAGCAGGAGGCAGTAAGAATTAGATTCTGGGTCAGAGTCAGGCTGGGTGTCATGAGGGAAGCAGGCATTGGAGGGATGGGACCACAAGCCGAGGAATCAGGCAAGGAAAGAGGATTGATACACACTGTGGTCTGCATAGCCCCTCGGGTCCACATAGTCCTGATGTTTCACACCCTTCACTGGTGCCTCACCAGCGTTCCTAAGGATGACCTTGGGTTTCCCCCAGCTGCCTTTTAGTCATGGCTAATGGTGCCCAAACTTCAGCTTTTCGGTGTTACTGGTAGCGCCTTCCTCATCCCTGATGGAGAGTTGTCTGGGGACCAGATGTGTCACTAGAAACATCTCAGTATGGCTGCAGTGACCTTAGAAATGATCCAATCACTTGGGGCCTGTGTTTTTTCAGCCAGTCCAATAGAATGGGGCATTATTAGTGCCTCCCAGTGGTTGGGATAATGAAGTGGAACCAGGCTGTAGAAGTGTCAGGTACCCAGATGACGCCAGGCGAGCCAGAGTCACCTCTGCTGTCACGCTCATCCTCATTGTCAGTTTGGGTGCCTTACTGTGTTTCACAGTATTTCATATGGCCTCAGCTCAGCTGTCTGGGCTGGCCCTGGTGGCCCTTGGCTATGATCATGGCATCTGTACTTTCCCTTCTGGATGTCGGCTACCTCCTTGGTCCCTCTAACACCGGGGCCACTGTTCCTGTTCCTCCGTGGCTCATGTTGTGGAACTTGGGCTGCACTTCTGCGGTGACACTTCTGAGATGTTTGGTGTCCACAGGGAGGGGCATGGAGGCCACTGTTGATGTCCTGGCCTCTCTGTAGACATTTCCTGTTGCCTGTTAGAGATCCTGATGGAACAGAATTTAAAGTACAGACATAGATAGCTGTCAGCTCACCATTTTCCCACATGAAGTCCTGAGCAGCCCGTCCCTTCTGTTGTGAGCAGGTTTCACACAGAAGAAGCCATCCACATTTACTACACTCAGGGTTAACGTAACTCAGGTTGATAGCCAGTGTTCTTCCCAAAGCTGAAGTGGGAACTTGTCCTCTTTTGCTTCTTGGGATTACCTGTTCTCCAGGCCCTTCTCCCCTCTAGCTTTGTGGAGTGGTCTCTGTGGTGTGGACCCTCTTTGGGTCCAGAGGTGAGCTCATTATTGTTAGTGGTCTGGCCAGACAGTGGTAACTTCAACCTTCACCGGCCCTGCCACCTCCTGGAGAGCACTGTCCTCACCCCTGCATGCCTGTGTTGCTGAGAGTTGAGAGAGAGAGCCTGCCCTCAGCTGTGAGGGCCAGAAGGATGTGCAGCTCCCGTCGGGGTGCCTGCCTGAACACACGTGGTCCAAGTCAACTTTGACCCCTTGCCAACCTCAGTTTGAGAAAGCCTGTCAAATTAGGCTTCCTAGGCCAGTCGCATGCACGCTTGCCTCAGGGTTCTCGTGGGATACGGGAGCTGTTGTACATGGGCACTGATGCACTAACCCACCTCTGTGTGCACGAGAGTTCAGGAGGGAATGCATCACTCCTTGCATACGTGCATGGGAGGACTGCAGGAAGTTAAGTGTGATGTTTCCCATCTGGTCTGATGTTTCAGAGAAGGGGTCCTGGAAACCAGGGCAGGGGTAGAGCCCTGGTGACCTAGGACCTGTGCTCCCCACCCTCCCCGCCTGTCCCCCACAGAGTCATAGGAGTGAGCACCACGATCATGGGTGACCTTGAGCAGATTCTGGGATTGAGAAAAAGGGAAGAGGGGAGAAGCCAGCTTGGACATCCTTTCTGGGTGGACAGATTTGCAGTTCATTTTCCTGTTGATTGCCTGATGTTCTCAGTCTGCTCCAGCGATGATCTTTTTAAACAAACGGGCCTTTCCTCTTCTTCAGCACTGTCGGTGCAGCTGCAGAAACAACGCATGTGATGGGCTGGGGCCGGCTTGTGCTGGTTCATCACGCTGACCTGTGCCTGAGCACCACAGAGGCGTCTCTGGGCGCCAGCCTGCAAATCCAGATTTGCTTTGCTCGTTGTGTAAACACAAGCAAAACAGTTTAGGGATGGAAAATGAGTTAATTTGGAAATGGCGGGTTGCTAGGCTGCACTCGCTCTGCACGTGGCAGCTTTGACTTGCTGCCGGGTTTCTGGATGACCCGGGCTGTCCGGCTCCCCATCCTCTGCCTCTTCTCTTTCCCCGCTGGGGGTCCTCCACTGGGGGTCTGAGGCCAGCCCTGAGGTGGAGAGGTGGGTGGGTGGGTGCGTACTGTAGGCTGGTTTCTTCATGCTTCCCTCCTTGGATGTCTCCTCAGCGGGAATGACATGCCAGTTTCTTGGGTTTCTTTCTGGCTTTTTTGGGTTTGGTGGACTAGTTAATATTTGTAATATACCAAACTCATGTTCAATAAGTTTAGTGCCTAAGAGGAATGGTTTCTTCCTTAAAGATAATTGCATTAGATCATACCAAGAGTGTTGGTCAGCAGCCACCAGGCATCTACCACTGCTGACCGATCGCAGAGCACCCGAACATGGCCAACCTGCTTCCAGGGGGCATCTGTGGGACCCACTGGCCAGGCACCACCCCGACCCATGGCCTTCCCAAAGGACGCTTCTCTTGGCTGCATCTGACTTGTGTGTGGAATCCATGTTGCAGGCACTGGAGAGACTTTGTCATTACAGGTATCCCCACACAGTCCTTGGTCTAACACTTCATGGTTTCTGTGTTCCCTGCACATGGCATCTGCTTCTGTGGGGAAAGGAAGTGTGGCTGTGGGAAACACCCTTGCTCCATCTGCATCCCCTTCTTGGTGATGGCTGCTGTCTTTCCCTTGTGTGTCTCAGTGTGGGGCGTGGGGACTGCGGGGTGTCCTCTGTCCCTTGCGTGTTCCAGTGTGGGGTATGGGACAGTGCAGTGTGTCCTCTGTCCCTTGCGTGTCTCAGTGTGGGGTATGGGACAGTGCAGTGTGTCCTCTGTCCCTTGCGTGTCTCAGTGTGGGGTGTGGGACAGTGCAGTGTGTCCTCTGTCCCTTGCGTGTCTCAGTGTGGGGTGCAGGACAGTAAGTATGGGGTGTTGCCTGTGAGGAAGTCAGACCTGCAGCATGCTCAAAATTCCTGTTGGTTTGAATTGAAAACCTGTTTTGCTACATGTTGCTGATTCTTCTATTATTTTTTTTTCTGCTCAAAAGCGTTCAATTTATACCTTTAAATATTTCATTATTTAAATATTTGAAGGTTTGTGTTTTTGGCTGTGTGTGCACACTCAGGTGCATGTGGGTATGTGTGTTGTGTTGTGTGCTGTTAGGTTGTAGGTTGGTGGTGGTGAAGATTTAAGTCTTAACAGGGAGACCCCTGGAGTCATGGCAGGTGTGAGCTTTGATAAGGAGGACTCAGAATTCTTCACATGCTGACTAGGACATTGGAGTATTTTTTTCTTCTGTGGTCTTGAAATCCTGGCAGGTCAGTGGACATGGACCTGAACTGCTTCAGGAGACCAGGCAGCTGACCCAGACGTCCTGCCTGCAGATGGGGTCTTGCTGGTGGCACTGAGCACATAGGACCTGTGCTTAGGAAAGGGATGAGACGCTTACTTCCAATTAACCACCAAAAAGCCAGAAGTGGAGCTGTGCTCATGCGGTAGAGTGCTAGCTGTGAGCAGAAAAAAGCTCAGGGACAGCGCCCACACCCTGAATTCGAGTCCCAGGACTGAAACAACTAAACAAATAAAAAACCAAAGCCATAGTGGTCTGGATTTGGCTTCTGGGCCATACTTCTTTGACCTGTGTTCTAAGAGTCTTTATGGGCTTTAAAAACATATACAGTTCAGTGATACTGAGGCAGATCACTGAGTAGTTACGTTAACTTTAATTTCATTGTTCACGTAGAGCAAAGTTGAGACCACGATGTTAAGTAAAAAGTAAGAGAGGATGAGGATTGTTTTTTATCATTGCTATCTTTTGTGTTATCTGACCAACATTGTGGAATCCTTCAGTCTCTCTTCTGGGGGAGGGAGGTGTGGACATCATCCCTGGGTTTTGTGCTCTGGCCCAGGACTGTGGACTGCGTGGACCTCTTGGGTATGAGCTGATCTCTGTTCTAGATCCATTGTCCTGGAGTTGGCTGGTGCTGAAGGCTCTCAGGGAGGTAACCAGTAGTCACTGGGTTTGGGGTCTGAACCACAAAGTTCCCAGTGAAAAGCTCTGTCCCAGCTCAGGACATGGCCCTCCCAAGCCTTTGACCCCTGTAGAGTATTCCCACTTGGGATGACTGAACTCCTGTTTATTGCAGAGACCGGAAATGGGTTTTTCTGGATATTTTTTTCCCCATGAACATTTGTTTTGAGTTCTAGCCAAAAGGAGATGGGGATGAGGACAGAACTAGATAAGCGTGACCTGGAACCTTCTCCACTGGAGGGGAGAGAGGAAGCTGGGGCAAAGGCAATGCTGTCTTTGGTGGAAAGGAGGAGAGAGCAAAGAGCTGGCATCCTTGAGGGGGCTGGGTAGGAGGTCCCGGCCTGCTGAGGGGCACCTCCAAGGCCAGGTGAGTCCGTGTCTGGTGGGAGGAGAGGAAGCCAAGGCCCCGCAGCAGGTCGCATGTGCTGTTTGTACTGGGACAGTTGAGTCCCTGAGTGAGGAAGGGGTAGCTGTGCTCCAGCCCCACCTGCCGCCGTGCTGGGCTCACCACCTCGTCTCTCCATCCTTCCAAGGGCGGGCGTGGGGCCAGAGCCCTGCCTTGTCCCCGTGGAGCTGCTGTGTCTGACCATGGCCCTGGTGCTGTCCCTGGTGTCCCCAAGGAGGAGGGCAGCAGCGTCCAGGCAGCGCGAGCAGGACGCCGAGGCGTGTCTGTCTGTGGGAGGAGGGAGGTCAGAAGGGAAGTCTCGGTGTGGACTTGCGGGCGGAAGACTTGGCAGAAGGGAAGTCCAAGAGCAAGGTGCTACCAGGAGGGCAGGTGGCACGGCGTGGCCCCAAGGAGCTGAACGGATTGAGGCTTTTGAGGAGAGGTGGCCATGGCTGTGGATGGGCTGGAAAGGTGCAGGGCTCCTGACCTGTGATGTGAGATGCAACAATGTTAGCTGTGTGGGAAGTGGGAAAGGGGGCAGAAGGTAGGAATTCTGTGGCCATTGCAAGTACTCTAGACCAGGACAGAGACACAGACCAGCATCTGATGGCTCTGTCCAGTGTGAGGCCCAAGTGTGCAGCCCGAGCGCTGAATGTCCACACTGGAGACTGAGTGTGCATCCTCAGCAATAAGTGTCCAGCCTGGGGCCAACTGTGTGACCCGCAGACTGGGTGGTCACCATGCTTTTCTTAGTCTGCTCCAAACCTTCATGTGGAGATTTTTAGGAGTAAGAAATAACCAATGATCATGTGATGTGAGTTGATACTGTGGAAAGCAAGAAGTGACCACTGCTCAGAGGAGCTTTGTGTCATATTAAAAGAATCATTTTCTGTGCCTGGGTGGGGGCATACTTGTAATCCCAACTGCTCAGGAGATGGAGACAGAAATAGTGATCTGAGGGAGGCCGGGGCAAGTTAGAGATATTATCTGCTGACAGCAAACAGGCCCAAACACTAAAAGGCTGGGAGAGTAGCCCAAGTGGCTTAGCACCTGCCTAGCAAACTCTAGGCCCTCAGTTCAATTCCCAGTACTGACAGAAAAGGAACACGTGTGTGTGTGTGTGTGTGTGTGTGTGTGTGTGTGTGTGTGTGTGTGTGTGTGTGTGTGTGTGTTGCAAAAGTACTGCTGTCAGAATCAGGTATTAACAACTACCTCACTGTGTGTGAAATATCTCATTGTATTTAATTTTTCCGACAGAATGATAATGACATGTGAAGCTGCAAAACAGAGATCTGTGGGAAGATTTTGTGCCAAATAAAAAACATATTGAAAGAAAAGTTGTTTTTTGAAAACTTAAAGGCTTATCATTTACATCATTGTTATTATTTTGGTTGAATTCCTCCTAAACATTTTTCTGTATATTATTTTAAAAGATGTTTGTGATAGGTTTTGTAGCTACATGGCACAGGCTTTTTCCCATGTCCTGTTATGCATGCTCACACGTGCTTGTATGCGTGCATGCGTGCATGCGCGCGCACACACACACACACACACACACACACACACACACACACACACACAAATCCATGTTATCTGTAAACTGGGTTTGGTTAAGAATCGGGCCCCTCTGGAGGGCGTGGCGTGAGCTGTGCGGCCATGTTCGTGAGGGGGGAGGGGAAGGGCGTGCATTGGACCTTCCTGGAATGTGACCACCCTTCCCTGTGCCGCCATGGCAACGCTACTCCCCACAGCCACCTCCTAATTATTTGAGCGGAGGTCTGTGTGCTGGCTCCTCCCGATGCCAGTCTGTGTAATGTATGGATGCTGAGTGACAGCCAGTCCCAGCCCATCAAAACACAGAGCCGCCTCTGCAAGGTGGGCAGATTGCAGAAACATATTGTGAACACGTTTTCTAGTAACTGTGAACCGTGTCGTAAAACGCGCCTTTAGCTTGTCAAAAAATATTGTGACAGGTCCACAGTGCAGCTCTTTCATATGCAAATGTGTCAGTAATGCCCAGATGCCCGGGCAGCAGACTCAGGAAAATCTACAGGACCCCCAACCAATCTTATCAGGGTTCATTGCTCCTGCAAATAAACATGTTGAAGCTGCTTCACGTTTCTGTCCCCGTGTGTAAATACATGGCACATGCGATGGTGATAATGCTGCTGGGTGTCTCAGGGCAGTTCACGGTGTGCCCCGGGGACCTGGAACTTGGAGGGCTGTGTCAGGAGACTTAAACAGATTCTTGCGTCAGTCTTGGCAGGAAAGAGCCAGGCGTTAGCCAACCATGATGGGCCAGATTGTGCAAAATAAGAAGGACAGACCAGGGAGAGGGCTGGCGGAGAAGGCTGGTGGAGCGGGATGATTTGGGCACAAGAACCATATCCAGGGGTCCTGTTATGCCTACTGGTGTGCTCACTGACTCAGTCTGTCAAGGCCCCTCTTAGCGAGTGGCCCCTGCCTTTGGAGCACCTCCCTAGAGGACCTCGCTCGCTGTGGCCTTCTTCAAGTTCTGCTTTGAGCCAACAGCCTAAGGCTTACCATGAGCTCTCTGGATTCAACCTCCCTGGGCTCCACTTCTGTGTGATCCTGGGCAAGTTACTTACCTTCTCTGTACATGATGCCCTTGGCTGGAAAGGGGGGTTTCCTACTTCCTGTGGAAGAGCCCCCTTAGACATACCTATGGCAGGTGAGCAATTCAAGTTGTCATTTCCGTCCCCAGCTGGCTTGCCAGCGGGACACCACCCCCCCTCCCAGCCAAGATGTCATAGAGCATTTGTCTGGCAGCCTATGGACCTCTCACGCTTCCTCCCCATGCTCTCCTCTGCTCCTTGCATGCATGTGGAACAGCCGGCTCCGTCCCAGACCCAGACTAGGAATCTGGGTTACTAAAGCCCCCAGCCTCCTGCGAAAGCTGACTCCCGGGTTTCATTAAGCCTATTCTGAGAAATAATCTCCCTGAATTTTTATTACTTGGGGTTAGGGACATATGTGTCCACATGATCCTAATTAATGCCCAAGGTGAAAATAAGGTGTGTTATCTGCACGTGGCCTCTGTTAACTCGCGGGGAATTATAGACTAGCTCTGTGATCCAGACATAGCACCTCAGCAGTGTCCCATGAACTCCTCAGCCAGTGCGTGCCACCCCCTCCCCTCCCCAGTCAGTCTAAGCCTCAAGGCCTCTGGCCATGCTCTGAGGGTATGGAGGGTTCTGGGAAGAGCCCTTGGGGGACCGCCCCCCCCAAATGTTCACTCTGCCGGCGTTTTTCCTCTGTGGAGCCCCTCTTCAGCCATCTTTGCGTACAGGCACCATAGACTTTGAGGAGCTGCCAAACCTGAATTACACCCAGGGTCATCTAGTGAAGCCATCTGCTGTAGCCACGTTTCATGGGCTGTTTACTGAGCTGGGGCTGTTCAGGCTGTGGCTTCAGGGAGGCTCTTCTAGTCCTCTGGGTCCCTGGGAACCAGAGCTGTCTTCCCTTCTGCTGTTGCGGGGTGTGTTTCTCATGTCAAGTGTGCTTGCTGATTTAATCCAGGGACATGCTAGCTGATCTTGCATGTGATGCCTCGTTTCCCCTTGGTGGCGCCTGGTGGCCTATTGGTATATGGTTTATAAACCCTGTATTGTCACTTGGCTTTCCCTGTTTGGATTTGCGATCTTGTTTTCTAGGAATGTGCAGCAGCTGGCTTCCTGCTGGGAGAGGAGGGGCGGGGGGGGGGGGCGGGGGAGAAGCTGTGCGGAAGGCCAGGTCAGCCCTGACTTTTCAGGAAGGTGTTTCAGTGACCCCAGATGCCCAAAGCCCAGCGTGTGTATTTGGTGGCTAGGAGGAGCTCTACTGTGGAGGATCCCTCCTGTGTGGCTGCAGCCCAGTGCTCTGATTTCCTCCCAGCTGAGTACAGATAGACCCATGGGTGTGGCACTGGAGACTTTGGCCTTAGTATTGACAGCTTGGTGAGACTTTTCCATTGATTTTTTTCCCCCCATAGTTGTTTATCTGGCTTCTGAATTTCTTCCTTGACTACTGATCCTCATTTGTTGGGAGTATTCCAGAACACATCATAAGTTTGCATTGGTGCTTCCATAAATAAAAGAGAGAGCTTCAGAGAGCTCTGTGTATAAACAAGTTATCTGTGTACGTTTACATTCCACTACTCATCCTTAGGGGACTTGAATGCAAACACTAGCAACATGGATGTAGTGATGATCCACCTATGTGTGGCACTGCTTCCCAGCAGAGAGCTGGTGCTCTGAAAGGCTCCCTGAGCCATCTCTGAATGTGTCCCACCCACAAGCAGCTCTTCTGTAACTTCCAGAGCCAGAGTCTTGAAATTGAGTCCCAAAACTTTTTTGTGTGCGAAAAGGGAGCCAGTGGGCTTCCAGTGGAGCCCATCAGCAACCCTGGATTGTGGACCAGTTGTCTATCCCAGAGAGACTGAGCCCCTCCGGGGGTCGGAAAACACCAGCAAGGTTTTCCTCAGCATCCTGTTTCAGGGTGAGGCCGATGTGGGGGTGTTTTGATGCCGTTTTACTCATTGATTTTTCCTATGTTTCTACTTTGGTTGTCCAGCATAAGACTTGAGAACATTGACTTTTATTTTACTGAGGATAAAATCACCTTTTCAAAGTGTTGAAAAACTTAATTTTCTGAGATAATCGAGTTTATATTTCACAGAGACTTCCCCCCTACCCGCCCCCCAGAAACACCTTTTGGCTAGCTTTGTGGACCCACAAATGGTTGCACACATGATCCCTTGTTCCCGTACGTCCCCACCCCAGCCTTCACTCCATTGTGGCTGCCCACCTGCTGTATGTTGTTAGATTTGTGTGGGACTTGCTTTCCCCAAGCTTCTGTCAAGGAGGTGGGGCTGGTGGTGCGGGCGCTCCAGTACCATAAAGTAGAACCTGCGTGGTGGACTTGGAGACAGGTGTCCTGAGTGCGGCTGGAGCCTCTGGTCCTGTCCGTAGATGGGAATAAAAAGCCTGCCCACCTTGGGGAACTAGTCAAGCACACTGGGAAATCTCCATAAATGCCAGTGCTGCTTCTGTTTCTCCTTTTGTGCCTCATGGGACGGATCTTGGATGGATTGGTGAAGGATTGACCACTGTCCTACTTGATAACTACAGGCACACCTGGAAAATGATTTGCTCAAAAAAGCCTTTGAGTATGTAGATCCATTCCCTTCCCATCACTCAATGACTGAGTCTGAGATATATAATCTGCTTTGAATCTGCGCTGAGTCTCTAAGGAACAACAGGAAGAAGACAAAAGAAGAGTTGCACTTTTATTTTTGTGCTGAAAAGACTCTCCCTGGACCACAATGACATTTCTAGGGTAGGCACCAGTCCCCCGTGGACCTTGCCGCACTCTCCTAGCCCTTCACCGTGACTGGCGGGGTGTTGGTTGCTGAGAGCATGGTTATGTGGGGTGAGCATGTTGGAGAAGACTAGCCCTGGAGGGCCCCAGTAGTTGACGTGGGCAGGACAGGTTTTCTTCCTGTGCTTTACAAGTCGTACCACAGGGAGCAGAGGACTCTAAGGAGCGAGGTCAACTTTGAAACTCTGTCCCACTTCCATTCTCCTGTCTTCAACTCCTTTCCTCCAGTAAGGGTGTTGAGTCTCTGTGTTTTGGGGTACTTTTCCAGCACTTTATCTGGACACAGGCAGAGAAGCAGGTCAGTATCTTATACTATAACATTTGGGATTATACGAACCTCCCTCCCCAAGTTTTTGTGGGATCACTGGACTGGAAGAAGTCATACTGGGGCAGGGCAGCTGTGGAAATGCTCCTGACTGTGGGAGGCTTTGTTGAGTGTTCCCAAATGTTCAGGACAGAGAACTTGGACAAAAAAACCCAAAAGAGATGAAGTCCCCTCCCCCTTCCCCCAAACAGGTCCCAGGCATCCACTTCTAGGCATCCTTCAACTATGCCCCTTTTTATATCAGCTACCAGAGACACGGAATCTCATACCACTGCTTGTGGGGTTGAATTATGACCTCCTCAAGTGCCAACCCCTGGTTCCTCAAAGTGTGATTCGTCACAATGGACACAAAGGGTTGTTCCAGATGTGAATAGATCAGGGCCACCCTGGGGTAGCTGAGTCCCTCCTCCCAGTGTCATTGGGGTCCTTGGGCCCAGACATGTACACAGGGAGGAGCCAGGTGAAGATCAGGGTAGAAACTGAGGAAATGGTTCTGCCTGGCGAGGTTCTGCCCACAACTCTTCAGGAGCTTAGGAGGAGGCCTGGAGCGAGTTCTTACACACACACACACACACACACACACACACACGCACACACGCACACACGCACGCACGCACGCACGCACGCACGCACGCACGCACGCACGCACGCACGCACGCACGCACGCACGCCCAGGAACTGACCTTGGCTTTGGACTTCTGATCGCTGGGCTAAGACTATGAGATCTGAAGCAGGACTACTCAGGTTGTGATATTTTGTTATAGCAGCCCCAGGCAACTAAAACACTTGCTAATTTTAACACTTGCTAACGCTTGTAACTCCTCACAATGAACTGTTGCTTTACCTGTAAAATGAGGAGACCCACATTTTGGTGGTTGTGAGATTCTCTAGAATCTTGTGAGAGCTGAAATGTAACTGATATTTTTAGGAGGAAAGCAGAGGTAGGAAGGCAGAGAGTGTGTCAGTTCGTTCCAAGTGTGCAGTGGGAGTCTTCTCTCGGAGGGAAAGCGAGTGTTAGATAGCACTCTCAAGAGGAGATTTGTCATGGTCACCGGCCTCTGCGGCCCTGCATTCCACCATCTGTGAACTGGATAGCCAAAGCTACACTGTTAAAATCCCACCTTAGTTTAAAGCCGAAAGGTGAGAGCACTGAGGTCCCCAAGGCAGGAGAGGGCCAATGTCCCTGCTCCAGCAGCAGCCTCACCCGACCTCCGCCACTCCGTTCTGTCTGTGTGCTCACCGGATGGTGCTCCACTTGTTCTGTCTGTGTGCTCACCGGATGGTGCTCCACTTGTTCTGTCTGTGTGCTCACCGGATGGTGCTCCACTCCATTCTGTCTGTGTGCTCACCAGATGGTGCTCCACTCTGTTCTGTCTGTGTGCTCACCGGATGGTGCTCCACTTGTTCTGTCTGTGTGCTCACCAGATGGTGCTCCACTCCATTCTGTGTGTTCACCAGATGGTGCTCCACTCTGTTCTGTCTGTGTGCTCACCGGATGGTGCTCCACTTGTTCTGTCTGTGTGCTCACCAGATGGTGCTCCACTTGTTCTGTCTGTGTGCTCACCGGATGGTGCTCCACTTGTTCTGTCTGTGTGCTCACCAGATGGTGCTCCACTCCATTCTGTGTGTTCACCAGATGGTGCTCCACTCTGTTCTGTCTGTGTGCTCACTGGATGGTGCTCCACTTGTTCTGTCTGTGCTCACCGGATGGTGCTCTACTCCATTCTGTGTGCTCACCGGATGGTGCTCCACTCCGTTCTGTGTGCTCACCAGATGGTGCTCCACTCTGTTCTGTGTGCTCACCAGATGGTGCTCCACTCTGTTCTGTCTGTGTGCTCACTGGATGGTGCTCCACTCTGTGTGCTCACTGGATGGTGTTCTACTCGGTTCTGTCTGTGTGCTCACCGGATGGTGCTCCACTCCATTCTGTCTGTGTGCTCACCGGATGGTGCTCCACTCTGTTCTGTGTGCTCACCAGATGGTGCTCCACTTGTTCTGTCTGTCTGTGTGCTCACCGGATGGTGCTCCACTTGTTCTGTCTGTGTGCTCACTGGATGGTGCTCCACTTGTTCTGTCTGTGTGCTCACTGGATGGTGCTCTACTCCATTCTGTGTGCTCACCGGATGGTGCTCCACTCCATTCTGTGTGCTCACCAGATGGTGCTCCACTCTGTTCTGTCTGTGTGCTCACCGGATGGTGCTCCACTCCGTTCTGTGTGCTCACCAGATGGTGCTCCACTCTGTTCTGTGTGCTCACCAGATGGTGCTCCACTCTGTTCTGTCTGTGTGCTCACTGGATGGTGCTCCACTCTGTTCTGTCTGTGTGCTCACTGGATGGTGTTCTACTCGGTTCTGTCTGTGTGCTCACCGGATGGTGCTCCACTCCGTTCTGTCTGTGTGCTTACCGGATGGTGCTCCACTCCATTCTGTGTGCTCACTGGATGGTGCTCCACTCCGTTCTGTGTGCTCACTGGATGGTGCTCCACTCCATTCTGTGTGCTCACTGGATGGTGCTCCACTCCGTTCTGTGTGCTCACCAGATGGTGCTCCACTTGTTCTGTCTGTGTGCTCACTGGATGGTGCTCCACTTGTTCTGTCTGTGTGCTCACGAGATGGTGCTCCACTTGTTCTGTCTGTGTGCTCACCGGATGGTGCTCCACTTGTTCTGTCTGTGTGCTCACCGGATGGTGCTCCACTCCATTCTGTCTGTGCTCACCAGATGGTGCTCCACTTTGTTCTGTCTGTGTGTTCACCCAGATGGGTGAGGGCAGTCTCTTTTTTCAGTTTCTGGGTCGGCCGTTTCTGGGTCGGCCCTGTCTTCCAGAAACATCTCGCACTCATCGTGTTTTGTTGGCTTTCTGCACACCCCTTGCCCCAGTTGTTGTGACATATAATATCTGCCATTTCAGGTGTGGATAGGAAGGTGGGAGACCAAGATTCTGGGTGGCCCTGTCACCTACTGGCTGTGCAGCCTGGGTACATTCCTCCCATCTTCCTGGAGCGATGGCCTTGACTGGGATCCAGGTAGTAGACCCAGTGACCACACCCACCTGCTGTGTGAGCTTGAGGGGGCAGGGGACCCCTAGCACCCCTTCCAATGGAGGTGCCACATCTTGGTCTTTCCTGGAGCACCACACTAGATGTCCTATAGACATGACTCAAAATAGAAGAGAGTTGGCTTGTGCTCCAAGAAAAGAACTGTGAACAGAGAATAGTTAAAAGTAAATGTCAAAATGATGAGAGAACTTGATAATTTTTTTTATTTAGTTGTCTTATAGTAAGTTGAATGTAGTCAGAGGATTTTAATTTTTTTTTTCTCTTATACTAGAGTTTGAACTCAGGCCCTTGTGCTGTTCAGCTTGCTTTCTGGCCTATCACTATTATTTGAGTCACACAACGTGTGTGTGTGTGTGTGTGTGTGTGTGTGTGTGTGTGTGTGCGTGCGTGCGTGCGTGCGTGCGTGTGTGTGTATGTTTGTGTGTGTGTGTTTTGTTTGTTTTTTAAACTGGTTCCTTTGGAATTGGAGTCTCCTGGACTTTTCTGCCTGAGCTATCCTTGAACTTTAATCTTTCAGATCTTAGCATGCTGAGTAGCTAGAATTATGGGTGTGAGCCACCAGTGCCCTGTCTGATCTCAGGTTTTCTTTTTTTAAACAACCAATCCCTCCTATCACTCTAAACTAGGTAAATGTCCAGAGGAAAAAAGGCAGGCAAGCAAGCTGTGCTATGATCTTAATGGTGGCTGCCGATGAGCAAGCACTTTTTTTTTTTAATATAAAACTATTGACCACGGTCCACAATAATTTACAATAAACAATATACAGTTGGTTAACATTCTGATTACTATGGAGTTGTTTTTCTGGCTTTTGTAGAACCAGTAACCCAGTACTGAAAAAAATTAAGGCTACCTGTAAGGAATGAGTTGTGGTAAAGAAAAAGCATGCAGATCAGTAATCGTAAACTTTTGTTCATTTAGTCCAACAGGTCCTAAATAGTCAAAATCTCTACCCAGTTGATTTTACATTTCCATGAGCCAAGTCGTAGATAGCCCATGATCTAGAGCTCTCAGTATGCACATCTTAATATTCTGTAAAGGAATGCTTACTGTAGAAACTTTTCATGAAAGGAAATAAAAACTAGTTCTAATTTTCTCATCTGGTTGAGGTGAGTAGCTGAGATTACAGGCGTGAGCCACCAGCCCCCAGCAGCACCGTCTTTTTTCTTTGACTTGCTATCATCAGATTCACTGTCAGATAAAGATTTTCTTTTTGTACTACCCTTAACTTTGCCAATCTTTTGAGAATTAAGAAATGCTCCAATTCTAGACAATGTAAACCTTCCTCAAGTATTATCAGCACCTGTAAATTGCTTCCACTTCAGGAAATACTCTAGTTTCCCGTTCACTACACGTCAGTCCAGTACTTTTTCCACAACAGATTGTTCAGGCTCTGCTTCTTCAACTGTTTTTGCTTCTTTTACTTTTTCCATTCTGTTTCTTTCGCCTGTTTTGCAGTGTAGGTTTGTTAGAGGCCATTTTTAACTGTAGACTGGATGAGCTACTGTTCACCATCTCCGATACCCCAGGTTGAGATCCTGCAGCCGCATCTCTGGCCCGTGTGCTTTCAGCTCCAGTCCAGTGAAGTGAGGCCATTTTGAGTCATTGGCTTTGCTTTCCAGAATTGAAGAATAGCACAGAGTTTGGGAGTGAAGTGATTGGCGTCCTTTCTATTGGCCAGCTGGAGAGTAGACACCAGGGGAGGGGAAAGCAGGTAAGAAGCTGAAAGAAGTCTGAGAGGATGATGTTAATGGCCTCAACGGGAGTTTTCAACTTCGGCACTGTTAGCATTTTGTTGCAGACAATCCTTGTTGCTGGGCTGTTCTGTGTGTTAAAAGATGTTTAGCAGTATCTCTGGCCTCCACCCAACACTGCCTAGACCCAATGTTGGTTCTTTTCTGGTGTTGTGACCTGCATGGCTTCAAACTACCTGGAGTTATCGGTGTCTGCCGGCAGCCCAGTGCCCGTTGGCAGCCGTTCTCCTCTGAGGGCAGGGACTTGCTATCCCAGAGCCTGGAGAGGGCATCCCTGTGGACCGGATGGTTGGTTGGATTAGAGGCAGGACTGAAGGGGTGGAGCTGGGATTCTGGATTGCCACAGTGGTTCTTAGATCACCACAGGCACAGAGAAGGACTCAGTGTGACCGTGCCATTGTGGCGTGGTAGGCCAGAGGGTGAACAGCCCTCTAGCAGGACTGAGCTGCCACCCACCTGTAAGTTACAGCAGTTGGGAAGCAGCTGTGCAGTGGGAAACTTCATCCAGACCCGTTGTATGGCCAGTGCTGATGGCCTGTTAGAGAGAGCCCGGGAACCCCAGCTTTTCAGGGTGGGCAGAGGAGGAAAGAGGCTTGTGATAAGGGAGTTTGTGTCTCCGGTCAGCATTGCTCAGCAACTGCAGGCTGGGGAGGAGGGAGGAGGAGGAGGAGGAAGAAGAAGAGGTGGGGCCATGGCCTAGGAACAGCTGTGGAAACTTGCTGGGGTGACCTCATGTTGGGTGGGGTTTT
The DNA here is from genome assembly GCF_024711535.1 of Dipodomys merriami. Classification (NCBI taxonomy): domain Eukaryota; kingdom Metazoa; phylum Chordata; class Mammalia; order Rodentia; family Heteromyidae; genus Dipodomys; species Dipodomys merriami. The sequence continues at coordinate 4,008,200 of NW_027202270.1, read as the reverse complement.
TCCCCTTCCCAGTCTTTTGCTGGCCAGGATGTAAGCTGTATTTCTGGGGTACGGAGACGTGTCTTGCCCGACGAGAAGCACAGGGAAGGATTCTGCTCTAGGAAGTGGTGGTGCTTGCTCTGCTGCATTCCATCCTGTCAGGTTCACATCAGAGACCCCCAAGGTCCAGCCCACTGCTGGCCCTGTCTCATGTCCCCCTACCCCACCAAGCCTTCCAGCTGAGATGTGGCAGAACATCCTTCGGGGGATTATTTGTAAGGCCTTGCAGGAGCCAGGAATTGGTAACGGATCAGGACCAGGCATCTGAGGAGATCAAGATCTTTGTAGGTGTGATCTGTCTGTCAGGGGTTCAGGAACCCACAGAAGCAGCCCTACTTTTCCAAGCTGGGAATAGCATTGCTTTCCTCACCTTGGGAGGTGGTTAGCAGCCTCCAGGGCACCTGAATTACATGTCTATGTGTACAGGCACTTAGCCTGTTCCTCTGGGATGCACCATCAATCACTAGTGCAGTGTTCCCTGTCCAAGGTGGCTGTGAGTGGCCTGAGTGGCCTAGAGCAATCCTTGGGTCCAGGGACCACAGTGCTGCTGTTGGCGACTCCATTCCCTGGGCTGTGCAAGCCGGAGATGGGAGAGCAGTTCCTGCTCTGGTTCAGACAGCCCTGGCTCCCTAGACCTCGGGAGCCCCATCGGGCAGTTAGAAAAGAAAAATTATTGCTAATGGTCACGATGGCCCCAGGCCAAGGGGAAGCTGCCATTCCTTCTCCCCAGAGTTCAGGCTGGCGAGAGCCTGGCCCAAGGCAGGGCAGAAGGGTGGTGTTCCAGAAAAGAATGAACTGCACGTTACCTCCCAGATTGCGAGTCCCTTACGAACTCAGGAACCAGGAAATCCTGAAACCCCAAAGTACCATTTTCCCCACCGACAGGCCCAGTATAATTAGAGACTAGGATGGCACTTCCTGGTTGTTTACTGGCTGCTGTGTTCATAAACAGCTGAAGTCTGTAATTAAGCTGTCTAATTGGGAATGGCTGCAGCAGCGACCATGAATGGGACCGGCTGGCCCTGTTCTCCTCCACCCATTTGTCTGCCGAGGGCTGCCTGCCACTGCTCTGTCTTCCGTCATCTATCCAGAATGTCTCCAGGGCACATTCTAAAAGACTCACAGCAGGCACAATTTGAAGTTTGAACTTCACTTTGGGTAAAACCTGTCCAGTAGAGAGTGTGGAAGATCTTTTGCTTTTTCCTTGGAAGAAAAAGTGTCAGCCTTCTGCCTGGTTGGAATAATCGGAGCAAGAAGTCCTGCAGGCCTGATGTGTGCGGCTCGGTTGAGGGGGGATACCTGGCCATTCTGTCTGCCTCTGCCAGTCACAGCCTCCCTGACCCCTTGCTGCATCCAGCCCATGCTCCTTGTCTGTAGTAGCTGTTTGTCTCGCTGGTTGGAGGGTCTTTTGCATAAACCACCGGGAGCACCTACCCTGCCCATCATTCAGCCACAGAAAGGCAGTTGCATCCATTATCTGAAAGGATGTACAACTGAACTTTGGAATTCTTTAAAATTAGAAAAAAACAAACCAACTTTTGGCTTACAGACTCTGGCAAATGGAAAGCATGCATAGGTCCTAAATATTTGGGTTCCTTTTTCTTTCTTTGTTGTGCTTGTGTTTTAGGGCAACTCGGGGTTAGAATGTTTCCACCCACCCCTCCCCTTTTTGGTAGCATGCCTTCCTTGCATTCCAGGACATAACTCAAGCAGCACTTTGGTAAATGTCAAAAAGTTGGAGGTACAGGGCTGTTTATGTCCTGCCTGCCTGTGCCTGTGGAGCTTTTTCTCTGCCCACGTGGCTGTTCAGAAACCGACTTCTCCTCTTTGTTGTAGCAAATTGTCTCCTGAGTACTTTTAATGGCAGTGTCTCTCCAAGCTAAATATATATATATATATATATATATATATATATATACACACACACACACATATATGTATATACATATATATTTAAGAAAGAGTTATTGCATATGTTACTGCACTGTAGGAAATAATTATTTAAAAATGATTTTTTTTCCTGATCTACTTTTAGCAGCCCAACACCTTACCTGTATTCATAATTGCATAACTGACCTTAATCGGGTGCTTCTTAGGATTACTGTTTTCTATACTGCTACCTTGCCTCTTCAGGGTTATTTGAATAGTGGTTCAAGGCTCCCTCAGTCTGTTTTCTTGTCTGTCTTTTGTGCTTTTTGAGGGAACATCTAGGTTGTTAACTGTTGACTATTTCTTCTGGTGTCTTCTTACATTCTGCTTTTTGGAGAGCCCTGTGCCCAAAGCCACTTTCTGTGTTTCTACATTACTACCTAGGGCCTTGTTCACCCAGGACAGCCTGCCTCTGTGAGTCCTGCTAGCTTACCGCGTGCACAGAGACCCCTGGGGCGCTGCTTGTGTGCCTGCCCACTTGAGTCTCAACACTCTCAACACTGCCATAGTTGGAAGCCTCGTCCCCTCAGTTTAGGAAGACCTTTGCTTTCTGCAGCAACAGGCGTTTGCACAAAGGTTTGGCTTCTTGGTACTGCCAAGTCCCCCTGGAACAGTGGGTCCTGAGCTCGTCCTTCCACCTCTCTGCCCTGACAGCTGTTGACAGGCACCCACACGGGCCAGCTGTTCTTGGCGGACCCCGGAAGGCAGCTGGCCTTGGGCCTCTTCTCCAGCCAGGGTGAAACCAGCAGGTGCTCTGGCTGCTGCCTTCCTAGGCTTTGCTTACAGGAGGTACAAAGAGCAGCAGAAGACTGTGTCCCCGAGACAAGAGCAGACATATCTTGGCTTTCAGGATGGGAGAAACCCAGCATGCACTTGACAGATTGACCTTACTGTCTGACAATAAGATCATCTTGTTTCCCAAACACCGGGAAAATGGTCTTTTTGTTATTGTTTGGTACTGAGGGTTGAACTCAGGGTCCCAAGTGTGCTAAGTAAGGCTCTCCCACTGACTGCACCCCTAGTTCATGTTTTACCATGTGTTTATCAAGGAGCAATTGGGGTTTCCAGTGTAGCTTTGGAGAGTTGATGAAACTGGAAAAACTCTTGATGTGGCATAAAAGAATAGCTCTGATACAGGAAACATCTCCCTTGAAAAAGCCATTTGGAATTTACCATGTCTATCTGTGTTCCATGCCCCCTCCCCCACCCCCACCCCCACACACATCCCACATCCCAGGTCCCAGGTCCTTTCTCAGGGGCACCGTGAGGAAATGTCATCTTATAGTCCATCTGGATACCACTCTGCTTTCCTTTGCTTTGAATGGGAAGTGGGAAACTAAGCCGACACTGTTGGAACATAGCTTAGAGTTAGTTACGCTGTAAGGACAACAAGATGACAACAAAACTAAGTCTGTCACATTTTGCTGTCTCTTAGTAGGGTCTCTGGTATCTGAGCCTGCACACACAATTGGCTCTTGTTTGCCTTCTGATCTTCCTCTGAGAAAACTGATTATCTAATCAAAGGAAGCAGATGACAGCCCACAGTTTGCACTGCCTTTTTCAGGAGCTGGGAGTGAGCAGAAAGCAGCTTCCACAATCTGCAACTAGGGACCGTGCTGAGCCATGCAGGGTCGGTGCTTTGGGCTTGCATGTGTCATGGGATGACTCGAGCTGCTTCCGCTGCAGGTGGCTGGAAAAAACTAGATGAAGTCCTTGGAGGCCAGTGGAGAGAACGGAGGAGAGACTCTGGAAGAATGGTTAGATTTCTTCCCGATTAGATAATACTGGAGAGAGTGGAAGAGAAGAGACTTGTTGCCAAAACAATCTCCTCTCCATTTCCTCATCCTTGGGTGCTGTCTGCAGCATGCCTCTAACAGCCATCCCCTGCTTGATGTTTATCTCTTGGCTATACTGGTGCTTACATTTGCGTTTCCAAGGAGCCCACACAAAGGAACTCCCTGATGTCCAAGAGAAGCTCACCATCACGCTCTGCTCACCGTCATGGTGTCCAGGTGGCGGCTCACCTGCAAGTATGAGGCCCCCAAGTTCAAGCCCTAAGTACTGCCAAAACATATGTACCTATGTGCAAGTAGACACATGTACACACATGCACAGATACCATGTACCTGCCTAGCAAGCATGAGGCCATGACATCGGGCCCGGCAGTGTCAACACATATACACACACACATGCGAACACACACGCACACATACCTGCCTATTAAGCAGGAGGCCCTGAGTTCAATCCCTGGTACTGCCAATATATGCACATGTACACACAAGGCTGCATACATATACCTGAGTAGTGCAATCATGGGTGTGATGGGGCAGAAGTTTCAAGGTGGAAGACACCAACCTTATCCCTGCCATAAAACTGAGTAGAATTAAATTTGAGGAAGAATATAGACTTAGCAGTGTGAAGGAGGTTTGGTGACAGGATTCAGGAGAAGTGAATTCTTTGGCACTTTTGTTAGATAGTAACAGATGTATCCCCAAACCTCATTGTCCCTTCATTTGGAGTTGACCAGAGCTACCTTGTGCAGTGTGGAATCTTAGGGCTTTACGTTCAGCCGTCTAAGGTAGTGGTGGATGGAGAGAGAGTGCTTTACATTAGAGGGTTTTATGAGCCACACTTGTGCACACCATTGTCTGCTGGATTCCACCAGTTAGAATTCAAGTCAAGTGACCTTGTCCACAGAATGGGTGGGAGTCTGTACACATGAGGGCCCAAGAGCCAAGGCAGTGGTGTGGTAGCAGCTTACATGTTTGTTCTGCTCCTGTTACATCAGGTTTTCCAGGAAGATGACTCCCCCTCCCCTCCCCTTTCTTTCCATTATTTGGCCTTTTACATGCCAGGCAAATGCTCTGCCCTCAGCCACACCCCCAGCCTGAAGGTGAGTTTTCCCAGGTTTGAAAGCTTTTTCTGAGTGAAGTTCTCATCTGAAAATGAGTTTATAAACTCAACACTTGAGCCCTTCCATGCTGAAGTTCCCTTCCATGCTGCAGGGCTTTGGATAGCTCTCATGACAGATGCTCCATTGAATAAACAGAAAAGAAAGAGATCCATGGTAGGATAATGAATTTTTACCTCACAGTGGCCGATGGCGGCTCTCAGGACTGAGATTAGTCCAGCGGCCTTCTTAGCAGGGGTTTGTAATGTACCTTGGGAATGGTTTGTCCACAGCTCTCTTGTTAGCTGGGTTCTCCTGGCTGAGTTTTAATGTGGTAAACTCCCCTTTCCTATATCAGGGAATTGCTTCCCACCACACCCTGAACTTTCCCACTCATCTGAGCAACAGTGAGAAAGAAAGAAGGTCAGTGTTCCAGGGCCAGTCAGTACTGAAACTGGGCAGCTAGTCCACTCAGGACGTCGTTAGGCCTCTGTTAATTCAGATTGCATCGATGGCCTGCAGGCCCAGGCACCCAGGTCCAAGACGGCCTTGGCGGAGGAAGCCCACGGACGAGCTTTCCTGGCCACACAGGTGCCAGTGACCTGGCTGGTCACAACCGCATGTACGTGAGTTTTGTAATTATCATTTGTGTAATTGGACACCTTCTACCCTTCCATTGAGGTCTTCGAATCATCTGCTGAGCCATTTACCTGTGTGTCTTGTATTTGATGGAGCCCTATGAACTTACTGATGCGGGAGTCATGTTTCAGTCGCCTAACCAAGAGGTCCTGGTGTTCAAAGTGTAGACTGTGAGGTCTCCTTTGAACTACCATGGTGTTCTAGTCTTACCTCCTCATGATGTGTCTTAGCAATTTTGTTTATTTTTGTAGTTCTGGGACTAGAACCCAGGACCTTCAGTAGGTTCTGCAAGTGCTCTAACCCTGAGCTGCGGTCCTAGACCTGATCTCATTTTTCATGTTGGCTCATACTGGTCAGTGTAGAAATCATTCAAGATCTGCTCAGAGGCGGTGGGAAGGTAGCTCAGGGGTAGAGTGCTTGCCTGGCATGCATGAGGTCCTGAGTTCGATTCCCCAGCACCACATACACAGAAAAAGCTGTAAGTGGCACTGTGGCTCAAGTGGTAGAGTGCAAGCCTTGAGTTGAAGAGCTGAGGGACAGTGCCCAGGCCCTGAGTTCAGGCCCCATGACTGCTTGCACCCCCCCTCCCCCCCCAAAAAAAATCTGGTCTGACACTTCTACCCTCCCTCTCCCCCAGCCACTCAGCTCCCTGCAGTCTGTGTACCTCGTCTCTCTCCCACGACCACGCAGCTACCTGCAGTCTATACCTCCTTCCTCCCCACGACCACTCAGCTGCCTGCAGTCTGGAGTAGAGCAGATGGATGCCATCACAGAAAAGTTAACCATCCCACTTCCATTTACATTTGGGAGCAGAAAACAAGGAGGTCAGGAGTCCTGGGGTGACTGAGAGCAGCACATCTGACTTCTCAAGGACTTCCCTCACCCCATTGTTCTTAGGAAGCCCACAAGCCAGGCAGCTGCCTGCCTGTGCTGCAGAGCCTCTGACTGCAAATCACTCAAGCAGCCGGGAGTGTCCGCTTATGCACCAACCGTACTCATCTCCTCTTCTCTGCCACCTGCCATCCTTGGCCCTCCAGTGGGAACGTGGGGTTCTCTCTTTGCTCTGTTGTTGGCTAGGGTCTTGAAATGGGGACAGTGCGCCCTGTCTGTGCATCAGACTCCAAGAGGTGCCAGATCCTGTCTATTCCTGCCCTTGTCGACAGAGAAGTCCCAGTAATGACCCTGAAGAATCTGCAGATGGCACATTCTCGCCAGGAGTCAGGTGCCTCAGGGAGAGGCCCAGAGCACAGAGGAAAGGGGCCTGGCCCCCGTGTTCAAGCTGCACAAGATGGCTTGAGCCTGTCTTGAGGAGGAAAGCAGCCCTGATGGTGATCTCCATCCCCGCCCTGCAGTCTGCTGAGAGTCTGTGGTTGTGAAGGTTCGTGCCACTGTGCCAGGTCCATGAAAGGTGGGGAAGGAGCCTTGGGGCTGATGATGAACATAAAGCTAATTAGAAGCACGGGCTCTTTTATTTGACTGCAACTTGCCTTCATATCAAAAGTGCCCAGCATGGGTTAATTTATGGGAAGTCACTAAATCAAATGGGATAACCATGCTGTATATTCAGATTGATTTTTTCTTTTTTCTTTGGTGAGGATGAGATGGGGTTGAACTTAGGGCTTTGCACTTGCTAGGTAGGTGCTCTACTACTGAGCATTTTATTTTGTGCTGGCTACTTTTTTTTTTTTTTTTTGGTCCAGTCGTGGGGCCTGAACTCTGGGCCTGGGCGCTGTCCCTCAGCTCTTCAGCTCAAGGCTAACGCTGCTGGCCTTGAACTACATTTTCTTGAACCACATATTCTGATTACAAGCATGAGCTACTTCACCTTGCTCAGAAAAACACCTTTTTGATTGGAGGGTGGCTTTTGGGTGGAAAGGGTTAAGAATTGATTAGACCTAGGGAAGATAAAGAAGGAGAGTTGTGAGGTAGCCCCCTGCTGCTCTTGGAGCTGAATTTATTCCTTTGCCTACCCTCCCTCCTTCGTTCCACCTTCCTTGAACAATCCTCCCCCTCCCCCCCTCGTCGGTCGTGGGGCCTGAACTCTGGGCCTGGGCGCTGTCCCTCAGCTCTTCAGCTCAAGGCTAGTGCTCTACCACTTGAGCCACAGCACCACTTCTGGCTTTTTTCTTTTTGCTTATGTGGTGCTGAGGAATCGAACCCAGGGCCTCATGCATGCAAGGCAAGCACTCTGCCACTGAGCCACCTTCCCAGCCTGTGAACAATTCTCCATTAACTCTCAGCATTGGGAATGCTGCAGAGAAGAAAGGACCTGAAATGCACATCCTTTTGTGGGGGTGAGCAGCTGTGGTCTTGGAGCGTGTCCTCTACCCCACTCCTGTGAGGACCCTGGGCAAGCAGACCACCAAAACACAATATAAAAAAAAAATGACCATTTTTAAGAGCAGGAAAAACTGTAGTTTTACAAGTTACAAGTCTGTAAGCTTAACTTCAACTAAGTGAAAAGTTTAGAAAGCTGTACTGTGGAAAGTACTAGAATATGCCCAGAAGATATGGGCAGGGCATACCAGCTTCCAGGTGTGTAGGCACATTTAGGAGCAGCAAGGACCCAGGAGTGTGTAGACCCATGGAAAACCAATTGTGTGTGTGTATGTGGCAGGGGGGATAGGGGACCATTAAGAAAACTGCCCTAGATGTTACTAAAGTGTGCTCTGGCTAGGGTATCTGGAGCTTTGTTTTGGTAAGTTTAAGGATAAAGTATTTGCAGTGCATTTACAGTCAGATGGCTATTCCTGAATCCTGGATAGCTCATTCAGAAGCAAAAACAAAAACAAAAAACTATGAAGATTCCCATGGAAAATGGACAAAACCTGGTAATCTTAGTTGCCGACACAGAACAAAAAGCACAGATTCAGAACGGTGACAGTGGTGACACAGAAGTGCCAGGCAGTGCCAGGGCCATAGTGTGGGCTGTAGAGGGTGGTTACAGAAGGCGTCCAAATGTGGGCATCACCCTGAATGGTGGTGGGTGGGAATGTAAGTTGTTAGCCCTCCTCCTTTTTGTGGTGGGGGTGGAGGAGCGGGGAGGGGGTCATCCATGGGGCTTGAACTCAGGGCCTAGGCGCTGTCCCTGAGCTTCTGTTGCTCTCGGTTAGCACTCTGCCACTTTGAGCCATGGCAGCACTTCCATTTTTCTGATAGTTTATTGGAGACAAGAGTTCACAGATTTTCCTGCCTGGGCTGCCTTTGAACCATGATCCTCATATTTCAGTCTCTTGAGTAGCTAGAATTATAGGCGTGAGCCACCAGTGCCTATCTTGTTAGCCCTTTTAAAAAGTAAGATTGAGCCAAGTGCTGGTGCCTCATGCCTGTAATTCTAGCTGCTCAGCAGGCTGAGACCTGAGAATTGTGGTTCAAAGACAGCCCAGACAAGAAAGACTCTTATGTCCAATTAAACTCTTTTGAAAAGCTCAAAATAGAGCTATGGCTCAAGTGCTAGCCTTGAGCACAAAAGCTCAGGGACAAGCACGTAGGCCCTGAGTTCAAGCACCAGGAGCTGTACACACAGAAAAAGTAAGATTGAACTTGAAGGTGTGGATGGGGGAGTGAAGGAAGGGGTGAGCAGGAAGCATTGTATGCACAACATGACTTCTGGAATTATAACACCTTTGTACAACTGCTTAATAATAATAATGATAATAATAATAATTTTAAAAGTAAGCTTAGAAATTAGAAAAAGTTCACAAGCTTTGACCCAGGAGTCAAGTCTCTTAGGACTCTTTTAAAAAATCTGGTGAGATTTTTCAGGTTTTTCCCAATGATTGGTGGACTGACTCCTGTTTGTACCCTCTTTTGTTCTGGAAGTGACACAAACCTCCCTCCATGGGTGGACAGGTGTGTCAGGTGACAGCCAGTTATTTTACCTGACATCGAGGGGCTTTCTGGGTAACATTTCTTAGGGCTCTGGCATCTCTTCCGCTTTTTAAACTGTTCCTTTTTTGTTGTTGTTGGTTGTTTAATTGGGAGAGAAACACAGGTTGCAGCTGTGGACTACAATGAAGGGGGTGGGCTTACTTTCCTGGTAAAGATACCTGGATGGGCATGCGATCGGTGAACCAGCTTTCCAGATGGTAAGGGAATCCTCTGGAGTGTGTTCTTGATTGACAGGTGCTCAACTTCATCAAAGGCTGGGTGTTTCTTTGGGAGGAGCCCATCTGGTACCACTGTGGCCTGGGGCTTGCCCTGGCTTTCGTGTTCATCAGGAGAGCCGACCCTGGCCATCTGGCAAGGGCTAGCTTGTACTTACCCAGTCCCAGGTCCTCCTCTGTCCCCTGTACTCCCCTTGTCCCCGATGAGCTGATCAGCCTCCAGGAGTATCCTTAGCAGCTCCAGTCGGCCGCCTGCCTGTGGGGACGGCACTGCTGTGAGGGGAGGGGTGAGTTTCTGGTGTCCTTATGCTGGGCACCCTCTGGCAGACAGCACTGGAGCTCTGGGACAGAGCTGGGGGTGGCGGTGAACAGAAGCATAGACTGTGTCACTCCTTCCCTGGCAGCCCAGCAGGGGCTGTGGGGAGGAACCCCCACCACCCTGGCTCTTGTGGACACTCACCCCCTCTCAAAGTCTGTCCCCCCTGTGAAAAGGAAATGGTAACCTCTGCTGGGTCACCTAGCCCTTCCCTCTTAGGAAAGGGGTGTGAGCACACTGGCTGTCACCCCACCATCTGCGGCCTTCTGCTTTGTCCCAGCTGGATTATTGCCTGGGCTAAGATGTAGAGGGGAAACTTTGCAAGATGCATTTAAAAGATGGTTGGTTTGAGCAAACCACACAACTAGATGTAAAGATATGTTTACAGAGTCATATATGTTTTGCTCACAGCGTAAACTCAATTGTTGAAAAGCTAGCTTACATCCAAGTTTAAAAATTAAAAAGCCATTAAAAAGCCATTCTTGGTCAAAGCTATACATGTATATTTTAGGAAATAAGGTAAAGAGCTGAAAGAAAACAGATGCAGTCTGGCACTTGTGTGACTACATTTCAGTCAATAATGAATAGATACATACACACATACATATATATAATCCCATCTATGAGGGAGGCTAATCTGGACAAAAATTGGAGACCCTACCTAAAAAATATCTAAAACAAAAAAGGGGCTGTACGTGTGGCTCAAGGGCAGAGATCCTGCCTAGTTAGCATGATGTCCTATGTTTACTCAAACCCCAGCACCACACAAAAAAAGTTCATATTCAATCATGCATCCCAGTGATGGAATGGTGAGAAGAAAAAATAGAGATGGAGGCTCAAGGAGGAGTTCGCCCTAGCTGAAGGTCATCCCCACGTGTCCTCATGGGCTCACTGCAGATTGAGTGATCTCTGTCCTGAGGGAGACGCATCTAAAGCAATGTGAACTAGATCTGGTGGTTATTAGTGGTCTGCAGCTCCTGGCCACTCTCGGGGTTGACAGGCTTCTGACCCGTGCCCAGGGCTTGTGAGGACTCCCTTTCTCCCACCCAACAGCGCTTGATTCTAATTGCATCTGAGAGGTTTCCATCCCGGGTCTTGGCTTTGCTTTCATGCATGTACACAAATAGTCTTGAAGTTAAAATGCAGAGATCCCAAATAATCTATTCGCATCTGAATTGTTCCTCGCTGCTATGTTTGGGCCAAAATGAAATGGTGATAAAGAAGATGGAACACTCGGTTTTTAGGCTCTTTGCCTTTGCTCTGGTGATTCGCATTCTTATAGGAAGCCCAGCAAACTGGGAAAGAAAATGACTTCTTGACTGAATCATATCATTTCAAACAAGGCTTTTTCATGAATAAAGAATATTAATTACTGCATCCAGAGTGGGCCTCCTCCTTTCTTTTGAGTTGTGTGTTACAGAAACGTGCATTTGCTCAGAGGTCAGCGTAGATTTCAAAGCAGACATAAGCTTTGAAAACTCATGAATGCTAGGATTAAGAGCATGGAATTAAGAAGGGCGTGACACAGGAGGTGTCATTGCAATGTATTGGTTCCCTCAAGCTCTTGTTCCCGCTGGGATCCCGGGGCCTGGGACTTAGCCTGTGTGCATTCTTCCTTGTGTAGGCTGAGACCATGGACAGGTGAGCAGGATCAGGAATGCAGAGCGAGAAAGGGATGTCTCCTGACTTGGGGTCCAGGTAATTTCTAGATCAATCAAGTCCAGGGATTTCTTCCAAAGTCACAGAATCTTACCTAGACAACTTGTCACCCAGCCCTTTTCTCCTCTTCCCTTTTGATCCTCCATGTGTTTCACCAATATTATTCTTCCCATCTCCATTTCCAAAGTATGTCATAGGGGGAGGATATCAGACCAGTGTTGAGTGCTTTTATCGCAACAATGAGGGGCAATTAGCATCCTTTCCTGGCAAGGCAGCCTGTGACTCAGACTCCAGGCAGAGATGGGGCTGGAGTACTGCTCCATTGGGTGCCTCATTGCTGGAATCCTGTAGTGCCAGACCTGTGCTTCTAACACCATTCACGAAGTACGATTTATTCATGCATGGATTTGTTTAGTGGAGGTGTGTGTGTGTGTGCCCATGTTCAGCATGCTGTGGGGAGGTATGTGTCGGAGGAAGATCTGGCTTTTTGCTTTAGGGATTTGAAGGGAAGGGAGGTGACAGGCAGTGTTCTGCAAGGAGATGGCTGGTGTGCTGTTGCTTCTGGTAAGTAACTAGAAGGCTGGGTCTCCTCCAGGAAAGCCAAGAAAATGTCCAGTGCTGGGCAGTCAGGTCATTGTACATCTCTTCCTTCCTGCAAGGACAACAGGGGTTGTCCTTCCCACAGACTGCCTCCCCCCATTCCGATGGCCTCAGGCTGTGTCTGCTGCTGAGTGCTAATGAGGCCGGGTGCAGGTAGAGGGTATTGCTTTCATCTGTCTTGGTGTCCTGTGCCTCTGCCCCACTGAAGGCAGATACTAGGTTTGAGAATGATGCAGCTCCTGTGTAGGTTGGGCCTGCACTGTGAACCAGTGGCTCCAGCCTGAGACCAGAGGTACTTCCCTCTAAGTAAGATGCAGTCCTCAGAGCATAGCAGGGAATGAGCAGGGAGGCCTGGCCTTCAACATTGCCAATACCCTCCACTGGTTACACAGATTGTGGTTTAATATATGAGCAAGCACACATGGCTTTAAAAGAATCCAGTACCGTTTCTGTGGACCACTAAGCTGGCCAGCCACCTGGGCGCAGTTCGGGAGTGAGGGGGTCATTCCTCACAGCTGGAGAAAGCGGGGCTGCTTCCTCACAGATGGGAAGTCTGCCTTTGGTCCTGGTAGTGATGGTGGCGACTGTGGTTGTAGAGAGCTGAGGAGCCCTCCACACTGCAAGGCCTTGAGTTTTTGCTGTTTAAAAAAAACCCAAAGAGGGAGGGGGGTATAATTGGGTGGGGGGAGGGGGGAGGCTGGGAAGGGAGGTGAAGGGTAAACAAAGGAGGAGGCTGCAATGCTTGGTAAGAAATGTATGCATTATCCTGCCCATGTAATTGTAGCCCCTCTGTACAGTATGTTCTCAAATAAAATAAAATAATATTAAAAAAAAACACCCAAAGAACAAAGAGGGACTTTGTGAACCAAAATATAGCCATTGCAGAGTGCACTTTAAGCAAACCTGTTGTATTTTCTGTTGGTGACCACCTGGGCCTACCCATGTCTCCCCAAACTTCATTTTGCCATTCCAACCCCCAGCTTCTCAGAACAGACTGCAATCCTAGATAAGTCTTTAGAGAGGTGACTTCAGTTTACATGTGGGCGGTCCTTGTCCAGAAGGACCGGTGGCCTTATAAGGAAGAGATCAGGCACAGGCACACGCAGGCTAGACAGGAGACCCAGGCAGAAGACGCATCCACAGGCCAAGGACAGAGGCCTCAGAAGAAGCACCTTGGCCTTGGCTGTGCAGCCTGCAGAGCTGTGAGAACATAGCCCCAGCCTGTGGAACTTCACTATGGCAGCCCTGGGTGGTTCCCAAATATCACCACAAACCTAATAGCATGAAAATATTTCTCTTGATAGGGTGATAGAAGTCTTGGGGGGCCTCGTTGAGTGTTTATAGATGCCTTTCCTTCCCTTCAGGAAGAGTTATTTTTGCACACCTTTCTCTATTTGCTTTGGGATGCTTTCCATTGTGATCTGCGAGAGTTCTAGGCGACAGGCCTGCAAAAGTCTGGCCGTCTTCTGATGCCCAGGCCTTTGTAGTACGGATCTAATTATATCCGGAATGCCTCTGATGGTAAGAATTTATGGCTTTATAAGTGAGTGTTTCCGCATTAAAGTAGGGAAGTGTCCAATTGAAAGACCTTTCTGCTGCCTTCCAGGATGGAGGCCAGACCTGGAGGAGGTGTTTGCGTGCGTGCGCACGCACACACACACACACACACATGTGCAATGCACACACATGTATGTATATGCACAGGGTGGGGAGGGGAGAGGAGGTGCTGGGGCCCAAACTGTCCCAGGAAAGGGTAGGTGGGTCAGCAGGTAGACAGACTGGCTGTGGGCCTGGTGATCTGGGCCACCATGGGACTGTCTTGGAGTCCTGATGGAGTCAGAAGCCATCTTAGATAAAGCCATGCAGGAAAGACCCTAAGCCCGGGGAGGCCAGGATTTTCCAGCCTGTCCTCAGCTCAGTACTAGGTCCTTGTTCTTAGAGATCTTGCTGAAATGGGGACCCTGTTTACTGTCACCCAGAACCTTAGCACCTGGCCTCTCTCCAGAATTCTGCTGAGGGGCCTTGTGTTTTTTGGGTTTCTTTTTGTGATCACAATTTCTGTCCTTTTCTCTCTGCCTGTCTCCTCCACCTTTTCCTTTTTCACCCTCTTTCTCCTGCCTCACACTTGAGTTTGGAGGAGCCCAGTAGAGTGAACACAGTTCCTCCATAACTATCTGCAGGTTCTACCTTTGCAGATTTAACAGGATCAGAAAAATGTTGGGGAAAACCACTGTAGTTAATGTAATCCTACAGACTTTTCCAACAGTCAGCTGGACATCTGTTTACATAGCATTGTCTTGGTGTTGGGTGTCCTTGCTGCTTTCGAAATGGGTTATTTGCGAAGTACACCATTTCTGGTGAGCCACTGGGCATCTTTGGCTCAGGGCCTGGGGGTGGGCCAGCCCTGTAGCCAATGAAGGATTGCACTATGGCCTCTTTTACCAAGTCCCTCCATTATTTCCTGACCGACTTCGGCTCCTGCAGCCCTCCCTTAGTGACAGACCCACTGGCACCAGGGAAGGCCAGGGGCCTCTCCCTTCCCCCAGGTAGAAGCTGGGCTTTAAGTGTGTTGTGCAGAGGTAGGGTGGGTAGATTTTTCTTCTAAGGCGGAGATTGGAGCCTTGGGAGAGAGGGGATGTGGAGAAAAGGCCCAGGATGGAGACTTACTTTCCTGTTTGTAAACCAGGGATAAGATTAAAGCCAACCTCCCCGGTGTGCAAGGATTCTAATAAACTCTCCGAACATCTGGACAGTGAATGCTGTCCTCTGTGTGGCTGGTGGCCGAGGAAGGAGAGCTGAGCCCTCAAGGCAGACTTGGGCACAGAGGGGTGGGGAGCTGGTGCCTCCGGAGCCCAGTGTGGTCACAAGCTGTCCCTTCTCCGGCACCTCTGGCCATGCTGGCACGGAGCAGGTGGAGCCTTCATTTTACCTGTGTTGGTGTTTGATGACAGCCCATGGATAGCAGAAAGATCCAGAAGCTTGCCGCCATGGAGAGAGTGCCCCCCTCACAGTTGCTTGGGAAGGCTGAGTGTCTCAGACACTAGATTTCCTGGACTGTGACCGTTGGTTCCCCAGAGCGGTCTTCCTGAGGCTCAAGTCCTGTGGGAATGTTTTGTTATCTGGTATTATCTTTCTCAGGCCCTGAAATTTCTGAGGCCAGTGACAGCTGTTGCTTCTCTGGAAATCTTTTGCTGGTCAGGGGCTCAGAGGGCGGGGTCTGTGCTCTTCAGCCTTGCTGTCCCTGGGGAGGTGGCCGCAGTGATGACAGGAAGTTCTGAAGTGCTTTGTGCTAAGGACATTATTTTGGGGTAAGGCATAGTGCTGGGAATCGAACTCCAGACCTTGCACATGATAGGCCAACACTTCATTAGTTAAGCCCTTTGGTTTTTGTGTTAGAATCTTGCAACTTTCTTTTGTCTGCCCTCAGCCTCTCAAGTAACTGGTATGGTGCATGCCACCATACCTGACTTAAGCAGTCCTAAATTATTCCATACATCCCGTTTCTTAGTAATCAGGAGCCAGCGGTTCTTCATTCCTCAGTCACACACAGTCCTGCAGGATAGGCCTGAGCAACCAGTCTCAGTGGGCCAGCCAGCCACCTCCATTCCCAGGGAAGCCAGGGGCTCCTGGCTGAGTCAGCACAGACCCCCCCCCCCCTTGGCACAGGGGGCTGCTACCTGCCCGCCCTGGTCTCCGGCCCCACCAGGAAGGTCTCATGGGGACTGTCTTCCATCAGGGACTTTCTGGAGGCCCTGGATCTCTGTCCTTGTTTCAGTTTCAGCCTCCCATCCCCTGATACGAAGAAGTACCGGACTTGCCACAGACCGCCCCGCTCTGGAAAGCCCCCTCCCCGCAGTGAGGAGCTGCCTTCATGTTTTCCACCCAGAGGGCGGCCACCCGAGATCAGCTGCAGCTGAGGATTCTTGTGGTTGGGAAGAGGTGACTCACTCGCTTCCCCGTGCCTCTTCCTAACCACTGGAGACTTCATGGATAAACTTGGAGGAGTGGGGGACACTGTGGTGGGGGTGTCTGTAAGCATGGCTGTTGGGGGGTGTAGTGCAAGTCAGCTGACCTTGTTCCTGGCTGAGGCAGGACCGTTGCCTTTCAGAAGCAGTCTCGTTTTGTTTCAGTTTTGTGCTAGTGCTGGTGCTTGAACTCAAGGCCAGGGTGCTCTTCCTTTGCTTCTGTACTGACACTCTTGCTACTTGAGCCACAGCTTAACTCTTAGCTTTTTGCCCAGTAATTGGAGATGAGAGTCTCGCAGACTGACCATCCTGTCCGGCCTAGCTTCCTTCCGGAAAGATTCTGGAGGTGTTGGCTTTGGAAGGAGGCAGAGGTGGCAGCACATGGTGGCCTGGTGACAGAGCGTGGCAGCTGCACCTCGGGCTTCCCGCCGCACCCCGTGCCCTCCCCACACCTGCTACGGCCCTCAGCCCTCTGCCAGCAGCTGCTGGAGGCTAGTGGATGGGGAGCCACAGATGTTTACTTCCTCTGCTGTGTCACGGGCTCCCAGGAACTTGCTCTCTCCCCCATGAGCTCCGCTGCAGGCTGCAGCCTCCAGGGGACTCACTGTTTTGGTTGTTTATCCTCTGAGCTCTGATGAGTGACCCACCAGCTGATGGGGACAGAGCACTGACCACTTCTCTCTCCAGAGTGGCAGGCAGTGTGGGGTGATGGACGGCTTTGCATAAGAAACTCAAATACTTGGGTTTTTACTTTTAAAGAAAAATAAGATTATAGCTTACCTACAAGGTCCCTGGACACAGATAAAAGATTTTCAGATATCTCTGAGACTGTGACAGTGTATTTCCACTGGTCCTTTGTAGTGGGACAGAATCAGATGCCAGGACATTATGTATGTGATCTTGGATTTTTCTTTCTTTTTTGTCTGTGCCAGTACTGGGCCTTGAACTCAGAACTTAGGGCCATGTGCTCTTAAAGTTTTTGCTCACAGTTGGTGTGCTACCACCTGAGCCAGACCTCCAGGTCTGTTTTTTTTTTTTTTTTTTTTTAAACTGGCTAATTGCACAAGAGTCTTGAACATTTGGGTTGGATTCAGTCCATGATCCTCAGCTCTCATAAGTAGCTTGGATTACAGGTATAAGCCACCAGGTACCAGGTAGTGGCCTTGGTTTGGTTTTTCAAGTAAGGCCAAGAGTCTCTAAATCTTTGAGGCCAGCAGCTCTAAAGGAAAGTTTGGAAATATCCACATATCACCAGACATAGTTGGGCCTTCATTCTCAGATGGCTCTAGGTGTTTGCTCCTTTTCCCAGATGGGTAGGAAATTCTGAACTTGACTGACTGGCTTCTGCTGGGACTTTCTTGTGTGTGGGTTGCACGAGAAGAGCTCTTGGTAGATCTTGAAGAGGACTTGTGCCAGCGGGCTTGGTCCTCTGCACTCTTAACAGTAGGAGGAGTAAGTCATTCGTGGGGGTCCTTGGTGGCCCACACCGGCTAGGAATGCTTTACTGCCATCCTAGGGAGAGGCGAGCAGTCCTGTGCCCCTTAGTGTGCCCCTCCCTGTGCCAGATTGCTTGGCTGCATGCCCACAGAACAGAGACCTGGGGGACAGGAAGGAGGAAGCGAGCAGCCTTTGGGCTCTGGCTGCACCATGCCCTGCTCCCAGGAAATCACCCCGGCGGGAGAGTGCCGCCTGTGTTAGCATGCTGAGCGTTGGTTGTATTTCTTTCATAAAGTGATGCTTCCTAGATCTGCTTTTTCTCTTCAGTCCTCTCTCCTTGACACTGAGTAGGAAAAACTCTGAAGTCTTCCTGCATTTGGTAGGAGGTGGACACCACCCACGGTAGACGCGCTCTGCCACCAGGTGCATCTCCTTGACCCACGTGGGTGGATGTGAGCCTTCCACTCAGGGTTCCAGGCTGCCTTTGGGCTCACTGTCCCTGGTGGTGTGGACAGTGGAGACGGGATGTGAGTGGATGATGGCGCCCTCTTGTTTCTCACACGGGAGGAGATAATGATCCCTGCCTGTCACCCGGCAGCTCCCAGTCACAGAGGTGACAGTGGGGTGAAGCAATGTGGTCTCCAGGCCTTGGGCTCAGCCCAGACGCTGCTCAGGATGGCCCTGTGGCAAAGGACAAAGGCCACAGACCACCTTCCTTTAGAAGCCCCCTCTTTGACTGCCTCAGCCTTAGAGGATCATTTCCCACCTTCCTCTCACCTGCCTCTTTCTTACCACAGGTAACACTTTCTTTTGGTGTTGGTTATTTGTGGTACTAATATCCCTCTCTGTCTCACCAGCCCCCCACCCCCCTCCTCCTTGCACAGAGTTCTGGGTGCATGCTCCCACCTATGTTTACAGCAGAAGGTGAATGCAGGTGGGGGGCCTCTTCTCACCAGGATTGGTGACGCTTCTGAGGATAGAGGTGCTGCACCCCTCCTGCTGCACCCGACAGGTGTGTTTGCCTGTTGTCAACATTCTCTGCTGTTTACTTGTCATCCAGGAATCTGGGAAAGGCTGCTTGGAGGAGCCCTCGAGATCCCTGGACGGGTGGTAGAGGATCCTCTACTCCCCCTCTGCCTCCCTCCCACAGGCATCCCGCCAGACACCCGTCCTAGATCCAAGGCTGCCTCTGACTTCAGGAAGACGGAAGGAATCCTGTCTCCCAAGGTCAAGCTAAATTCAGTTTTAATAAGTAGCCCCTGGCCTGTGCTCCCTTGTTAATACCTAAAATGTGGTAGTGTTGTCATTGAGGTGACATTGAGGAGTCTCCAGTGACAATGGGAGACAGGGAGCACAGGTGCCACCCATTGGCAGGGCCTTTTTAGTGGTTGGTCCTGAGGGGCACAGTGTGGGCCGGGTGCAGGTGCTTGGGTTCCTCCTCAGATCTTTTTTCCCTGCTAGTTCAAAGTGTTTGCATCCTAAGGACAGAGCATGCTTGTTCCTGTTCAGCTGCAGTCTAGGATCAAGTCCTCATCTCTGTTGCGATTTCATGTTTTAGCCTTCAGTTTCTAAAATGGAAAAATTGGGGTCTCCAAGGAGTTCCACCGCAGGGGACAGTGTACAGGACTGTCTGTAGCAGAGCATCTTGATAAACTTCAGATCGGAAACCCTTCCAACCTTAATGATCTCGTTAGAGCCTCCTTCTGAAAGGTAGAACATGAAATGTGCTAGTCACATGCCACTGTGTCTTTTTGCTTCTCTGTACGTCTGTCAGCCTGCGACCAGAAAACAGCCTTTGAAGATTCCAAGGAGGAGCTCTTTGTGGCCCTGGGTGGGCGTGCCATGGCTCCAGCAGGGTCTGTGGTTGGCTGACTTCTGTTGCCAACAGCCCTTCTTCTGCTAAGAGACTGTGAATGTGATTACTAGCTGTCAAGTTGTGTTATTTGGAAAGTCAGCTTGCAAAGCAGATGGCTCTGCTGCCGACTACCAGAGGTTCCTTTAAATAAGGCTTATCAGCTCTCCTAACTAATGCTTGCAAAATGATATTCTCTTGGAGGAGGTTTAATTGGTAGGCAGCTAGAAATGGCCCTGGAGACGACTCAGGGAGGGTGGGCCAAAGGAACTAAGCATGGGCTGGGGCACGGTGGAGGTGAGGGAGGAGGGCCAATGAGGCTGTCCGGGACCCTCTGCCGCCCTCCCCTCCCTCGGGCGGTGTAATGCAGAGGCACTGCTTGGCTGCTGCTTGCTTGCTGCAGTGTGGACTGAGCCCGGAGGTCACCCCTCCCCCCTTAAAAAATAAAAGCCAAAATGGTGATTGGCTGTGGGGCATGGGGACACTGAGGAGATGCTGGACGAGTGGGTTTATCCAAAGAAAATTAAGCACAAGCCAAGCAAGAGTATAATGCTTTCTTCTTTTTTTAAGAAAAGGCAGGTCTGGCTTTTGTGCTCGGATTTAGGTTTTGGAGTGACAGGCTCCAGAGCATGTGTCCTTGCGCATCGGGAGAGCCCAAGTCTCAGGGCGGCCGGGGAGAGGGCATTCTCTGCCCGGCTTCTCAGCCCGCCGGTCCAGCGCGGCAGGGAATCCTCACGGCTAGCGTGGAAAGCCAGCGCTCTACTCCGAGGCCCAGGAGGCTGGAAGGTAGTGGGCAGGCTGGCCCTGGGCCATGGAGGTTCCCTGCGAGATTGGGTGTCATCTAAAGTGGATCAAATGGATTCTTCTACTCTAGCCTGTGTCCTCACACGGCAAAGTACAAAACCTGGGATGGATTCTAGACAAAGACACAGCACCCAAGCCATCCTAACAGTTCAGTATTCCAGCTAGATAGGAAAACGATTTTCTCTCTTTTATATTGGCCTTATTAACCGCCTCAGAGAGCGCCTCTGCATGTTTGAAAGTTGTCGTGGTGTCACATAGTGAGACTGGACCCTGAGAATCTGGGAGCCCTGGTTCTGGTCCTGTGCCTGCCTCAGCTGTGGTCTGTCAGTCATCTCTTGCCTTTTACCAACTCTTAGTGGTACTTACTCAGCTGCCAGCACGCACGGCACTGTGGCCACCTCTGGGAGCACTGTGGCCACCTCTGGGAGCACTGTGGCCACCTCTGGGAGTTTCACCCGCATGTCTACCCAATAAATCACCAGCCATTTTCACAACTTTGTGAATGCTTTGTGGAACTGTTACATTGCATAACTCAGTATTTATTTGCTGAGTGAATGAAACAATTGAAAAATGAATGAGTGAGAATGTTAAGAAAGCCTTCTGTGACATCAAGGTTCTTTTTCCTTTTGACTGGTGTCAGTTCAGTGATAACCACAGGTTCTGCTGTTTGTTGTCAACAGAGCTTGTGCTAATGCTGAAAGAGATGGCATCAGTTCAAGAACAGGCACGGTGCTATGACCATGCTCACACACTCCAGGGTACAGGCACGGTGCTATGACCATGCTCACACACTCCAGGGTACAGGCACTGTGCTATGACCATGCTCACACACTCTGGGCGTGACCGTCTCTGTGAGATGTGTTGATGTGCCTGCCTTCTCCTACTGAGCCTGGTGGCCCTGGGTCCTAATCTTAAGAGGACACTTAGCTGAGATGCAAAGGTAAGATGGTCTTTCCTGGGACCATAGCTCACCTGAGACCTTGTGATGGTGGCAACCATGTTACCCAGTTATGGGCCACTTAGGGTGGGCAGATGCGTTCTCGAGCGTCTTTTAAAAAATAGAGTCCCTTGGAGGTCTTTCTGGTTTATTTCATTAAATCTGAAACTTGAATTCATTCTGAAGCAACAATCTTGCTTCGCTCGACCGCATTGTCTTTTCCAAGAGATCTGGCTTGCTTTATCCTTGTCCTATGGTCAGGGCCGTGGACACAATAGACACTCCCTTCTCTGCTTTATTTTGGGCTAGTACTAAGGGCGTTAGACCCTCATTTGGCTTTTCCCAATGAGGCCTGGTGCTCTAATATTTGAGCCACATCTCCATTTAATTGGAGATAAGAATCTCACAGACTTTTCTGCCCAGGCTGGCTTTGAATTGTTACCTTCGGAGCTGCACCTCCTGAATAGTTAGGATGGTGTGAGCCACCTGTGCCTGACATCCTCCAAGTTTTTCATAAGGGATTAAAGTAGGGGAAACCTGCACTTGGTCCATACTGTGTCCCCCAGACAGCTTGTCCCTAAAGAATGCTTGTCCTCTGCCACCAGTACCTTGCCTGCAGAGGGCTGAGTGTATCGATGGGTTTGATGAGTGGAGCGTGTTCATTGCGTTTTCCTTTTCCTTCTGTAACCTTTAAGCAAGCAGACCCTGAAACAATACACCTATGTTCAGGACAGCACAAAGGATCAACTTGTTGAACATCTGTGTAAAATGCCTGGTTGCACCAGATAGGAGAATAGCCAAGACCAGTATCTGAAGGAGCCCACAGGCAGCACGAATGTGGACTTGACCCGTGCTCACACAGAAAGAAGGCCAGGCCCATAGTGCTCTGGCAGCGAATCTCCCCATGGGTCCTGGAGATTTGGGTGTTGTCATCTTACAGGAAGGGAAACGGGGATGGCCAGAGGTGGACAAGTTGGCTGGGACAGCAAGTGGGCCTTCCTGCTGGTAACCACCAAGCTCTGCCTATGGGACAGAGTTGCAGTGCCTGTCTGTGAACAGCCTTTCCCTGTTTTGGGGCAAGTGCCCTCCGAATGAGACAAACCTGGGCTATCCAGAAGCCAGGCGCCCCTCACCCCCGGGAGCCGGCTTGTCTGTTCTTTGTTCTTGTCCTGGGAGTACCCTTGTTCCTGTGTAAAGCTGGAGGTTACAGGTTCCAAATACCTTTGTTTTGGAACAAGTCACTTAAGTTGCATCTTGCCTAGCCGCCCGGTTAGGAGCGAGGCTTCAGACAAACCTGCAGCCCTAGTGAGAGACCATGAGCAGGCCCTGGGCGGGAGCCTGCTGAGGTTTCCAGGGCCGGCCCGGCTCCGGCCCCGGCTCCTGCGGCGGAAATCCACCCCGGCGCTTAGCTTCGTCCTCCGCCGCGCTCGCCGCCGCGCTCCCGGGGCTCCCGGCCAGGCTGGGCGCGCGGCCCGCGGCTGCCGCACGTCGGCCCCCGCCCGCCCCGCCCCGGCGCGCATTTCCATTTTAAACCGCCGCCCGCCCGCCCCTCGGCCGTGGCCGGCGCAGCTGCCCGCGCGTCGCGAGCCCCGGGAGTGGCCAGGGCTGCGGAGCCGCCGAACGGCGCCGGAGAGGCCGGAAGATGCGACCGGGACCCGCGCTGTAGACAATGAAGCCGCGGGCGCCGTCGCCCGCCCCGGGCCCCGCGCGCCGCGGCCGCACCTGCCCGCCCGGCCGCGCCTGACCGCCCGGCCCCGCCTGCCCATGGCCTGGCGCCCCGGGAGCGGATTCCGGCACTCGGGCCGCTCGGCTCACGGGCTGGCGGGCGGCAGGGTCGCCGTCGTCGCCTGAGCGCGGCCCTCGCCGGGAGCGGGGGGCGTGGGCTCCCGGCCCCGCGCGCCCGCGCTCCGCCTGGCGGGCTCGCCGCCTCGGCTGCGCGTCCGGGCCGGCGGGCGCGCTGGATGCGGCGGGGTCCCGGCGGGCGGCGTGGCGGCCGCGGCCCCGGGAGACATGTACCTGCTGGACGGCAGCGGCGAGCCCGCGCCGCCGCCTGCGGACGCGATGCCGCGGGGGACGCCCCCCCGGAAGACCGTCTACCGCATCTCGGTGACCATGGTCAGGAAGGAGCAGCTGGCCGCGCCGGGCCCCGACTCGCGCCCGGCGGCCCGGCCGCCCCGGCCCGCGCGCTCCCCGGACGGCCCCGGGCGGCTCCTGGAGGAGGCCGAGGAGGCCGCGGACACTGAGGACCCCGAGCGCCGCCAGCCGCGGGCCTGGGACGTCCGCACCTTCCGCACCCGCAGCACCGGGCAGCTGGAGCTGGGGCGGCTCCGGCCGTGCGCACGTGGGCCGGAGCCCGTGGACTTGGCCGGCAGCCCCCCCGCCGCGGAGGAGCCCGGCAGCCCCGGTGTGGAGGGGCCGGGGGCCGCGCCCCTGCGGCGGAGCCTCAGCTTCAGGCACTGGAGCGG
This sequence comes from Dipodomys merriami, assembly GCF_024711535.1. Classification (NCBI taxonomy): domain Eukaryota; kingdom Metazoa; phylum Chordata; class Mammalia; order Rodentia; family Heteromyidae; genus Dipodomys; species Dipodomys merriami. The sequence goes on along the minus strand of NW_027202270.1, from coordinate 3,984,562 downwards.
GCCCGAGGCCCCGGGCGGCGGGAGGCGCCACGGCAGTTCCGGGAGCCTGGGCTGGGCGCCGGGGGACGACGAGGAGGAGGCCGCCCCGGACCCCGCGGCCGCCGCCCCGCCCGCCTCGGAGAAGCGCAACACCCTGGACGTGGGCGAGGTGCTGAGCAAGAACGACGCGCTGTCGGACCTGGAGCGCTGGGAGCGCAGCAAGAGCAAGAACCGCACGCTGGACAACAGCGACCTGCAGCGGCTGGAGCGCGCGCGCGCGGCGGCGGCGGCGGCGGCCGGCCCCGGCGCGGCCTCGGAGCGCCGGCTGCTGCGCTTCTTCAGCGGCATCTTCGCGCGCAGGGACGGCGCGTCCGGCGGGCCCTCGTCCCGGACCGGCGCCCCGCGCGCGCGCGGCTACTTCAGCAGCCTGCGCCGGGCCCCGGCCGACGCGCACTCGTCCAGCGCCGAGAGCGTCGACGGGTCCCCGCGCAGAGGTGGGCAGCCGGGCCCGGGGCCCCTCGGCGGTGGGGCGGGCGGAGCGCGGGACGGGGCCCGGGGTGTGGGGGGGGGAGCCCCGCTGCAGGAGGGAACCGCGCGCTCCGAGGTTTTCCCGGGATCTTCCCGACCCATGCCCCTCCCCCTGGGCCGTGGTGGGCCGGAACGAGGCCGCGGGTGCTGCTGGCCCCATAGCTCCAGCAGCAGGGCTTGCCGGGAGCCCCCCCCCCCCCCAGCCAGGTACCCGCCGACACTGCTCACAGGTGCCGTGGCCGGCCTGCCACCCGGTGTGCCAGCTCCTGCCCGCTGCCCCTCTTCCTCCCCCAGCCCCGGGGTGCCGGTGGGGCCTGCCATCCGTGGTGGCTGTGTGTGGCCTCTGCTGTGGGAGGCCACACACAGGTGGCCACACACAGGCCACCTGAGGTGTCGGGCAGGGCTTAGGCCCGTACTAAAGCGAGCCTGGAGCAGGGTTCTGGTCCTCGTGCGCCCTGGTCCACAGATGGGACAGTCCCTTTCTCAACCTCTGTGGTCTGTTCTCTCACACGCTGGACTGGGGTCCTGGGGGGAAGGACCCAGCCGTGATAACGTTTATCTGCAGTGCTCTGTTCGTCATTTGGGGATGGGAAAGGCGTCTGCCCCATCCCCTGAAGAGAAGAGGCTGGGGCGGAGCCGGGGTGGGTGAATGAGTGAGTGAGTGATTGTTGCCCTCTACTATTTAGGAGGGGTACTGTGCCTAAATTGCGCCCGTGCGTTTCACCACAGAAACATCTTTTAATTCTATCCTTGTCCCAAGTACCAAGCTCTTCTGCTGGCAGAGGTGAAGGTGGTCTTTTGTGGATTTATTTCAGCTGCCACCTCTAGAGAGCATGCCCCGTCCCCAGTTTTGCACGTCAGCGAGGCCCTAGGTTCAGATTGAAACCATCTGCTTCCTTAATGAAGGAAACTGCTTTTTTGGTGTTCGTTCACACCTGAGAGTTAAAATACCTACTTACCGGCTGCTGAGTTTGGTTGATTGAGTTTGCCTCCAGCATCTCATTTAAACAAGTCTTAGAGTACTTTGGGAGGTACTTGGTTGGACCTTAACCACTATTCTGTCCCTCCCTCTTGTGTTCTCAACACAGTAGAAAATAGCAGGAGTTACTGTGGTGTGTGTTACTGCAGTTGCTCCTGCCCTCATTTGCATTCAGAAGTTCAAATCCAGTGGTCCCATTCTACCTGTAATAAATAGCTGGCTTGAGTCTCCATCGGTGTGGACTTTGTAGAAACTAGTAATTAGTGCCTGGGTTCCAGACAAGTATCCATCTTGGAGTGATGCACAGATTATGATTTAGCAAAAACTTTCATCTGCCTGTTGATACAAGCTAAGGCCCTTGAGGTCTTGTGTTTCCTTTTGCGACAAGTGATTTGAAGGCAGATTCACAGTAGTAAAAGTGTGAAGTGTGTTGTAATCCCCCACACACCCCTGTGTGTGTGTATGTTTGACCTGACATGGGGTCTTCTGAAATGCCCTCCCGCTCACTGACGGCTATGAGCTTGACACTCTACCTGTGTTGGAGCAAAGCTTCACAGCAAGGGGAGAAGGGGACGAAGGAAGCAAGAGCAGTCAGAATTAGAAAGCATAGGGAATCATCCTAGGAAAGTCGACATCTTCATCCTTTATGGTTTTCACAACCAAAGAGATTATCTCACATTTATGCGTAAATGCTGGACATTTATGAGTAGAGGTCTGGTTCCTTGGCCTTCTGGGTGACAGAATTACAGATAAGCTATTCACAGTTTGGAACATGGCCAAGAATGGCCTGGCATCACTCTAAACCACAAAGTTCATGAATATGTAACAAATCAGAGAGATGTTGTCCAAAGTTTTAAGAACAGCGGTTTATAAAAGTAGCTACTAACTTTTTGAGTTGGCTGTAGTAAAAACAACTTTGAAACATTAATTATTAAATAGCCTACTTGGCTTAGAATTAAATGCTTAGTCTTAGATAAGGTGTTTCTGTCAGCATAGGAAAACAAGATGATTAGTCTTTTGTTTAGACATATACATGTCTCTAACACTTGTGCCTTTGAGTCCCTTCCCCCAGCACAGACAGACACATTGGGCTTTGAACTCAGGACCTTCCACTCAGTGAGCAGGTCCTGGACAGAGCCACTCCTCAAGCCCATTTCTTCTTTAGTTATTAGTTATTTAGTGCGGGGCCTGCCTCAGACCTCCTCCCCTCTTCCTGCTGTCTTCTAGTGACTGAGATTAAGGTGTGAACTGGCCTACTTAGCTTTTTGGTTGAGATCAGGGTCTTACTATCCTTTTGCTTGGCTGGCTTCAGACCTCAGTCCTCTCCAGTAGCTGGAATTACGGGTATGCACTGCCATGCCCTGACCCAGGTTTTCCTGGGTTCTTAAGTCTTTCAAAGTGAAGGATGAATCCTAGGATGACTCCCTGTGCTTTCTAATTCTGTCTTCTCTTGGTTGCTTTGTCCCCTTCTTCCCCTTGCTGTGGAGCTTTGCGTCCTGGGGCTCCAACACTGGTAGAGTGTCAAGCTCATCGTTGTCAGTGAGCTGGAGGACATCTCAGAAGACCCCATGTCAGGTCAAGGGTAGTTTCTCCTTACTGATACATATGTATTCAAGTCTGTGGACACACACATAATGCAAAAAAGATGAACTGATAAATGATTAATGACATTGTAGGTTGTCACTGCAGCACAGGCCCCTTGAGCTGCCCCAGCGCTGGCCAGAGCTGGCTTTAGGGTGCGCCTTTGCTGGCTGGTTACAAGGTAACGTGATTCATTGATATCCCTGAGCTTTAGGAAAAAACACCTTAGGAATTTACAACTTCTGACTGTAGTTTATCAGTGGCATTTCTTTAATTTCCTATTTCTTTGATTTGTATCACTCCTTTGCTGAGGAGTGACAAGCTATTATATATAAACAGAACCCTTTAGTGGGAAAAAAGGGGAAACAAATGAAATAAAATTGTTAACTTAACTTGATACATTGTTTTCAACCTGAGTTGTCAGTGAACAGGGTCCAAAATGAAACTTTGTGACTTAGTTTCTTGTGAGACATTGTGAATTGGTCATAAACTCAGCTTTTTGTTATTAAAGCTGACTATTCATTCCTAGATGGACTTCACCATTCCTAGAGTTCAGGCGGTGGCAGTACGAGAGAGGATTGCTTTTGCTTTGGGGGTGGGGTTACTCTTCCACAGAGCAGCTGCACCTGGGATGCTGGCAGGTGTCTGGAAGGTCAGCCGGGAACCTCCCGAGGACAGTCACAGGCCACACGGGCTGTCTCACTAGGTCTGTTTCCCTCAGGTGTCTACCAGTCCTGGGGTTCGAACTCAGAGCCTAGATGCTGTTTGATTGCTTTTTCACTCAAGGCTGGTGTTCTACCACTTGAGCCATAGCTCCACTTCTGACTTCTTTGTGGTTAATTGGGGCTGAGAGTTTCATGGACTTTTCCTTCCCAGGCTGGCCTTGTACCTTAATCTTCAGATCTTAGCCTCCTGAGTTAGATTACAGGCGTGAGCCTGGCTTACCTTTTGGTTTTAAATTTGAGATGTCTTGTTTTTCTGGTGCAGTCACAGATGTTTGTTACGCCTCTGCGGGGTGTTCTGCATTCACCAGGCAGCAGGCAGAAGGCTGAGTAACACAGAGTGGCTGTCCAGCGTCAGCTGTGTACAGAGGGAGACAGAGGTGTTCAGATGAACCACAGCTCTAAGGCAGCTGAAGGAAGGACCGCTTCTCTGCCCAGTGTCATGGCCACTGAAGCTCCTGGCGGGGTGTGTTTCACACCTGCCATCTCCAACTGCAGTCCCTTCCTGGACAAAGTGTGTGATTCCTCTCTGTACTGTAGAGCAAAGGTACCGTGGCTGGCACATGGACTTGTTGTTTGTAGAAGGAGCAGGAGGAGCTGGGGGCACAAGGAAGGTAGAACAGACACCACTGAGTAGGGGAAGGAGTTCATGAAAGCCTCAGGAAGGTAAAATGAACTGAATCTTGCAGAATGAATAGAAGTTTGCCATGGGAAGAAGTCTCTCCACCAGAGTCAGTTGGAATTTCTGTCACTAACCCCTAAGCACCCTAACATGTTCATGATGTACAAAAGGGCATGTTGCTGCTTGCATGAAAAAAATATGTTTTTTGTTAATAACAAATTGTATTTACTTAGAAGCATTCAGAATGTCAACAAAACAGCTGCAACTTTTTTTTTTGCAGTTACAGAACAGTTATTTCATATAAACTGCATCAGAAAACTGAAGATGAAAAAACGACCCTCCCCATATGTAACTAATTTGTGCTGTGCACCAACAAGAACCTGCTTTAAATTTCCATGCCAATTTATAGCCCCCATACTGTACCAGGCAAGGTTAGTGGCTACTGAAAATACCCCCGGGGCAGGGCTATCTAAAGACACATTCCGTAGTGTATTAACTATATTAAAAAAAGACACTGTACAGGTTAAAAACAAATCTTACACAGCCTTACATTTCAGTTTTTTTTTCTTTAAAAGGAGTGAGTTGTGTACCGGGGAGTTAAATGCTTTATAGACAAGGAAAAACAACAATAACAACAACAACAACAAAAACCTGGTATGAGGCTTTTGTTTCCGGCAGGAATTCTCCTGTGGGATCTTAACCTCCACTCCCATCCCCTGTCTACAGGACCTAACCCAGGGCCTCTGATGCCTGTTTCTTTATGTGAGGATTTGAAGCAATTACAATGAGAGGATGCCAGGGAGGGCAGGTGCCTGGTCTGTGGTGGGGGTCGGTGGGAGAGACAAGTGTACAGCTGTTATTCTGTCTCCAGGTGATTAAGGACAGAATCAGTATTAAGGTCAGCAGATTAGCAAAAAGAGTGGAGATTAGTATCTTTCTATTATTTTGAGAGAAGGGCCATCTGCCCTCAGTCATTTGCTCTAGGTTTTGTTCAGTTGAAATTAGAGCCATCTGGGTGTAGGGTTTTCCTTGTTTATGGGTGACAGTCCCAGATTCTGCTTCTCTCCATAGGTCTCGGTCCCTGCAGGTGCTCACCATTCCCTGTTCACGTCTGGGACATAGAGCTGCCCCAGTGTCTAACAAGCGCTCGTGCAGATCTTTCCTTTGATGGCTTGTAATTCAAAGATGGGCCCTGGTCCTTTCTTCTCTCCCTTCCCTCTGGCTGCTCCCATTTTCCTTGTTCATTTCTGGCGCTCACATCACTCTCAGGTATAAGCACAGGGAAGGTTTGCTTGGTTTCTCCAGTCCCTTCCCACAGTCCCCTTCTCCTTCCCACAGTCCCCTTCCCCTTCCCACCGTCCCCCCTCCTGCAGTGCCAGGGCCACCAGGATGAGCGTGGAAAGGGGTCCCTTTGGCTTTTCCTTAGCTACCAAGCAAGGTGAATTTTTGGGGTGCTTGGATGGATGAGAGAGGAGAGGACAGCTGCATTCCTGCACTGCCCTTGGCTGGGAACCGTGAAGTGAGGCAGGTACCTGTTTGTGGTGGAGCCCTGGTGTAAGCTTGGCATGCCCTAGCCTCTGGTGGGATCCTGGGTATAAGGTTTGCACCATGTAGCATGCTGGCTGTTTCAGTCTTCAGCCTTCACCCTGGAAGGCTCCTTTTACTCAGGGAACTGCCAGTAGTGACCACAGTATGGTACAAATTGATCTGAGTAGCTGTCCTTTTGTTTGTGATATCTGACAAAGGGCCCCGTGTCCCTTGCAAGAGCTGCTTTGAGCTGATCTGCTGACTGTCAAGGCAATGCAAGTTACAGCCTCTGTCTCTAGTCCTTATCCCAGAGCTTTCTCACTCAAGAGGACATTTCTTCTAGGGGTGGGGAAGAGGGATTCAAGTTTTTACCCTTGTGATCCAGTGAGAAAACCTAATTTGCCGTCAGGGAGCCTAACTGTCTATCCTCAGAGACAGGACAGCCACGTTCTCCTCTGAATCTTGCTATCTCCAGGATACTGCCGTCTCATTCTGCTAGCTCCCCAAATAGTTCCCACGTCCCAATGCCAACTTGTAACCTGAGAGCTTGCCGGCTCTGGGATTCATTCACAAGTTGATGTCAGCCCTCTTTTACTCATCTGGTTCAAGGAAGACTCTGGAAGCTCTGTCCCTAAGACTTTGGGGGTCTGAAATTTGGAGAGTTATGACCAGGCCCTCACAGCTTCTCTCTCAAGTGTAAGAAGGCACAGTTGAGCAGAACTCATAAGGAGAGGGATTCTGACTCCTTTGGACCAGGCTGGCTTGTGACAGGGCATTCTGGAGACTCCAGGGCACAGTGCTTATGGCAGGAGGTGTTGGTATATTGTCTAGCATTTTCTGCAGTCCCTCTGGGGGTTCTCAGATGTTGATAGTATTTGTTGTACCTGGTCCTTTCTTAGGGTAACTTCTCCCAAATGTAAAGAAGACAAATGTATTTGTCTAATGTTTCCTGGGGTTGTCTACCTGCCCATCTCCTGTGGTGTCCCTGGCTTATGCAGGCTTATGAATCACAGTGAGAGCTTCACCCTTAATAGGAGGAATGATGCACCCCGTCCTCCCTGTCCTCCAGGGCAGTGCTCCCTGGTTGAGTCCTCCACAGAGCTCCTCAAGGCCCTGTGCACTTGTGCTCTGGCATCCAGCGTGTGGATGATGGCTGAGCCTGACCCTAATGTGATTCTCACAGGGTCTTCTCTTGGATTTCTCAGTGCTGCCCTGAAAAGCTGGTGCCAGGTGTGTGAGCAGTGCCACAGTGTTGTCAGGGAGGAGGAAGAATGTAATGTGCTTTTGCTTATTGTGGCACACTTGTAAATTTCCCTGTGGCTGAGTGTCTGGAGTCTGAGGAGCAGGCTGTCGTTTTTGGCTGCTACACTGTGGTTAGCAGGGTGAAGGCCCAGACATGCCGGGAGCTGCCTTCAGCTCCCTGCATTTAAGTGTTTTCTGCTTTATCCAGGCCAGCTCCAGAGGTGCAGATGAGGATGCAAAAGCAAGATCTCACCTAGGCAGCCCTCCTACAAGCCTTTGCTCCATTTTACTCACGTCAGCACGCATTCTACAAACAATGTACAGATGGAGACGTAGTAAAGTACAGGTGTGTGGTGCTTACACCTACTGAAAGAGGTCTGTGAACAGCAGGATTGCCCGGACAGGACCTCTTACATCTTACAGCTGCTTTGCATTTTGTTTGCACTGCTTAGGGCTGTATTTTCTCATGACCGACGGTTTTACTACGTCTTTTGAAATTATTAACCATTGTGGCTTTGGATAATCAACAGGGAGAAGAGTCCTCTTTTCTCTGGCTTTGTCCCACCCTCTCCCTAATGTAACTGGACAGGAACTCGTTTTGTTACACGGGTTTCACTCGTGGTACAAGCACATGCCTGTCTACCTCCGAGTGTTAGCTTCAGAGTCCCTCCTCAGCACGAGCCCAGCTCTGCTCTCCTTCCGGGGAACAGACAGATGGACAGTAAGTATTGAGGACATTGCTTCAGAACCTGAGTAACCTAGGTGCCTGAAGTAAGCACTTTTGAAGTTTGTATCTTATTAAATGTGTATTACATTTGGTGTTTATAACTGACAAAAGTTAATAAAATTTAGACATAAGTACTATACGTATATACATGTGTATGTATGTGCGTATATATATATATACATATATATATATATATATATATATATATATGTATATATATATATTTCCTGGTTCTGGGATTTGAACATAGGACCACATGCATACTTGGCTTTCTTGCTCACCGTTGGTGCTCTAATACTTGAGCCACATCTCCTGTCTGACATTTTTCAGGTTAATTGGAGATGGAGCCCAGTGCTGTTCTGTTTGTGGCTCTAAACTACAGTCCTCTGGATGTCAGCCTTGTAAGTAGCTAGGATCACAGGCATGAGCAACAGGCACCTAGCCAGGATATTTTTAACACTGAATTTAAACTTGTTAAATTTCTATTTGGAAGTATTGGGTGCTTTCTTGGGTGGAGAAGCTTAGTGTTGGAAGATGTATATGCTGAGGGCTGCTCTCATAGGTCCATCTGTGAGAACTCCTGAGTTTTACACCCCACCCCACTCAGCCTGAAATTGGCTCTCAGCTAGGTAAAAATAATCATTGCCTAGAATACCCATTTTGCAAGTTCTCCATGGTGCTAGCAAGCCTCCAGGTGAGCTGGATCCCAGCCCCTGTGTGGAAATTTTTGAGCACAGTTTGGGGACCTGGCTTCTCTGCAGTCTCCTTTGGAGAGAGCCAGTGGCTGCTCTGGCACAAGGAGAACCCTGTGTCATGGCCACTTGTCACTTCACAGCTGTCTGATAAACACCGGGACATGGTGCTTTGTTAGGAAGAGTCTGGTACAGATGGAAAGCTGTTGGCACAGGAATGTACAGCCTATTTATCTGCCATAAGGCTGCAGTTTGGTATTGGATATGCTTGTGTTTGGGAGCTGTATCAGTGAGTCTGGTGACTTTGGTATCACTAGTGACTTTATAGCTGATGATCTCAGAGATTAGCAGTTGGGACTGTCTAACAGAGTTATTTAGGACATTCCCCAGGGATTCCAAGGATGTTTAGGGTCATGTGTTTGCCTAGGTCATTGGGCTAGTCTGATTGGGAATGGCTATGGTGTACCACCATTTGTGATTGTCTTGAAGCAGCAGTTGCTCTTGGAGATGGTGTGGCGCTGGCCTTAAGTTTGGATGGTTGGTGGGAATCTCGAGAGGGTAGGATGGCTTCTGTAGTCTTGGTGGATTAGTCATAGAATCATGGCGCTGAGCGATACCCCGTGCCCATCACGAGGGAGCTGGTGACTAGGACAGGTCTGTCTTTGTTGCCCTGGTAAGAAACGTTCCTTAGAAACAGCAGGCACTCTTCTTGCTCAGGCGAGGCAAACAAGCCAAGCACTCCTCATGCCAGCCTTGCCTTGGATTGCTTTCTGGTCCTATCCATCCATCCTTTTCTGTCTGTCCATCTGTCCAGCTATCCGTCTATCCATCTCTCTGTTCGTGCAGTCTTGCATGCATTCATGCAGATATATTGCTCTTATTTCCTATTTTCTGCAGGATGAAATTCTCATCTCCCTTGGTCTCCTCTGTTAATCCCTTTTGTGTGGCTGTCCCTCCTCACCTTTACTCATCACTTCTGTTTTTCTTCTGCTTTCCAGTGGCCCCCAGGGTCTTCAGTGCTCCCCTGCAGCCTGGGGGGCAGTAGTGAGGATGGTAGTGGGGAACAACCCCCTCAGGAACCCCTTCTCCCCCCCCCCGACTTAAGCAAGATACTTGAATCTAGACAGCCAAAGGCCCAAGAACATTGTGTTTTCATTCTGTGTGTAGAGGGGGGTGCAGGGGGGGCAGAGATCAGCCATCCATACCATCAGTACCACTTGATCTTCTTCATTGCAAAAATAGAAACAAAAACGTTTCGTCTCAGAGAACTTTTTAGGAATTTCAAAGATGTATGAACTGGTTACATAGTAGTCTCTAGGTATCTGGCAGATAAAGCCCTGCTGGGTCGAGTGCCGGGCCAAGTGCCAGGCCGGAAGGAAGAGGCGGTGCCCAGCGTGTGGCCAAGGTCCTCTGTCCTGGATTTGACACGGAGATGGGTATGGGTGCTGGCCAGGCTTCAGGAGGGCATGGCTGCCGTAGTGTAAACTCTCTGCCTCCCTGAGTAAAAATGCTATCATGTCTTGTGTTTTATCCTGGGCTCAAAACTGCACTGGAGTTGGACCCAGGCGCTCCCTTAAGTGTGGTGATAACCACTGGCAGACGCAAGTTCTGGTCCTGAGGAAAGGGAGGAGTCTCCTAAAGGGAGACTGTCTCCTCAGTCCAGATGAAGCTGATGGGGCTCAGGTGGTGGGGCTCCCCTGGCCTCAGTTTCCTCATGTGCCCTTGCTCAAAAAGTGTAAGTCCTCTGAGTGGCAGCTTGAGCATTAGTGTGGAGCAGATTCATGTTCTTTTGACTGCTGACTCTCCACACTGCAGGGGACTGCTGTGGTTTTGGCCCTTTGAAGGGCTGGCCACCTCAGGTTGCCTCTAGCATCAGGGTTTCTGCTTTTGTGTTCCTGAGGGGCCAGTGTTAATTAATGCCATTGGCAGGTAGGGATTTCTGCCGTACCTGGTCCTTTTTTTTTGGAGGGGGGTGGTCAGTTGTAGGGCTTAAACTCTGGGCCTGGGCACTGTCCCTCAACTCTTCAGCTCAAGGCTAGTGTTCTACCACTTGAGCCACAGCGCCACTTCAGGTCTTCATTGGAGATAACAGTCTCATGGACTTTCCTGCCCAGGTTGGCTTTGATCCTCAGATCTCAGCCTCCTGAGTAGCTAGGATTACAGGCATGAGCCACTGCCTTATACCTACCTGGTCCTTTGAAACTTGGGTTTTCATTTGTGGTAGGCACATATGTGTCACTTAATTTATTCAATGCTACATGACTCACAGAAAGGTCATGCTAGTTTAAAATCAGTGCGAGGTGAGGTTCTAGACATGTATTAGAGGCATGTCCATTTAGTTTGATGAGCGTGGAGATACAGGCTGCTTTCCTCAGGGCCAGCATCTGCATGACCAGCCAGCTTCTGTCATCGGTCTTTGTCCATCGTGAACAGGGGTGCTGTCTTCACTGGTATAGGGTTCATCGCTCATGGGGCATAGATGCTGGTTAATTTTGAGATAGCAGCAGAAGTGAGGTGGTAAAGAGTCCCTCTCTCATTCAGGGGAAAGCACACATTCCAGGGAATTTGGTTGGACTCTCCCTGCCCCAAGATTGGTTCCCGGATGCTTGCAGTCTGATCTTGGGCAGTCAGGCCAGAAATTTCAGGTAGCTGCCCCTCCCCCATGGTCTGTAGTCTGGTGGAGGTGGCCGTAATCCAGACGTCTGTCATCCCGGCTTGCTTCCTTCAGTGTTGTGGGAACCTCTGTGGCTATCAGGGCACGTGAGTTCAGTGACAGTCCAGTCCCTGTGTCTGTCCCAGCACTGAGCTGGAGCACTGAGCTGGGTCTCCTCTGCTCACCTGCCTTTCACGTTGCCAACCCCTCTGCTTTCAACACAACGTCTGGAACTTTCTGCCTCTCCCTGGGCCTTTAGTATGCTCTACAGATGCAAGCTGCTTTGAGAACAGATCAGGTTCCTCCACATCAGAGCCCTGCCAGGAGCCATTCACGCGGTTTTTGTTCTGTGATTAGGAAGGTAGGAATTGGATTTCCCCCGTTTGTTGAGGTTTTTCAGTGTGGCCCTGTGTGTGTCATGACGACTTTGCGCGGGCGTCGCCCGTGCTGGAGTAGGAACGCCCACCCATCCCACTCAGCACAGAGGAGGCCGGGGGCAGCGCAGGGGCCAGGCAGGGCCTAGCACCCCCGCTGTACCCAGTTCGGGGTCCAGCCAGCACTGAGCACCTCACTGCACCCAGTGCTGGGCCCAGGCAGGGCTGGGCCTCTCACCTCACTTTAGTCCAGTCCTCCTTCCACCCACAGAGCCCTTGGAGAAACTGACTGACGTGGCCGTCTCTATGCTGCTCTGCTGCCTGTCACAATGACACAGGTACAGCAGCAGCTTGTCAAATCTGTTAGCTGAATAGGCTGGGCACGTGCGTGGGGTTTTGAGGACAGCAGTACAGTACGGCAACCTGGTGGCAGCAAGAGCTGTGATCCTCGTGGTAGAGTATTGTCTCATAGATCATCAATAGGATGAATCCGACGTTGATAGAGAGACGCTCACGCACAGGTGTGGAAAGATACCTGTATATCAGACAGATGGAGAAAGCCCCCGGCTCCTCGCCAGTCAGGGCTCCAGGGCTCTCACTCTTCAGACGGCCTCTTCCTTCCCTGGCACCAAGACAGGGAAGCCCATCGCTGGCACCGAGACAAAGGGAGCCATCGGCTGGGCTGCTGCCCTTGAGCCTGGTGGCAGCAAGCCTCTTCAGCAGTGAGCAGGAGTTAGTGGGCTGATGAGTCCGTCTTGGGCCTGGGGCAGAATAGCTGGGGATGGCACACTGGTGTGTCTGTAAGCCAGGAGATAGGACAGCAGTTTTGGTTCAATCTTGTTGGGTAGAACCTGTGTGATACATGGAGCAATTCAGAATACAAGTCATAACTAAGGACCTCATGGTTTGTCCTTAGCTTCTTGAGGAGGACCAGTGCAGGTACCAATCTCAGTAGCCCCTGGGGGAGGTGTGTTCAGTGATCATGCACCAGGTCCAGGCAGAGCAGGTGTCTGAGGAGCTCCGCTGCTCTGGGTGCTTACTGTTCAAGGTTCAGCTCTCCTGGGAGTGGTACAGGCCTGGTATGGGCTCATGCTGTCTGCTGAGCTGGCTTTACTTCTCTTTAATTGCTCCATCCTTGTGACTTACATTTTCCTTCAGTCTGGTTGTAGTATTGGTTTCATGAAGTCAAAATCAATGGTTTTATTTTCAGAGCTCTAAATCCAGCCAGATAATGCTTGGTCTGGCTGAGGGTTTGGCACTGCCTGATGATGCTATTTCAGATACCACAGAAGGCTTCTACACCCGCTCTTCTTCTGTTAAACTGGGAACTTGGGATCCCAGCTGTTCAGGGGGGTGCAGGAGCCCTGGAGAGGGGCTCTTCACAAGAACGTCTTTAGCCCCAGCCCAGTTCCGTTGAGAATCTCCAGCTGGGTATGTCCAGGTGGCCCGGGAGCCCAGCTGTGGGGTGCTGGGTGTCTCTTCCCCACTACCAGGCCCCTGGCCACAGGGCTCTTATGTCTAGAGACAGGACAGTCTTCTCTGCTAGCAGGTGCTTCTGCTGCTCAGCCTTTGCTTAGCATGTTAGGGCTTGTGGCTGCCAGAGCTGTGCCACCACAGAGGTGGGCATTGTCACATGTTCCCATAGCAATGGGCAAAATAAAGATCACCTATCATCCAAGTCTACCAGAGAGCCAGTGTGGAGCTGAGCACTTGAGACATGCCCCGGCCACGGACGTAACGTGACTGGCCTCTGTTTGCTTCTCTCTTTTCTCTCTCCTCCACACAGCCACATCATATAACCACAGTCTTGTGTGCCTGTGACTGCAGCTGGGTCACATGTAGAAGGTGCCTGCCAGTGGATGCCAAGGAAGACTTAATGGTGACCTGCTTCCTTGGGTTCCCATATCTGCAGGCTGCCTGGGGGAGGAGGCTGAGGGTAATGCAATTGCAAGGTGGAATGAGTTACCAAAAGCTATAAAGCTTTCTCAAGAGGATGTGAACTGAGTTCCTCCTCCTGGTGTGCATACCTTCAGCCAAGGGCAGTCTAGGGAAAGGCCATCAGTGTAGCATGGCCAGCCACCGACCCCCCTGCGGCCAGCTACCGAGGGCTTCAGTGACCACAACACCATGTGAAGGTGGCAGTGAACCCTCATTTCACAAGCATTAGAAGGGACCACTTGAGTAGCAGGAGTAGACAGGAAGTGGAAGTTAACTGTGATTTGATTACAGCTGCTTTTATTCACACACAGAAAATAATTTTATCTACCACAAAGTAGTGGGTCCCTCCAGCATAAGCAGGTCCTGTGAGCGGGATCCTTGCACTTGTGGTTTTTGGCTTTTCTAGTTGACGACGTGGTCGCTTCAGTGTCTCGTTTGTGAAGCCTGTCACGTGTGCTTTATAAAAAGTAGGAGAAAGATCCTGAAGTTCAGTGACACAGGGAAGCAAGGCACCAGGTCAGGAGGCCCTTTGGGGTGCTCCTGTTTCCCAGAGCTCTTGCCCCCCCCCATGCCATGCTGAGCAGCATCTCCCTGAGACTTCGGGGGGTACGTGTCCTACAGGGCTGGGGACCCCACTCTGTGCACAGATGTGGGGTGTTCTTCCTCCACGTGGGAAGTCATGTGTGAGTAGAAGGCCTGGAAGAACAAGTCACCATTCTGTTTAAATGGCAGTGGCAGGGCTGCCGAGCACGCCTCCAGACAGAGCCTCAACTCCTGAGTCGGTGTTGAAGGCTGCAGCACCTTACAGGCATGTGAGCACCCCACTAACTGGGAGGGGGGAAAGGTATGTGGTAGGTATAGTGGGCCCAACTTGTAATCCCAGCTAGTTAGAAGGCAGAAGTTGGGAGGATTGAGGTTTGAGACTTCCCTCCCCCCCCCCCCCCCACACACACACAAAATCAAAAGCTTGCCAAAACCACATTTCAAAAACAAGCTGGAGGTGTTGATTCATGCTTGAAAGCCCAGCTTTGTGACACAAAAGTAGGAGGATTTTGGTTCTAGGCTTGCCCCAGTCAAAAAGTGGGAGACCCTGTCTGAGATAAATAACCTAAAAGCCAGAAGGTCTGGGGGCGTAGCTCAAGTGGTAAAGCACCTGCCTAGGAGGTGGGAGGTGTTGAGTTTAAGGCTTTCCTCCCTCCTCAGACATCTTACCTCTGTTATTATTCTATTAAATAGACCTTGTAACCTTAAAACCAGGAGTCTTTGACATTCACAGTGTGAGGAATAGAAGCAGAGAAATAATGGGGGCCTTGCCCATGTGCTTCCTCCCTGATGACGCTTTTTCGTGCTGTGGATGTGGGCTGATGTTTGCAGGCTGGAGGGCTTGCTGCCTTCCTCATGCTGTGGGTGATGGGTCCTACCCTTTCCCATTTTCAGATATACCAAAGGAGCCGCTTCTGGGGTTGTGGGGTGTGGGGGGTGCCATTATTGCCTTTTGTTGTTGTCTTTTACTATAAAATTGTTAGTTGCTCATGATGAAGTTAAAACAGACAGAAATTGTTAAGAGAGACAGAGCTCTCCCAGCACCTGTCGGTGTGTCTGCCACGGTGGTGAGACTGGGTGGTGGCACTCCTGGCTTCCTTGACCATCCTTCCTGCTGCTGGCGAATTGCTCTGCACACAGGCCTGCGGCCCAGTTTCTGTGCTCTGTATTCTTAATTTATTCTGGAACCTCACCTCAGAAAAGCCAGGTTCTGCTCAGGTGTTGAGTCTACCCATGCACGTGACCGTCAGCGTGGCCTGGGGGGTGTCACCTGGAGCCAGCCAGGGCCCAGAGGCCAGCGCAGCCAAGGCACGTGGCCAGAGTGAAAGGTCAGAGCTGCCGGCAGGGGGCCCGTGTGTGCCTGCCACAGAGGCCTGGGGCGAGCGGGGTGACTCGTTCCCATGTGCATGGGGTCTCCTTTGTGGATGGCCCCTCTGTGGCAGACCACCTGTAGCTCTGTGTGGACAACAGGGGAAGGCCAAGGAGGCCAGACGGGAGGGTGTGTCCAGGATAGGCACTGGTGCGATGCGCAGGAGTCTACATGTGGCCTGCCAGAATTACTCTGTCAGCGACAGGGTGCCCACGAGTCAGGAACACTGGATCACCCTGAGGACGGCTAGGCACGGTGGGGGAGGCGGAGTTTCAGCTCCTGCCCTTGTCTGCACCCTGGTGTCTTGAAGGGGCGCGTGCAGCTGTCCTGTGATGGAGGCGCCCAGGTGACTTGCACAGTGGGGGTGGGGGTCTGGGCCATCCTCGCAGGCATGTCATGGGGAGGCGGGCTTTGTGAGCCCCCACACCCCCACACAGGGCTCCGCCGTGCTTCCCAGCAGCCTGGGAAGGGCTGTGTCTCTCTGATGGACAGTGATGGCTCCGGAGGCCAGTGGGTCTTGTGCTTTGGGCCCTGGTCCCTGGCACGGGTGGCCCCAGGCCCTACTGGGCCTCCACTTTCTCATCTCCCACCAACTTCTTAGTCTAGTTGGGCCAGTGTTCAGGACACACAGGGAGTGTTAGTTCTGATGGCTTTTTCTGCAGTAATTGGCCCTCCATTATACACATTAATAGTCCCATCAATTAAAAATATGACTATTTATAACTCTAATGAAGATGAACAGGCCGTCTGGTCATGGTGGCATTTCTCCAGAATCCTGGCTGCTGGGAAGGCAGGGATTTGGAGGGTTCCAGGGCAGCCCTGGCAAGAAGTTGGTGAGATTTTTCTTTCAGTAAACAGTCAGGTATGATGGAGCACGTCTGTAGTCGCAGCTATTATATAAGTGGTGTGGATAAGGGAAGTCACAGTCTGAGATTGGCTTAGGCAATAAACAAGACATCCTGTCTACAAAGTAAAATGAAGAAAGGTCTTAGGGCATGGCTCAAGTGGCAGAGCACCTACCTAGCAAATGTCAAGTTCTCCTAATTTTCTGCCCTCCCAACACACAAAATAACTTCTGCATAGTAGAGTTTAGCTTTTTGGCACGGAAGTCCGTGGCAGTGTCTTTGTCTTACAGTGAATTTAGCCTACAGCTTTTGTTTTCTCTAGGAAATTTCTGACATAGCTTTTCATAAAATGTCCTTAAACATTTTCAAGGACACAGCAGTTCCACTTTAGGCATTAACGTCTTAAAATACCTTTAGCGGTTGTTTCAAATCTTCAGTCTCATAACGTGTAGGACTGGCAGTTCTCTGCTCAGTCAGCCTTCACCCTGTAACAGCTGTCCTTTCTCTTGCCACTTGTGTCAAGGCTAAGCATTCCACCCTACGGAGTGAAGGCTGGAAGCCAGCTTCAGGTTAAACTGTGCTGGCTTTCTCAGGAGCTCCAGGATGCAGTTCTCTGAGAGGCCCATAGTGGAGCAGAGGCCTCTCCCATCAGCTGGTCTTGCTGAAGGCAGGCTGAGGGTATCCCGGACCTCTTTGGTTAAGTGAGAGGCTCTGGGAGCTGAGGGAACAGAAGGAAAAAGCTCTGCTTAGCTGGCAAGAGCTTGGAAGTTCACCCTTCCCATCCCACCATGGCTTGCTTGCTTGCCAGGGTGTGGCGTGGGAGGGCACACTGGAATGGACTAGACTTCCTGCGGGCTCACTTGCTGTCATTGGTGTGGAGGTGTCATGAGGGAAAGAGGGTATGTTTATCTGGGGTTTGGGGGTTGCCAGCGATCAGGTTGTTCCTTTTAGCAGAGGAAATCAGCGCTGACTTTTCAGTGGAGCTGACAGCCCTGACATCCATTTAAAGTTGAATGTAGTCTTTCCCCCAAATCCCCACTGCATCGGGACCCTCTCCCCCATGCTATTGGGGTGGATCCCTTGCTTTAAAACTCCAGGGGCATTTCACGGTCTCAAGTTATCATTCTGAGTCATGGAATACTGTCCAGGATGGGATCCCCCATGTGACGGGCATCCCTAGGCCTCCGCAGCCCTGGAGCAGGTTAGGTTTGCTCCCCCTGGTGCCCTCATCCCTTCCATGAGTGTCTCGTCCCCCATCCTCTCTCCATGATGCTGGCCAGGGGACCAGGCTTGGGGGGCTGTGTTCCTTCAGACTCATGTGGTGGCGGTGTTTGTGCCATGCCCTCCCTGCTGTCTGGGTGGCCGGGAGACCCGTGCAGGCGGCAGCAGGCAGGGGCCGCTCTTCCGCAGAGGCCAACCTGTGGTGGGTTCTCTGGGCACCTGGTGCTGGAGCCACGCCTGCCTGGGATGCTCAGGAAGAGCCCCAGCTAGGGAGATTCTCACACCCAGGGCACGGAGGGGGGCACGGAGGATGGACGGGACGAGGGTGCCGGCTTCAGGCTTGTGAGCAGCCTCTGCCAGGCATCCCGGGGGGCGTCCCAGAGGCTGGGGTTGCCCGTCCCCGACTCCCCTGAGGCCAGCTTAGCCTCATGTCCACATTTTAAGAAGGGTCCTCCCAGATCCTCACGTTTGTTTCCTCTTTTCCCTCCCTTCAGACTGAGTCTGCTAACACGCCTCGCAAGCTGTGCTCTCCAGAGGCCAGCACTGCCGCCCTGCCTCAGGCGGAGTCCGGCAGTGTCACCGAAGGAAACCACTGGTTTCCTGTGAAGTCAACTCCCCGCTGGTCCCCTCGCGCCCCCCGGGGCTGGCAGCCTTTGCCTTGGGATCTCCTTGGGAGAGAGGAAGCGAGACCCCCGTTAAATGTTGCTTGTGTTTACTATTCTGAGTCATAGCTGAACCCGGGGACTTGGTGCTCGGGTTGCACCAGAGCAGGCTGGGACTGCTGCACAGGTGGGCACTGCTGTCGTGTTGGCTGATGTTTGTCACCCTGCATGGAGAGGGTGACTGGGCAGAAGGGTTGCTGCGGGATGTGGGAGCAGAAGCCATCTTGCCTGTGAATCTTTGAGGCCACCAAGAGGCAATCTGAAGTTCTGTGGAAGCGGAACCTGACTGGTACCCCAAAGGTTTGTGCATTATCCCATGTGTTAGAGATGTGTTAAAAATAGATACGTAGATAGGTAGGTGTAGACATACAGATATATAGGTGTATAGATAGTTATATATCTCTACAGATACATACATAGCTTAAAAGGGTTTTCAAATGGAAGTGAGAGCGCATGGTAGAAACAGCCAGTGAGCCTCTGCTGGACCTGCATTTGAAGTCTGTGTTAGGCCTTGACTGGCACCATGTGGCTCTACACCTCCTTCCAGAGACAGGGCTCCTCATTCTGTTAGATGTCAGCCTCTGCTTGGGTGCAACCGCCATGCCACCAGGGAGCCCAGGGCCCCTCCCTGGACACACGGACACACTTGCTTTTCTCCACTGTTGCTTTGCTTGCTATTTCGAGGTGACACAAATGCTTTAAAGTTAAAATAAATGTTTCTTCTCTTTTGCCAAAAAGAGAAGCCAGCAGCTCACCCCCATACTCCCAACTATATGGGAGGCTAAGATCTGAGGACTGGTTTGAAACCGGCCCAGGCTAAAGTCTGAGTCTCTTATCTCCAGTGAACCACCAAGAAAGCCAGAAGTAGAGCTGGGGCTTACATGGTAGAGCACCAGGCCTGAGCACAAAACCTCAGGGACAGAGCCCAGGCCTTGAGTTCAAGCCCAGGACTGGTGTCCATGTGTGTAGATGCATGCACGTGCATGTGCACGCACACACTCACAATTCTGATATTTCACCTTCCTTTTTACCTTTGTAATTTCATGAGTTTTAACTAGAACTTGTGTTTGTGGTTAGGTGGGGGAGAAGTAGACATCAGAGAGCTTGAAGTCTTTCTAGATGCTGAGCTTCAGCTTTGAAATTCTGAAGTGTGCACAACTCTCATGTATGTATGTGTGCACATATGTGTCAGGTGAGTCCACTGGCCAAAGGGTGTCTGGTGTGATAGGTGGAGCAGAGTTTCTGGCTTCCCTGGTCAATGGAGGATGTTGGTGAGCTGTGGGTGGGGTTCTGAAGCTCACTCAGCTCCCGAGAGTGGGTGGGTGGAGCTGTGGAGTCAGAGGCCTGGTTAGAAACAGGCCAGCCCTCTTGTGCCTTCAAGGCTAAGTGCCTACAGTCTGGGCAGGTGGGGCCCCGGTGGCCTTTATCCAGTTCAAGTCCTTTGATAGATCTCATTTATCACAACCCCCCTTGCACTGTTCTTGGGCCCTGCTATGTTTGGCTGAGGTAGCAGGCATTCCCGTGATTATTTTAGGGTGCAGGAGAGCTTCTGGTGTGTGCTGGTACGCGTGCCGCGTGCTCGGGTTTTTTCCAAGCTGTGTGTTGAGGCATACGGGACTGCCGTTGTTCAGCGCTTCCGTGCCGCCTGGAAGATCTTTGTGCCCGTGCTCCTCCCAGAGCGCCCTGCAGCTGTGGAGTGCTGTGCATCGGGTGCACCACCCCAGGCCCGCCACGGCTCCTTATCACTGTGACTCAAGCACCTCCAGGCTGCGAGCTGCCCGTGTCTGCAGGTGGATGGGGCACCCAGCAAGTAGGCACCAAGGCCGTGCTCTGTACTTAGACCCCATGGCAGAAGGCAGGCTGGCACTGTGGTAGGCCCACCCTTCCCCAGGCACTGGCCCCATCATCTTCTGGAACCTTTTACCTTGAGGAAAAGAAGAAACAAGTCTCAGAGACCAGCACATTGCCCGAGGTCATTGGCGTGGCTGGCATGGTACACAACAGGACAGGAGAGGGGACTGGGAACCTGGCTTTTTCCAACTTGGTGGGCATAGCACACAGCTTCAGAATTTATAACTGATGGAAGTGAGCTACCGTGGTAAGGGTACTTGTACAGTGAGCAGCTTGGTTCTAGGGTGGTTGACAGTTGTTTTTAATTACTGGACTTTGTCCACAAACCAGATTCATTTTGCATTTTGTAGAGAAGACCTCTGCTTTGACTAATTGTGGTTTCTGAGTTCTTGGAACATGTTGCATGCTCTGGTTTGGAATATCAGTGGCGATGGCCGGAGTGGGACATGTGGACCAGAGGAAAGTGAAGCACAGCTCTGTTTATGTAACACCAGTCTTCCCCTTTGCTAAACCACTGTCCTTAGTGAATTAGTGACATTGAAATTTTAATCCCAAGGCTTTTTCTGCTCACTCCGATGTTAAGTGTAAGTCTCATTTGGGGCTTGAAGCCAGAAAGAAGGAAGTTAGATCACAACGTTGGCACTTTTTGAATAGCAGCGCATGACTGTTGGAGGCAGGCATAGAGGTCTGTGGGACAGAGTACAAATGATTCCACTGTAGGTGTTTGTACCACCTTCCTGATTTCTCTGAGAACCAGGTTAGTGGTGTCCAGCCACGCACAGGCCCTGCCAGTACGCGAGCTCTGAGCTGTGGAGGACAAAGCCGTAGGTAGGGCTGGGTAGAAGTTTTCACCTTTGTGGTAAAATTTGTGACAGGACTCAAATTCTTGCTTTTGAGACACAGGGTCAGGAAAAGGGAGCAGGAAGCAGTGCTGGGAGGGATGTGCCATGGGACGGGGGAGGGGGAGGTAATACTAGGAGGGATGTGCCATGGGGGCAGTGGTAGGAGGGTGTGTGGGGGGGGGAGGGGGAGGTAATACTAGGAGGGGTGTGCCATGGGGGCAGTGGTAGGAGGGTGTGTGTGGGGGGGGAGGGGGAGGTAATACTAGGAGGGGTGTGCCATGGGGGCAGTGGTAGGAGGGTGTGTGTGGGGGGAGGGGGAGGTAATACTAGGAGGGGTGTGCCATGGGGGCAGTGGTAGGAGGGTGTGTGGGGGGGGAGGGGGAGGTAATACTAGGAGGGGTGTGCCATGGGGGCAGTGGTAGGAGGGTGTGTGCGGGGGGGGTGCTGGGCAGCACAGTGAAGTGCAGCCCTGGCACACATCTCGGGGGCCGTCTCACACCTAAGCAGCCACTGTTTAGGAACTGGGTGAGGGGTCTGGGCTCCTGGGGAGCGCAAGCAGACAGACAGCTGGGAACCAGCCGGGAGTCTACTGGGTCTTGTACTTTTGCTGTTTGGTCCAGTTAGGTTTTCAAAAAATGGGCTTGTCTGGTTTTCCAGTTGGAGCACACATTTTCTGTATAATGAGAGCCTTGAACTTCCTGGGAAAACCAATGTGTGGCTCTACATATAATCAGTTTTGAAAATAGACCTAGGTTGGGCCGGGACTCCCAGGAGACGCACTGGATTTTAGGCAGCTCATCGCGGGGGCCCGCCCCTGATGTCAGCAAGCAGCAAAGCAGGACGTCTGGTGGGGATGGACATGAAGAGCTGGCTGGTTTGGTTTGGTTTTTCTCCTGTCTTTGCTCCAGAGGTCCCAGGTCTGCTCTCTCATCCATAGTCCTCTTTGGTGGCTGAGTTTTGGGTAGAACCCCATTTGGCAGCTCCCATTCTGGAAGAACTTCGGGGGTGCTTTCCCGAACAGCTTCCCCCATCTCCCTACACCTGTGTTTGGGAGAGAGGGTGGAGACGGAGCTGAGGGTAGGAATCCTGATTGGGGCGGGATGCCAGGCTGCAGTAGGCAGGGGCTGTACTTTCTTGGTGTTAGGTTTTACTGCAAGTGGGGGTTCACTGGGGCACAGAGCCACTGCCTCTGGACGTGAGGGACATGATGGCTGCCCGGGAGCACACGTGTGTGGTTTGTGCACATGCTCAGATGTGCTGTCAGAAGCATGTTTAACCTCTGTTAATGCCTGGGCCCTGGTCCCCGGTCACTTGTCCCTTCCACTCATGGTGTGAAGTCTCAGGTAGGGGCTGGGCCTGGTCACCCCTGTAACCCCCTGAATGCAGTCTCCAGCCACAGGAGAGCCCGTGGAGCAGGCGGCAGGAGTCTGCCACATTCCATAGCCTTGCGTGAGGCTGCTGACCACGCTCCAGGACGGGATGAAAATCTTCACATAAATGTTTTTAATAGGAAATGGGTTCTTTTGCCAATTAAATCAGGCATTTGTTTTATTAAAACACAAACATACTTTATCTGATTATGAGTAAAACACCACCCCACAATGCTGCCCTGTTTATATAATCATATATCTTTGTCTAATGGAGCCTTGCTTAACTTATCATGAATATTTAATGTTTGTTGTGATAAATTTAATCTTCAGGTAGTACATGTTTAAAAATCAGCAGTGCATTAGTGAGGGGAACTCATTTAAATTCATACTTTGTCTTACTACTAAGGATCGTCTCAAACTATCGTGCTTCATTTTTCACCTGCCATTGAAGGTGGCGATGAAAAGAAAACCATCTTATTCCTACTAGTTTCTAGACTTACTCCAGCAGTTGTTGTTTTTTTTGTTTTTTGTTTGTTTGGTTTTTAAATGCTGGTACTGGGGCTCAAACTCAGGGCTCTGGTGCTGTGCCCCTCAACGTTTTTGCTTAAGGCTGGTGTTCTGCCATTGAGCTCCACTTCTAGCTTTTTGCTTGTTAACTGTCCTGGTGGCTTCAAACCACGATCCTCAGATCTCAGCCACCTGAGTAGCTAGGATTACAGACATGAGCCCCCACCACCCAGCAGTTGTTAAGTTCTTAGTTTTACTGGAGTTGTTCTCAGCCTTGAGTACTTGTATACTGTGCATGCGTTCCTCCCCCATACTCTGCTGTTGATGAGGATCCTGCATGTCTCCACAGCACCTTGCCTTCGTCACCCAGTGAAGCCTGCTGATACTTGTGGTCTCATTGCTATGTGTTGAACTCTTGACCCTTTCTGTTGGCTGCTTAGAATTCCATTATATGCATATATGTAAATGAACTTAACTAGCTTATTAAAAGTTCAGCAACAGGGAGACTTTTGGAACAGTTGGATACCTGTCCATCATTTCACAGGACCCTTGTCATCTGCCTTCATCTTACCTGTGGACTCCCGCCATCCTGCGTATTCTATCAGGCTATACCCAGATAACACAAAACAGTAGTGATGTTAGCTACTGTTTCCCGAGTGCTGACCAGTGTCAGGCCTGTGCTAGTGTGGACCACCCTCTAATGGTTCACAGGTGCTGCCTTCACCTGTGGTGTTAATGGCTGGCTGGAGAGCGGGTGTTCAGGTACACAGCTTACTTTGTATTCCTATATTCCGCCCCTCACTTCGATCTGCTTCAGTGGACAGGTGCTGGGAGCGAGTCTTCCTCCCTGGTGCCTTCCGCACCAGGCTCCCGCAGATCAGCTAGCCGCCTCTCCACCTGGTGGACGTGCGCTTTGTTTTCTCAAGTGTCCAGCTTCTCTGTTGCAAACAGCTCAGCCAGCCCTTCCTCAGCTTTCTGAGGCGAGCCTGGCCCCCGCAGGTCTATCCCGCCTTCCTCCTCCAGGCAGGGTCTCCTGGTGACGGAAGGCCCACCTCTCAGTATTGGTGACTCCTTCCCTCTCACTGCAGGCTCACAAGAGTCACCCACACTGAATGCCAACCCTCACTGCAGGCTCACGTCACACCGAATGCCCGCCTGCCGGCCTGCCTGCCTCCAAACACACCTTCCAACCTTCTCCATGTAGCTACAGTGATCCATCCACAGATGGCTGGCCATACGTTTCCAGTGGCCCATCGCTTTGCTCTGAGCATTAGATGGGTACCTCCTATGTAGGACTCTTCTGGGACAATGAAGAGTGAACACATTTCAGCTTTGGGGGGAAATGTATAGAGAACAGATTGCATGACAGAGATCAGCAGCCCTCATTTCCATTGTGGTGGTTCGCGTGGCCCCTCCACAGCCCATGGTCTGTACTGACTGAGCTATGTGGGACTTTGTTTATGGCAGGACACGGCAGGTTGTGAGCAAGGTCACAGTGGTTGGGTCATCTGGATTGGGTGGGCAGTGGAGGCTGGCCTGAGCCTCCGGGTTGGGGGACAGCACCACTGTAACGAGCCCCACGGGGCCTGGGACCCCTTGTCTTTCTGACATGTTCTCAACCGACTTCGCTGGAGGTTCAGAGTGAGGTCTCTCTGAAGACAAAAACTCCTGGGGGGGCCTCGAAACCCTGAAGTGTCACTTGCGCTGTGGCTGGTTAGATCTTCAAAATCTAGTTATCTTCTGTACCTAAATGACTATTCCAGTAGAAAATGAAAAAAGGAAAAATGGATTGCTGCAAGGTCATTTCCAGGAAGGTCAGGTGCCTCCTGCAACATCTTCAGGACTGTAGGAGGAGCTGTCAGGATGGCCCACGGGTGTCGGGACGCACTGAGCCTTGGACACGGGGAGGTGGAGCCTGTGAACGCGGGCATGTCACTGCCTCTGAAGTTACCACGGGGAGGCTGGTCTGCGTGTCCTGAAGCGCGCGGTCGGGGCGTTTTGACTTGCACTTGAGTTGTAGCCAGTAACCTTGCCTTCTTTTCTGTTTTACAGATGCTTTCGTGAACAGCCAGGAATGGACGCTGAGTCGGTCCGTGCCGGAGCTCAAAGTGGTGAGTGGCGTCTCCTGGCCTCAGTGGCTCCTTCTTCCTGTGGGACGGGAGGTGGCGTGTGAGTTTGTGAGGCCTCTCGTGGAGCTGCCTGTGGGTGTGTCCCCACGCAGGGCCAGGAGTCTAGTGCTTGGAGCTGGAGCCCTGAGTGTGCCTGGGAGAGCTAGACAGCCACCCCACGAGGTGGTGGGGTGTGAACAGCATGGGGTCCACTGATCCCTCTCACACACCCCCTTACAGACCTCGATCACGGAATTATTTCTCCTTTGCAGTGTCATGAGGGTTCCTGTAACAAGCCATCAAAGTTTTGATAGTCATATATACAGTATTATTATATTATATAAGATATATTACATATGCATATATACATATGTGTGTGTACATATGCACACATAAAATATGGGTGGCACTGGAGCTGGCACTCAGGGCCCCACCCTTGCTAGGCTTGCTTGCTAGGCTGGTACCCTATCACAAGCTTTACTTTCAATCCTGCACTTTGCTGATGATTTTGGAGGCAGTCTTGTGGACTTCTCTGCCTGGGCTGGCTTGAAACCACAATCCTTTGGATTCAGCCTCCTGAGTAGCTAGGGTTATAGACACAAGTCACTGATCACTGGCATCCCAGCTCTTGTATTGGTTGAGTTAGGGTGGGAGGGGAAGGTATCTTCTTCACCAGGCTGGCCTTGAACTGAGGTCCTCTTGATATCAGCCTCCTGAGTAGACAGGCATGAGCCACCACACCCAGCTAGAACTTAGGAGAGTTCTTTGAGGAGACCATATATGATTCTTACCACCAAGAAAAATGACTATTTCTACACTTAACCAGGGAGGACAGAGTACAGTCCAATGTTGCTGATTACATGAGAAGGCAGTGCGGGACTCCCATTCCCAAACTCTTAACTTGCTTAAAAGCTTGCTTGAGTTCCCCACCTGGGTTGACTGTGTCACAGACAAGCACATGTCAATGGTTTGAGGTCCGGTCTCTGCCCCGGTGTGTGGTTGGAGGAGACCCTATAGGGCTTCCAGCTCTGTGGTCACAGGTACCTTCCTGTGGTGGTACCCCAGATCCTTGTCCTCATGGGCACCCCAGCAAACCTTGGGTGCTGAGGACCCACGTGGCTGGAGAAGCACCCTTTGGTTCTGCAGAGCAGCCTCCCGGCACTCGGCGGCTGTGACTGACAGCTGCCCTTGTGCAGGCTCCCAGCACAGGTGCCACGTGGCCCCGGCCCTGCCTCCCAGCACAGCCACAAGTGATGGAACGCCAGGCTCCCAATGGACTCGTTGTGGAAGGTTGCGCAGTAGATCATTAATCCATCAGGGAAAACAATTCAGCGTTTGCTCTCTCTCTTTGCAAGCGTGATGGTGCCATGCTTTGAGGCTTTCTGCAATTGTGTTGTGTATGGTCAGATCCTCCACACAACCAGTTGCTTTGGGTGCTACTGATCTGGTCCCTGCTAGGCTGCACAGCTTCATGCTGTGGCCTGGGCTTACAGAGTAAATAGACTCCATGTCTACAGACAGGGCTTGGTCAACAACATGTCACCTGCTGTTTTGCTGCTTCTATGCTTTCCTTGAGCTCCCAGCTGGGATATTTTTCTTACCTAAAGACTCCATTTCCTTTGCAGCAAACTGCTGTTTAGCAGGTGAGTGGGCATCCTGGGGTGCTAGGGAAATTGGTTTTAAAGGACAACTATGTTCTGCTTTTCCTCCAAGAATTTGATAACACTAGCCTAGTCTCCAAGCCATCATGATTCATTCAAGGTTCAGGTGACAGCCTTCTCTCAACAGACTTGCGTGGTGTGTGTGTGTGTGTGTGTGTGTGTGTGTGTGTGTGTGTGTGTGTGTGCGCGCGCGCGCGCGCGTGCGTGCGTGTGTGTGCATGTGTGTGCGCGTGTGCACACACGCATGCCTGCCTGTGAGCATGCGTGCTGGTAGCTGGTACTGGTACTGGTACTGGCACTGGCACTTAAACTCAGAGCCTAGATGCTTTTTTGCTAAGCTTTTTTGGTACTCTGTCTCTGGAGCCACCACTCCACTTCCAGCTTTTGGGTGGTTAACTGTAGGTCAGAATCTCGGGCTTTCCTGAGTAGCTGGGATTACAGGCTTGAGCTACTGGCACCTAGTAGAAATACATGGTTTTGCCCTTGTCAGCATGCCACATTTCTCCCTACTAAGCGTTTTGGTCCAGCTTTGGTTGATTCTGACCTCTCTGGTTGATGTCCACAACACGTTTTCATGGTTTTGCAGTCCAGCTTTTACCCTTGCCCCCTTGTCTTAACTCCTCCTTATTCTTCAGCTGGGTGTCTCAAGTTAAAATAATGCCCACAGGGGTCTACAAATCAAATAAGACGTCTTGGGCCTACAAGTCAAATAAGACATCTTGCCTTCACCCAGGGGCTGATGGGTAATTCTTCTGAGGAGAGAAGGGGCTGAGGAAAGCTATGTAGAGAAAGCACAAGGCTGAACAGTGCTTGATTTGGGAGCATTTCTTTCCTCAGGGAAGAAAAACTGATCTTAATTAAAATTTTAATTCTGTGGCACACTGGTTTGGATTTTCTCACAGTGTGAAGCCAGCAAACAGCAGGTGCCCTTGAGCCAAGAATAGTTAATAGGTAGATATGCTCAGATGATAGTGGCCCTAGGTAAAAGGAAGGCACAAATTGGGCCTGGAGGAAGCGGCTTCGCGCAGGGTCTCTCTGAGGAGTCTGGCTCCGAGCCTGACCTCTCAGCTGTAGAGTAAACCATCTCATTCACGCTCCCCAGCATTAGTCATCCATTCATGTTTTCTACCAGCGCCTTGAGTCTTCTTGGGCTGTGGGTGGTGGAGACGAGATGAGTAAGACGCAGCTACGGCCCCCTCCCCCCCCCCCGGAGCTGTCAGTATCAGAGGAAGCCAGAGCCGCCCTCCAGAGCACATGAAACCATGTGTGCAATCACACAGAGCCGCATGTGTGGGGGCGGGGATCGAGGCCGTGACACCCGGAAGGTGTCCTAGTCCATCCTGGCTTCTGAACGAAAGAACAAACATTTTCTCCTGGTCCTGGAGGCTTCAGAAGTCGAAGGTCATGGGCCTGGAAGCTTGGGTGTCTGATGAGGACCTGCTGTCTGGTCTTGTCCTGTTCGTACATCATAGAAGGGCCCGTTTATGAGTACCGTGTCTTCCGTGATCCAAGCATCCCCCAGCGGCTCTGCCTCCTCAGGTATCACCTTGGGGGTTAGGAATCCACTTATGAAATTTGGTTTAGAAGTGTTCAGAACAGAGACTGGAAAGGTGGCTCAGAGGTAGAGTGATTGCCTTGCGTGCATGAGGCCCTGGGTTCGATTCCTCAGCACTACATGAGCAGAAAAAAAAGCCAGAAGTGGCGCTGTGGCTCAAGTGGTAGGGCGCTAGCTTTGAGCTGAAGAGCTGAGGGACAGCGCCCAGGCCCAGAGTTCAGCCCCACGACCAACCAAAAAAAGTGTTCAGAACACAGCAGAAGGCTTCTGGAAGTGATGACCTCTGAACCAGTGGCTGCTATAGGAGTAGGATTTCCGGCAGATGAATGTGGAAAGTTCTCATGTGGAGAAGCAAAGACTGTGGACATGAGGTTTGGTAGCCGATTGATGCACAGGATGCAAAGCTAGGGGCAGGAAGCCGAGCAGTGTAAGTGCTGAGAGCATAGCTAGAGGGTAGGACAGGCGGTGGTTGGGGAAGGTCATGCCGAGGGGTTGCAGCAGGAGCTGTCGGCACTGGTTGAAGGAGGTCTGGACTGCTGTGCCACAGTTCACACAACATACGGTACTCATGAATTCCTTTCAGCACTTACCTGTTTTCCACACTTGTATGCCAAATTCTCTCTCACCTGTGTTTCTTCTAGATTCTCTGTTCTCTTCCTATGTGTTCTTCTAGATATGGGTATCACTTCCCACTTAACCAACCTTCCTTCCCACAGAGAATGGGGAGATCTGGACTGCGGGGACTGAGCACCAGGCATGTGCATGCAGGTGCCCATGAAGAGCTGTGGTGGGGTGGGAGGAGGCGGGAGAGGCAGCTGGGTCAAGGAGTGGGCTGGGCGACGCTGGTAGGGCAGCCCCATGGTGGCACCTGGGGTCCCTGGAGCTGAGGGCCAGACGGAGCCTGGATGACATGGCAGTCTTGGCCCTGGCCGGGAGTTTGAGAAACGAAGGTTGTATGTGACCTTGGGCCCAGCTTCCCTGCCACCACAGGCTCCAAACTGCAGGTGCCTTGATGCAGACGAGAGGGCGGCAAGGAGGTGGCAAAGCCAGGAAAAAGCGGGCAGATCGGTGAGGGAGGGGCAGCATGAGGGGAGGATGTGCGTGGAGTCCGGGGTGGGCTTGCTTATGCTCAAGAATTGGTGTGGCCCAGCTAAATGTGAATAGGGAGGTTCTCTAGAGGAAAGAAAAGACTGGAACGGGGGAGAGGCAGCTGCCAACCAGAGCAGCTTCATAGAGCAGGACAGGGCTCCCCAGCCCTGACCAGGGGCAAAGAGGCCTTCCTGCAGGTCACCCGGTGCAGCATCTTGGCCTTTGCATCAGGATGCTGTTTCTGGACAGCCACCATAAACAGCCTTGCCTGCTCAGGTACCAAGGACAGTGGCCCTCAGGCCCCCGGGCCCTTGGGAGCTTCCGCCCGGCATGAGCACCATCCGTGTCTCCACCAGCTTGGCCCTGCCTTTCCTCAGTGTTGGGTTCCCGAGAAGCAGGCTTGCTGTCTCTTGTCTCTGGGCCCCCTGCCTTTCCTCCCCAGCCCCTATTTACTCCCCACACTGCTCTCTTCCCTCCTAGCCCTACCCACATCTGTACCAGGTTCATTTTCTCAGTGGAATGTACCACATTGTTGTACCAGGTTGCTCTGCTCATCCCGTCTGGCGCCCTCCTTGGTAAAGTGAGGCCCCAGTCCCTGGACATGTGCCCCAGTGCACACATTCCTGATAAAACCAGCAGCAGCCTTACAGAATGCACACCCCTGCTGACGCACGCCCTCGTGGTGCTGGGCCAGGCTGACCAGGATGCGGGCAGCTAATGGGGAAGGCTGGTCTGCCTGACCCCAGCAAAGTCATTCCTGAGCTCATTTTGGTCTTCCTTGCAACATGTGGTTAGGATTATTGGGTCACTGTCTGTGTTGACCTCTCTGGGTGCAAAAAGCCAAGTTGAGTCATTCAATCACCCTTAATGGTTGTCCCTTTCTCTGCTGCAGGGCATCGTGGGTAACTTGGCCAGCGGCAAGTCGGCCCTGGTGCACCGATACCTGACAGGGACCTACGTCCAGGAGGAGTCTCCCGAAGGTACGCCCGTGGCAGGCAGTGACAACACGCATGCAGGAGAGTGTAGGGATTTGAATTCTTTTCTTTAGGAAGTTATAAATTATTGCTTTGATGAATCACATGTCAAGAAAATAACAAAACATGCCAAGTAGTAAAAATCTTTAAGTCTAAATTGTTCTTTCTGTAGAAATGTTAGCAAGCCGCTTCTGTTCACTCTAGCATTTGTCGCAGTTCCCATGAAATTCCATTGAATTTATTTCCCGTCTAATGGTTTTGTCTTTTCAAATATTAGTCTAGTGTTACTCAAGTATTGGTTGGCTATTTCTCTGGTCTGGATAATGAGTTTTTAAGTAATCTGTCTGTAATGTGACTTTAGTCACAGATAACTAGCTTTTCTAGAGAAGAATCCAGATTCTCACCACATGTTTGAGTATGTTTTCCCCTTTTATATTGTATTAAAACATTTAGTAATCATTTTGCATGTGAGTTAGGTATTTCTTTTGCCATTAGACATTTGCTTCTTTTGTTAACATATCCATGTTTTATTTTCTTGCTTTAAATACGATGATGATGGTAATGGCAGGAAGCTACTTAGCTCCCCGATCAAGGCGTTAGCAGTATTATATTTTCACCTCATGTAACCTTTTGAAATCCAACTGTGAGACACTGAATTTCTGGTTCCTTCTTTTTCTTACTGGCTGTTCCATTCTTTGCAGACATGGATGCAGGTAACTACGTTTCCTTCATGGCAGCGCTTGTCTTGATCTGGAGAGAGCTCCGAGGCACAGCTCTGTACTGTAGCACCCCTTCCCTCTGTGTTCTGTGTTCCATCCTGTGCGGCTTCATTTTACCGGTTTTTTTTTTTAAGTTCAACATTCCACCTTGTTTTGTCCCTTAGACGTCTTTTGAGCCGTAGTTGTAAATAGCTTCACGTGTCTCTGTAACACCTGTTTTAGCATTTAACTCTTGTCCTAGAGACGGTTGAGAAGGAATAGCATGAAGAGGGGCTTGCCTGGGGCCCCGCCACTATCCTGCAGAGTTCTGCAGTCGCGTTTTGCAAACCTCATGGTGGTCACTTCCGAGAAAGACCCACTTGTAAATTTTCCCCATTTTTCTGGTGGTTTGGGTAGATGAGGATCAGAAAGAAAGGCCTGCATGTGGGAGCAATCAGATGGGAGAACCCTGGGCTGTCCTGTGAGCATCGAGCAGGTGCTCACGGGCATGGCCTCCTCCACTCCGGCCTTTCCCCTGGGTTCCATATCTGAGCCACACACGTTTTATGTCAGCCTTTGTCCCTCCATGCAAACCAGAAAGTGAAAGGCACTTTGATTGCCTTGGAGAGGCTATAGGACTTTGGGGGTTTCCACATACTTCTCGGGACTTGCAGTTGTATAGTTTATGAAACCAGCCATGGTATGTCTAGCCCAGCACCTGGCAGGGGCAGCATACCTGCAAACCTTCCATGCCTTCAGCAGCCCAGCTTTCAGTCAGAGATCACCAGAAGTTCCAGGCCAACTCTTGGTCAATGCTTGTTGACCTTGCTTTGACCTTGCTTACTCTTAGACTCAGATGTCTAGAGCTGCCCGTGGGAGCCAGACTGTGTGTCCATCACAGTCCTTCCCCTGAGCTGCTGCATGGTCATTCTCGTGGCTTCTGTTTTCCGTCTGGCCTTCGGGTTGGTCCCAGTGTACTGGTCCCACTGTAATTTCTTTGTACTGCACAATTAGTGCTTATATTTCCACCGAAACAGAGGCATTTCTCTTGACTATCTGTGTATCAACCATGTATCAACAGTTAAAAACTACACCCAGTGGGACGGTGTAACCATGAGCACTAAGGAGCCCACTTTTTAGCTTTTTCAAGTAGAACCTCTCATCACTGCACCGGGATTTCAGAGCACTGCATGTGTGAGAATGTAGCGTGTGAGGGGGCACGAAAGGACTGTATCAGGGAAGTAGGGGTGTCTCCAGTTGGGGCCTCATGGGATCTCTCATCGCACTCTCAGCGGTCAGTTGGGTCAGCGTCCCTAAATATGGCCACGTTTAAAGCCCTGCCAGCCTGGCTCCTTGGATTTGCCCTGTGGTTCTTCCTGGGATTTCAGTGGTGTGTCGTGTCCTTTGTCTGGAGTCTGACCTGCGCCGGGGTATTTGCACTGCTGCGGGGAGGGGAGGGGATGTGCTGAGACCTTTCCTTTTTTAACTTTGGCCAGAACGTTCTGACGTGAACCTTCTCCAGGCTCCAGAGACCATGTGTCCTGCTGGCATCCTCGCTGCAGCCCAGAGGGTGACAGTGGTGGTCTTCTCAGCCTGCGGTAGCTTCTGGCAGACACTTTATACTTTGAGGAAAGAGCTGACTCATGAGATTGTCAACTAATTTTAGAGATGGAGTTCACATGAGGAAGGTCTTCAAATACTATGTTTAATATCCTTTTTAATGGCTGACTTAGTAAAGACGAATGCCCCCGTAGGACGCTGCACCTCCCTAAGAGCAGCTGCAAGAGAGCAGCCTCTGTGAGGGCAGTGTCCTTGGTGCATGCGTGTATGTGTGTATGCGTGTGTGCATGCATGCGTGTGTGTGTGCATGCGTGTGTACAAGTGTTTAGAGTGTAGGATGGTATATGCGAGTCCAGAACCATTTCAGGAAAACACCCAAACTTCAGGGCTTCACCCAGCGGTCTTCCCTCACAGCTCTGCAGGCCAGAACTGCAGCGTTGAGGCCTTGCAGAGCTGGAGATGCCTCTGGAGGCTGCGTTCTGCGGAGGCTCCTGCGATTCCAGGTGCCCCTGCCCGGCTCTCTGCCTCCACCATCATGATGCATTTACCATGACAGTGCCCACGCTTTCTTCTTCTCATGACGGCCCGCCCTGTTGTGACATGGCTTCATGTCAACTGGTTACAACCAGAGAGACTCTACTTCCAAAAAATGCACCAGGGGTCACATTTGAGTGGATATTGGGGGGAGTTGCCAGTCAACCACCTCCCAGGCTTGTGTGTTACACACGGTGTTTAAACAGGAGTGGCACTCAGCACCACCCACCTGCCCATTGCATTCCATCCCCTGGGCCTCATGCTGTGAACTTTGCTGGCTGCAGAACCTAACTAGGGCAGAGTCAGGCTCCGTGTAACCTTCCCACCTCCCCGGTCACTTCACGGCTGCCATTCACCTTCAGATAGAGAATCAGATGGAAGTCACACCTTTGCCACCAGAGCCCTATTACCAACTGCTAGTTAGATTTGTGGATGGAGTTTTGGCTTTGTAACCTCAGTTCCCCGTCATGTGTTCCATGCTTAATATTCACTGTGCACCCTGCCTTCTGACACAGACCTAAGTGATGCTTCTTGTCTTCTAACTCTTCCTTCCAAATAATGTCAAGAAAGGCTGCAGTTCTGAGTTCAAACTCTTGTACAGCAGCAGCAGCAGCAGCAACAGCAGGAGGGGGGGAGAGGGAGGGGAAGGGGAGGCCACGGCAACTAAATAATTACAAAAGGAAGAGAAACTGCTTATCCCTTATAGTATGAGAGCCTTGGGAGTGGGGCGGGCACCTGCTCTCTTCCGTGGTGAGGGCACTGATGTTCCTTCCCAGGTCAGTACCGTTCCGCTTGTTCTGTGGGTGCTGGTCCCTGTGCCTGTGCAGAAGCCCCTGTGGAGGGACTTGAGAGTCTCTGGGTGGCAGCTTCCTCCATGGGGCTGCTGATCCGAGGCGGGGGAGGCGCTGCCGGTGTGCCGAGATGCCACTGTGGGAGCTGTAAGGTTGACAGGAACACACCTAAGAATGGTCACAGCCTTCTTCCTGCAATCACACCCTGAAACACCCTTGCTCCAGGAGGAGGGAGGCTAATTCTTCACAGAACTCAAGCTGTCTGTCACAGTTAAAAGTGGGATAAGCTGTGCTGCGAGCTCCGTCCTTTCACGTCGTGTTCAGAATATAGGCCACATCAGCTGCACAGGAGGAGAGGGAGGGCTGGGCCTGCCTTCTGCCCCACTGCGGACCGGAGGGGCGGGCCCACGCGCCCGGCCTGTTGCAGTCACAGGAGGGGATTTGACAAAAGGCTGGGGCGTGGTGTGGAACACCGGGCCCTGAGGCTCCTGGTCCTCGTGGGCTTCGCTCATCAGAGATTCCTTCCTCGGTGTCTGTCCTCTTAATTTCTTGGGTCTTTTTTATTTTGGCTAGTCCTGGGGCTTGAACTCAGAGCCCGGGTGCTGTCCCTGAGCCTCTTTCTGCTCAAGGCTAGTGCTCCACCACTTGAGGCAAGGATCACTTCTGTCCTTTTCAGAGTAGTTTATTGACGATAAGAGTCTCACGGATTTCCTGCCTGTGGCTTCAAACCACAATCCTCACATCTCAGCCTCCTGACGAGGTAGGGTTACGGACGTGAGCCACCGTTATCTGGCTGTTTCTTGGGTCCTAACCAACTCAAATGGTCAAAGGTCGAGGCAGCCACATGTTTTTCTGGGCCAGAGATGCCTGCCCAGGCGCCTGGTGAGGGGAGCTGACCCCTGTGACGCTGTTCTGGCTCCACTCTGAGGATGGGAGGGGAGGCCCTGACCTGGCTCTGTGCTGGCCCTGATGGGAGGTGATCCCCAACTCTGTGCCCTTCCCCCGTGGGACGTGAGGCCTCTGACTCTGCTCTCTCCGTGGGAGGTGATCTCTCCTGGACCCTCTTCTCCCCCCCCCCTCCCCCCCACTTCCCCACTCTCCCATCCGTGATTGCAGGAAGCCACACAGCCTGAAGCAACTATACCATCCCCTCCCTTCACAGAAGAGGAGGAAGCCTGGTGTCCTGGTTGTGACTGAAACGTGAAAAATGTAGGCAAAGGATTGAAGGGAGAACTGTGCTCGGGAACTGGCGAGAGCAGGCGGGGGCTGGGCAGTATCTGTGCAGTGTCCTATACAAAGGAAAGAATAGAGCAGAGGGAACCGAGAGGCTGGCTAGGAAAAGCTCTAGGCCATGCCAGAGAAGGCTAACCATGAGATTAGGATAGGCTTAGTGCAGTTGTCTTGGTTCCCTCTGGGGGCTGCTTCCAGACTCCACTGGATACCCATCGCTGCTGCAGGTGGCCTTTGCATATAACTTGCACCGTCTCTGTGCATTTCCTCTAGTTTACTTACAGTGCCTAATACAAACCATGTGTAAGTGGGTACTCTGTGTTGCTTAGTAAGTACTGATGAGGGAAAGGGTGTGCACGTCCAGTACAGGCGCACTTCTCTTGACCTGTGGTTGGTTGGATCATGGACGTGCCCACAGGTGCAGACAGCCGGCTCTGAGAGATGTGCCTGTAACTGAAAGTAGGAAGCAAACTCTCGAGACTAGGATATAGGAAGTGTTTCAGTCTTTTTTTTTTTTTTTTTTTGTATGGAGACCAGGGGGGTAGAAGGAGAGAGAAAGCGTGCACAAGCACACCAGAAGGGCCTCATTCTTTTCTTCTCTGAGAAGAGCCCAGTGTTGTGTTGGTTTCTGTCAGAGTTTGGTAGAGATGCTAGGAAAGGCGGTGCTGTTACTGGTCACATGCTAGAGCCAAATGACGCAAGGGGTGACAGGATGCCAAGTGACCGGAGGCATACTGGGATGCAGGAGGACCTCCCTCCCACCTTACCACCAAGACTTGGTCTCGCCTACAACGCATAGGGGCCGCCGATGGCTGTGCTCGCCTGGGGCTGGTGCAGGTTGGGGCCTCAGCCTGTACCA
Source organism: Dipodomys merriami (assembly GCF_024711535.1). Lineage (NCBI taxonomy): Eukaryota > Metazoa > Chordata > Mammalia > Rodentia > Heteromyidae > Dipodomys > Dipodomys merriami. The sequence continues at coordinate 3,948,729 of NW_027202270.1, read as the reverse complement.
GCCACTTCTAGTCTTGTGACACTGGGCATTGTCACCTCCTGAACCTCAGCATTCTCTTCCCTGCTTCACAGCTGAGCGAAGCACTAAACAGAGCAATATGTGTGAGACACTCGGTTCTAGCCTGGCGTTGAGCAAGGCTCAGGGATCCACCGTGTTGATAGACTTGCTCCAGCATTTGGCCCCTTGGAGGAAGGGGTGTCGCCCTGCGTGGGCCTGTCACACCTGGAGTCTTAACAGTCCTTCCTCTCCCGTGCCAGCAGCCCCAGCCTTCCCCTGTGCTTAGAGATGGGACTTCCAGCCTAGAATGCTGGCCCCTGCTTGTGCTCCAAGTGTTGTTCCTGGATTCCTAGTGGTGGACAGCTCAGCACATGAGGCCGTCCTACACTGAATGGACTTCCCAGACTCAGTAGGTTATTCTAGCCACCCCAAGGGAAGCTCGACTCCATGAGCCGTTTGCTGGGGAGCCCACCCTATAGTTGGAAAACAGAAAACAACAGTGTAAAGTAGGCTGACCTCCTCTCACCGGCCTTCCTAGCTCGGGCTCCTGCCCACACCTAACGGGGGGCCAAGCTGTGTGAGGCACCAGAGCAGTATTGTCTGTGAGGGACAGACGCTGGGTGCCGGGCTGGTGGGGAGATGGAGTGAGGATCAGTGCCCCATCCTCTGCTTTCCAGTGTCGCAGAGGGGAGGCCGGTGCAGTGGAGGCTCGGAGGCCTCCGGCTCCCTCTGTGCTTTATTTGTGTTGCTTTTTCTTGGCTGCTGCCATCCCATGTCCTATAAACTTCCTGTTTCTGGCCCTGCAGTTGCCTGTAGGCCCGCTGTCAGTGTGCAGGGCTGCTCCCCCACCCCGCCCTCCAGGACTTGGCCAGGAATTGTTTCCTAACAGATGTGCCCAGCATCAGGACTGTGAACGTGCTCTCAGCAGCACGTGGATTGCAAATATTTTGTTAATGCATGTTTACTTAGTCTCTTAGAAACAAACCATGTGGTAAACACCCAGCGTGATTCTCTGAGATCCTGAAATGCGTTTAAGCTGTCAGCTCCAAGAACCTTTCCCAAATCCAGTAAACTTACTTAAAACAAAAAACCAACTTTGTCAGCTACCACTGCTCCACAGATGTGAGCACTTGTTTCTAAAAGTGTTCTGTTTAATGTTCCCCTGGAAAACAAAAACCTGTACAACTCTAATAAAATCTGAGTTGTTTTGAAGTCTAGCCACTGGATTTTCAATGTGAATTTGTTACTCCTGAGAAAGTGATGGTAAGAGTACCAGAACTTTCTAACAAGGACTATAAGCAAGACTCAAGTTGAGCCTGCTGCCAGTGGATGGTCCATTAATGGTTCATTTCTGCTATTTTCCGTGGTAAGTCCAGATACCAGCTCCACCCTTCTGAAAATTTCACTCGCCTTGGGCGCTGTTCTCCCGTGTGCAGCTGTCTGCAGCTCAGCCCTTCGGCTCTCAACCTGTGTGCGAGCCAGGAGATGAGGCTGAAGGCTGGAAGGACACTAGATTTCTTACAAGAACATTACCAGAACACTTTGAGAGACAGGTTTGTTTTGTTTGATTTTGAACAAGGAAAAGGGGTTGTAAAATGAGCATAGGGAGTTTGTCATGTTTCTTGCATTGACAAGTCTGGCAGGACACAATGTATTTATCAGTTGTTTGGAAGTCACAATGTTTTGACCCACGCATTAGCATTAATTCGACAAGAAATCCATAGCTTTCTGAACGCTGGGTACTGGGCCTGCAGTTGACATGTGCATTCCAAGGGAAGCTGTTTCTGGATAAATAACTGTAATTCAAGGAAGTGATTTACACCTGGTCAGGTGAGATTCTGGGAGCACTCAAACCAGAGCAGGCCTGCTGACGGCTGCCAGCAAGAGAAAAGAACCGAGCTCCTCCAGGCTGCTAGCTGGTAGGCCAGGGACTCCCAGAGCCCAGAAATAGCGCAGGACTCGCCACAAACACAGCTGCTGCTCCCCTCAGATCCTTGTGACATCAGATGTTTTCAAACCATTCTCCAACAGGGAAAAGCAGACAAATGTTTAGAAAATTTTACGTATTTTATATTTATATAAAGTTTTATATTTAAAATTTCTGTCGAAATTTTAACTCTGTGGGTGTTTCTAGAGCTGCAAGTACACCGCCTTCATTTGAAGATTAATGCAGTCATCAGATCTGTCAGACCTGAACCACGATCACATGTTTTCACCTGGATCTGTGGTTTGTGTCTGTATGTCTTTTAGTTCAACCACACTGGCTGAGAGCCTGTGGCAGCATACCTACCTTCCACGATAGCGACCTGCTCTGATTGGAAGCCCAAAGGGTCAGATTCTCTGTGTCTGTCTACATCTCCTTGAGTGTACGGGAAATCCACCAGCTTGAATGGGCACAGGCAGCCTACACACCTGGAACGGCCAGGGGATGGATGACCCTCGGGCTCACGCAGAGCCTCTCTCCCCTCTCCTGCCTGAGTGCAGCTTGTGCTCAAGCCCTTCCCTGCTGCCTCTGTGGCCATGTGATGCTTAGTGCTCCGGCCTGATGAGAAAAAGTTGGATGTTCCTCGGCAGCTCCAAATGAAGACTGGGGTTGCTCTGATTGGCCTCGTTCATCTGGAACCAATCACCTTTGCCTTTTTTGGAGGAGATATTTTGATTGGCTAGCCCATTAGGCATTGAGGTGGACTTAGTTTACCTGTTGAGTAGGAGTGTCACAGAAACCTGTTGAGAAATTAGACCCTAGAAAAGTGATTGGGGACAGGTCAGATCCCATCCCTGTGTCCTCTGTGGCACAGACTTTGTGCTTGGGTGCTGTGTAATGTGACTTTGTCCTGATGAACAGGCTACATTATTCTGAGTTTGCCTTGTGGGATCCCGGGTGCAAATAGTACTGTTTGCACTCTTCCCCAAAGCACCCTTGGCAAATACCTCTCTTAGCGTTTATAGACTCAGGGTATAAGTTGGGACCTTTTCCTACAGGTTCTTTCTTGATCCATGAGAGCAGAAAAGCATTGTCTTCAGGCTGTTCTGCATTGTTTGGGTCTTAAGGAGATGGCTTGTAACACCTTTTCTGTCACTCTTTTGTCTTTACTCACTACCATAACACCTCCTCCCATCAGATGTTTTAGGGGTTCTAAGAAAAGGAGCTGGAGTTGCTCAGGAGAGAGCTCTAATGTAGACAGTCCGACCAGGGCTGGGAGATTTTGCCTGGAAGGTTCTACAGAAAGGGAGAAGTGCTACAATGAAGCCAGACTCAGGATAAGGAGAAGAGGAAAGAAAAGGTGGGGTGGGAGGTATCTCGTGAGGCAGGTGGATAGAGGAAGAAAGGGGTTCCTGAGCCTCAGGGCTGTGGTTGCTGTGGTTTGAGGAGAGGGATTTACCCTTCAGAAGAGGCCAGGAATCTGCTTCAAAGTACAGCATGCAGCCCAGTCCCGACTGTTAGGGGTTCCACTGCTGGGTGCTCTCTGGGGGTGCTCTCTGCTGTGTCCTGTTGCTGCTGCTGCTGCAGGACCAATGTGTGGCCAGCCTCACTTCCCACAGGGCCCAGGGCCAGGATGCAAGGAGAGGCCAGGGAAGGACAGCACAGTGGCAGTGAGGTGAGGGCAGAGCGAGCGCTCAGGAGCTCTCAGGTAAAGTACCAGGGCCACAAGCCCTGGCCTCCACCTGGCATGTCCTGTGGGAGTTGATTGCATGCATATGTGTATATGTGCACCTGTGTGCATTTGCACGTGTATGCATTCGTGTACAGATCCATCTGTACACAGCTGCCATAACCTACAAAGGAGAAGGGCATTTGCATATGCTCCAGTTGTTTAGCCTAATAAATTCATCTGTGCTTTACCCACACCAGAAATGCAAACCAGATTACATAGCTTTAACACTTCCCCTGTCCGGGAAGGCTTTCAGAATGGCTGCATTGGGAAGGAGTCTTTGGCAGTTCCGACGCCGGGAGGGCAGGCTGTGGACTGCTGCTCCCTGCCTTGGGGCTGGTACCGGGCCGCGCTTGGTGGATGTGTCCCCACGGCCAGCACACGGGGCCAGTCCTAGATATGGACTGCTTAAAAACTGTATTGACTTTCTGGGTTGTATTAACAGCTGGGCATTGGTGGGTGTTATCCTAGCTACTCTGGAGGCTGAGATCTGAGGTTTGTAGTTTGAAGCCAGCCTGTCCTAAAAAGTCTATGAGACTCTGATCTCCAATTAATTACAAAAAAAAAAAAAAAAAAAGAAGTGGAGGTATGAAGTACGACTCAAGTGGTAGCCTTGAGCATAAAAGCTCAGAGACAATGCCCAGGCCCTGAGTTCAAATCTCATAATTGGCCCACACATATACATGCGAAAAGTTAACACTGTCACAAACAGAAGAGAGAAAATGCCTAGCAGCTGAGTGAAACTGCTGTGCTGAAATGACAGTTTGTGTGGCAGGTGAGCAGGGGCTGGCGTACGCTGTGTGAGGCACAGGACCTGCACAGGAACTGCCCCGGTCCAGGCCTGGGTACCTGGAGTAACTCTGTTATTTCTTTTCTTTTTTGGATGGTACTGGAGTTTGAACTCAGGGAGTCATGCTTGTAGCCAGATGACCTAACATTGAATTATGCCACTGGCTCTCTCTTACTTTAGTTGAGTATTTTTAAAATAGAGTCCTGGGTATTGACCCAGGTTAGCCTTGGACCTTAATTCTACATAAGCCCAGCTTGTTGGTTGAACTAGAAGCCTCCCTAATTTTTTGCCTGACCTCCAACTGTAATCCTCCTCCTGAGTAGTTGGGACTACAGGCGTGAGCCACTGTACCTGTCTCTGTTGGTGGGTCTTTTATGCAACCAGGTGGGGCAGCCAGAGGAGAGGGACCATGAAGGCAGGCTGGAGACTCCAGGCTCCTGACGGTCCTAAGTGCAGTGCCAGCATTGGAGATGGGCTTCAGAGGGAGGAGGAAGAGGTGGTCGTAGCGGTGACTGTGATCGTGGTGAGGGGAGCCACCGGGGTGTGTCCTCTGCAGCACGGGCGGCTTCCTTGGTCTCAGGTAATTAGGTTATGTGTGTGGGGTCCGCTGGGGCCACACGCCCTGTGACGGACTGCAGCCCGGGCTGTCCTGCTGGGCCTCAAGGAGCTGCTGTGTCCACAGAGGTTGGCTGAGCCTGAGAGGCCTCAGGCATAGGGCCCCGCGGTGTCTCATCTCTGCCAGTTGTGGGTGGTGGTCTGGTGGACTTGATGCCTGGGCTGGCTTTGAACTGTGATCCTCAGTCTCAGCCTCTTGAGTAGCTGGATTACAGGTGTGAGCCACTGGCGCTTGTCCCTGACTTTGCATTTTTCATCCTTTTTTTTTTTTTTTTTCTCGTGTAGTGTCAAGAATACCTGATCTATTCAGATAAGTGGCCCATGTGTACCTCAGCGTACTCTAGTGAAAATACCTGACAGGTTGAGCCACAAAGGCAGCCCCCCACCCATTCCTTCTGTTTCATCCACAGCCTTCCATAGCACACACGGATTGTGCAGCTTGGGACGCAGCTTGTTGCTTGGCCTGTCGCTCATGAGAAGGCTGGGAAGGCCGGGGTGCTTGTCTTGCAGTTTGCAGGATGTGTGTTTGGAGCTGCAGCTCAGCCAGCTTTGCAGCCTTGGCCCTGCAGCAGCTTCTGCACTGCACAGACATTCTCCCGCATGCCTGTGAGCTTGATAGTCCTTGAGTGTGAGGCACACACTTGAGAGTGCGGGTTGGTTATTACTGAACTAGTGTCAAAGAACAGTTACACATAGGTGCTGTTTTTTAAAGCAGCACCAGAGGTTGCTGGTTTCCACCAAGAACCCAGGCCCACGTCTGCAGATGTGTATTGAGGCCTCATGGCTCTTGGCCTGCACAGCCAGCTCTTCCCACATTTCAGAGAGCTGTGCTCCCTGGTGCTGGCATTTGAAGTCAGGGAGCCCTGGCCCTCTTGGTCTCCAAATGCTTTCAGCCTCCTGAACGCAGCTGTGACTGTTGAAGCCTGTCCTGCATGTTTCTCAGCTCCCAGCTTTGTCGCATCTGCTGTTCACCTTTAGGTTTTATCGGTCAGCTCTCCAGCACCGATGCTGGCCTGTTCTCACAGACAGGAATTTCAGTTCTCACTCAGGTTGCACCAGAGTGGAAGCGCTTGTAAAGGGCTCCCTTCGGCCACTCATATTTGGCTTTCCCTCCACGGGCTCTGCTATTGGGCTACTCCCCCCCCGCCCCCCCCCCTCCGTGGGACGTTTATATCATGTCTGGTCCTTTCCCTTCATTTCTCCCCCTTGGGCATCTCTGCCATGGCATTTTCTTTTCTCTCTCGACACCTTTTGGGGTGTGTATACTGGTCAGGTTTGTTTAAAGTGGGGCCACAGGTGGATGGGCGTGGCCGATCCTGGGAATCACGCATGCGCAGTTGGGAGGTCCTGCCACCTTGCTTCCGTGGTGGGAGAGAGATGGTAGAGAGAGAAAGGTGGAGAGATTCCCTCAACTGGCTTAGTCACCCACATTCCTGCTTGCGGAAGCCGCTCTGTGTCCACCTGCTGCCAGGGGACAGAGGGCAGGAGCAGTGCTGCGCTCCCTGTCTGGGCCTCAGGCCTGGGCGGGTGGCTTCCCGGCATCCTCGCGGTGTGTGGATGGTGTACACGTCTGTGTACACGTCTGGCTGGCTCCTCCTATTCTCCAAACACTGGTGGTTTGCTCTGTTTGCGAGGGCATTGCTGGCACTCCCCCACCCAGTTTCTTTCTCCTGGCCTGGCAGGAGAATACCATCCTCCTTCCTCTTCAGTGGGAGAGTCACTTTCCCGGCTCCCTCATGAACACAGGCGTTGTCTTTGTCTCCAGGGAGCCGTCCCTGCCATTCGCCTCCAGGCCTTCCTAGCTCTGCTCATTGGCCTGGGGACAGAGGAGACAAGGCTTTGGTCCCTTCCACTTCTGACATCCACAGGGCTGGATGCTCGCGCAGGCGCACCGGAGCTGCACACTTAGTCTGGCTGTGCTGTCTCCCCTTCTCCCACCGTTCCGTGTGTTAGGAATGGAAGGACAGTCAGTGTGTGTCCTCTTCCTCAGAAGCATAGCACAGCAGGGAAGCTGTCTTCTCAGCACACTGTTTTCCTCATCCCTTATTTCCAGTGTAAGAATTTTTTTTTTCAAGTTGAAGAGGAAATCTGATTTGGTTGAAGTTTTGTTAACTAGTAGGTAACTATGAACCATTTTCCCAGTGTAAAAATAATAAATTGTCCAAAATACCTTTTAAAATGTCACAGTGCAGAATTTGAATTATGAACGCCCTCAGTGCTCATAAATTGCAGCATTTTTATCAAAGAGCTAAATTGATTGTGGTTAAAACAGCTTTGTGCAGTCCTGAGTTAGTGTGTTTTATGCTCCTTTAGAGAGAAACAAAGGCCTGCAGCCCTCTTCACCGTAACTCTCTGTGCACCTGCTGCAGATAGCCGGGGAGCTGTAGCATCACAGATGGTCTTCTGCCTTACCTCGGCACTGGCCAGTGAAAGGGAGGCTTGTGGGAGAGGATTGCCAGGCGAGTCTGGAGGAGACCAAGGGCCTGTCTTTGTGTCCCTTCTCCTCCCTCACGTGGAGAAGGGGTCGGCCTCTGTTTCAGTAAACCACAGTCAGACGCTATGCCGTGCTACGCCGCGCTACGCCGCGCACACACGCGCCTTACGTTTCTGGCAAGAAGGGAAGCAGCACGTTTCACAAATGAGCTTCTCCCCTCAGAAGTTCACCGCCTCACGTGTGCGTGAACGCGTGAGGCTGAGCATCCACAGCAGAGGGGTACAGCTGTGGGCACACTGGTGGGTGGGCCTGGCCTGGGTGGGAGGGGGCCGAGAGGGCCGGAAGCCACACACAGACCACCGGGCTCATTTCCCGACGTGTTTCTGCAGGAATTGTCACGACCGATGCTCACAGGCCGAGAGGAGGGCTGGGGAGGAGTAGGAACTAGACGGGGGCCTTGCCCTTCCCCCACAGGACAGCAGGCCTCCGAGTCTGGATCTGGACTTCCGCGATGTTTGTGTCCCGAGATGCCGTGGGGAATAGGTAGGATGTTAGGGGAGAAGAGAGCATGCGCCCTCGAGTGAAGAGGCGCCCTGTCCTGTCCCCACAATCCGTGGCTTGGGGAGCTGTGAGCCACTCTCCCTGGCTGTAGTCCACTTAGTGAAAATGGTAGAAGCAGGAATGTCAAACTTCCGTGCCAGCGATTGCTCCCAATGGCTCTTTTTTTTTTTTTTTTGAATGGGAAATCCCCTCGCCCCTTTCCTCCCCCCTCCCCCCCAGCAGAGGGAACACTGGCTGAGACAGCTAACGCACAGCTGCACCTTCCCAGATGAGCCAGATGCAGAAGGAACCCACTTTCCCCTCTAGCCGGGCACCCCAGAGCTAGCTGCTCCCCACAGAGTGAGGCCCAAATAGCAGCCGCGCAATCCCCTGTGGCTTCTGGAAAGTGCTTCAAAGCAAAAGAAACAATGGTGCCCTTTCTTCCTGGTCTGCGGTTTCCTCGCTGGCGGTGCGGTCCGCTGCTCACCTGCTTTTCTTCAGCTGCAGGAGAAAGCACGCAACCCCGTGGACTTGCTGCGGACCCAGGCCACGCACAGCAAGGCAGGGGCAGCTGTCGGGCTCCCCAAGTACTCTCAAACCCGTTTCGGGGTGACCCAGAAACCTAATAAATTGCACTGGAGATTGAGCTCCAGCGAGATGCTGCCTCTCGATGCTGCGTTGCCCACGTGAGATGAACTCACGATGCTGTGGCCGGGAAAACGCCATTCATAGTGTCAGGCCGCGCCTTGCTGAGCTCTGCTCAGCTCCTTGCTCGCCATGCCGTGCCGCGCCGCCCCTGCTGAACCTCCACCGGCTTCTGCGGAGGCCGGGCTCTGCTTCCATCTCTCAGCTGCAGAGTCCTGGTATCCAAGGCCGGCCAACGTCTCGCGTGGTCTGCTCTGTATGTCTCGTCTGACACAGGTGACCAAGCCAGCCGCATGTCAGGACCGCCCTCACAAAGGCCACACTCAGGCAGGCAGACCACAGGTTTATTTTATTTTTTTTTTAGCTTTTTATTTTTTTGTCGGTTGTGGGTCTTGAACTCTGGGCCTGGGCTTTGTTCTTCAGCTCAAGGCAAGCGCTCTACCACTTGAGCCACAGTGTCACTTCTGGGTTTTTTTTCTGGTGGTAAGAGTCTCACAGACTTACCTGCCCGGGCTGGCTTTGAACCATGATCCTCAGATCTCAGCCTCCTGAGTAGCTAGGATTACAGGCGTGAGCCACCAGTGCCGGCAGAAGACAGGTTTTAAAGTGAGCTACCCCTTGTAGTGTGCAGACGTGCTCACCTAGCACTTGGGAAGCTGATCTAGGAAAATGACAAGTTTGAGACCAACATGAGCCACATAAACCCTGTCTCGCACACCCTCAAGTGGGTCAAGCGTGTACTGATGTCTTTAATCCTGCTATTCAGGGGGCAGAGGTGGAAAGATCATACCTGAAGGTTGAACCCTAGTATGCATCAGGCTGGGGTGGGGCTGCTTTGTGTACACCGTGTGTGGAAACTCCCAGGAGGATGGGGCTATTGGGTGGGCTCGGGGCACAAGCTGGAGCTAAGGGGATCCCAGGTCCAGGGTAAACAGCCACATGCAAGACCATGTGCATGTGGAGTGCTAGTAGAGGAAGATACCAAGGCTGGACTGCATGAGGGCAGAGGGGAGGTGGAAGCTGGGGTGGGTGAGGTGGGAAGGGGAAGATGGAGTCTGGGGGTGGGGGGAGGCGGAGGGTGTGGGGGGGATTTGAGGCTGGGGTGGGCAGGGGCAGGCAGTTTCTGGTCCAGAACCTAGCTGAGAGAGGACGGGGCTCCTTGAGGGGAGCCAGCGAGGCTCGGGGGCGGGGCCGCTCCGGTGCAGGGGCTCTGGTGAGTTTTCTCATCCCACGGGAAGGAAACCCCTGTGCCTGCGCTGCCTCACAGGCCAGGACTCTGGCACTGGAAGCTCACTGATGTCCTCCAGCCAGAAAGGGCAGGACAGGGCTTGAGCCTGGTGGCCTAATCCCTGTACCCGTGCAGTGCTCCAAGCCACCAGCTCCCTTGGGAAATGGAGTAGGGCAGAAGCATCCTGCCATCCATCCCCCTTCATTCCATTCCATCCCCCAGTCCTCCCTCCATTCTATCCCCCATCCCCCCTTCAGTCCACCCATTCCCCCTCCAGTCCTGCCATCCACCCCACCCTCCCTTCATCCCATCCCCCCTCCCTCCTCCGTTCCATTCCCCTCCATTCCATCCATCCCCCATCTCCCCTCCATTCCATCCACCCCACCCTCCCTCCAGTCCTGTCATCCCCCCCACCCTCCCTCCAGTCCTGCCGTTGATCCCACCCTCCAGTCCCCCTTGCAGTCCCTCTGCCTGTGCCTCCACCCTGTCTCCCTGTTCTCCCTCACCCGTGCCTCTGCAGGTGTCTTCCTCAGGCAGGTGGACACATGGGAGCCACCCACTCCTCTTCCGGGGATGTAGCAGCACCTGCCATGCCTCTGGGACTGTGTTGGGGGCGGGCGGGTCGCGTGTTCCACGCTCTCAGCCCAGTTCACACGCAGTGCAGTGTGTGGGTTGGCATATGGGTGGCTGGAGTCGGGCTGGAGGCAAGATCGCTGTGGGCACCGTCTGATGCCGCGGGGACGCCCAGGGCTCCCCCAGCTCAGCGTGTAGCAGGTGGTGGCAGGTGCCGTGCACGTGAACTCTGGGACTGGACGGTTTGTGTCGTGTGAAAACCTGGCAAGGACATCTTGGCTGTGGAGGTTGTCGGGATGCCCGGTGGAACCTGAGGACAAGCCTTCCTGGGAGGCTCTGGGGCGGCCCTCACTGCCCACCAGGAAACTCGACTTCCCTCGGTCTCTAGGACTGTAGAAAGGAGAGGGGCAGAGAGCGGCCAGCCAGTCCCGTCCCAGGACGGCCCGGAACCCTCTGCCAAACGAGGAGCCTGACCCGTCTGGGATCCCTTCCTGTGGCCAGGGGGTCTCAGGTGCCTGCGCCCCATGGTGTGTGATTGGCACACCCATCCCATGGTAGGTGTTTCCTGGGCAGTGCCGCTGCGGCTCTCAGCCAAACCCAGGCGCCTTTTGGGTTACAGCTGGAGAGGCAGATCTGTAGGATCATGGGGTAAGGAAAAGCATTTGCTTTTCAGAGGTTTTTATTTGTTTGTTTTACAAGTTGAATTCTGTCCATCTCTGAAAAATAGCCAGATTCCAGCATCTCTTTCTAAAAAAAACAAAAATAGGGACGTGATGTTCATTACCGTCTCCGTTGAGCACGTCATCCTCCTGTGAGCAGTTTATTAAGTGCCAGGTGTGGCACCCCTGGAAGGCAGCGGCCGTCAACAACACTGGCAGCCCCCGCGTGTCGCCCCGCCAGCAGAGGGGGCTGTGTCGGGTTGGCCTGGCACCCGGGAGACGTTTGCCTGTGTCAGGGGGGACGCCGCCCCACGGAAGGGGTGTGCCCCCCTTTGCAATGACAAACATTACAGTTTGGGCCGCAGCTCTGGTCCTTCCTGCTGTCCTGACCTAGCGCCTCCCATGGAGTCCTCTTCTAGGCTCCCTCCTCAGCGATGGGGACCCTGACACAGCTCACCTGCTTCATTGTAATGCTGGAAGGTTTCCCTGGGTCTTATCATTGGACACTGTAAACAAAGCAAGCACTTCCTGATCTGAAACAGGAGGTTAGGCTGGTGACCGAGCTAGTCGGGGGGGAGCCGCTGGGGAGAGCAGCCCACCGCCCCAGCCCAGGTGGTAGCCGTCCCTCTGGCGGCCTGCACACCTCGGGTTTGGGGTGGGGCCTCACTTGCAGTCGTGGGCACTGAAATAGTGTAGACCTGGAATTCTGGGTGGATTTCTATCCCCCGGGGGAGGGCGCCTGTGAGACCCCATGGGGCCCTGGCCTAGTTGTTCTCTGGAATTCTGTTAGGCGGAGGGTCCAGTGGGGCCTTTGGGGAGGCATCAGCCCAGGAGAGCAAGAAACTGGGTGTTCCTTTCTCACAAGATTGAGAACTCTAAGGGCCACCTACCAGCCACTCGGCACCGAAGCCCGAGGCGAACACCTTCCCGCCATGCAGGCGTGCTGGTGCAGCCAGGGTGCCCTGAGTCTCGGGCGTGCCTAGGGGCTGTCACCAGCCCACCCTGCCCCTCTGGGCTCCCCCCTGCTCCAGCAGGCCCCAGTGTTTTCCCGCTAACCCCATGGTCTCTAACGCCTCTTCGTCAGTCAGCTGCACCGCTCTGTCTCCACCCGTGCGGAGATCCCATCCCGTAGCTCTGTCTAACCCGTGTGTGGTAGTCGGCATCTGGAAATACCATCCTCATACTGTTCTGTGTGTTCCCTTCAAGAACTGGGTTTCCCTTGAGGAGAATACAGGTTCCCTGCCCTTCATCTGTCAGACATCATAGATGACATTTCTCAGTTTGTGAACCCTCCGGAAAGACAATTTGAGTGTTCTCTCTCTCCCAGTGTGTGAGAATTTATGCGTTTACGTATAAAGACCGCACACAAATTCCATGCTTCTCAGCCAGGTGTGCCTGGGGTTGCATGGAAAGCTGCTAATCAGAGATGAGCAAACACGTGTTTCAATCTGGGTTCCACTGCTCTAAAATTTCAGTGGCTGTGGGAGACATCTGATGTCCTCTCCTAAGCCCTCCTAGCGGCCGGCCCCAAGGGCAGCCATCCGAGTGTACTGTTCCACAAGCGAAGCCCACGTCTGTCTGTCCCCCTCCTGCTCTGGTTTTCTTCTATAACATAATGTTTTCTGTGTGGCAGGTGGCAGGTTCAAGAAGGAGATTGTTGTGGATGGACAGAGCTACCTGCTGCTGATTAGAGATGAAGGGGGCCCCCCAGAGGCACAGGTGAGTATTTCAGGCTGAAGCCGGCCTTGGACCTGAGCTTCCTGAGCTCTTCCTGGGCAGCCATTTCCAGAAAGGAGTCAAGTGCTTTCACGAAAGCTCAGTTTGTGTGACTGATTTCATTTTTTTCTCCTAAGTGTGTGTGTTTTTATGAAGGATAGGGCCAGGCACCAGTGACTCACTCCTGTAACCCTAGCTTCCCAGGACTGCAGTTCAAGCCATCATGACCATAAAGGCCAGTCAGGAGCTGGGTGTGGTAGTGTGTGCCTGTCATCCTGGCTGCATGGAAGGCTGGGTTGGGAGGATCACAGTTCCCGTCCACTCTCGGCATAAACTTGAGATCTCATCTCAGTTGGTCTCTGATGCAGTGGCCCGGTGCCTGTCATCCCCCTGGGTGGGAAACATTCACAGGTAGACCGTAGTCCAAACCAGCCTAGACTTACCCCCACAGTGCCTTATTTTGAAAGTATCAAAGGCAAAAAGGGTTGAGGGCATGGCTCAGGAGGTAGGGCACCTGCCTAGCAAGAACCTAGGAGGAAGAGGAGAAGGAGGAGGAGGCAGAGGAAGAAGGCTGGAAAGCCAAAATTTAACTCGAACAGTACTTAGACATCCTGTAGTCTGGGCTGCTCAGCTGACTTCATCTCTAAATAGTAAGTCATTGAGAAAGTCTGCTGGATTCTAAAGCCCTTTCTGCCCATCTCTCCATTCCTGCTGCCTGGCAGGACCTGGTGTTTCCGTGAGCTGGCCAGCCGTGTTGGCACCATTGGGCCCACTGAAAACCCACGTGCAGGGTAGTATGTGGTGGTTTCCTTGACAGTCCCTGGAAGGAGAGCATTCTGGAAACAAGAGTGCCGTGTGGGAGTGCTCTGTCTCGGCTGACTTAGTCCAGCTCGGTGTTTTGTTGACATTGTGAGTTTCTAGTTCAGATGGAGCCATGCTCTAGGAATAGCTGGTCCCATTGATGTCGCGGAAGCAGACTTAGGACTTCCTTGGCATTCTTTCTGGAGCATCTCTTCTCATGAAGGTGCAGCATGGAACTATAAGACAATTCACACAAAAGAGGTCTGGTGTGCTACTCAGGAGGTCTGGTGTACTTGCTCAGGAGGTCTGGTATACTTGCTCAGGAGGTCTGGTGTACTTGCTCAGGAGATCTGGTGTGCTTGCTCAGGAGATCTGGTGTGCTTGCTCAGGAGATCTGGTGTGCTTGCTCAGGAGATCTGGTGTGCTGCTCAGAGGTCTGGTGTGCTGTTCAGGAGATCTGGTGTGCTGCTCAGGAGATCTGGTGTGCTGCTCAGGTGATCTGGTGTGCTGCTCAGGAGGTCTGGTGTGCTGCTCAGGAGGTCTGGTGTGCTGTTCAGGAGGTCTGGTGTACTGACAGAGGTCTGGTGTGCTGCTCAGGAGGTCTGGTGTGCTGCTCAGGAGGTCTGGTGTACTGACAGAGGTCTGGTGTGCTGCTCAGAGGTCTTGTGTTTTGTCTCGAATGGTGCTTTTCCTCTGAGATCTCTTTAATCTGATATTTAAAAATATTTATCTTCCACAGACCTTAATATGCCAAAATATGAAATAATGTTTGATAAAATGCCATTTTACTTCTTTAACTAGTTGGTATAATTAGTTAAGGAATTGCTTTAAGAACATAAGGCCTGTGGCAGGAAATTTGCCTTTCTTCCTTTTTTTAACCCCCCTTTTTTCCTTCTTTTCTTTAGTATTGTGCATCAAAAGTGCTCATTCTGGGGGTGGCTCAGTGGTAGAGTGCTAGCCTTGAGCTGAAGAGCTGAGGGACAGCGCCCAGGCCCAGAGTTCAGGCCCCACGACCGACAAAAAAAAAAAGTGTTCATTGTGTAAGCAGAATCCTGTCTCTGCGACCCTGGGTGTCCCCTGGGCCATAGTGCGCAGGTCAGCCCTGGAGGGGACCAGCCTGTGTTCCTGCGGACGCTGGCATCCCGAGGCCTTCCCCAGGGCGGGGTAGCGCCCCCAGGTGGCTGCCAGCGACCCCAGCAGTGCCCAGAACTGGGGCCCCTAGGAGGTCACCTTGGCCTCTGGCTAGGAGGAAGTGCTGACTCAGTTTCCCTGAGGACCAGCCCGTTATTCTGGCACAGGCTTCCTCAGGAGTATTTAGCATGAAATTGTCCCCGATTAAAGGGCTCCACAAACTTGGGGAATAGGAGGATAGAGCCTTTTAAAACCACAGGCCTGATTTCTGTCTTCCCGTCTTCCCGGCGTGTGGAGTGTTGATGGCTGGTACGTGAAGGTGCGGCCTCATACACGGGCTCTGGCGCCCTGTGTGGCCGACGGGGTGCCAGGGGGAGCAGAAACTTGGCCGCTTTAACTGCCTTGTGTCTCCCTTTCAAAATGGCCCCTTTTCCCATTCCCTCATTTTTAGGTGGGTGTACCTTGTGTTTAGTGTGGGGTGTACCTTGTTCTTAGAGTCGGGTGTGGTTTTGGTGTAGGTGCTGGGCTGTCACAGCGCCCTCCTGGGAGAAGAGGCCGTGGCCAGCACCTCCTGTGTGTGGAGGTTCAGGGGTGCAGCTTCCGTTCTGGGAGCTGGGAGCACTCCCCTCCTCCCTCGCGGGCTGGCGGGGGGGAGCACAGCTCCAGGTGGAGAGAAGGGGAAGGTGATGCTGCCCCTCCCCCCCCGTCAACCCTCCCCCCCACGCCCCTCCTCCCCTCCCCCCCCGTCAACCCTCCCCCCCCCCCCCCCCCCCCCGTCCAGTTCTGGAGCAGCGTGCAGCTCCCTCAGGTCTGCTTCACACTCTCTTCACACACGTACGATGGATCGTATGTGTGTCCTTAGAGCCTTAAGACTTCAAGGGCTGGTCGCATAGCTGCTTCATGTAAGAGTGGACATGTTTTTTAGTTGTAAGGGGAAATTGAGGTAACCCCTACGGCATTTGCTGGGGTTTAGGGGCCATCTAAACTTACCTAGGCACTGAAGCTTCTTTTTAGGGAATGCAAACAGGATTTTTTTCTTTGGCTTTTTTCTTGGTTGCTTCCTTTCCACCTGGGATGAGGAAGGTCTTGGTGTTGGATGAGATTTCACTTGGGACGAGGAAGGTCTTGGTGCGGGGTGGAGACAGACACCCTGGGCCTCTCCTCCAGAAACAACTCGGGAGCACCTGCCAGGGTGGGTGCGGGCAGAGCAGGACCAGTAGACACGGGTCCAACTTCTGTGGATTTCCCCAGAATAAGTGATCCTTTCCTGGCAGGGGCTCTGGGCGGGGTACGGCCTCTGTCTGGCGAGGGGCTGCTCCCACAGTGGCAGCCCTGGGGAGTGGGTGGTGGGAAGCCTGGAAGTCCCGGGCAGGCGGTGGGGCGCTGGAGAGGGGCACTCTTGGGCTGGGTGCCCATTGATACCTGCAGCACTGGGAAGGAAGAGCCGGTGCGGGGCCGGGGGCCAGGCCACGCTCAGCACCTGTCCTCACGGGGGGAGTCCAGGGCCCACAGAGGAACCTTCTTTTTTTCTCTTTCCACCCCCTCCCCCCCACCACCAGCGACCAGGACTCAAACTCACTATCGGATGTTTTCCCCTCATTGGCAGGCTCTCTACCGCCTGAGCCACATCTCCAGCCCCTAGAGGAGCTTCTGCCCTGTCTGGGGCACATAGCACGCAGGGGCACAGGTCTCTCTGAAGAGGGGCCTGGCGGGAGCAGCAGCACTGGTCCGGGAGGCCGCATGCGCTCTGTCGATGGGTGTGCGTGGTGCAGCCACCATCCGTGGTAACACCCAGCCTGGAGGCTGTCCCCGATCCGGGCACTCCCAGGTCTGAAGAAGACCCAGAGACCCCGGGGCCTCCGCCTCCGACCTGCACCCCCACTCAGCGCCCCCTCTGCCTTGCCTCTCTGCAGTTTGCCATGTGGGTGGACGCGGTCATCTTCGTCTTCAGCTTGGAGGATGAGATCAGTTTCCAGACGGTCTACCACTACTACAGCCGGATGGCCAACTATCGGAACACCAGCGAGGTCCCGCTCGTGCTGGTGGGGACCCAGGGTGAGTTTTAAGTGTGTGCAGTTCCTGCATAGAGAAGCCACGAGACACACGCATTGTGTGTGGTTTCCCGATTTGATTCTGTGCGCAAACCACCCGCCTCAAAGCAGTGCAGCTACAGACATGCTTTAGAAAAAATAGACTCGTTCTGTTGTTTTCTAATACCTTATTTTACAAAAAGTTCATAAGCAAAAGGCTTTCACTATAATAAAGTAAGCAAGCTTATTTAACCTTCAGTGCGCCGTGAATACTAGAGGTTAGCTGCGTCCTCTCTGTCAGCACCGTGGGGTCTGTTGCTTTCATCTGTGCTTGAGAGCACAGCACCCATTTCTGTGGGGCGCATTTCTGGGTTTCCTCTGGGTCACTTGTAAACCTGGCCTTTTAGTAACGTGCCCTGGAGTCAGCCTCTGGTCCAGGATCTTGGTCTCTGCCCCTGTGGTAGAGTGGTCCCCTGGGTGCAGCCCAGGACCACCTCGGATTCTGAGCGCAGATGACATGCACTTTCAGACAGCTTTGTCAGAAATGTGAGGACATACAGAGTAGTCATGTTCTTTAAAAAATCTCATGATTCCTTCTGCTCTTTCATGCACTGATTTTGCTGAATCCTCCAGGTGTCGCGTACCTGGTATACAGGCCCGTGCCCTCGCGTTAGCGCACTCTCGCTGAGAAGCTGGCTGTGGATGGCATGCACAGAGCGCCACTGAGGTAGCGCTCAGGATGCCCTGACGGGAAGGTGCAGGCTTGCCCAGAGCCCGTCGGTGGTGGGCTTGTGTGCTGAGAAGTAGGGACTTGTTCATGAAGTGACAGCACCCTCCCATTGTGCTAGCTAGGACCTTGGAATTGGCTCTTCAAGGACAGCACCCGTGACTCCTGGAAAACACAACAGTGCCTTGTGGCTCCTCTTACTGCTGAAACCCAAGGAGCAAAAAGCAGGTTGAACCTAAACCAGATAGAAGTTCTTTGTGCCCACAGCGCCCTCTGGTGGCCACTAGGAGGCAGCGATACAGAAAAAAAATTCCTTGTTTGTTAGCTCCACCAGCTGTGGGTTAAACCATCTCTTAACATGTACAGACCTCTTTCCTTGTCGTTACTCCTTAAACAGTGTAACAGCCACTTATGTAGCTTTTTACTGTCCCAAAATGGATAATGAATGGATAAATCTAGAGATGATTGAAAGTGTAAACAGGGATCACAGAGGTCATGTGCAAGTAGAGCATTATTCTCCAGAACGGGCTGAGTGTCTGGGGCCTGCATGCCACATTGGCCCCTTTGAGGTGACTGAGAGGGTCTGAGAACTTTTAGTAAGTATAAAACGACCTTTTAACAGCACATTCCACTTACAGCTGCCTTACCGGCCAGGTGAAATATCCAAAGCAAGAGTGAGCTTGGATTCCTGGTGTTAGCCGAGCTCCGGAGCTGCCCGGGCTCAGAGGTGGAGCTGAGGCCTCTCTGCTCTCCCAGGGACTTACAATCACTCTTGGAGTTTAGCTTCCTGTCTGGTGAAGATAGGACTGCGCAGCTGTCTCCATTCTCACCAGCGTTTCTGATGGTGGAGGGCGGAATCGGGCTGGGGCCACGCACACCTCAGGCAGTTGACAGGCCTGACTCTCGCCTCTTAGGAAGGGCTGCCAGAGAAACTGGCAAGGCGCATTTGGTGGATCAGTCAGCATACGGCACGTGTGTGCTGGTGGTTGCTTTTGTTCCTTTTCTTTTTTGTTGTTGGTCATAGGGTTTGAACTCTGGGCCTGGGCGCTGTCCCTCAGCTCTTCAGCTCAAGGCGAGTGCTCTACCACTGGTTTTCTAGTGGTTGTATCAGAGATAAGAATCTCACAGACTTGGGCTGGGAAGTTGGCTCAGTGGTAGAGTGCTTGCCTTGCATGCCTGAGGTCCTGGGTTCGATTCCTCAGCACCACATAAGCAAAAAAAGAAAAAAGCCAGAAGTGGCGCTGTGGCTCAAGTGGTACAGCACTAGCCTTGAGCTGAAGAGCTGAGAGACAACGCCCAGGCCCAGAGTTCAGGCCCCATGACCAGACCCCCCCCCAAAAAAAAAAAAAAAAAAAAAAAGAATCTCACAGACTTTCCTGCCGGGGCTGGCTTTTAACCATGATCCTCAGATCTCAGCCTCTTGAGCTAGGATTACAGGCATGAGCCACTGGCACCCGGCTCTTTTGTTTTGTTTTGTTTTTCCCCTGTGGCTGGTTTTATCCAGGTCTTCCTTGGGCCGGGCATGGTGGCACATGTCTATAATTCCAGCCTTTGGGAGGCTGAGGCAGGAGGATTATGAGTTCAAGGCTAGCCTGAGGTACGCGGTCAAACACTATCTCAAAAAGACCAAAAAAAAGGAAAAGAGGAATGTATTGCTTCCTCAACATATTCCTTTTTTGCTCTTGAGAAAGTGGGTGCCAGGCATGCTCCCCGAGTTTTCCCCAGGGTAGATGCTATGGCTGTCCTGGGCAGCAGACGCAGCGTTGCTCGGCCAGGGAGAGTCCCCGCTGGTGGCTTCCTTTAGAGAGTGGGCCTTCAACCCTTGGAATCATTTGGGTTAGGAAACCTCCGACAGAGGCCTGCTGCCCTTCTCCCCAGCACACGGTGTCCAGTCCCTTCTGTGGGCCGTGGCCCAAGGGTGTGGGGAGGCCTGGATGAAAAGGGAGCTGTGTGGGCATCCATGCTGTGCTGCTCGGTCTCCCCATCCGTGCCCGGGTGCCCCAGGTGATGGGACCCCCACCCACCCCTGTGGCCCGCAGCACTGGACGGTGTCCTCTGCACAGGGCCTGAAAGCCGATCCTGAGTGAGCTGCAGGGCCACTCCCCTCCGTCCCGCCCCCCCCCCCATCTCCCTCTGCCCTGCAGGCCTCTGCCAGCCCCGCTCCCAGCTTCCCCCTTCCCAGTGGGTTCTGCTTGCTGCTGCTCTGACAGCAGGCCTCTGTCCTCCCCGCTGTGGGCTCCGCAGTCATTCCTTGCTCGCAAAGGTGGGGACAGTCTGCACCCTTAGACGGCTCCTGCTGTAGAGCTGCATTTTCCTCTTACTCCAAATCAATGCGCTCTGACTGCAGTCTCAGCAGCCATCCGCTCACACAAGTTTCCTCCCACGGACGATGGGCTGTTCTGGAGTTTGAGGCTGCTATTTTGGGGAGTTACTTTGCTTTCACAACTCGAGAGCCTGGAAGGAACTACAGCTCCACTGGGGACAGTGGCGGCTTGAGATCCGTCACACAGTCACGAGAAGCCCGTCTGATGGTGTGTTTGGTCGCCAGCATCACGCTTTGTTCTTCTGTTGCAGATGCCATAAGTTCCACGAACCCGCGGGTCATCGACGACGCGCGGGCGCGGAAGCTCTCCAACGACCTGAAACGCTGCACGTACTATGAGACCTGCGCCACATACGGGCTCAACGTGGAGCGTGTCTTCCAGGACGGTAAACACACAGTGCCAGGCGCCATGGCTTTGAGACACTGGGGCAGGGCGGGAGAGGGGAGCGGGGGCTCACGGGGCAGGGTGGCAGAGGGGAGCGGGGCTGCTGGGTGGCAGGTGCGTGTGATGGGCCGGCAGTGTGACCCAGCGGCCACTCTCCAGTCCTCTGCCTGCTTTCAGTGGGGGTGTTCAGAAGAGACAGGACACCCACTCCAAACAGTCCTGGGGCGGAGTCTGCGTGTCCCATCACCTTTCCTGGGAACAGACACGCAGCATGGGGAGTCCCGTGAGCTGTTGCTCATGACTTCATTCTCAGTCAGCCTTCCATACTTTGCCATTTCTTTATCATAGTTGCTTCTTCTTAATCTAGTCCTTTCTTTAAGAAAAAGATGTTGGGCATGGTAATACATGCCTTTAATACCAGGCTTTAATACCAGGATTTATCATGTTTGGCAGTGTGAATTTTCCGTGAATAAATGAGCTGCTTATATACAAAGAATCTCTTAATACTAGAGACGAAGCAAGATTATGGCAAATCCTGCTGCCCATGGCATTTTTAGTGCTTGCTAGTTTTTATATAATCTGAAGGAAATAAATGACATCCAGGTTGACCATCATGGGCAGTGGAGGGAGGGGCTGCCCCTAAAATATTTTTATTGCATATGAGGATACTTTAAAAAAGAGAAGCGAGGTTCGTCTGTATTTGAAATGGCAGTTATGTGACAGTACGTCGCTGACTCCGCAGAGCAGCCTCAGCAAGCACCCATCTTAGCCCTCGAGGAGGAAACTGAAACTTGTACAGTTTCATAGTTCAAGAAATAGGGGCTGGGAAGGTGGCTCAGTGGTAGAGCACTTGCCATGCATGCTCGAGGCCCTGGGTTTGATTCCTCAGCACCACATAAGAAAAAAGCTGGAAGTGGCACTGTGGCTCAAATGGTAGAGCACTAGCCTTGAGCTGAAGAGCTGAGGGACAGTGCCCAGGCCCAGAGTTCAGGCCCCACGACCGGACCCCCCCAAAAAAAATATATATATATATAGTTCAAGAAATAAGGTCTGAGTTGAGTGTCAGTGGCTTGTCATCTTGAGTCGTATTAGGTACTTCGGAGGCTGGGAAGATTCTAGCCCAACCCAGGCAGAAAAATTCATAAGGCCCCTTCTCGGCCTGCAGCTGGGTGTGGTGGTACACGTCTCCATCCCCAGCCGCATCGGGGGAGTCAGGTCTCTGGGCCGCCTGAACAGAAAAGTCTGTGAAACCCCATCTCCACAAGAGGGAACAGACTGCTGACGTGACTGTGACCGCAGCAGCACCGGCAAACTTAGAATAGGTAGATTGTGGCCCCGTCCCTGGGAGAGGAAACCTGTCTTCAAAAAAAAGAACAAAACAGTGAAAAATGGGGCAGGATATGTGACTAAGCCACACATCACACATCACATTTCACAAGGCCCTGAGTTCAAGCCCCGTTATCGCTGAAACAAAAAGCAACAGAAAAATAACAAAAGCACAGAGTGGCTGGAAGCTTGGGGAGTGTGTCCGCGGTGGCCTTTGGTCAGGTGAAGGGGTGTGGTGTTCAGGGAGGGCAGGACCGCGCAGCGCACCTTCCTGGGGCCAGCCGCGTTACAGCAGAGGAGCCTGGGAGCCTGAGAGCGCCATCGTGGGAGGAGAGGGGGGACCGGGGCCCCCCAAGGGGGGTATGTAGGGAGGGGGGAGGCCAGGCCCGCCAGGGCGGTGCGGGCAGGAGGCCGGGAGCCTCTGTTTTCTGCCGTCTCTTCGGAGCTGGTGCTTTTTCACCTCTTTCCAAAGCGTCTGAGGTCTCACTGTGCATCCAGTGTCCGTGGGGTGCTTGATCTGCTGTGGTGAGCGTGTCACATGGTGAGCGTGTCGCTTTGTGCCACAGTGTCTGATTCATTGCACTAGCCAGGCAGTTTTGTGAAGGCTCCAGATCTTCCTGGGCATATTTTCATGTTTTTGAAATTGTGGCATCTGACGTGTTTGTTTGTTTGTGCAGTACTAGGAGTTGAACTCAGGACCTTGTGCTTACTAGGCAAGCTCTACCACTTGAATCCACCTTGAATCCTTGTATAAGCCGTGTGTGTGTGTGTGTGTGTGTGTGTGCGCGCGCGCGTGTGTGCATGCGCACGCGTGTATGTACGTGTACATGTACTAGAGCTTAAACTCAGGGTCTGAATGCTATCCCTTTCTTTTACACTCAAGGCTAGTGCTCTGTCACTTAAACCACAGCTCCATCTGGCTCTTTGGAAATAAGAGTTTCACAGACTCTCTTGCCCCGGCTGGCTTTGAACCACAGTGCTCAGATTTCAGCCTCCTGAGCAGCTGATATTACAGGCATGGGTCCCGTTTGTATAAGTACTTTGAAGTCCGTGCTGGTTTCCCCTCCTGTTGGGTGAGGAGCAGACATAGGTAGTGGTATGAATTGTCTTCATTTCTCCTTCCCCGATTTGCCCCATGAGCCACCCAAGTTGTGAGCAATCTGGACGTCAGCGGCGCTGCATGTAGCATGTGCTGCTTCTAGTCACCTTTACCTGCCTCCCCAGCAGCCAGGGTACGTGTTGCAGGTACCGTGGCAGGGCCTGCTCCACCTGGCCCTGAACCTCTTCCTCCTGGTGTGGATCCCAAGCTCCGCTGGGAAACAGACATGTGACAGTTTGCTGACAGCCATGCTAGGCAGGTCAAGAGCCACAGAAGAAAGACGCATTGTAGGTTGTCATCCGCCTGCTGAACGATCCCGGGTCAGCTGAGTATCTCATCAAGATCTTCCATCCTCGATCAGCCTGTCATTCTTATCAGAGATGCGATCCCATGCCTGGTTCAGGGCAGCTTCTGTAAGGCCCCTTGGGCTGGAGCCTTCACCCCTGCCTTTGGCCAAGCATGCCTCGCGCTTCATCCTGGTATCCGGGCATGTGCCCGGCAGCCTGGTCTCTGCTCTAGGAAGATGTGTCAGTCCTTCAGCCCCATGGCCACCGGTGGCTGGCTTGCATTCTAATGGTAATCCAGGTTCTGGAAAGCACTTTTTCAGCAGCATTCTGTTGGTGCTTGCTCCTACCTGCTCAGTTAACCTGGTCATAAGTGAGCCCCGATTGCTTGTCAGCAGGCAGGAAGGGACTGTTTGACTCCAGGGTTACGGGGTTAGGGGGCCTCAGTTTGCTTTCCATCCTTTGCCAGACTGAGACCCTAGTCTACACAGAAGTGCAGCTCATACCGCATGTCTGCAGCTGCTCAGGCCTAACCACAGGCTCCAGAACCAGGGGCCGCATTAACAACCCAGCCGTGTGGCCCAGCTCGCGCACCAGAGTGTCCCGTAGCACAGGCAGCTCAGCTCCCCAGGCTCCTGTGCGCCTGCCTGGGGGTGCCACCGCACCCGGCGTGGCGGTTAGGCCAGCCCCATTCTTCCCCAAGGCCAGCTTAACGTTCAGTGTTGGTTGCCCATGGTCTTACTGGTTCCTGTTGCTGCTGCTTTTCTTTTCTTATCATGTGAGAAATTAGATTAGAGCTGTGTGTGTATGTGAGCACTAGCCCTAGATAGACAAACATAAGTACATGGAGCAGATCGCCAGTCGTGAGGTGAACTGACGAGTCTCTACCAGTCCATTGCTGTTGCTTTGTGACAGGAATTTACACGGAGGTCAAGGGCTTCTGATGCCCGCTCACGGACGTGAGCTCCGCGGTGCCCACGTGGCAGGGCAGCAGTGGGGAGAAGCAGGACACGCCTCCCCTTCCCCAGAGCTGTCTCTGCTCAGTTCCCCCAGGGCGGTCTTGATTCTGGTGATGGCCGCCCTGCGGTCTCAAACCCTGAATGTCACCGGCTCCTTCTGTGCGGTCACTTGGTGGACACTGGGGCCCGCAGGTGTGCCGCCCAGGGCGCACGTCAGCTGGGCACACCGGCTCTCTCCCGGATTGCAAGGATTCTGATCTGTGTGACGTAGACTTGTCCCCGCCAGCGGGTGGTGGAGGGGAGGACGAGATGGCCGGGCTCCTCTGGGCTCCGGCCTTTCTCCTCCTCTATCCTCCGAAGCCAGCGCTGTGTGTGGAGGGTGCGGCGCCACGGGCAGTGCCCCGTCTGTCTGCATTTCCAATGCTGCCCGTTTCCTGTCCACACACTAGGGTTCAGTCACAAACCGAAGCCATAACGCCCCAAACTAAAACATTCCAGGGTTAAAATAAAATAATTTAAAAAAAAACACAAAAATGCTTTGAAGTTACTTTTTCTGAACATTTGGGCTCAAGCATTCTCAGCACGTGTCCTGTACATCCGGCAGATGAGCCGGGCATCCGGCCCCTGGGCCGCTCTCAGACTCATGAGCTCTGGGCCGCGTCGGGACCCCGAAGTCACCTCGCCACCCCCAGCATTTCCAGTACTAATTTGAAGATTGTTTGCGATGACTTTCCTTGTGTAGTCCGAGTGTTTCCCAGTGTTATTATCTCAATTATTTCACATTGCAAGTATGAACTGGCCTGTTTCTCCTTAGAGTTTATCTCTGGTCTGTTAAGCTGTTCAGTGGACCAGAGGCTGGACTTTTTAAGGAGGAATTCTCTGCTTAGCTTGAAATCACCTATGAGAAATAGCCCCATGATCATTAAGGCCCTTGGTCCACAGGCTTTGGCGGCTGCCCCAGGCATATAGAGTGGCATAGGTATAATTCTGGAGGAACAACATTTTGGGTCTGTTACAGTGGGGATCTTAGTGTCCCTCAAGGTGCATGGAGGGTGTAGCGGACCCTTTAAGGGGTGGAGCCTAGTGGGAGGTTTTCAGGTCATGGGTGGCTCAGCCTTGAAGGGGATGTGGCGACCACAACTCCTTTTGCCTTTCACTCATCCTGGTCACAGCTGCAGACCTGCTGTGCCACAGGCTCCTGCCGTCAAGTGACTCTTCACTTATGGCCCGAGCAGTCGAGCCAGTCACGGGGACGTGAACTTGTGGAAATGAACTGTTTTCTCTTTGTGAGTTAATGATCTCCAATATTCAGTATAGCAGCAGAAGGCTGCCAATCACAGATTCTTCCAAAACCAGTAGGAAGGTGGGGCCCTACTATTGATGTTCTTAGAGGATGTACGAAGCCTTGTATTTTATAATGCTGTGGAAAAGAATAGAAATAGAAGCGTTGGTCCTTCCTGGCTATTTCTTACCCTGTGTCCTTAAGGTTTTCATGCTGTGTCTCTCTTCTGGGAAACACTAAATGTACTTGGATGCGTGAATGTATGTGGACATGCGTGCATTAACTCTGCGTTGCCAGAATTAGATCATTAGACACTATTAGTAAATGCTCTTGGATTTTGATTTTCATGTTCAGACTCATCTCTGCCTCATAGAATTAATTTTATCAATGACATAGGAAATGGTTATTTTAATACTTGCCTGCACTGCGCGTCAGGGCTGTGTTTTGCCCCAGGATTCCTCCCTAATGACTTTAGCCAGCTTGAATTAGCTTGATGTATCATTAATGCCTACAAATGGCTTTTATTTTTGTTCATAATCTGTTCATAATGCCGTGCATTCTGCTCTTCCTAATGTTTTTAAAATAATTAAGCAGTGATGTGCTTTGTGACCTATTTAGCCCTCCTCAGAGTCACTGAGCAAAAGAGTAAGAAAATATCACTGAAGAGGGGGAGGCGGAAGGCCTTACAGTCTTTGTGGGTATCACCCGGAAACTTCCGAGTCTCCCCTTATTGAGAATGAACGTGGCTGGCTTTTGATAACTGTGGTTCATGGAGGCACTGTCTATACACCCAAGGCCAGCAGCACTGAACGTGTGGAAAAGAGGGACGCGTAGTCTACTTCAGAGGTCACAGTGTTCTTTGCCGTGACAGTTCCCCACGTGAGCTGACAGAGGTTGGGCCTCGTGCGGGGGGAGGGGGGCTGGAGGGCAGGCATGGAGCAGATTATTGGTGACCCCTAAAGGCAGGCTCTAGAATCTGGGTTCGTTGGCAGAGCCACGGGAAATGCAGCAAGGAATGCAGCACCAATTTTTACCAGTCTTTCTGATTTAGGAAGAAGTAATCCGAAGAGCAAAAAGAAAAGTATATTATGAAAACTTGGAGGAATAAGTTGGATTCTCTTTGCCTTGACAAAGAGCAGATGGATTATTCTTGTTTTGGGGGGCTTTTTGTTTGTTTTGGGTACCAGTACTGGGGCTGGAACTCAGGGCCTGGCCACTGTCTGTTAACTTACTTGCTCCATTGTCGATGCTCTGCTGTGTGAGCCACAGCTCTGCTTCCAGCTTCGTGCTGGTTAATTGGAGATGAGAGTCTCATGGACTTGTCTGCCTGGGCTGGTTTCCTGCCATCATCCTCAGATCTCAGCCTCCTATGCTAGGATGACAGGCGTGAGCCACCGGCGCTCAGCCAAATGCTTCATTTTGTTTTTTTTTTTTTTCTTAAGAATGTGAAATATGGAAATAAACACCTACCCATTACTTCCCAGTGGCGATCACTGTTATAGCCTGGTGTGAGGAGTGTGTGTTTGTTTGTGTGTGTGCACGCGCGCGTGTGTGCATGTCCATGCATGCGTGCATTGTGTTTAAACACCTGACTGCATTGTGACATTTGGTAACCTCCTCGTGCCAGTGTCTTTTCTCCAGTGTAATCAATTACTAGGTTTTGCACCGTGTTCCATCCAGGGCTATACCTGCATCTTGGACTCATCATCTGTTAGACATTTGGTTGTCGTTCTTTGTTTTCCTACTTAATTTCTTTTAGGGTCAGAGCTCAGAAGTGTGGTGTTCTAACTAAGGACTCCGCCTTAGGGTCCATCTATAGAATGAGGTAGCTCAGCCTTAAAACCCGCAGGGTTTTACAGCTTTGATCCTTCCTGCAGCGTTTTCCTGCAGCTGGCCATCCTGGCTATCTTTGTTTTCAGAACTTTTATTGACTTGTAGAAAGAAAAAGTGAAGGATTCGTTCAGGCAGGCCTTCCCTTAACCGCAAGTCCACCCTTCTCCGCTGTCAGTTGTTTTTGGTACGAGCTCAGCGGTCCACACCTTGGGTGAGAAAGTTCTGGGCTGACAGGTATTTGGGCTGATCACAAAGCCGTTCCCCGGGTGCTATGTGCAGGTCACACCAGGGGAGACTTCCCAACTTGTGCCTCTGGGTCAAGTTAGACTGGTCTGTGGGGTGAGACAGCTCCACACAGTGTCAGCTTGACAGACTCCTTGGGGAGCCCCCAGGAGCCCCACCCTCACCCCCGCGCATGCTTGGGGTGGCTGCAGCTGCGACTCCCTTCCACTCCTCTTCATCTGCAGCTCTGTAAAGTCCACTTGGACAGGGCCTGCTTTCCAGACACCTAATGCACACGCCGTGCCATGGCTGAGCATGGTCTCACTGTTACCACAGGTTGCAAATATCACCACTTAGAAGAGCATCCCTCCTAAGTCCCTGCTGTGATACGTGAAGGGCTCAGCCCTAACGGCATTCCCTTGTTCCCCATGTCCTCCTGGAGGGGGTCAGGGAGCATGTGGCCCCACCACCCCTCCTTACCCCGTGTGACCTGATACTGGTACCAGAAAAGAGCACTCCCACTGCGCCCTGTGGGGGGCTGTCTAGCTTCCTTCTCCACTTCAGTCCGGCTGGAGCCCGGACTCCCCTCCCTGGGCTGTGTGACTGTCCGCGTTTGCAGGAGCAGTGTGTGGTCCCTGCTGCCTGTCCTTCTGCATGCAGCTGAACTTCAGGGTGAATTTCTTGGTCAGTGTGTTGCATAGTTTCAGAAAACCCACTCATTTAATTTTGTGATTCAACCATAAGAACAAAGTGCTTGGATTCAAGGAAATGCTTCCAAACCCACAAGATTTTATTACTAAATGCACAGTCAAGGAAGTTCCTGCATTTAAATTACTGCCTTGCCCAGTCTACACACGTGTGTGATTGAGTCTTGAGATGCTGTCCAGTTCTGCCCTCGCTCTCGGGGTTGAGTGGTGCCAGTCCTGTTGGAACGTGCTCTCTGTAACAAGGCAGATGCCGGAATTTAGGTCTGTATTTTTTGGCCACATAGCTTCTCATCTGAATCTTTTCCTTTTTTATTAGTTATTATTTACTGCTTAGTTGTTATAGAGTGATGTACAGAGGAATTACGATGACTTGAGTCAGGTAGTGCGTGTATTTCCTTTTGTACAGTGTCTTCTGTTTCCTCCCTCCCATCTCCACCCATGTCTCCTTTGAATTTGAATATCATGTTTAAAAGCCATTGGTCCCATTCTAATCTAATATTTTTGCAGGGATGCAAAATCATCCCAGCACCCATGCACGCTAGGCCAGCACTCTACCAGAGTCAGATACCCTCAGCCCGCCCACGACTGCATTCTAAAACCTGGTAGTTAACTAAAATACTCCTGGTGATTTATCAAATGTACGTGTATCGCACCGAGTTCTTGGTTTGAATGCAGTGCCGTGGTCAACGCAGCTGGCTCCCAACACATTCCTGAGTGAAAATCCTCCTCACCAAGACATTTTGAGGAGAGTGAGCACTGGGTCTGTGCCTGTCTGAGAACTGCCTATACAGAAAGGTGGTTTGCTTATGTGGTGCTGAGCAGAAAAAGCCAAAAGTGGCGCTGTGTCTCAAGTGGTAGTGTGCTAGCCTTGAGCTGAAGAGCTGAAGAGCTGACAGCGCCCAGGCCCAGAGTTCAGGCCCCACGACCAACAAAAAAAAAAAAGATAAACTGTGGCCTTGAATGTATATTATATAGCTTAACGTAATCATGCTCATATTTTTTAATTAAAATATTTAATACTAATGTATATCCTCATTGTCTAATAGCAAGAAAAGTGTAGGTATTAGGAATACAATAAAATATTCACAATTAAAAAAAAAAAGAAAGGTGGTTTGTGCATCCAGGGACTTCTGCAGTTCACCGAGTGGCCACCAGGGGGCACTGGAAACCCTCAGAGGGATTCTTCTCATTTGTATTTTTTTTTTCTTTTGCTGTCACCATGGAGAATACTGACATAATAAAACTAACGCTGGTTTAAGAGACCATTTAGACCTGTAATAAGACACACTCCATAAAGCGTGTGAAGTTACTGGATCAGCAGCTCGCAGATGCAGAAGTGAAAAACTTTCATTCACTGGAATGAGGAGCAGAACAAAATTAAAGAGATGAAATTATGTATTCTGTGGTTAAAGGGTTCCAAATGTCTTCTTCTCCCTCCTGCATGGCACTTTGCAGAGGGATGCAGGGAAATTTGACAGCAGACGTATGGTTCAGCCTGGCGTTGCGCCTGCAGCATCGGTGTCTGTGCCCTAGGTTCCCAGCACCTGCGCGCTGCACGGCTCTGAGGTCACTGAGTGTTCAAGTCAGGGTGGGCGTGAGGGCCGGACAGGCACGCATGGCCACACGGGCCTGAGCGCTAGGTTGGAGTGCCGCCAGGCAGCATACACTTCATGCCCCTCGTCCCAGAGGCTGCGGACTTCGTTTCTTGCAGTCCAAAGTGTCTCGAGAGAGATAAGGGACAGAATCAAAGGCTGTTCTGGGTGGAAGAAGGAAATTGGTCATTTAGGAAAATGTAGCTTTTCTCTTGCAGATCTGAGGAGGGTGGTTACCTTACTGACTGGGATGTTGACTTTTCCAGAATGTTCATAGTTGTCTGTGAGATTAGCAGTGTGCTGGAGGACCACAGAGATGAGGTCTTGCTTGGGGAGTGGAATCTTTAAACTTCTGTCTGCTTCTGGGGCCTGAAGTTAGTGTCTGAACACTAACATTTAGCTTTTTCTGCTCAAGGTTAGCACTCTGCCACGTGAGCCACATCTCCACTTTGGCTTTTTGTTGGTTCATTGGAGATAAGAGTCTCGTGAACTTTCCTGCCTTGGTTGGGTCCTCAGATTTCCATTTTCTGATTAGCCAGTCTTGAGGTTTGTAAGAAAGAGTCTCCCTCCATCCCCGCCCTCCTCAATGTAAAGAATCTTTCTGTGTTATATGTGTATATGCGTGTGTACACATATATAGTATATACATATACAAATTACACACACACATACATCTCAACTGCAGAAGTCCTAGACTCTCAGGTCAGAAAAACTTCTCAGTTTCTTATAAATTGGTTCTACTTCATTTCCATTTTTTCAAATGAAAAATATATCAATCTCAAAGCAATTGTCTTTCTACTAATCAAATTTCTTTTATCAGAACACTTGCAACTTTGAATATCTGCAATTCATAAATAAGGAAATGCATTTTGGAGAGGTGTATAATTAATTTTCAGTCCTCGGAATAGCAGTGTGCCAGCGGCTCATGAGGAAGAGACCGGAAGCATGAGTGTTGACTTTGCCAGTGTGTGGTGGCCTGGGGGAGGACGGCTTTCAGTGGCCGCTGTCAGTGCCCAAGAGAATGCTTCCTAGCGCCTGGAGCCAGGCTACCAAAGGGGGGCGGGGCCTCTGCCTGCATCCACCTGCCGAAGAAGGCGGGGCTGTGCAGGGTTGGCGTGCACAAGTCCCTCCAGGACCTGAGCTGACACCCGGCATGCTCCTGTTTGGGGCTGGCAGAAGGAGCAGCCTTGCGGACCGGTGTCCAGTGAAGGCAGAGCAACTGGCTCCATCTTTGTAGCCAGCCAGACTGCCCTCATGGGTCTCTTATGGGAGAAGCTGCGTCTGCTTAAATGCAGTGTGGAAAACATCTATACGGTTTCAGCATACAGACCTTGGCAGATTTCCTAATATCTCCAGAATGCGTATTAGGTGTCTATGAAAGTCCCCCGAGATTGGCTTGGGCCTGCTCCTGGCGTCTCACTTCCTGGACATCTTCTCTCCCGTGGACTCTAGCTGAGAGTCTCTTGTAGCTTCACCACACAGTTTCCCCGCTGCCGTGTCCGTGTGCCTCCTCAGGGCTCCTCCTCAGAGCATCTTCTTCATGCTCGCCCGGCTCTGACCGCGCACTGGCCGGGCAGCACACTCTGGGCAGCGGAGGGGGGGTGCTGGCTTGGTCTTCCTTGCCAGTGCCCTGCAGCTGCCCGTCCAGCAGAGGAGGAAAAGCCAAGGTGAAATTGTTGCAGCTGGGTGTAGCTCCTGTCCAGCATACAAGAAGCCCTGGAGTTGATCCCAGCACTGCAGGAAACAACGTAAAAACTGGAGAATCGCCATGAGATGGCTTGTAGGTCACTAGGAAGCAGTTGAGTGTGAGTGTCGAAGTCAGTATTCTCTCATCGTAAGTCTTGTTCCACTTCACGTTTTATTGTTTGACTTTTCTACAGTCATGTGGGACAGAATAACTTTTCAGTCGATGACATACCCCTTCGTTTAGGTAGGCTTGCTGTTAACATCCGGACCGTGACTATTAGCCAGTGAGGTGTCCCTCTGACCTTACTCGTTCATTGACGCTTGGCTGTCTGTGTTTGGCGCGCGCCGTGGAAGGTGGAAACAGATTTATCAGAGGTTCCAGGAGCAAAGCTCATGTGGGAGTGCTCTATTTTTAGGAAATAGTTGAAGTAAGTGAAGCATCCCGGAGCCTAGAGGCTCCTGTAACTTCGCTCATGGTGTGACGTACCAGGTTTCTCTTAAGGATCTAGTTAATTATGTGAAGATGTCTGTCCCTGAGTGCCACCAGTGGCAGGCAGGGTTGTGAGTCCTCATCCCAGATGCTGCTCGGTCACCCACAGTCCAGCACTCCAGCGTTGTGGTCCGTGAAGATCAGTGGGGGACTGAGCCACAGGCGGCGGCCCAGCCCTGGCACGGGAAACTGCTGAGAGCGCACAGCTACATCCGGAGCTTGCCTGGAAGACGTGGACACGCAGCATCTACCCGTTACAAAAAGTGACCCGATTCTGATCCAGTTCATCCTCTCAAGACCTCCATTCACAAAGACTGAGCACGGGCGGGGAGCAGCCCTGACGAGAGCCTGGTGTCGTCTGTGCCAGGCAACCGACGCCGAACAATCCCCGACCGGCGAGACGCCCCGGCCCGGCGTGCGAGGCCTGGTGCGCTGCCTGCGGCTTGCCCCGCGCTCGCTCGTCTAGGGTGCTGTAGGGGGCGGCGAGCTGTTGGGCGACTCCCCCTGCGTCTTACATTCTCCACACACCCAGCGAGCCAGGACTCCCGTAGTACTGCAGAGGCTAGCGGCTGGGAGGGATTTCAGGGCTTCCTGACGTATTCGGGTGCTGGCTGCAGAGCGGGCGCGGGATGGAGTCCGAGGCTGGACTTGTTCTTCTGTTCCTGGCCTGACCTGTCTGGCTGCCAGCCCCCGACCGAGAGCTTTTCTCTGGCGCCTTCCTAGAGCGCCCCCGAGAGGCGCAGATTGGGACCTGCTCCGCCCCGGGGACCTGCTCCGGCCCAAGGTCTGCTCCGGCCCAAGGTCTGCTCCGGCCCGGGGACTGCTCCGGCCCGGGGACTGCTCAGGCTCGGGGACTGCTCCGGCCCGGAGACTGCTCCGGCCCGGGGACTGCTCAGGCTCAGGGACTGCTGTGGCCCGGGGACTGCTCCGGCCCGGGGACTGCTCAGGCCCGGGGACTGCTCAGGCCCGGGGACTGCTCAGGCTTGGGGACTGCTCCGGCCCGGGGACTGCTCCGGCCCGGGGACTGCTCAGGCTCAGGGACTGCTCCGGCCCGGGGACTGCTCAGGCCCGGGGACTGCTCAGGCTCGGGGACTGCTCCGGCCCGGGGACTGCTCCGGCCCGGGGACTGCTCAGGCTCAGGGACTGCTCCGGCCCGGGGACTGCTCCGGCCCGGGGACTGCTCAGGCTCGGGGACTGCTCAGGCCCGGGGACTGCTCAGGCTCAGGGACTGCTGTGGCCCAGGGACTGCGGCTGTGCGGTGCTGTGAGCGCCACGCCCCTCTCCGGAAGCCTCTGCGCTCGGTAGGCCAGCGGGCCAGAAGGTGGATCTGTTTCAGAATTTGAATCCCGTGTGCAGTTAACCCCCCATGAGGGCTTACTGCGTGGGGAGAGGGTCCGGGCAGCCCTGTGCCAGGCCGGGGACCGGCTCCTGTCATCAGCCTCGTTTCTCATTACCTTCCCACCTCTTGCGGCCAGTGGGTGACCCAGCTCCAAATCTCTGCGGCTCGGGCTCCGCACCTGTTGCCACAGGGCTCGGCCGCGCGCTCTCCACGAGGCAGGCGTGGCTCCCTCGCACCCGCCATGGTGGCAGCTCCCTGGCCCTGCCACACGGCGCCCCGCTCTCCACTGCAAGCCGGCGGATGAGCAGATGGACGCGGATCCCTCACATCTTGCTCACACACGCTCTGTGTGTCTGTAGGGAGGGCCTCCCCGGGGGAACGCCCCCCGTCCCCGCCTCCTGTCCCCGCCCCCGCCCCCTGTCCCCGTCCCCACCCGTCCCCCATCCCCGCCCCCGCCCCCCATCCCCGCCTCCTGCCCCCGTCCCTGCCCGTCCCCCGTCCCCGCCCCCCATCCCCACCCCTGCCCCATCCCCGCCTCCTGTCCCCGCCCCCGCCTCCTGTCCCCGCCCCCTGTCCCTGTCCCCGCCCCCGCCTCCTGTCCCCGCCCCCGCTTCCTGTCCCCACCCCCTGTCCCCGCCCCCGCCTCCTGTCCCCGCCCCGCCCCCATCCCCGCCTCCTGCCCCCGTCCCTGCCCGTCCCCCGTCCCTGCCCCCCATCCCCACCCCTGCCCCATCCCCGCCTCCTGTCCCCGCCCCCGCCTCCTGTCCCCGCCCCCGCTTCCTGTCCCCACCCCCTGTCCCCGCCCCCGCCTTCTGTCCCCGCCCCGCCCCCATCCCCGCCTCCTGCCCCCGTCCCCGCCCCCTGCCCCCTGCCCCCTGCCCCCTGTCCCCGCCCCCTGTCCCCTGTCCCCGTCCCCGCTCCTGCCCCCTGCCCCTTGTACATCTTGTACCCGGGGCGCTCAGGACTGCTGTGCTGCTGCCAGCCAGGTCCTGCCTGCCCCTCCAGTGTCCACACCAGCTCCGAGCCCCTTTTCCTAGACCTCAAGGTGCCCCATCTCCTGCGCGTGGCCCCAGTGCGGCGAGTGGCGAGGATGCAGAGCCAGCGGTTTCCAGCAGCTTTGAGCTGTGAGTGGGAGCGGCGTGGGAGCGGCACGCGGCGGGGGAACAGCACGCACGGAGGAGCGGCGTGGGAGCGGCACGCAGCGTGGGAGCGGCGTGGGAGGGGCACGCAGCGTGGGAGCGGCACGCACGGAGGAGCGGCGTGGGAGCGGCACGCAGCGTGGGGGCGGCACGCACGGAGGAGCGGCACGCAGCGTGGGGGCGGCACGCAGCGTGGGAGCGGCACGCGCGCGGAGGAGCGGCGTGGGAGCGGCACGCGGCGGGGGAACAGCACGCACGGAGGAGCGGCGTGGGAGGGGCACGCAGCGTGGGGGCGGCACGCAGCGTGGGGGCGGCACGCACGGAGGAGCGGCACGCGCGGAGGAGCGGCACGCGCGCGGAGGAGCATGCAGCGTGGGGGCGGCACGCGGCAGGGGAACGGCACGCGGCGTGGGAGCGGCACGCACGGAGGAGCAGCACGCGGCGCGGGAGCGGCAGTTCTGCAGGACCCCCGTTAGCGGGCTTCCTCCCGCCCCAGTCGGGCACTGGCAGCC
Organism: Dipodomys merriami; assembly: GCF_024711535.1. NCBI lineage: Eukaryota > Metazoa > Chordata > Mammalia > Rodentia > Heteromyidae > Dipodomys > Dipodomys merriami. The sequence continues at coordinate 3,914,012 of NW_027202270.1, read as the reverse complement.
CCGCTGCCCGCAGTGGAAGCGGTGGTGGGCCCTGGCCAGGGGGCGCCCCCGACAGAGCACTGACAGGGCTCCGCGGCTCCGCTGAGCACAGGCCTGGTGGCCTGGGGAGCCTCGCTGTGGCACACGTTCAGTCCGGGCTGACGTGGAGTGACGCCGCGACGCCATCGGTCCCGTGGGCACACACGGCTTGGGCGCAGGGCGGGAGGACTTGCGCCGTTGGGCCCGGTGGTGGGTCAGCGGGGTTCACTGCACTGCCGGTCACCAGAGGTGCTTATGGGGGGGCGCTGGGGGGCGCTGGGCCCCCCGCCCCGCCCTCCGCCCGGGTGTTGGGGTGTCTCCGGCCTGCGGGCCCGCTCCCTGGCGTGCGGGCGTTCCTCCGGGCCGCCCACACCCGGCCGGCCCCACCGCTTTGCCGTTTGTAACCTGGGCATAGGTCGCGGTTGCCCCGGGCGCGCCTTTCATCGCATAGGAAGTACATCCTCCTCCTCACAGCCCGCTCGCCTGAGGCTCTCCCTGTTTCCAGGTGAGCGGACACGCGCTGAAACCAAGGCCCAGCCCTCAGCTGTCAAGGCCGGGTGAGTCCGGGCGGACCGCCACGTGGCAGGGAAGGCCGGGGCTGGTTACAGCTCGCCTTTGGGTGGCTTGCTTCCCGTGGAGACGCGTTTCCGTCTGAGAGGCGCGATTGATCAGGTGCGGCAGGGAGTGGATGCGGTGGAAGACCCGAGGCTCGCCCCGGAATCCGCCTCGGCTGCCCAGCTCCCGTGCCTGCTTGCTGCCCAGCCAGCCGTTCTCAGCGGCCGTCTGCAGTCTGTACTCAGGAGGTCAGCACGGCGTCCTTAGGGAAACCCCGGGAGGAGGCCCCCCGGAGCGCACCGGCCCCCTGCTTCTGCCCGGGACCCCACAGCTGCCTTCCGGTTGGTCCCAGAAGAAAATGGTTGGTTGGGTTTCTTGTCTCTCTAACATGTAAGCTAGGAATTTAGGTTTTCGAATATTAGTAGCTACAGGTAACTGCAAAAGAAATTATTGGCAGATGCAGCAAAAAATGCATTTCCACAGAAAATTGGATTTCGCACATAAAACTTAGTCATACTAATAAAGACAGGTCATTACCACTTTTAAGCCAAATAAACAAACTCAAAGCTGCTGTCAGTGTGACTCCTGGCCGTTTTTTATTTTAATTTTTGAGATGTGTAAATCAGCGTCAGTGTCAGAGCACACGGGGGTTCGCTCACGTCACCCCTTACCTTCCGCGCCGGTGGAGCGCCTCAGATCCGTAATTTACAGCCCCGTGGCAAGGTATGTTTATATTTACGCTGTGCAACAGTGTGGCTAATGAGAAAGATACGAAATTTATAATCTTGGGTGATGGATAGGATCGCTGTCTTGGCTTTAATTGAAGTCTGGGGGACCGCAGCTGCGGTGCGGGGGGAGGGGGCTTGGAGTGAAGGAAAACTTTTAGATTTGCTTCCGAAGGTAGTGCAGGTAGCTCTCCCGCCGACTGTGAGCACTTGATCTCCAGCCTTGGGTAATTACGGAGAGATAATTACAGCGTTGGCCCTGTAACTTCTCTGTGGTAAGTGGTTTATAAGTGTGGGGAAAAAAATTAAATACTGTGGGGTTTTTAAATGGCTTTAAAATTTTACATGTGTAACAATAAAATTCTCCACGGTTACTCTTTGCTAAATATCCTCTGGACTATTATTTAAGAGAGTTTAAAAAAAAAGACCCTCAAACTAATAATGGGAGAGGCAAGCCTGTGATAGTCGTCACTGCTTAAAATTCCAACTGATTGTATTTAATCTGGGTCTGTCTAAAGTAATCTCCCAGACCTTTCTCTACCTGTCATTTTTTAAATGTACCATTCTTGTTGAAGCTCAGTCTTGTGAAAATGTCTAAATTTTCCCATTAAGTGCTTAAGAAGTAATAAAACTAAAGTCATTAGACTTCACTGATCAGAGCTATATCAGGGGAAATAGTCTTCTATGCCATAAATCTGGCCACGGGTCCGACATCCCTACCCTCCGATTCATTCCCTGCCAATGGACGTTTGAAGGTAAATTGCTTAAGTAGGGCAGTTTAAATTTTTAATACAATCTTATTGTAACTGTTAGCAAATGATTAAAGTCCAAAGAGGCCTTCTGTGTTGGTAAGATTTATAATAAATGCTCTAGGATGCCTTTTCTGTGATGAATTATAGATGTTATGATGGTTACATACTTACAGAGGCCAGAAAGCCACAAATGAAAACTCCAGTTTCAACTGGAGACCACGCCTGCTTCCAGAAAGTACCAGGTTCTCACTAGACACTTCCTTCCTGGTTATCCCTGGACACTGTCCCTTCCTAGTTATTGCTGGACACTGTCCATTCCTGATTCTCGCTGGACACTGTCCCTTCCTGGTTCTCGCTGGACACTGTCCCTTCCTGGTTCTCACTGGACGCTGTCCCTTCCTGGTTCTCGCTGGACATTGTCCCTTCCTGCTGGACATTGTCCCTTCCTGCTGGCCACTGTCCCTTCCTAGTTCTCACTGGACACTGTCCCTTCCTGGTTCTCGTTGGACACTGTCCCTTCCTGGTTCTCACTGGACACTGTCCATTCCTGATTCTCGCTGGACACTGTCCCTTCCTGGTTCTCGCTGGACACTGTCCCTTCCTGGTTCTCGTTGGACACTGTCCCTTCCTGGTTCTCACTGGACGCTGTTCATTCCTGCTGGACACTGTCCCTTCCTGCTGGACACTGTCCCCTCCTGGTTCTTGTTGGACACTGTCCCTTCCTGGTTCTCACTGGACATTGTCCATTCCTGATTCTCGCTGGACACTGTCCCTTCCTGGTTCTCGCTGGACGCTGCACCTTCCTGGTTCTCGCTGGACGCCGTCCCTTCCTGGTTCTTGTTGGACACTGCTCCTTCCTGGTTATCGCTGGACGCTGTCCCTTCCTGGTTCTCACTGGACATGGGTCCCTCCTGGTTTGCCATCCCTTAGGCCTCTGGAGGCCTTGGTGAGCAGGCCATATCCAGTTGCTCTTGGTTCTAACATGGGGGCTCAGGAAGGGAGCCCTCACTACAAGAGCAGTGGCTGCTGTTTAGGAACGGCAGGTTCTTCCCAGAGCCATTTGCTTCAGGGACTGTAAGCAGTCAGACATCGCTAATGGAACACCGCAGGGCTCCTGGAGCTCTCGTGAGGCTTTGGTAGATAGAGGAGGGGAGGGGTAAGCCATGCCTGTCCATCCTGGCATCTGTGGTTTCCTTTCACCAAGACCACATGATACAGGGTGTTGCCTTTGGCTGCGGCTAGGCTGTATCAGTTGTGGATGGGGGGTTTTGAGGCCTGTACCTGGACAGCAGGGCCTGCTCTGTGGAGAGGGCCTGTATGTAGCCCAGGAGAGGTCCAGATACGGCTAGGCTGCACACACTGCAGGCAAGACACAGAGCTGAGAGGCTTCCAGCGGTGTGCCGTAGCTGGGCATGTTTGAAGGGTATCTTTGCTCCCACTCAGGAGTTGTATGTTCTCTTCCACTTCTTCTACTTTTTGCATCAAATCAGAAATCTGCTTAGAAAATGCAGGTGTGTGATTGCTTTATCTTCTATTCTGATTCACATGTGGTTTGGGAATGGAAACATCTACCCAGCACTCTAATCTCCGCTGGGCAGGGGCATCATCGGCCGTTAAATTCCTCCACTTGTACTTTGCCTTTTGCTCTTGTGTCTTAATCACAGGGTATTTTTAGCAGAGCCACCAGTGTTTTGAGAACACTGCTTTCAGATCCCCACCCCAGCCCCCACGTCCGGTGCCAGTGGTTTGGGTTAATTCCTCACAACCTTGAGTTCTTGTTAATCACTTGCCTTGTTCCCCCCCCCCCCCCCAAAAAAAAAAGTTTTCCCTAAAGCTTCCCTAGAATGGCTGGTAAGGAAACCTGTCTGGTATATGACTTACACACGCATGCGTGGGTACGTGGCTTACCTGTGTGTGCTGTGAGCTGTGAACTGTGCCCCAGGAAGGAGGGGCTTTGCTTCCTGTGCGCACCTGGTGAGCCACACAGGCAGTTCCCATTTCTCTCCCTCCACACTCCTCCCGGAGAGGCGCGCAGCAACAGCTCACCCTGCTCCTTTCCCACCTTCCACAGGAAGGGCCATGTGGAGCTTTGAGGCCCCGGAGAGCCTTGGCTGCTGTTGTTGAGTAACCCTGTCTCCAGAGCCTTGGCTGGTGGTGTTGAGTAACCCCGTCTCCAGAGCCTTGGCTGGGGGTGTTGAGTAACTCCATCTCCAGAGCCTTGGCTGATATTGTTGAGTAACCCGTCTCCAGAGCCTTGGCTGGTGGTGTTGAGTAACCCCATCTCCAGAGCCTTGGCTGGGGGTGTTGAGTAACTCCATCTCCAGAGCCTTGGCTGATATTGTTGAGTAACCCGTCTCCAGAGCCTTGGCTGGTGGTGTTGAGTAACCCCATCTCCAGAGCCTTGGCTGGTGGTGTTGAGTAACCCCGTCTCCAGAGCCTTGGCTGGGGGTGTTGAGTAACTCCATCTCCAGAGCCTTGGCTAGGCGTGTTGAGTAACCCCATCTCCAGAGCCTTGGCTGGGAGTGTTGAGTAACTCCATCTCCAGAGCCTTGGCTGGGGGTGTTGAGTAACTCCATCTCCAGAGCCTTGGTTAGGCGTGTTGAGTAACTCCATCTCCAGAGCCTTGGCTGATATTGTTGAGTAACCCCGTCTCCAGAGCCTTGGCTGGGAGTGTTGAGTAACTCCATCTCCAGAGTCTTGGCTGGTGATGTTGAGTAACCTCATCTCCAGAGCCGGCATCACATGGCAGCCAGAGAACATAGAATTATACGGTTATTTATTCTTATTCTGGTTTTTAGCTTTTTAAACTAGTGGGTGGCAGATTTCATTTTTGGTGGCCTGCTTGCATGTAAGTGTGTACAGTGCAGTGTGATGAGCCTAGAACGTGGCTCTTGCATCTCAAAATGTCCACCGTGTGCTCTTGGAGGTGGGGTGGGTACTGGGTTTGAACTCAGAGCCTTGCATCTGCTGGACAGGTGCTCTCCCAGTGGAACCACATCCACAGCACATTGTGCTCTTAGTTTATTTTTCAGGTAGGGATTTGCTTTTGCCCAGGATCAGCTGCAAACTTGACTTCCAACCTCTGCTTTCTCAATAGCACGGAGCATGGGACTATACTCCGCTGTTGATTGAGATCAGCATCTTGCTATCTTTTTATCCTGGGCTGGACTCAAACCATAGTCGCCTGATCTGTACTTTCTGAGTAGCTGGGGTTATAGGTGTAAGCCGCCACACCTGGGCTTCTTAAATATTGTCCTCTCCCTGAGTTGAGGCGCTGATATCACTGAGGACAGTATACCTCAGTTTTTTGTTAATGAACAGTATCATCTTAAATGAAATGAAAGCAATGCTTTCATTTCACTTTGAATTTATGATCTGAAGAATTGTAATAAACTTGTTATGTACCATTAAAACTTCTATATCCTTAGTTAAAGCAGGTCTGGCAGTAGCACTCTGAAAATATGCAAACTTGGTTCCTCTCCTGGTTTGGCAAGACCAGGGAAGTTACTGAGCACTGTGCGTAACTCTGTGGTAGGATATCACCGTGCAGCGGAGTGCTGCAAGGAGGGGCCCTGGGTCACCGAGAAGAGGCCCTGTCTTACACGGGTCTGGTGACGTGGTAGGTTGGCGATGACGTTAGTGTGAAAACTTGCTAATGGATGAATCTGCAAGACTTGGCACTAGTGGAAAAGAAGCAGACTCACGAAAGAGTTCTGTTGATGTGAACTTTTACAGCAAGCAAACTAACCACCATGAAAACGTCAGGAGAGGAGCCTGGCTCCCGGGCTGGTGGGTGGTGACAGCGAAGGGTCTCCACTGGGGGGATATGTTCCTCTCCACAGGGCATTTGTCAAAAGGCACAGAATGCACAAGCCAAACGTTTGCCTTCCATAGTGTTTATGCTAGTTTCCGGAACTCCAGGTAGTGCGTGAGCTCTGCACTGCACTGTATAGGGTTGGTGCAAGCTAAGTTGGCACACATCGAGGAGCGAGAGGGGCAGGTGGGGCTGCAGTACAGCAAGCACAGCTGGACACGAGACACAAAGTGAGGCGGCGAAGAAGGGGTGTTCACTGACCGCTTTTTGTTTAAAAACTATTACAGAAACCTAGGGAGAAACCAGTGCCTGTAGTTCATGCCTGTAATCCTAGCTACCCAGCAAGCTGGGAGCGGAGGGCCAAAGTTTGAAGCCAACCCAGGCAAGAACCATGAGACCCTTAGTTCAAGTGGTACAGTGCCCATTTGCCCTGTACTCGTTTGAGTACTGACACGTTCATACACATGCTTGTACAACAACTCACTACGTTTTAACTGTCACTGAAGATACCTTATGTGAAAGCTGGTCCAGGTATATTTAATGTGTGTACTTTCTCACAGGTAGAGATGCGACCACAGAGGTACCTTGGCCCACTACTGTTTTCTTGTGAGGGAGACTTTCCAGAATTAAAAGGCACATGTGATTCTTTGAAGAACTTCAAGCCGGGCACTGGTAGTTCACCCCTGTAATCCTAGCTACTCAGGAGGCTCAGATCTGAGGATCACGGTTCAAAGCTAGCCCGAGCAGGAAATTCTGTGAGACTCTTATCTCCCATAAACCACTAGAAAACCGCAAGTGGTGCTGTGGCTCAAGCCGTAGAGTGCTCGCCTTGAGCTGAAGAGCGCAGGGACAGTGCCCAGGCTGAGTTCAAGCCCCACGACCAACCCAAAAAAAAAAAAACTTAAACCATTTGTAAAAACTGCTGTGTCCTGTCAGATGCTTCGATTCCCTCCCTGTCGCTAAGCCACTGCAGATACAGGTCCAAAAATCAATCCGCATTCTCTGCTGAACTCTAATTAACACTGAGACATTATTAGTCACAAATGTGAAGTCTTGATCGGAGATGACCTCAGGTATTCTAAATGTAAATAAAATTAGATTTAGATCCTTTTTAATTACCTGAGGTGCTGTAATCACAGTGGCAATTGGTAAATTTGATTTCTTTTTAAAGGAGAAGAAAAAAACTTAAGAAAAAAAGTTTCTCCCTGCTACATACTTAACTCTTCAGTAGCCATAGCGATGTATGCAAAATAATGAGCTAGACCTTCAAGTTAACTCCAGCTTCAAATTCATTGTGCACCAAAGTAGCAGGAAGACAGAACTTGCCTGTTAGAACTCTGTCAGAGGAGCTGGGTGCCGCTTAAGCAATAATAATTAACGGGGGAGGGGGTATTCCAGTAACTTAATGCGAGAAGCCCTGGCGAAGACCAAGTGGAAATCTGTTTTGTCATCTCATCCTTCTTCCTAATTGTATCACAATACGTTGTATAATTCAACCTGTGTGTCACTGTCAGAGAGGCCTCCCCTGCAAGGCCCCATGGCTGGCTCAGGATTAGCAGAGCCGGGAAAGAGGCAAATCCTTTCCTCAGGTTCCACCCGTGACCTCTCCCCCACTTCAGGAAGAGAATCTCCTTCTTAGGGAAATTGTTGTAAGAATAATTATTTCTGGAGACAGGAAAACAGCTTCAGTTTGGAGAGAGACGTCCTTTTGTCTTGCAAGTTAAAAGCTGTCTGAAGGAGAACGTGGAAGGTTGGAGAAGTCTCTTGCTGTCTGTTCTGCTCCCCTGTGCATCTCCGATGGCAGAGCGGACCTGGCAGGACTGGCCGCACCCGGCCTTGTCAGGTGCTTGGAGTCTGGAAAGAGAGGCGACTCCTGAGTGTTGCGGGTCTTTCTCGAGGACCCCAGGACGAGTCTCTTCCTGTGGCCTGTGACTCCTGGCCCTGTGTGACTGAAACGCCTTCTTCTCCATGTTTCCAAACCCTCATGCCAGCCGCCTGCACGGCATGGTCTCTGAGGTCCACACAGGCTGCGAGTGTTTATGTCACACCTTCCTTTGCATCAATCCTAGATCTTTGGCTGCAGTGACAAGGTGTGATGGTCTATTTCATAACCTGTACCCTGGCCTTTTAAAAACCAGTGGATGGGAAATGCGAAACCCCTTCCTCTTCTCTGGTTCAGGAAGTGTGGGAGAGGCCTCGCCAAGCAGACTAGAGAATTACAGGGCGAGCCTTCATCTCCGGAGGTGTCAGAAGCAGTTCTGCTCCAGAGTCATCAGCGTCCTCCCGGAGACAGCTTGATGAGTTGGGGAGAAGTGACAGGTTCATTTTTCCTCTCTTTGTTTAAGCCATTTATCCTTCAGATCCTTGTCTCCCGTCTAAATTGCATTGCCAGTGTACGGGCATGTTCACCGGCTTAGACTGGACTTGGCCAGCCCTCATTTGCATCCAACTTGCAAAACAGTAGTGAGGAAGAAAGTTAATCATCTCCTGGCCTTTTGAGCACATTTGCACCGGGTTTAATTGTAGCACTCGATATGCTACACGTTTTCTAATAAGCGTCTGCACACATTCAATTCTGCTTGAGCCTTATCCCCAAAAGAAAGGAGCAGTGTGTAGTCATAAGATCTCTAGTTGATGCTTCTTACATATTTCTCTATGAAGCTGTTTGAGCTGATCGGAAGTGCTAGGAGGGGTTTAACAATTTCATTAAGTCGAATATTTATATTTAAGTAGAATAATAATGAATGCTCACTAGACACCGAGCGAAGTGGTGCCCAGATTTCTATCCTTGTTGTAGCAGGTACAGAAGAGGAGAGGCCCCTGACTCCTGGGCAGGTGAGGGTCTATGTAAGCCCCCACCAGAGGTCCAGCCCACAGGAGAGTCTCCACAAGTGTCTGGATTTTGTGGGTCCAAAAGCCTGGACCTCTGCCCAGCCTCATCCCATCTTCCTGGGTTTCTGGGATGGCTCTTGCCAGCACATGCTACACGCTGCTTTCACCCTGAGCCATCGCCATCTTGGGACCCTTCAGCTGGACACAGGGCAAGGTGCTGGCCGGTGGAGCTGGATTGCCACTGCCCACTGACTCCTCGATTTCTCTCCTCGCTCATCCTAGGCCAGAGTTGGATGCACAGGGGCTGCCCTGGCCACACACACCCGGTTTCTGGATCCTTCAGAACCTTCCCATCATTGTGTACTAATTACTGTCTGCGCTCAGGTGCAAATGCTTTCCCCAGATTTCAGCCGCCTGCCTGGATGTTTTCCTGCGTAAGGAGATGTTCTTGTGTCTCGGCAGTAGTAGTTATAATTTCTTGAAGTTTTCTTGCGCGTGATTCTTGCCTTCTTTCTAACCCTTTCTCAGTGGCACTGTTAGCTTTCCCCTGGCACATGGGCCTGAGTGAGCTAGGGCATGGCCTGAACTCAAGGCAGCTGAAGAGAAGTAGGTCTGCAGTGTGGAGCCCAGATTAATGAGTGCTGCCCCCCATGACCTTGGAAAACAAGGCCAGGAAGTTGCATGAAGATCTCTCCTGCAGGATGCTCAGACAGGGAAGGCAAGAGGTGTCCTCAGCATTCTCCTGGCTGGCCTCGCCATTTCTCTTTGTCTGGAATCTGTGATCTCCAGCAAGTCTGTTGGGCACAAAGGTAGCTGGCCAGTGATATAACTAAGGATTCACTGGTAGGGAGCAAGCAATGCTAAAAGGTACAGTTAAAGAGCTTTCCTTGAGGGGCTGGGAAGGTGGCTTAGTGGTAGAGTGCTTGCCTCGCATGCGTGAGGCCCTGGATTAGATTCCTCAGCACCACATAAGCAGAAAAAGCTGGAAGTGGCGCTGTGGCTCAAGTGGTAGATCACTAGCGTTGAGCTGAAAAGCTGAGGGACAGCACCCAGGCCCAGAGTTCAGGCCCCACCACCGATTTAAAAAAAAAAAAAAAAAAAAGCTTTCCTTGACACATGAAAGGGAAAAGCTGCCAATTCTGTATAAACAAGGACCACTTAGCATCTTGCCAGTTTCCTTGGGGCCTTGTTGAACACTGATTACTCACCAAGATTATGGCCAAGAGCACTGTGGAGCCAGGAGAGAGAGACCAAGAGCATCCTGGAAGCTAGAGCAAGGCCAAGCACATCAGGGTCCTAGAGCAAGGCCAAGAGCATCCTAGGACCAAAAGCTAGACCAAGAGCATCGTGGGCCCTAGAGCAAGGCCAAGAGTGCCATGGTCCTAGAGCAAGGTCAAGAGCGCCATGGTCCTAGAGCAAGGCCAAGAGCGCCATGGTCCTAGAGCAAGGCCAAGAGTGTCATGATCCTACAGCAAGGCCAAAAGCATCCTAGGACCAAAAGCTAGACCAAGAGCATCATGGTCCTACAGCAAGGCCAAGAGCATCATGGTCCTACAGCAAGGCCAAGAGCATCATGGTCCTAGAGCAAGGCCAAGAGCGCCATGGTCCTAGAGCAAGGCCAAGAGCGTCATGGTCCTAGAGCAAGGCCAAGAGCGTCATGGTCCTACAGCAAGGCCAAGTGCGCCATGGTCCTACAGCAAGGCCAAAAGCATCATGGTCCTACAGCAAGGCCAAAAGCATCATGGTCCTAGAGCAAGGCCAAGAGCATCATGGTCCTAGAGCAAGGCCAAGAGTGCCATGGTCCTAGAGCAAGGCCAAGAGCATCATGGTCCTAGAGCAAGGCCAAGAGCATCATGGTCCTAGAGCAAGGCCAAGAGCATCATGGTCCTAGAGCAAGGCCAAGAGTGCCATGGTCCTAGAGCAAGGCCAAGAGTGCCATGGTCCTAGAGCAAGGCCAAGAGCATCATGGTCCTAGAGCAAGGCCAAGAGCGCCATGGTCCTAGAGCAAGGTCAAGAGCGCCATGGTCCTAGAGCAAGGCCAAAGTGCCATGGTCCTAGAGCAAGGCCAAGAGCATCATGTGTTCTAGATCAAGGCCAAGAGCGTCTAGAGCATGGCCAAGAACATTGTGAGGACCTAGAGCAAAGCCAAGAGCAAGACCAAGAACATTGTGGGACAAAGAGCATGACCAAGAGCATCATGGGTCTAAGAGCATGGCCAAGAGCATTGTGGGACAAAGAACAGAACTGAGAGCATTCTGGGCCTTCCTAGCTCATTGGTGTTAGTGGTGCTCCCCATGGGTGGGGCAGGCCTTGTAGGAATCATGAATCTGACCCAACCTCATGGTTGGGACCTGCCCCAGTGGGATGAGAGGTTTACAGGGGCCATGTTTGTACACAGCTCCATAGCCCCGCAAATACCCAGAAAAGCGTAGCACGAGCTAGAGTTGGCCCGCAGCAAACCATAGAGATGCAGAGTGTCAGGCACAGGACAGGTCCTTCAGGCTGGCGTTCTGCTGGGGTGAATGGAGGCCTGTTGCTGGCAGGTTTGAAGGTACCGAGTTGGAGAAGTATGCTAAGAAGAAAACCAGCTCTGAGTCTTGGCACTGTACGTCAGGGACCACATGCTCTGTGAGGGGTTTGGACAGGTGTTGGGCACGTTAGAAAAGGAGAAGGCACAGGGGTGAGTGGGAAGGAGGAGCAGGATGGGGTGAGGAGGGAGGTGGTTAATGGTCGGCCCATCAGTGCCATTAGTGCACCTTAGAACGTTCACAGCTGACAGACTGGGGGGAGTTCTCTTGATACCAGAGACCCTGTGGAATCTGAGATGGCGTCTCAGAGGGAGCCCTGGCAACCCCGTCCTCATCAGGGGGTCAGGGTAAAGTGTGTGCGAGCAAAGCAGAGCCACTGCTGAGGTGTGCTTAGCTGGCCGTGGGCAGTCCTGAGTGCGGGTGTGCCGAGCTGCTTCTCAGAGATGACCGTCTCAGAGAGATGACCACAGTCTCCATCTGTGGCTAAGTGTGGGCTCCTGTGTCCTTCGCAGGCTGCAGCCCTAGTGCATTATCAGGACTGTGCATCCACGGTCCACCATCCTGCTGTCCACCAACCCCTCCATCCACCATCCTGCTGCCTACCATCCCTCCATCCACCATCCTGCTGTCCACCACCCCTCCATCCACCATCCTGCTGTCCACCATCCCTCCATCCACCATCCCACTGTCCACCACCCCTCCATCCACCATCCTGCTGCCCACCATCCCTCCATCCACCATCCTGCTGCCCACTGTCCACCACCCCTCCATCCACCATCCTGCTGCCCACCATCCCTCCATCCACCATCCCGCTGTCCACCACCCCTCCATCCACCATCCTGCTGCCAACCATCCCTCCATCCACCATCCTGCTGCCCACCAGCCTTCCATCCACCATCCTGCTGCCCACCACCCCTCCATCCACCATCCTGCTGCCCACTGTCCACCACCCCTCCATCCACCATCCCACTGCCCACCATCCCTTCACCATCCTGCTGCCCACCATCCCTCCATCCACCATCCCACTGCCCACCATCCCTCCACCATCCTGCTGCCCACCACCCCTCCATCCACCATCCTGCTGTCCACCATCCCTCCACCATCCTGCTGCCCACCATCCCTCCATCCACCATCCCACTGTCCACCATCCCTCCATCCACCATCCTGCTGCCCACCATCCCTCCATCCACCATCCTGCTGTCCACCATCCCTCCATCCACCATCCTGCTGCCCACCATCCCTCCATCCACCATCCTGCTGTCCACCATCCCTCCATCCACCATCCTGCTGCCCACCATCCCTCCATCCACCATCCTGCTGTCCACCATCCCTCCATCCACCATCCTGCTGTCCACCATCCCTCCATCCACCATCCTGCTGCCCACCATCCCTCCATCCACCATCCTGCTGTCCACCATCCCTCCATCCACCATCCTGCTGTCCACCATCCCTCCATCCACCATCCTGCTGCCCACCATCCCTCCATCCACCATCCCACTGTCCACCATCCCTCCATCCACCATCCTGCTGCCCACCATCCCTCCATCCACCATCCCACTGTCCACCATCCCTCCATCCACCATCCTGCTGTCCACTGTCCACCACCCCTCCATCCACCATCCTGCTGCCCACCATCCCTCCATCCACCATCCTGCTGTCCACCATCCCTCCATCCACCATCCCACTGTCCACCACCCCTCCATCCACCATCCTGCTGCCCACCATCCCTCCATCCACCATCCTGCTGCCCACTGTCCACCACCCCTCCATCCACCATCCTGCTGCCCACCATCCCTCCATCCACCATCCTGCTGCCCACCACCCCTCCATCCACCATCCTGCTGTCCACCATCCCTCCATCCACCATCCTGCTGCCCACCATCCCTCCATCCACCATCCTGCTGCCCACCATCCCTCCATCCACCATCCTGCTGCCCACCACCCCTCCATCCACCATCCCACTGTCCACCATCCCTCCATCCACCATCCTGCTGCCCACCACCCCTCCATCCACCATCCCACTGTCCACCACCCCTCCATCCACCATCCTGCTGCCCACCACCCCTCCATCCACCATCCCACTGTCCACCATCCCTCCACCATCCTGCTGCCCACCATCCCTCCATCCACCATCCTGCTGTCCACCATCCCTCCATCCACCATCCTGCTGCCCACCACCCCTCCATCCACCATCCTGCTGTCCACCATCCTGCTGCCCACCATCCCTCCATCCACCATCCTGCTGTCCACCATCCCTCCATCCACCATCCTGCTGCCCACTGTCCACCACCCCTCCATCCACCATCCTGCTGCCCACCATTCCTCCATCCATCATCCCGCTGCCCACCACCCCTCCATCCACCATCCTGCTGCCCACTGTCCACCATCCCTCCATCCACCATCCTGCTGCCCACTGTCCACCATCCCTCCATCCACCATCCTGCTGCCTGTTGTCCCACTGTCCATTGTCCTGCTGTCTACTGGCATGCTGTTCTGCATCCCACTTTGTACTGTCCACTGTTCCTCTGCCCACTGTCTCTCCATTGTCCCACTGTCCTGCTGTCTCCCACTGTACTGTCCACCGTGCCTCCATCATCCCACTGCCCCCGTCCACCACCCTGCTGTCCCCATCTCACTCTCCAACACCCTGCTGTCTGCCATCCCTCCGTCCACCACCCCTCTGTCCATCCCTCCATCCACCATCCCACTGTCCACTGTCCCTGTGTCCACCCTCCTGCTGTCTGCCATCCCCGTCCACCATCCCACTGTCCACTGCCCCCCGTCCACCACCCTGCTGTCCCCATCTCACTGTCCAACACCCTGCTGTCCCTCTGTCCACCATCCTGTCCACCATCCCACTGTCTACTGTCCCACTGACCACAGTCCCTCCGTCCCCATCCCACTCCCCACTGTCCCCTGTCCGCCATCCCGCTGTCCACCCATGTGCTGGGAAGACATGAAAACGGGTGTGCTGTGCGTAGCTGATGCCCCAGCATGAGTCATTTCTTTAATGAGGATCGAGTCACACATAGTGAGGGCAAACTATGTGTTTCAGTGTGGGTTTTTTAGTTATTTTTTAAAAAAATACTTTATACTGTCATTTTTTCTCTGAAGTAAAGGGAAATCCAGCTAGCTTCCTTAGACACGATAGAAACTCCCCTTCATTATGAAATGCAGAATCAATGTCAGCAGCCTTGACTTTGCTCCGTCCTGAAGGTAACTGTTTATTACGGTCGGCATTTACATCCCCCGATTAATAGGAGCAATTAAACAATAGCTTCATTTCCAGCAAATTAACAACCCTAATAGGTAATTGCGACATAAATGAAGATAAATTTGTTTTAATACAACGAGATAAAAAGAATACAGACAAGAACTGAATTTCAGATTAAGAATTCAGACTTCATTACTTCAGGACAAAGTTGATTCACCAGAGGAAATTAAAGCATGGCTTTTTGTTGTTGGTCATAGGGCTTGAGCCAGGCCTGCATTGTCCTGAGCTGTTGCACTCAAGGCTAGCGCTCTTGTCACATTGAGCCACAGCGCCACTTCTAGTTTTCTGGTGGTTAAATAGAGATGAGTCTCCCAGGCTTTCTTCAAACCATGATCCTCAGATCTCAGCCTCCTGAGTACCTGGAAGTACAGATAGATACGAAACACTGGTGCCCCACGAAAGCATGGCTTTTTAACCATGGTCTCTCTTGGATGTGAAGATTGCTTTAAGACATATGTAATTGAAATATTTGGGGGCTGGAAGTTAGCTCAGTGGGGGAGGGCTTACATAGGCTAGCATGGGTCAGGCTCTGGGCTGGATTCCCATCCTAGCAATGCAAGTCACATACATGCACATACACACACGTGCATACATATGTACACACACGTGTGCAGGGAAGGGGAGTCATCACAGGGCAGCCTCACACCAAAGCCATCCTCCCAGCAGCTCACTTGGTACACAGGGACCTGTGGCAGTTGGTTTGTGCCCAAAGCCTCTTAGTAGGTTTTATTTTGTTTCGTTTTCATTTTCTTTGTTTGTTTGTTTGTTTGTTTGCTCGTTCATGGGATGGGGCTTGAACTCAGGGCCTGTCTGAGCTCTTTCGCTCAAGTTTAGCACTTTACCACTTTGAGCCACAGTGCCACTTCTGGTTTTCTGGTGGTTAATTGGAGATAAGAGTCTCACGGACTTTCCTGTCTGGGCTGGCTTTGAACTGTGATCCTCAGATCTCAGCCTCCTGAGTAGCCAGGATTACAGGTGTGAGCCCCTGTGCTCGGCTCTTAGTGGGTTTTTATTGGCAACTAGAAAGCAAAGGTGAGAAGGACATTTCCTTTTTATGCACCTAATTTGACATTGTTATTGCTCAGATGCTTTGCTTTCGTTGTTCATATTTTCTCCTAACTGGGAAATTATTTCTGACGTGTAAATGTTTGCTTGGTGGAAACACGGGGAGGTTGGGGGGACTTCCTTTAAGATCCCTCAGAGGGGCTGGGAAGGTGGCTCAGTGGTAGAGTGCTTGCCTTGCATGCATGAGGCCCTGGGTTCGATTCCTCAGCACCACATAAGCAAAAAGAAAAAAGCCAGAAGTGGTGCTGTGGCTCAAGTGGTAGAGTGCTAGCCTTGAGCTGAAGAGCTGAGGGACAGTGCCCAGGCCCAGAGTTCAGGCCCTACGACTGGACCCAAAAATAAATAAATAAATAAATAAAATAAGATCCCTCAGAGTGCTTTGGGCGGTTGGAAGGGATAGGGCTGATGCAGAGCTGACTTAACAGTAGTGTCTGGGAAAGCAGAAAGCCTGTTCTAGAACAAGGATAATGAACTCCCTTCAGACCCAGCAGACCTGGGAGACAACCCCATAGAAGCTAAAGAAACAGGCTTTAACTGAGACTCGCTGAGCTTCCGTCCTCTTAGTCAAGCTCCTTTTGGTAGCTTTGAATCGTCAAAAGATGTGTCAGCATACCCGCCAGACACCATGCAGAACTGGCACAGCAGCTCAGGGCTATGACTCACATCTTCAGACACTGACATCTCAAAACACTCATGTGGGAGCTGGTGCTAGAGCCAGCTAGACCCAGCTCCTGGAGCTCAGTCATAGCCCCCGGCACTCACTTGCATCTGCCCACACCAGGTGTCTTTCCAAAGCATGCGTCATGGCACCTGTTCTGAACAGCTTTGGTACCTCCGACTTGGCTTCAAGGATGGTGGCCACACTGGTATCCAAGATCCTTAAATTGTGGTTCCATTCTCCCTTCCTAGATTCCTCTCCCCGCTTTCTCATACCTTGTTCCTCTCCACTGATGCTCCCTGGTAGCACCCCACCTAGCACTTTGTAAAAGTTCAAGGTCAAGGTCTGTGTCCCGCATCTTAGTCTGACCATTCTCCAGGGGCAGCACAGTCTAGCTGAGCCTTCCCAGCTGCTCAGGGCTGCAGGTTCCTCCTCCCAAACGGTCCTGAAGCACCGTGGCTTCACGTGGCACCCAGAGCTTTGAGTGGATGTGCTGCCCCTCCCCCACCCTTGGCTCTTCTGTGTGGACCTCAGATAACAGCACACAGCGCACGGAGGCCCGGGCTCGGGTTTACTATGCCTGCCTCCTCTAACATTTATTGACACTGCAGTTTGGATGATGAAGGGAAAAAATTCACTTCAGATTTCTTTTTCCTCCTAAGTCACACACTCAGAACTACATAATTTGGTAATTAATTTCTTCTTAATTAATAAGCTAGTTTAATGATCACTCTTCTGTAATGTAAAACTGAGTGGAGACATTAGGGGCTCTTCTATTTGTTCCTGAAGATTTACTGTCTGCGATTGGTGTTATTTATGGAGTTTGTGGGGGACTCCCCTGCCCTCCACTCCATAGTTCTTAAGAAGAGCATTTTGGTGAAAGACAGGGTAAAGATTACCTATGGGCGGTAGCACTGAAAGTAGAGGCAAAGTATGCAGTGAATCTCAGTCTCTTTAAAGTAGGTTTGTGACCAGGTATGGCAGCACATACCTCTGATTTCAACACTTTGGAGGCAGAGGCAGGAGGATCTCAAGTTCGGGCCAGCCTGGGATACGGAGTGAGACTGTCTGCATACGTATGTAATCACACATGTACACACAAACTCCAGTGCATGTGGAGAGTTAGGGTTCCGTTTCATGCCAGCTGACTTTGACCTTTACAAGTAAAAGCAATTGTAAACGTTTATAATATTGTTTTATTAAAGTTATTGAACTCTTACCTAACATTGTGGTCAGAATTGTTCCCAAGCAGCAGGTTACTGGCCTTAATGTCTCCCTGCAGAATTGTCTGTGTCTGATTGGGCTTGACTCACACCTGCCACCACTCCAGCACGAGGCCTCTGCTACCCGGCATTCACCTGAGGTTTCTGTGCATTCCAGAAGAGATGGGCACATACTGGAGCTCGTGTTGGGAGGTAGCAAGAGTGTGAAACCCAGCCCTTGCAGGGAGGAAAAACCTGAGCGCTAGAGTGAGCGAACAGCACCAGGTCAGGATGGGATCTGCCTTGGTGTGGCTGGCCTCTGGGCTGTGTCCCGGCTCTTTCTGAGATTGAGCCACCAGCATGGAAGGGGAGGTCCTGGGTCAGGAGGTGGCAGTGGGCAAGGACACTGGTGGCCTGATCTGTCATTTGCCAGCCATCCTGTGTCTTAGGTGTTGGGGGGACAGGGGCTGTGTGGTCAGCTGAGTTGAAAATAGAGGGGAGCAGCTTTGAGAGATCGGAGGCTGCCTCTGGGCATTGTGGACTCAAAGGGGAGCATGTGGGAAGATCCCAGGCCGGGCTGTGGGTGTCATATAGCACAGAGATGGCAGCCAAGTCATTACTGTGGAGAAGCGCCAGTGGAGGAAGAAGAGGAGGAAGGGGAGCTCCAGGCAGATGGGTCTGGGGAGACATCTCCTATACCTACTGCTGATGCCACTTCAGACGTAGCTTCATACATGTGGCAAAGTCCGACAGGTTGCCAAGTCCAAGAGCACATGGGCTGTCCAAGCCGAGGATTGCACGTTCTCCAAGTTTTCATAGGCCCACATAGGTACACATTTATATACACCCGTGTTTGTTATATATTGATGTGAAATGTGTAATGCATCTGTTGAATGACCAAAATAGAGACAAAAAATAGTCACTAAATTCTTGAGAGACAATAGCTGTTAGCTGCACCCTAGCACATGATATTTTTGGGTTTATGTTCGCATTTTAAACGTATTAACACTGAAGAGTTGTAAGTGTTATTTGCAAAGGAAAGCCTCCCCTCCCCTCCTGAGGTGGGTGTTCAGGGAGGGGCGCACGCTCGCCTGTCCACCCCGCTCCCCTCCATGTTCTTGTGGACACGCCCAGAGCTCTGTGCAGCGTGTGCACATGGACCGGGGTGCTATCCTGGATCACAGGGGTCACTTTGGTTTGTACCTACTCAGTGTTTGCACAAGGCAGCTGGACATTCACCTACTTGCTTCCTGGGACAAAATCAGGTGACAGCGACAGCACTTAGGGGTGAGTGCCATGAGCAATGGGGTCTGGAGCAGATCTCCATTCTCCTGACAGAGGGAGGATGCCCGCCCCCCTCGGGACCTTCCCTCTCTCCTCCCCTCCTCCCCTCTTCCCTCTCCCCCTCTTTCGCTCTCCCCCCTTCCCCTCTTTTCCCCTCTCCTCCCCTTTCTTTCCCTCTCCTTTCTTTCCCTTTCCTCTCTTTCCCTCTCTTCTCTTTCTTCCCCTCCCCCTTCTCTTCCTCCTAATACTTTTTTCCTTCACTGAGGTTTTTCCTGCTTTTATGTGTGATGGTTCTAAAGCAGTATCTCCATCTTAGAAAAAAATTTGTACATCATTTTCTTACCATTTGTATATGAATGTTGGAAGGACTTACAAGTAATGGAGAAATAAGGCAGAGAAAAACATAGCCACATAAAAATAAATGCTGCCTGTTGTTGGATGTTATAACTTCAGCTTTGTAATTAACGTGGCAGAGCAAGTCATCACAGAGATGGAAGTTTGGCCTTGGTCAGGTGAGCATCTTCGTTGTGAAGATGCTCTACCCTGGCCGTCACTCCTAGCCTCCACATAGAGAAGACAGATACTGATTGGCATCTGTTTTGTAAAGTGGGGGTTTTAATACCATGTGGCTTGTCCTTGAAAGTCTCTCAAATCTTTGGTCTGCTTGGGAAGCATTTATAGCAAGCATCCACGTGCTGTCCAAGCCCGTGCCTGACCCTGGCTTTGGTGCATGGCCTTTGAGCCCAGAGATTAACGTCAGTGTGGTCATCGGCTGGGTGGCACCCCTGAGCCAGGGTAAAATCAGAATGCAGTACCATGCTCCTCAAGGCTCCTCTTTGCTCTTTTACAGAAAAGAAAGAAATTAGAAGTCATTCAGGTTAATTTACTTTTTAGTCTTTGGAATTTCAGTGCACCTCTCTGACTCATACTTTGCTGGAATCTGACCTTAGACTTTAACTTTGGAGTTCATGTAATGATTTTTAAAATATTCTAATATACGTCTTCAAAGACCCCTGATCAATACGCCAATGGTTTTGAAATGACAGAGTGCTGCGATATTCCTCTGTAATTTAAACCTGATTAGCTGATGAAGGTTATGATCAATACACTACAGGAAGATAAATTAATTGATATCATCCTTTCAGGATGATAAGAAGCCTATTGGAGGTGGGATGTAACTAATGAAGCTGCTTCTTCATCTCTGTGAGCCATTTTTTATCTAGTGCATTTTCACTTAATCATATTTATACTATCATTCATTTACATGGAAACCATAAGCTGTGGACAAACCAGGTCCTTAATAAACTTGTGTTCATTTAGAAAAGAAATGATCTGTGAACACCTTGTGGGCTCCATGCACATTACCAACGCAGCCTGGGAGATAACCCGCTCACGGGGGTCTCTGGAAGGAGCCACAGCCTGGGCAGAGCCGACGATTGAGTAGCATTGAACTTAATTTTGAACTTCATTACAGCTGCTCCCCTAAGACACATTTGTTCAAATAAAAACTATAGTTATTTTCCTGTAGTGACACCTATTGGTGTAGGAAGAGTTTTCTAATCGCTGACTTCCTTTCCAATTAAATCTAATATGCTTTATCAGTGAGCTTATTTGCCAAGAGAAGTTATGGCTGGTTGAATTTAGATTCTTATTGATTAAGATAAGCTGTCAAGTGTATGTGATAATACGTTTATATTTTTTAAAAGATCTTTGATATAATTACTTGTTCTTGTGAATAATTCTATCCCGTTGTCTGTAGAGTTCAGGGCCATTCTTAAGAGAATCCCCCAAAACTATTTTTGGCTTTCAAAGGTGTTTACAGTAGTTAGTTTGCCTGTTTAATTTGGAACTACCCTTGCTCCAAATGACTGGAAACCAGTCCTTTGTGGGCGCATCGATCGCTCGGAAGTGGCCTGCATGGGCTGCCGGCGGGGCCGGCGGGGCCGGGACTGGCCCTTTACAGCCAGCTTTTGACAAGTATGCTTTCCATCCCCGCGTCTCCAGGAGTCCCAGATCGCTGCTGGGCCCGAGACAGATGTGTGCATTTCAGGCACATGCAGGACAAAAGGAAGATATGGGCAAAGGGCAGCTCTCATCCATGGAAGATTCCGGAAAGCTGCCACAAGGCCCTTCCAGTCTTGTCCCGTTGCCAGAGCTTGCCTGTGGGCCACACTCAACTGGGGCAGGAAAGGGGGAGCATTGGGAAGTGTCACTTATTCTGGTGGTGGATGGCAGCTAAAGCACACTGGAAGAAGGAAATGGAGGTCTCATAGCTATCCAAGGGTCTCTGCTGTGATGCTTGTGCCTGGAAGCCATCCTCATGGTCACCTGTTTGGTCTCTGTCCACAGTCGCCCAGAAGATTGTTGCCACAAGGAAGAAGCAGCAGCTGTCCATAGGCCCCTGCAAGTCCTTACCCAACTCTCCCAGCCACTCCTCCGTCTGTTCTGCACAGGTGTCGGCCGTGCACATAAGTCAGGTGCGTGAGGTAGCCGGACGCTCAGAGCACCGGAGCGCCGAGGGTTCTGAGGGCGTTGTAGTGTTCCGAGCAGTGCTAAGGCTGACTGACTATATCCAGCATGTTTGTAATTGACTTAGCATTTCCTTTAGAAATTGCTGTGGCCAAGTGGTTTTTATGGGAGGCATTCTTTAGTGCTTTGTGCCTTCATGCTGCCTGTGTTATGAGGCATGCTAGCATGGGCGGTGGGCAGGGGTGGTGTCCAGGTGTGCACCACTGTCTCCACTGTTGATTTAAATCACCCCGCTCTTCACTTGGTCCTGGTTTGCTTCTGGGTTGAAGAGTTGTGAGCAAATCTTAGCGACTAATCCAGCTCTACGCTTCCATTTGGTAGCAGGAGTCAGTTACAATTACCATCTCCCTCAGGCCCTATGGAAGCCGCCATCTTTCCATAGCAACATTTTGCTAAATTATTTACTTGGAAGCAAATGAAATAATTGTCACTTTGAAGAACCCAACTTGAAGTCCATTAAGGAAGCTGTTGGCTTTATTTTGCCCATACTTGGTTTGTGATTAACATTTCCTGCGCGAGCATTCTCTTGGCACTTTTTTTTCAAAGGCCACAGCGAGCAGATCTGGTAGCATGCCCCCGGGCTGACCTGCTGCATTTACTGCTGAGACCCAGAAACGCCCGGCCCGCACACCGGTGTCCTCCACTCTGCCTCCAGGGACTCCCTGTAGAACACCAGCCGTCTTTCTCCCGGTGAACCATTCCCTCTCTAGTGTAGAGCAGTTAAAGAACCATGGAGTCTGTTCCGTTTAGCAAGACTCTTCGTTTTAGAAGAAAAAGAAATTATAATTTAGCTCTCAGGAAGTTTCAAGTTCAACAAGAGAGATTTCATTTTCCTACATTATGTTTCTCAGACAAAGCAACTCCGAGAGAATGGAATGTTCTAGGCCGAGGCCGTGTGCGCTTGGTTCTCCTTACTACTGGTGCAGTCAGTGAAGGCTGCCCTGTCTTGCACGTGCCTCTCAGTGTGACTTGTTAACTTGCTGGCTGAGGCCCCATGTGGGTTGTGACCTTATGTTCCTCGAGTGTGTTGTTGGTAAAACCCTGGTTTTTAATTATTGCAGACAAGTAACGGAGGTGGGAGTTTAAGTGATTATTCCTCTTCCGTCCCGTCCACCCCAAGCACCAGCCAGAAGGAACTGCGGCTCGACGCCCCTCCCACTGCCAGCACTCCAACACCCGTCCGGAAGCAGTCTAAGCGCCGCTCCAACCTGTTCACCGTGAGTGTTGGTCCCGGGATGGGCCCGAGTGACACCCAGAGGCCTCGGTGGTACTGATGTGGCGGCCACCATGTTCAGTGATGGTTGTATGAAAACAGCACTGATTCCCGTAGGTAACTGCAAAGAGTGTGGTCCTGAGAGGAATGGAAATTTCTCACATGCGCCAAAGCTGAAGAGTGAGGGGTTTGTAGAAGGTGGTTATTGACTTGGAGCTTCCGTGGTCTTGAGACTTTGTGCAGTAGGCATGCCCTGTAACACTGCTCTGCGGGGTTTTGACAGATGAGGCACACAGAGTCCGCTAGGACCCCGAGGGTGAGCATCTGCCCTGTGGGTGGAGGCGAAGGCCATGCTTCCCGAGTGCTGGGGCTGAGGGGTTGCCTTGGAGGTGGAAGTGGGGCTGGGCACATGGCTTCCAGCACAAGTTCCCTGGCTGCTTAGGATTCACTGGCTCACACTCCCCCCTGGGCTTTTTGTTCAAAGAGTAACTTAAAACTTGAGGCCAGATATCCAGGCTCATAGTTGGACACCCAGAATCTTCAGGAGTTTTCAAAAGCTCCTGGGGGCCTAAGATTCAGAGAGTCCCTAACCTATAGAAGATGTGGTTTGTTTGCTACCCGTCTCTTCCCATATGTCTAGCAGACATCACCAATCAATGCTGGACGGCTTTGCAGTGAAGCCCAGAATGTAAGCAGTGCTGCGATCCTGTGACTCAGGAGGAATTCCTTCCCTTCCTGGACCCACCAGCTCCGAGAGCACGTACTTTCCAATCAGTGCTTCTTCACCAGAGTGGTTTTGCTCCCCAAAGGCATGTGGCAACATTCGGGGTTGCTACATGGTGGAAAGGGACAAGGAGGCACCCAGTCTAGTCACAGGCCAGCCAGGACCACAGAGACACGTCCAGCCCAGTGGTGCTCTGTTTAGGCCTTTGACCTCACCCTTTTTGTTGGCTACTGCTGACTTAGACACAAAGAAGCTCCCGGCCTCCTGTCTTGCATGAAAAGGAGGGCTCCAGAGTATGGCTGGAATTTGTTGTCTAACTGGCCATCCTTCTTGAATGGCAGATGGCCGTATGTTGGCGGTGGGCATCTGCCCTGTCTGCCCACGCCCCACCCTTTCCTCCCAGGTTTGCAGCAGTCTCCACGGTATGGCCACTACTGCTCAGGTCGGTGGACACCAGCACACCCCTCCCTCCCCCACTCCCCTTTGTCTTAGAGTAACAGCATTGGCCTCCGCAGCTGCTTCCAGGCTGTGTCAAGTACCTGTCACCCTGGCTGCTACCTACCCAGGTATGAGTCTCTCAGCTGAGACAGCCACCTCAGAATATGCTGCACACTCAGTCATGACTCGGTAGTCCTGAAAAACCAGCTGCCACCGCTGCCTGGGTGCAGAGGCAGTGAGCGGGGTCGACCCAGGGCCACCTGTCCATGTGGAGGACAGAAGAGTTCCTGCGTGTATCCCTGCCACCCTGTCAGGAAGCCACTTCCCCAGGGCCACATCTGCCTTGCATTGACATTGGTCATGACGTGTCATGTGTTCCTCAGAGCTGGTGAGTCCAGGAAGGAAAGGAAAGGAATTCCTCCTGAGTCACATAATCGCAGCTCTGTTTACATTCTGGACTTCACTGCAAAGCTGTCCAGCATTGATTGGTGATGTCTGCTAGGCATATGGGAAGAGACGGGTAGCAAACAAACCACATCTTACCACATCTTCAGAAATAAAAAGACAGGAAGTTATTTTGAAACAGAGCTAGTATGAAGATGACATCAGCATGTCCCTGTTCCCACCCTTAAAAGGACAGCTGTAGAGCTGGCGTGTGCCAGAAGACAAAGTCCAGCTGTCCTACAGAGAAGAACGTGTTAAGCTGGGAAGAATCAAATTAATAGCTCCCAGTTAATAATTCTCTTAACATCTACTCTGCAGAGAGCCCTGGTTTTCTCAACATCTAGTGGAATGCTTGATGTCAGGGTAAACCACATTCGAGAGAAAGTGGTTGGCTTGACGGATGAGGGCACTCGGCACCCTGATGTGTGGCTGAGAACCGCAAGGCAGAAGCCGCCTGCTGGCTGAGCCATCCAGGGCAGGACAGGCAGGGAAGTTCCCTGCCTGGCAGTTTCCTGCCTGTGGCCCGTCCTTGTTGTGGGCTATTCTCATCTTCCATCTCCACAGACATTTTGAGAATAAAGCATATCAGAACTGAATCCAGCTGCCAGGCTGTTACTCATGGGAACAGAAAGTTGGGTTCATGAAGGAATCCAGTGCTGCAGTTAGGTGTGTATTGTAGCATTGAAGAAGAAGTCTACCCAAGTCCCAGGCAGGGCCGTCTTGGCTGGGTTGGGCCTCAGGATGTCCGCGTCTGACACCCCCCCCCTCCCCCCGAGGATGTGGATGGTGCTGCCGCCAGAGGCCCAGGTTCCTCTGAGTTGAAGGTCC
This sequence comes from Dipodomys merriami, assembly GCF_024711535.1. NCBI lineage: Eukaryota > Metazoa > Chordata > Mammalia > Rodentia > Heteromyidae > Dipodomys > Dipodomys merriami. The sequence goes on along the minus strand of NW_027202270.1, from coordinate 3,889,129 downwards.
TGAAAACACTGAGTCCACTAGATGTCAGCGTCACCCAGGGAATAGGAAGAAGGCAAATTAATTTTTGAAATTGAGCAATTAAGAAACCAAGTTCTTGTTGCTACCACTTTGTTTCTTTTCTTAAATAATGTAAAATTCTGTTGACTTCTCATCCTGGTAATTATTGGCCTAAATTGTCCAGGTGTATTTATTTAGAAATGTCTGGAATAGGATGACTGTGCCGCATGTGAACTCTCTTAGTGACGATTTGCACAGCCTAAGACAGTTCTGTCTAGGCAGGGGTGCTGGCTTGGGGTTCATTGGCACATCACAAAGAGTCACTGGTAATCAGAACACACATTACCTTTCCCTTCCACCCTGTCCTCCTTTACAGAGTAGACGGATAACTCCCAGCCAACATTTGAACTCCCAGCTGGTTTTGCTTGCATGTGTACGTTTTTTTAACAAGTAAGTCATAAACGATATGAAATCACATACTTCAAGTGCACATTTTTTTTGGGGGGGGTCCAGTCGTGGGGCCTGAACTCTGGGCCTGGGTGCTGTCCCTCAGCTCTTCAGCTTAAGGCTATTGCTCTACCACTTTTTATTGCTCTGCCACAGCGCCACTTCCAGCTTTTTTTTTCTGCTTATGTGGTTATGAGGAATCGAACCCAGGGCCTCAGGCATGCAAGGCAAGCACTTTACCACTGAGCCACCTTCCAGCCCGAAGTGCACATTTTTAATACTTAAAATTACTCTTAAAAATAGCAACTTACATGCTGTATTTGCAATAGGAATTATACTTTACTAATTGAAAATTAAATTACATCTTACTTGTATCTTTGAAAAGTAACATTGCTTTAAGAAAAAAATTTCCAGAGGCTGTCCATTTAATCACTGGTTATGTATTACAGGTTCTTAGGTCAATTGATTTAGTTTTTTTTAGATCCAGTTTAAATGTGGCTGAAATGTTTTATTGGGAAATGTTTTCAGGTAACCCAAGAATTTAATAATGCATGCATATTTCTGGGCAGATCATTAAATATGAGTGTTTTGCTGCTGCCCTCTTTAGAAATACGCTTATTTTCAGTGACAGTACACCCTTCTGTGTGTTTCTCCCAGTCCACTCTGCAGCATTTTTTTTTTCTTTTTTCTTTTTTCTTTTTTCTTTTTTTTGTCCCAGAGCTTGTACTGAGGGTCCTGGGCTCTCTCTGAGCCTCTCTGTGTTCAAGGCTAGCACTCTACCATTTGAGCCACAGAGCCACTTCTGCCTTTTTCTGAGTAGTTTATTAGAGATAAGAGTCTCACGGACTTACCTGCCCGGGCTGGCTTTGAACTGTGATCCTCAGATCTCAGCCTCCTGAGTAGCTAGGATGACAGGCGTGAGCCATTGGTGCCTGGCTTCTGCATCTTATTCCAGGGTGCCATGCTCCCCCAAATTTGCTGCTTACTGTCAAAGTTCATGTTCTAAACCAGCCAGGGTCCATATATTATACATTGCATCGCTTTGCGTATTTTCAGGCATCTTAACAGTGGTGTCATTTACATGGTGTTTGTGAAAAGCTTTCTGTGACGCCATTCCTTTAAATGGATCCAAACACACCAGTTCCCTAAGATTGTACTAAACACTGAGCCACTCTTACTCACTGTAAAACCAGGAGAGCGCAGCCTATGGCATAAATAGGATTGTTTGGATGGTGTTTACTAGAGAAAGACAGCCCAGTTGCCAGCCACAGCACGTACACCAGACCATAGCCCCTGCCGTTCTGGGGAGAAGCAAGCTCTGGGATGGGCTGGTCTCCGGCGCGCATGGGCCTCTCAGACAGAAGCAGGTGATGGCTATGTCACCTTAGTCTTTTCAACTCTGTATTCAGTGTGTGTGGGCGTGAGTGGTCACTCTCAGGCCTTAAGTCTCTTGACTTTGCCTAGTGGGTGTGACAAAATCTGAGCACCTTTCTAATGCTGTGTGGCAGGCTGTGTACACATCCTGTCATTCCGGCCGCCGGCAGTGGGTACCAAACACTTCCTGCTTCTCAGGACTGCCCAGGGCCGACGCAGCAGGGATGGATGGGAGGGTGTGCTTATTTACTGATGTAGTCTTTAAACAGGGCAGGAAGGTGAGGAGGCCTCCCTGGGAATTGGTATGTGCTGGGTGTTTAATATCCACTGGACTTGTTGTCGTTTAGTTGTTGGGTCTCAGTGAGACCGCCAGAGCCCATACAGACCAAGCGTTATAGGCCTACGGTGGAGCAAATCCTCTAACGGGTGTTCCTGCACTGTCTTAGAAATTTCCCTTTTATGGCTTCTTGCACCGGAATTCGGGAAGTCCGAATTTTGTTTTTGTAGTGAAGTCTTCCCTGGTCACACGTGCGGTTCAGCTCTCCGTGGCTGGCGTCCAGCTGTGTGCGGTGACGCCGTGGGGCCGCTCCTTCCCGCCTCCCGTGGAATCCGAGACTGAGAACAGAGCGGTGGAGCGCAGATGTGCTGCCTTGAGGAGGATGTTAATTTTTTTTAATGTTTGTTTTGTTAATTATTCTGGTTAATAGAGAATAATGAAGATGGATTTCTGAATGTAGAGATTTAGAATTGTTAAAATTCCCAAAGTACTGTTAATGTTCTTTATTGATTTAAAAAAAAATCTTTTTTTAGTGTTATCACCGTGAGCTTTGAAATTTATTCTATAATTACAAATCTCATGCCAGCTGTCCCATAGACTTAAGATGTGGAGAGAAGAAAACTTAAAGCTATTGTATATCTCTTAGTGTGCATGATTAATTTAAGAGCTAGAGAAGGAAGCCCTCAAACCGTAACTAAACTTCACAATGAGCCGTTGATAAATACGTTTCCCCTCTAGCCTGCACGGCAGGCTGTGGGCTTCGGTCCTTGGCAAGTGTCCACAGGTTACTTGCTCCGTCCCCTGTCATGTCCTGCTAGCCTTCTATCATCCCAGAGGAAAAGGTGCTCAGCGCCTCGCCTGCACACAGCAGGGGTTGGATCCGTGTGAGCTTTCCCTAATCGTCTATGAAGTGTTTTCTCATCAACACCGCTGCTCGGGAGACCCACAGCCTGGGAGGGCGGGAGCTGAGCTGGCATCACAGCTATCTTCCTGCCTGTCCTCTGCCAGTTTTGGCAGCCACCTGTGCTGGAATCCTAAGCCCATGCCGCCAGCCCTTGTTTTTTCCCCGTGTCCTGTGACACTGCCCCTTTCATACTGTTTTTAAGAATCAGCTGCTGCGTTCCCCATGCCTTTGAAACAGGATCTCATTAGCCGTTCACTGTAGCCCTGGACACCATCAAGTCTATCCATTTCATATATCATCACAGATTTGAAAAGCACATGAAAATGTTTCTCCATTTTCAATATTGCGTGAGTAATGTTCCCATTGAAAAGTAATGGAGTGAAGTTGTCACTTGTCAGCATCGTTATTAAGGAGGACGAGTCTCAGATCTTCCTCTCATAATAAAATAAATCTGTCAGAAAATCATTGTGCTCACGGTTTCTCATGCCATCAGGAGATGTGGGCTTAGACTGTGGCTTTCTTGCAGCTGTCCTCGACGGGGGCACCTGGGGCCGGGGGCTGACAGTCAGGCAGACCCCCCCACACTTGCACACCCACAGTGCCCGACAGTGGGGTAGTCATGTAACATCAACAATCCATCCAAGATAATTGGCTCGGGAACTTGACGATCCAACGGATCCGCTCATGGTCCCCAAATGCTAGCATTTTTCTCAAACAGCGATATCAATATTCCTCTTTGTTTTGTGGGGGGTGGCGGGGGCGGGGAGGTTTGCAACATGACACAGTAGTTTAACTTTGAAATCACTGTTTTTCTTACTATCCAGAAGCAATAAAAGGAAACATTACCTATACCTTGATACTAATCAAGAGTGTACCATTAAGTTGCACAGCTGACTAGTTAGCAGACTTTTTTAAAATCATTCAGACATTAATTAAATATATTACATTCATGTCGTCGCTTTTCCAAATAAGCAGCAAGGGGCTCCTTTCTCCTGGGCTGCTTGAGAATGTGTTTTCTTGTTGGGCGTTCCTTCCCTAGATGGTCCATTGGTTTCTAGTAATTGAATTTTGAACTCTTTAAAAAAGAATTAAAAGATAATTTCGCAGTGGAAAGTCAGGGGGAAACTTTAGAAAATTCTCCTTAGAATGATGAGTCAGTGCAGAGAAACTTCTGGCGCTCTGCTTCTACGATGTGTGTGTATGTATGTGCGTGTGTGCACACACGCATGTGCACATATATGCCAGACCTGCGGTCCAAATCCGCACCGGCAGGCCGTGGGCAGATGGGGCTGGGGAGAAGCCCCGGGGGGAGCTGCAGCCCTTACCCAAACGCTAACTTTGCTTTGCTTTGCAGTCTCGGAAAGGGAGCGACCCAGACAAAGAGAAGAAAGGCCTGGAGAGCCGCGCGGACAGCATCGGGAGCGGCCGAGCCATCCCAATTAAACAGGTACACGGCGTCCCCCCCTCCCCGCCCGGCGCCCGGCGCCAGAGCCACACCTCAGGTCAGCCCGAGATGAGGCTGGCTCGGGCACCAGGGTTTGTTTGATGTGTTCTGTTGATGAATGTAGAAGTCACTCACTTGACATCAATTAGAAGGGGTTCCTATGAGTATTAAAATAGGATCATTAGAATAAGAAGAGGGAAATGTGACAACAGATCTAATGAAGTGCAGTCTGCCCGCCTGCATATGGAGTGTGTTTCCAGGCTGCGCTGGCTTCAAAGGCTGTCTTTGTAGCGTGGCTTTGATTGGGCCGCTGGCCGCCAGGCGACAGGGGTAAATCAGATCGCACTACAAGAGCCCCTTGTGATCACAGGAATGGCCCGACGTGGCCCTAATTTGCTCTCGCAGACGGACATCTGAACACTGTTTCAGGCTGGTCTGTAACAACGAGGCAATTAGTTGTGATAATCATAGCCGGCGTGTCAGCTGTGCGCTCTTGTTTGTAATCTGCTAATGAAGGAATCGTAACTTTGATTAGGTTCAGTTTCATTTAGACCTTATTATATAAAGGAACGCTTACAGCCGTAATGTGGGGCCTTAATTAAACTTCCTCATTACACAACAGGACTCGAATTCAAGCATTTGTTTTGGCCTAGGTTGCTAGCCTGAAATAGGTTTTCATTAGCCCAGAAACTGAGAACTAAATTACTTCAGTGTCTTCAAGTAAGAAACACTGGAATTCGTATGTGATGTATTTTGATGCTGTGTCTTGGAGTAGAATAATAATAATGGTTCGGGACCCACACTGGGGCTTCTGGAAATACGATCTTTTAGTTTGTTAAAGAAAGCTGGTTGATTTTGGTGTGTTCCGCCTGAGCGGGGGAAAGCCCTGTGGACCAGAGACAGCATTGTCTCCACGGATGGTGCTGGCAGCCTGTGCGTTCCCCTGGTTAGTCTCCCTGTGTTCAGTCCTTGTCTGCGGCTGCCAGGCAGCATTGCTCAGCCTCTGGGAGCACGTGTGGGCTCAGGCTACCTTTTAAAGGGGGGGCAGAATCTGTTCGGCAGATACAGCCAGCCCATTCCAGCAATGCAGGCTTCACTCCTTTGAAACAATGAAGGGGTTTCCTAGTGGCAAGGTGTCTTGCAGAGGGAGTACACAGGGTTTGCTGAGACGCCCAGAGCTGCGGCTACCCAACCTCAGCTGTAGTCCTGCGTGGGTCTGTGAGTTCCTGCACTCTCAGGAGGTGGGGGAGGCCTAGATGTGTTCTGTTGGTTGTGCCGCTGTCCTGGCCAGTGCTCCAATACCGGATAATGAGTGCGTGGATCAGCACATAGCCATGACAAGAGAAATCCTCTTCTTCCATGTATTTAAAAGCAAAATAAAAAACCACCTCCCACCTTGCCGGTGGGATTCTCACAATTCTGTAGAAGTCCATGCATGGTAGCTGGGTTAATTACATCCTAACTGTCTATGTTATATAATTCTAATGTATAATTTTTATACTACAGATGTTCTGCCACCTCCATGATAAAAGTCATTGAACTGTTTTTCACCTGAATGACTAGTGCTCTGGGACATTGGCTTTGAGGAGGACTTACAGATCGTCATAGAGATGGGTCTCCATCATTCCTGTACACGGAGCGTGGGTGGGAGAGCTCTTTGCCCTGTAAGAGGCCATGTGCACAACCAAGCAGACTCTAGTCTTTGCTCGTCTGTGGATGGGGCCGGCTTCACCAGCTAGGCTTTGAACATGTGCACAGATTGAAACTGACCATCAAACGTAAAATGAGTGCTGTCTAACCTGTGGAAGCTTTTCCCTTGTAAATGTTGAAAATAATCTTGTTGAAACCTAAATCATGATTTGATTTCTCTGTGACTCCTGAGAACAGGAAACCCCTTGTAGTCCCACAGGCAACCCCAGTGTGGTACCTGGCACGGTCCTAGTGTGCTTGCTCCAGACCCGAGTCCTCACCCACAGTGTGGGTGTCTGGAGGGTGTCCAAGTGCTTGAGACGCTCAGATGTGGAGTGTACAGAGAACATCTCTACTCCAGCAAGACTGGAGTTTACAGTAGTGATGTTCTGCTCACCCTGCTCAGAGCCTTTCTGTGCACCCAGCAGATTGAGGTGAGGGCTGCAGGTGGTCCTAAGCCCCCGTGTGCCTGCCTGTCTAAAGGAATGTGGTGGGAACCCATCCCCAACTCCCTTTCCCTGATGGCTTCAATCTGGAAATGAATGGAGAGGCCTGTAGTCCCTGCTGGCATGATCTAGAAGCCCAGACAGACTGATCTGTTGAAAAGATGAATGACTAAATAAGTGCTTGTTATCTACACACTTCCCACACAGCGCCTCATTTAACCCCAGGAAGTGCACATCGGGGGCAGTGGTACCATCCTTATCCTGAGGGGTTGAAGGTTCAAGACCAGGCTGAGTGGAAAGTCGTGGGGTTCTGGTTTGGACCAGGCTGTTGTGCCCACATCTGTGTTCTTCTCACCTTCCAATGACCAAAGCCTGGGAACAGCATCATTAGCAGCGAAGTGTGCTTGATCTGTGTGAACTTGACCTTGGGCAAAAGCGTTTCGTGCCTGTGGAGGGGGAGGGGGGGCCTGTCTCAGGCTGTGGTCCTGGCAGCTGCAGCTGGCCTCCCCGGGCCGGCCCAGCACAGCCTCTTCTCTCGGTGGAGAGCTCGCTGCTCCTTCCCACCTCCTTCCCTGTCCCTGCCCCTCGGCAGCATCAGTGTTTGTTTTAACTCACAGCCTGTGGTCAAGCCACAGCCTGCATAGTTGGAGCCCTGCACACTGGCCGATGGGTGCTCTGCTGGGGGCAGAGGAGTCACGTCAGAAATTCTGCAGCCTTCCTGCGGTTGGGAATGGCCACCACTTTTGGACTGGCCCTCGTTCTGATCCCTGTATATGCAGGAATCTCGTTGTGATTTGGGGTCACTGGGGTCTTCACTCGTGCCAACCAAATGCCTGTTTGTGAGGGTCAGACGTGCTCGGGTGGGTTGTTCTAACCCTTTTCAATTTGGGTTTCACAGCTTATTCATTGTGAGAACCTAGACTTTGCCCCAGTGCTGCAGTGAGCCGGAGTCAGCTCTCAGTGACTTCACACCTTTCTTTCGTTCCTCCCAATTGAAGATGTCTCGCCAACAGTAGGACTTGTTTTCTGGAACAGTGTCATTTCTCCTGAGTCTGGGGCCGCCTCGCCTTTGTGGTTCTGGAGGAGGCTGGTTCAGAGTCCTGCTTCCTTTCTTACTAATAAGATAAGGTCTATTGGAATAAAAATTAAAAAGCAAAGCAAGAAAAATAAAAGCCAGAGGCCCGCTTGGTGGCGAGTGGGCTTGTCACGTATTAATTTTTCATTGCTGTGGAGAGTTGTACATACATAATCACTTGATTGCAGTGGGAGTTAGGGAGCTCCTATGGTGTCATTTGCATAAATCTTGTTAAGTCAATGGCAGTTAATGAAGTACAAATGAGCCCGGAGAAGGTGACATGCAAATCGTGGGTGGCAGATGGGAGGTCTGTTTGGGGGCCAGCAGCTGTGTGCTCTCCTTTCTTTCTTTCTCTTTAGCATTTTTTAATCTCTATATTTGAGTACAGATACACAGTCCTAAGCCCCGGCCTCCTCCCGCTCCGCAGGTTCCAGACCAGCGTCTGGCCGTGCCCTCCTGCCCCGGCTGCACTCTCGCTGTGAGACACAGACCACCGCCCACCTCCCCTCAGGCAGATCAGAGTTGAAGAAACAAAACCCCAAAAGAAAGGCCGATCAGTTTATCTTTTTGCTTCCACAATTGCAAGTGTATTTTAGTTCCTAGAAGAAACAAACAAAACCTCCTCATGACATCTTTTGAAAGTGCATGCTTTCCCAGAGGTTTCAAAGAGTTAAAAAAAAAAATACTGTGTTTGCTTTCTGAAGCTTTGTTTGGGGGGGAGGGGTCTCCTCTGTTTAGCTGGGCTCAGAGTGAGTCTCGGGCTTGGCGTGCCTGGGGTTGGCTGACCACGAGAAATGCGGGAAGAACAAGGGCCTCACCATGGAGACTGGGCTGTGTGGAGCCCCACGCTCACCAGAGGCTGCCTCAGCCTTGGCAGGGCAGACTTGAAGGATACGGGACTCAGGAGTACTTCCTAGTGAGCTCTGAGGAGATTCGTAGGCATCAGCCAATTTGGGAAGTTTTGTGCTTGCTAATCAATCAACATCGACATTGCGAGAGGATCGAGTTGGCAGTGAGAAACGCGTCAGAAGGACAGTGACAGGGGAAGGCCGAGCCCCTCCGCCACTGCCCCTGCTCACATGGTCTCGTCCTGCTACTTCCTGGGCGGCCGTTTCCGGCCCTGGGGTCTGCAGGGTCTGCTTGAACTGGTCCGCCAGAGCAGACCTGCTTTCATGAGACTTGTGGACATACCAAAGGAAGTTGGTGTTTTCATAATCCTTTCAAGTCTTAATCGTAACCTTGATGGCAGGTGTTACGGCTGACTAGGGTAGAGTCCGCCCAGTAGAAGCCATTTCTCAGAAGTCATGTGGGGCCCCCCTCCCCGGCTGGCAGGGACAGACCTGGTATGGTGGATGCATTCTGCACCACCACCTGCCCTGAGCCAGTCTTAAGCTGCGTAGTAGTGACGCCATCGGATAGAAAGAGGGGATTGTAACCAAGCTAGAGGAGCCTCTCGCCCGGCTGGCGCAGGCCTGACCCGCGCCTCTGGAACCTGGCTTCCCACATGGCCGTGCCGGGCCGCACGGGTGGAGTGAAGACCACCTGTGAATTATGCTGAAGGCACACTGCTGTCCGCCACCACAGGCCTTGTCACAGGGAACAGACGAACACCAAGCTAGATCTTTACAGAGATCTTAGAAACACGCCCTGGTGTGGCCCTCCTCAGAAACATGGAGAGAGTGAGTTCCAAAGCTGCCTCCTTGGCGTATGAGGGAGCCGTCCGGCTATGTCCTCCCAAGTCCTCTAGGGCCTCCACGGGCACCGTGCACTGGTGGGAGGCCCAGGGGAAAGGAAGGCGGGCCAGGAACGCCACAGATTGCCCACGTGTCAGGTCAACGCTGCTTGGGCACTGGGAGCCCACGTAGATAGATCTCCAGAAGCAGGCAGGTGCATCCCGGTGCCCTGAGAGCTGCCGCCCTCCCTGGGCCGCACGGCTTCCTGTGTGGCTCCTGGCTTGGTTCACAGCAGCCTCTTCTCTTAAGGACATCACCCTGTTGAATTAGGATGACCTTGTTCACCTTAGAGACAAAAAGGGGGAGCTGAAGGCTTAGGCACCTGGTCCTTGGGGAGCACAGTTCAGCCCTTAACACACAGCTGTTAATAGACCTGCGATAGAGGCACAGGACCATGTGACTTTGAGGATCATGTGTCTGTCTTCCCAGGGTTGCAAGGAAGGCTGGTGCATGCCTACCCAACATGGAGGGAGTCCAGAGTGTGTAGAAAGCTCCATCTAGTTCATAAGAAACATATGCAATTCAGACTATGCTGACTTGAGGGCTTCTACTGCAGCTTTCTGAAGCTAGTGAACTAGTCATGCTGTGTAATGCTGCTTCAGTTCTCGTGAGATTATACTACTTAGTGCTACAACCAATTGTATATAAGTGTACTCTGTATACACAAAAATCAATTAGTACTTCATCTCTCAAAACATGTGCTTGTTATAAGCAGCACGTGCCACTATTTCCCTTTGAAATGAGGCGCCCGGGTCCTACTGAATACAGTAGGTTCATCACCCTGCACCAGGTCTTCCTGTTCACCAGAGAGCTCCATTGGGCTGGCTTTGGAAAGCAAAGGTGGCTCCTCAGGGGTGTGGTCACATGTCAGGCCTAGAGCTGGGCATATCCAGGAAAAGGATGTTGACTCAGTGTTGCCCTCAATTCTTTGGGTTATCAATTATAGCTTTTCTCTGGCCTTCCAAAACAAAAAGCAGAGAAAAAAAAAAATCAGTTGTATGACAGTGTCCTGTGGTAATGGCTGTAATGTTCAAGTGTTTACTACTACTACCATTCTTACTATTATTATTATTAAATAGTTGTATGAATGTGTTACAGTTCCATAAGTCAGATTGTGAGTACAGTGCTGCTTCTTGGTCAGTGTTACCCCTTCCTTCATTCTTAATTCATTTATGCTATAAAAGATGGTGCTCAGGTATCACCTCCTTACTGAAGGCAAGCTGTGGCAAGAGCATGGAGACTCCACGTCAACCATGAGGCCTCAGGCCCTAGGTTAGACTCCAACACAGGCATAGCTGCAGATTCTGCATGGAAGCCAGAGGTCTGTCACAACTCCCGAGAAAGTCACAGTGGAACTCACACTTCATTTCTGCAGCCCTTACTACTTGCCACATAAAGTGGTTTCTCCACTTAGACTGTATAGATGTAGACTTCTCCCGAGCTGAGTGTTGTTGTTTGAGAATAGAGTTCACAAAGCCAAGTCACCTGGGGTGAGAAGTAGCTCTCGTAGTGTTGGCAGACGTGTCCTTAAATGCCAAAGGGTATGGGCTGGGCTGACATACTCAGAGGCCTAGTCCTGAGAACTAGAGATCTAGGACTCTAGGATCTAGGGACCAGAGATTTGTAGCTGTAGGTGCTCAGGTTAGAGGCTGAGTGCTTTGGGCTTTAGTTGCCCGTGGTCCCAACACTCAGGAGTATCTGCTCAGCTCTCCGTAGCAGAGAGCAGTAGCAGCTCAGCTAGTGTCAGTCAGCACCAGCTAATGTCATAGGATACTCGGGCCTTACAGTACCTAGTCCTTCAGCACTTGGGCATTCCATGTCAGGACCCTCAGCCCTGAAGGTTTGGCGGCTCCTTGGAACTCTTCTACACTAGGGCCCTGCAGTCCCTCTCATTTCTGTCACCCCAGGCCCCCACTGTTCTGACCCCAAGTCACCCTAGAAGTGGCCACCAACTCTGGTGGCATTAGTGCAGCCACCACAGCTGCCATTCCTCTCTCCTTGCCAGTGATAATGACCGCTCCAGATAAGTCTGTTGTTGGGCGAGGAGCAGCACAGCAAGGTAATCTCCTGGCTAACTCAGAATGTAAGCAGAATAGTCTGCTTATATACCCAGGGCGGGGGTGTGGCAAGAGTGCACCGCCCCTATGCAAATGGGCATGTGCATTTGCCACCAATCCCTGCCTTCTGCAGGGCCATCAGAGAAAGTTCTCCCCCTCTGGCCTGAGCGAGAATAGTTGCATGGTAACCAGGGTCACCTAGACTTCCCCCAGGCTTGTCCAGCTTAGAGTGCGGCTGTGTGTGTGTGTGTGTGTGTGTGTGTGTGTGTGTGTGTGTGTGTGTGTGTGTGTGTGTATGTGTGTGTGAAAATACTGTACAGAAGGGTTACAATTACATGGGCAAGATAGTGAGTACATTTCTTATCAAGCATTGTAGCCTCCTCCTTTGTTTACCCTTCCCATCCCTTCACAGCCTTCCCCCAGCCCCCCCACCTAATCCTCCCCCCCCCCACCAAAATTGTAAAGTTCGTTTTCGACATGACAACTTGTACTTCTCATTGTTGCAACGGGTCCACCTGTATCCTTATTTAAACGACTTGTTTTTTTCCCCTTCCCCTCCACAAATTATACCGACATCAAATACAGTGAAAGCAGGGGTTATACTGTGGGGGAGGGACACACAAAGCAACTAAGAAATAATCTTATAAATGCTTTAGAAACAAATGCATGAAAGAAAAAATATTTAAATACATATCTTAGGGTTCATTTTCCTAACATCACCTTATCTGACCTTTTCTGCTTGACTCATATATATACTAGATATTGCAAATAAGGGAAACCATGGGACCTATGTTTCTTTGGGCCTGGCTTACTTCACTTAATATAAATGGAAAGACTTAGAGTGCTGCTTTGTAAGGCCAGACTGGCTGTCAAGTGCCTGTCTCCAGCCGGCCTTGTAGTGGCTCCCTGTGGCTGCAGTGTATTCACAGAGTGAAGGGCCCCAAACAGTAGATGGCCATGAGGACAGTCTGGACAGTCACCAGCCAAGGGGCTTCTTGGCTGACAGTCTCCTTCCCAAGTATGCCAGGTATAAGGAAGGGCCTATCAAACAGTCTATTTTTGAGTTTTAACCACTCACTGAAAGCGTTAGAGTTAAGCATTATTTAGTACTGTGAAGTGCTACAACCCCTGCCCCATGCCCCAGGGAGAGGGGACCCCCTCAGATCTGTCCTTAGCATTCCATGCTTATTTGCAGACAGCAGTAATGGGTCCAGAGCGGTGGCATGGCCCTCAGCCTCCTGCCCCCCACAGCCGCGCTCACGGCGGAGCCCGCACTCACGGCGGAGCCCGCACTCACGGCGGAGCCCGCGCTCTCGCCTCTGTGCCCGTGCACACTCATGCTCCCTCAATGGTGGCTTTTTCCTGTGGTCTGCTCCAGAAGTCCCGGGAAGCTGGCACCTTAGGATGTCTTCCTTCCTGGCTTTTCAGGAAGGACAGAGACATTTTAATCCTGTCAAAGCAAACGCACATTTGCCGCCTTACAAAGGAAATTTGTCTTCAATCAACTCACTAAGGGCCAAGTTATGAAACTGAGAACACCATTTTCCCTTGGTACAAAAGATGACAACTGCTGGGCGCCAGCGTCTCACGCCTGTTATCCTAGCGACTCAGGAGGCTGAGATCTGAGGATCACAGTTCAAAGCCAGCCCAGGCAGGAAAGTCCGTGAGACTCTTATCTCCAATAAACCACTAGAAAACTGGAAGTGCTGCAGTGGCTCAAGTGGTAGAGCACTCACCTTGAGCTGAAGAGTACAGGGACAGCACCCAGGCTCAAAGTTCAAGCCCCACAACTGACCAAAAAAAAAAAAAAAAGAGAACAATAATTAAATATGTAGAAGTTTGGTGAAAGATTATAAAATAAGCACTAAAGAGTTTGTTTGGAGACTGTATTTGTAGTTTAGTACACTTCTTGTGAAGTACTTACTAACTGATAATGTCTATAGGCTGGTGACAATGGAAATTTATTTAAAAAAAACACACACTAAATGTTTTAAGGACATCCTATGTCAGTCAGACCCACACCTCCTGTGTTTATCCCCATCTCTGCTTGGAGTGCAATGAGAATCAGCCCAGTTGCCTCGTGAGATCTGGCAATGCTGTACCACGTGCTCACTGCACATGTAGTACTATTGTTGCTATTCAGTAGTACAAGGAGGTTACAGTTCCTAAAGTTATGTATGAGCACAGTTGTTACCCCTGACATCTCTCCCATTTCCCCCCATCTATCCCTCCCCTCAAGTTACGAAGCTCACTTTGTAGATGATGTACACTGGCTGTAATGACTACATTTGCTCACCCTTGTCCCCCCTCAAAACGTGTTTCCACTTCCCAGTATTCATTTTGACAAATAATGTATTAGTTGTTCAGAGGAATTAGACCTTTAGATTCCTTCTGTAAATATGCCCTCCTTTATTCACTTTGTGTGTATATGCATGGAACCCTGGGTATGTTATCGTGCATGTTTGTATTTTAGATCTAGCTTCCACATAGAATTCACATATGAGTCCACATTTACTTCTCCACCCACCTCAGGTATATGGTCACCATTGCAGAACTGTACAGGGATGTGTGTTAAAGTGTCCTTGTTGCTTCCCCCCACCCCATTCACTGAGTGCTCACGACAGTCTTCCTGCCGGACTTAGATCAAATGTAAAGTGCATTCTGCTTGGGGACGGCAGTGGAACATGGTGTGTTAGGTGGGAGACTGTCTTGTCACCCGGACCATCGCATGCCAGGAGCCGCTGTGGGCCTGAGGCTGCTTGGACAGGTCAGGGTTGGTCTCGGTGGGTTGCATGTCCTTGCTCCCTGGTGATGCTGGGCTGGGGCCTGTGCTGTTGCATCCCCTGACTTGGGATTCATCCCTTTTCTACTGCTCAGTGTCTGTGATAGCCCAGATCTCCCAATCCTCTGCGCCCTGGTCAGATTCCCTCTGTTCTGATAAGGCTTGCCGAAGGCCTGGCGAGTCTTCCCTCCGTGACACTCCACACCTTGCTTTGTCTTGGGGTCTGGCTTCCTCGTCCGCCACGTGTCCTCTCCCTGGCTTCCTCTGGGGCAGGCTCAGGTGTGGTGGCCCCCACCTGCCCAGCAGGGAGGGAAGGGACAGAGGACGTAATGGTGATGCTTGTGGTAGAAGTAGCAATAAGAAGAGAAGGTGAATAAACTTTATTTTTCCCCCAAACAACGTCTTGTTTGTCTAAGAATAGGTTATGTTGGAGAAGTTGCACTGTGCATTATACTTTAAAACATAGTGTAATTTTTATTCATCATTTTCTAGGTTTAATTTGCATGTAAGATGCTCTATTCAGATTACACAAAAGTGATCGCTTAAAAAAGAACACCTTGAGCTGGGCGCCAGAGGCTCATGCCTGTAATCCTAGCTACTCAGGAGGCTGAGATCTGAGGATCATGGTTCAAAGCCAGCCCAGGCAGAAAAGTCTGTGAGACTCTGATCTCCATTAAGCCACTAGAAAACCACAAGTGATGTTGTGGCTCAAAAGGTTAGAGCGCTCGCCTTGAGCTGAAGAGTACAGGGACAGCGCCCAGGCCCAGAATTCAAGCCCTATGACCGACCAAAAAAAAAAAAAAAAAAACACCTTGTTAAAATCTTTGTCACTGACCCAAAATCATGGTAGAAAACAGCTGTCTTTTAAAACTTACCTATTCTCATTATTTGGGGTGATTCATACTCTCTTTTTCAGAGCCCCTCTAAATCAATGTCTTCATGTTCATAAATTCACTCACAGGGAACTTTTTACTATGTCGTCACAGATTTAAATGACTCTATGCTGTTTTATTGGTTGCCAGATCTGTGATCTGTGCTCCCTTGTCAGCCTGGCTCCCTAGGGTGAGCACAAGTCTTATCCCAGCAGCCCTGTAAGGAAAGCAGTTTTATTCTTTGCATTTTACAGATGAGAAAACTGAGGCTCACCTTGGGTGCCTTCCTAAAGCCAGAGACATAAAGCTTCAAACGGAGGTCTGCTTATTCCAGAAACCTGTGGTCTTCACATGAAATGGCCCCACCTGCCTCGGGCCTTCCCATGTGACTTTATGAGTTACATTTCAACCCAGGCAGCACAGGTGACCCTTGAGGGTCAGCTGCGGAAGCATGAGCGCGTGGGGCTTCAGGGAACAGCAACGCCTCTGGCAGGGTCCCTTCCCTGATGCAGAAATCCTCTACGAGTATTCAGCAGCGCTTATTTGTAATTGAAGTAGGTGGAATTCACTGTGGTTTTAATTAGTTGATTACTAGTTCTTTAAAATGTACTGTACTCGCTGTGGATCTTGCAAATTGGTAACTGGTAGCTACCAGTATAATTAAATATTTCAGCACACTCGGCTCCAGTAGCATTGAACTGTGAAGAAATAATGTTGTCTAGCCAATCAAAAAGAGATACTTGTAAACTCATTTACAGCATCAGTGTGTGTGTTAAGACCATCACAGAGATGCTTATTGCAGGAGAAATTAAAGATACAATTTTGTGCTAAGAGGCAATATAGAAATTAGTTCCTGAATTACTTGTTAATTGATTTGGTAATTCCCTCGGGACTGCATGCTCTTTTTTCCTCTTTTTGTTGTTGCATTCAGTTAACAGTGACTGTTCTCAATGCAATGAAAATATTTTTCACACTTAGATTAGATATGCACTTACACCACACTACCTATGTTCGTATTTGCAGTACAAAAAAAAAATTGGTCCTAAGTACAACAGTATTTATCTCAGGCATTTTTTTAATGTGTTCCCATGAGGGAAACTAGTGGATTCACGTGACGGAAAAATTTTAGCAGAAGGAAAGCGTGTTTTTATGTCTCATGTTTACAAGTCCTCTCCCTGACTTTTTTTTTTATCAACGGTAGAGGAGATTTCGCAGACTTGATGTATGGAAGTCTTTTCTTACTGTTCGCAATTCAGCAAGAATAACTTAGAGAAAAAAAGACCATATGTAGAAAAGTCAAGATGACTACTGGAAATGCCCTCTGAAGAGAATGCGACTTGTGGATCTCAAACGTGGAAAAGGAAGTACCTGGCAAACCCTGAGCTGGTCAGAGATTGCACTCTGACCTGGCCACCCCTCCCCCTTCCTCCTGGGAGACAAAGGGGAAATGACCGTGGCGTTTATGCCCCTGTTGATGCTGCTTGTGGAGAAGAGACAAACTACTCATCCTCTTGAGTTTGAAAGGCAGAACAACTCCCGTGGCCTTGGCTTCCTTCAGTGAAACACTTAACATCTTGTGGACTAGGCCCCCCAAAAACAACATGAGAGACGTTTTGAAAACTTACCCTCCCTACCGTTACCTACACATAACAAATATTATCCATTCACTCATGTAAGGCACGTGGCATGCTTGTCCCAGTGTCTCCTTTTTTAGAGAGATCATATTTTACCTTCAGTTAGAAAATGCAGAAATGGTCACACTTAGCAATTTCTTCTCAAAACGACCAGGATGTGGTTTTAGCCTATTGGTTAATTTAACAGAATTATTCGTGTATTCATCAAGTAGATACAGTTGTTTGCACGTTGTTGGTGCGTATATACAGTGGAGCATAATATTTAATCTGAAAGCCATCTCAGTTTTAGCTGGGCCCAGGGGCAGAAGCGACCTGCTCAGTGAGGCTCACAGTGAGAGAGAGAGAGAGGCACCCCCAGACGGACACACTGGTCTAGCTACATGGACTCGTGCGTAAGCAGCCGGCATGTGCTGTTGCCTGCACGCCGGCAAGCTCCAGCTCCCCGGAATAGCTGTATCTTCCTTATTCAGAGGATTCAAGGGCCGGGTCTCAGCCTCTACCACTTACGCATGCTGGTGGGCAGGTGTGCTGTCCGCCTGACTGAGGATAAAGGAAAGATGAGCTCTAAATCTCATCATGCACTTAGTTTTATTACTTCTAATTCCATTTCCACTGCTTCACTTCCCTGTACTTTTTTTTAAACATGATTTTCACAGAACCAGCTATGCTCCAAGTTACTTAACAAGGCTCCTGTAAGGTACCTGTACTAAACCCCACCCTCTGCCAAGTGACTAGAAGGCAAAAAACCCGGCCAGATAACCCCGCAGCTGTGGCTGTGTGGCCTCTCCCCCTGTTTCTCTGGCTCGATTAAGTTGTCAGGTGCCCGGATTGCTCCCTCTTGCTGGAGCACGCTACCGTCCTGAGGAGGCCGCTGCATGCCGCCATGCTGTCTTAGTCATCCTTGCCGATGCCTTGCCCCCCGTTGCAGAGGAGAAGAAATGCAAGTGCTTCCGAGATGACAAGGGCACAGCTGAAAACGTAGTGTTTTACAAATAGAACATGTGCCTTCTGCCCTATAAGTGTGTCTCTCATTTGACTATAATTTCTATTACTCATCACATCCCTAATCGTCTTCAAATGTTTGGGTGAAGTCAGTTGTCTACCAACACCGCCTGTGTGTGCTGTGGTTTGGGCTTTGACTTATGCCTTGGGACCAGGGCACACGTGAGCTGCCCTGCCCGCAGCTGAGCGTTTGGAGCCGGGGGCGGGGCTGACAGTACACTCCAAGGTGATGGAGATTTCCGCTTGATATTTCTTGTGATATTTCTACACTTTAATGACTATTTCTACTAAAACTTGTACTAATAATTTTTAATGGTTCACATTGAGTAGGTGACATTTTGATACATTAATGAGTCTTATCAATGACTTTTAAAAGTTCTTTAGTATGCTAGGATACTTTTCCTCCCCCCCCCCCCAAAAAAAAAAGGAAAAGCGAGGCGTGGCCACGCCTCTGCTGCCCATGCAGCAGAGTCCTGTGTAAGGCTGGGGTCGACACTAGATCACTTGTCCAGATTTCGTTTGAGCAGAGTGAGCCTCCTAGGTACAAGGGTGTTTTCAGGAGTGCTGCACCCTGGAACACAGAAGGCCAGCGGGGCAGTGTGGGAGGAGTGGACGGGGAGCGGCAGCTCCGAGGGGTGGCTCCCGCGTGGACCGAAGGCCGTGGCAGCGTGGAGGGAGCAGGATCCCCCCAGGGGGGCTTTCTAAGCCCACCAGGGTCCTGATGAACATACATCAACACATGCTGACTCATGAAAGTGTGCATTTTGACAGCCTCGTAACGAGCATCCCAGAGAAAGACGAGTGTAGACTGTCGTTTTGAATTTCAGCTTCCTGGGAACAAGTCTTCCCTGGTTGTTCTCCGATCTGCGGGAAATAGTGCACATGCCTTGCGCACCGGGCCTGAGAGGGGCGGCCTTTGAGAGCCTGGGGCTGTGTGGTCGGGGTGCCAGGCGCTGAGCTGACCCCTCTACGTCAGCCCCGGGACGGTGTGCCCCACGAAGCCGGGGCTGCTCAGTATTGTCACTGTGTTCCTGTTGGCCGCCAGCAGCTCTCAGTACGCACCTGTGACACCTGCGCTCTCACCACCCCTCCTCAGGTGTTCCAGACGGATTGCAGACAAGGCCTGGGGAAGCCAAGGGAAGAATTGCCGATGGGGTGACTTTAGTGATGAGCCTCCACTGTTGAGAGACAGAGGGGAGTCCGGCGTGGGAAGAAGGGCAGGGAGGGGCGTCCCAGCGCTCCCGCTCACCCCACCTTCGGTGGGCTGGCGCACTGGTGCTGGTGATGTCTCTCCGTCTACATAAATGTGACAGGCATCACAGACCCGGCTCTGCCTGGCTGCTTGGAGGAAATTGCAATGTCGTGGGTGGGCACAGAAGAACCAAAGGGGAGCTTTCTGTGGGGACAGGTGACATTCCCCCCGTGTGATCAGAGGGAGTCACAGGAAATCCTCGCCCTGGAGCCCGGGTGTAGCCGGGCAGGAGACAGAGAGCGGTGAGATGACAGGCAGGCACACTGACTTGAACTCCAGGAAGATGCCCCCATGTTGAAGGCGTTGGGATAGGGGCACAGCAGTACAAACAGGCGGCACTCCGCTTACACCCACGGCATGAAAATTCTGTGGGTCGCAAATGCATTCCTTTCCCCTGGCCTGCTGCACGTCCTGGCTCAGCCGTACCACACTCCAGACTGTTCTTTTGGGGACCTGGAGCTCAGGGGGAGTCGCACCTGCTACTGCTGCGGCTGCCGCCGCTGCCACCACCACTGCTGCTGCTGCTGCTGCCACCCCAAACAGATCTAGACCGCTAGTCACCAGCTAGGAAGAGGTTCCGGTTCAAATTTTGAAGTAATTTCTATTGAGTGCGGTCACTTTCATACCACCATGAAGCCAAACATCTTAAAGCATCTCTTCCTTGGATGACTGTATCAGGCCCTGGGCCCTACCACACAGAAGCTATTTCATGCTGTGGGTTGAGGCGGGGAGGTTTACCCATGGAAGAGTATCTTGGGTACTTGCAAATTTGGGCAACTGTGATTAAAGCCACCACAGATCCTGTGCAGGCTTTTGTGTGGACCAGAGTTTTCAACTTTCTTCATGTGGATCCTGGAACCGGTCAGGATTTCTGGGTTTGAAAGAAACCCAGACTTAACCTTCCACAGTGGCAGCTCGCTCTGCTCCCTGCCATCAGCAGTGGTATTCCTGTCGCTCCGCAGCTGTGCCAGATCTTGATGCTGATGGTGTAACTTGGGCCATTCGGGCAGGTGGGTGGTGGTATTTCCTCGTTTTCATCTGCCTTTGCTTGACAGCGTAGGATGCTAAGCATTTTCCATATCTTTACATGCCATCCTCATGACTTCTTTGGTGGGATTTCTGTTTATACCTTCTGCTCCAGTTGTTAATCAAGTTTGGTCATTTTCTAACGTGGATTTTAAGAGTTCTTTGTACATCTTTTTTTTGGGGGGGGGGGGTCCGGTCGTGGGGCCTGAACTCTGGGCCTGGGCGCTGTCCCTCATCTCCAGCTCAAGGCTAGCTCTCTACCACTTGAGCCACAGCACCACTTCCGGCTTTTTTCTTTTTGCTTATGTGGTGCTGAGGAATCGAACCCAGGGCCTCAGGCATGCAAGGCAAGCGCTGTATCACTGAGCCACCTTCCCAGCCCCTCTTTGTACATCTTTAAAAAAAAAAAAATAGTCCAATGCCATTGGGTACCTCTGACTCATTCCT
This sequence comes from Dipodomys merriami, assembly GCF_024711535.1. Taxonomy (NCBI): domain Eukaryota; kingdom Metazoa; phylum Chordata; class Mammalia; order Rodentia; family Heteromyidae; genus Dipodomys; species Dipodomys merriami. The sequence continues at coordinate 3,868,671 of NW_027202270.1, read as the reverse complement.
GTAATCCTAGCTACCCACGAGGCTGAGAGCTGAGGATTGAGTCAAAGCCAGCCTAGGTAGAAAAGTTCACGAGACTCTTACCTCCAAAAATCTACCAAAAAGCTGGAAGTAGAGCTGTGGCTCCAGTGGTAGAATGCTAGCTTTGAGTAAAAAAGCTCAGGGGCAGTGCCCAGACGCTGAGTTCAAGCTCCAGGACTGGCACCAGAACAAATAGTCAGCTGCTCCTCTGGCAGATGTGGCTTGTTAGCCACCTGCCAGTCCTCCTCACTCCCACGTCAGCGTGCTTCCCCTTGTCGGTGGAGCTACCAGTTTGTCTGTACCTTGGTCTTGTTGGGCCTCACCTGTAATATTTCACTCATGCTTTTTCTATTATTTAATAGAGCCAGTGTCAGCCATTTCTGCATTGTTGAAAAGCCCTTTTCGTGAATATACCTGTAACTCTTGATGAAGTAATTGCTCAGAAGATGAGAAAGGGATCATATGTCCTACGTTTTGTATTGTAGACATTCCAGGGCCAGGCTGGGTGCCTCGCAATCATCAGCTGAGAACACCATTGCCGTCTTAGCTTATTGACTAGATGGCCGCATGCAGAGCGGGCCCCGCTGAACCTTGCACAGCCAGAGGTAGCATGGTGCTGGCTGGCCAGCAGGCATGTACCAAGGTCAGCTCTGAGTTACAAGCTGTGGTGGCGACCACCCCAGGACGGTGATTGGCTGGTGCTGACCTGGGCCACCACCTGGCCCTGAGGCTACATCTGGAGGAGGCACAGCCCAGAGTGCAGACAGGCCAGGAGGGTGGCAGGCAGCGGCAGCCGGATCGAGGCGGTTCTGGGGCAGGGATCCCCGCGGTGCGGTGGAAGCCTCCTCTCCTGCACCGAGTGGAGCAGAGGCTCCCTGGTCTCCCCGTGGGCAGGGCCGGGGTGGCAGGAAGGACTGGTGGAGAGCACGCCATGCAGACACATGCCAACGCAGGGAAAAACCCAGGGCCCGAGGAGGGCTGCCTGTCCCCACGCTGCCGCTCCAGAGTCTGGTGCCTTTCCAGTCCCCACCCCACTCCCCACGGTCCAGGGCCCCCACCCCTGGGCGCCACCCCGGCCCTCCTCCCATGGGGCCACGGGGCAAGGGGCCTGGACTCCTTGTAGAGCTGAGTCTCGCTTAGGAGACAAGGCGACGCTGTCCCCTGACTCTGTGATGAGCCCTCTGCCCGCAGGTGGCCAGCGCAGACGCAGGAGTGCGGTCCTGTGCACACGTCACTCACACGCGTGCAGTGGCAGCGTGAGCCCCGTGGAACCATTCTGACCACAGCGCGGCCCGTCCTCCTCTCTCGCCCAACCCTTCAGAAACTACCGGTCACAACCACCGTGGTGCCTGCGTGGCCGCTCACGGGAAAGTCCTGTGCCCACCCTGGCGGGCTCTACACACGAGCCGGCCTCTCCGAGCACCGCCACAGTGCCACGCAGGCCCGTGTGGCCAATGGGCATGGCGAGGGTGGTGGAGGAGAAACTGTCCCCCAGGTAGGGAGAGGCGGGCTGCCGCCAGGCACATTCTTGGTGCCCCTCCGTGTGGGATGAAGTGCAGGCTGTGTTTCCCAGACACGCGGCTGCCATACCCGGCTGCACTCCTTCCTGTAGCAGTAACCCCGCCGCTGGAGCTCCTCCTCCCCGCGCCGCCTCCTGTCCCCAGGGCGCGTGGGAGCCAGGCCGTGCCCCCCCCAGGTGGCAGGGCGGGGTAACCTCACTGACCTTGCCGAGTTGATGAGCGCCAACAGGGCAGAGGTCCCCCGTTCTCTCCAGCCTAACCCATAATTAGAACTCTTAGCTCACATCTTGGTGCCGGCCTTGAGAAAATATTTTATCTGGAGTGTCAATTTTTTGGGGCACCTTGCACTGGAGTTCACATTCATTTTCACCAATTATTCATTTAGCAGACTATTATGAAGGAGGGTAGGAAAATGCCATTTCCATAAAGGTCACCTAAGAAGGAGAGGCCCTGAAATAAGCCAGGCCGTGAGAGAAGGCCTGGCTTCTTGGGGACTGGAGAACCCCTAGGGCCATGCAGCCGGGGGGGCCGGGGAGAGAGGGGGGCTTGTTTGATCCATAAATTGTGATGGACAGTAATGGCTTTCAGAAATTAGATGAGGACAGTCTCACCTGTGACCTTGGGGTCTCCTTTCTGCCGGACGGTCTGGCCCCCTTCCACCTCCCCGGCCCTCCCCCACTCCCAAACTGAGGCCGAAGGGAGCTTTCTTCTGTGAACCGAGCCCTGTCCCTGACTCCCTTGTCTGCCTGTCTCCCAAGTCCTCCACAGCCTGCCCCCAGGCTCCCGCAGCCTCCCCAGAAGCCCTGTGGGTCTCTGATGGCCTCTGTGGCTCTTCCTTCATCCACCTCCTGTCTTTCCCGGGAACTTCCTACTCCTGAAAATGCTGCTCTTGGGAGTCTGTCTGGAGCCCTCCCAGGCTTCTCCCAGGCCTGGACCTCCTTGGCTCCTCCCTATGGGTCCTCCTAGCATCTTGCTTATTCCTTTGTTAAGTTGTGTAAACTTTTCCCAGTAGCAGCCTGAGAGGGGCTGTCAGTGTCTGACTCTCCTCAGGGACTGTGGCTTCCTAGAACCCAGAGCCCTTGATGTGTAGCCCCGTGCTGGCATGTCAGAGCGAGATCTTGTCTCCTTTGCAGGGAGTACGCACCGTGTTAAATGCCATTCCTGCTGTTTGCTAATCAGTATGTATAGAAGAAGAAGATCACAGTAATGACTGGATGCCGCTTCTCAGGGAGATGGAAGAGGCGGCCATGAACAGCCAGTGGCTGGAGAGGCTCGGGCTGTCACCGGGATTATTAATATGTTGTAAAGACATTTTGGGGATTCCGCCATATTTTGTATGGTTGCCAACAAAATGTTGACAGTTGTATTGTGGTTAATAAATTCATTTAGATTTATAAGCATTGTTTACAGAACCTGTTCGCCTGCTGAAACTCTAACAGCATCTGTTCCTTCTTACTAATTAACTGCTAATTACGAATGAGCTTTGTGTGTTTGTCAGTGTAACTGGCTCATGCATTTTGTAAGGAACATTAACAAATTGATTTACATAGCAGCAAAGCAATCAAAAGAGTAAACTGAACAGCAAGCATCGAAAGCCCTTTAGCCGGTTTTTGACTGAAGTAAACTTTTGATGCTATAAATACTGGCTTAAATTTTTGTTACCTTAATTCTTTGGTAAGGGTACAATGATCAGAAGCAATGTGGAACAAGCAGCAGCCAACCAGAGAGGCCTGAGGGGGCCTGAGGATTGCTGCGGGGCTCCTGGGGAGCTACAGGGAGCGCTCCCGCGGGAAATGTGCCCCGTCTCTGTGAGAATGCTGGGTTTTTTTTTTAATTTTGATTAAAAAATTGATCAAGATATATTTTACTCATAAAATTCATGTTAAATTGAAACCTTGTTGTATTACTACTTAAAGACTTTGTGTTTGTGTGCCCGTTCTGGGGCTAAAGTGCAGGCCTGCTCACTGTCCCTGAGCTACTCTCTTGCTCAAGGCTAGCACTCTACCACTTGAACCACAGCTCCACTTCTGGCTTTTTGGTGATTAAATGGAGATAAGAGTCTCATAGACGTCCCTGCCCAGACTGATTTCAAACAGAAATCCTCATATCTCAGCCTCCTGAGAAGCTGGGATTACAGGTGTGAACCACTCATGTCTGGCTAACAATAATTTAAAAAACAAAGAACAAAAAGTTCCTTTTGAGATCCACACAGTAGCACCCGGGGTTGTTCCTGGACTGTCACCGGAACCCTGGCAGGTTTATGAATACTAAAGTAAATGGCAAAGCAGCCTGCTGTGGGTGCTTGGCCAGAAAGAAAGGCTCAGTCTAGTGTGGCTCCATCACACGTTTCCCCCTCTGGGCCTCTCGGAGTTCGACGCTCCTGATGTGGATCCTGCAGTCCAGGGCAGCCTCGGGGCCTGGCCCCCATGGTAGAGAGCCTGCTTTCCAAGCTCAAGGCCCTGAGTTCAAACCCAGCAACTCCAAGACAGAGGAGCAGACCTTCTCTGGAGCCTGCAGCTTCCTCACCACCTTCTCCAGACAGCAGGAAGAAGGGGAAGACAGTCTCCACCATTCCGAGTAGACCTGGCCTTTCATATCCAGATCCCCAAGGATCAGGCCCGTGGGGTGTTGCTAGCATCACCTCAGCTCTTAAAGGTGAGCTTAGACAAGGGAGACAGACACAAAGAAAACTGGTAAGCACATTGCTGGCTCACTCACAGTGAAGCTGGAGATCCCTAGGCAGCCGGGTGGGTGGACAGGCAGGCGGACAGACAGCACCAGTGCTGTTAGAAAGGCCCAGGCTAGCATGCATAAGAGCGTTGCAGTGTCCTGCTGTGTTCACTGAGTCGGGTCACTCCCTGTCAAGGGTCAGGGAGCATGGGGTGCTCAGGGTCAGGGCTGTAAGGAAGGTGGTGGGGTTGATACTGGGTACAAAGACACAGGCTTTGCAACGAGACCCAGCCACAAGCCTGGGGCAGATCCCAGCTCCCCTTCTTGGGCTCATCTGTAGGACTGGCGTGACAGATCAGCTCACTGTCTCCATGGCTGCCCCTGGGTGAGGATGATGGATAATGTATGTAACACATAGAGGCCCATAATAATAGCTCAGTAAACAGCAGTTCCTGTCACCCTGTGTGTCTATTAGAGTAGCTGTGTGTAGATACTAGAGTTTTAACTTCACTAGATCATAGTAATTACATATGGGGAGATGAGTCTTTTTTCTCAACAGTAAATTTATTACTCCTAATTCCAGATAAAATGTAAAAAGAAAATTAAGGACACATAAAAACGGTATGGAGAGTAAAAGCATGCATAAAATGTTTGGAGGGAATGTAAACGTTGTTTCGCAAAGCTATAACATTTGACTGGCAGCAGTGCCGTTCAATGAATGTAATTAATGATAGTGTTGAGGGAAACCAAGTTGTCCTCGATGAATATTTGCTTTCAAGCTAAGTTTGAAAGCAAATGTGTTTTGTGTATTCACAGGTATGTCTTCGGGAGGATGAGGGGGCCAAAGAACTCAAGGGGAACAGGGTGAAAAGGGGTAGCAATGGAGTTATGCGAAACTGAAGAAAGTGAACTGTATAGCTGGTGTGTGGAGACGGAGGGCCGGGAGCGAGCGAGGGAAGAGACGATGCTGTAGGAAAGGAAGTGCACCCGTTACCTCACTCTGATTGTAATCGCCTCTAGCGTAACAAGAACGTAAACTTTTACAGAAAGAGACAAGCTCTAGCACTGGACCACACACATGCCAAATCCAAATTAAACTCATCTCCTAAAGGGAATATCTAGTGCCCACATTGTCTAAGACAGTAAGGTCTGAGGATGGGCGTGTTTACCTGACATCTCTCGCCTTTCTACTGTTTATTGGGCCCGTAGTCGGCCTTGACAGCCACTTAAAAAAAAAAATCTGTGCTCCGACATCACATGGTGGAGGAAGAGAAGGGATGGAAGCCACACTTGCTATGGGATTTATTCTTCCATGGAATATTTTCGAGCCGTAAGCACTGAAAAAATAGTTTGCTTTGAAATCCGATTTGTGGTTCTCATGTCGGCCAGCATTTGGTGAACCTGTACGTGTGGGGCACCACCAGGAGGTACAGGAAGCTCAGAGCCTGGTTAGAAACGCGGCTGGGGCCCCGGGCCCCGGGGAGCGAGGAAGGAAGTCCAGGTCCTGTCCTGTCTCTGGCTGTGACAGCAGGCATGGGGCCGGGGAAGGGGAGGGCTGGCGTGACTTCTGGGCAACCGTCCTCCATCCCCAGCTTTTGGGAAGTCTCTAGAAGTCATCGGTGAATAGAAAGCCTTTCGCTTGGAATCCCATTGATTAAGACTTCTTTAACAAAGCATAAATTAGAATACAACGTTTTGGAGTTAAGTGAGGATACCCACACCCCTTCTGAGACTTTTCTGGTTGAAATTTTACCCCCCAGGAATTTGAGCTGGGAAGCACACAGTGCTCTTTAAGCTAGCTTGGAGGATTGGAGGATTTGTGCAAGAGGTAGAGTGCTGGGTACTTGGCAGAGAGTTAAGTTGGATGTTTAGCACAGCAGAGGTCTGGATGTCAGAAGACGCATCCATGTGTCTGCTCCGGGGCCCCACGCCGCTTGGAATGACAGTGATCTTTGACGGAAACCTTACAAACAATAGAGATTTGAAGTGTCTAGAGCACAGGCCGGGCTCTTCTAGTCACATATTGTACGTGGACCAGCGGTTTTTCAGGTCTGGGGTGGTGTGTGTGTACCACATGGAGAGATACGGTGCACTCCCTCCGTGGCACTGCTGATCATTGGCCTGGATGGGGCCGGTGTGTTTATTCTCAGAGATGTTCACTGGAGAAGTTAAAGGCCACGCCAAAGCCTCAGAGTGGAGGAGGGTAGAACTCAGCCCCTGCCGGTGCACGCACGCATTCGCGTGGGGTCTGCTGTCGTCTCTCTGCTGGGAACTTTCAAAATAGGAGGAGCATTTGTCTTTTCAAACATGAAATGGTTCTTTATTTTTCGATTATTATCATTGAAAGACATTTTTGTAGCTTGATTTCCACTCAGAAATAGATGTCACCAAACCAGGATAAGAGAAACTTAGAAAGAATTATGAACTTCTTCTAAAATGAGAAAGTCAATGAAGGGAGGCGGCATAACCAGAAAAGGGGAAAATTAAAATCTGGAATAATTTATGGGCAAAATAATTTTCCAGCTAAGAGTGTATTAGCTGTGTATTCAAAACATTTTAGAGGGGAGGTTGTAATAAGGCCACATTGTGATTGGGGGAGTCCTCAGGCTCCCTGCAGCCCGGGGCGGCAGCTTTCTCCCCTTGGACCTGGGGTTGTGACAGCTCAGGCAGTGTCCCCCACAGCAGGGACACACCTGTGGCACAGGCTGTTGCGACAGCAGCCACTGGCTTCAGCCACTGTGCTGACCATGTAGAAGAGGAAATGGCCGAGGGGCGTTGACCTGGGCAGAGACAGACACTGTATTTCACTTTGGCACAGACAGAAGTGGAACCACCCCCCCCCCATCCCCTCCAGCCTCCCTTCCTGTCCTTCCGTTAGTGTTCTGCAGTGCGAGGTATGTGCTCAGCGGTCATGGGCCCACGTTCACCCATGTTTGCTGGCCGGAGTGGAGGCTGGGCCAGGGGTCAGGCACTCTCCGGAGGGGACTCCGGTCAGGAGAGAGCAATCCCACGAGAGCCTGAGAGTTGAATGGCCGAGGACGGAGCGAAAGCTATGGAAGACCACGGCTATGGGAACGGGCATGTGAAGAAGCACCCATAAATAGAGAGATGCAGCAGGAGAAGGGCTGGGAGAAAAAAAAAAAAAAAAGATGTGCTTTTCTAAAGAGGATAGTAAAATAAGCAGAGGGTTAAAAACATCCATGGGTCTGGGGGCCTGGGAAGACATAGATGGCCGACCAGAGAGTGAGCAGCAGCCGGCCAGTGTGTGGGAAAAAAGACAATTCTGGAAGGTGCCAATGACATGCAGTAATAAATGATGCAAAAATCACCTACTCAGAGGTCTCATTCTAGAAGAAGCGGCCAGCCATCTTGCTCAATAATAGTAAACCCTGGACTAGACACACATTTATTTTAAAATTAGTAACTTGCTATCATTTAGCAATTTGTAAAGAATTACCAATATTTATCTAGGATGTTGTACATGTAAGCGTAACAGTTCAGCTTTATGTTGATGGTCGCATTTCATTTCCACTAAGGACTGGTTCTTGCAGACAGCTCGGGTTTCTTCTTCCATCTTTAGTTGCTGAAAACATAAATGATACTGTGCATACGTCCCTGTGCGTAGACTCCCCGGAGCGGTGGTCTGTTTTCTCTCCTCCCTCTAGGCTGCTCTCTTCCTTCTCACTAATCCCGTAAGTCTTCCCCACACACATCAAGGAACTGATTAGCAAGTATCTGCATACTTGAGAGAAATTATGGATGCTTGTGGATCGCCATGTTTACCTGTATCTACCAGGTTCCATCTTGGCAGAAGCCCAGGCCTGGCCCCCACTTGCCCTCCTCCCATCTTTCTGCCTTTGGCTCTTCTCCTCTTCTTGATGTCCAGAGCAAAGGGCTCACGGGCAGCTTGCCTGCTGCCACGACGTGCAGGTGGCTTGGTCTAGAGTGATTGAACAGGCTGGCACAGAAGTGGAACCCCCCTCCCATCCCCTCCAGCCTCTCTCTCAGCCTCCCTTCCTGTCCTTCCGTTAGTGTTGTGCAGTGCGACGGGTCGTCCCCCAGCCCTCTACCCCAGCGTTCACAGAAGCTGCAACCTTGTTACCCCCAGAAATCCCGGTCACCTCCCAGTGCCCTGTCGTGGTCAGTTCATAGGATGCTTTCCCTCATCCCTGTTGGCAATGATAGGTATTTTATCTGTTCATCATTTCAAATAAAGAAATGTGCTTATTACTCTGCCACAAATATTTCTTCCATTTTGAGCATCATTTTTAACATAGCTGGTCCTTTGAATTTAAAGACATTATTACTGAGAAGCATGCTTGTGGTAAGCACCAATGCTGACAGTTCTGGGTTTTTTGTTTTGTTTTGTTGTCGGTTGTGGGGCTTGAACTCAGGGCTTGGATACTATCCCTCAACTCTTCAGCTCAAGGCAAGCACTCTACCACAGCGCCACTTCCGGTTTTCTAGTGCTTTATCGGAGATAAGTCTCACGGACTTTCCTGCCCGGGCTGGTTTTGAACCGTGATCCTCAGATCTCAGCCTTCTGAGTAGCTAAGGTTACAGGCGTGAGCCATCGGTGTCCGGCTTTTTAATGGATTTTTTTTTTTTTTTTTTGGTCAGTCATTGGGCTTGAACTCTGGGCCTGGGTGCTGTCCCTCCGCTCTTCAGCTCAAGGCTAGCACTCTACCACTTGAGCTACTGCACCACTTCCACAGTTCCGTTTTTATATTGTTTGTGTAAGTCTTATATAAAATTAAGGACATGGGTCTTGAAAACTAAGTAGAAGTTGGACACAGTGGCTAAAGCTTAAATCTTAGCTACCTGGAAGACAGACATTTGAGGGCATAAAAATTTATGAGAGTCCATCTCAACAAATAGCCAGATGAGCTGGGATGTAGCTCAGTGGCAAAGCGCTTGCCTAGCAAGTGCAACATCCTGGGTTCGATCCCCAGTACCAAAAAAGAAAAGACAAAAAAATACAGTTAAAAAAAAAAACAAACAAAAAACAAATAGCCAGACACAGTGGCATGCCCCTGTAATCCTAGCTACATTGCTAGGCCCAGCACTGTGCACCTGCCATCCCCAGCGACAGGAGAAGCACTAGTAGGAAGAACTCTGCCCAGGCCTGGCTAGACATAAAACAAAACTGTACCTCAGAAATAATACAAAGTGGCTGGAGCTATAACTCAAGTGGTGGAATGCCTGCCTAGCAATGAGGTCCTGAATTCAATACCCATGACCACAAAAAAAGAAGAAGAAAGGAAAGGAAGGAAAGAGAAGGGAGGGAGGGGGGAGGGGAGTCCCATTGCCATGACAGACCAGAGCCCTTCCAGGCCAAGTGCATCTCTGGGGTCTCCATCACCCCTGACTCTGGAGCTGGTCAGCAGCTTCCTCCCGCTTTGTGGGCAGCCTGGAGATCTGAGCTGGGCGTGCTCTCCACTTGCCTTCCCTGCTGCTCTTTCTTCCTGCAAGCTTCCGCTTGCTCACCTTTCCCATGTGCCTCCCCACGCCCATTCTCACCTTCCTGCCCTGTCTGCTGTCCCTCTCCCTTTGCAACCTCATCTGTTACCAGGTGCAGTCAGGATTGGCCAGTGAGTGATGTTTTGTTCCTAAAACAGCCTTGCCCCTTCTTCTACTGTCTGTCTGTCTGTCTCTCCCTCCTTCCCTCTCCCCCTCTCCTTCTCTCCCCCTTTCTCTCTTCCTCCTTTTCTCCCTCTCCCTCCTCCCGCCCCCCCCTTTCTACTTTATGGTCTCCCCAGCTTCAGGCTGTCTGCCCTGAGCTCTTCTTAGGCCAGGCCTGTGGCTTCTTTCTGGACGGCAGCTGGTTGGGAACTCAGGACCCTGTGATACAGTTCCTTTCTGGGCCCCTCCCCTGGCCCCGGTGTGTGGGGGAGGGGTGGCGTGGTGGTGTGACTCGGGATGTCGTGGCAGGCCATGGACCATCCCTGCCATCTTTCCTTTTCATTGTGCATCATGGGCAAGCCACAATCCAGCAGCGGTGTGGTGCCGTGGGGTTGGCAGAGAGATGTTCCCTTGCCCACTGCTCTGACTGTGAGTTCAGAACCCTTCTAGCATTTAGCCGTGGTCCACAGGTGACCCCTCAGCCTCAGGCAACCCTCAAGTCTGCTATGAACTCTTGTTCCTACTGACACCCCTTCTGCGCCTTTCAGCTATCTGTCTGTGGCAGGCCCTGGCTTGAACCCAAAGCCTCCTGCTCCAGCCGCTGCCTGGACGGGGGCTCTGGGACCAGCTGCCGCCTCCCCACCCCAGGTTGCCTCTGATCTTCTAGGGAGTGTGTTGTCAGGTGACTGAGTCATGGTGAGCCTGCTGGGGTCCTGCCACCATCAGGGTCACCTGATCCTCCTGCAGCCACAGCGTTCTCCTTTCACTGCACCCCAGGAGACAGCCTTCTCCTGCTCAGATGACTCCTTTACACTGTACCCCAGGAGACAGCCTTCTCCTGCTCAGGTGACTCCTTTACACTGTACCACAGAAGACAGCCCTTCTGCTCAGATGACTCCTTTACACTGTACCCCAGAAGACAGCCCTTCTGCTCAGATGACTCATTTTCACTTTTGTCCAAAAGAAAAATGATTCACAGCAAAATGATGTTGTTGCACAGTGTACATACTCTGTATTAAACTCCTAAGTAAGTGAGGCGATTCATAAATTATTTAGCTTGAAGTTCATTTTATATAGAAAATTACATCTCTGAGAAGATATGACAGGGTTAAAATGAATCAAGTTTGTAGTAAAACTGTTCTAGCCAGAGTAATTTAATCTATGTCATTTTATCAAACAAGGGAAATTCTCAATATTTTGAATACTTATCACTCAAGTAGTACAGCCGCTGGTACTCCTGAAGACATACTGACTGTTGTGCGCGCGCGTGTGTGCGTGTGTGCGTGTGCGTGTGCGTGTGCGTGTGTGTGTGTGTGTGTGTGTGTGTGTGTGTGTGTGTGTGTGTGTGTGTGTGTGTCCCGAGATGTGACTCCCTGAGCTGGTCTGCCAGGGCAGTGGCTCCTGTGGACCCTGCCCATGGGACATGAAACTGCATGATGCTGGCACTTTTTTTTTGGTTGGTTGTGGGGCCTGAACTCTGGATCTGGGTGCTGTCCCTCAGCGCTTCAGCTCAAGACTAGTGCTGTACCACTTGAGCCACAGCGCCACTTCTGGCTTTTTCTGCTTATGTGGTGCTGAGGAATCGAACCCAGGGCCTCATCCATGCAAGGCAAGCACTCTACCCCTGATTCACCTTCCCGGCCCTGATGCTGGCGCTTTCATGTGCTTGCCGTCCCCTTTGTCTTTCGTCTGTCTGTGCAGCGGACCTTTGGCAGAAAGCAGCTGCTGTGAGTCCTGTAAGCGGCACAACTCCTGGTGGCCTGCACACTCCACAGCGTGTGGGTGCCAGGCTGCCCCGCAGGCCTGCTCCTTTCCCCGAGCTGGGCTCCGGGCGCCTCATACCGTCCCTGGAGAGCCCGTGTCCCCGAGCTGGGCTCCAGGCACCTCATACCGTCCCTGGAGAGCCCGTGTCCCCGAGCCGGGCTCCGGGCACCTCATACTGTCCCTGGAGAGCCCGTGTCCCCATGGCTGGCTCCTACCTATTTCTCCCACACCCCGAGCACCTCTGCCCTGCCCTGCTTTGACTAAACTTCCTGTGTGCATGTCTTTTGGCTTCAGCCTCCTTCGGGCACGGCCCATGTTGTCCTGTCTTCCACCCACCCAGCACAGTGCCCGTCCGGGGCGGGGCCCATGTAGGAAGTCAGTACCGAGCGGCAATTCTGAGACATGCCAACCTGCCCGTGCCATGTCTAATGTGGTTGAGAAGAAGAGGGGAATGAATGTGGTTCTGGCAAGGATGGAGATTTAGGAGAAAGAGAAAACAATCCCCCGTGAAACTAATCTCCCGCTGGCCATGCGTCCATAGGAGACCATGGCCCGGGGCCGGGGTCACAGCCGTTGAGCTGACTTGGAAAGGACGGCGCCACTGCCACTGTGATTTCACCCTCGCCACACCTGGCTGCTGGCTCTGGCAGTGTCTGTAGAACTACACCGTCACAGGTGGCAACCAGACAAGATTCCCTTCCTGGTCTTCTAGCAAAAGAACCCTTTGCAGGCCCTGGTGGCTCATACCTGTCACCCTAGCTCCTCAGGAGGCTGAAAGCTGAGGATTGAGGTTTGAAGCCAGCCCATAGAGAAAGTCAGTGAGACTCTTCTCTCCAGTTAACCACCAGAAAGCTAGAAATGGAGATTTGGCTCAGGTGTGGAGCAGCAGTCTTGAGAGAAAAAACTAAGGGACAGCACTCAGGCCCTAAATTCAAGTCCCAGTACCTGCACCCCCCCCCAAAAAAAATGGACAGTTTTACCTTGGTTGCTCACTGTACTTCATCCTACGCTATAGCTATTCGGCGTATTTCTCTCGCGGGGAGGCTGTTTTTGCTATATTGGGAAGCACTGTAGGGCTGCATCAATGACCGCTTCCTCCCTTCCCCCCCCCTTGCCTCCCCCTCAGTGTTTAAGCTCTTTCAATTCTTGAGCTAATTTTTGTTTGGCCATTTGTTTTAGAGGTATCCTGGCCATGTTGTTCCTTAAAGCTTCAAGTAAAAATGACTTTGTTCCATGGTGCTATGTTAAATTGGCTGGTTAATTCTGGTGTTATTTACCCTGTAATTCATTAGTTTCACCCCACCATTGGCAGCTGACAGGCTGTAATTTCACGCCTTGCAATAAAAGATGTCTCATAATCTGCTTCATTTAGCAGCAAGAGAATTTAATGAAATTAACTGCAGTCCTAATTACGCCAGTGAATACTAAAGACCGCCATCAAGTTTTCTCAGAAAAGGACGAGGTCCACCTCGTGAAGGAGTCAGAGTATAATTTCCTGGGGAAAGTTGCAAACGTCTTCCTTCTATTGGCCAACAAGGGCCAATGATGGCTGCTCATAGGACTATAATTAACCAGTTTGTGTCTGAATGTCTCTCCAAGTATTCATTGTTTCCAATCAAATTTCAGAGTTATTCCTCTATCAGCGTGATATTGATGATAGATAGGCTAACGTGGAGATTTATATGTCCTTTCCTCCCGTGGCCACCATGGCAAAGACTTGTATCTGCTCTCAGCTTTGCCATGTGTGTGCCTGCAAGCTCTGCTGTGGCTCTCGTGTGCACGTGCGTGCATGTGTGCTGTTACTGGGGCTTGAACTCCAGGTCTGAATACTATACCTGAGCTTTTCTACTCAAGACTAGTGTTCTACCACTTGAACTACACTTCTGACTTTTTTGATAGTTAATTAGAGATGAGTCTCTCAGACTTCCCTGCCCAGGCTGCCTTTGAACCATGATCCTCAGATCTCAGCCTCCTAAGTAGCTAGGATTAAAGGTGTGAGCTACCAGTGCCGCTGTGTAGGTGTTAACTTAGGGGAGAAGCTCCAGTTGCAGGCTGTTGCCCAGTAGACTGGGAGATTCTGGGCTCACATGACCCTAGCACTCAGCCAAGCCCCCTCCTCCATGGTGATTCTGTCTTACCTTCTTCCCTCCCCTGCCCCGTTGAGGGAGGGAGTTGGGAGACACATGGTCTGGGCTCTGCACCTGTCCTTGCATCCCAAGAGAACCTCGCTGTTCCTCTGGCCGGGAGCATATACCTCCACCCCTCGCAGTTACCACCCTTCCAGGTCCTGCCTCTCATTGTCCCCCAGCGGCTGCACTGCCTCTTCCTCTCTGCAGAGGGACAGGGAAGGGAAGTAAACCAAAGCCTCCCTGTCCCTGAGCGGGCCCCAGCCTGTGCTCCTTCCCAGCCACACCTGTCCTTCCTGTCTGCCTCACCTTCCTAGACTGACCTCGGGGGACAGCAGGAAAACCGTGATCAGAGTGCAGTAGACAAGCCAAAGGCAGGGATACTCAGGAGAGAAGAAATGTGAGTTTTCTCTCTACGTAGCTAGCTATAGAATCAGAGAGAAATCGCCTCTGCTTTTTATGTAAGGACAAAGGAATGCCCAGAGGCAGGAGGGATGAGCGGCTCCCCCTCTCATGGTTAACCTCACCTGAGAGTCGGCCCCTCCAGGGGCCCTGCCCGGTCCGGCAGTGTGAGGAGGGCTGGGCGTCCCAGGCTCCACCCCGCCGAGCCTTGGTGTCTGTGCACGCTGGCCAGAAAGCCCTGCCCCGCAGGCCTTTGCTTTTAGGACCCTCGCACAAAAATAGCTGCTTCCCAGCGAACATTTCTCTTCCTCTTGCCCTGCATGTGGGTGACCGTCAGGAGAGGATGGCACTGTGACGCTCAGGCGCTCCAAAGCCACCCCCGCGCACTCAGGTGAAGTCCATTCTGGGATTGTGGGCTTTCAGGCCCAAGTCCCTCTGATGGACTATGGCCCAGAGAGGATAGAGGTGGCATTTGACCTATTCTGGTGGTGCAGCAGGACAGCGGTCATGCCAGTCCCTGGCCAGAGGCTTCCTCCTGAATACAGGCGCTGCCTAGTCCGCAGAGCTGGCTCCCAGGCCAGTGCTCACCAGTGAGCAGGCACAGGAATCCACCGGACGCATGCTGGGCCAAGAAGGGGGACAGAGACTTGGTTTCTGGGCGCAGCTCAGCATCAGTCCTGGGTGGGCAGGCCAGTCAGTCTTAGGGCCCTCTGAGTGGCGGCTGGGCCCCCTGAGTGGTGGCTGGGCCCCCTGAGTGGTGGCTGGGCCCCCTGAGTGGCGGCTGGGCCCTCTGAGTGGCGGCTGGGCCCCCTGAGTGGCGGCTGGGCCCCCTGAGTGGCGGCTGGGCCCCCTGAGTGGTGGCTGGGCCCCCTGAGTGGCGGCTGGGCCCTCCGCGGCACTGCCCGGGAGGCAGGAGTCGTTTGTGGGAGCAGCAGAGCGGCCCACGCCTCACCGTCCTGGTCAGCAGCCTCGCCCTCCACCAGGAAACCATCTGTGGGGCGGGGCCCAGGGACAGAACTGCTTCCAGCAAGTTCTGGGTTTTTGTGGTTGGAATTTGGGTTTTGGGGTTTTGGATTTGGGGGTCTGTGTGAAAGTAGTGGGGTTTGAATTCAGGGCCTGAGGACTGTCCCTTAACTTTGCAGTCTACCATTTGAGTCCCAGCTCTAATTCCAGCTTTTTGGAGCTAGGTCTCACATACATCTCTGTGCTCAGCTGCAGCTGATTATTTTTGTTTGTTTTAAGGGAACACGTTGTACATTCTTTCAGTCTCTGCACCTGTCCCCCTCACTCTCCCTAGGGTAGAGTGTTCGCAGCCAGACCTGGAGGCCCGGGGTGGCGCGCTCAGTCTCCAGAGGCCCGGGGTGGCATGCTCAGTCTCCGGAGGCCCGGGGTGGCGCGCTCAGGCTCCGGAGGCCCGGGGTGGCGCGCTCAGGCTCCGGAGGCCCAGTACCCAGAGGAAAACTAGGAGGACACCAGAAACACGCGGGTCAGGACCTGCGAGCAGAAAGGACAAGGGACCCGTGGAGGCTCCAGAGGGCCGCCATAAAAATAATTGAGCTGACATTAAATCCAGGGGTCTCAGCAGCCTCCCGTTAGCAAGAAAAATAAACCAGCGTGTTTTGATGCACAACCCGTCCATCTGATCCGCAGTACGCCAGAGGTAATTTTGGCGACGAGCAGTAAGGAAACCTGAAGTATTTCTCTCCCAGACCCTCCCAGCTTATTAAAAGAACTTATAGACATGAAAATACATTAAAGTGGGCAAAGCGGAGAGAGGGCGAGAGAGATTAACAACCTCCACTGAATAGAGCCTATTGATGAAACGGGCCTGTGGCTGCGGCTGCCTCTGAACCAGGTGCGGGAGCTGCCAGGGGAGGTCAGGCCCGTCCGGAATTTCAGGGGGGTGGGGTGGAAATTCATATTTAAGAAATCATGCGCACGGGAGCCTTCATTTCTTCCCTTTTCCTTTTGGGAAGAGAAGCCATTCTGTCGCCCATCGCCCATTTTTAGCACCCAAATTAAAAGACTCACTTAAAATGCAGCCGAGATTGGAGCGGCAGAGAAAAGCAGGCACGTGTATGCCTAATGCCTATTGTCTAGTGTCTGGGTTTGCGTTTTAATGTCAGGCCCAGCATGGAAGCAGAGCCCTCCTGGCGTGCAGCAGAGGGCTGGGGGGGGGGGGCGGGGGAGCAGCGGGAGAAAACCCCCTGAAACAGGCCGGTCTTTGACGAGCGCCTGACAGGTACGGGTGCCTTTGGAGATCTTTTTAGGAAATGGATTGGTGGCAAGTAAATTTGCTGCCAGCCTGCCTGAGTGTGCGTGCAAGAGAAAGTTAGCTGCCAGTCAAGTTTTATCTCTTAATGAATAGAGACTGCTGTAGTAAGGGTTAGGTAATTGAGTTTATAATTAATTAGCCATAACCCTCATCAGATAAAGCAGTTGTGCGGAATTTTTTTTTATCTCCTTTCTCTCCCCAGGGCCTGCCCTTCTTTGTCCTTGCGCTGACAGCCAGCACTTATCTGGGCTGCTGGAGCCCGTGCCATCAGCCCTCCCCCTGGCCAGGGCCGAGGGCTGGTCAGCCGAGCCCCACATTGTGCTGGGAGGCCCACAATCAGCCCAGCTGTCGGGGCCATGATGAATTAGCGGTGGGAGTTAACACAGAGGTGAATTGCAGATCTGCCGCCCGATAGCTCGCAGGGCTGGCTGTTTGTCCTGACTTCAGCGCATCTCTGATGGCCCTTTGACACCTTCCAACAAAGAGGTTAAAGGAGGGAGCCCCAGGAGTGAGTGCGCCTCCAGAAAGTTGGGCCGCTCACAAAAGACCCCTTAATTTCTATAGCGGGCAACTCACTGGACAAAGGAGAAATCGATGAGAGTTTACACTCGGTCTTTGAAGGAACCTTAAACACACACACACACACACACACACACACATACACACACACACGCAGAGAATCCCATTTATTAGAGCTTTTTGCATGTTTGTGGGTGGAGACAAGCTGTAGTTAAAAGTAAGGCATTAAAAATCAAGGGTGATTTGAGGGGACCTATCTTCCCTCCTTTAACAGATTCAGTGAGAGAAAAAAGCTTTTCCCTGTTGTCTTTTAAGATTTGCAGCCTGATTTAGGCAGGCAAGGTGAGAAGATTTTATTAGGAAAAACTACTGTGACTTTCTTACAGCTTAGGTTACGAATTAGCAACATTCTGAGCTGGTAATGTCAACTTCCTTGTGATTTTCATATTCCCAAGTAGCCCCTGGGCAGGTGCAGATCAACGCTGGGGTTCCCCAAGGATGTGCCAGGAAGGAGGTGAGCCCTTCCCCTCCTTCCAGGCATCTGAGATCCAACTCTGATTTTCTCTTTGTTAGCAAGACTAGGTATCCCTTCTCCCAGACCCTATGGCAATTATTTGGGGGCTCAAAAGCCAAGATGTTGTATCAGACAATATGACTGAATAATGATTTTGAATGCTAATGAAAATTTAATCAGATGAATATATTATTCAGCCTCATTTAGGGAGTGAAGGATGATAAGTGCATTTACAAGTGCTGAAATTTACAGAACAAACTTGTGTGTCTTTTCAGGGAGCAGGATGAGGACCCCACAGACCTATGTGCTCCGGTGGCGGACGCATGGTTGTTGGTTTGGTTGGCTTTGGTTGGAACTCAGTGTAGGCTAGGCTCAGAATTAATTTGTGCGTCCTGGTCAGTGAAGACTCTCCCCCTCAGCTTCCATTATAGAATACAGGCGCGTCATGAAGCCAGTCCTAATGACTCCATGCGTTGCTTTGTTTTGTTTTGATACAGAGATCCTTGCAGAGCGTTCCGTACATGTAGGAAAAGACTTGTATACGTAAGCTCATGGAACAGTCGAGTCCTAAGTATGGAACCTGAGTGGGTGGCGAAGGCTCGTGTTCTACCCACTCAGCCTTCCCTGTCTTCAGAATTCCCCAGCTCATCTCCTGAAAACCCAGTTTGAAACCCAGTGGTCGAACTTGGTCAATATCTGTCCCAGCCAAGAAAATTTAGGCCCAGTTTCTTGGTGAAGGTCACAGAGAAAATGCTACACAGAGGAGACCATCACACACACACACACACACACACACACACACACACACACACACACACACACACACACACACACACACACACACACACACACACACACACACACACACACACACACACACACACACACACACACACACACACACACACACACACACACACACACACACACGTGCGCGCACACACACAGAGCTTCTGGTTGAAATGTGTACTTCTTAGCCAACCACATGGCCTGGCTGTCCGGCCCTCCCAGAGATGGAGCAAGCCAAGCAAGGCCTGACTCCAAGGAGTCGCCTAGTCCCCGGGCAGAGCAGTCCACACCTGGGTTGGTGGGTGTCCCAGGGACAGGGCAGACTGGTTCCATACCCAGCTTCTTGGCTGCCAGAGCTGCATGGGAATAGCATGCCCCATTGCAGCCAGCGGGATGGGGAGATACGTGTGGAGGAGAGGCTGGGCTTTGACTCGGGGCCAGCCTGGTGCCTGGTCCTGCCAAGTCCTTCTGTGCATCTGGGGAAGCTTGCTTATGAATCTCTGAGCTTCACTTGCTTTGTGGGTTAGGCATGGGCGAACAATCTGGCTGAATCATTGGGATGATGGTAGTCTCCTGGTAGTCTCATGCTTCCCTTTCTTTTATTTATTTATTTTTTTCGGTTGTGGGGCTTGAACTCTGGGCTTGGGCGCTGTCCCTGAGATCTTCAGCTCAGGGCGAGTGCTCTACCGCTTGAGCCACAGTGCCACTTCTGGTTTTCTAATGGTTTTTTGGACATAAGAGTCTCATGGACTTTCATGCCCAGGCTGGCTTTGAACCGGGATCCTCAGATCTCAGCCTCCTCAGTAGCTAGGATTACAAGCGTGAGCCACCGGCACCCGGCTTCCTTTCTGGTCACTGCATTTATTCGCTTTTGAGACACAGTCCTGTGTTCATCTTTGGAGCCCATATTCAGGAGCTCCGAGCACGGCGGTGCCAGCGCAGAGGTGTTTGGTCAGCTTTTCCTGTGCCACGGGCTCTCGGCAGGACATCAGAACCATCCCCTGGGCTTGGCTTCTGCTTCTGCCACCTCTGAAGCCATGACATTGGTCATTTCAAAGTAGAAGTGACTGGCCAACCAGAATTGTGCAGGAAAAGAAAAACAGGCAAGACTGAGAGGAAAGAAAAAGGTGAAAACGTGTGTATGTGACATTCAGCGCACTTGTTTCCCCTGGTCCCAAGGACACATTGAAGCACTGCGTCCTGAGCTGCCACCGCTCCTTGTGACCTGGGGACATGAACAAGGCACCCCGGAGCCTGTGCTGGGGCCCAGCTTTCCAGGGAGTCAGTGGTGAAACGGGCATTTCAGAATTAATCGTTGTGTTCGATTTGTTCAGAATCAAACGTCAGCTAAAATCTTGAGTTCCCTTTGCTCAGCTGTATTTAAACATCACTGTCATTACTTAGACATCATTATGACATCCATTAGAGACTTGTCATTTCTTAAGTAAAATTCCTGAACAGTTTTACTTGGCGTATATTTTTGAAGTAGAATCACTCTTGGTTGAAATTTAGAGTATTGGTTACTTGGTTGGTTTGTATTCAGTGCTGTGAACTTAAAAGTTTGGCCTTGCAATGCTCATCTGCTCCTGTGCTCCTGTTCCTCCCCGCGCTGCACAGCCTGGAGGCCTGAGGCGCCCACTCCCTCAGGTTAGGGCCACACGCCGGAGTTGGGAGCCAGGTGTTGGTTCAGGGGGAATGATGCTCTTGATCTTCAGACCTCAAAGGAAATGTGGATTTGTCCTTCTGATCCCTGAGTACAGGCTAGGTTCCTAGGCAGTGGTGGCCTTCTCCCAGAAGAACCAAGGATGGGGATGCTCTTAAGCCAGGCACAGTCGCTCACGCCTGTAATACCAGCTTTTGAGGCAGGACTGGGGAAATGACTCAAATGGTAGAGCGTATGCCTAACAAGTGCACAGCCCCGTCCCAAGATAAAAAGAGAAGAATGCTTCACATTTTCATCTTAATTTAGCATCACAGGGGCTGTTACTCCTCCACTTAGGTTTATTCCCATAAGCAGTGATTTACCCAGAATCCCTGGAGTGGTAATCTCAAGAAAATGGGTCTCATGTAGTTATCAGCAAGGAAGGAGCTCTCTGGCCAGGGGCGCCCTGGGCAGGGCACTGTCAGGCCTTCCGTGCTCTCCCGGTCCATGTGCTTGAAGTCACTGTCCTCCCCAGCGTAGGCCCATGGGAGACGCCCACAGCAGTCTACAACGGTTGTCATTTGTAGGGAGCAGCATGTGTGAGCCGCTTGCCGTCCCTGGAACAGGGGACAAAGTGATCTCGCCACACAGTGACCCAGAGCTCGCAGGCTGAGATGGGAAAGGCCAGCATTCCACCCAGTCAGACACCTGTGGCCAAGAGCACAGCGGTCCCATGCGGGAGAGCCAGCTGTGGACGGCCCCATGCAGGGCTACGCAGGCCTGCCCCGGGAGGGGCTCATGCAGACTCTGCCGTGGGCTCCCATAGCTGAGGAAACACCAGGTCCTGTGGCGGGGTCTGGGGATGTGGTCAGCTAAGAACCATGGCTAAAAGCACATTGCTGCATCTGAGCCTCGGTGGCATACACCTGTACTCCCCGCTACTCAGGAAGCTCATCCAAAGATCTGTTTGAAGCCAGCTCAGGCACAAAAATCCATGAGACTCTTGACTTCCAATTAATCAGCAAAAAAGCCAGAAGAAGAGCAGTGGTTCAAGTGGTAGAGCACCACCCTTGAGCAAAAAAAGCTAAGGGACAAGGCCCAGGCCCTGCGTGTAAGCCCCAGAACCAGCACATACACACATGCACACACAGATAAACACACACAGAGTTACAGTGCTGCGGAAAGCTACCCCCTGTGTAAGGCCTGTACGGGGCCGGGTTCTTCCTGTGCAGCCCTAGCACCACACCTGGGTTCTGACGCAGCGCCAGTAGCTCCGCAGGCCTCTCATGCCGTGGCTCTGAGCATCCTCAGGGAGACCACAGATGATCTCCTCCATTTGCAGGGACACCTTCCAGCTCCCCTAGTGATAAGGAAAGGCTGGCAGAAGCTAGCAGACCGACAGATGTGTTCTAGGTATCTCTTCATGATTTCCAAGAACAGGAAAAGAAAGGTTTTAATGTTCAAAGTGCTTGAAGAACCCAGGGCCCGACTGAAATGCACTTTCCTCTGTGCTGTGAGTACACTGGGTGCCTGTAGCTACACTCGGTGCTGTTGTTGGGAATATTTCATTGTTCCATCTCAGGACTAGGGAGCATAGAAGATACCTCGTCTATACAGCACTTAGTTTACTCTTGCTCCTTTGGGAAAATGTGTATCTTTTTTTTGTTGTTGTTGTTGGTCATGGGGCTTGAACTCTGGGCCTGGGGCGCTGTCCCTCAGCTCTTCAGCTCAAGGCAAGCACTCTACCACTTGAGCTACCGTGCCCTTTATGGTTTTCTGGTGATTTATTGGAGATAAGAGTTTCACAGACTTTCCTGCCCCGGCTGGCTTTGAACCACGATCCTCAGATCTCAGCCTCCTAAGTAGCTGGGATTACAGGCGTGAGCCACCAGTGCCCAGTGAAAATGTGTATCTTTACCTGTATAAACCCACATTGGATATAATCCAGCCAATCTTCTGAGTATTCCATCATCTGATTCAATACCAAAGGGAAGTAAGTTGGGCATCTAAAATTATAATTCATTAACTCTCTCCAGTGGGTAAGCAGATTCCTATTCATTTCTGAGTTACCTTTTATTAAGGGTTTGGTAGGGTTTGTTAAAAGAAAGCCGACATGACCGTAGCAGTCATTGAGCAATGTATTCACCAAAGTGTGTGTGCTTTGACATGCTAAAAGCAAAGCATCTTTCCTTACAAAAGGTAAAGTGGGGCCTTGGTGCTTGCAAACTAGGCAGGGGCTTCACCGCCTGAGCCATGCCTCCAGTCTAACATTGCTAAAGCATGGGGGCTTTGAGCATTCTGTTGGGAAAAATTGATATTCAAAACTTGTATCTACATACAGAACATATCCGCAATCATGCATGTATAAACACACACATATACCTGATTTTAAGATTTTTTTGTTTAGGGAAAAGCCTCTGAAAACTACAAAATTTAGGATACAGATCTCTTAATATAGTTATTATGTCCGCTTTGCAGGGGTGAGAAAAATAATGACTATGAACGTGTTGACGGTGGGTTTTATTTTGTGCACCCTGAGTGGGTAATCATGACATCCCTACCTCGGTCACGGGGCGGCCACTGAGCGGGAGGGGCGACTCTCCCCGTGCCTTCAAAATTGATGAGCTGGGAGAGGCCGACTCATATTTTAATGCCAGCAGCCTCCGTGCTCAGACCCAGAGAACAGGGGCATCAAAGTTGGTGGCAGCAAGGAGTATTTGCTGCTGTAATTGACAAATAATACCCCTCATAAATACTGCCAGTCTTTTCAATTAGTTTTCATCTAAAATTCGGGCTACAAAATGATGGCCTGTCAACTGACAATGAATGGCAAAAATTAATAAATTGTCTTCTAAATAGAATGGACACTTAAGAAAAATTGGGCAGCCAATTTAGCACAGCGTGAAGCGAGGGGAACCTTTTGTACGGGAGCGGGGCACTAATGTTGCCGCGATCTTTATTAATGGTGCTCCGTGGCGGCTGACAGTTTTGTTGCTGGTGGCAACTTTCTTCATTAAAATTAAAGCCAGCATCAAATTCCATTAGCCGTACTCTGGGCACCTTGCTTTTTTTTTTTTTTAATACATATTGTTTCTTTTATTAACTCCCTCTCCGCCCATAAGAAGTTTTGTAAAGAACTGGACTAGGAGGCACTCCGGCGAGGCCGGTGTGGATGCAGAGAGCCGCCGCGGTGAGCGGCCGCGGGCGCCACTCCGCGGCCCTGCCCTTCATTCCGTCCCCCTTCAGAACAGAGCACATCACCTCTAAAAACTATATACTATTTTGGGCCTGCCAGCTTCCAGGTTGGAACAACTTAATTGGCATCAGGCTCTCTAGTTCCACATTTTTTTTTTTTTTCTGTGCAGATTCTTTCAAAGTTCGGCCCCATTCCCGCCTCGTTCCCTGGCTGCCTGCACCAGAGCACAATGGGATCGGTGCTCAGCGACTTGCGTTTGTCAGGAAGGCCTTACAGTTCTTTTCCCAGAGGCATTACTTTTATCTGTGGAACAAATTTCAACCTTTGAAGGGGGGAGAATTTGAGCTTTGCTGAATTAAGTTCTCAGCGATGGTATGAGAGCCATTGCCCCCTTCGCCGCTCCACACACTCAGAGGAGCTGGCAGGACCTGGCCCCTGTGGGCAGCAAGCCGAGCTCGCAGGACCCGGGCCCCATGGGCCGGAGCTCGCAGGACCCGGGCCCCGTGGGCCGCAAGAGGGAGCTTGGAGGACCCGGCCTCTGTGGACAGACAGAGAGAGGCCAGCTAGTTTGCTTAGTCTGCAGTACATACTGGCTGACTTGAGGAACTATAAACCATCCTAGTTACACCTTCTCCACACTAAACACAGCCTAAAACATTCTGACATCGATGGAAAACTGAGCGGCCAGCAACAAAGGAAAAGACACCACACCAAAAATACAAAATGACTTCTCGCTGAGCATCCTGGCAGCAAAGGCAAAAGCTCCAGTCCGAGGCCATTTAGCCATTCTCTATTTCCTTTAGCTCTGTCTTAAATGTTTGCTTTGCTTTCTTTTCTGTTTTTTTTTTCTTTTTCCTTAAGGAGATGATTTATGGATTCAATATCTAAGAGACGCCATTCTCTAAATGGGCAGGGTTCCTGCCAAACCTTCTAGTCATAGATAAATGCCTTGCACAGTATCTGGGATAGTGTTAAATAAAAGGGAATGGCCTCCTTGTCTCCCCTTTTCTAAGCTTGGGGATATTTCAGTGTGGCGAGTGCCCGTGATTCCATGATTCCAGGCGTCCCTGGCTCCGGAGGCGCCGCTCTCGGCTTTGTGGTAGGTAGCGCAGACTCCGTCTCTTCTGATAAGTATTTCTGATGTTTCCATCGTGAAGCGAGTGCAGCCAGGTAATTGCCGGATGGCTCTGCTGTCCAGTTGTCCTTGTGGGTGATCTCAAATAAATTAAATGATGAAGAATAACATGCCAAATGATGGTTCAATTAGTAGTGTGTGGAAAAAAAAAACTATTTACTGACACCACACTCGATGCTGAAATGTTGAAGTGCAATTATTTAATATTGTTGGCAGGGCTATAAAGTGGAGAAATCTCCAAATCCCCTTAACGATTTGAGGCCCTGGAGCCTCCTGGGCTCTCCTCCCACCCTGGGGTCCCTTCTTCCCCTCCTCATCCCTCTCTCCTCCCCCTCCCCCTCACAGAGTCTGAGCTAGGCAAGGAGACAATTGGTACTTGATGATTGAACCCACTAATATGTTACAGTAAATGGGGCATGAAATGCAATACTTTATATATTGTATAGACGAAGTGATTCTTATATTGAAACAACAAGGCCATTTTTAACTTGCTGACACAATATTTGCAGTGTTTCATCATTAAATTGCCCTGATTAACAATCAACTTCTGTAGAAGGCTGCTGGAGCAATTTTTTTTTTTAATATGATGAACCACAGGATTTGTCCGCTAATAAGTGGCCATTGGTGTGGGAGGGTTTGGGGCACAATCTGTTACGTATGGTCTGTTTCTGGTGTGCATTTGGATTGTGGGCTGGGCCTTTCATCCAGATGTGTGTTCAATTAATACACTGTTCCAGATACTCTGTTCTACTACAGCCTCCAAGTTGCCACAGAGAGCGCTTTCCTAAAAGATGTCTGGTAGAAACATGCCACATGACGCCTTCCCGTGAGAGGCAACCGCTGCTGCCACAACGCTGCTTCTGTTCAACAGGAAGCCTCTTTCTGGGGTGCGGGGCGGGGCGGGGTGGGGGCTGCCGGAACCATCGCCACTCTCCTAAGTACTGGCAGGTGGGACACATGAGCTGACTGCTAGTCTCTTAGGAGGCCCATTTGTGTCCCTGGTGGTCAGTGGGGGGACCAGGAGGTGCCTTGGCTCCTGCCCACCAAGAGAGCAGTTGTGGACAGATGGCAATGCCCCTGCATCTGCCCCCATTTGATTGTACTTTCCAGAAACTGGGCTTTTCCTCAGATGACCTAATGGGGGAGGCACTGGAATCTGTAGAGAAGCGCTGTATCTGGTCCAAAAATTGTGGTACCTATATACAATGGAATATTATGAAGCCACTAGAAAGGACAGAATAATGGCATTCACAGGGAAATGGATGGAGCTAGGAAAAAATCATTTTGACTGAGGTAAGCTAATAGCAAAGAGACAAATGGCACATGGTCTCCCTGATATGTGGATGTTAAATACAAAATGTAAGGAGATAGACAAAGTAAACAGGACTGGAAGCAAAGGACCTCCACTCATCTTGTTGTATCATTACTAAATGACCCCATGCTGCTGACCACATATATGGTGTATATATACCATATACAACATATACAACAGAGGGACCCATCAGCTGCACTGGGCATTGATGAAAATGAACTAAGCAACTCAAGGGCAGCAATGGGAGGGAATGAGAGGGATAGAGGGAACAGCTGACACTAAGCAAAAGGAAAGAAATGTGCTGCTGGCCTTCCTCCTGGCGAAGATGCCATGCGACAGGTTTAGACCTAAACACTTATATCAAGAATATCTGACGTGCCAAGAACCTGGCATGCTTAGCGAGCGGGCTCCTGGGCATCTTCCACCCGATGTGGAAGAAATAGCTGTATTGTCAAAGCTCATAGAATTCACAAACACTATAGATCACGATAATGCCAATTTGCCTCTTGAAGGTTAGAATGTGTGTGTGAGTTTAACTAAGTATCACTATCTTACAGTACTATGAAATTTGTGAAATTTATGTAATTAGTAAATCACAATAAAAAAATTTTTTTAAAAGATGCATCTGGGAAGTTGAGAACCATCGAGAACCTGCCCTGCTACTCGTGAAGAGAGCACTAGGCCCTTGGCCCGCACCCGTTCCCATCCCCTGCATCAGAAACCAAGAGCCAGAGCCTCCCTCAGTTCAGACCACCTTCCTGCTGACTTGGCACCTGGTGGTGCCTGTCTCCGAGGACCAGACCAGGACCCCTGCTGCCCTGGTGCGCACACCGCTCAGGAACACGGCACTAATCACATGCGTTTCCCAGAGGTTGGGTTCCAGTCTGCCTTCTGATCCATTCATGAAGATGCTCAAGTATCCGAGGAGCTGCGTAGTCAAGGCAGGAATTGTCCTTTTCAGAGTGGCTGGGAGCAGGGGGATAAGGAAGTGCAAGGTAGGGATTGTGGCCATTATTGGAGTGGAGGGAGTAAGGAAGTACTTGTGCTTCTGTTTGTCAGGGCCAGTTGTAGGTTTCCTTCTCCATATTTCCCACATTACAGGGCTGCCCAGAGGGCTGGGTGGACCAGGTTTCTGAGGGTCACCACAAACGTGGCTAGAAGCCCAGGAGCCCGCTCGCTAAGCATGCCAGGTTCTTGGCACATCAGATATTCTTGATATAAGTGTTTAGGTCTAAACCTGTCGCATGGCATCTTTACCAGGAGGAAGGCCAGCACCATCTCTTCCCAGATCTTTCTGGTAGTACCCACGTGTAAGTTCCCATCTTACATGCCCTGATGTACACGTGTGTGTTCGCGCGCGCACGTGAATCTGAGCCCCCATCGCAGATCCCAGGGTCTCAAGGAGGGTGGGCAGCAGCATAGCCTAGACTTAAGTTTGTGCATTGAGACCTCCTGGGTATGGTGGGTCTCTGTGCAGGTGTCACATCTGCTCTGCATGCCGGGCAGGCCCTCTGTGCTGCCCATGATGGGTGTAAGGCCACGCACTGCATGGCTCTAGCCTCCGTTCACGGTAGTGATTGCCATTTGTTACTCACCACACACGTTAAGAACACCTGTTGTTCACCGGGGTGTAGGGACCCAAAAGGAGGAGCCTTGGGAATGGCACCTGGTAACCTGGAAGCCAAGGTCGGGTCCCCCGAGGCCCGTGTGGTGTGGCCTGCACTGACGGATCAGGTAGACACATTTGCAGGCTGAATGGGGAGTTTCCAGCTCTCCTTACCACCATGTTGGAAAAGAATAAAAAGAAGCTGACAAAAATGAACATGAATGCTATGTCTTGTGTCTCACAGAATATCCAGTGTCTACTTCAGCATGAAGCTATGGACTGTGCTTTCTAAACATGGTGTGCAGTTCGTACATATGGCGCATCTGAGGACAGCCACACCAGGACTCCTTGTTGTGGCGTTGCTGTCTGGAGGCACTGTGGGACACGGCGGGTCTGGGCGTGGCCTCCTCCTTCAACTGGGGGTGTCTAAGCTAAGCACTTGTGAGGGACAGTGCAGTGCCCGTCTCCAGGCCCAGGACCTTTGAGCTGAGAGGCCAGGGCAGGTGAGGGCGAGGTGACTGTGGTGTCCCAGTTAGGGGTGAGGCCTTCGGAGGTGGAGTGTGACTTGAACAGAAGCCAGCCCTGACTCACGACAGAACGCACCAAAGAACCAGCTTAGGATGAAATGCCAGAACTGGAAATGAAAGGGGACCGAGAACAGGTTGCACTCCAAGAAGGTATTTACCAGTGTGTGTTGCGGGACAAAGGATGCATCTCCCGTGCCTAAAGCTCCACATAAATGCTTCCTGCAGACAGAAAGTGACTGCGCAGCCTACCTGTCACGTTTGCTTTTGACTCTCAGACCCAACCTGAGCTCACAAACTGGTCGTTCCCACGGGAATCGATAACAGTCGCCGCACGCCTGTGATACCTGCGGTGACCGTGGCATTCAGGGGTCACTGGCTGAATAAAGCAGCCGCAGGTTTTTGTTGTTGGTTTTACGGGATTTCTCTCTGCTGTGCTCTCGGCCACGGCGCAGCCCGTGAATCGTTAGCGATGTTCCTGAGCACTCACCCTCCCAGCGGGCCTTGGTCTCCTCCACCCCTGGCCGTGCCTGGACACCTGGACACACTGAGATCCTCTTTAGCTGAAGAACTCAGGCCCACTTGCAGACCACAGCAAGAGCCAGCCCCTTGCTTGTGCTTGTGGTTCGGGCCTGCAGGGCAGTCTGGGCGGACACAGAGGGTGGGCAGGAAGAAGGTGATGCCCAGACACTGGGCAGCAGCAATGCCGGGCCCAGCAGCTGCTCCAGATACCCTTCATCCTGGATGCCAGAAATGCAGCCATCGCGAGAGACAGCACAGAGAAAGAGAAAAGGCCTTGTGAGAAAGCCTTGCTTTTTTCCTCTGCATAGGGGATGGCTTAATTTGGAAGATTTGGGGGTTTGGTTTTGAATCCCAATATGTGATCATTTCTCTTGGTTGAGGTTTTTTCCCCCCCCGGCTGATGTTAAAATTCCTCTGATCAGCATTAGCCCTGCTTGGGATTCCACCGTAGGGGCTCAGCCTGACATGAAACACATCTCCTCAGCTTTGCCCGTAGGAATATGGCTCGTAACGGGGAGAGCGTAGAGCAAACTTGATTTTTTTCCTTCTCCACCCTTGTTCCTGGTCTTGTTACTTGGTCGAGGTTGCATTAAGTTGCCTTTCTCTGTCTGTCATTATTAAAATGTGAAGTGTGTCGGTCACAAAGCATACATTTCGGGGCAGTTAGCTGAATAATTCTTCTCTTTATTATCCCAAATTACTGCTGAGCTCTGGAGAGGGGAGCAGTTTAGCCAATTATTGCCATTTGAGCTGGATTTGTGGGTGATTAGCTCCTGGTCGAATCCAGTCCCGGCCGGCGCTTTGAAGCCTGCGCTGTGTGATTTTCTCAGCAGTGAGGTAGGAATAGACACGGCTAATGACAGGAAGGTCGCTCGGGTGAGCTGACCTGTGTGTGGTGCGGGTTTGGGTTTCGCAAATAGAGCATCCACAATAACCAGTGTGTCACTAACCCCACCGTGCATAATCGGGGCTTTCTAGGATAGCTGGAGGTGCTGGCAGCTCAATTAAAGTGTAACCCTTTGTACCCAACAACCTGGCAGAATGACAGAAATATTACCAACCAGGAGCGGGAGGGGTCACCAGGGAGCTGGTTCAAGT
Organism: Dipodomys merriami; assembly: GCF_024711535.1. Classification (NCBI taxonomy): domain Eukaryota; kingdom Metazoa; phylum Chordata; class Mammalia; order Rodentia; family Heteromyidae; genus Dipodomys; species Dipodomys merriami. The sequence goes on along the minus strand of NW_027202270.1, from coordinate 3,839,417 downwards.
TCCAGAATCCTCTCTGCATCCCTCACCCACCCCCACCCCCCACCCCCCCGTCCCCGCCCCCTGCAGAGCAGGCTGGGGGCCAGGCTGTGGGTCCTGGGGAAGAGGGCCAGGGTGCACTCCTGTCAGCGGAGGGGGCAAGCCTGCTGTTTCTATGGAAACGCTCTCAACCAGATGGAAAGTTCAAACGATGCAGCTTGGTGGAGCCTGTGCCTGACAAGCATCTTCTTTCTCCAAAACTTCAGTCTAGGCACGGAGCGTGTGAACTGAACGGTTTTCTACTTGGGGATCCAGGATGCCAATTAATGGGGATTATTTTCTTGCACACAGAAAATGATTTCTGTGCTATCGATTGACTGCTCTCTGTGAAGAGCATTTCCTGCACCTTGAGTGACAGGCTGTCTTGGCGCATGGTGTATCAGTAGTTTGGTCACTTCTATGGCATTTAAGCCCCACACTCTGTGAGAGGAGGTCGCCTGGTCATACGTCCTCCTGTGGGCAGCCGCATGGTCTCCTCACCTCATTTCTGTAACTGTGTTTTTAGGTGGTTGGTGCATTGTTTTGGTTTTGGCTTTTGAGAATCAAGAGCATCTAGAAATCGCTGTGGTGGTGATGATTTGTGGACAGCCCCCAGTTACTGACGCGGGACTCTGGAAGGCAGAGCCAGCTCAGATAGTCCTGGCCCTCAGATGTCCAGTCCGTGTGTCTGTCTAGGGCGTGCTAGCCCTGGCTGCCTCAGGCACCCCAGCAAGGCCTGCAGCAGGGAGTGGCAGTCCAGACCGGAGCGAGCATCCGAGGGGTAAGGATGGCACAATTGCCTACGGGCCTGTAGGCATGCCTGGTGAGGTGAGTGCCAGCCCCCGGCTGCCTCCGCTGTGCAGATGAACACCGCCACCTCTGTCTTGCAGCTGCCTGTCAATCAGAACTCCACGGGCTGGAGGTGTCTTTAGGGCAGGTTCCTTGTGAGGCCTCTTTTCTTGCCTTGTCTCTCCCTGTGGTCCTCTTCTCTCTCTGTGTGTCCTGGACTCCTCTTGGGACACCTGCCGTAGGGTTGGAGTCCTCCCTGGCCTCCTTACCTGTGTGAAGTTTCTCTCTACAGAGTTGAGTTTTGGGTGCCAGGAACCAGGACTTTGAGGGGAGGAGGCATAGCTAAGCCCTACGAGATGTAGTGTTTTGCTTCCGCAGAAGCTGTGGAAGCCTAGAGCCCATGACCTCACAGCTCAGAATTGAAATTCAAGAGACTTCACCAGGATGTAGGATGGAAAGCGAGAACAGCACTGCAGGGAGAAAGGATGGAATTTGCCCGTTGAAAGCAAGATGAAGCTGGGTACAGGTGGCTCACACCCATAATCCTAGCTACTCAAGAGACTGAGGATTGTGGTTCAAAGCCAGCCTGGGCAGGAACATCTGTAAGACTCTTATCTCCAATTAACCATCAAAACACTGGCAATGAGGCCGTGGCTCAGGTGGCAGAGTGCTCGCCTTGAGCACAAAAGCTCAGACACAGCATCCAGGCCCTGAATTCAAACCCCTGGAGTGGCATACACACAAAGATGGCTGCCCACCACTTCCACACAGCTCCCCATCCTGCAGTGGTGCCCAGCAGGCTTGCTCTGTGAAGGCGCAGAGAAGAGGTACGGTAGGCTCCATTACCTCTGTGGTACAGGGTAAAAGGACCGAGTTCAGCTGTGTTCTCATAAAACTTCATTTACAAACAAAGGCAGAAAAATCAAAGTTGGCCTACAGGCTGGAGGCTGCAGCCCGGGTTTTGTGGGGTCTCCAGCCTCAATAGTCTGCATGAGGGTACAGGGTATCATGAGTTACTGTTAAGATGGACGTGTGAGCCTGACACAGACTCACATCTGTATGGTTTCTTGGGAGGATGAGGGGCAGTAAGTTTGAGAACCCCATCTCAACCAAGAGCTGGGCACCGTGGAACCCACCTGCCCTCCTAGCCAACACAGTAGCTGAGCTGGGGAGGATTGTGGTTTTGACCAGTCTGGGCAGAAAAGTTTGGTAGATTCCATCTCAACAGAGAAAAGGCTGGATGTGATGGTGCATGCCTGTCATCCCAGCTATGGGAGGAATATAAATATAGAAGATAGTGGCCCAAGCCAGCCCTGGACAAAAATAAGCTCTTATCACCAACAATAACCAGGGCCAGAAGCATGCTTCAAGTGCAAAAGCACCTGCCTAGCAGGCATAAAGCCCTGAGTTCAAATTCTACTACCATAGAAGAAGAAGAAAAAGATAAGCATTTAGGGTGAGAATTACTAAACCAGGGTGAGTGAAGGCAAGGTCTACCCCATCACCGAGCTGCTAAGCTGCGGATTTGTATGCCTTTGGGCAAAGTGTGTATTTGTCATCCATAAGAAACAGCTGTGTACAGTGAGAGGGCAGGAATAGTGGGCATGTTTCTATTCTGTATGAGTGAGACAGGAGAGAGGCTCGAGGCTGGCTACCAAAGAGTACTCAGCTTTGCTCCTCGCAAGACCTTGTGACTCCCAGGTTTGTATGGATGAAATTTCATCCACCCCAGTTTGGACTAAGTTAGCTGCTGTTTTAACTATGGTTTGTGTAAGTGTCCCAGTCTGCGATGCTATTGGGAGGTAGTGGACAACCTTTAGGGGGTAGAGTGTGGTAGGAGGAAATTGGATCATTGAGGCTGTATCCTAGGGGGAGGAAGTTAGGTCATTGTGGGTATGCCCTCGTGGGAGGAAGTCATTAGGGGCATTAACTAGTGGAAGGAAGTTAGGTTATTAGGGATGTGTCCTAGTGGTTAGGAGGTAGTTAGGTCATTGGCGGCATGACCTTGACAGGAATATTAGGTCCTCAGCTCCCTTCCTGTCTGGCACGTGGCTTCCTGTTCCCTTCTTAGTGAACAGACTCCTCCTCCACACACTCCCACCACAATGGACTGAAGTCTATGAAACCATGAGCAAAAATAAAACTTTCTTCCTCATAAATTATTTCAGACATTTGTCACAATGCTAAGCTTTTTTTTTTTTTTTTTTTTTTGAGACATAATCTACTTATGTAGCCCAGGCTGTCCTCCAATTTACAGTCCTGAGTGCTGGGATTACAGGTATCTATCACCATCCTTGACTCAACAAAACTCTTAATTACAATAGAAATATTGGAAGTGGGGCTGTGGCTCAAAGTGGTAGAGTGCTAACCTTGAGCAGAAAAGCTCAGGGACTGTGTCCAGGCCCTGAATTCAAGCCCCACAACTGACACAAAATAAAAAATAAATAAGAATTCAGATGCAAATACAGAAATTAAGGGATTGGCTATCATGTCCCTTGAAGCTCAACTAGTTTGAATGTGAATCACAAAACCCTTAGTAACGCTCGTGCTCAACTGAAGAGACACATTGATTTCAGACAGCAGTATTTTTGTTTGGCTTTATTTGTGAGGTAGAGGGTCTTGGTGTATTGCCCAGGCTGCCCCTGAACTCCTGAGTTCAGCTAGCCCTCCTACTCCAGTCTCGCAAGTAGGACTACTGGTGCCAGCTGAACGGAAGCGCCACGCATTTGTAAAGTGTGTGGATGTTTTCAACGTGGTGAAAATCCTGTCTTTTAAGTTTGGTGATTAGGAAACCATCTGCAGCTCATAGGGTTCAGGAGAGTTCTTCAACCGCACACCACTGTCCTAAACTTCCCCAGGGTCCCTTACAGCAGGTGGAAGGAGCTGGAAGGGTAGGAGCCCTGAGGCTGAGCGTGCCTGCGAGGAGCAGCGGCCCAGCTCATGCTCTGCGCCAGGGAGTGTCCCCAGAGTATCACAAGAATTCTCACGTGAGCAGAGGCCAGCGCCATTGAGCCCCTCACTCAACACAAAGACTGATTTGCCTGGGAAAGACCCCCAGTCTCTAATGCAGTCAATAAATCTTTGTTGGTAAATAATTGCTATCGAGCAGAGTTTTAATATAAATTTATGAGTGGTGTTTTATCATAGCTTGGGGCTGGAGCAAACACTGAGTGATGGATTTCAGATAGCACTTACATTCATTATGTTAACTTTGTAAGTTATTTAAAGCTTGTACACTTAGCATTGCTTTTGGCTTCCAATGACCTCTTGGGACTAGACAAAGAATACACATGACAAATAAAGAGTTTGCAGAGACAGACAATTCTGCTCTCTGCTCCAGCCCCGCAGCAGATCTGAGCGAAAAGCAAGGAGTGCCTTCTAGGGTCCCCGCATTTCAGTTGTAGATCCTCGAAAGCCGACTCCCCCCAGAGGGGGGAGTCAGGTAGGGCAAAGTAGGTCAGCATTGGCCATTTCTAAGGACAACAAGAAGAATGGTGTGACTTGTCACAAAGCTCTTAGTTATCTTACTGTGGAGACGAGTGGTCTGGAGGGTGGAATGATTCTCAGGGTCATGAGCACAAACACACACCGGGGTTTCCATTACCCATTTCCAGGCAACACAGTTCTATCACAGTGTCGTAGAACAACACCAGCTTATGCTTTCCCATGAGTCTCTGCGTACCAGGGACAACTCCTCTCTGCCCAGCAGGGCGCTCTTCCAAGGCCATTCTCCACTCATGTCTTGTGAGTTAGCAGCAGTGGCTGGAGGAGGTACAGGGTGAGAGGCCGCCACAAGAAGGTCAGTGGGCTCTGCCAGTACCCCGCTGGCCCCAAGGAGTGACGGGGGTTCCCCCTCTTCTCGTGATCTCTGCAGCCCAGCACACGACTTCCTTCTGTCAACTCACAGGCATAACAGCAGGATTTTCCAGGCCTCCTTCAGGCTAGACCTGGCACCGTGAGGTTTCATTGCATTCTGTTTGTTACCTTGAGCTAGGCCCCAGGGCCCATGTGGGCTGAGGTTTTGTGGGTCATTTTGAAGATACTGAAGGGACCCGTCCACCCCGAGGCCCCCAGAATCTGGCACTGGGCTTAGACTTCAAGTCCTTGATCTCATCTTTACATGGGGATGAGCCTCTTTCAATCTGGTCCGCACTCTCTGAAGACCAGCGAACTCCAAAAATGAGTTACCTCCCCCATTTTCACCATATGCCAGTAACCCAGGGGCAGGAGAACTCCAACAGAGAGCCTTGTGCTAAAAGGTGGGAAGGGTCAGAGAGACAAAGCAGCCACTGGTCCAGTGCGGTCCTGACCTCCAGACGGGCACATGTGGCTGATTCAGGGCCTAAGAAGTCCTGGGAGACCTTCCCCAGGAAGCACATCCTGGGCCCTGGCCTCCGCTCTCTTCCCTTGCAGAGAGGATGACCTTTGCTTGGTTTTGCTTAGTTACGTCATCTTGCTTCCTCCTGTCTTGAGGGTCGGGACCAGAGACGACTACTACTCTGAGCCTTCCCTGTGTGTTGTAGTTCCAAACTACAATCCACAAGCCCATCCAGATGTTGATCCACAGACCGGCTCCTCTCGGAACGGTCTCAGCCCTGCTGAGACATCTGAGTTCTCAAGTCCCCATCCTGCACAGGGTCCTTCCTCATTCTGAGGTCCTACCCCAGCATCCCCCACCCTTGACCTTCACTCCGAGTCCAGGGCTTACTCTTGGGATTTGGCTGGTCACCGAGGCTAGCACTGTTAAACCTTTTATCATCAAGAAATAAAGCGGTGGGATTGGAAATGTCTTCCCTAATTCTGCTTAGAAACTCGTGACCTCTTCCCGCCCCTCCTGCTGGCACTGTCAGCACCCATGTGGAAACCCTACGGACAGATACAGGCTCAGGGCACCCTGGCTGCATGGCACATGGCCACAGGCTGAAGATTTGCCAGGGGTCCTCCCTGGGCAGAGCCTGGCCCCTCGTGTGGTTGGCTAGTGCTTCTTCAGGCCTCCACAGACTTCTCTGAGTCCTGCCAGTCCAAGCCAACTGCCCGGGGCCCAGCCAGTGCTGGCCATGCTCCCATTTTTCCATCTCCCCAGCGTGGAAAGCAGCCCTCTTTTCTTGTCTTCTACCACTAAGAGTCATTTTGTCATTTCTCCCAGCATTGCCACTGAGTCCCACTGGGTGGGCTGGTCTTCAGGGCCTGCAAAACATTCCTGGCCCCCTCTAGGAGGGATGTATTTCCACAGGGGTCCGAGCATGAGGCATGGGTCACTGGGAGTCGCCCCGGCTGTAAAAATTGGACAAGTCACACGACCTCTCTGTGTCTGGGTATATTTCTTTATCTTGGGACTAGCCTTGTTAATCAGGTGCCATGACCTTTCTGTAAGATAACCCACCTTGTTTATGCGGGGGACACTCCTGTGGCTCCGAGTAGATGATTCTGATAGAGTTTTCAAGACGTCTTCCATGAACACTGAGACTTCGTGAGCGTTAAGTAAAGCTAGAGCACCTCCGCCGTGGCCGTGTTCTCTGTGGCTGCTAGGCGATCTTAAGCAGAGATTGTTTTCATGTGTACCAAAGTGGCATCTGAAAGATGGACAGAGGATGCATTTTGACGTTCCACCGCGCGGTTTTGCCCTGGGTTACAGCAGCTCAAAGAGACTTAGAATCATAAGGGCCATTTGCGCTGCCGGCCGGCGTCTCCAGACAGGCAGGAGCCTTCGGCCTCTGTCATCTCCTGGCTCACAGACTGTGGCCTCGCGTCCTCTAAAAGTTTTAAATGAACTGTTTATAGAGATGAGTGAGAGTCCAGGCTGGCAGACGCATGGAGGCCCAGCGCGTCTGCAGAAGGTCGTCCGAAAGGCAAGGGCACCTCTTCTTCCTCTGTTGGTTTTTAATTAACCGCTGGACTCTTTGCTTTGGGGGAATCTGGATCTACGAAGCAGCCTGGCTTGCATAGTCATGTGGCAGGACACCTCACCGGGGCTTTCAGGGCCTCTGTGGTTCCTCAGAATTGAGTGGTATGGAGGGAAAAGCCAGCCTCGCCCCGCAGGAGGACTGTGTGCACGCTCTACAGAGCAAAGAACAGACCACGCTTGCTGCCCACGCCCCAGGCTCACGCTTCGCCTCCCGGGACCCTCACAAGCCCCCAGGCACCTTGCTTAGGCTCCAGCCAACTTCTCATCCCAAACCTGAGCTCAGCACTGTCCCTGCACCTGGCAGAGCTCCAGTCTCTCCGTGCTCTGGAAGAAGTGTCTTTAAAAGCTCACGTCTGTCATCTTCACTAATCAGAAGGCTGAGATCTGGAGGATCCACAGTTCCAAACTAGCCAGGGCAGAGAAGTTTGAGACTGTGTCCAAAATAACCAGCAAGCACGCCAGGATAGGGTAAGGCCTGTGTTTAAACCCTTCCCCCCCAACACACACACACACACACACACACACACACACACACTTGTTGAAAGACAGCCCTTCCCCCCAACACACACACACACACACACACACACACACACACACACACACTTGTTGAAAGACAGTATTTTTCCTAAAGGCTCACCTGCATGAGTGCTCTATAGGTATTAATCTCCAGTCCGGGGCCACAGGCTTTCTTGTCTTTAAGAAGGTGAAGCTGCAAGTAGCCCTTCTCGGCCTTTGTGAAGTCTCTGTACAGGCCTTCACTTTCTAGAACAATGCGTTGGGACCACTGATGTCAGCCCAGAGTTTCTCTGTCAAGTGACATGTACCAGGCTTCGGCCTGGGTATTGTTCTCTAGGCCCTGAGGGCCAGATCTTTCTGACCACGGTGCCTGTGTGCATTGGCTTTCTGATACATACCCCTCCACACCGCTGTGGTAGGTGATCGCAGCTCCTTTCTGCTGTTCCTCCTTGCAGGGCATGACCTTCGCGCCCAGGCTGTGTTGTCTTGTAGTTCCCATCAAATTGCATGTGGGACTCCAAGAAAGGAATGTCTAGGGCAGCTGTATGCTTTTGTGTTAGTTGTGGATGGCAAAACACACATATCACTGCCCTCTGGTATATACAGTTACTTTTACAGCTTTCTGATTATCCTCAGAATCAGATAGAAATATCTTATAAAAGACAAGTACACTAAGAACTTCTAAGTTTTTATTCAAACTGGTACGTGTCCTTCCCCCCCCCCCCAGTGTTGGGTCTTGAACTCAGGGCCTGGGCACTGCCCTGAGCTGCTTTTGCTCAAAGCTAACACTCTACCACTTGAGCCACAGCACAACTTCTGGCTTTTTCTGTTTATGTGGTACCGAGGTATCGAACCCAGGGTTTCATGCATGCAAGGCAAGCACTCTTACCATTAAGCCACATTCCCAGCCCTGATAAATGTCCTTTTATTTTTTCTGTCTTGGGGCCTGAACTCTGGGCCTGGGTGCTGTCCCTCAGCTCTTCAGATCAAGGCTTAGTATTCTACCACTTGAGCCACAGCACCACTTCTGGCTTTTTCTGCTTATGTGGTGCTGAGGAGTCGGACCCATGGCTCAAGGCAAGCCCTCTACCACTGAGCCACCTTCCGAGCCCGTAAATGTCTTTTTATTCAGTTCAAAAACTGAATTCATCATTTGTATATATGTGCCAGTGACTCAATGAGACTTATGTCTTACCATATTGCAGAACAAAAGTTTCTTTCCCTGAAAAGTAGTTGTCATGTGTCAGAGCCACAGCCCGGGCAGCAGTTGGACCCTGTGTGGTACCTGGGCGCATCTGGAGCTCCCGTCACTCCTGACCCCCGCCCACCCCGTGTCATCAGCAGTGTGCACTGCAGAGGTCCTCCTCTGAAGAACAGATACTTGGTTTGTTTTCTTTTTTTTTTTTTTTTGTCGGTCGTGGGGCTTGAACTCTGGGCCTGGGCGTTGTCCCTCAGCTCTAGGGAATGCGGCCCTTGCATTATCAATGCATGCAATAGTGATGAAATAGTAAAAGCACATTATTTTTAAAGAGAGCAAACTAATGGGCCTGGTTTATGGTCATCTCAGTGATTCATAGGGTACTTTGGGTGACAGGTAACAGTTCTTCCCAGGGGGTTTCTGATAGTTTGGGGTCAAGGCCCTGGGCCTTAAGCTCTCTCTCCCCACTCCCCCTCTCACCATGTCCTGTGCCCTCCTCCCTCCCTTAGCAGTGACACCTCCAAACCCACAGTGGCAGGCGGGTGACCCAGTCTTTTCCCTCTCATGTCCCTTGCCACCCAGCTTAACAAGTATCTCAGTCCTGTTGTACTTGCTCAATATTTCTCTCTCGCGCTCACACACATCTCCTTCCTGTCTTTCCTTTCCAGGTGGATACATTGCTAACCCTATCTGTTCTAGACCAATCAATCTTTCCCATGTCTGTCTGAGCCATATGAAGTCCTTTAAAACATCAAAAACTTCATGGATGCTCCCCAACGTTGACTTGGACTGTTTCATGACAATAGTCAACGATTGTCTATAAGCATAGCACTAAGTTTTAGCGCTCTGCATTGATTGCTGTTATATAAATAGAAAGCCAAATATAATTGAGATTAATTGTAACTGACACCTTGTACAAAAACAAAGTTTAAAGCCACACTTTGAAGGGATGATGTTATTTTGCTGAAACAGAATCACCATGGCGACAGGCAGTGGCCTTGACTCCCGCAGCTCAGGCTCTTTGGCCTCTGCGTGGCTGTGACGGTGCACGTGTTGGCCCACGTGCCTCACATCCCTGCATTCACAGAAGCCATTTGCTCCGTGCTGCCTGTTGTGCGGCCATCTGGGCTTTCTCCTGGTCAGGGAACGAGCTCTTCCCATATGACACTGGAGAATCATAAATGCCAACCTGGGCAATGCAACTCTGTTATGATCTTAAATTACTTGTGGTTGCCATTAGAAAGGGGAAGAAAGCACTCAGACTTTAAACATTTGCTTAGAGGAGAAGCTTAGAGAAGTCCCAAACAGGACTGAGCTCCAGTGTAGCTCAAATGTGAATGTGCGCTCAGGCCCCTGGGGCCCGGTTAAGGTTGGGCTGACCTTCCCCGGGCGAGGGCCGACCCTCTGCATCTCCAGAGCAGAGTGCTGCTGAGCCAGCTGCCCAACTCCACTTTGACTTCAGCCAGACCCACTTGAAACCTGTATCCGCTGGCGCCTCTGGAGAACTCTTCACTAAATAAAGCTAGACTCGCGCTTGGGTCTTGCATCACTTGTGTCGCGACAGACTTCGAGATAGGACCGGTCGGGAATGCGGGATACGTGACTGACCGGGCCAGTCAGGAAGCGTGGATGAGGGCAGCCAGCTGGTCTGAGAGGAGAAGGAAGAAGTGCGGCGAATCCATGAAGACGTGCCTGCGGACGCTGCAGCCTGGCGGAGCCCTGTGGGTGGGAGGATGGAGCCCCCCCCCCGCCCCTGCGCCCTCCCCATTGCCCCCCTCCCCGCTGTGTTGGCCAGCAGCTGCTGCTCATCCTGTGATACTTCTAGGACAGGGGCCCCCAGGCAGCATGGATACTCAGGGCCAGAGGTGGCAAACGCAAAGCCCACAAGAACCCGGCCAGCAGCCACACATGCACTGGCTGGTGTCACATGGACTTGTTGCCAGGATGTTACCACAGGGAACTGAGTAGGAGCCCAGCTTTTCTGACTATTCGCGGCAGGGGGCAGTTTCAGGCCCTCGGGCGATAAATGAGGCATCACCCGCCCACGACCACTCGTCAGTATTCATACTGTAGTTCTTCCGCTCAAGAAGGATGTTACAGATGCTCACATCTGCCGCTGGCAGAAGGAAGGTTCCTCTCCTCTGCTTTGGAGATGGATGGCAGGAGGAGTTCAGCCTGTCCTACCTCTGCCCCGCGCGTGACCGCGTGTGGCCAGCAGGTCTGGCCTGCTCTGGCTGGCAGCAGCCCCCTGCCTGAAATGTGCCAGCTGGGCGGAGGCCGGTGTCGCCCGGGCTCCTGGCGCTCCTCCACCTCGAGATGCTCACCGTGGAGGGCAGGGCCCACTGCCCCTGGGCACAGCAAATGAATGCAGTGGCGGTATGTGCTGAGGGCCCTAAGAATGATACCCACATGCTACACAGCAGGCATTTGGGAGGGAGAGGCCCGGCTATCCAGGCCCAGCCGGACACCTGGGGATCTGGGGAACACCCGTGAAGTGTGTGGGGACCTGTGGGACAGTGACCCCGCTAGGCCCCTTCACGGAGCCTCTCCCTTCCCAGGGCTTTGGAAGGAAGAGGCAGTGGTTCTCAACAGTGGGGTTAGATCAGCCAATCGGTGGGACACACAGGGGCAGCCCAGCTTTGGGGCAGGAATGAAGGGACCATAGCTAAGCATGCTCTTCCCCATTGCTGGTGACAACCGTGCCTCTGGTCTGCCCTGAGGGACTGTCCGACCTCCAGCCTGGCTGCCCTGTGGCTTTCAGGAGACAAGCAAGACAGAAGAGACTGGCAAGGCCTGGGTTGTCAGGGGAAGCCTTTCTGCACTGCCCAGCCCCGCTCCGCCACCGCAGCTGGGAGGCGGCGGGCAGGACAGTGGCTCTCGTCTCCTCTGCGGTCTTTGGGAGGAAAGGGGGAGGCGCACACAGCAAAGCCAGCCGGGCCGAGGCTCCAAGACAGAAATACAGCTCCCAGAGCCAGCTGTCCAGAGGCGGGCACGGGAACACACATGGCACCCAGCTTCCTCCCCACGGCAAGACGAAGAGCTCATTTACCATGGCCAGCATTTGGATCTTCCTTTTCCCGGCATCACAATAAATCAGGCTTATTTAGTTTCCCAGAAAACTATGAAGTCATCTCTTCACATGCCTCCAAATTAGCTGCTTCCAATTAGGAGTGGAGGATTCGCTCGTGACAGTGCCCACCGCCAGCCCTGGGGGTCCTGCCACCATCCGCCCAGAGCCCGGGGTGTCCCTGAAGTCACGTTTGTCTGAATGGGCAGGACAGAGCCTTCCGAAGGCCTGATCAGCTCTCATCTTCCAGTGACACCCCGGTGACCCTCAGCCCCTGGTATTGTCGAAATTCTATCTGAAATAGCTGATAGAAAAAAAGAAAGGTGAACCCACAGAAGAACTTAGATGAGGTTTGTTCTGTTGAAAAAACCTGAGGAAGGGAACGCCATAATTTCACAGTGAGGCTTATTTATTGTTGTGTCACCTGCAGTGGCCGTCTCCTCCCATCATTCACACCACACAGTAAAGCCTCTGTTGCTGTGCTTCATTTGTCGGCCACAGTGCTGCATTTGGTTTATACAGACATCCTGGTTCTAAGGAGCCCGCCATGGAGGAAAACCCAGGCGTGGCAGGATGCAGAGTTGGGTGCTATATATAGTATATATAATATAAACATATATATGTATATATTACATATATTATATATATGCAGTATCACATAATGCTGTACTGCATATATGTCCTCATAATGCCACCCAACTTCCAGTAAAGACTTGCTCCTTTTAACAGATCTCACATTTTTACCTTGATCACCTCACCCAAGCAAAGAATGTATACTCTAACTTGAGAGTGCCACCATAACATTTTCCTTGTTCTTTTTGGGGGGAGGGAGGGCATTTGCTTTTGAGGGGAGGGGGAACATTTGCTTTGGGGGAGGCAGGTTTTTTTTTTTGAACTAAGGACAAGGAAACACTCCAGAGATCACACAACTTCAGCCTAAGTGACAATAACAGGCCTGAGAGCTGTTCCATCAATTGAGCTATATGATACGCATAGGCATTTGCATTTATTTTAAATTTCTATCTATATATTGATGACTGCATTTGATCAAAACCATGTGATAAATCTGTGAATCACAAGGGCTTACTAAATTGGCTTAGATTCCCCAAAAAAATCACAGAATGCTACATTTTTCCATGATGTTTTCAATGAAAACTTGTAGAGATGGTCTCTCGAAGGTTCGTGTATGAATTGTTTTCAAACCTCCCAACAACTGTGTAATGGGCCCCAAGCAGGCCTTAGTCTGCTGTTTGTGAAGCTTGGCTACTGTCAGTAAATAAAACCATATCATCATCATTAATTGGAGCACGAGCTTAGTTGCATGGCATGAGAATGCATAGGTGATTTCTGGGGTGTGGAAATGCAGTCTGTGGGGAGGACGCTGGCCAGCTCCAGAGGACAATCACAGGCATCTCTGCTCAATTCTTCCCGGACTTGTAACTTCGCTCCAAGTCCAGTTAGACTAGCCAACAGTAGACAGACAGATAACTTTCTCAATTGTGTACAGCAGAGGACTTCCTGTTGTGCACAAATAGAAATTCGAAAGCAGTTTGGATGGACAGAGCGGGGGGATGTGACTTGGGAAGGAGAGAGCCGGAGGTCCAGGTCCTGGCCCCGCTTGGCTTGGAGGTGGGCCTTCACTTTCTTCACTCAGGGAAGTGTGTACATGGTAGACCGTTTGTGCTGGGAATTGGCGATTAAACCAGAAGGTATCCTCATCGGTCATTGAAGGAAGACTGGGTTAATTGCAACTTCAATAACTATTGGCTTCAGATTCTGGATGGTTTTCCGCCAGCTCTGATAGGATGGCATTAAACCAGACTAGACCTGTCACCCTGGCTGCTGGAAACATTGAGGAGGATCTGTCGGAAGCTAGCCTGGCCAAAACGTTAGTGCGATCCTCATCTTAACCAACAGAAATCTGGACATGAGCCAGGCATGGGTGGCTCACACCTGTAATGGTAGCTACTCCAGAGGCTAAAATAAGGAAAATTGCAGGTCAGAGTCAAGCCACATAGAATGAATGTATTGTCCAGGAGACGTCATCACCAGTTAACCAGCAAAATGCCATATTGGAAGCGTGGCTCAAGTGGAAGAGTGCCACCGAGAACAAGCAAGTACTAGGCTCTGAGTTCAAGCCTTGGTACTGGCAAAAAAACATTAAAAAGTGCCTATAGTACACTGTCGTCCCAGCCTACGAGAATTAATAGACAGCTTATAGTCCAGGTCGGCTTTGGACATGAATGTGAGACCTGTTTGAGAAATAGCAAAGATATAAAGGGCTGGTGTATGGCCCAAGTAGGAGAGTGCCAACCTAGCAAGCACAAGACCTTGAAGTCAAACTCCAGTATTGCCTCCTCCTCCCCCCCAAAACAATGATTCAGTAAATTACAGTTCATCCATTAAATATTAAACATGGAATTTTTGTTTTAATAAGCTAAAATTAAAATCCTAGCATGAATGTCTCATGCACGTAATCCTAACTACTCAGGAGGCTAAGATTTGAGGACTGCAATTCAAAGCCAGCCCAGCCAGTAAAGTTTATGAGACTATTGTCTCCCATTAAGCACCAAAAAGCCAGAAGTGGCACTGCAGCTCAAGTGGTAGAGCATTAGCCTTGAGCCCTGAGCCAAAAGCTCAGGGACAGCACCCAGGCCCTGAGTTCAAGCCCCAGGACCAGCACAAAAATACATTACTTTTAGATAAGAAGTTTAGGTTAACTTAGCTGTCCCTAAGCTCGTCAGCTCAAGGTTAGCATTCTACTACTTGAGCTACAGCTCCACTTCCAGTTTTCTGGTGTTTAATTAGAGATGAGTCTCATAGACTTTACTGTCTGGGCTGGCTTTGAACAGCAATCCTCCAATCTCAGCCTCCTGAGTAGGATTACAGGCGTGAGCCACCAGCGCCCAGAGTAGGTTACCTTTTTTGAAATAGTATTCCTCCAGTGTTTCCTGTGTACAAGTGACTTAATTATGGGTGACAGCCCATCATTAGCTCGTCGGGACTTTGTCTCCTATTTATTGAAGTAGTTTGGCATCCACTAGTATCTGAAAGTTCAGTTCTACAAACCAACCACAAGAGGAAAGGTGTTGAACATTGTGTGTATTGTATATGTAAGAGAGGAAGACAGCAATCAATGGTCTAAAAAGAGCTGTCATTTCCCTTTTCAGATACCAAAGATACAAAGAATGGTGGGCATGTTTGGTTACCTTATTGAGTACTTCCTCCTCTGTACTGTGCCCTCATCCTGGGCTCCTCTTTCCTTGTAGGGCATGTTGCTGAAGCGAAGTGGAAAATCACTGAACAAAGAGTGGAAGAAGAAGTACGTCACCCTGTGCGACAATGGCGTGCTGACCTATCACCCCAGTTTACACGTGAGTGTGGCCCCGCCAGGCAGGCCCAGCACATCCCTGGAGAGGGGAGGGGGACCCATACCTCTGTTAGAAGTTGAAGTCAGTTCTGACAGAGCAGAGCTGAGGCTCAAGTGGTAGAACACTAGCCTTGAGCAAAAATAGCTTGGAGGACCATGCCTAGGCCCTGAGTTCAAGCCCCAGGTGAAGCTCACATATACAATAATAATAATAAGTAGGTTCTGGTCTCCTGCTCCTTCAGGAGGTAATACTGCCCCTTAACACTCAGTTAGATCATATGTCTGTGTCTGTCTGTCTGTCTGTCTGTCTCTTTTTTCCCCTTGTCTGTTGATCCGTAGCTAGCTGTTACTCCACAATATAAGACATAGGAGGAATAAAATCTTTTTTTACATGTGATTACTAAGTTAGGCAAAGAGGTTACTATTCCGTAAGTCAGCTGCTGATTACAGGGCATCCTTGGCAGTGTTACCCTTTCATCATCCTGCCCATCTTCCCCTCCTCCACCCGAGTTACATTATATGCACTGCCCACCCTTCTGAGGAAGGGTGTTTCGTGTTCTCCAAACACATGAAATAAAATCTTAAACAAGAGTAGAAAGGCATGAGCATGCTCCGAAGGAGAACAGTGTGTGTCTGCAGAAATCTAGAGTGAAGGAAATAATTGCACTTGGATCCTGAACTCAGCCTCATAGGTTGAGATCACAAACAAGAAGCTAAGTCCTGCTCATGACTCCATTTGCCTGTGCGTAGGGATGTGGGCAGTTCATAGGAGCCAAGAAACTTCCTGTATGTTAGTAAAATGTGTTGATGATTTATATAAAATAGATTATGAATTAGATCCCCCCCCCCAATAGGAGAAAATGCAAGTATTTTGTCTTGCTTCTTTTAGCAAGTTTTGATGTAATTGAAGTCAGTTGAAGTCCATGACTCTTGTTTTAGGTAGAGGAACTCTGATAGTCGGACATTGGGTTACATCACTGTGTCCAGATATTACTTTTTTATTTTTATTTTTTTTCTTGACAAATAGCTTTTATTCATAATATATATAGTATTCTTAAACTCATGAATAAGGCAATAATAACCCCATTAAGAAGATACAGAGAGAAGGCAAATAAGTACATCAAAAGCTCATACATTATAAGACTGTTGTAGAAATTCTTCTCAAATGTGTTCAGATAATGCTTTCTGGAATGAAAGGAATGTGAATAATTTCACTATCTTGATTCTTCAAATAATAATTTTAAGAAAAACTTCATAAACTTCAGAGTTCATGGAATTCTTGTTTCATGTTCTGTGCA
Organism: Dipodomys merriami; assembly: GCF_024711535.1. Taxonomy (NCBI): domain Eukaryota; kingdom Metazoa; phylum Chordata; class Mammalia; order Rodentia; family Heteromyidae; genus Dipodomys; species Dipodomys merriami. The sequence goes on along the minus strand of NW_027202270.1, from coordinate 3,823,259 downwards.
TAACACTTTACAAAAGGCATAATCTTTAATTCTAGAAAACACCAATATTTTTAGCTTTTTACAGAAAAAAGCAACACTTGACAACTCTAAGAAACATGTCCAATGTCACCCAGCTAGCAGAAGAGTTTTAGATATTGGTATAGTCACGAGGTTTGCAAATCATGAATTAAATTTGAGCCATGGATTCTGGTTTCTGCTTAGTCTTAATTGTAATTTATACTTCAGCCTTCAGAAATATACCACCTCTCTTCTTGCCTCCAATTCTGTATTCTGAAAATGAAGATAATATTCTCCCAACCTTACATGATGAGATATGCAACACCATCAGATGACACAGAACACGTATTTTGCATTGCTGGGATTTATCCAACAATTGTTGAATAGCTTCTATAAAAATCTATGTAACAATTGTCTTATAGTTTTTATAAAAATCTCAACAATAATTTTATTGGCTTAACACCTTGCTTAAAGGTGTTAAAATACCACCCAAATTTACCCTAATTTTAAAAATTGAAATGAAATCAACTCAATCCTCCTGTTCTTTTTTTTTTTTAAGTTGTTAAAATGATTTATATCCAGAATGTATCAGGAAATTTCAAGCCACAACTATTTTATAATATTCAGTATTTTAACATACTCTTTACCTTGCTCAATTCCTTTTTTTTATTTTTTTATTTTTATTTTTATCTTTTTATTGTGAAAATACTGTACAGAGGGGTTACAATTCAGATATTACTTTTTTATATTTGTCTTAAAGCCACAGTAACACTTTTCAAAACCATTCCATTAAGCAGCTGACTCAGTGGGCCTCCCTGGCTCACCTCTGATGCCTGGGGCCACCTCCCACGTGCATCCCTGGTGCCCACTCCAGGTGTATACACACGATCCGTGGCCCAACCTAAGACGTTTGGGCCAGGCAGTGGTGTAAAATACACTCACACAGCCAATCTCTTTCCCTTTCAGTAGTCAGTCAATTAAGGAGCTCTTCAACACTTCATTACAAAACAGACTTTGCATCAGGCACAGTGTTCTGTGTGGAAGGAAGCTAGGCTAGGCTCACCAGCAATGTTGGCAGGTGAGAGGCACCCAATGGACAACCCACATACAGCATTTTCAACTGGACGATGGATTTATTGGGGTGTAGTTAGTCATAGCTAAGACGCATCTGTACATCAACATAGACATATACAGGAGTCCATCTATGAAACTATAGATGTATTCTTATACCGAGACATCTAGTCACATTCCTATACAGAGATGTAAGTTCCTTCTTGTAGTGAAGAATCCCTTTTGTGGTCTGTTCAGTGCTGGTTTACCTCCGGCCAGGTGGCCTCAGAACAGAGACAGAACACCTGTTCTGGAGCCCCACCTGCAGCTGGGCCCACCCCTCTTCAAGACCGCCCTCTACGCCAGGCGGGGCGCCTGCACTCGGGGAGGGGCTGCCCGCCTGCAGGCTTCACAGAGCCAGGTCTGGCCACTGCCTCCATCGCTTGATGTTCCTGAGAGAAGAAGTGTAATCGAAATATGCCTCTTGCGAGTTGATTGATAACACGCTCCTCCTCCTGTTGAACCCAGGACTGTTCCTAGGGATGTTTACTTCTTGCCAGGGGCAGAGATGATAACAGCTGTAGCTGCCAGAAAGTTCTGTAGGAGACAAATGTCTGCTTAGTTCTCAGCCCAAACTCTGAGTTCTTGTTCGCAATCAGTTCTTCAGGAGTTCTATGCACAGGCTTCTCCTTGCAATGACCCTCAGTGTTTGCAAACTCCACCTTCTTTTTCTGTAAGTCTGTACCCATTATTAGAGAACAGGACAGGAGCTGCGGGGCTCTGTTTGTTATACAGCTGTTCATTAAGCAAAGCTCCTGTTGTTTTAAACACAGTTCGCCTACTGCCATTTTGAAGGAGACATGTTTGGCACAAGCACATGGATAGTTCTAGATTTCTAAGCCTGTGGTTCAGCTTAGCCCAGAATGGATTATAACCCTTAAAGGCCAGGTCTGGCATGACCTGTATTGCAGTCCTTTGTATTGATTTGATTGTTACCACCATGCTCGGTGACGGTGTGTGGAGGAGTCTAGAGGTTCTAGGTGTGGAATTCTAGGCACTCCTCTTGTCAGCCATCTGGAGTGGGTCTCCTCTGGGTGGCTGAGTTGGTCTGACATTGCTCTTTCAAATGAGAAGAGGAACGGCAGGGATGCTCACGGACAGACTTCAGACTTGCTTCAGTGAGAAACTTGGGAGTATGTGGCCAGGTTGCTAGTTTCCAGTCTTGAAATTCTACACCAGATCATTGGGTTCTGTTAAATTTCAGAAAGTGATAGACCCCCAAAGATCTTGGGTAAACCCTGGCCATGCTGTGACACTCACACATCCTAGCAGAAAGAGTCACGAGGTCCTGTGGGCCATGGATGTCAGGGACAGTGGCCAGAGTAGGCGCACAGTCTCCTAAAACTGTGATCAGCGCTGGGGGTGCCGGCCTGTGCTGAGACTGCATCCAGGACCCACTCTGGTCTGTGCCATGCACGTGCAGGGACATCGGAAACTGGCCATCAGGTATCTTCTAGAAATCTGGGGGCATGGGACGGGGGGAGGGATCACTTTAGATAATGGATGGAAAGTGTAACCAAAGCAGGAATGAAAGGCAGGCCGGCTGGCAGTCTCAGATACCAGGCTGGGAAAGGCGCCTTGCGAGCCCCAGCTGCGCGAGTCCCAGGCTGGGTAGGACAGGGAGCCCACCCCTGCTCCTCACTGACCAGCCTAACTGGCTCCTTTATCTGTGCTTGACATTTTGCACAGATGATCCTAAGCATTTAGATAAAACTACAATAATAATGAAAAGCAAGCGGGTTGCTTTGTGTGGCTGCCTGCTTTGTGGTCTACGTTTTTGTTTGTTTGAAAACCTGTCTACCTGCAAGACCTTTAAAAGCCCTAAGTGCTGAGCTTTCCTGGGGAGGGAGACAGATCTGAGTATCTCATGGTTTTAAGCCAGGTTTCTGGATCACAGCTATGGCGGGCAGAGGGCAGCCTGTTCAGGGATCCTTAGATTCCCTTTCTGTGGACTTAAATATGAGCCTTAGGGAGCTCCATGATAGAAAAATGGAGGGGATAATGAGAAAGAACTCGGACCTCGGGGCTTCACAGTTCAGCGTAGCTGCCTATTCATCTTCCATGTCGGGAGAGGGCCTGGTGCACGGCTGAAATTCCTGCCCAGGGAGTTATAAGCGGTGGGATTCCTGAGTGGACCTGTAAGGACCAGCTTAGCGCCTCCCAGCCCAGCCCTAGACACCGTGGGGCCCAGCCTAAGATTATGTGCTCTGATCCCTCCTAGCCCCACCTCCTCTTAGGACCCTGGTGATGGGAGCAACCCAGCCACCCCCTCAAGCCACACCAGGCAGACTTCAAAAGAAAGTCTTTCTTAGGTTCATTGCCTGTTCTTCCTGATGCCAGGTTTGGCCACAGCTTGGCTCCGTGCCTCATGCCCAACATGAAGAACTGGAAGTCCCCCCCTGAGGGACACAGCACTACAGGGCAGGTCATGTCTAATCAAGCGGCTTTGCCTCTGACCACATACAGCTCTGGCTTTGAATGTTCCGTGTCAGTACACTCAACCTCATACTCTCTAAATGATTGGGACGTAGATTTCATTAAATCCCCAGTCACAGATTAGCCCGAAAGTCTACTCCTCCACTGAGACAGAAGCACTTGATGTTCATGGCTGCTCTTGGGCCCCATCGATTAGCTTCGGGGAGCAGGACTTTGTCCAGGTTGGGATGGAAGTTTTGTGTCTTCCTGTCTTCAAGAGCCCTCTTGTTTCCCATCAACTGGCCAGAGTCACCCTGAGGGCCCTAGTGTATAGATGCTGCCTGCTCTGTAACCTGGACACGTAGACAATCATGGACCTCTCTCTTTCCACACATGCGGTTTAGATCATGAATATTCCCCCAAAAGCTGTGTATTGAAGGTTTGGTCCCCAGCCCGTGCTTGGGAGAGGTAAGACCTAATAGAAGGAAGTTGGGGCGCATCCTGGATGGAGTATTAGAACCCCCCTCCCCCCCAGCACCTTTCTGTTCCATTTCGTCTGCCTCCTGGCTGTCTCCCACATGTCCTTCCTCCATGGACTATCTCCACGGACCCACAGTGCAGCCAAGCAACCATGGACTGAACACATGAGCCAAAGTAAAAAGAATCCTTTCCTCTTCCTAAATTGGTTTATCTCAGGTATGTGTCAATGTGATTGAAAGCTGAACACACTGAGAGAGGATCCGAGGCCACAGCCAGCAGCAGCTGATGTGAAGTGCATTGTAAATACACACATAGAACCATACATTTCACATGCACACAGAGCCCTGGGTACAACTGCATTCAGAGACTTAACAGTCTGGAGCCCTCGACTCTTCCTCACCTCCTCCCACGGCTCTGTCTCTTCTTCCCTTGATTCTCCAACTGTTGCCTTAGCTCAGAGGGTCCAGCAAGTCCATGTGATGTGTAGGATGGGTCCTGAAATTGTGGTTTCAGATCCCTCCCTTAAACCCTGTCTTCTTGGCCCTTAAAAGCATCAAGGACATTCACATGGTTGTGAAACAAAACCTCAGAACTCCTTTCCTCTTGCAGAATCAAGACTCCTTATCCATTAAGCACTAATTCTCCACTCCCGCCTCTTAGCTCCATTCTCCTCTCAGTCTGTAACTAGAGATCTCACGTAAGGGGGATACTCTGGTAGATCTTAATTTCCTTCTTTTCTTAAGGCCGAATAATAACACACTATACATAGACCACAGTTTGCTTATGTATTTCACCAGTAAGTGGATAGGGGATTCCTCCTGGTTGTAAATAATGTTGCAATGGATAGTAAGCATAAAATTATCTCCTGAGCTTGAGGCTTTAAAATCTGTATCATTGGAGGGCTACAAAGGATGGGTGAATTTTGAAGCCACCAAAGCTCGCCATGGCCTTAGTTGAGAGAAACCAATGGGTATTTGTTGGGCCCAGTAAAGGACATTGTGAATTTTACAGATGGAGAAGCCTCAGAGGTGGTCTGAAAACCACTCCCAGCATCCCTGTGGGTCACCTGAGCTCCCAGGGTAGGGGAGGCCACGCTGCCTGGGCTTCAGGTGCCCTGGAAAATCTATTGTTATTCGTCCAACTTGTTTGAGAGAGTGTACAGATGGTTTCTGCTGTGTGTCAGCACTCCAGACCCCCGGAGTGACACTCACGGAAGTGTGGCTGTCTCCAGGGCCGCCCACTCTTGGCTGGCTTTGTGGTTACAGGGATGCCGTGCTGGTTTATACTACATAGTTAGATTCTTCGTAAAAGTCTCATTTTACCCAACAAGTTCCTTGTTTATTTTATTTAGCTCCCAGGATTTGGATAAACAAAGTGGCCGGAACACATCACTGGTATATTTCAATGTGCCTTGATAGTGAAGTTATGCTTATTACATGGGATGAGACTAGACAAAGTCTTCATGTTTCTATACATATTAAGCCATCTAATTTACTAGACCCTACCTAACATGGCTCTGAGTTAGAAAATTCTGTCTACTTGCTTTTCTGATTAAAATGGAAAAATAGAACATATGTGTGTATTCACAGATTTAGAAACATTGAATGTGTCTTTGAACTTCCTTCCTTTCCTTTCCTTTTTTTTTTCTAGTACTAAGGAAATAAGAGTCTCATATGCATTCGTGCCTGAGCTGGCTTCGAACCAGGATCCTCAGATCTCAGCCTCCTGAGTAGCTAGATTACAGGTGTGGGCCATGCCTGCCTCCGCCCTCTCTTTGAGCTCCTAAGGGCATTCATGAGACATTGTCCCACAGCATGACATTTTACATAGTAATGGCCATCCTTTGTACCCAATTTGTACCCTTGTGTTTTCCTTTTTTCTTTGGCCTTTTAGTGTTACAAATTGTGGCCAGAAATTCTTGCCAAAGGTAAATAAATCACAACCCCCTGATTTCCTCTGTGACAGTGAGTCACAACCTGGGTCTCAGTGGGAGAGGATGGCCGTGGGGGGTAGCAAGGAATTGTTCTTTCACTTCTCCCAAGAAATTGAATTTCATTATGATGTTTCATAAATATTTTCCTCTATGGCTCATAACCTGATTGCCGGCTTGTTGCTAAGGTCTCGCAGGTAGGGCAAGGTGGAGCAGGAGAGGCCGCTTTCTCTCAGGTGTGCCTGTGGCCCCAAATGGAAACCAATCAAGGTGCGATTTATGTTCATTAAGTGCTTGTCAAAACTGAAAAATTTTCTAATCAACAGCAATCTAGCTGCGGCCCCCTCGATGGCTGGGAGGGCCGCCCCTGCATCGGCTATTTGCCTGTTACAACTCTAGGCTAAGAATCCGCTGATGATTACATTAGGCTAAGCTGCGAAGTAAATGAACCATGTCTTATTTAGGTGCCACGAGCTTCAGAGCAGTCCTGCCCCGCCGGGCACTTGATAGCGTTTTATGGCTTTAAAATTAGTGTAGCTTCCCGTCTGCTGCAGGGTGCTGCCTGTTATGCTTTTGAACTCAATAAGCAAAGGGAAGGGGCCTTTTGTGTTCCCCCCTTCAGTTTTTCTCCCTTGCGTTTTAGCAATTTTGTTTTGCATCTTTTCCAGACGGCATTTTGCAATAAAAATGTCTGACTACCATGTCCATGCTGTCCCCACCAAAAAATAAATAAATGAGGAGGGCAAGGGGAGAAGAAGAAAGAAATGTCATTTATTTGCAGGGGACCCACTTTGTCCTGTGCTGTACTGTGAAGACTTGCTCTGCCAGTCATCCCTAATGGCGTGTCACGATTGCTCCCTCAAGCTGGTATCCACACACTTGGTCTAGGAATAGTTGCAGAAACTCAGGGAGAAAAAAAAAAAACCTGGTTTAATTGACTAAGGATAATGAAAACCAGCCCTTATTGAGGGTAGCGGAGGCTTTTTAAGCATTGCATGTATGACCCCAGTTCATCTTCCCAATAATCTCACCTCTAAAGACATGGACATGAGCGCCCACGGTGATGAAAGAACAGGCCCTGATGAGGAAGTAGCGATGCTGGCCTCCCGCGCTCGGCCTTGGGATGATCCTTCTGGTAGGGGAAGGCTAGGTCTTGCTTCTGGACTTCCTTGGTTTGGGAAAGCAGAAGACTGAGAATCACTGAATTTGACAAGGTACACTATTTTGGAGGGCAGTTGCTGGCTAGGGAAACAGCAGTTCAATGGGACTCCATGAAAGCTGAATAGTTAAAGTACTTAAAATTTGTAATAGACAAGACAACAAGCAGGAATTTTCTGTGCTACATTAGGTCAAATGGCAAAGATACAACACAGCAATCCCCAGAACCCCAGACAGAGGAGTGTTTGTATTGTCTTAATAGTCTTTGTTTCTCTGGGTACCAGTGGCTCACGCCTGTAATCCTAGCTACTCAGAAAACTGAGATCTGAGGATCACAGCCCAGGTAGGAAAATCTGTGAGACTCTTATCTCCAATTAAATACCAAAAAGCTAGAAGTGGAACTGTGGCTCAAGTGGTAGAGCACCAGCCTTGAATGGAAAAGCTACAGGACAGTCCCCAGGCCCTGAGTTCAAGCCCCAGTATTGACACCAATTTTTTTTTAACTGCAAGCTGGTCTCCTCTCACTGTGGTGAACATTGCTGTACAATTCAGAGAAGTCTTCGGAGCCATATGTAAAGGAGACACCCTGTCTTCTAGAGTCCGCAGGGCGATGTGCGCATGGCTGCCTTTGGAGGGCCTGCAGTGGCAGGAGAGAAGCGTTCTCACGGCCGAACCATTCATCTTGGGCAGGCTGAGTTTGAGCACGCATGGGTTACAACTGGATAATATTCAATCTAACCTAAAATGAGAAAAATCCTTCTTGCAGTGTAAAAGCTCAATATAGTAAGTCAATCAAGACAGATAGAATGAAGGAGCAAAAGGTATATTCATAATTCAATTTGAAATTTTCTGCTATTTTGATTTATATTATAATAACCTCTCCCCTTGGGCTGATGTTGGACTTTAGCCCACAAATGTTCAGTACTAGACACCGCAGCCCACAGACGGGGAAGATTTGCCTGAGTTGAAGTGTGGGAGCTCAGCATTGTACGGTGAGACGCATCTGCCACTAGGCCCAGCAACTGCTTCAACAGCCCTCCCTTTTACCACGCGTGCCATAATTACCAGGCCCAGTAAGCCTTTTATTAAGTGAAGAACAGAGCTTGATAAGCGCTGTCTTTGCCTGGGTCGCCGTTACATGTCTAATTTGCCGGGAGCCCTCTTCGCGTGGTGGTGGCGGGTCACGCTCGTGGCACTTACCAACGTTCATCTTCACGGAGGCAGTTTTGAAAGTGAGCACTGGAAATCTGTTGGCTGTCTTGGGAAACAAAATTATTTCTCTCATAGAATTTTTTTCTCTTTGAAGCTACCTCCTACCTTGCTATTGTAACTGGGGTCCTTTGGAGAGAAGGAAAAATTGTCTTCTTTGAGTTGTGTGATCTGAAAGGATGTGGCCAGAAGATTCTTCATAGTTTTACAATATTTCTGCAGTATTTTTAGGAGCGTGCCTTCCCTCTGTACCTTGTGACTATGTATGAGGCTATTGTTTATTATTCATACATGTTGGACTTCAACGTTTGCTTGATCTCTTTGAATGGATGGAGCTATATATGTCTTTATGGATTAGCTCCCTTTGAAAATAATACGAAACGGAATTTGGGAATAGTGGTGCATCTGACAATGGCCTCTCTTACATACTTTTTTTTGAACCCAGAAGTAAGACTTTTTAAAAATAGAACTTAATGAACTACTGTATTTTTTTGTGAGCCTTGATATTCAGGAAGTGCAATAGAAATGGGGATGGGTAATGAGCCCTTTTTTTCTCCTCCTGGAGTAGATAAACAAATGTGGACAGCCTGGCAGAGTCTTCATGAGGTCCAGATCTGAGCTCTTCCTTGTTGAGTATACACAGTCTCACACAGCCACTGGTGACTTTTCACAATATTCACTGGACCTGGGTCTCCGAACCCCTTAAAATTACAGATACCCCCAAAGAGCTTTTGTTTTTGTAGACTTTGCCTATTGATATTTTTCATGTTAGAAATTCAAATGGAAAATTTTAAGGTATTGATGCAGTTCATTTACAACATAAACCATACATTGTATGTCACTATAGATAAGAGATTAGCACTATTTTACTTTTTGGGGCTAGATTCTTTCATCTGTTTCTGTGTGTTTCAGTGTTTTGGTTCAAGTATAATGGCAATGGGAAAGGGACATGTACTCTAATGTCCATTTCAGATAATCATGATGTCCCTCCATACTATACCAAAACCCTCTCTCCCTGCCTCACCCCTTTCTAGGCACTCAGGGCCTCATGATGGCTGGGCAGGTGCTCTACCACATAGGCCACACCTCCAGCAGTCAACATAGGTGGTAAAGCTTGGTAATGCATCATGGAATCTGAAACTCTGTCTCTAAGTTTTCCTCCTCTGCGACACTGAAGTGCATTGAACCAATTTGCACGGTGGTCATTTCTGCGTCTTTATCCATGTGTGCCTGTCCATAGGCATGTGCGTGTGTGGTGTAGCTTTGTTTAGCTTAGTTAATTGTGCTGATTTACAAATCTTCACATAATTCCAAGCATTGCATCCTTTTGCAGCACTACCACTTGTGTCAGGAAAGCTGCTGAGGATTTGAGACAGGCTCATAAACAAGGTTGGGGGTGGGGAGTGGAGTATTTTTGTATATTTTTTTTCCAGTCTTGGGACTTGAACTCAGGGCGAGCACTGTCCTTGAGCTTCTTTTGCTCAAGGCCAGCATTCTACCACTTGAGTGTGGGGTTTTTTGTTTTGTTTTTAACTTTGTTGTTGTTGTTGTTTCTTAGAAATTCACACGTTGTCTTGGTGGAAATCATCAGTGTAGAGAGCCCAAAACAAGACCACAAGCCCCTAATGTAGACATCTGCAAAATGCAGCCCATAGCTACTGCCTGTTCATGTGAATAAAGTTTTATTAGAACACATACACATTATCATTTTTGCTCATAACTTATCATTGGCCACTAACGCTATCATCTGTTTTCTCGGAAGGGCGCATTTTGTTACTGTTCTCGAGAAAATCCCTGCAGTTGCTCAAGACTGAAGAACCATTGTTAGGCTGTGCATGACATGTACTTAGTCACTTTTAGGTCAAGACTCCATCACCCACAAAATAATTAGGTCTGCAGCAACCCCAACAATTGCAGCCTCTCTGTGGGACACTGTACCTTAGGCCCCAACACAAGAGCTTTATTATACTTCCATGTCAGCACTGAGAAAATAAAAAAGAAATTCTAAATGTCAGAAGTTGTGGTTCTTTGTTTTGTGGGCTTTTTTTTTTTTTTTCCTTCCATCCTGTGGCTTGAACTCAGGGCCTGGACACTATCTCTGAGCTTCTTTTTGCCCAAGGCTAACATTCTACCACTTGAGCCACAGTGCCACTTCTGGCTTTTTCTGAGTAGTTTATTGGAGTTAAGGGTCTCAGAGACTTCTGGCCAGGCTGGCTTTGAACTGTGATCCTCAGAGCTCAGCCTCTTAAGTAGACAGGATTACAGTTATGAGCCGCCAGTGCCTGGCCAGAAGTTGTTTTTGTTTGTCAAAAAGATTGTTTAGGTGAACCAATTCTGTTTTGTTTTTCTGTGTCAAGGACAGTGGCTAATACAATGATGGCTGGAGGACAGTGGGTAATAGGAAGGTGACTGGAGGATAGTCAGGAGGACGGTGGGTAACACAATGACAGCTAGCACGATTAGCTCCTGCCTCATATGGCCACACCTTATTGGGGGGCACCAGGATTCCCCCCCCCCCGCATACACCCACTTCTGCACCTTCAAAGGCAAATCATATCTTAAAACTTTTTTTTAAATCCTATTGGCCTTCCTAACCCCTAGGCACATGTCAAGACTCACATCTTAAAGATTTCCAAGTTACATTATAGAAGACAAAAGCTCAATTAGATAGGCTAGGTCCAAACGAAAAGCAAACTTCAAGCCATGTAACCTAAAGGTATTATATAGTGATATAAAGTAGTAAATCTTTCTGGCTTAGAAACCAGAACACAGGAGGGAACCTCATTAGGACAAAGAGCTCCATGACTTTGTTCATCGTTTGACTGTAAACATCTTAATTCTTTTATAAAGTATGTGTGAACAAGAAATGCACTAGTTGTATCGTGACCACTTTAAACAAGTGGAGGCTAAACCATTCCTTTCCAAAGCCTTGTGTTGTTTTTGCTCACAACCTCGTTTTGAGATGCCAATCATACACTTTATGCATTTCGGTTTGGCTTCAAGATCTTGTTAACTGCTTTTGGTACCCTAAGAACACATCAGCAAACCATCTTTCACAGATAGCCAAGGGGAGTGCCCCCCTGCCCATGCAGGGCTGTGAGAATCAATATAGTGAGAGTATTTTTAGGGACTATTGATGGATGGCTGTATTTTGAGCTTAACTCAAGTGCCAGATGCCCCAGAGCTGACGAAGATGAACTCCCCACTTACTGAAAACCGAATAGACCATCATGCACTCAGAGGGCTCCGGGAAGGCCAGGGGATGGCTTTGTCATTTTGGGAAGAATCCTTGGATGTTTCTGGGTAGCCTCGCTCCATATGTTGATGAGGACTCTGCCAGAGCAAAGTGGTACCCAGTTGGTCCCCTCCCAGGCCTGGGAATGCACAGCTCTGAAGTTTCAGGACAACATCGCTCAGCAGCGAATCATCTAATCCCTCTATCAGGAATGATGGGGTACACCCAGGCACTAACGGCCTGCCCCACAGAAGGCGGGAGCCACGTTAAGCTGTGCTTCTGTCAGCAAGCTGGGAGCTTCAGGTCTCTGACGTGGCCCTCGATTGCTAGCAGGTTTCTCTCATTGCACTTCATTTGCATCTGGGATATCAATTAGCATGTTTGTTGAGGCTAATTGAATGAAACTCAATCATAGCTCTTAATTGCTTGACTATGTGAAAAGAAATCACATTAATGCAGCTAATTAAGTGTAAGGCAATAGATGCAACATAATTAGGAGCGAGATGTAAAAAACAAGAGATGGCTAAGGTGCGGGGAGGCGAGCGCGTGGGGGACAGCCAGGCATGGTTAGCGCGCCGTTGGCGCGTCGGGAAGGGTCCCTTTGCTCAGGTGCCTGCTTGGGGGGGAAAATAAATAAATAACCCGCATGATGAGCCTGGACAACTTGAGAAGAAAAATGCAAATAGGTTTGCAATTACTACTTTTTCAAGCTGTTGAGGGCAGGAGACGGCACCTCTGGGGGCCTGGCTCCTGAGTGGGCCCTGGGGACTTGTTAAGTGCTGTTTAAAAGTACTTGGCTTTGAATTACCCCTCGTGCCTTGTTAAAGGGATTTTTTTCCCCCTCTTTTATCTGCGATCAGCATTTTCGACAACTAACATGGAGAAGGGGTAGTATCTTGTAGCATTTGCATATCAAAATCCACGCTTGCTGTCTTTCTTTTGCCCAGCGAGGCCCCTGCCTCAGAACCAGGGTCTGCTCGTTTCCTCTGCCTCTGAAGAGCGAGCATTGTTTGGTGGTCGCAGCTTTAATTCCTCAAGTACCAAGATGGGGGAGAGGGTGAAAGGCTGACCTCTTTCAGAAAGGCGGAGCTCCCTGCAGCTTCTCTTGGGAGCAGCTCTGAGCATCAGTCCATCCCTCCTCCCCCCCCCCCCAGGGGTTTTACATCCCACCTGTTAGGCAGCACTGGGCCTGAGAATTTCCATTGACGGGGAATTGCATCTTGTAAGCTTTTAGCATTTTTCATGGGCTTGAAATACAGGAATTGACAAATTGATATCCTGACTTCTTAGAGCCAGTTCTTCTGAAGTGGTGGCAGATCCCGGGCACACGCTGAGCTTGAGATAAATGTCTTCCCTTGACGCCTCCCCATCGGAAAGCGGGCTCGCTACATTTCTATAATAATTTTAAATAAGATATCCTGGTTATTGTATGTTGAGACATGCCTATTAAAAGAGCCCACGCTGGGGCTTAGTCACTCTCTGATTAGCCTCATTTTAGAGCTCATAAGCAATAAATGCTCAATTACACTCCTGTTATTGTATTTTAATTTGTTAAAGGAGAAAGTTATAGCAAGTTGATATTTTTAAAGGAGTAACTATGCAAGAAGGAATTCATTATTTACGAGCATTAACTTTGGGTTTGAAACTTTTGAGACGCTGGAGACGCACCTCGCTCCTCCCTCCCTCTGGAGAGCCCTTGGCCATCCCGTGCCGCCCTCTGTCACACGTTTGCGTGTCCTTCCGCCTCATCCTTCAGTCTCGCTGAATGATGGTCATTTATTTTTTTCCTGTCTTTGGTCCACACCCTTCCCAAACCACAGCCTTTTTCATAGTCGATCACAGTCATAGTATTATTTTCACAGTTGGAGTAGTCAGACATCTTGTCATCAACCCTGTTCTCCACCTGGAGACACCTTCCCCTTTCGCTTCCTCACTCGGACTCTTCCAAGGTGGCCGCTGCAGACACCCGATGGCCAGCTCAGTGACTGCCAGGGGGTTCAGGACCTGCCTACTGGTATCTTCTCTCCAGCCTCACCCCTGCCTCCAGATTGGCCCAAAGCCCAAAGGAGCCACACCTCCTGGTGCTCTCCCCTCATCTTCAGTCATTTTCCTCTTCTTAGTTCTGACCTTGGCTCTTTGGGCTTTTGTCCTGTCGGCCACTTGGAGTCTGTCCCAGGGAAATCACCGGCACCCTGCAGCATCCCCCCCCCCCAGGGCTGCTGGTCCAGCCACAGTGTCTCCCCTCTCCCTGCATGTTTTACCCTCACTTTATAGAGTTTTTCCCTCTTAGCCATGTGTCCTGCAAGGTGAGGTCTGCCTCTCATCATCTGTGCACTGGTGGCTCACGCCTATAATCCTAGCTACTCGGGAGGCTGAGATCTGAAGGTCCCAGTTCAAAGCCAGCTTGGGCAGCAAAGTCCAGGAGACTCTTATCTCCGATTAACTACCAAAAAGCTGAAAGTGGAACCATAGCTCGAGTGGTAGAAAGCTAGCCTTGGTCACAAAAGCTCAGGGACACTGCCTAGGCCCAGAGTTCAAACCCCAAGACCAGCATAAATAAATAAATAAGCGACAAATAAATAAATGAAATAATTGTTGGCCTGTTCCCTAGGAGCCAGTAAGACCCAGCTCACGGTCTGCCTGCCTCTTTCCTCATCCAGCCTCACCCCCCTTCTCCTTCTTTCTCTCTTTCTCCCTTCCCCCATCCCTCTCCTTGTCCCCCTTCTTCTCTCCCCAGTCTTTCTTTGTGTGTGTGTATGTGTAAAACTCCACTGACAGACTTAAACACTGTAACAAATACGAATTGCTGGGTGTAAAAATCTGAAAGGAATTCACTAAGAATCTGCCAAAGCCAAGATGTTTGTGCCCAATTCCTGCTTATGCTTAAAGCTCTGAGAAGGGATTTACACAACAATGATTTTGAATATATCCTCTCATCATATGTGATCATGATCGTTATGTATCTGTGTCCAGTGTTCTGGACTATTATTAATGTATTGCTGTTGTTATTTTCATTGTTACTATTAATATGTAACACACCTAAGGCTCAGTAGCGCCTCACTCTCCAATAGGCCTTCAGTGGATGTGGCGGTGGGTGCTTCACCACTCGTGAGGAGTAAGGTTGATTCTGGCTTGTGAGTTCAAGGCTCTCGCCATGGTCACTTGGCCCTGTCCCTTTGAGGCTGTGGCAGCCCAGGACTTCATGGCAGGAACACATGGCTAAGGAGACCTGCACTCCTCGAGAGAAAGAAAGTGGGGGAGGGGCTGGAGTCCCAGATCTACCTGAGGGCTCATCCCCAGGTCCTTCCTTTCTCCCCTTCCTACCTTATGAAAGTGAGCCCCCAAAACAATGCAGCTGTCCTTGTACGCCTCCTTCCCTCCAGGAACTAGCCAGGCACCACCAGGAGCAAAGACCGAGAGTTCTTCTTTGGTGTAGTAACTGAAGAAACCTAGGACTCAAGGACCAAACGGTGCACATTGCTGCTTCAGAGCCCGCTTTCAGACACCCACCCAGCCCTCAAGGGTCCTCCTTCTGTACTGTTTTCACTAAGTTCCTACCAGATAATTCCAGTCCTCCCTACAGAAAAGTATTAAAGAAACCATGTTTCAGCCCCCAGAATTTTACCTGGATGTACAAGAGGAGCCTAGTGTACATATAGTAGGCAAGAATTAAAAGAAAACAAAGCTAGGTGCCAGTAGCTCACTAATATAATCTTAGCTCCTTAAGAGGCTGAGATCTGAGGATCATGGTTCAGAGCCAGCCCAGACAGAAAAGTCCATGAAACTCTTTATCTCTAATTAACCACCAGAAAACCAGAAGTGGAGCTGTGGCTCAAATGGTGCATACTAGCCTTGAGCACCAAAACTCAGGGATAGCTCCCAGGATCTGTGTTCAAATCCTAGTACCAGCACAAAAAAAGGAAGGAAAAAATCATGATTAAAGATGTGGCTTGGCAATAAAGTCTGCCTGTCAGGGACTGGGACGCTGAGTTCACACCACAGTGAGCAAAAAACTATATAAATTCATAAAATATATGTGAATGTAGATGTATCTGTCTAACTTTCTATGTATGTATGTATGTATGTATGTATTGCTAGGCACTGGTGGCTCATGACTGTAATCCCAGTTACTGTAATCCCAGTTACTTAGGAAGCTGAGATCTGAAGATCTCAGTTCATAGCTAGCTCAGGTGGCAAAGTCCTTGAGACTCTTATCTCTAATTACCCACTAAAAACCCAGAAGTAGAGCTCCAGTTCAAAATGGTGGAGCACTAGCCTTGAACACAAAAGCTCATGGACAGAATCCAAGCCCTGAGTTCAAGCCCTAGGACCAGCAGGTAAAAAAAAATTCCAAAAATCCAGGATTTGTGTGTACACTTGTTTCCTAAGCCCTCCCTGGTGAAGCATCTGCTCCACTCCCCTGTGTTTTCAGTTCTGGGTCAGTTCAGGACACAGACACCAAACTCAGATTTCAATATAATGGCTAAGGCACCCAGGCCCTGGAGACGAAATCCTTAACTCGGAAATAGCTCATGCAGTAGCGGGGTCACAGGACCACAGCTCATGACATCTGATAGAACCTAGTGTTCTCCACTGTGGAAGGTCCACTTTTTAATCTCTCTTGGCTATTTAACATTTTGAACAGGATTACATGCAAAACGTTCACGGTAAAGAGATTGATCTCCTGAGAACCACTGTGAAAGTCCCAGGGAAGAGGCCGCCCCGAGCCACGTCGGCCTGCGCGCCCATCTCCAGCCCCAAAACCAATGGCCTGTCCAAGGACATGAGCGGTTTGCACGTCTCACCAAATTCAGGTAAGCTCACAGCACGCGCACCCCAAG
The DNA here is from genome assembly GCF_024711535.1 of Dipodomys merriami. Taxonomy (NCBI): domain Eukaryota; kingdom Metazoa; phylum Chordata; class Mammalia; order Rodentia; family Heteromyidae; genus Dipodomys; species Dipodomys merriami. The sequence continues at coordinate 3,806,884 of NW_027202270.1, read as the reverse complement.
GACCGTGGCCCAGCAGCGGCAGTAGATGGCCTGGCTGGAGAACCAGGTCGGACTCCACACACTTAAGTGGAGACTCGGCGGCTACACAGATCCAAGTTTCGAGGCCACATCCCTTCCCGATTGGCTGTTCTCTGTACACGTCTGGGTTTTGTGAGTGCCAGCAAGCACATGGTGGTGTTCAGTGCATCAGTCTTGCCTGGGCCTAGGGCCACCTGGGAGGCTGGTATTCAAGGCCTTCAGAGAAATGGGAATCACTCCTTAAAGTATGAGAGATGATCTAACTTTGGGAACCTGTCTAAAAGAAAAACAATTTGGAACAAGATTTAAAGGAAGGCATTTAAGCTATAGAAAGTGTAAATACTCTGTTTTATATTTGAAGATATACTCATCAATCTCTAATGCAACTTCAGTTGTTGGTTTTCTTTTTAATTCCTTGTTAAAGAAGTTGCTTTTTGGCAGGGCGCTGGTGGCTCATGCTTGTAATCCTAGCTACTCGGGAGGCTGAGATCTGAGGATTATGGTTCGAAGGCACCCCAGGCAGGAAAGTCCATAAGACTCTCACATGCAGTGAACTACTCAGAAAAGGCCAGAAGTGGCGCTGTGGTTCAAGTGGGAGGGCAGTAGCCTTGAGCAGAAGAAGCTCAGGGACAGCACCCAGGCCGTGAGTTCAAGCCCCAGGACTGGCCAAAGAAAGAAATTGGCTTTTTTGGTTTGTTGTTTTTTGTTTTAATTATTTAGCATTAGAGAAAGCCAGTTTTGTTTTGCCAATATTGCGTGCATTTTGAAATCCCGGACCAGTTACACGGTCACAAACATTCAATGTCGCGGCTCCTTGGCTCTGGAAGGGTGGGCAGCAAGGTGGCCGCACATGGAAATCCTGTTTTCTCCAGCAAAAAGCTCACCTCCACCCTGTGTTCTCAAAACAGGTCTCCTGTTTCTGCAGGAATTTCTAGAATTTCTGTTCCTCTAAGGTGCTGTTTTCCCTTCTGAATGGCTGTGTGCTGGTAAAGACGGGAGGTGCCCACTCCGCGTGTTCTAAATGACCATGGTTAGGAGGGAAGGGGTGAGAAAAGCTGGGGTCTGAGGCCCGCCAGCCTGGCTTAGACCACGTGAGGCCTCCTGCCTGCATGGCACAGGTGAAATCAGGTGAGATAGTACCTGGACGCAGCAGGGGAAACGGCCACGGCAAGGGACACACAGCCCTCGATCATCCCACTGAAACCAGGGTCTCCTAAGGAAGGCATCAGATCCTTCCAGAAGGTGCATGGGTTCCTGGGTCTGCTGGCCTGGCTTCCTCCCAAAACATGAGTGAGATTTCTGTGTCAGGTGAACTGGTACTGAGCCCACGGGAGGAGAAAAGTTTTATAGTCCATAATTACCAAAATTATTCACTGAGTTTAACTTCAGTTGCTATTAGATGGTATATGGTCCTGAAGGGTTACCATTTCATAAGTTAGGAAATGCATACAATTCTTTTTAGACAGTGTCACCCCTTTCCTTGCTTTACCCCCTTCCTGTCCCTGCCTATCAGTTACATAGTTCATCTTCTACATAGGGTACACTGAATACATCACTGTTTTTGTTCACTGTTTCTTTCTGCACTTCCCTTTTGCCCCCCCCAAAAGAAAAGACCCCAAAAGCAAAGACACCACCATCAATAACAAAAAAGAAAAAAAAAACCATGTTTCCATTTTCCAGAAATTGTTCTGATAAATAGTATTTTAAATGTTCAGAGGGGTTACACCTGTGGGTTGGTCCCCTAAGAGTATCCTCCTTTGGTCTGCATGTGGATGCCTGGAGCTCTGTATAAGTTACCGTGTCCAGTTGTGTTTTAGATTTCGCTTCCATATATGAGAGAAAACATGTACTGTTTGTTCCCTGAACTTGGTATTAGTTTTAGTTTTATGTAAGTCTGTTACTTTGTTATATTACATTATCATGCATTTCCAGAATTATTTATTGAGCAGTTATTTGTTATAGAAATAGTGTGTGCCATAAATCTGGTGTCCCTGACTGCTAGAATTCCTATAGTGACTGCCAACTTGTGACCAACTAGTTTTTCATCTCCCTCCTCTCTCATCACGTCGATCTGTGGATTTATTTATGTAAGTCAACAAACACTTGTTGAATTTCCTTTATTAAAAAAAAAAGTGTTAGATGCTTCCCGTCAAAATCCAGAACACCTACTAGCTCAGTTTTGACCTATCACACCTTGAAATAACTTTCAGCTGACAAATGTACATGTGCGTGTCACAGCGACCGGGCATTTTAAAGTCTGTATCTACGTGGCATCCCTACATCTGTTGAGTTCTTCACATCATCCCTGAGCCCCAGGGACTCTGGTCACTGAAACATAATCCTTACCCTAGAACAACCCCTCACCCTCCACCCTGGGAATGGGGCTGTGCTGAAGAGAGGATAGAAATGTATTGGCACGTACGACAAAGTAACGGCCCTCAGTCCAAGAAGTGTTAAATATGTAAAATTAGGGTCTTAAACTCCTTAAGTTTGTTGCTGTTGAATACCAGTTGTCATAATGATAATAAAATGTTTCGTAGTAAGTAGAAAATACAAAAGGTCCTGTGCCACCATCCTGTGCCTCGTGGCTAGATGTGTCCCAGGCCACCTCTTCTGGGGGTTTGCCTATATTCCGTTTTATTTCCTGGGAGACCTTTGTGAATGGGCGTGTGAAGGGGTTGAGACAGTGAAAATGTCACAGCCCTCTTCATGACCGTGCATCTTCCTAATGCTTAGTCCTGTAAGGATGCCTAGTTTGTTTTCTCTGCTGTTTGGACCTGAAGTAGAGAAGTGTGGCGCTGGCTGAGTGCGGTGCCTCCTGGGCATCTGGGCCTGGATGGGGCTCAGGCCTGCGCGCTGGGCACCCTGGCTCAGCCAGCGGGCGAGGCCTGCGGCCGGCCCAACGGCGGCTTCTGTGGCCTTGTCAGCTCAGCGCCCGCGCTGTTGGACCAAGCTGTGAGGCCCGCAGTTCAGGAAGAGGCAGCCACTTCACTAATGTGTTTTGAAATTTTAATTTACATTGACCTCCCAAACCTGAACATTAATCCGCCAAACAGCATGTCCTTTCCTGGGTGAGAAATTGAAGTATTTGCTAGCTCTGAGTTTACATCATCTAAATGACTCTTCCCTGTATTTAAAATCCTGGTTTGTAATCTGCTCTCTCACAAGTGGTATTGTAACACAGCAGATTTAATCAGAAATGAATAGTGTTTAAGGGACACAGCTAAAATTTAGTATCTGTAAGGCTATCTGTGGCTATTTGGCAGAAACTTTCAGTCGTCTGCTTAACCTAATTCTTCACTCTTGCCTCGTTTGATTCTGCATGTTTATGTTTGTTTTAAGAGTTGTTTCCTGCCCCTTACGCTTCCTCTCTTTAACTCATTTTCTTGTGTCAGTTCTATTGAATTCCATTGGTGTTTTATGCCTTCCCTTCTGGACCTGTTCCCCGCATGCCAGGTACACGTATGTACCTTACATGCCTGGTACATGTATGTATGTGCCTTGCGTGCCTGGTACACGTGTGTGTCCATGCGTGCCTGGTACATGCATGTGCCTTGCATGCCTGGTACACATATGTGCCTTGCATGCCTGGTACATGTATGTGCCTTGCATACCTGGGTCTTCCTGCATAGCACTTCCTAAGGGACCATGAGTACAGTGACTCAGTCACTGTACAACCATTTGTAAGGTTCTTCATATATAGTTCCACATCGGCATCTATAAAGTGGTGGCCCATTTCACCTTGCACACTTGCTAGTAATGGTTTTTAATCTACACTAATTTGATAGGAATGCATGTGGAGGGGTGTATGTAAACATTTTATAACATTCAGATATATCCTGTTATTTTACTTGCGATTTACATTGTATGGTCTTATTTACATGTACAGGTTTTCCCCCTTTTTCATGTAAAATCAAATCATAAGTGTTATACATCTCTGGTTTCTACTGTAAGCTATTTAGGACACCTTTAATAACTCCAAAATCGTGTCATAACAAGGCTTTAGGAGTTAGGATCCTACAGTTCTTATCCTACAGGGATAAGAAGGTAGAAAAGGCCCTCCCCACGAACCCTGGCGCCCAGGTAAACATACATACACACATACACACGCACGCACACACACACATGCACCATTGTTCTCTTCAAAGGGACAAGTGTTTCAACCCAGAGCATGCCTTGTATCTGATAACAAATTTTAACAAACACAAAGACATGACATTCGGGGCATCTTTTTGGACATGATACTCAAGAGTTTTCTCCTGTGACTCACGAGCCCTGGACAGCCAGGAAAAATAGAGGTTAATTCATGTATCTGAAAAACCTAGTTTTGTTTTTTTCAGGAATCTTCATTTCCTTTCCTTCAGGCTACCATCAGTGGTCCTTTGTCACCTTAGATAATTTCCTCCTCCTCTCACCACTCTGCTTTGGTTGTGTTGGTGGTACTGAGGTTGAACTCAGGGCCTTGTACTCTTGCTTAGTTTTTTCCTCAAGTTTGGCACTCTGTCATTTGAGCCACACCTTGACTTTTGGCTGTTTGCTGATTACTTGAAGATATGAGATTGACAGACATTTCTGCCTAGACTAGCTTTAAACCATGATCCTCAGCCTCCTGAGTAGCTGGGATTCCAGGAGTGAGCCACCAGAAACAAAATAAAATTGTTTACTTGAATAACTAGTTGTCCTCTCTCGCCGCCCCCTCCATCACCCCCCCCCCCAGAATTGTTGTATATTCTCTATTCTCCTTTGTCAGACAGCTAAGTCATTGGCTCAACTCTACTGTGTTTCTTGTGTGTATTCTGTTGAGTTTACCACATTGTCTTCTATACTTTTGCCATGTTGTCTTAGATGCATGACTTAATCTATATCTGGTATCATAGCAGCATTTATCCTCCAGTTTTGCTTGGACATTGCAATCTGAGTTGTTTTTGTTTTTTCCACATGAATGTCAGAATAACTTCCCTTCCCCCTCTACTAGTAGCACATCCTGACCTACCTTTTGAGCCATTGGTTCACAGTGGAGGAACTGCCATCTCTCCCATGGACACCTGTACGTTGTCAGTTAATTCACATGTATTTTATACTTCTCTGTGAAGCTACTAGTCCTCTTCATGTCTCTCTTCCAGGTCTTACTAATCCATCCTGTTAGTTTCTAATTACGTGGTGCATTCTGTGGCTGATGTTTCTGGGGGAGGTCTATTATCATCTAATTAGTAAGGGAGAAGAAAGCTCTTAGCTTTTGTATTTTTTTCAATCCAGCCATGTTACTCAACTCATGTTCATTAGAATAGCTACTTGGATACTTAATTTCCATAATGCAATCCCGATTCAGATATTATAATGTCTGAGTCTTTGTCGAGGTTGAGTTCATTTCTACCAGTCAGTTTGGTGATTTGGATACCTTTCTGCTTTACCTTCTCAATCAACCATTTTCCACTCTTAATGAGACCTCCATGTGCCTAGCCCTAATGAATGCCCTGGAAACAGAGGAGGAAGGCAGCACCGCCCTTCCGGAGCATGGCACCTGGGATAGAGGAGGCAGAAGACAGATGCACCTGTAGGATCGTCACAGTTTAGTGATGGGGCTTAGGAGGGGAATGGGGCCTGTGGAGCAATGATGGTGGGGGAAGGGGGAGGATTCGTGATTCCCAGCCTGTGGAAATAGCGGCTGCCTCTCACACAGTGAAGTAATAGAAATGCCCACTTTGCCAGGGGCTTGGCGGAGCCCAGCTTTCCCTTTTGGTGGAGAGCGGGTCCCCTGCCTGAGTCACCCAGGCCTGGAGCCCTGAGCGGGCTGGGCCCGGCCCAGAAAGAGACTGGGAAACCAGGCTCTGCAGTCATAGAGGAAAACAACTGGAAAGGAGCGGCAGCTCTGCCCAGAAGCCACACAAAGGTAGCTTGCCAGCCACCGGGAGGCCTGTTACGCCAGGAGCCGCACGTGCTACACATCCACGGAGAGCCTGTAGCCTGCCCTCCTCGGGAAGCCGGTGGCCGCTAGAACCTTCCATCCGCCTCACCCTCGCACGGTCTCGCATTCACAAGTGAGTAGACAGACAAGATGTGTGTGGGGGGTCCAACAATAAAAACAGGAACCAGAAGGACAGCTGAGGCTGGGTGGCACGTAGAGCCCCAGGGAGGTAAGGCTGCTGCAGGGTTCTTACATGTGTTCCTGACCAGAAAGACTTAATAAATAGGTCAGGGACAGCGCACGTACAGTGGAGCAAACACAGGAAGGAGTTCTAAAATCAAGGACTGCAAAAAATGAAAACTTAGATAAATTAATACAAAGAACAAGACTAAATACAATGTTGGCCATTAAGGATATACCAGAGGAAAACATGCTAGCGGTGGACAAGGGCCTCTGGAGAGTCAGATATCAAGTTGGACGGAAGAAGAAACTCTAAAAAATACGAAGAACATTCTAAAAAAAAAAAAAAAGACAACAACATCTGAAATAGGAGAATAATGTTCTCTACAAAGGAAGAGAAAGCTGAGAGGATGTGACTTCCAGAGCAATGTGAAACCGTGAAAGACACTGAGGATAAATTATTTTGAACCTGAAAGCTAGTCAAGGCATAATTATTACTAATCAGCTAAAACACCATGCAGCATACAGGGTCTTCCTAAGGGAATTTTGAAAAAATTACCTAAGGATCTACTCCAAAGCAAAAAGAGAAAGGGATCATCCACCAGATATTTATCCAGTCCTGCCAAATCCCTCTCTGCCCATCTCGCTTCAGTCTTCCGCCGAGGTCTCGCCCACCCCAGGAGCTCACGGGCAGCCTCGTTTCCGTCCTGTTGGCGTGGAAATCGTGTTGTCTTACGCACAGACTCCAGCAGCCAGTACCCAACCTTAACTTCAGTCATGCTCCAAGAGGAGATGAAATGTCCACAAGTATCTTCTGACATGATTTTTGGACAAGCTGGTTTGGTAAAACTGTGTCCAAGTAGAATGCAAAGTTGTATTGGCTCCAACTGTTATTTTGACCTTTAAGTGGAAAGCAGGGAAATGCATAATAAAGAGAACAAGGGCTAGCAGGCCCGCACTGAGGCCCGTGTGAGGGCTCACGCAGCTGTCTTTGTCCCTCTGTGGTTCTGGGGGGGTATGTACTCTGTGGCTTTGCAAACAATGGCCCAGGTAACTGCACAGAATCCTATCCGTGGTTCAAGAAACTCTTACACCTAGAAGGAAGGAGGGGTGGTGATGTTTAGGTTTTCCCGTGCCGTGCAGCATAGGTGGTCCTGAGTAGAGATCCTGGGTGGCTCGGACATCTCCTGCACCATCTGGCAGTGGAGTGGCAGGGTCTCCAGGGAGCTGTCGCCCCAGCTCCGTCGTGCCATCCCCCACTATTTCCTGTGAATTCTGGCTGCAACATCTTTGTTCTAGGATTGCGGACATCTTCCTGTCTCCAGAGTGCTTCTTTGTTGGGTTTCTGCAATTATGGATGTTTTCATCCTGCCCAGATTGGTACCTAGACCTCTGTAAGCAGAACCCTGGCCCCTTCTCCGCCTCCAGACTTCCAGCCCCCCAGCGGCTGGAAACAGCTCAGCCATCAGGAGGGCCGAAGCTCGTTTTCCCGGGTGTGGTGGGGGAAGGCGGGGATGGCAAATGTGTTTTGAGTATTGAACTGCATTGACATCTAAAGTCTCAGCCATGCTGTTTTCTCCACACTTCAGCAATCAGGACATCCAGCAAACCCATAAAAAACCAAACTAATCGCATGAATATTCAGTGACCCAGAATACTAATTATTGTCATGAATATTAATGGGATCGGACTTGCTCTCTCCTCTCCTCTTTCTCTCGTCCTCTTCCTCCCTCTCTCCCTCTCTCTTTTTTTTCCACTTAGCCGGCTCTAAAGATGGGTCATAATGAGAGCATTTAAGAGGGAGCACTCTCTGCCGTGACAGGGACCGGGGCAATAAGGAGAGCTTGATTAACGCGTGCACTTGGGGGAGAGATGAGAGGCTTCACGTGGGCCTGTTCGGGGGAGGCGATGAGGCCCCGGCGGCTCTGTTGCTGCTCCCGGAGATTAATGAGGCCTAAGAGTGCATTAGGAACAGTGACAGAGGTTTGATCTAATGGGCTCAGTCATTTTTCCTTTGAGTGACAGACGCACAGAAGTAATTGGCTGTGCAGAATGGCAGCTCATTGGCGGTACTTAAGGATACATTATCCCCGTTGTGTGGCCCGCAGAGGCTGTTTATCAAAACTGCTCACACTGCAGGCGTGGAGTCGCTAAGCTGCTGTTACAGTGGTAATAGCTATTAAAAAAAAAATAACGCAGCATCAAAATGAGGTCCGTTGTTGTGTCAGAGAAACAAAGTTTTTCTTTGTTTAGTTTCAAATGGTCTAGAAAACATTTTAATAGGTGGAGTGGCACAGTGTCCCCGCAGTGCCGGTCCACACGGGCCCGCCTGGGTGCGGAGAGGCCCCGGGCCGGCCCAGGGCCGGAGCACCTTGTCACCGGGAACTCCTCGCACCGTGGGCTCCGTTACAGCAGTCCACCCTGTGGCACATCCTATGCCTTCTGCCATCTTGGAGCGCTTGCCTTCATTGGCTGAGGCAGAGACAAGTGTCATGTGATAGCTGCTCCCGTGGTCGGGTTTGCTTTAGGTTTCCACGGCCAGTTAATAATTCAGTCATTTTAGTGGACAAAACGGACCATTTCCTAAGGATTCTCAGAGTAAAGTATCAGGAGAATTAAAAGGCGCCGGCGTTAGTACTTTATTCTGTGAGGAATCCGGGCTCCCTGCGGGCTGCGCTGTGTTCATTCGTCCCTCCCTCTGACGGCTGGGCAGACCTGAGCTGGGTTGTTTCCACCACTGAATTGTAAACGTTTTGAGTCTTGCTCTCCTTGTTCCGTCACCTTCCAGTTAGCTTTCTTCATGAAGTACATACTGCTGAGCATTACCCACCATGTGAAATCCAAGTGGCAAGGAGCAGGGGTGCGGAGTGCCGGAATCTTCTAGATGGTAGTCCCCACTGGTCATGCTCTTTGGGGAGTGAATTGGCAAAACTAACTCGATTTGGGGTGATTTCAGTTTAAGTCATGAGGAGGGGTATGAGAGATGCCAAGTGATGCATCTCTGTGGTAGCTTGTAAGTAAATAAAATTACTCTAGGAAACTCTTTTAATCTGGGAAATGTGGGTGTGGTGAAAAATAATGCTTCTGATGTTGCTGTGATACATTCAAGACCAGTAAGACCCAGACTGTGGTTCACAAGTGCCCGGGGGGCAGAGACCGTGGGTCCTGGCCACAGGCCCAGCGTCCTGGCCTGCAGCTTGTTTACGGTATGCACTGGGAATGTCCTCAGCCCTTCTGGTATAGAGTCCAGTCTTCAATTTGCCCATTTTCTACTTCCTCTTTTCCATACTGACAGAAGAGAATTCTTCAAAGTAATCGTGATGTTTTGCTCTCTCTAAACCCTCTGCCCTTTTGTTCTGTGTCTACTCACCATGCAGAGAGCACTGTCCCTCTTTCTGGAATGTGTCTAATCCCAGCCCACAAACAAGCAGCTCCCTTCATGTGTCATTCTGTACACAAGTTTTTTGCGACACACATCATTTTATTCAGGTGCCAAAAATGTTTTACAAGAACTAGAGGAGTGAGAGAGAAGTACAGGTGAGCATTTCCAAGGGTAGAGTCAGGTGGCTGCCACGGATTCCTCCCTGGGAGGGATGGCAGCTGGAAAAGGCTCTTCTAAAATGAAATGTGTTTTATACAAAGCTTACCTGTTGTACTTACTGCATAAACAGGAAGGCAGAACCACTGTGTCAATTAAATGAGAGGTCATGTATGTGAATTTACTGAGAGGTGAAACAAATAATAACAAAGGCAAGGTATGATTATTGTTCTATAAAATTTATTATCTGTGCTTGTATGCTTTACAGAAAATTACTGAATTATATTCTCCTCTTGTATAATGTTACCTTCCCTCATTATCACTGAACTACATATAAATTTGTTCATGTCACACACACCAAGAAATGGATTGGAGTGCAGTATGGATTGGGGTGTGGTTCTCCGTAAAGACCTTTAGGATCTCAGCAACAAGAGCTCCTTAAACAGAGGAAAGCAAACAAGAAGACAGAAGTAGGCATGGCTTGCAATGATGTGTGGCCACAAAAAAGGAAAAAGACTTAGCTCTAAATAGAGATTGAAGCATTATTGTAAATATAATCGCTTGTATGAGAACTTACCTTCTCTTGAATTGTGTTGCATCCATCTCCACAGAAGCACCATAGCCCACTGGTGAATGTAAGCAGTGTTTCTTGTTCTCTTGCTCACCTTTGTTACAGGTACTGTCCTCATCTGCAGCTTCATTGTCCCTCGCACAGAGAGTTTCCTTCCCTTCCCTTCTTTCCCTTTTGCCGGCTGTACTTCTGACAACACTGATTGTCCATCTTTAGATTCTCCATAGACTCGGTGTAATAAGCATGTCCACAAGGTGTCCAGGGCACTAACATGAGCTGGCCAGTTGTAGTTGTTCAGTAAACCATTGTCAAGTCCAGAGGGTGAGCTCAGCCAGTGACAGCCACACAACCCCAAACAACTGAACAACAGGAGGAACTCCATCACCACACACAACAAGGAAAGCAGTCAGATGCTGTGGATTTTAAAGATAAACAAAATTAGCTATGTCACCATCTTGACTGTTTGCTAAAAAAAAAAAAAAAAAAAAAGTAATAAATGATAGAGAAGAGAAAAACCCACTGTTGATGAAATTACAAAGCACTAATCTCCACAGAGGCTTTGCGGTTTACAGCGTGCTTCTCGTGATGTGGTCATTATATTAACCACGGGAGGCATTGTTTCCATTGTCATTACCACCATCACTTTATTATTATCCATTTTGCAAATTATCGACTGAATGGTTTTAATGACACCCAGGTTCTATCTTCTTTTGGCCACTAGTCATTAAAAAATTCATGAGCATCATCTACTATGAGTCAGAAAGATAATATGCTGCTCAACCCCATAACCTTAGGACGACTGACTTACCCTAAGCCAAAGTATCAAAGTGAAGATGTCCTTGTTGGTGTTGTTTATAATCTTCAGAATGTGGAAACAACCAAAACCATCCCTTCGGAGGAATATGATACTATGGATTATCCACATTAAATCAAAAGATGATGTTATATGTCTGAAAATATTCTAAAACTTCCATAACAACGTGGGGAAATGGCTAGGAAGTCATATGAAAGAAATATAATACAAAATAACATATTCAGTCATTATAACTAAGAACTGTTGAACCTATGTTCAGTAAAAAAAATTGATCTGTTGAGATTTTGATGGACTTAATTAACATTATTTGTGAATCTATATAGTTTTGCAAATTAGTTTTAAGAAGTTTGTGCAACTGTGTACTGTGGCTCATGTCTATAATCCTAGCTATTCAGGAAGCCGAAATCTGAGGATCATAGCACAAAGCCAGCTTGAGTGGACAAATCCATAAAACTCTTATCTCCATTTAGATAGCAAAAAGCCAGAAGTGGAGGTATGGCTGAAATGGAAGAGCCCTAACAACCATGAGCAAAAAAGCCAAGCAAGAGTATGGGGCCCTAAGTTCGAGCCTCAGTACGGGCACAAATAAAGGAAGGGGAGGGGTAAACTTTTATAATAGAACAGGTTTTCTTTTTTTTTTTTTTTTACCTTTGGTGTCATAATTAAAACAGGAAAACAAAATAAAGTTAGCTATTTCCAGATTTTAGAAAGTAACTGTGAGCTTTGTAATTCCAAGACTTCAAATTCCAAACATGGTCTCATTGCTGTGTTTACCAGTCATTACATGTATCATTACAACCGGATCTAGATTCTATATTCTTCTTTCTCTAAGACACATGATATGGAAAATATAAATGTTTAAGTAACAACAATCTGAGGAACCCCAGGTTGGTATCTCAATAGTAGATACAAATTACATTTGTCTACAAAGGTAAGAATCACAAAATGCCTGCACCTTTAAAAAGACAATGAATGTGCCTGGGGGGTGGGGGGGGGCAATCCTCTTAAATGCTGGTGACCCAAAAGAGGGCAGATTTCCAATTCAGATGCTGAGCCGAATGGGCCCTGCTCGCCAGCACCTCCAGCATCTGCAGCTCACTTTTTATGGTAGTGTTGTGAATTATATTCTTTTCGGGTTTATAATTAGAGGACGGAGCAGATGGCGAAGTCCTATTTGAAGGGATGCGACCATTAGAATAGCCTCCGTCATTCCGCAGTTAGTCCAGAGAGCCTGTTTTCCCACGCGTGCTCACCATGGGTGTGGGCAGCTGCCGCCCGGCCAGACAGCCCCAGAGGCTGCAGGCAAGCAAGACTGGATCTGAAACAAAGTCTCCGGATGCTTCCAGCATCTGCCTTTGGGATGTAGGAGCCCCTTTTCATCCTGTTCCTATACTTAGAAATATTTTTTAGGTTACACGACTTCACCATGGTAATAAACATCCGTCTCTCACTTGGTGCTCCTCGAAGTCTTTGTGACTTCTCTCCCCATCCCAGTCCATGAAAGTTTGATACCACCATCTTTGTCATAGTTGCCGCTTTATTCCATCTTACTGAAGTCAAATGTCCAGGACTGTTTTCTTTTAGTATAAAGTTTAGTCTTGTTTGTGAAGTAGACCAAAATTGGAAGGTGCAGTGAAAAACATTTTGAAATGTAAAAGGAAGTGATTGTTGATGAATCTTTCCTTGAATGCTGAGAGAGGTCATCATGAGAGTGTATTTTTTAAAAATCAGAACAGGCTATTTTTAATGTAATAAGCCTATAGCTTAAAAGAAGAACTGTGTCTTTGATGTCATTTGGTGGATGAAAACACTCTGGTTCAATAGAAAACCCGCATCTTTCTCATGCTTGTCGGAGATGAGCTCAGGCAACATACTGATACTCATTCAGATATAAATGCCATATTCACTTTGAAATGCAAATTGTTTAAAGAAAAATAGCATATGGTGGAGGTAAGTACCTTTTCAAATCAACTCTTACACTTTAGGGATGTAAGTACCGCTGAAATTATTCTTTGGAGAGAATCTGGTGCTTTTGACCCAGAGACGCTTCAACTAATCAAGGCAGCCCCCTAAGTACATGCACATCCATCGCAAGGCAAGGCGCCAGGAAGACCTGGATTAGCATGGTAATGCAGCCTCCCCTCGCTAATCAGGGCGCGCACCAGCTGACCAGAGATGGGCTATCAGAGGACGCACGCCTTTTGAGAGCAGCACAGGCCAGGTAGGAGCCATTTGTGTGTTCCCTGGTAATGTTGAGGAGGGGAAATGCCAAGACAAAAGCCGGAGGGGTCCTTCTGTGACACTTCCATGCGGAAGTCAGGGTCCTGTGCCGTTCACCCTAAGCGACTTGTGAGTGAGTGACAGAGATGCCCAACTCAGTTCTTGCCTGCGTCTCCTGACCTGATTCAAAGTTTCAACCCATTCAAATGGCATCTGTTTAGCCTTTCCAGGCTGATTTGACCACAACATACGCATAGACTGTGCAGAGTCCCTGGTGTAACTGAGATAGATGGACAGAGCAGGGGCCGGGGTCCCGGGGTCCGCTCCTCCCGCACTCACATAGATGCCACCGCGTGACGCTTTGCAGCACGAACGGACATGTCTGCTGCTCTTGAACCGTCAGGCACGGCGGTGTCGGTCCATTTTCTGCTCACCCCGTCGGCTTCAGTCTGTCTATGCTGTTTTTCTGCTGGAGCCTGTCTGCAGGGTCTGTGTCCACTCTTGAAGTGTGTGTCCGGGCCAGAGTGTGCTGTCCACGTGGACGCTGCCGTCATTTCTATGGGGCCATGAGGCATCCTGTGCTCTGCGGTGGACACATCTGCGCACACCTGCACGTAGGTTTAATCTGGAGGGATTTCAAAGAAGGATCTTGAGGAAATCAACTGTGGCACGTAGTATGGGAGCCTGAAATGCACGCGTTAGAGGAGCGTTGTAGGTGGCCCCGGGAGAGTAGAAGGGTGTGTCCTAGGCTCTGCTCATCCTCCAGCCATCTGGGTCCAGTAAATCCCCAGTCTAAACTCACCCCCTCATGTTCTACCGCGTCCTTCCAGCAGGGGGTGCCCCCTGGCCCTTGCTCTTCCAGCAGCTTCTGTGTCACCGTCACCGTTGTGCTTCTGGGACACTGGTGGACTGAGATTTCCTGGCAGCAGAGACTCTGTCCCCCTCCCTTGCTCCCAGCACAGCAGGGGCTTGAGCAAGGATGGGCAGCGTAGGGGTCGGTGGCAGGGATGGCGCATGCAGGGACCCGTGTCACTCTCCTTAAGAGCTGACCAAGATCATGGGGCTGGGAAGGTGGCTCAGTGGTTGAGCACTTGCCTTGCATGCATGAGGCCCTGAGTTCGAGTCCTCAGCACCACATAAGCAAAAAGAATAAAAGCCGGAAGTGGCGCTGTGGCTCAAGTGGTAGAGCGCTAGCCTTGAGCTGAAGAGCTGAGGGACAGCACCCAGGCCCAGAGTTCAGGCCCCACGACCGGACCAAAAAAAAAAGAGCTGACAAGATCATTAGTTCACTACCGTAATTACATGGCCAATGAGACTCATGGCCAAGACCAACGACAGCCCCTCCGTCCACATAGCAAGACCAGAGAACCAGCACTGTGATGCCCCAAGCCTAGTCCCCATCCAGAGACACCCAAACTCCACAGTACGTTACAGGAACGAACCCCATGCTTTGGGTGCCCCAGGCTTTTATGATGGGGTGCAGGCCAGCCTGCCTACCTTTGTCAGGGACACTGACACTGTCATCATCCCATCTCTGATGGACAGAGCAGCCATTTGGGGCAGGCAGTAGATGGCTGAAGGCTCAGTAGACAGCCGAAAGAAGAAACGGGGAGAAGCTGAGGCCCGTGCACAGCTGCCTGTGGGGGGCATGGTTCGCTGCCAGGCCCCAGGGTGTGGAGAAGAGGGAGAGCGGGAAGAAGGGGAGTATGGGAAGCTCCCTCCTCACCCTTCCCTCCCCGGGGGAAGCCCATGCCCTGGTCTCCAGAAAGAGTCAGCTTCCTAGAAGGCCTCTTGTCCCTGACTCTGACTTGAGGTTAGTGAGCCAGCCACCGATTTCTCTCCCACTGCCAGTCCTGGGGCTGTGAGCACCTTTGCATGCCAAACATGCCGGGCAGCTGGGCGCCCTCTTCCTCAAACACATAAAGCCATTCGCTTCCTTCACAAATGAGAACTTCAGCTTCTCAGGCTTAATTAATAACTTGCTAACATGAAATGAGTGACCACTCAGTGAGAGGGCCGTAACCCTGGAGCACTGCAGGAGTGTTGCTCTCCCAGAGCGATGCGGTCTCTGTGTGGTAGTACGTGGGGCAGATGCTCCTAGATGCTTACATAGGAAAATCGGAAGCGGGCTCGGAACTGTTTAGGCAATTAATGACACTCACTTAGAAAAAGTGAAATTACACAGTAGACTCAGATGGAGTGCGTGTGTCTAAAAAGCATGAGAAACCCAGGCCTTGGTGGCTCACACCTGTAATCTCATGAGACTGAGATCCGAGGCTCGAGATTCAAAGCCAACCCAGCAGGGAAGTCTATGCAACTCTTATCCCCAGTTAACCAGAAAGAAACAAAACAAACCAGAAGTGGAGCTACGGCGAGATAAGGTACCAACCTTGAGCAGAAGCAGCCAAGGCACCATGAGTGTCTAACCTCTGAGTTCAAACCCCAGAACCAGGATCAGAATCTATGACCAGTTTCAAGTCGATTAGGAATGTCTGCAACTGTTTGTAAAAGTCACTGAACGTTTGAGAGCCGTTTCTTTGGCTAGTGGGCATATTGGAAGTAGAGAAGCACCTGGCAGCGTAGTCTTGGTCAGAGGTGGCACCACTAGGCCCCGCCCACCCGGTGTGGTCCCAGCCTCTGGACCTCCGCAAGCCTCCACCTTAGACACCTGTCTCTGTACATTTGCATTTAGAGGCAAGTGCCTGCCTCCTAAACTGTATGTGAAGAAAGAAGCAGTATTTTCCTACTGTTCATAATGGGTTTTTTTTTTCAGTTCAGTAAATAATATCTCTACGTCATCATGGAAAATACTTTTGTTTCATTATGTCATGGCTGGTGCTTGCAAAAAAATATTGAACTGATTAAAATGGAGTAGGCTAGTAGATAGAAAGAGAAGTTTACTCCCTGGATGGAAAACCAGACATGTTTTATTTGTGCCATGACATGTTGAGATATTTCCTGCACACGCGTGCATGCACATGCACGTGCGCACTCACATATAAATGTCATGCTTAAAACTTAACTTTTAGGAGTATATGTCCACCTGTGGGTGTTGATTTTTCCAGCTTTGTCAGGGTTCTGTTTGGTCTCAAAGCCTGGTTTGGATGTGGCTGTGTAAGGAGAATCCCCCCTTGGAGCATCAGGCCGGCTGGTCTTCATTCTGGATGCCAGGAGCGTGGATCATGCAGGTCTTAGAGGTCTCCATTTGTCCTCTTGGAGACCCATCCCAGAGCCACACCGCCAGCATCCCAGCATCTTGGACCTGAGCTTGTGCTGGACTTGCGGAATTTCAGTCAGCAAGATGTCTGAGAACTTGGGATCAGCCACAGACTCCGTAGCAGCATTGTCTTGCAGGGCGCTGTCTGGCCTTCAAAGACCTTGCCATCTGGAAACGGGTTCTTCCTCAGCTCTGTCGTCTGAGCGCGTGTGCCGTCTGCAGCTCAGACTCGCTCGCTGTGCGGTGTAGGCGGACCTTTCCCCCTCGAATTTGCTGACAGCCCACGGTGGACTGGGGCATCATGGCACTGGTTGTCCTGGGAACGGTCACCCCCTAGACGGCCATTGTGGGCCAAGAGATGGGCAGCATCTGCGTGTGGCAGCACCAGCTGGGGTTCTGACGGGCATCACGGAGCCCAAGAAGTCGTCTGGATGTTGAGCCACACCGTGGGTGACACCGTGCCAGGATGGGCTCAGAGCAGTTGCGATCCCCTCAGAGATTCCCGTCCCACCTGTCCCTTTCCCTCCATCTCCCGTGAAACTGTCGGCAGTGGCCTGGCCTGCAGCCTCCATCCGCTAGCAAGCACAGGAAAGGGGGGAAGGGACCCAGCACGCCCCTCTTGGGAAGCACTTTGTCCCCACTTGCTGCCCTAAGGGGCAGATGTATAGGATCTGGGTCCTTTGGGAAGAGGAGCACAAGGGTACCATGAGCACCAGGCAGGGCAAGAATGATACCAGTGGGGCAGTGCTGGGCCAGCCAAGGCAACTCTGGGAGGGAGCCCTGGAACGGACACCCGAATCTCACCATCCTCCGCCTTTATGTGCCTGCCCTGCTCCCCATTGGCTGAGCACTGCAAGAAGCCAGGATGTTCTGGAGCACCCCGTGTGGGTACCCCCGAGAGGAAAGCAAGGCAGGAAAGTGGTGGATGCCAGCTGCCGGAGCCCCGGGTGGACCCTACAGATGGAGCCCCTCTCTCGCCCACTCTAGAGGGACGCTGCGACTAAGTTCCGGTCTCTGCGGTGGCCTGGAGAATCCCAGAGAGCAGCAGGTAGTAGCCTCCGGGAACACCAGCTCCCTCTCTGGCTCCCTAGAGAAGCAGAAGTGAGACAAATGGGGTTGGGTTGCGTGTCCTCAGCTCAGGAGGCGACCAGAACCTGCTGTGTATTCCCAGGGTTGGGCAGGTCAAGCCTCAAGCCCCGCCCTCAGGGCGGACTGGCCCAAGCTCCTGGCCAAGGGGGAAAGGGCTCCAGTTAGAGTTGCTTCATCATCTTGGTTATTTTCTGGATTGGGGTTTTGTCGTGTAATTAATCTGAGCTCTGTGAAAGCCCAGCCAAGTACCCCATCACTTAGTGTCCTACAAGAAAGCAGGTGCCCACAGGCCTGGGCATCTGCATTTCTGATTCCCAGACTCTGATGCTGTTGGGGTTTGTGGTCCCAGCTTGAGCAGGTTGGTCTCAACCTCCTGTTCCTCTCCATCGCTCGTCTCTGGTTTTGTTTGTACAGTCCCATAGACCTCCCTATGAGCTTCCTTATGACAGCCAAAGCATATGCAGTTCAGACAGCAGCACGCAATAGGTTCTCTTTTTCTTTCTAGTGTAGATAGCAAAATCCCATCGTTGGCTATACTTTGGTTGTTTCACTCCATGCTGCCTTTTAGTAAGTGACTGGAACTTTCCAGGGCTGTAAGGGATAACACTGGGGTCTCGTGTTTGTAGGGGAAGATAGTCCCCACGGCTACCTTACAAAATGCACATGCCCCAAACCCCACCCTGGCCATCTGAATCAGAATCAGAAGCCTGATTTTGAAGCCTCTGAGTTATAAAAGGATCCACAGGGAATTCTAGTAACTGGCCAGACTTTGGAAGTACTGATTGGCTGTACACAAAATGCCGGGTACGGTGAAATCTTCCACTGGGGCAGCTGAAAATGTAATTGATTCTCAACTAAAACAATCAGAGGAAAGTTTTTTTAAAAAGACATCTGAAGATCTGCATACAGATCTAACAGACTGTCATGAGCAGTGGAAAAGATTGGCCCAACTTTACCAAAAAGTACTTACTTATCTTTTAGCATGTAAAATTGGGATGATCCGATGATTCATCTCGATTATGGAGCAGTTGATTCGGATCACCACATAGACAGTGGAACCATCGGGGTGTGCCATGAAATTACAAGTTGTTTTACCTCTGCTTAGTCTTTGCAAAGTTAGGAATAAACTGGCTTAGCCTGAGAGTCTGTGTTCCCTTCATAGTGAAGAACTTTGATGTGTGCTCTTCATAAAGCAGGCCTGCGCCATTGACGTCAGCCGCTTGGCTGGGCACGGTGAGCTGCCTCTCACCCAGCCCCGAGGTGTGCTTTCCCAGGACCACCTGGGTCCCCTGGCTTCAGAGCTGAGGGGCAGTGCTGTGCATTTGGGGGACTTGGGGAGCAGCAGTGATCCGCGGGCTGCAGTTCCTTCACGACGTGCTGTCACCCTTTCTTGGGGTGCGCGCCACCCTGGCTTCCTCACACCCATTCCCCGCGTGACACCCCCACAGGCCACCTGGGCAGGCGGACGGTGACTCTCGGTGGTCGTGCGTGCAACCTGAGGCCCCATAAACTAGCACAGGCTGGCTTCTGCGGTCTGTACTCCGCCGTGGTGTTCACCTGACTTGTTTATTCCTAGGGAATGTCACTAGTGCGTCTGGGTCTCAGATGGCAAGCGGCATCAGCCTGGTCTCCTTCAACAGCCGACCCGACGGCATGCACCAGCGCTCCTACTCAGTCTCCAGTGCCGACCAGTGGAGTGAGGCTACGGTCATTGCAAACGCCGCCATCAGCAGTGGTAAGAGGGGGCGCAGCCCCACAGGCCGCGGCCACCACCAGGTCCTCCGTGGACGCCGGGGGCTCGCCGTCAGCCGTGTGCATCTCACCCGTCCTCTTGGGACCATTTTGTCCGTGGCAGGCTGTCTCACCTCCATCACACGTCATCTCATGCGGTCCTCTCTGGCCAGGGAGCAGATGTCCGTTTCCATTGGACAGATTGGCAAACTGAGGCTGAGGACAGGGCAGGTAGCCCTTACCAGGGTCATGTGACCAGGAGACGGTGGGGCTGAGAAGCAGTGTCCGACGCCACACCCCCAATCGCACGGCCCCACGAGGCCTGGTGCACATTCCACCTTCGTCCACCTTTACGCTGTTCAGGTTAGGTCATCCTCTGGGCCCGTTCTCCAGGATCCTCGGTGTGCCCTCCGGACTCGGGGAGCCCCCTCTGTCATCTGAGTCGAGTGGATTCTAGGAAATATTCCCAGTCTTCCTTCCACTTTTTTTTTTTTTTGACAAGTGTGGCGTGCTTCGTGGGGGACAGATATACAGCGTGCCGGGCACCCTGACTGGGCAGCATGCTTTGCCTGTGGCATTCTGTCTGTGGCCCGTTCACCGGTATTTAAGGGAATTCCCACTGTTGTATGCAATCTATCAGAGAGGGTTTTAGAGTAATTTCAGCATAATTTGTTCTAATTAAAAGATTCAGCATCAGGTCTTCCCTGTAGACCGGCCAGCTGCTGCAGCAGGACGCTTGCTCTGGGTAAACATCATCCTTATTTCTGGTTGGCCCACATTGCTCCACGCAAAGGCCTCCGATGAAGATGTCTCAGAGTAAGACGGGGGAGAAGCGGAGTCAGGACAGTTGGCTCCAGAGGACATGAAGCTATCACCGTGACTAGAACACAGCTCAGGCGTGGCCCGGAGCCCCAGCCCCAGGACCAGCACACTCCTGGGGTTCTTGCCTCAGTGCAGAAGAGATGCTTTGCCAGGTAGCAGACACGTCTGCAGGGCCTCTGCCGGCTGGCTTCCCCTCATCTGGAAAGGCAGTGCTGACCCCGAGCTCCCCAGCAGAGAAGGGGACCTGGCCTGGGCGCACTCAGGCCTCCAGGGTGAGCCTGATCTCCACAGCAGCCTCAGGACCTTTCCTCCACGAGCCTCTGCCTTCCTGTCGGTTCAGTAGGCGTGACCCCCTCCCCCGAAGAGATAACACATAACATGTACCTTCCAGGACAATAGTTATTACCGTGGTTACAATTGAGGAAAAGCAAATCCTTTAATTAATTTTCAAATACTTGGAACCATTACAGATTAATAGTATACTCAGGAAGATTCAGAAGCCAGCCTGTGTTAGATTATGTGGCTAAAGCCGTGGGGGAGGCACTCAGAGGCGGCCGGGGGGCTTCCCTGAGCCCCAGGCCTGTGGGCGCCAGACCCCTCTGTGAATCCCCTTCCGGTGCCAGAGGATCTTCGCAGTGTGAATCCCGAGGCACCGTGGAGTCTGATGAGAGGCTAGGGCGCAGGGCCCCCACCTTCACTGGACTTGCATGCAGGAAGATAGCAGTCTGTCTACAGCTCACTTTGTACAAATTCCTCTCATGCACCATCGTCTCTGCGATAGACTCTACCGCCAGCCCTCCCTCCTGCTGCCAGCTCTGTGTGTGTGTGTGTGTGTGTGTGTGTGTAATTACACACGTGTGCAGCGGGATTTCCACACTGCAAATCCCTGTGGGTCGGGAGGCTTCCTTATTTCTAGGCCCGAGGTTTGGGTGGCAGCACCTCACAGGGATGTTGGCTGTGCTGATCTGGCTGTGCTGGGACCCCAGGAGTCACGTGTGGTGTCACGTATTCAAGCAAATTTGGGTGTCCATTGATGACTCGTGTGCCCCTTGACTTTACAAAGCCTGACACAGGAAGTAGGACACACAAGCAGGAGCCCTGGGCTTCGGGCTTCCTGTGCGGGAAGACCAGAGCTGGAACCCAGCAGGTAGTTTACAGACCCATAGTTAATCAAGGGAACCTTCCCAAGGAGGATCACACTTGAGCGCCGCTTAGAGAACCTATGAATCTTCCGTGTGAGACGGCAGGAAGATGATGTTATAACCATTGGGGCAATGTGGATAAAGACAGGAGAAAGAGGAAGAATGGAACAGCGATGATCCGAAGTGTAGTACAGTTGAGCACAGCAAAATGAGGAGAAGCAGAAGCGAGCTGAGCGCTGAGAGGCCAGGGTGGCCTGGTTACTTAGTATTGTGTCTTAAGACTTTTTAAAGGGCAAAGGTGCATTCCGTATCGGTGCATATGCGTCTTCCAGCCTGTCCCGCTAGTGGCCATCTTGTAGTCCATCTTCCGGGTGTGCCGTGATGAACCAGCTCCCTGTTGATGGACCCGGCCTGTTCTCCAGCGCTTCTGCACCGTCCGTACTCTCACACTGATGAGCAGCTATCTGCTTCGGTCATCCCAAGAGCTAGACTGGGGGGAAGGGCTGCATAGTTTCGATAGCTATGGTTGAAGCATGCTTTGATCGTACAAAATTCTGTATCTTTAAGATTCCCATTGCAAAAATCAATGTGAAATATATTTTTAGTATACCAGTTTATATTTTTTTCTTAAACTGGCCATGAAAGGAGTAGGGCGAAAATGAAGGAAGAGCAGAGATTCAGAAAATTCACAGAAAGGTGTGTAGAATTGCAAGGCCTACAGCTTTGCAGGGATCAATCTAAAGATTGATAACTTGTCACACCCAATATGTTTTGTTTTGTTTTGTGTCACTACTAGGGCTTGTACTCAGGGGCTTCCTCTCTTGCTTAGCATTTTTGCTCAAAGCTACCTACCACTCTCCCTGTTGAACCACAGCTTCCAGATTTTTTTTGATGGGTAATTAGACGAATCTCATGGACTTTCCTGCCCAGGCTGGCTCCCAGCCACATGCCTTAGATCTCAGCCTCCTGAATAGCTAGGATTGCAGTTGGGAACCACCAGCACCAGTGTTTCAGGAAAGGGAACAGTAATGTATCCATCGAAGTATCTGGTATCTTCATTTGGATGAGCTCGTGCAGCGGGTGCTGTGGCTGGCCCTGTTGTATCAATGGGGGACTCCTTACAGGGCTGAAGCGTTACCAGTTCCTGGTATGGCCTGGGACTGGCCTGGGATTGGCTCCAGGTCTTGGATCTTCCCTCTGAACACGGGCCTTTGGGAACTGCTTAGAGAGACATGTTCTCAGAGCATATTCAGACCTGCCACATCCAGAGTGCGTGTGCTGGGGGCCGGCACCACACAGAAGTGGGGGAACCATGACTCTAGATCCTTCTCGAGAGTGGGCCCCACACCAAGCGGCCACTGATAGTTCCTGGAGTTGGATAGAACTGCAGGTGCCCAGGCCAGGAAGCCTCTATCTCTGCTTGTAGACTGCACAATGATGGGGCGGTGGCCAGACTGTGGCCATGATTAAGGAACAGCAGGTGCAGGGTCTGTCGGAGCTTTCTGGAATACCTGTTTCTAACCAGATTTTAAGTCCTCACCCCAAGTATCAACAGTGCTGTGGTGCTCCATACCGGAAACAGTGAGTCCTGAGGACTTGCGGCCCTGCTTCCTCTACTGGGCACAGTTGATTGAAGCCCTTTTCTTCTAAGATTTTCATGAAAAAGGTAACAGCAGCATTTTGATTCCATTTTCCCTTCAGACTCCCCTCCATTAAGACCTGGGCTCCTTAGCACTTCTCAGTCTTTCCCTTTGACACACAGGTACAGGGGAGGGGGGGGTGAAGGGGGAAGGGAGGAACCCCTAATTAGACAGATGACTCCGTAGAGGGTAAGACCAGGAAACAGGAAGCACTGGCTAAATTAAGAGGAGAAGGGCAGGAGATTTCATTCTGTGGAATGGAATGCCCCACTGCTTTATGACTATGACTGTTGTAAGGTTTTACATTAAGTACCTGGGGTTTAAAATTAAACGTCTAATATAATTTGGCGTTGCTAACATGAGGCCCGCATCTGCCCTTGGCGGAGATCCACGCAGCTCTGCTCGGGGTTTCAAACCGCTGTCTCCGGCTGGCAGAGGAGCGGCGGGACGAGACCCCTCCTGGCTAAGCGCCCCGCGCTGCTCAGCGTCATTTTTTTAAATTCAGAGCATATTCATCCTGCGCTTCTGCATTGAAAAAGGCCGTTCCAGTAGTATATGAAAAATTAATTTTTTTACATTTTTTTTCTCACTCCCCTAAGTGTTTGACAGAAGTAATTTTTGCAGCAAGAGAGAATAAAAACTGGTGGCTGTAAATTCCTGTCCTGGAACCTCTTGTGTGGATTCTTTATGGACTCAGAATTGATCTCCATGTCAGATCCTGTTGTGGTTTGAACTGTTTATCACCGTAATGGCAGTAGTGAGCCCTCGAACGCCGACTTATAACCCTGGGTAAAAGAAATTGGTGTTTGCCGTCAGTTCAGGGGCAGCTTAGCGTTATTGATAGATTCAGAACAATTATCTCTGCAACAACTATTGGCCCGGGGTTTTCTTGAATCTCATTGGATGCCTGTAATTTTTTTGTTCCTCTGTTTGTTAATCGGTTTCTCTACAGGTAATTTTTTCCAGAAGTGTTAGCCTTTCTGTGGGGAGCCATTGGGCGGAAAAGGGCATTGATAGCTCACAGCTCCGTTCAAAACAAGGTGTGGTTTAAAATGCATTGCCCCTGTGCTGGGGGCCAAGGCCAGCACCCCAGCGGCGGCCCCTGGGCGTCTGCCTGCCTCCCTAAGTGTCTGGGCCAGCCTGACCCTTCCCCCACCCCACCCCCTTGCAAGTGGCAGCCTCAGCTGAGCCTGTGGCTGTTGCCGTGGCAGCCACATTTCTCTGCCTCCTAACTGTCAGGTTGTTCTGATGGCTCCACCCCGTTCCCGATTGCTTCAGTCCAACCGTTTATCTTCTGGCGCGCTGACCGGCCATCACTGTTAACACCGCATCTCTCCACCTGACTCTCCCGCGTCGCTCCGTGCCTCCCCTTGTCTCTGCAACTGCCGCGACCACTTGGCTTTGTCAGGATGGAGCACAGATGCCTTGTTCATCTTTTCTACGTGGGAGGTGTGCTTGGTGTGTGTGTGTGTGTGTGTGTGTGTGTGTGTGTGTGTGTGTGTGTGAGTGTGCAAGTACACGCACATGTTCAAGTTCCTACCTTTGTGTATGCCTGCCCCAGCATGTGTGCTCTGGTCTCTGCTTCCTTCTAACTAGTTAGAAATCAGTTTTAACAAATAATTGTTACATTTTCCCACTGGAATCTGAGTTTATTAGACAGATCCTAAATTGGAAGCACTTGATATTTTACCCAAGTTTTTCCCTTGTTGTTTTTGTTTCTCAGGGTGTGAACTTAGGGTTTCATACTGGCTAAGCAGGAGCTGTACCTCTCTGAACCATGCCTCTGACCCTTTTTTGCATTAGTGGTTATTTTTGAGATGGGGTCAGGTTTCTGCCAGGGCACAGGAACATGCCTGAGCTGTGATCTGCCGACTCTAGGGTTCCTACATCAACTGGACTGACAAGTCACAGCACATAGTGCCAGCTCCCGGTTGAGAAGGGGTCAAGACCTTACTTTGACCCTCCCAATCTCAGCTTCCCAAGGGATATGGGTATGAGCCACCGACATCTGGCCTGCTGGCAATTTTTGTTTTGTTTTGTTGGTGGAACTAGGATTTGAACTAAGGACCTTAGAATTGCTAGGCAAGTGCTTTTCACTTGAGCAAACTTTTTAAGTCTTCCAAAGTTTTTTATCGTCTGCAAAACAATGTTAGAAACACTCCTATACATTATAAACATAATTACACATGTATACATATACATTTACAAATGCAAGAACCAATGTATGTGAATCTTAAAATTTGTCGTAAGAGCATTCTAGGATAAAATTATTATAGAATGCCTATTTACTCCATTAACTACAAATAGCAGTTATAGCCTGTTGCATTATTCTTTTTTAATATATATTTTTATTGTAAAGTTACTGTGCAGAGGGGTTATAGTTACATGAGCAAGCTAATGAGTCCATTTCTAGCTCTCCTTGAGCTAACTTTTAAACGTTTCCTATTATGAACGTGCTTTGCATGACTGTTTCAACAGGGAGTTAGTAACAGGTGTCTTGCCTCTCCTGTACTTCGTTTGACTAGTCTTCTCCCCACTAGTCCAAGAAGGGTCAGCAGCCAACATCTTAGAACACAGTCTGTAGGCAGCTGTCGCTCCTTTCCATGTCATGTGATCAGTGTAAGGTATATTAAATAGGTAGGTTTCATTAGGTAGCCGATGAAGAGAACACCACGCATTATTCAGGCAGGAAAAGAAGTTTACTTACTGAACTGCTGCCCCGGCCTTGCAGGGTGGAGAGGCATGGCTGAAAAAGGAAGGGGCGACCCACCCCTGGGCCAGGACTTATCTAGGCCAGGGACAGGAAGGGGTGTGGCCAGGCAGGGGAAAGGTGTGGCTACACTGGATCTGGATGTGACCTCTGGGTCTGGGACCCTCCTAAGGTCAGATGGGAGGCCTGTGATGAGAGGTGGCTCGTGATGTGACCTGGGGGGGGGGGGGGGGCGGAGGTGACTGCTTCCAGGTCTGCCAGTTACCTAGGCAAGAGACTTAGCCAAGAGGGAAGGAGGTGAGGTGTCCCTGTGCAGACCTTACAGTCAGATCATTGGGTTGTTTTGTGTTTGTTTTTAAGTTGGAACAGGTTTTGTTGTTGTTTTTCCCCCTCCTTGGGTATTATACTGACAATTCTAGTGCCTGACCATCAGGCGGCGGTAGTGTGGCACTCTTGTATTCTGACCAAGAGGTACAATTTGTTGTAGGATCATCATTGAGGGGAAGGGGTTGGTTTACAAAGCATTCACTGCTCTGGTCTTCAAAAGCCTCATCTCTAAGTTCATTTTCTGATCATCAGAATCATTATCTTCATGTGATAACCAGTAGAAAAAAGCTGAAAGACTTAGAGGCCACCTTCTTCAATAATTAGCCAAAATTCCACCCTCCTGCCCCAGGTCTTTCTGATCTCAGAGCTTTCTCTCTGCTACTTTGTCAAAGGAAGAATGAATGCTCAGAACTAAAACATTGTGTCATAAAAGTTATTTGTCTTTTCAGAGCGCTTGCTCTTTCAGGCGATGCCTGATCATACAGGTATACATTTCTCTTCTTGCTGATCCTGCTCTTCCCTTTATCAATTCCTTCCAAAGCTGGCCGCCATTCAGGAGCCATCCCCCGGGGTTCTTCATCGACCTTCAGCTTAGCTCGGTGTTAAAGGGCCCCTGGGCTCTCATCTCTCAAAGCTGGGCAGTCCTGGCTCCCCCGCTAGGGGTCTGCTCTGTTCACCAGGCTAGGCGGCCTAATTAAAAGGATGACCCCAGCTCCCTTCTCTGCACAGCCTGCCTTCCTGTCTCTGCATGTGGCCAAGGAGAAGGCAGAAGCTTCCTAGGGTAATGGACCACAGGGGGGAAAGGTGGATTTTTCCCCTCCTGATCAGAACGCTGCAACTTTGTACTTTGTCTCCCTGGTTCCTTCTTATTGGCTGTTTCCATCTGTGGCTGTTGACCCAGAAGAGATGGGACAGTCACAGGCTGCCCCAATTACCAGAATAGGGAGCCGTGACTGCCACGCCCAAAGGCCATGCCAGGTAAAAACCTAAACCGATGGTAGAGACGACACTGTTTCCATACAAGCCCCAGTGGTGCTCCAGCAGAGGTGACTTTGTATCCAGGGACATTATTTTTGTCACAGTGAGACCTGAGGACCTCGTTTCTGGAATCCTATTGGATAGAAGCAAGGGATACTGATAAATACTGTCCACGGGAAAGCTTCCTGCACCCAGGAGTTGTCTGACCCCAAATGTCAACCATCACAGCCTTTGGTTCTCTGGCCCCTTCCTACAGAGAACCTGCTGTATTCCAATTAAGAACTCTTCTAAGAACAGGAAGCCAGCCTCCTCTGTGAGGAGGCTGCCACAGTCGGCTCCCGTCGGGGCCTTGTCTGCATCTGCTTTCAACGCAGCTCAGACCATCGCCATGGAAGTACGGTGGCATCTCTAGCTCAGTGGCAGTTCCCGTGGCCGCTTATGGTTGCAGCTGGGAGTGGCATCCATTGAGCACTCCCCCTTGCCGGGCACAGGAGATGGACCCTCGCCCCAGAGGACCAAGGGGAGGTCGACAGCGGTTAGCTGAGCACAGCGGCGGGGGGGGGGGGGGGGGAAGGGTCAGGCTGGACGGAGCCGAGAGCCAGCCGCGTGAGGTTTGCAGGGCCGGGCCGGGCCCTGCGGATGCTGTCGACCTGAGACCACGAAATGGGTTGAACCTTAAGAGCCAATGTTGTGAATTCCAGTCCAGCAAGCCAGTTGTGCAGACAGCAGAACGGGGGCTCTCACACCTGGAGAGGGGCCCTGGGCACACTCGTGCGTGTGGAGCCGAGGCTCGCCAGCACTGGGGAGTTAGGAGGACATCCCTCCAGCCACTGCTGCTGGCTTCTTACCAAGCCAGGCCGGCCTGCTGGGCCCCTGCGGGGTCACAGTGTAAGAATGACTGGCACGTTGGGTCACATCCAGAGCAGAAGGTCCGAGGGCTAGAGATCTAATTTGTGTGGTCAGAGATGGAGCCCAGGTTCTGGAACATTCCATGAGTTTCAAACTCGCAACCGTTTGAGAACCACATTTGTAGAGTGGTATGAATGCTGCTGGCATTCATATGCTCACGAGTGTGAAGTATTAGCTTTATTCTGTGTTAATATAGAAAACGGATCGAGGAACAGTGAGTAGAAGTTACTAGAAGGCCTTTGATACACAGTATCATAAGACAGTGTGATACAGTGCCTGTCAGGATGGCTGCTCCAGCCCTTTCCTCTCCCCGCTTCTCCTTCCCCTACTAGCTGATACCTGCTGCGGCGTCCCCGAGTCCTGGAGACATTGCTGGTCTGCCCCTGCCCCCCATATTCCCAAAGGCTCTCTGGGCCCTTGTGGCCGTGGCTCCGTGGGCTGCACAGGTCTGCTCTGACCTCTCTCCTGACTCCCGGTGCTCCACACCTCTGTTACCTCCTCAGCTTCCCCGGCTTCCCCCGCGCCCCCGTGTTCTGACACCAGGGCCTGCCAGCTCGCCACCGCCTGCCCTCCCAGGGTCTCCCTGCAAGGCTGCGTGGCCCCGTCCCTCATCTGCGTGGCTTTGGAGACCTCTGGCTTCGCTGTGCTTCTCCCGCTGTCCCTTGGCTGTCCCCTCCCAGTGGCCTTCCCCAGCGCCTTCGGGACGTGAGTGTGGCCGGGGCAGCTCCCTGCTCCTCCCCGCACTCCCCGGGGAGGAAGCCTGGCCGTCTAACTCGGAAGACACTGAACCCACAGGCCTGGCCTCTGCACTGCCCCTCCCCACCGGCGTGTCCCCAGCCCTCCTTGGAGGGCGGCTGGGTATCTGCGGTGAGGGCAGAGAGCCCAGGTTTTATCCTGCGAGTGTTAATGCGCGTGCGAACACGCCTTCCACCATCTTCTCCCAGGAGCTCAAGCCGGAGACACAGCGGCTCCAAGGCCTTCCCTTAGCCCAGCACACACTCCGTCTGCCTGGCTCACGCTGCCTGGCCTCGGGGGTCACCAGCCCTCTGCTGCTCTCCCTGCCCTGTGTCCACGCACTGTGTTCACCTCAGCTCCGCCTCGCCAGGCCTGACTCCACCCCTAGCGTTTGCTTGCTTCCTCCAAGTTCATTACCGTAGCAGCCCAACTCATCTTCAAAAC
Organism: Dipodomys merriami; assembly: GCF_024711535.1. NCBI lineage: Eukaryota > Metazoa > Chordata > Mammalia > Rodentia > Heteromyidae > Dipodomys > Dipodomys merriami. The sequence goes on along the minus strand of NW_027202270.1, from coordinate 3,777,894 downwards.
AGGACAGACAGACATCTGCCCGCCGCACGCAGAGCGCGCTCCTGCTGCTTTGTTTCCCCCTGCCAAGCCCCACATCCACCCCCATCCCCTCTCCACACCTGCAGCGGCTGCCCTGCCCCGCCCGTGAGCGAGTCCTCTGCCAAGAGGAGGACCTGTCCTCCCCATCCCCCTCTCCCCAGACCCTCCCCATGCCCTCGCCACCTTCCCAGACGCCTCTCTTCTTCATTTTTATTGGACCAGGCTTAGGCTGTGGGCCCTCTTACGTTGTGTCCTGCCCGGGCACGAGCGGCTGGTCACTCGGCCACATGTGGTCGCCCTGGCTTCTCACCGCTGCAGATGACGCATCTCCCTTTCTCCCTGTCTTCTGTGAGAGGCTCATGCTTGTCTCCATGTTCTGGGGACCTGGAGCCACATTCATCTCCTTGACACAGCACACACTCCGTGGTGGGGGTCCTGCTGGCCAAATGAGCTCTGAGGTGCTGCCAGTTTTCTGCTGGGCAGTTACTTGGGTTTTGTTTTGTTTGCTGGTTTGTTTTGTCACTCATGGGGCCTGAACTCCGGGCCTGGTCGCTGTCCTTCAGCTCTTCAGCTCAAGGCTAGTGCTCTACCACTTGAGCCACAGTACCACTTCTGGCTTTTTCTGCTTATGTGGTGCTGAGGAATCGAACCCAGGGCCTCATGCATGCAGGGCAGGCACTCTACCATTGAGCCACCTTCCCAGCCCAGTTATTTGGGTTTTTAAGATAAACCATGTTGATCCAGATGCTTTGTATATTGCTTTGGAGCTATGTCTTTGGAGAGCCTGTGCTGCTTCTCCAAGTGGAAAGAAAACTCTGATACCTATTGTGTTTGCAACTCTAGAATGTCTGTGACATTGTATAACTTTAAGCCATGAGTTTCTGTTGTGGTTTGCTAGCTCTCTTCGGCTAGCAAAAAAAATGCACCTGTACTTCTGTGGTCTGCTTAGGTACTCAACCTAGGAATCCAGTAGTTTGCCAATCCTCACTCTTGCTATATCTTGGTAGTATTGCCAACTACTAGCATAAAACTTTTCCAAGCCCTCCTCTTGTGCTTCCCAACTTAGCATTTCTAACCATTTACAAAGGGAAAGACCTGAAAGGCTTGATTTTTAAGTGGTAAGAAAGGACTAGCTAATAACCTGGTACCCACAGCTCATATCTGTAAACCTAGCTGCTCACAAAGATATCCATTTCAGACCAGCGAAAACTCTGAGATTTCAACTACCGTTAACCAGTAAAAGATGGGACAGGAGGCATGGCTCAAGTGGTAGAGTTTCAGGCATGAGTATGAAAGCTAAGCAAGAGCACTAGGCCTTGTTCATGCCCAGGTACCGGGAGAGACAGACAGAGAGAGACAGGAGACAGAGGGAGAGAAAGCAAGTCACTGTGAGACAGTGAGGAATAGCTGTGTGGCTCCAGTCTCGAACCTTCTACTCCTTTTCCCCATTACTGCTTGTTTCTTTTTGATTTTTTTGCAGCCCTAAAACTTCTTCACTGAGCCTAGATTAGATCATTGCTTTATTATCTGACAGATAAGATTATTAACAGAAAGTGATATTAATATTAATTACACAATGATACTAAAAATTTTATATCACACAGAAGCAGATGGTTATTTTAAATAACTTAAGATTTTATATGAAGAAGCATTTTAAACATAGTTATAAATGCTATTTTAATTGAGACATTATTTCTGCAGTGGGATTTTTTAAATCTTACTACATTTGCCTGGCAGTGTTTATATGTGTGACTTATCTGCAGGAAAACAGTTATAATTGCATTCAAAATACTGACTTATGGGAGGACTTGACACTTCCGATAAACACATCATATGACTGTCACCCCTGGTCACTTCATGTGGTTGTAACTGAAGACTGCGGCTCGGGTGCGGGAGCTCCTCTCCAAGGCGCTTGTCGAGTGTAACCGCGTCCCCACCGTCTCCTCAGGTCCGCATGTAATGTTTCAGTGTTTATCAGTAAATAGTCTTTCGCTGTACTCCACAGTTTTGCGGTTTGGTTTTCTTGGTGCTGGTACTGGGGCTTAGGCTCTGGGTCTCAGCACTGTCCCCGAGCTTCCTGGCTCAAGCCTAGCGCTCTACCACCGGAGCACAGCTTCACTCCTGCTTCGTTTGGTAGCTAATTGAAGAGTCTCATGGACTTGCCTGCCCGGCCTAGCTTTGAATTGGGATCCTCAGATCTCGGCCTCCCTAGTAGCTGGGATTACAGGTGTGAGCCACCAGCGCCCAGCTTGAACTCTTCTGCAGTTAACTGGGGTGAGCATTCTTGTTTAGAACCAGTTCTTCTATAGCACAGAGCTGGAAACGCAGGCACACAGTGAGCCTCAAAAACAAATGTTCTCCTTGATGGTATTCACCATGCCCAAAGCAAACGTGGCCGCGCCGCTCGCCTCCTGGGGAGCCCTCCAGAGCGCCTGGTGCTTGCTCCTGCACCATCCATCCTCCAGAGAGCCTGCTCAAGAGAAGACATCCTCGGGCGTGCCTTCTGGTGTGGCACAAGGAAGTTGAAGTCGGGGAGGGGGGAGGGGGGCACCCCGGGTCATGTATCGGAAGGCCGCTGCAGTCAGAGACAGCGGGGCAGATCGTGGCTGTAGGAAGACGTCCCCTCTTAGAAAAACCGCATTCCGGAAAACACAGTGGGCGCTACCATCCTCGGCAGCCAGTGCCCACCTTTGACCCCTGCATTCTAGGGCCGCTGACAATAGAACGCGTTATTTGTCGTTTTATCTAACGCTCCTTCCAAGTTTGGTAATTGCACTATTCTTTCATTTTTGAAGTTCAGTCCTCTTCAGAAGTGTGTGTGGTTCCCAAGCTGGTGTGCAGGGCGCGACTCCCAGTGGCTAGAACTCGGTGCCGCCTCGGGCCCACGGCCCACCTTACCGCCCAGCACAGGAGTGGCTTGCGCCTTCTGACGAGCGAATCTGCTGCTGAGTGTTACTACCCTTGCATTTCCCCTATCTTGGGAAAATTTCAAACGCAAGCAACCCTTTGGTTTTGGGTTTTTGTGTGTGTATGTAAGCTGGGATCAGGCCTTGAACTTGGCCTGGGAACTGTCCCTTAGCCTTTTGTTCTCAGGGCTGGCACTCTACCACTTGAGCCACAGCTCCACTTCCAGTGTTTTGGTGGCTAATTGAAGATAAGAGTTCCACAGATGGGCTGGGAAGGTGGCTCAGGGATAGAGCACTTGCCTTGCATGCATGAGGCCCTGGGTTCGATTCCCCAATACCACATAAGAAAAAAAAAAGCCGGAAGTGGTGCTGTGGCTCAAGTGGTAGAGCGCTAGCCTTGAGCTGAAGAGCTGAGGGACAGCGCCCAGGCCCAGAGTTCAGGCCCCATGACCGGACCAAAAAAAAAAAAAAAAAAAGAGTTCCCTGCACTGACTGGCTTCAACCCGGGACCCTCAGGTCTCAGCCTCCTGAGTAGCTAGGATGACAGGCGGGAGCCACCTGTGCCTGTCTGTCTGCCTTTAAACGCTTTCATTGTCATTGTGTAAGTGGTTGTTCACACAGTGACAATTCCATAGTCAGATCAGGAGTGCAGGGCTTCTCTCGGCACCACCCCTCCCAATGTTCCCCCATTTGCCGCCTCCCATCTCTGTGCTCATTTTGATACATTTTTTGTTTTAATTCTGTCCTGTACAACACTGATAATTGTAGAGATTCATACTCTTCCCGTTTGTATATGTGAGAGAGCTAGACTCTGATAATGGCCTTTTCCATAAACCTAGTAGTACATTAAGCTTTTCTCTATTAGAGTAACTATAAGCCGAGTGCATGGCTCATGCCTGTAATCCTGGTTACTCCACAGGCTGGAGCTGGGAAGCCAGCCTAGGCAAAAAATTCAGGAAACGCCCCTTTCTCAGTAGCAGAGTGTGGGCACACATACCTGTTATCTCAGCCTCAGCAGGAAACAGAACAGGAGGACTTGGTCCATGAGCACCTCCCTAAGAAGTACAGGACCCCGAACTCAAGCCCCATACTACCAAAAAGGAAATAAGTAGTAAGGTGTTAAAATTCTTCCGTATCTGGAAACAGTCCCCAGGCTGGAGATGGCCTCTTTGGCTAGGTACCAAATAGGTTGGCAGCTGGTAAACTCCTCCAAGGGAATGTCATTCGAATGTGCTTCCTGTATAGCGCCATGGAAAGGTGTCGGTGTAAATCCAGGTGTTGCTGCCCCGTGCAGTGGGCGTGCGGTGGGTTCCCTGTGTGACCCCTGCACCTTTCACCCCAGGGCCTTTGCACGTGCTGTGTTTGGTAACCTCTCTGTGTGAGGGGACACTATGATAAAATACCCTAACAAAACCAACTTACAAGGAAGAGAGGCTTGTTTGACTCACAGTTGGAGAGGTTTCTCACGCTTGTTGGGCCTGTGGAAGGCAGAACATGGGGAGCGTGAAGCACCCACACCTGCACGTCTTTGCATTGAGCACGTTATAACCATTTGTAGTGAGTCTAAACGTCAGCCTGGACAAGGAATGCGTTGGAGCCCGCACTGGCCCGCGCCTCCTCTCGGCAGCCAGCTTGGCTTAAGTACCGAGGCTGTGGTGGGCTTTTTTGTTGATGGTTTGCTTGTTGGGTTTGGGTTCGGGCTTGGGTGCTGGTAACAGGGCTTGAACTTAGGGCCTGGGTATTGACCTTTCACCTTTGCACTCAAGGCCAGTGTCACAGCTCTACTTCTGGCGTTTGGGTGTTCAATAGAGATGAATTGGAATCTAGTGGACTCCGCTGCCCAAATTGGCTTCAAACATGGATCCTCGTACCTCAGCCTCTTGAGTAGCAAGGATCGCAGGCGTGAACCCTGGCTAGGTTTGTTTTTATACACTACCAAATGATGTGCCATCAAAAAGAGTCAAGCCCCAATAGCGTCTTCCTGTTGTGCCTGTAGGACATGAGGGTGTAGCTCACCAGCCAAGGGGGCTGCCCGTCCCTCTGCCATTCCCCCCCCCCATCCACCACCGGCTTATTCTTCACATCTGCACAGATCTGCCTCGGCCCTCTAGGCCTGCCAGGCTGTGTGGATGTGCCTCCTGGGCTCCACTTGTGCCCACTGTGCGTAGGAAGCCTGTGAGCCCTGGGCTTTTTCGTCAACATCAGCATGGTCTGTCCAGCCTCCACTGTCCCTCTTAAAAGAACAGCAGGGACCAGTGAGCCCGTCACACGGCGTGTCCTTGGTGTGAGGACTCTGCTGACCCCTTGCTCGCGCAGCCATGTGCCACAGGTCCCAGTCCTGGTCCACACGAATGTAAAGCTCCCGGGAAGAAATGTCGCTGAGCTGTAGAATTAGCTGGCTGAATTCCGTGACCCGGGCAGGAGGAGGGAAGGCCCCTGGACGTGGCAGTGGAATGTCTCCCTGGAACCCTGGGCTGCCAGCAAGTGGAGAGGGGGTTGGCTGTTTAGCCAGTAGGCTAGGTCAAAGTCTGTGCTGAGAACGGAGAGTGGGGCGAATGTGAGGGTCCGGGCTGAGCTGAGGCCCAGCACGCCCAGGTTAATACAGGATCAGAAGCTCCTCCCTGTCTTCTGCCTGGATCCCCCCACCCCCACCCCGGGGATAGCATTTCTCCGCCAGGACAGGCTCCCGCAGCTCAGCCAGGCCACTCCAGCTGCTAGCCACGAGACCCCAGAGACGAGCGGAGCAAGAGCGGAGCAAGAGGAAGTTATAACAGTCTAGCCGGAAGCCCGGTGCCGGCTGGGCAGGAGGGACAGAGTTGCATCCCCAGGAATGGCCGGCCACAGGGAGGAGCCCTGTGGGCCAGGGAGGCTGGTGGGGAGTCGTTGCTTTTAACCTCACCCGTCCCCAGGGTGGGAATCAAAGGCAGCAGCTGGGGAGGAGGGAGAACGAGGGCTTCTTTGATGGATGGTGATTGCTGAGCCCTCTTCTGCGGCCCCCTCCTGACCCTTCCCTCAGCCACAGGGGGCTGCGGCTTTGCTTAAGGAAAAAGAAAAATGTCTGTTATTATGTTTTGGAACACAATCTTATCTTTCATTTTACTTTAAAGCAATCTTCCCCTGAAGACCAGCCGTAGTATCTGACTGAACCATATTGACAAAATTTTAGCCATGAGGAAGAAAATACTTAAACTCCAGGCAAGTCTAACCCAAGATCTGTGGACACTTTCAACAAAACCCACATTCCAGAACTGGTAGAAATAAATAAGATAGGCCTTAGTGGAGCAATTTATTTCAGTGGGTTTTGTTTGTTAAAGAATAAGACTAATACTTTTTCCTGTTGTGCTAGAAATTGAACCCAAAGCCTTCTACTTGCTAAGAGATCTACCACTGAGCTATACCCAGAATCCTAATCTCAGTCTATAAACATCATTGAGGATTCTAGAGATTAAAATCGGATTTCTGGCCGCAGTATTACTGCACTGTTTTTAAAGGCCATCCTTTAGAAGGACTTCAGCAAAGGAAGTGTTTTGGCCTGCAGTTTTGAAGCTAGTCACGTGTCTCTGGTGGGGACCGTTGCTCAGCGCAAGCTGAACATTCGTCGCAGTACAAACTGTCCAGGAGTCACGCCCCTCCCCCCCCATGGTTATTGACAGAGCTGTGGGTCCTCCTGAGATCCACTGACGTAAACACAAAAAATCCAAAAGCCCATTTCTGTGAAACCTTTGTCTTGCCCAGAGCTTCTAGAATCAGAATTACTCAGTATATACTTCATGCTTTTGGAAGTGATTTCCAGGTGGGAGGAGTTGTGGGGATTGTGTGTTCACTGCTACACCAAGAACCTGAGTTGGCACCGGCTGGTCCAGCGATGTCACCCAGGCACCCTCCCTTCTCCCGGGGGCCACCCACAGAAGTCTCCTTCAAAGTAAACCATCTCCTTCCTGAACGATGAGTCCTGGACTTCAGATGCATCCCACCGTACCGGCCCCACAGGACGGGGCAGGTGCACACCACTCCTCAGCGCTGACCACGTGTCAGCTGCAGCGTGGAGACAAGCCGTCCACTGTGACCCACTTCTGTGCCCTCCGGCTTGCGCACCTCCTGCCACCCACCTCCTGCAGACAGGGGAGCGGGGATTACTTGGATGTTGTTGGAAAGCAGCGCTGTCCAAAGCAAGGGTGAGGCCATCAGCCTCATGGCGTCATTCAAAATGCGCACGCCGGCTCCAGCAGCCATGAGGCAGCCTGCATTCATGCCCTACAGCTCACGGGCTGTGGCTGTGGCCGCCCGCCAGTCAGGACCTGGATAGGCCCGCGAGGCCTGCTTGCCAGACAGAGGTCAGAGGTCGGCATCAGCATCAATGTGGACTGTATAGCACGGTCATCCTCCAGTAGCAGCATGGCAAATATCTGAAACCAGGAGAAAGCCTGTTCTCCTCAGGGCTTGGCAAAGAAGTTATCTCATATTTTTATTTGTTGTTGTTTTGTTGTTGTTGTTGGTCATGTGGCCTGAACTCGGCCTGGGCACTGTCTCTCAGCTGTTCAGCTCAAGGCCAGTGTTCTACCATTTGAGCCACAGCGCCACTTCCAGTTTTCTGAGTGGTTTATTAGAGATAAGAGTCTCACGGACTTTCCCTGCCTGGGCTGGCTTTGAACCACGATCCTTATATCTCAGCCTCCTGATTAGCTAGGAATGCAGGTGTGAACCACTATGCCCGGCTGAAGTTATCTCATATATATGTTTGGGGCTTTTTAAATATAACTTTTAAAAAAATCAGAACCATTTATCCTAGCCCAGCCCTGGTCACTGATGCCTGTAATCCTAGCTGCTCAGGAGGCTGTTAAAATCCATGAGATCTAGAGGCCTGTTTCAAATGGTAGAGGACCTGCCTAAATCAAGCTGAGTGAGCAGAAAAGCAGTTTATTACCTAGTACCAGCCAGAAGGGAAAAAGGGACTCTACTGTTAAGAAAGGTAGCTGTTGATTCAAATTTTGGCAAGTATGTATTGTTCCTGTTGTTTGGGCATCATTCAGAGGCGTGGAAATCAGGATGGTGGTAGTCTATAAGGGCTTTGCAATTAAATTTTTCTGGTTTTTGTTTTGCTTGCCGCTCTTCTTGAGACGAGGTGTTACTGTCTCGCAGAGGTCAGCCTCAAACGTGTGAGCCTTCTGCCTTGGCGTCAAGGGTTGCGGTTTCAGGCATCTGTCACTATTGTGGCATTTTAATACTGCAACTCCTTCCATCCGTGTCTTCCTAGGACTGAGAATGGTGTCTGACTGAGCGGGGCAGGGCACTACTGGCGTGCATGCCCGTGGTTTTTGCACATGTTCCTGTTTATGGGTGTGGTCTCGGTCCTGGGCGCTTGGCACTCCCTTTTCCTGGAGCTGCAGCTGGGGGCGCTGTGCTCAAGGTGGAGCCAAACCCTTCAAAACAGGCCCGTTATTGGGGTAGATGGAAGTCCACTAGTAGCCCCAGCCTTTGCCTGGGGTGATGGTCCCTGTGCAGGTGTGGCTGGCAGAAGGGCAGGGCAGAGGCCTCTTTCCCCGGGCTGGGCACCTGACCCAGAGATGCCACGCCCACCTTCCACACCGGCTGGGGGACGGCAACGCCCTTTTTCATGACCCAGCCCCTCCCCCACACAGAGTGATGGAAACACACAGGTGGCTTCCAAATAGTATTTCAGACGTTCACAGAGTGTTTCTGTGAGTAGTCTGAAGAGAGGGGGCTAGAGTTTGCAAATTAGCACTGTATTTATTTTAAGAGAAAAAAGAAAAGAAACTGATGTCTTTAAACATAGCAAAGAGGTATGCAAAATGCCCCACGGAAGAGAAGAGATAATTTATCATCATAATACATTGGTAATTTAGTCTCCAAAGGCTCAGACTTACTGTAAACATTCGTTAAATAACAGCCTGAACCCCTTAGTCTCACAGTCTGGACATGGGGGGTACCGTGTATCTGTTTTCTCCTGTGTTTAAAGACTTTATTCATATTTAGTTCTTTGTGCTGCATGGCGCAGCCTTTTTACTGAGCACCTGTTCTGCGCTTGGTGCCTTCTGAGTGCCGGTGAGACCTAAAGAAAAAGAAGAAGGAGGAGGAGGAAGAGGGGGAGCTGCATGCCATAGCTCTCACTATAGTCCCAGCCATTCAAGAGACAGATCCAGAAGCCAGCCCAGGCAGAAATGCCCAAAGGACTTCATCTTCAAAGTAACTGACCATCAGGAGGGAAAAAAAGCTGAGCCAGAGGCATAGCTCAAATGGTAGAGTAACTGCAAGCTGAATGAGTGTGAGGCCCTGGGTTCAAACTCTGGTGTAGTCCCAAGAAAGGTAGGGGGGAGGGGTACACTACCCCTGGGGGAAACAGACAGTGTCTCACAAGGGCTACGGTGGAGGGGCCGTGTTGGGAAGGGCCTGAGCCCCCCGCCCCACAGGAACTGAGGAGTTTTGTCTCCAGCCCCTCCATGTGGCTCAACAGCTTTAATGGTGACCCGTCTAAAAATAGATTTCCCAAGATCCCCTGTGTAGTCACAAAACTTCCCCTTAGGTGTCCCCTCTGACCTGGTTCAGTTCTGCACAGAAGTCATTAATTTAACTTCACTGGGTGATTGCTGGGAAGGCGTGGCTCACCCTTGGCAGTGGGTATGTGTGGTCTTGGGACAATGGGAGGTCATAGTGTGCCCGTGACCACACACACACACACACACACACATACATGCATGCGCACACACGTGCACACACACACACACACACACACACACACACACACACACGGACCCCACCACGCCTGTGCTTAGCTCTGCTGTGCACCACACCCTTCTCTTGGAGTCCGATCTCCAGGCCAGGAGTCCGGTCGTTTTCTTCTGGTCTTTCAGGTTGTCTGTCCAGCTGTCTGGCTGGCACCACACTGGACACATGGCACAGGGCCCTAGGACACTACATCTTCTTGGATGGATACCATCCTGGCCAAGGCAGGTCAGGAGCAGGTGTGGGGCCAAGCGGGTCAGGAGCAGGTGCGCAGGGAGCTGTGGGCCTGCTGCACGCGGGAGGAACTTGAGCTGGGAGAGGTGACCTGCAGGGCCACACAGCCAGGGCCAGGCCGGGCTCCGTTCCTTGCAGCCATGTTCGGTGATGGTTTAAACTTGGCTCTCGCATGTCTGGAGGTTGAAGCACAGAAATCCAGGAAGTCATTTAGCAGCCCACATGCAGAGTCCCTCAAATGCTTATCTGCTGGAGCCCAGAGCTTGAAAACTGCTCCAAATATTGAAAATATACAGAAGTGTTGATTTATGGTCAAAAACCTGAAATCTGTCTGAGCATAGAGGAAATAACAATGCCAAGCAAGGCACTTTCAGATCTAAAAAAAAAGAAAAATGAATCCCATTACTTACTCTCCTATGACATTTAACCCTGGGCCCATGGGAAGATATGTCACAACCAAATTACCTCCCTTTCAAGCCCGGCTTCTGTATGGCAGGTTTGCTTAGAGCTGAGGACGCCACCACCTGCTTCTCCAAGCCATGTGACAGATTGAGAGCCAGGTTGGGCGAATTTCCATACTTAACAGAGTGGAGACCCAAACATCTTCAGGACCTTGGAGAAACCCCACATGGACGGCCAGCTAAAGCAGCCCTTCCTGTCCCGGACAGGACCCCACCTACCTCTTAGCTGAGCCAAGCCTCCGAAAGCAGGAAATATATGTTACCAAAGAGCAACCGTACATCTAATTAACTTCTGGAATTTTCTGTTAGATATGCTCAGTTTCTTCCCAGCCTGTTTGGCCCACGCAGCCCTCCACAGGAAACAGAATCCCTTAGTAATTTAGCAGCTGCAAGCACCAAACTTGAGAAATGGCTGTGGCTGATTGTGGGGGGGAATAAAAGAGATAAATCTGGAGAGAGAGAAGCAGGAGTCTCTTGAGATGATTTCATTTCCGCCTAACAGGACTACTTTGCGTTTTTCAGAGCACACCAGATTAATTTAAACTTGGTGCAAGCTTGCCTCCAGGGGAAAATCAGCTAGAGAACAGGCTGATTTTTTGGCCCTGGAATATCGAGCCCCGACGTGCCTGCTCAAGAGCACCTGCCCCGGCTCCCTCCAGATGTCTGCCTCTGGCCACACCCCAGTCCTCCCCGCTCCTCCCCTAACAGGGAGGCTGGCTTTGCCTCACAGGTGCCTTGCTGAAAGCAGTGGTGATAGGCAAGGAGGAAGAGCCACTGGAAACCCACGGGGGCCAAGGGAGCCTGGGGCGAAGGGAACGGAGCCCAGCTGCCTGACATGGGCTCTGTCATGAGAAGAGGCGGCAGGCGGGGACTGGGGGCTCTCACAGAAGCACCAGACCAGGGTCCCACATCTGCCTGCCTTTGTGTATTGAGTCTGGTGATGGCCGGAGCCTAGGCCGCCACGTCCTCCACCCCCAAGCCCGCTCAGCCTTTCGGCTCAATTCTTGCCTTGGTCTCTCAGTCTCCCCGACCTCTCCCCCTTTCCCACTCATTTTGACTGGGTAGTGGCGATTTCTTCCCCTCCTTATTTAAGCACACAGTAGTATTCATACAGTGGTCTATACCTTGTTTTGCTCTTCTTTTTTTAATAGAAACAGTTTTATTGGATGAGATTCGCATAACATACACTTCATCTGACTAAAGCGAGTCAGTAGCAAGTCAGTAGCATTTAGCACACCCCAGGTCCGCAGCCCGCCCACCGTGACATGGTTGTGTTGTGTTTTTTTACATTACCTCAGCACAGAAGCAGGGAACCTCTATTTATTTACCAGAACTTGCATTTTTTTAAATTACAAAAGGCCTTATAAGCACAGGTCGGTAATGAAGAGTTACATCTCAATGAAGAGCAGAGTTCCTAAATCCCCACTGATTTGGCTTAATTCGTAGAGATTTCTTGGTGTAAATTGAACACGGCCCAGGAAGGAAATTCTTCTCCCCCGTGTTTTTCTCAGCTCTGGCCCCTCCTATTGTATGCCTTTCCTCCCCATTTTTAGAACTCAGTCTAGCGCTGTGTTGTCTTTTCCTTTCTCCCAACACCTGTCATCTTCCTCGGCCCCCCGCCGTGCCCCTGCTGCCCCTTCTGACATTGTGTACCCCTGTGTGAGCAGCAAAGGGAAGCGCACAATAATGCCAGTGTCTGAAACATCTTCAGAGATGGGAATGAAGTCCGCCTCCTCCCGCGGAAAGCTCGCTCAAAAGCAGTGTGCACGGGGCCGGTTTGAACTTCACTTCACACTCACCTTTCAGCAGGGCCCCGGGATGTTGTGCTTTCCTCCGATGGCAAAGGTGGCCTCTGCTTTATTTACCAGCCTCCACATCTCTCTGAGCTAGCTTCACACGGAACAGAGCCCTTATTAAAGATCCAAATTACCTTCCTCTTGTTGGCCTTGGATCAAAGCAAGTCCGCTTTAATTTTCCAGTTCCCACAATGACTTCCTCCGGTGCTCATGGAAGCCCTTGGTCCTCCACGGGTTCCCACTTCCCCCCCCCCCCATTGTCCCTGTCTTTGATAATTCAGGCTTCTTCAGTAACCCAAAAAAGAAAAAGGTCCAGGTGGGAGTAGGAAGGACCCGTGCTCCTCTCGTGAGCCCTCCTTTCCTTCTTCCCTCCCTCCCTCCCTCCCTTCCCTCCTTCCCTCCCTCCCTCCTTCCCTCCTTCCCTCCCTCCCTCCTTCTCTCCCTCCTTCCTTCCCTCCCCTCCTTCCCTCCCTCCCTCCCTCCCTCCCTCCCTCCCTCCCTCCTTCCCTCTCTCCCTCCTTCCCTCCTTTCCTCTTTTCCTCTTTTCACTCCTGTTGTCTGTCTTTCCCTTTTTGTTCCTGCAGTTGCGTACTTCTTGGCAACGCACAGGGTAAAGCATTTTGTAGAAAGTCAGTAGCCAGCCAATCCATCAAGAGCTGTCAGCCACACCTCCATCGAGCAATGACTCCTGGGAACATGGTCTTGATGTCCTTCCCCAATCCACACCCCTGAGGAGGGGTGGCCAGAGAAAGTCCTCAGGAGGAGAAGATCCAGGGCCCCTGGAGGCCCTGTCTGACATGGGTGGGACTGGAGATGTGCGATCTGGAGGTCTGATGACGGCGGCAGGAGTCCCCGCACTGGTGGCTCTTCCGTGTTCAAGGCCCCCACTCATCACCCTCTGCAACAAATACAGCCTGAGCCCCTGGGGAGCAGCAGGGCCCTAAGAACCGGAAGGTGGAGCCCAGCATGTGACTCACCCCCGAGAGGAGAGACCTCTCAGCGCACCTGGTGATGGCTCACCGAGGCCAGAGCGTGGCAACAGTTCATCAAAGAACGGCCCAGCTAATGATCGGCTGGGCAGATAATCGGAGGAGAGTTAATTGTAAGGTTCGATATGGCATCTTGTCAGCAGAGATAAGTTGTCACGTTTTCCACTTGAGCTGAAACTAAATGATTGTAAAATAAGTTATGAGTGTCCTTGGGCCTGTCTGCCGGAATGATAGCTAAGAATACATTCCTGGCCCATCCGTCTCGAGCGGGCTGCTTGATATTTATGTGAGCAGAATGTTATTTTATTCTCCCTCAAGTCATGCTTGTCAGCTCTCCCCGTGAAAAGTGAAAATGCTTCTTTGACTCATACTTCACCTACCGAAGCTCAGAGAGACTGCAGATTGTGTTCATTATTGCTCCTCTTATATATTTTTGGGGGTGTACGTTGAACATTGATGCCTGATTGGGAAGAACTAATGGCTGACGCTGAGTGCAGAGCGTGGCCCGGTCCATCCCAGATCCTGAGTCTCGGCGGCAGAGCCTCTTCAGACGAGGAATAATGACACACCTGCTTTTTTAATCTGGCAGGCCTTGCCTCTCTCCGCTTCGCCCTTCCCACGTTTAATGCCGTCAGTGGCTGTCCCGCTGCTGGTAATTGATACAAAATGAAATGCGTTCTTCCTAAGAGCCGGAGCCCACGGCTGGCCCTTGTGTCTGTACGGGGCAGTTGGGACATGTGGAATGGACACCCACCTGCTGGGGCTGCTCATGTTTTAGACTCGTTTCTGGGGAGTCTTGCAATCTGAGAGCGAGCCAGAGCCAGGTATTACTATACCCTAGTACAGAACAGTGCATACATCCCCCTCTCCCCCCGCCCCCAGTGCAGAACCCAGGTAACCAGCTGCCCCCGCCACAAGGCCGTACCCTGCCCGGCCGCCACCCCAGGCCATTGTGTGGGCCTCCCTCCACCTCCCGTCTCCCTTGGCCCTCACCATAATTTCCCGCCACCATGGCGTTCTCGGTGCGCGGCCAGGCCTCCCTGTGGCTCACTCCATCATCCGGCTACAGCTGTCGTCTTCGTCCTCAGCCAGTGTGCACTGGTGAACCCTGCCCGTTCCTGCCAGCTTCGCCCAAGCCTTCGCTCCAGTGCTGTTCCCCAGCCCAGCCCAGTGCATATGAGAGCTGGGCACAGTGCCGCTGTCATCCCCAGCGCCCAGCACCGGGACGCCGAGGTGGGCACTGCCACTTCCGCCTCAGCTCCAGTCTTAAGTGGGCAAGGATAATCACCTGGGCCCACCTGGGGGTCCTGGGATACCATGACACTGACTGACCAGGGCTCCACCTCACCCAAGACTTCTGAATACCAGCCTTGCTGCCCACAGCATTGTTGAGATCGCCGTACTTTTATTACCACATGACATCCTGTGTCATCTTGGCTGTACCCCTATGTCTCTCCCTCTCTTTTCCTCTCCCCTCTTCTCCCCTCCTCTCCCTCCTCCCCCAAGCCTCTGCTGGCTCAGCAGTAGCCCTTTCATCTTCTCATGGGGTTAGTCTCTGGCCCCTGGGTGCTGAGGAGTCCCGTGGCCATCCTTATCTGTGGATGTACAGTCAGGCCTCCCCTCCCTCCCCTCCCCCTCCCCCTGCCCCCCCCCCCCCGTGCAGGCACACAATTGGCATGCTGGCTGTAGGGGTCCCTGGTTGTTCCCTGTGCTGATGTGGGGACCAAGGAAAACAGTCTGTTCTTGAATGCATTGAGCAAGAAACCAGGTGTTATTTTTAGTCCTTCTGATCCTACTCATAGGAGCGAGTTTATTTCTATTGGCTCATGGGACAAAGGTTCCTTTCTATTGGCCAAGGGGACAGGAGTTCATTTCTATTGGCTCATGGGGACAAGAGTTCATTTCAAATGGCTCGTGGAGACAAGGGTTCCTTTCTATTGGCTCATGGAGACAAGAGTTCATTTCTTTTGGCTCATGGGGACAGGGTTTCTTTCATAGAACCCAATACTCTTTATTCTGTGGCAGCAGCTGATCACAGAGCATGCTCAGTAAGTGTAGGGTGAGTGTCAGTTACTTTCTGTCAAGAGACTTCAGTCATGACCTTTAATCTTTACCCAAATGTAGATTCCAGACAGTTGAAAGCATACAGGACAGTGGTCTGACTCATAGGCACGTGTGGGTAGTTTCCAAACTTAAGTGGCAAAGCTGATTGCTCTCTTCTGAGACATAGCAGAAGGCAGGTCATCTCCTGCCTTCAGGGGTAAGTGCTCTCAGAGTTCACTCAAATAAAATGGAGCATCCTTCTGGCAAAGAGGGTACACCAACGTCCTGCGTCCATGCAGCTGATGTGATGGTCAAACAAAGAAACATGGCATCCAGGCACCAGAGGCTCACACCTGGAATCCTAGCTACTCAGCAGGCTGAGATCTGAGGATCACAATTCAAAGCCAGCCCAAGCAGAAAAGTCCCATGAGACTCTTACCTCCAGTAAACCACCAGAAAACCAGAAATGACGCTGGGACTCAAGTGGTAGAGTGCTCGCCTTAAGCTAAAGAGCTAAGGGACAGCGCCCAGGCCCAGAGTTCAAACCCCCCAACCGACAGAAAAAAGAAATAAATGGCAGAGGTAACAAACACGTCATCACCATGTTGAAAGAGCCTCCACGCCATCGAGACAGGAGGCCAGGCCCGGCCATGGCTGAGGACAGTCCTGTCTCAGGTCTCTCGGCCTCCTGGTTTTCTTCCCATTCAGAGGGTGAGATGAACAGGCGGGCAGGTCAGAGCTCCGTGAGGCCGCCGGAGCACGCCCCGTGTGGACCGGCCCTGGGGGCCTCAAGCCAGTCACCAGAGCAAGGACATCAGAGTACAAGACTTCCAGCCGCGGTGGCTCCCCGGGTAATGGCGGTGTCCAGCCACTGCAGCGCTGCCCCTCACAGGGGTCTTGACGAGGATTTCTCTGGCTCCCCAGCACCCTGGATGGCGGTGGCCATGACCGGTACCCAGAGGACATGGCGGTCGCTGGGCAGGTGTGCCGCGGCGCTGC
This sequence comes from Dipodomys merriami, assembly GCF_024711535.1. Classification (NCBI taxonomy): domain Eukaryota; kingdom Metazoa; phylum Chordata; class Mammalia; order Rodentia; family Heteromyidae; genus Dipodomys; species Dipodomys merriami. Next base: position 3,761,707 of record NW_027202270.1, on the reverse strand, counting down.
CTGCTGAATCACAGTGAAGAACCTGGAGACGTGGGAGGCCACTCCCCCAGAGCACACATGCTCCACGCGCCCTTCCGGTGGAACCCCCCAGTCATTCCTGATAGCTTAGCATTATGTGGCCTTCTCTTTGGTAAAGATAAAAATAAGCAGTAAAAGCAAGCCAGTGGCTCACGTCTATAATCTCACCTACACGGGAGGCAGATCAGGAGGATCGAGGCTTGAGGGTAGCCAAGGCAAAAAGTTCACAAATCTCCTACCAATAAAAAGCTGGGCCTGGTGGCACACATCCGTCATCCCAGCTCCATGGGACGCCAGAGGATCATGGTCCACCCAGACATAAACACAGGACCTTACTTGGAAAATAACAAAAAAAAAAAGAACTAGAGGCATGCACAGTTCAAGTGGCACACACCTGACTAGCAATCCCGAGGCCCTGAGTTCAAATCCCAGTACTGCCAAGAAACATATAAAGAAATAATAAATAGAGAGTAGGGCTGGGAAGGTGGCTCAGTGGTAGAGCGCTTGCCTTGCGTGCATGAGAGTATTATTTCCAGTGAAGCATATATGTCATGTTTTAAAGCTTTGGTGAGTAGCTTTAATGAATCAGCAACCGAATGTCTACTTTATTGATTCCAAATTCAGTTGCAAGTTCCCTAATTACAAAAGGAAACGAAGTTACATTCTCATGCAGTGTCACAGTGCTATGTAAAGCTGCAGAGCGGAAGGAGGGTGTCGGGCAGGCCTGGTCCTGTGCCCACACAGGACCAAACCCACCGAAGATGGTATTGATGGATTCCTGATAAACGAAAAGGAAACAGGAAGCATCAGTTCACCACTTTGCTTTTCTAGGTAACCAGGACTTCAGTCATGCAAAGCAGGGAGTTTTCAGTTCTCCTTAGACAGAGGTGATGGCAGGAGCCATCTGGTCTACCTGGCAGGCGGCACCTGGCCCTCTTGCCGTGATCTGCTCCTGCCCGAGGCTCCGGCCTGCCCTCCAGCAGCCCGGTGATCGCTTGTCATGCGTGTGGTGGCAGAGCGGTGCTTGAGTGTTTTTGCTGAGTCTGCTTTTCCTGTGCTTACCTTTGCATTCTCTTGCTTTTTCCGGTGCGGTGGCAGACACGGGCCTGGGCGACTCCGTGTGCTCCAGCCCCAGCATCTCCAGCAGCACCAGCCCGAAGCTCGACCCGCCCCCTTCCCCCCACGCCAACAGAAAGAAGCACCGGAGGAAGAAAAGCACCAGCAACTTCAAAGCCGACGGGCTGTCCGGCACCGCTGAAGGTGAGTCCCCCCGGCTCCAGGGTGAGCGCCCGCCCTGCACAGCACTGACCCACGTTCAGATGCCCCTAGGATCATCACCAGGCACAGGCGTGTAGGCCACCGTAGGCATTCCTCTCAGCACGGGCTGGAGACAGTCCTGTAACACTCAGATGACTCCACCACAGCTGTGGCCTCACCCTGGTCCAGTCACTGCTTAGCTGGTAAGACTGCTTCCCATCATGCACCTGACCGAGTCCTGCAGGCCCGCCCGGCCCAGGCTGCCCGGGGTGACAGCACCCACCCAGGTAAGCGGGACCAGGGTTCAGCACCCCTCCCAGGTCCTCGCTCGGGCTGGCTCATCTGGCTTCTTGCAGTAGCCGTGCGGTGTATTGTTGGTGCGGTACACCGCTCCGCGGTTCTGCGTCCTGGGGTCACATCCAGGCTTCCTGAGTCCTCAGCCTTCCACAACAGCCCAACGCCATCTTTCTGCAGCAACTTCTGCAAGTGAAGCCCCTTCTTGTGATTACCTCACAGACACAGTGGAGATGCACGCACTTAGGTGCACACACAGCCCACTGGGCAGGAGGGTGAAATGAACACAGCCATAATGCGCAGAAAGGCTCAGGCGTGCTTAGGGGAGTTCGCGTCCCCCGTTTGTCACAAGGCAGCACTTCTTATTTCTGAGCCTGGCAGTGGCTGAGACCGTCTTCCGCAGCGCCTCCACGCTTGGCTCTTCAGTTCTCTTTCTCAGATTCTGCAGTACTTTCTCTGAATACGCCACTAATTGGAGCGTTCGCAACCACAGGTTAGGGAGCGTGGCCTTTCCCGTGTGGGCGCTGAGCAGGGCGTCCGTTGTTCATGAGGTGGATGGCGTTCCAGGCTGCGTGGGGAGACTGGGGTCCAGACCCTCAGAGCTTGAAGCTCCTTGAGAGACTGGAAGTCCTTCCCCTGGCCGCCATTGTTTCCATTCCTCCTCCTGCTCATAAGGTTAGCCGGCGAAGACTGGTTCTCCCACACCATGATAAATGAGGTGTCCTTTGTATTCACCACGGTGGAAAACAACGGCTGTGAGTCCTCCACCGCCCGCTTCCTGTAGGGAGAGGTTTGGTTCCAGTGCCAGGCATTGGTGAGACTCCAACCAAAAACCAGTCAGCACAAGGGGCCGCAGCCACCCTGACGCCCAGAGGCCCAGGCTCAGAGCCTAGCCAGGGGCAGGGCACAGGCGCTGAGCTACACAGCCGTGGACAGGGAGAAGGGAGAGCTCTGTGGATGTGTGCCTCCATGTATGCCCTGCCAGCGACTTTGTATGAAAAGCACAACCTAGTAAGAACAGTGCCCAAGCCTCCTGTAGGAAGGTAACAGGCTCATGGACGCCCTCCTTCCTCCCTCCTGTTGCTGTCTTCTCTGGGCACGTTGAAGGACCTGCAAGGTGGATGTTTAGCACATTGGTCCCCTGAAATGCTGAGCGGAGGGGGGTGATCGGGGGTGCCCAGGCGAGGGCCCGTCACCCACCGTTGGGGAGTGTCGGTCCTGGCAGCAGCACAGGCCCCCGAGCACCAGCGGGTACTGGCGCGTACCACAAAGGCCCCCACAGAAACAGCCAGATCAGAGGCTCTCCGGCTCTGACGCGGGGCTGACTGAGGGGTGACGCATGCCTAGAAGTTCTGTGCGCAGGGCCCCAGGGGGCTTCCTGCAGCCCTCGGTGACAACGGGGGCACGCGGGATTGTTCTCTGAGAAAGTTAGCCTACCGTGCTGTGAGTGAGTCACTCCTGAGCACGCGCTTTCATTATTTCTAAGGCAGTTCTTTCGCTGCTGCTGGCCGACAGGTACTCGCTACGCCGCAGCAGCTGGCCTTGAACTTGCGCCTCCAGTGCTGGGAGTTCAGACTGTACCACGTGCTTTCACATTTTTGAAGTCCTGTCCTGGAAATCACTTTGGATTGAATGGGGCACAATATTTTTAGTCTTGAGGATGATTAATTCTTTTTTTTTTTTTATTGTTGTCAGTCATGGGGCTAGAACTCTGGGTCTGGGTGTTGCCCCAGAGCTCTTCAGCTCAAGGCGAGTGCTCTACCACTTGAGCCTCAGCACCACTTGCAGTTTTCTGGTGGTTAAGTGGAGATAAGTGTCTCACAGAGAGACTTTCCTGCCCGGGCTGGCTTTAAACCGTCATCCTCAGATCTCAGCCTCCTGAGTAGCTAGGATGACAGGCATGAGCCACCAGTGCACATTCTCTCCTTGAATTTGAAACCAATTGCCTCTGTTTTCCCTTTGAGGATCGTGTGTGTGTGTGTGTGTGTGTGTGTGTGTGTATGTGTGTGTGTGTGTGTGTGTGTGTGTGAACTCACTTCCGGCTTGCACCCGTTCAGGGTGCTGCTGTTACGCCCTGTGCCCTGCCTGCAGCACAGCCTCCTGCCGCTGTTGGACATGGGGCGGTTCTGTAGAAGTCTGTGAGGAAGGCTGTCATGGCTTCCTGGTTATAACGAATGCCTGGATTCCAAACTCCCTTGAGAGTAAGAAAAGCAAAATTATAGTGACATCAGCTAACTCAGGGTCCCAGGTCAGGGCAGACGCATCTCACACTAGTCCTTGGGGACAGGCTCTGGGGCGCCTCAGGTGTGGAAGAGAGCTGGGAGGAGTGTAGACAGGGATGGGGGAGTGTCCCCAGCAGGAGCCATGGCCTTCGAGGAAGAGGGACACAGGCAGTTCAGCCACAATGGCAGATTCAGGGAGCCCGGAAAATGCCCTCGCCACCAAGATTCCCCTCCCTCTCACTTCCTCTGCCTGTCCCTCGGCCACAGCTAGGCTGACGCTGGGAGCTAGCACTGGCCACATGGTCTACACACATCCCTGGGGAAATCTGGCAGTGGTGACACTGGCTTTCCACACATGCCATAGACCAGAGCCTCTGGGGGAGGGGGGAGAGGGGTGTGCACTGTCCACTCTCCCCCACACTGCCCTCCGTGTCATCGCCAGCTGCCACACAGGCTTCTGGGCTCCCAGCTCAAGCGAGAGGTATGCATCGCTAGCATCTGTGCCGCCCCACCCAGAAACACTGTCCACTGAGCCCGGCCCTGACCAACAACAGCAGAGTTCCTCCAGTGGTCTGCTCCCCCACCCCACCTGGGCCTTCCCTGCGGAAGCCCACTAGTGAGCACAACGTCCCCTGCCAGAAAGTGCCCCATCAGGCTCACAGAGAGCCCTGTTTCCTTGTATTTACTATTTAAAGGGAATTGGCTGCATCTCATAACCGTAGAAGCAGCCTGTGACTTACAAGGAACTTACAAGAATTATTATAAGACGTATAAAGAATTTCATATCTTCATAAATATTTTTCATATCTTCATAAATATTTTTGGGTTCCACCGTGGTAGCTTGCTTGACTCTCCTGCCTGGTGATTGTCAGAGAGGATTTCCGGTGATCAAGCCAGTCCCTGGACTCTTCAATAACCAAGAGCATCATTTCTCCAGTCACAAAATGTATCATTACTCCTGCTGAGGCTTGACGACAGTGTGAGCTGAGAGCGGTGGTGAGCTCTCCCCAGCTGGTTTGGGTGGCCCTGTGCTCCAACACTGCATTCCTTGGTGAGGTGCATGCGTGCTCTGATGGCTGGTGGCCCAGGGGTGTGGCCGCCCGGCAGGCCCGGACCCCGCCTGGCCCCTCCTGCAGGGAGGATCTTTTTTTGCTGTCTGCAAGTCTTTGTGCTTACATTAAAATTTTCCAAGTTCTGTGCTCCCTCCTGTGATGGTATACCACTTCGTCAGGAAAAGTAGACCAAAAGTAGCATCTTACTAGTCAGTTGGCTGCTGCATCCCAGGAAGAAAGACAAATGAATGGTCCGGCCTTTTCACCCTTTTTCTCTGTGGCTCACACTTGGATTTTTCTAATTCTTTTTTCATTATAACCACGTAGAATAGGAGCCAAGCACAGTAGTCCACACCTGTAATTGTAGCTATTAGGCAGATTCAACTTTTGAAGTCAACTCAGGCAAAAAGAATAGTGAGACTGTGTCTCAAAGAACAGATAGACATGGTGATGCACACCTGTAATCCCAGCTACACAGGAAACATACATAGGATAAAAGTCTGAGGCAAGGGGAAAGGGGGAAAAAATAGCAAAAGCAAAGAGCTAGAGGTGTAGTTCAAATGGTAGGTAAGCAGGTAGCCTGTGCGTGAGTTCAAGCCCCAGTAGAAATGAATGAATGAATGAATGAATGAATGAATGCACCAGGGCTAGTAATACTTTAGCACTGTTGGTACAGTGGTAGGATGCTTTTGGAAATGAAGGTGGCAGGCAGCCTTGCTTTCCGTTTCTCTTTGCATTCCTCCTAGTTTCATTTAACAGTCCACTGGCAGCACTGAAGCATCACTGAAACATTTGATTTGACGAGGATTCCCAAGCATACTTAAGAAAATGGGATGTGCCATTCTGGTCTGTAGCTAAGGGGTGCTGGGGACTGAGCCTTGTTGTGGAGGGACACTGAGTGACTAGCAGAAGGGGACGAGGAGCAAGAGCAAACTCTTGTGCGTGTTGACAGATGGTCTGAGCGTGCAGGGCAGTCTGACAGGCTTCAAGTAGATGGATTTGAGTACAGGTATTCCAAGGACATTTTAGGAGCCAGGCTGTGCTGAGAGGCAGTGACCCCACCACGCCTACAGGGGGTGTAGCACGGCCTAGCCACTGTAGAGCAGTAAGGGTTCTAGGCACCAAGACCCCAGACTCCAGGCCAGAAGCAAGTTGAAGGGTGTGTGCCAGGGCGAGCTCTTGGTCCTTGAAGATTTCCCAGATCCTTAATGAGCTGGCCCCTTCTGCCGTTGTCTCTGAGTTGTAGCACATTCTGAAGATCTTGTTATCTCAGGTCCCAACTGCGAGCTTCTCATGGCGGAGATGAGGTCTCTGAGGTCCCATTCTGTGGCCCCCAAACCTGGGGGTTCTCGTTCATTTCCTAACATTCATGCAAGTATACATCAAGTGCTAATTTCCGTGTTTCCCCAGTGAAAAGGCTGAAGTCGAGAGAGGTTAAGCGGCTGGCTTGTCCAGGTCAGATTGCTGGTAGGTACCAGAACTCTCTCTTGATTCTCTACCTCAAACTCTCTCCACCAGGCAAAAAGCAAGTCTTTGAGGTACGTGGAGAGGCGTTTGAATCTAGAAGTGGAGCAGACTGAATAGCTTCCTTGGTATTTCTCGGATTCCATGTAAAGACACTGACTTTTATACAGATCCTAACATCTACAAGTTGTGTAGCAAAGATCCTTTATTTAAAAAATAGAGAGCCTATCTAGATGTACCAAATCCTATTATACAGGTGGGGGCCGGTACCCCACCCTGGGGTTCGCAGCGCAGGGCTCCAGAGGTCCGGCGGGGATTTGTTTCAAGCTTCTTGTTCCGAGCCTGTGATGGTTCATTCTGTGTCTTCAGTCCATTGAATGGTTGATCTTGAATGGATTTATTGAAAAGATTATCTTGGACAGCCAAAGTTACTAACAGGCCTCTCTGTTGTGGTACAAAAAAAAAAAAAATGAATTGCTCACCACAGCTGTGCTCACTGAGCAATCAAGGGTGAGGCCCAAGATGGTGACAGATTTCATTAGCTACCAGTTACAAAGGTCACCTTGGAATCCGTTTTCCTTCCTTCTCTCCAAGGAGACCCTGAAGTTGTGGATCATTTTATTCTTTCATCAAATATTAAGCAGCTACCACAGGGAAAGCACAGTACATTTGGCTCATAGGCAGCCCTAAAAAATCAGGCTCAATTTGTGTTTCTCTCCAAGGAATTGAGTCTCCAGTGAAAAGCACCCAGGATATCAGGCAGGATATCAACAGAAGTGCATGTGTTCAGGAGCACAAGCATGGTTACAGTTGCGAGAGTGAAGCACACTTTACTGGGCATGGAGCCTGGTTTTATATCCCACTGACTGAATCTGTTTCATAAAACTCCACAAAAGGTGTCACTGGTACTGACTGCTGTTTCCTTACAGCCCTGTCCCTCTTAGAAATATATGTGTGTGTGCGCATGCATGTGTATGTATATGTGTGTGTGCATGAGTGCACATACACACACACACACACACACACACACACACACACACACACACAGAGTCAGTTGTCAGTTGAAGTTGAGAGAGAACCAAAGCACTGGGTAGAAGCAGCGTGCAGTTTTCTTCCCCTGCTCGCTCACTGTAAGAAGAAAGCAGTCTGTCAGCACACAGGGGCAGGTTGATTTCTGAAGGTTGTGTTGTGTGAATTGTCATACCTTCTGGCCATTGATGGGCCATTTGGGGATGTTACATGACTGGGAAGGCAGTTTGTTTCTTCTGTGATTTAGAATGTAACAGATTTTTCTTAAGTGTCTTTTTACCTTGATGTTTGCAACTCTGCTCATCCTTGGGTATGGCTCCGGTGTGTGTGATGCTCTTGTGGCACAGCTTGTTTCCTCCCGACGTGGGTTCGCTTGTTTGACTTTGTGTTCTGTCGCGGTGACTGGGCTGAGGGAGAAGGAGGGTTCCTGACAGCCATCTGGTTGTTGCCTCTCACTCTTGGACCTCCTCCTCCTCGCACGTGCTGCGTGTCTGCTCCTCGTTTCAGGGTTGGCAGCTACCCTGAAAGGAAAGCAATGAGACCTCTGTCATCCACTGCACGGAAACCCCAAAATCAACTGTCGTTTTGCACACAGTAAGATCTTCATAATGAAGCCTCCTTATTATTGAACAGTTGGTTAGGGTCTTGGAAGAGTGTGTATGAGCAGTTGCATGCCATGAGTGTGGGAAGTGTGAGTCCAAACGTGGTCCTGAAGCGTGGCGGGTTTGACTGCCAGGAGAGCTGAAGGCTGGCTGGTCTCCTGCCCTCGAGCTGCGGGCTGTGCTAGACTCCCTCATCCCCATCCTCTTTCCAAAGAGAGTTCTCAGGTGGTAACTCCGGCTTCCCAGAGAATGAACTCGCTACAGCTGATAGGTCTGGGTTTACTCTAGACATTGACATTGTAGATTGGGTACAGTTGTCTCAAAAGCCATCCTGCAGGGTCCAGTCCGGCAGACACAAACACACACAAGCTGTACGTGCTCTCAGATCCTTTGTGCAAGTCCGCAGGTCGGAAATAAACAAAGATGGCTCAATCACAGCGGGGGAAGGTAGAACAGAGGATTCCCATCATGATGAACTAACCGACAAGAGAGGATTTTTTGGTACCTTTTTTTAAGTCCACACAAACTAAAAGGGTTAGCTTCAGGTCCACGCGAGTGCATTGGGCACCCACGGCCTGCCACGTGGCAGGCCGGGTGCCGCAGGAGCAGGGCCTCGGGGCCCTGCCCTCAGCAGGCAGGTGCACAGCCACGGGGCAGAACTCGGGCGAGTGGCCGGTGCAGGAAGCCCCGGCGCCCAAGCACCTGGCTTGCCTACGAGACCTTCAGGGGGGTCCCACAGAGGGACAGGACATTCCCATCCCTTTTTATGGAGGAGGAAATGTCTACTGTCCTTGGGAACCAAAAAGAGAAAAAAAAATACAAAAATGAGGTCAGTGTGACGAGGTGCCCTTTAGATAAAGCTCCTGCAACATCGACCGGAGACTCGGCGCTCCCTCCCGGTCCAGCCCCCACCTCCTGGCCCCCCCAGGCCGACTAGGAGACCTACAGAGGATTTGCAAGGCTCGCCTTGAGCCACAGACACGCGCATCGCTCCCACGCTTATCTTTCACCTGCACCTGGAGGAGCTCCTCTCTCCTGTGGGGTTCTGCGGCCCACAGGACACATTTCCCTCCAGGCACCCCGGGATTGGACCTCAGACCAGCCAGGGAACCCTTGGTCAGCTGACTTGGAGCAGGATCGGATTCCGCACTTTCTTAATGATCTCAAGTGTTTGTGACACTCTCAAGCTTTGACTGACGCTGAGCTCCTGATCAGATTGTGACCTCTAGGACCAAGCCTGGCTTCCTTCCTTGCCTGCTTACCCCTTTCCCTTCGCTGGGTATTTTATTATTAATAGCTCAAACGTGGTCAGAAGGGGCAGACAGTGACTCGCCTGACCCGTCACTCGGCCTCCTGCCGCCGTGCCGTGGCCGGAGGCTCCTGTCACAGAGCTGAGGCTGGGCTGCATGAAGTCGAGGTTCCAGGGACATTTCCATTCTCAGCCCTCGCTGGGCACCTTATTGTCCTTCTTAGAGACATAGGCCATAGGCGGTGTTGGCCAGAGCCCCAGCTTAGGCACGTGACCATGGCATGGGAGATGGGAAGGAGGTAGCGAAAGTGAATATACCGCTGTCCAAGCCCAGGAAGCCAAATCCAAACAGAGGGTTTGCACAGCACAGTCCTTTCTGGCATTTATGGAGGTCACAAGTCCAGTACTGGGGTCCCCCCAAGTCCACTCCTGGCTAGGGGTGTGGCTCTTTCTCTCTGTCCTCACACGGCCTTCCCATGCAGGGAGAGGGGAAGAAAGAGGGAGAGACAGCTCCTGAGCCACTTCCTGCTGTGGGTTCACAGGTCCCTGCCCAACTCTGGCCCCACGCCCTGAATCGGACTGCCGCTCGGACTTAGGCTCTGTGGTCAGAAGCGGCGGTGTGGGTCAGGAGGGTCTGCTCCCATGTGCGGGGTGCGCTGTGGGATGCGTCATCAAAGCACGGACGCGCACTGAGCCGCTGCGCTCCCTTAAGCCAGCGCCAGTCACTTTGCGCTCTTGAAAGTTCTTGTGAGGATAGGAGCCAGACAGTCCCCCTGTGCTCCTCAGAGCCCTGGGAGGGGGTAGGGGTGACATAAGGCGGAGCGATCATTTGCCAGTACCAGCACGTGACGGTGAGGTGTGGGGGCCTCTCGCCTGTCCCATCCTCCTGGGCGTGGAGCCCAGCCCTCCGCAGGCCTGTGGCTTGTGCTGGGAAGCTCGTTCTCCACAGCTCAGCCCGGTGAGGCCCCGGCCTGCTCCCCGACCTGCCATGAGAAGACAGAAGCCTTCCTTGGGGTTTCGGCCTTGTTGGTTCTCCGTCTCAGGACATCTTTTGTGGCATTGGACTCCACAGAGAGATGCAGAGAGATTTCTTTTTGTCTAGGGTGTATGTGAGCATTCCACAAGTAAAAGGCACAGTTTGCTCTCTAGCTATTTTGCAGCGAAAGCATACATGATTGGCTTACAGTGCCTTTGAACTTATAGACATTTAATTCAGGTGCATGAGCTAGTTTCTGTTCTGTTTTGGATGGGGACCGGGGGGTGGGGGGGGGAACATGTTGATGCACAATTTGAAGTTGAAGGGAGGCAAAGAGTGATTGGTTAAGCCGCTGTCAGTCACCTGAGTCCCTCTTTATTGGCTTACACATTAATCAAAGGTCTGCCTCCCCTGACTCCAGTTCTCTTCGTGGTTACTGCTCTCACTTTGCCGTGATGCATTATTAATGCTCAGTTCCGAGTGACGGAGAACAAACTCTGATTGTTTAACACTCTTCGTATCTTTCAACTTGAGCCCCTTCCCACTCACAGAGCAGGCACCGGGTACCCATGCCTGGGTGTGTCACCAATCAAAGAAGCAGGGACAGCAGAAACTTGGGCAGCCACTGGTGTGTGCACACACATACTCACACAACTTAGCGAAAGCTGCTTTTGTACATGGGACATAGAGAAAATTGGCCATTTGTCTGCGGGCTAATGGGTTTTGCTGAAATATGAAAATCTATCCAATGGTTCGATTCAATGACATGATATCAAGAGTCCATGAAAAGCGCCCACTGCACACAGTTTAATTCTATTTAATTTTTTAAGGGGGAAAAAACAGCAAAGGGAAAAATGTTTTAGTTTCTCTGAAGCTGATTTCTCTCTGCTTTTTCTTAAAAGTGCCTTTCTAGTTCCCACACAGTGATCGTTATCTGCCACCTCGTCACCCTGCTGCCTCTGCGTGCAGTAAAATACAAAAAAGAGAGAGAGAGAGAGAGAGAGAGAGAGAGAGAGAGAGACCGGGGAGCTTGTGAAGTATGACTCCCCATCCCAAGACTCATTGCCTGCGATTCGTACCGCTTGACAGTAATGATCTTATTACAGTACTGTGGACCTTGAAGAGATTTCATGAGGAGAGTGAGAGGACGAGCCTCCGTGTAATCAAGTGGCGCTGAATATTCCACACATTTTTGATCTCACACTGATTGGGCACAGTTTTAACCCATCTTCTAGTCAATTATGCATGGCCCCTGTGCTCCTGGGATCGTCGGAAACACTGATGGCTGTTGTCTGGGATCTGGCAGGCAGCCAGGGCTTGAAGTGCCTTGCACACCGTCGTCCCAGGATAAGTGCTTTTCAGTCGGAATTGATTACCTTTCTTTGGGTTTTGCTTAATAGCAAAACTGCATTTGGAGAGGGCTTCAGGTGAGAAATGGACATACTATCCATTTAGAGCAACCGAACTCCTAGCCGATTTTTAGGCCCCTGTCGTTTTCATCTAATTCCTGTGTAATGATCTAATGTTGGATAATATTTAAGCCATGCCACCACCTTTGCCATGGAGCCCGCGTGTTGAGCACGGAGGACAGCTTCAAGTACCCGGCCACCGTCATCAGGTCCCAGGACTGGTCCAGCCCGGCCTCCCAGCTTTGAAGAGATCTCTCTGTTTCTGTCTGGACAAAAAAAAAAAAAGCAGTAATTACCAAAAGGAATACTGGGCAATGAGTCCTCCTGCCACAGTTGGCCCCTTAAATGGTCTGCGTGGCTGGCTTTTGGCTTGTTCCACTGCTCATTGCCCCAAAGCACTGTTCCTTCATAGATGAGGCTGTTGTTTACCTTCCAAGTTTTGGTTTTGGAGTCCAGGTATACTTGAAAGGATGGGATATTTCCTTGCCAGAAGGATGCAGGAGCTTACAGTGATAAAGATCAGGGAATGCTGACTCGCCTGTGATCCTCACCACGCAGGGCAGTTTGAAGCCAGCCCAGGCAGGAACATTTATAAGACTCTCACCTCCAATAAGGTAGCAAAAAAAAAAAAAGAAGAAGAAGGGTACTTGCGGCTCAAGTGGTAAAACACCAGCAGAAATGATTAAGGGATAATACCTAGGCCCTGAGTTCAAGCACCAGTACTGACTGGCAAAAAAAAAAAAAAGAAGTCTGGGGTTGGGAAGGTGGCTCAGTGGTAGAGTGCTTGCCTTGCATGCATGAGGCCCTGGGTTCAATTCCTCAGTACCATGTAAGCAGAAAAAGCCAGAAGTGGTGCTGTGACTCAATGGTAGAGCGCTAGCCTTGAGCTGAAGAGCTGAGGGACAGCGCCCAGGCCCAGAATTCAGGCCCCATGACACGCCCAAAAAAAAAAAAAGGAGTCTGTAGTTAAGTAAACTGTAATGTGTACGTGATGACCGTGTTGAACCAAAAACTTTGCTTGCTCATATTGTACTCTTAATTCTGATTCTTAGCTAATAGACTATTATTCTAGAATCATCAAATTGTAACATTTTAAATTCCTTTTATTCATTCATTTTGTGTGCCAGTCCTGGGGCTTGAACGCAGAGCTTGGGCACTATCCCTGAACTTCTTTTTGCTCAAGGCTAGCATTCTACCACTTGAGCTGTAGCTCATTTCTGACTTTTTCGTGGTTAATTGGAGATAAGCATCTCACAGACATTCCTGCCCAAACTGGCTTCCTCCGGCAATCCTCAGATCTCAGCCCTGATTATCTAGGAATACAGGTGTTGAGCCACCAGTGCCCATGAATTCCTTTAATTTTGCAGGGCTACAGAAATGGGCACCCCAGAGTCAGTGGTCAGTGTGAATGTTTCAGAAGTATATTAAACTCAGCAAGAGCGTGGTGTCCAGTAGACATTGCATTAACTTGATTTGTCTCTTCTTAGTGAAACAGATAGCTTTGTTCTTTTACCATGCTTCTTGTCAGCGGGAGTGACTTTTCCTTTCTCTGCAGAAGCCATGAATACTATAAAAACAGTTACCAAAACAGCTCGGAGAAAACTTACCAGAATCCCAAACTTCATGTTATACACACAGGTTTATTATTTGCTTTCTTTCTCTGTTTCCCCAAAGTAAAATACATCCTATTCAAACGTAGACTTGGCGTGATGCTGCCTTACAAGGGAGAAAAATCGGTTACAAAACAGAAAGTCACAGTTGAATGTTCATTAACAAAAAGCAATGCAGCCGATTGCCCTCCGCTCCCCGGCACGTGCTGCGGCTGAGCGTGCGCACATCTCCTCACACCCCAGGAGTCTGGGAGGTGGGTGCTGTTAACCTCACTTTTATAACTGAGGAAACCAGGGTCGTAAAGTTTAACTAACTTGCTCAAGGCCACAGACATGGAAAGCACAGATCGGCTCAGATGCAGGCGTGAACGCACCGATGCTCGCCCCGCCTCCTGCACGCGCCTCCCAGTGACCTTCCCTCTCTTTGGAAGGTTGTATTTGCCTTTTCACTCAAATCTTGCCTTGCCCAGGACATTTCCTGCGAGTTAGTGTCACATAATGTAAAAGATTTTTATAACAGCTGATCAAAAGGACATTCCTTAATTTCAGTAACAATCTGCTCAGCTCTGATCATTCTGAGTCGTGAATCAACAGAGACAAAATGCATTTTCACAACAGGTAGAAAATACCAAACCCTCCCCGAGCAAGTGGTCAGTGCTTTTTAAAGGCTATTGTTTTGCAAAATCAGCATTTACTTTACTGATCAGATAAGTACTTTTACCTAAACAGGTGAATTGAGCTCTCAGGATTAAAAAAACAAATCAGCCAGTGTGGCTGGGGAGTGTCACACCAGCCCAACCACTGTTGAGATGGTGAGTCTGGGACCTTCCACACCAGGCTGGCTCCAGTCTTGCAGCCTCCACCTCCCATAACTAGGATTACTGGCTTGGGCCTCTGCACACAGCTAAATCAGTTGATGCCATTTTCTGGCTTCACTTTTTTAAATATTTTTTTTATTTTTGAATGTAATTAGGAACTGCAGAAACATCTGTAATTGAGTAAAACCTTGTAAACTCCCTGTGAATTACAGAAACACATTTCCAAAAATAACAGGAAAAAAGTCCCATCGACGGCAGCGTGGGCTTCTTTCTGCTAGTATATGGTGAGAGTTGAGTCTCCATCTCTTCCTCCCTGAGTCAGAGCTAAAATTCCCCACAGTCACCCCTAATCCCCTCTAGGAACCTGTTGTAACTCTGGATCGGGGGCTGCCTGGAGAAGAAGCAGAAGCTGACCAGTGCCCTCCCGTGTCAGTGCTGTGAAGTCAGGGATATGGGCGGTTCTCGCATCCACCGAAACTCAGAGGGCGGCTAGAGGCAGTTTCCAGACAGGAGGCCCCAGCCAAGGCCTGGGCACAGTGGCTGCCTGAGTATGGGGACTGTAGGCCTTGCACGGAGCCCCGGACGCTCCTGCGAGTTGCTGAGTATTGCCCGTGGCTCTTGCCAGCCCTCATGCCCAGCACATGACCCTGTGCCAGTGGCCGGGGCTCCCTCCCTGTGGCGGCCAGGCGCCAGGGGCCAGTGTGCACGAGAGAAGCACAAGGCGGGACAGAGGCCGACTTCCTTCCCAGTGCACCTCAGGGTCAGGGTGGATTCCACCAGATCGGTGTCCACCTCAGTCCCAGGTCCCACACAGGCCAGGGTGCCAGGACAGACTGTGCCCTTGAAGGCAAGTGCCAGGTCCTTGCAGCACTCGGGCCTGAGGTTCTTGCCCCAGATAGTAAGTGAATGTGCTGCAGGCCAGGGTGGGATAAGACCATAGGGCGCCCAGCAGTGTGAAAGGACTCCACCTCAAAGGCAGCAGAGCCCGGTGGAAGGCCCAGCCCTCCCACCCAGACCACAATGTGGGGGCGGGGTCTGCTCAGTCCTCTCCCATGCTTGATGCCCTGTGTTGTGCGCATGTCCTTAGAACAAGTTGATCAGGCCGGGCACTAGTGGCTCACACCTGTGATCCTAGCTACTAAGGAGGCTGAGGTCTGAGAATTTTGGTTCAAAGCCAGCCCAGGCAGGAAAGTCCATGGGACTCTTTTTTTTTTTTTTTGGTCAGTCGTGGGGCTTGAACTCTGGGCTTGGGAGCTGTCCCTGTGCTCTTTGGCTCAAGGCAAATGCTTGAGCCACAGCACCACTTCTGGTTTTCTAGTGGTTTATTAGAGATAAGAGTCTCATGGACTTTCCTGCCTGGGCTGGCTTTGAACCACGATCCTCAGATCTCAGCCTCTAGAGTAGCTAGGATTACAAGCATGAACCACTGGCGCCTGGCTTTCCATGGGACTCATCTCCAATTAATCACCAGAAAACTGGAAGTGGTGCTGTGGCTCAAGTAGTAGAGCACTAGCCTTGAGCAGAAGAGCTGAGGGACAGCATCCAGGCCCCGAGTTCAAGTCCCATGACTGACAAAAAAAAAAAGTTGATCAGACTTCAGTTTCTCATTGTAATATAACTGAAACCTACTTTTGAAGAATCCATTTATCCATTTTGTAATTTCACCATGTTTTAATTTGTAAGTATCACTGGAATATTTTGCATATTCTCTGGCTATTTCCATCATCTACAATTATGTGCTGGTATTTGCAGCATTTATTATGTCTAAGAAGTGTGATGAATCAGGAAGTTGTACAGTTTTTTTCAAGTTGGACAGTTTTAGAAAGTGGACCCATGAGCCATCCAATACAAAGAATACCAAAGAAACGGATCTCTGTTGATCCATGTTTACATTTTAAAATGAAGAGAATGAAATGCAGAAAAGCTTCAACTAATTTTGTTGAGGGCACTGAGAACAGCATAGTGTCCAGCAATTGGGAAAAGACAGAAGTACTTACGCATTTAGCACCAGGCCTCCTTTCCCTGGTACTCGGAAGATGAAGCAGTCACACGAGGCTAACTTGTTTCATGGGTAATTAAGACATTTCGCTCTGCAATTCCTTCTCCTAATGAAGAAGCAATCTCTCTTTGGCTGAAATGTGTCTTGTAAGGGTTTTATTTCTTGTCAGTGATCCAGCTTAGGAGGGTGTTCTTTCTGGCTCTGATGGTTTTCTGTGATGTCTTCTTGAATCGTAAGTCAGATTCTACAAAGATCCAAACTTCTAAAACATGGTTAGATTCTCGGTCTCCAGGAAAATGAGTCCGCCAGCATCACAGAGCATCCAGAGTGTTCTTATTTGCCCTGGGGCTCAGTTCTCTTCCCAGCAGATGCAGCGTGGAGTGGACAAGGGCCCCAGGGAGGCAGCCACAAGGGACCCTGGGCAAGGAGCCACGCTCCCCCTTCGCACAGACAAAAGGGCAGGGCAGTCTCCGTGCCGCAGCTGGGGAGCGGGTGCAGGCTGTGGTCTGGATTCCTTGAACACGTGACGTTCAGTGCAGGGACCGGGGCTGCCACCAGAGTCCTTTCTTGGCGTTCAATGTGTAGACAGGAAAAATATTACTCACGGATGACAAATTACATGTGGGATATTTGCAGATTTTCTCGGCTCATGCGAGAAAGACTCTTGGACGTTGCATTCTGTCATAAGGGATGGCTCTTTGAAGTGGTGTTCTCAAATGTCAGAGGCAGTTAGCAGTAGACTTTCTATTAAGGAGCATTGATCACATGTTTACGGTTTAGTGTCCTGGTCACTAACGTCCCGCCCACATGTGATGTGGATGTCCTGCCCGTGACAGGCGTGACTGAGCCTGTCCAGTGCATAGATGCGTGGTGCATTGTCCATGGCCCTTGTCCTTGAGCTGCTGTGATGGTAGCTTTTCAACCAGAACCTGGCGCCATCTCTCCCGGCCTCCCCCAGATTCTGGAGGGGTTCTCTCACTACACAGTCACATTGAAGTGTGCAAAGCCTTTCACATGGAAGTCTCCAGGTACAGTGTAAACAGGAGTTATCGGCATGAGAGAAGAGAAAGTATTTTATGTAGAAACATGGATTTTTCACATGCATGACCAGAGAATGACTTGGACAGAGGCTGTGGTTAACAGGTAGAGCTCTTGTCCCTGAGAGCCACCCGCAGAGCATTCACAGGTGTACTGCTAACACTTCTGACCCTGCGTCTCACAGGAGCATGCTGACGACCACTCCCCTTTGACAGCATTGCGCATGTGCACAGCGCTATGACTTGAAACACTTAGCCTGGGCCAATCTCTTCCCTTCAACTAAGTTGAAAATGCAAAGAGGCAGATCGGGCTTGGCTTCCTGGCATGCCCAGAGACTCAGCGCATGTGTACGCGTGGTGTGCGCCCGGCAGGTGCTCAATTTGAAGGAACAGAAGAGGTTCACTTGTGTGGGCCTGAGTGGACAGGCTAATTGGAGTCCCAGTGTATTTGTCTCATAAGTATGGTTTTCTGTGACATGAGCCAGTGCCTCTCAAAGCTTGCATTGAGGAAATGGAATCCAGCAAGTTTGGTTCGGATTTCCATCTGTCTTCCTCTTGAAGTTTCAGTTGCACGTTACCAAGCAAAGAGCTCTGTGAAGTCTTTCAATTAAAAAAATGATGAGTAACTTCCTTAAGGGCTTTGATCTTGACATGACTCCACCACTGCACCTGCATGTGCACCAACCTCCATCCTCAGGAGTCTTGCTGTGTTCTTAGACACCCCTGAGAAATATTGGGGTTTCCCCAGAAAACACTTTGTTGCCTAGGAGTGTCATCCAGA
Organism: Dipodomys merriami; assembly: GCF_024711535.1. Classification (NCBI taxonomy): domain Eukaryota; kingdom Metazoa; phylum Chordata; class Mammalia; order Rodentia; family Heteromyidae; genus Dipodomys; species Dipodomys merriami. Next base: position 3,743,890 of record NW_027202270.1, on the reverse strand, counting down.
AAGCGCAGCGGCCTCCTGGCTTCCAACCTGGGATAGTCACCGAGCAATGGGAGTTCACAAACAGGAAAACGGAGCACATTCTGGTAGATCCATGGATCCCAGGCGCACCAGCAGCTTCACACAGCACCAAGGGCCTTCACCCTGCCTCCGGGGACACATGCCGGCACTCACCTCCCTGGGGCCTGACTGCATGTCTGACTCACTTCCTGTTCCTCTAAAAGGCCAGGCTTGAGTGAAGGCTCCCTTTCTAAAATGCCCCCAAGGTCACGTAACAGGACTTCCATCTGGATTCTTTTAAATTTTGTGTGGTTCACTTTCTGAGCAAGACATCATCCTTGAGAGAGCCTGAGGCGTCTTTGCTTGAAGTCTGCTGTAGTCGGCATGTTCCCTGGGCTAAGTTTTCCTGCATGCCTCTTGGTGGTTCCATGTTGGGTCTTCCTGTCACTTTCAATCAACACGATAAGACCACGTGGTTTTTACAGCACAGCTTCAACCACACAATTCATTTCCTGACAGGTAGCTGACGTCTTTTGTTGCTGATACTCTCTGTGACGCATACGTGACAGAGCGAGGAGGAGAAGCTTGCAGGCTGCCTGCCCGCCCTCTGTGCCGGGCGGACAATATCCTCCTTCGTGTAGACATTTTCCTGTCCTTTCTTAGGTCACGGGGTGGTGGATGGTGTCCTTTAGGTTAAAGATTTTACTGATAAGCAAAATTCTAAACAGTGCGTTTGCTCCTGTGGTGCGGTCCTGGGTGGGTGGAGGCAGCCCTGGCATTCACTTAGACGGCACACATCAGTTGTGATCAGAGAGCTCTATAAGCAGGGCCAATCAAAGTTACCTGTGCTGTGAGCCTACTGGCCATTCTGTTTCCTTAGGGGCGTTGATCTTACCTCTGCCCCACCTCTCCCTCACCCAACCCAAAGAGATCCCATGGTGCAAGTTGATTGAGAAATCAGCCATGCTAGAAGACCAATTTTCAGCCCTCATGGCGCCCGTGTCCGCAGTCACTAGCCATTCCTGATCACTTGGACATGCATGCAGATGTGTTCTGATTGGACGTGGAGGTGCGCCCGATTAACCAGGGGGTTTCCTGCCGTTGCCACACAAACCCAGTTGCCAGTAAACCAAGAGACGATCAATCATTTCTCTCTGGATTGAAACCTTTTATTAGTTGTGGCATTTTCATTGTTCAGTAAATGATTAGTAGCAGCATGTCACCTCGTCACCCGTGGTCAACAGCTGCGCTGCTGCGGCCGGGCAGCCACCGTGCACCTGTATGGGATAGAGACCCACAGTCGCTCATGCCCACCTGCCTGTCCTCAAGGCCCCGGGCTGGACACCCCCCCCCCCCCCCGCGCTGATCGCTGGAGCGCTGATGGCTGGAGGCTGTGTGGGTGTCTCCGAGAGGCCCAGCCGGGAGCGTGAGGAGACAGGTGTGCAGGGCTGAGCCTCACGCTCCGAAGTCCTTGTGGCTGAAACCCTGGGCCTCCTTCACCTCAGGAAAACTGTGAGATTCTGCCTGGTGTTGTCAGCCCTGGTATGGAAAGTGGAGAGTTTGTCACCGGTGGGAAAGCTGTTGTAACTGAGTAAGAGAAAGCTGTGTTAAGTTCTCCACACAGTGCCTGAGATCAGCACAAGTTAGGGGTGGTGGTGGTGGTGGTGCCATTAGCGATGCTGCTGCCTGCTGGGCTGGCCTTGCTGACGTGGCGGGGTCTGGCAATAGTGGTGGTGGATGATATTGGTGGCAGATGTTGGTGCTGGTGGCGACGGGCGGGTGACAGTCCTGGTGATGGGATGGCAGTGGCGACGGCAGTGGTTGGGGTTGAAGGTGCGAGCAGCAGCGGCGGTGTGGTGTGCACTGATTATGGGAGGTGCTGGTAGTGTGGGTGGCACTGGGCTGCTGGTTGTGGTGTTTCAGGGGTGTGGCAAAGGGTTGGGACAAGCATGAGGCCCTGTCCCTGAGCGTTGGGGCAGGTCTGAGCTGCGTAAAGCCAGGCATTAATCTGGCTTTGGTCTGTTCAGACTTGCATGTAATTATTAGAAATCGTTTTGGGGTCATCTTGTTGCATGTCCAAAAGCAAACCTACACCACGCCTGTAGCCTTGCAGTCGTGAGTTAAGAATGGTCTTGAAGACAGCTGTCTGCTTCTAATTACCGCCAGGAAGAATGCCCGAGGCCAGCATCGGCATCGTCGCGTGTGCGGACACCCTTCAAGAGTCTGTTTTTAACCACGAATGTGCGGTGCCTGTCAGAACGCCCCTCTCGGGCAGTCTCTGTGTCTGGGTCATTGGACAGCTGCATATTGGGTTCTTGTTTTTATCTTTCCAATTACAAAAGTAATGCAGACTACTTGTGACAACCCCAGTAATGGAAGGTTGTGTGGCGGGAGAGTTGGCGTCCCTGCCGTGTTCCAGGACTGGGTGCAGTGTCTGTGTGTAGTGCTCTCCTCCAAGGCGTTTCCCAGAGGGCTCTTGGGCACCTGCCACTCTGGGAAGCCCCCAGGAGCAAGACAGCCCAGCCTGCAAGCCTACAGGCGTGGTGTAGCAACAACGGTGGCTGTGTCCACAGGGGGCTGAGTGACGGCTGGAGACTTTCTAGAGAGGACCCTAGGACAAAGCTTCCAGATGAGCCATAAGCGGCAAGAGGCAAGAATGAGTCCAGCTTTGGACTGATAAAGGCTCTAAGAGCCACGCGTGGTGGGGCACATCCGTAAGGGCTGTCACTATGGAGGTGGCCGTGAGAAGACTGCAGTCCCGGGCCAGATTGGACAATAAAAGCAGTGAGACCTTCATCTCCCTCCCCCCGCCCACCCCCTCTCTGTTTCTCTGTCTCTCACACGCTTGTGGGCACACACACACACACACACACACACACACACACACTCACAGATAGGTATAATGAGTATATAGTTTATGCCTATTATCCCAGCAATGTGAGAGACATGGTTACAGGAGGCTCGTGGTCTGAGACTGGGCCTAGGAAAGGGCACGAAAAGCGAGGAGGGAAACATGGGTGTGAGAGACAGGCTGCATGTGACCAGTTTTATAACAAGAGACATGGGAAGAAGGTGCTAGTGAGTTCTATCTCCAGAGAGGTCATCGCTGTCTCTAACAGGCGTCTCACTAGGGAGATATTCGCTCTTTCTATCAGAGGTTGCTGGCCTTTGAGGGTGATGCTTCTGGAATCTTCCTAGGGAACACCAAGCCATTAAAGTGTTGGGCACGGGAGACATACAGATGTGAAGTGTACCAAGAAAAAAGATGCATGACTCCTGCCTGGAATTCAGTAGACCTTGAAGGAAGTGCATTTTACCAAATACCTCAGCTTCCCAGGTACAGAGCCTCCTGGCCTAGGTCCGGCGTGGCAGGGCTAGACGCCTCCGAGGAGTGCCGTGTCGGGCCTCAGAACTCATCCCCCCAAAAAACCACTTTTCAGCCAGCATTTCGCTCTTGTCATTTGTCCTGTTTTGGCAGACCTTTGTCCTTGGGTGGCCTGAAGGTCATCTCGGGGAAGGATGCCCAGTGTGTGGCGGGAGGGGTCTCGGGACAGGGATGAGGGGCCCACGGCACGGAGCCCGCGTCGCCCCACATCCAGTAGTGTAGCTGCCAGGTAGGCCACCAGCTCCACCAACTCTCTCCCTTCATTCTTTGCATGTTCTTCCCTCACCTGGCACCTGACACGGGGGGCGGGGGGGAGGGAAGGGAGGGGAGGGGGGGTGTTGTGGACCCATATCCCACTTCCATTCAGACTGCACCGTGGTCCTGCCTGCAGCCCGGCCTGCCTGCTGCCCCGTGGCTGCCCGCCCCTTACCCAGCAGTTAGTGCAGCCTCTGCATTTTCAAATGTAGCTTGTTTTCCCAAAGAACTTTTTTTTTTTTAAGGTGACAGGAGAAACCTTCAGAAAATACCCGTGTGGTGTGGATTCGTGTGCTAAAATTGCACGCAAGAGCAGCACTTCTGTAAAATAAGTCTCCTTCCCCTGACTTCTACTTGAGTTTTTTTTTTTTGGTGGAAGTTGTCTCTGGGCACCTCCAAGCTGGAGCCCAAGTGAAGTATTCCTGTTGAGCAGGATTTTCTAGATACATTATGACTACAAACTCTTGTTATGTTCAGAGTGCCACCAGCAGGGAATGCGTCCCTCTTGTCCCTTCACTCAAGTCTGGAAGTTGGAATTCCCAGAGCCAAGACCAAGCTGCTGGTGTCTCTTGGTGAATTTCACAACTCCATCTTGGCATGACTCAGTCTCCTTTTATTATTTTTTTTTCCTGCCTGTATTGGGGCTTGAACTCGGCCTGGGCACTGTCCCTGAACTGCTTTTGCTCAAGGCTGGTGCTCTGCCACTTGATCCACAGAGATATTTCCTCAAGTCTCCATTTTTATTCAGCTCTGTCACCGTTATTTAAAAGGTGAGATTACTAGCCGGGCGCTGGGGCTCATGCCTGTAATCCTAGCTACTCAGGAGGCTGAGATCTGAGGATTGCAGTTCAAAGCCAGCCCGGGCAGGAGAGACCGTGAGACTCCTATCTCCAATAAACTACCACAAAACCGGAAGTGGCGCTGTAGCTCAAGTGGTAGAGTGCTCGCTTTGAGCTGAAGAGCTGAGGGACAGCGCCCAGGCCCAGAGTTCAAGCCCCATGACCGACAAAAACAAAAACAAAAAAAACAAAGGTAAGATTACTGTGCTGATTTCAACAGAAGCCTGAACCCTGTTTTCCCTGTGGGTCAGAGCTCATTTCTGATCACTGAAAGCTAATGCTTTAAGTTACCTGGAATGGTGCTCGAACATGATGCATTTTGGCTAGAAGTGCACTGTAATCCATTAAAGGGGAAAGGAGCCAGGTGCAGGTGGCTCACGCCTGCTGTCATCCTAGCTACTCAGGAGGCTGAGATCTGAGGATCACAGTTCAAATCCAGCCTGGGAAGAAAAGTCCCTGTGAGACTCTTATCTCAAATTAACCACTCAAAAGCCAGAAGTGGCGCTGTGGCTCAAGTTGTAGAGCATTAACCTTAGCACAAAGAGGCTCAGGGATGGCACCCAGGTGCAAGTTCAAGCCCCACAACGGACAAAAGTGGGGAGGGAGAGGGGTTATTACATGGTTAGCCATTCCCAGAGAAGTCATAGGATCAGAAAAATATTTGTGTTGGTAAATATGGCCTCCAAAGGATGCCAGTTCACAAGCTGCCTCTCGAGTCCTTCTCCACGTTTGTACAGCACAGCACATCTCTTCCACCACAGACTCCATGTGGTGTCACCATAAGATCCAGATTGCCTTTAATTGGCAAAACTTGGCGAGTGGAAGAAATACCACATTGTAACTAGATCAAAATTCCAACTGTGTGAGTATTCTTCACCATAAACCCCCCTTGCCCTTCAGTTACTAGCACTGCGCTAGTATTTCATCCCATGGAAACAGCATAAAGAAAAAGGCGAAAATCACGTCATGCCTGCCGCATCTGCAGTATCTATGAGAGACTTATAATTTGTTTGTTTTGTGTTTTTGAGAGAGGATGCCAGTACCCCAGGCTAGCTTTGAACTCAAGATGTCCCTGTCTCAGCCTTCCATATTCTAGGATTACAGGTATATACTACTAATAGACTAGAAGAGTCTTAGGCAATTTCTTTTTTTTTTATTTCTTTTTTACTTTTTTTATTGTGAAAATACTGTACAGAAGGGTTACAATTACATGGGCAAGATAGTGAGTACATTTCTTATCAAGCATTGTAGCCTCCTCCTTTGTTTACCCTTCCCATCCCTTCCCATCCTCCCTCCCCCTTAGGCAATTTCTATATACTCACATAAACACAGTGTCTCTTCGTATCTTTCATTAGTTTGGTGCATCTGTTACAATTAATGGACCACTGTATTCTTTATTCACATTTCTTTAGATTTTATTTCAAGATCCACAATTCATTTAGTTGTCTTGTCTTTGTAGACTTCTCTAGCTTGGGATAGTTTCTTTACACTTCCTTGGTTTTGACCATTTAAGGCGTGCTGGTCAGGGAAATTGTATACTGTGTGTGTGTGTGTGTGTGTGTGTGTGTGTGTGTGTGTGTATTTTGTATAGTTACTATATGTGATTTTCTCAGGACGGGTGTAGGGGCTGAGTTACCCCATGTGCATCACCTTTCCCATCACCTCCTCTGACATGCATCCCGTCAACATGGTGAATGAGTTCTGACCTGGACCTCACCTCCGTGGGCCTGGGTGTCCCTCCCACGCCTCTCAGGGGAGAGGTCACTCAGGAGGGGGAGGTGGTGTGGAGGCACAGCTCCTCTTCACCTGCAGAGTGTCTGCACACACTGTGTGGAATGCTGCGGTGTGTACTTGTCCCCTCTGCCCTAGCGGCACTTCCTCATCCTGTCCTGGTGGAAGCCAGGGTGTGTCTTCCTCCTCACAACACTGTCTGGGTTGAGCTCTTTCCCCTAGTTCTGTCCTTGGGACACACTTCCCTGGTTGTAGTTGTCAGTCCCTTCCCAACTCTCTTACATTCTGATACTATATGATGATGCCCTGTGTCCTTCCTGCCTCGGTCCTAGAATCCATCTTCCTCTAAGGAGTTCTGGTTAACTTTATTTGAAAATGACATTAGAAACCAAGATCCCACCAGAGCCGGTAGCTCCATGCCTATAATTCTAGCTAAATAGAGCCCTGGATCATGATTCAAAACAAAGCCAGATAGGAAAGTCTGCAAGACCCTGTCTCCAAGAAAAATTCTAGATTGGAAGCATGGCTCAAGTGGTAGAGCACCAGCTGTGAGCAAGAAAGTTGGAACAAGAGCATGAGCCTCTGAATTCAAGCCCCAGTACTGGAGGCTGGGTGTTGTCGTAGTTGATACCGCTTCTTACCTCTCCCAGCAAAGTAGAAAGTACGCGTATCTACATGACCCTGTGCATGCACACGAACCTTTACACATTTCAGTAAGGGACCATCTGTATCTAAGGAAATAGTTTCTGCTGGGCCCAATGGCTCACACCTGTAATCCTAGCCACTCAGACTAAGAACTGAGGGTCAAGGTTCAAAACCAGCCCAGATAGAAAATTCCATGATACTTTTATCTCCAGTTAACCAGCAAGAATCTGGAAGTGTAAGGTGTGTCTCAAGTGGTAGAATACCAGCCTTGAGTGAGAAAAGATAAGAAAAAGCTCATGTCTCTAAGCTCAAGCCTAGTACCAGCACTTAAAAAAATAAAGAAATAGAATCTGTTATTCTTACTAGCATAAAATTGGAAATTTTACTGTGCTATGATAAAGGAACTGTTGATAACTATAAGAACACAGCCTTCATGCTAACATGTACACCTCTGTGTCTGAGCTGGAATTACAATGTGATAAATATGTCTGCATACGGATAAGAACTTTAAAGGGAACATGGAGAGGACAGATTAGCTATTAAGCTGATAGGAAGTTAACTTGGCTTCTGGAATAATAATAATAATGCACTCTTGCTTAAACCTGAATAAAATGGAACTCTTTTAACTGTAAATGAAGGAAATGAGACTTTTATTATTATTATTTTGATGTCTCAGCACCGCATTTCCCAGGCCCTCTCAGACAGTAACGACCTCATTTGATCATTCAGAGTAACTGACAAGCACACCTCGGAAGTTATGGTGAAAGCAGTTTTATGGGGAAGAAAAATCACATCCGTGTGTAAAGGATGTATTCCGAGAAGACGACCAGTCAAAAGTTTTCCAGTCTCTTATTTTTCTGCTACCATCTTTGTTCTCGGTTCAATTCATGTGTGTTCTGGAATTGGGAATTTCTGAGCGAGCCTTGGGTTGGGAAAGACAAAACTTCCCAGCAGATAGCATCGGCAGCCCTCAAGTTAGCGGGGTCACGTGGGAGGGGCAGGCGAGCGTGTGGTGTCACCTGAAGTCGCTCTGGCAGCCCGACTACAGAGATGGCAGATCAAATGCTTCGGGAAGGTGCTGGCTCCCGTGTGGAGGTTGGTGGTCCGCTGATCACAGCCCCTCAATTATGGCCTTGTGCAAGAGCGTGAGCAGCAGTCATTAAATAATTATGCCTTTGATTAGTTGCTGTAACTGCCCATTGCCTTTGAAATACGATCACACAATTTGGGGTTTTATTAAAAAACAATTTTTTCCTGGAATTGTTACAAAAAGATTTCATGTTTAAAGAAAAAAAAAGTCTGAAGAAAAGAAAGCCTGCAATATATTCTGTTTGAGAGATTGACGGGGGTGGGGGGGGACAGGGAGGGAAGGAGGAGGGATGAAAAGATGACTGTTTCCCATTATCACTCATTTCTGTCTCAGGAAGACGAAGGCGGCCCTAGCCCGTCTCCACACTCGGCCTCACAGCACCTTCTCAAAGCAGTTAGTTAGCAGGTCCTCAGAGGGGAGAGATTCGGACAGACTGCCCCTGGGCCAGTCCCAGACTCTTACTGCTTGGCCGTGTGACCCCACTCCTTGTATAAGGTGCATTTCACGTACATCATTCAGCTTCGGAAGTTGATGTAGCCCTCACTGGTTTCCTGAGTTACAGAGTGTGTGTGAGAGAGAGAGAGAGAGAGAGAGAGAGAGAGAGAGTGTGTGTGTGTGTGTGTGTGTGTGTGTGTGTGTGCGCGCACGCGCGCACATACACATTCAAGTCTGAATGCCAGCTGTTCAACCCTATGATGTGAAATGGTTTAAAAAGGCAGAGTTTTTCTCCGCTAGCTGGGGGCCCAGCCCTCCCATTTCTGTTCTCCCATTCCAACGCTACGCCCACAAGAGAGTGAAGCTGAGAGACCATGGAGCCCCAGTTTCAATTTCCCCATCAGCCATCCTCCAAAAGAGCTTTTCCCACTGCACAGCGGCCCCAGAGAAGCTGGAGAAATGCTTCCATCAGTTACTGTTCTGTGTCCAATCTCCTGAGAATCTCCTAAAAACCTGCTGCTTCCCCGTGCACCTCAGAGGCTCTGCCTGCCTCCCCGGCTTCCCTCTGTAGTCCTGTTCAACACTGGAAAATGGTGTAATCAAACTCCTTGTCTTGGTGTTACACCAAAACATGTCATTCCATCGTTCATCTATAACTCAGTATGTTTTTAAGTTGATAGGAAAGTCAGCTCTCCACCAAACCAGACCCTGTGGTTTTTATGGTACATCCTAGAGTTTTTTGCTGCGTTTTTATTCTCCCTGTATTCGGGGGTTAGTGGTATTTTCCATGCCTATACCCACATTATGTCATTCCGTTCAAGACATTAGAGATTTCAGACTATAAATGCTAGAGAGAAGGCACAACTAGGGAAAATGTTTGCTGTAAAGCAAGCCATTCTGAGTTATGATAATGACTGGTCACCTACTCCCCAAGTTTTGTTTGGTGTGGGGTGTTTTTCCTGTGGTGGGGATCGGTGGTACTTCCTGGATGTGCATCCTCTGGTCTTGCTTGGCCTTGGGTTGCGTTTCATCCTCTCCAAGTCTCCTTCCCCAGAAACAGCCATTGTGTCAAGCCGTCCCGCAGTTCGACTCCCACGTTGGCACAGTACAAGAATCTTCTGGGTTGCCTTTTACGAATAAAAAGAAAATACCAACTGCCTTTTGACAAGAGAACTGCACATTTACACAGTGCTGTGGAGCAAACAGATGTTCAGGTGGCCAGCACAAGCAGTATCCCCCATCTCTAACCTCACAGTCAGCTGCCACTGACGGAAGACCACGGGACGGTGGGCATGCTGCACTGGGAAGTGACACAAAACCACCTCAGCATCCTCCTGTGCCCGTGGTGGCCCCTGGGGCTGTGGCCAGCCTTCCCCTCTCTCAGGGGCTGTGGTGCTGTCCTCTGCCCTGTGAGACTTAGACAGGAGACATCCTTAGAAAGGCAGGAATGTACAGCCAGGGGGCACAAGGAGTTGAGTTATATGACAAGGCGATTGCTTGGTTTTGCGTGGAGGTGCTTGATTGTGCTCCCTTGTCTGAATGAGAGGGCTATTTGTTTCGTTCCAAGACCAAACATGGTTAGAAATGAGAGACACACCTCTTCCACGCAGCCCCTTCCACCATGTCGGGCAAAGGTCCTATTAGTTCTCATAATTGATTCTGAGGGCTGCAGTGTGCCTCATTTAGCCAGCCTGATTCTGTCCATCCGTGCCAGGGATGGCATGTACCTGCCCACGTACCCATCCAAAGTGGCTGATGACCCTCGGACACAGCCTTACTGCCGCATCATTTTGTGATCAGCTATCTGAGGAATATTTATCTAATCAACAAAGAGTGCTGTCACACTGAGACCGGAGGTGACATTCATAAGTCTATGGCTTCCTGGTACAATGAAGTAGGAAGAGTGGAGGATGAAACCCTGCTCATTTGAGCATGCCAGACCAACTAAGGACTATTGTTATTTCGTTTTTGGAGAGCCAGTTGAAAGAGTTGCACTGTGGAAATCTGTTCTCTGATTGGTTTTCAGGCTTCCCCATGCTTTCATAAGATTAAATGCATTTTTTGTTTAGAGCAGCAACTTGCCTTTCAAACTGCATTCCAAGGCTCTCAAGACCCCTTTGAAAAGCTGCAGCTCCCCCAAAATAAGGAGATATGTAATAATTGGGAGTTGTTAACGCTAAATGATTCCAGCCACTCTTAACTTCGTAGAAACCCATAATTTGCACATTTCTCCTTTCTGTCTGTCTCTCTTTGAAGCGTTTTTGACTGTCTGTTAGTAATTACGAGGAGTTGAGTGTATTATGCCGGGCCTCATTTGGTCGTGCAGACACTGAGTTGGTCGTGCATAACTGTCAGATACTTTGTAAAGAAACTCTGTCTGAATTAGAGTTGGTGCCGGTCTTTCTGCATTATGTGTAACCCTCGGGTTGCGTCATGATTTCCATCCCTCTGCCAGCCTGGTGGCCCAGTACCCGAGGAAAAAGACTAGCCAAACGTGGGCACCACACACTGGGGTTGCAGTACCAGGTGTCTCTGGGCCCTGCCTTTCTCATTTGACATTCACTCTTACAGATCCTGCCTTTTGAACACACAAGCAACAGAGCGCCGTGCGAGATGTAAGGGAAGTCTGCAATACCACACTGTCAGGTTGCATGGAAGTAAACTTTCTCTCTTCCTAATCTGTGTTTATCCAAGCTTCCATCCTTTTCATTCTTAGTGAGTACATTGTAACCAGTGTAATGCCCCATTTCACATCTCAGGGTCTCACTCTCAGCCATGGGCGTGGTCTTGCTCCCGTGGTCCGTTTCTGTGATCTTCATAGCGCAGCCCTGTGCCTAGCCCAGTCCACTTTTCACATATTGCCACCATTGCATTGCGGAGACCCTGTTGTTCCACTGATAACGACCTCTCCCCGAGCACACCGACTTTTCTCCCCACCCCACATGGGATCAGAAAGTTCTGCTTCGTTTGCAAGCTCCCTTGAGAAGACAGCAAGCTCACAGTCTGCCCCAGCTCTGCACCTGATCTGAAATGACTGTCCGTCAGGGGATTTCATGCTCAGAGAAAGCACCTCGTGCTTTCCATACCGTGCCATTTAAATAGCTGTTTGAAGCCGTGAGACCCCTTGTTTGCAGGAGGGACTGCCGCTTGTCCAACGAGCAAACCTACAGGATGGAAAAGCTGCAGAGTTCGGGCCCTGCTGCCTTTCTGTCCAAACAGGTGAAATTCTGGTTTTAAAATGATACATTTGGTGGTCTGTGTTTAAAAGAAGGAACTAGGCTCCTAAAATTATTTTAAAACTTAAAATTGCAATCAAAATGAAGATGGCACTGAAAAGAGCCCTCTGAGCCGTCCTTAGGCCAGGCCACCGTCACCGCAGCCCAGTGCGGTGGGCACTGCAGTGCCAGGCAAGGGCAGAGCGCAGGGACCTCCGGCTGGAGTGCTGGGGCTCATTTTGACACGGTGTCTCTGGTTCCCCTGTAAGTGAATCTAGGCAGCAGCCTCAAATGTACCCCTGAGACATTATCGATGATAATACGATTGTATTTTCTCATTGGAAAGCTTCTAAACATGGAGACTCAGAGCAATCAATGCCCCAGGAGACAAATGCACATATCAGGACCTTGGTATCCAGCAGAATATGGCCATTTGTTTAAGAAGAAGGAAAAGGCATGACATTTTACACATTAAAATTGATTATTTCATCAATAGGTTAATAGAAAAGCAGGCCGCAAGTTCTCTTCCTGCTTATCCATCCCTATGGTAATGGGAGATCGGAATATGAAAAATGCCAGACATAAAGCCGCCAGGAAAAGAGGTTTCTGCACTTGAGCGACCCCCCCCATCCCCCGCCCCGCACAGGTGTCAGCCTGGACTCTGCCTATTTATATGTAAATGTTTTAGGAAGAGGTGAGTTTGACCTGAGGAGTGCAGTACCTTCATGGCTACTTCTTCTAGAACTTGTAAAATATGGGCCAAGACTTACACTCTTTAGCAGCTTCAGCTGCTAAAAAAAATGAAGCACCTGTGTAGCTCTGTGGAGGCTCTGTCCTACCTGCAGGGCCTGGTGATGAGCCCCAAAATACAGGTTTTAAAACTTTTCTGTTTGGTTTCCCTCACTGCTAATACAGGTACTAGCAGATGCCCCAAGACCCCTTTCCCAGGTATGCTGCTACTAGATTCACACTTAGGTAAGACTGTCCAGATAGTTATAGAGACCATGAAGATACGGAGAGAAACAGCTCTCCTCGTGAAAAATTAAATGTAGAGCCAGGTGCTGATGGCTCATACCTGCAATCTTAGCTACTTAGGAGGCTGAGATCTGAGGGTTTTGAGTTGAATCCAGCCCAAATCAAGAGACCCTTCTCTCCAATTAACCAGCAAAAATCTGGAAGTAGAAGTATAGTTCAAGTGATAGAGCACCAGCCAGGAGTAAAAAAGCCAAGCAAGACCTCAAAGCTCTGAGTTCAAGCACCAGTACTAGCACCAAAAAAAGAAGACGAAAGAGGAGAAGGAGAAGAAGAAGGAGAAGAAGAGGAAGAAGAAGAAGAAGAGGAAGAAGAAGGAGGAAAAGAAAGAAAAGGAAAGAAAACCGTCACTCTGTATGTGGTAAAAGGGCTTCAGTCCCCAGCCTGGGTGTCTGCTCCGTATTACAGCTTTTATTAAATTACTTACTGAATTTGAATGTGTCCTGAATAGGACACAAAGTAATTCTTAGGTGTTCGTGCTGGTCCATCTCTGGTCCCCAGAACATACCTGTGCACGGAGGCTGCTGCCAGTGCCTGAAGTGTTCTGCCGGTGTATCTTATTCCTGTCAGTGTTGCAGAAAGGTCAGCCTGCCTGGACCAGGGAGCCGGGCTCAGAGCTGCCCAGTGGCCAGCACGAGGCTTGTCAGCCTGGCCTCTAACATGTGAGCACCACAAGGTGGACATGAAAGGCTTGCCTGCCACATCAGAGTGCTTTTTGCCTACACAGGAAGCTTCCAGTAGGTTCTCTTCCTGGCTGTGGGAGTTGGAGACAGGTGTCCTGTCATGTATCTGCCTAGGAGGCAGGCTTCTCCGTCCAGCCCTTTGATGTGTGTGTGTGGCCACGTCTCTAATTACATGGGCCTGAAGATTACTACCCGCACCCCATCCCCCTGGTCCTACAAACTCTCCTCGAAGGCTGTGGGGATCCTCAGGCTGGCCTCTTGGGAGCACCAGCACCCCACATCTCCAGTTGATGGTTGCAGACTGGGGACCCGGCGAGGGGCAGGTCCCTAGAGAAGGGTCCGGTCTCGCCCCATCCTGGCAGCACACCCCGCATGGGGGTCCTGCTGGGCCGTGTCCATTCAGCGCTGCACGTCACCGCTCACCTCCGCCTTCGTGGGCAACTTGGCGGCAGTCTCTCACTGAGAGCTTGCACTAGTCTGCTGTGTGCAGGTAGCCGGGAGCGCCTTCGGACCCTGCCACATCCCCGGGGGAGGGCGAGAGTGGACTCCATCCTTCTCTTAGGAAAACGGCTCTGGTGCTTTGCCTCTGTTACTAGGCTGCTGCCCACCTCCAAACCTCTGTGTGCGTGCGTGTGTGTGTGTGTGTGTGTGTGTGTGTGTGTGTGTGTGTGTGTGTGTGTGTGTGTGTGTGTGTGTGTGTGTGTGTGTGTTGGAGACTCCTTTTATGCAATCTCTTGGTTTTGAAGACCGCCCTTCTGCAAGGTGCAGACACAGTCTGCCTGGCCAGCATCTCTGGTGTTTGCCAGTCGCACACCTCTGTCTGTGGGTCCTCCAAGAGGCCGAGGCCTGAAGGCCAGGCCAGTGTTATTCTGCTCTGAGAAGTCACAGGTTTGCCAAGGAGGACGCATGCACTTCCTCCCCGGGCATTTCTTTGATTTGGTGTGGACCTGACCGCACAGGCTCTGCTGACCTCGGGCCGGCGCGGGCCAGCAGGAGCCCCGGGCGCCTGCCCACTGCGTGAACTCGCGCCTCAGAGCTAACTTCTCGTGCTACTTTGACATTTCTTTTCTCCCCTTTTCATTTGTTTTCTTTTTCTTTTCCTTTTTTTTTTTTTTCTCTCTTTTTCCCCCCTCTGCCCTCTCTGCTCTCGGGATGCAGCCAAACGCAAAGCATGGAAACTAAACCGTGTTGGTAGCCTGCGAAATATATACAGCAGCAGCAGTACCAACACTGAAGGTAATGCCTCACCCCTACCCCTGCCCCCTCCTCTCCATCCTACTTCCCCTCCTCCCCCTCCCTTCCTTCTTTCCTTCCCTTCCCTCCCTCCCTCCCTCCATCCATCCCTCCCTCCATCCATCCCTTCCTTCCCTCCCTCCCTCCACTGCAAACATGAAACCATGATCACCCACAGCTGCATGCTCTTATTGTGTTTGCCGAGTCATTCCTTTGGTCTTTCCATCTTTTTGTTTGTGTGTTTTATTTGACCATTCACGATCCTTTCAGCTTACTTAAATTTTGACCTTTCCCTCCAGTCGTAGAGTAGTGATGTTTAAATTACTTCAGAAACCTATTTCCTCCTCTTTTTTTTTTCTTTTCCCTTATACATGTGGGCACTCAATGTAATATTTCCCAAGTTATTACAGTTTTTAAAAGTGTTAGTATCAGGTGTAATGATCTGTAGCCAAATACAATAGTGTGCCGTGACATTTAAGTAACAGTCTTAATTTGTTTTGTCGAAGCATTCCCCATAATGCTCTTTGCTGCTCTAGTCTGGAGGCAGGAGGCAGGCCGGCCCGGGCCATTTGCATGGACTGCTATTGCTTGTAAATTCCGTATATTGTTGTGTTTCTAAAGGTCGTCCGGTGCCAAAGTTCACAAATTGACTTGCGTTTCTTTTTTCACCGAAGACAGCCGTCATTGCTTTTGTATAATAGCAGATTGAATTTTTTCCCACCTTCATTTGAACAACACAATTATAAATTGCCTTTTTTTTTATGATTACAAATGTCAAGGGTCAGAATTATTTTGATGCCAGGCAAGGGAAAAGCATCACCGTCACCCCTGGTGCGTGCAGGGGAGGCTGGGAGGCTGGGGTGTAATGCGCGCCATGCAAAGCAGGTCACAAGCCAGCGAGCTTAGGATAATGGGGGGATTTTTTTTTCACTTAAGTACAAGCCAAATGGGTCAAGTAATGGCGAGCTCGCGCCCTAACACTAATTGACTTATTTGGGGATGATTATAACTGTAATATTTTTCTTAATGTCACTGTTTTCTGGGCTGTTGATTTTAGCGATTGCCAAGCGGCGGCATTAAATCTCTTGTAAATTTTAAATTGCACGCTATTTCTGTAAACAAGTCCCTACTTCGCATCCTGGTCATTAACCTTTGCTGATTTATATCACATCCTCTTTCTCTACCCTTCACAATTACTCCTGTCTTGCTACTGAAAACCCGGCGCTCAGCCAGAAAAGAAATGAATCTAGAAAACAAAACTATATTTGCACAATGGCTTGTTAAAGAGCCATTTTTTTAATCAGACTTTTTTTTTTTTCCTTCCTCAAGGGAAAATTGTCGGTGCAGGTACCAGTGGAGCTTGGCCTGTTGTTATCTTCTTTTAAAGCGTCTAGCATTCAGCATAAATAAGAGCGAGAGAGAGAAAACAAGACAGAAGGGAAATAGTAGAATTTAAGAAATGCTCCTATTCAGTTACCATTTTTCATTGCATTTTTAAAGGTGTTAATGTGCTCCTTCGCGGGCTTTTTTTCTTTAATACTAGCCTTTTGGCTTCAAGTGCCTATCATTCCTCTGCCCTTGCCCACCTCGAATATGTATGTGTGGATCGAGGTCTGGGTTTCAGGGTGCTGGGATTCCAAGTGGGGCACCACCAGGACACAGGCCTCCAGCTCCCTAGCCCTGCGGTGGACAGTCCCCACCAATGGCAGCCGGTGGGCAGCTGGGCTCCGTGTCACAAGTGGGAGGGTTACAGAGCTGCTCACTCTTCAGCCTTCACAGCCCTGGTAACCCCTATCCGTCCACCCATTGGGCCAGCACCTTTGGGGGGACCTAGTAGGGGGGTGAGGGGTCTCACCCAGGCCACTGCCCACTATCCTGAGGGTTTGGAAGTAAATAATGACTTCTTGAAGCTGGGTAGCTGACTCACACCTATAATCCTAGCAACTCAGGAGGCTGAGATCTGAGAATCACAGTTCCAGGCCAGCCGGGCAAGAAAGCCCATGAGGCTCTTGTCTCCAGTTAACTAGGAAAAAAAAAAAAAAAAAAAAAAAAGCCAGAAAAGGAGCTGTGGCTCAGGTGGTAGAGCTATCCTTGGATAAGAAAGCTAAACCAGGACTGAGTAGAAGCCCCAGTACTGGCACAAAATGATGATGATGGTGATGATGATGTCGACTGCCTAACCACTTCTTTCATTCATTTTCTCAGCCATATGTTGGTCCAGAATTCAGTTACATTTATGAATTTTCACTTAAGCAACATACATGATCGTCTTCTTTTACGTTGAATTTCTTCAGGTTAATTACCGCTCCTGTACAGTTGCATTGCATATGGCTTTTCATAGCATATGGCAGAATTTGTGTCATATGTCATCGAATTTCTGATTTCCAGCCTTTCGGTGTATATTTATGCATAGTCACTGTATATTAAGTGGCCCTTCATGAACATTATATCGCAAGCAGTCTAACATTGGTTTTAGCCCGAATCAAATCTTCTCTAAAGTACACCCACTTCATTCAGAAGCTCCCAGGACACTAACACCAAACTAAGGTTGGCATCAGGGTTACGTCCTGTGGAGGTAGTTAGAACTTGAGCTGAAGGCATGTCGGGGCTGGGCACACATTATGAGCTGAGCCCAGGTGGGGCCCAGGGCTACGTATCTCCAAAACCAAGATAAAAGCATACTTTGTCAGTACATTGCACTGAGTTTCAAACCTTTGTTGCTTGTATGTGTGTGTGTGTGTGTGCGCGCGCGCGCGTGCTCATGGCTTTTAGCCCATCCCCTGGGCACTGTCCCTGAGCTTTTCCTGCTAAGGCTGGTGCTCTACCACTTGAGCCACAGTTCCACTTCTAGTTCTTTGCTGACAAGTTGGAGATAAGTGTCTCATGGACTTTGCTAGCTGAGCTGGCTTGGAGCTGTAGATTACAGGTGTGAGCCACTGGCCCCCGGCCTTTCGTTGCCTTTTCATAATTAATCTGCTTCCTAAAGTGGGTGAGATTTCGTGTCCTTCATCGGGAATGGCTATGCCTGTGAGTGTGTGGAGGAAGGCGTCGCTGTGTTAGCCTTCCCCGCTGAGGAGAGCAAAGTCTTGACTTCTAGAACACCGGAGGCTAGCCTTGAGAACATCCAGCTCCATCTCAGAAAACAACAACAACAACAACAACAAGAGATATCTATAGGAGCAAAGAGACGGTGCGTAGAAGAAACTGGGGCGGAAGAGGGCAGGACTGTGCAGGGCACTCTTCAAGACCAAGTGAAGCAGCCAGCAAGACTTCTTCCCCAACAGCCCGAAGCAGGTGGCAGTGCTGGCCAGAGCGGCGTGAGGAGCTGGGACGTGGAGGGCCATCGAGCCCTGTGTGGCACGGGGAGCGTACTGTTCGTGCGGATAAGGTTAAGTAGGAAAGACGCGAGGTGCCGGGGCCAGGGGCCAGGGGCTGGGTGCTGATCCGGAATCGTTCTCTCACAGTGGGCGGGTCGGTCCCCAGGTGAGTACAGCGCCTTCGCACTGTGCGGGACCCCATGCCCAGGGTCGGCTCAAGTCCCCACTGGGCCCTGCCGTCCCGCAGTGCTGCTCCGGCCGGTCTCTCTGGCGCGGGCCTCCTGGATGGAGTCGGCTCTCATTAGGCACAGCCAGTGGAAAGCCAGCCACCGATGTCGGGGGGGGGGGGGGGGGGGGCGTCTCGCGCACCGTCGCCCGGGTGCCTCGGCCACGCCACGGCGCCGCCCCACGCCACAGCCTGGGGCGCCGCCCCACGCCCTCCTCCACGCCCCGGCGCCGCCCCGCCTCCTCCACGCCACGGCGCCGCCCCGCGCCCTCCTCCACGCCACGGCGCCGCCCCGCGCCCTCCTCCACGCCACGGCGCCGCTCCGCGCCCTCCTCCACGCCACGGCGCCGCCCCGCGCCCTCCTCCACGCCCCGGCGCCGCCCCGCCTCCTCCACGCCACGGTGCCGCTCCGCCTCCTCCACGCCACGGTGCCGCTCCGCCTCCACGCCCCGGCGCCGCCCCGCGCCCTCCTCCACGCCACGGCGCCGCCCCGCGCCCTCCTCCACGCCACGGCGCCGCCCCGCGCCCTCCTCCACGCCAAGGCGCCGCCCCGCGCCCTCCGCGCCACAGCCTGGGCCTCCGCCGCCGCTGCTCTGACACGTTGGCTGACCCCGCTGCGCGCCGTCTTCTGCTCACCGTGCCCAGAGCTGAGCTCTCAGACTGGGGAGAGCTCCGTCTCCGCAGGAGCTGCCCAGAGAGGGCAGCCGGTGGCCCTCCTGGGGACTGTCTGGGGTGGTGCAGGGGAGGGGAGCCCACACTCCCCGACCTCGGATCCCGGGGCAGCCTGATGTGCTGCACAGGAAGAGACCTGCGGCAGGAGGAGCGCGGGGATGGCCCGCCGGCACCCCGGCGCTCTGGGGGCCTGGTGGAAAGGAAGGGGACTGCACTGGGTTCAGGGGTTCAGGACAGGCTTTGTATCTGGGGGACTGGACGCCAGGAGCCCACAGCTGACCGCAGCCCTGGCCCGGCAGAGTCCCTGCATCCCAGACCTCCCTCCTGGAACCCAGAACCCAGGCCCATGGATAACGGTTTTCCACCCCGGGTTCTCGTTCATCCTGAGTCGTTGCAGACACCGTCAAGTGGTCACTTCCAGCCAGAGGCTTCCTACGTGTGTTTTCCAGGCGAGGGATAGTGGTGGTGGTTCCGGAGCCTTCCAGACAGATGAGTTACCATTGGCCTGGGGGATAGTGAGCAGCGCTGGGGTTTAAACTCCAGGCTTCACCTGCCCTCGCCTTTTTCACCTGCATTTGGGGGGGGGGGTGGCTCGGGGTGTGTGGTCAGACCCCCTGCCCCTCCGTGCCCTGATGGATTTTGTGCGATTCAGAGTGTTTCCATGCCTGAGTCTGGCTTACCCGTCAGGAGCAGGGCCTGCGAAGAAGTTGCCACCCGAGATAGGAGAGACCAAAAAGTCAAATATAATCTATTTTCCCCCAGATTTTTAAGCTTAATCTTCCCAGTTCTACCAGCTGTCACCCTTGGAAGAATTGGTGGCTGTAGGAATAAGGCCGAAAGCTCAAGCCCTGGAGTCCGATCTCCCCAAAAAGTGAAGGTCATTCCTAGGACAAGTGGCAGAGCCCAAAGTATTGCTTGTGTGCCAGGTGAATGACCTCGAGGGCTCCCATCTGTCTGGACTGCAAGTCCGTGTGCCCAGAACCGTGCAGATGTAGGGACCGTTAGCCACACGTCTTCCACACCCCAAAATGCAGTCGGTTTGAGATGGGGTACTTGTTTTCCCCAGGAGCTGTGGTTTTAGATACGGCCCTTAAGACCAGGCAGCACCCGGTGGTCTGCTCCGCTCTCAGGCTCGTTAGAATACCTGTGGGAAACAAACACCGGGTGGCAGTGCTCCACAGGCAACACTGCTGTTTGCCCTGTGGGGATTTGCTTTTTCAAAACATACTTAGTCAGGCTCATGTCCTAAATTAAGCCCTTTTACAACACCTCGGTTAGGCTGTCTTCACTAAGTGAGGGTCTTTTGACAGACTCAGAGTTTTAAAAAAAAAAATTTGCCCGAGAACCATAAAGAGAACGTGTGGAATGGCCACAGATAACGATCTTTTCTTTTTGTTGAAAATTAGTCATTTTTAGCTGAGATCTGAGGACTGCAGTTTCAAGCAAGCCTGGACAGGAAAAGTCCCTGAGGCTCTTACTTCTGATGAACCACCAAAAAGCTAGAAGTAGAGCTGTGACTCAAGTGGTAGAACACCAGCCTTGTTCAAAACTCAGGGACAGCACCGAGACCCTGAGTTCAAGGCATACGATACACACACACACACACACACACACACACACACACACACACACACACACACAGCTATTACTACTACTACTACTACTACTACTGATTTCTCACGTTGGGAGCGGGGTCTTTTTTTGTATCCTAGGATTCTTTTTATCTTGTTTTTACAATTTTGGGACATATTCTCTTTTCTGTGACACTTATCTTTTCCTCCAAAAATGGAGGGATTTTGAAAGCACAAAGTTGAGTTTGGTTTTATGGTGCATTTGGGTTGACATCGTGAGCATGTGATTTTCAAGTATCTAAACTATACACCGATTTCACATGGGCAGAAATATTGAAGCATTTTACAAAATGAGTGGCTCTAAAACGTAGCCTATCAGCCTGAGGCGTGTATAATGGTCTCCCTTGAGCACTTTAAGCACAGACAGACAGGGTCAGACAGACAGACAGATGGTCAGACCTAGGGGGGCCCCCGGATAGCAGAGATACTCAGCGGGACTCAGGCGTGGTGGCCTGCAGGGGTGTCCTGTGACAACCCTGGGCTCTCAGGACCAGCTGGGGACGTCTTTCCTTGCAGAAGAACCAGGTCAGCAGAGACTCCCTTACAGAAATGTGCCGCGGCCCCCGCCAGTGAACAGCAGAGCAGAACCCCCTGAGTAGATGCCCCATTTGGGGGAGTCGGCGAGCAGCCACGCATAGGGAGGGCTCAGGCAAAGGTGGTGTCACAGGTGTCAGACTATTGAGGGGGGTATGTGGTGCACCCTCAGGTCAAAGGCTCGGTCCTCAAGACAGAAGCCAAGGTGGACAGGGTGGTCAGTAGCCATGGCTGGTGTCCACAGGGCCCATGTGGAGGCCTCTGGGCTTGATGCACCCAGGACTCTCCTGGGCCTTGTCCGCCATGAGTCCATCCGTCCATGCACACGGGCTCTCTGCAAGGCGCTTCATTCTCTCCTCATGTTGGTCATGAACCGTGTGAGGGTCACGCTCACCCTTAGAGGTGCAACACGGGACCGGCCTCGGAGCAAGGGTCCGGGATGCAGGAAACCTGGGCAAGCTGCCTCTCCTAGACTCACATTCACATCTAGCCAGTGCAGGCTGGCGTGGGGGACCCCAGCACCCCGTCCAGCCATCCCAGCTCAAAGAGGAGCAGATCCACTCAGCCCTGGGGTACCCCACGTTCTCCACTCAGCCCAGTGTCCCCCTCGTTCTCCACTCAGCCCAGTGTCCCCACGTTCTCCACTCAGCCCCTTTGTGCCCTGTGTTCTCCACTCAGCCCAGTGTCCCCTTGTTCTCCGCTCAGCCCAGTGTCCCCCACATTCTCCATTCAGCCTAGTGTACCCCACGTTCTTCACTCAGCCCAGTGTCCCCACATTTTCCACTCAGCCCAGTGTCCCCTTGTTCTCCGCTCAGCCCAGTGTACCCCATGTTCACCCCAGGAGAGTTGGAACGAGGACCTGGATGGCTTAGGCCGTGACAGGACTTGCCCTCATCCCTTTCCTGAGCTGGCGTGCGCCCCCCTCCCAAGCTTAGCTGTCCCGGGGTCCCCTGTTACACAGCGGCCATGTGTACAACTGTTTTCAGATGCTTTTAGCCCTTAAACTCTTTGTCTACTAGGATTCCACGGAAATAATTGATGACTGATTGGCCCATTAACCTTTAAGGGGAAAAAAAAGTTTGACAGCCCCGACTTGTGTAACGAGGGGGGGTCCTTGAGCAGCCAGTGCCAGGGCTGCGGAGCTGGCCCCCGAGGAGGAGGAATTAGCCCCCCGGGGCCTCGTCTGCATAGAAACTGGACGCAATTAGTGTAATCCCTGTGTTATTCATGTTGCTGGGAATAATTGGACAGGTTGGTTTCGACAGGTTCATGGTGCTAAAATACTATTATAGTGGACTTTTCCACAGCCAACCGCTAAACAGGGAGCCGAGGTCCCTGTGAGCCCAATCATAAGACTTTATTAAGTAGATGCGCTCTGAAATGCGAACCGCCACACACCTGCCACCCCAGGCGTGGGGTGTAGTGGTATTTTTTATATTTTCATGGTGGGGCGGGGTGGACTTGGCTGTGCGCAGGTGAATCTCAACCTGAGGACTCAATGTACATGCCAGTTAGGACCTTCCATCCGCAGAGCTCTTCTGAGAGCCACCACAGTTCTGTTGACGGTCGGTTCGTGTCCGCAGGGATGTCACTAGCAGTAAGACAGGACCTGCACATGCTCGCTTTGCAGGCGTCCATCCTTCACGTTTCAAAGCAGGGACAGAGACGGGGACACTCGGGGCTGTCCTGGTGACAAATCTGTCTCCTGCTACTACTTGTTCTCTCTCTCATGTTTTAATCTGGTTTCTGGAGACTCCCGCATCATCATGGTGTCACTTCAGAAAGTTACACAGTGTCCTTCAGGCCATTGGTGAGCTGGGGAAGCTGTGTCGTCTGAGCATGAAGAGATGTCAGTATTCTGCCCATAAGAGAGACCGAGAGACTACTTGGCTCCAGACCACATGTGCTGTTACGGGGTTGGGTGCAGAGGGCCAAGTGGGAGTCTTGGCGAGCCAGCGTAGTGCAGAAGGTGCGCCACTCTGGACACTTCCAGCCCCGCTTCGCTGTCCTGCGGAGTTCTGTCTCCGCCTGGTTACCCACAGGGCGTTCTGAAGGCCAAGGTTTTTCTCCCTGAGGAGGAGGCAGAGGCACCCACACCGTGAACCAGGCTTTGACAGGACTCGGTGATGAAGGGCGGCTCTGTGGCCCCTGCTGACGGGAAACCCAAGAACACTGCTTCCTGTTCCTGTCTTGGCACCAGTCAGACCATCACAGGCCCATGAAGCAGAGTGACTCACAGGAGAGACTTTCTAATCCCATTCCCAGCGTCTCCCACCTGTGTTAGATCAGCGGGGCCAAAATGGTTAGGGGCTCTGAGGAAACTGCTTGATCACCTGACCTCAGCAGTAAGGAAAAAAAAGAGAGGGGAGAGAGAGGGAAAGGTGGGGGAGAGGCCCTGGGAGGCCTTCAGTGGGACATTACAATGAGTTGTCAAGGCAGAGTTGCACTGACGATCCTTCTTCCTATCTGAGTAAGTGTGCATGCTGACCACTACTTGGCACCACTTAGGAAGGTCAATCTCCTGGGAAAGGGGTCCAGCCATGATCCTGGTCATTGACTCAGTTGCATTCTTTGGAAGATGAAGAGCCGGGAGAGGCTGGACAAGGGGAAAATACCTGAAAATCACGGGCTGTGAAGGGCAGATGTGTGCCTGGAGAGGTGAGCCAGGAAGAAGAGAGGAAACGAGAGAACAGGAAGGAGGGGCACTGGGCAGGCATCCTGTGCAGAGGCAGGCTGCCCACAGAAGTGGACCAGCCTGGAGAAGAGTGAGGAAATCATTGCTAGGCAGATACAGGGGGAACCAGATCAAGGAAGCAGAGAGGAAGAGGAAGGCCGGGAACTACAAGGAGAACCATCTTCCATACTGGAAAAGGAATTGGCGCCTCATGAGTGGGAGAAACTGGTTCTTTACCTCAGTTCTACATGCGTGGATACCTTTGGGGGCGGGGGCATGGAATGAGTAGGGCACAAGAACCAAACCGTACTTTAACAATGTCATCTGTAGGTTTTGTCTTTCTCTGAAACCTTTGACTATTACAGCAAAGCACCAACTGCATTGGAATGGGGGAGGAGGGGAATGTTCACATGCACTGTATCACCATCTCCACCTTCCTCTTACCTTTGTGTCCCCCTGGGGACCCTGTGCCTGTGTGTGCCTGTCCCGCCACGCAGGGGCTTAGGAGAGCAGCCCAGCCCGTGGCCCCGGGCGAGGAGCTAAGGGCTGAGGGACCCAGCATGGTACCTGTGCCAGGCAGACCCAGTGAGCGCAGCCCGTGATTCTGGTTAGAAGTCAGACTGGGAGAGTTTTATGGCAGTCTGGTGTGCAGAGATCTAACTGAAGCTAATGGTTGTAATTTTTTTTTGCACTAGACAATCTAATAAATCCTGCTCAGAGGAAGCTTTTATGTGCACATTTGAATGGCACAGATTTAAGAAAACGTGGAGCCCGTTCGGTAGATCTCCTAATGAACAATTGTCCCATCACCCATGAATTACCAAGTTTTCCTTATGGTCTAACTATGAGTTATGTAGTTCCTGCCTGCCCTGCCTGTCAGTTCACTCAGAGAGTTTTGCATAAAATACATGAATCGGGGCACCAATTTACCAGTATCTGGAAAGGGCATAAATCCCCGCGTCAGGACGTGAAGGCTTATGGGTGGAAGTAGGTCTGTAAAATCCATGATGTGAGCGTGGGCCAGCCCGAGGAAGCCTGCTTGAAAGTCAGTCACAAGGATTTTGTATTTGGTTTGTTAATGAAAAACCCAACAAGTCCCTCCATGTCCCTGGGGAGAGAGAGAAAGGCCTGAAGGTGCCCGCACCCCTCCTTCAGGGTGATGTGGGAGGCGTCTCACTTCTGTGTAGGAACAGGGGTCGCTTAGGCAAGCTGACCTCTGCCCCCAGCACCCTTGGTTTCCTGCTAAGCCCTGGCAGCTCTCTCTGCCCAGGCCTGACCTCCACTGGACGTGGTAAGAGTGCACCCTTGGACCACAGGCCTTTCCGGCTGCTGGCGGCCATGGACCCTCCTAGCAGATGTCATTTTGTTTTCCTGAGCAGGGCACCCCCAGGAGAAGCGGGAATGCTGCTTAGTGCAGGACCCACGGGGCTCGGCCCTGCTCACCAGGGCCTGGCATCTGGGAGAGCCACAACAGAGCATGGTCATTGCTTTCAGGATGTATAAAGATGTCGTGTGAGAGTGGCCTCGACTTGTTTCCATGGTAACCAGAAGCAGGCAGGGGTGGGGGGAGCTTTGAGGACCTCAACATCCCCTCCCTGGGCAGAGTGGAGCTTAGGGACATCTGTGGGACCGGGAGGAAAGGGACACAGCCACGGGAGCAGGGTCTGTGTTCTCCCAAGCCTAAAGGAAGCAAGGCAAGGTGGCAGAGACCGCTGCTGTGGCACTGGGGACAGGAGGTAGGACCAGAAACAAGAGTCCTGGTGTCCAAGGCTTCAGGGCCAGCATAAGGAAGGCCCGGGAGAGCGGCTTTGTCTCAGGGAGGCAAGCCAGATCTGGCAACTGAGCGAGGTGAGCCAGAGCCTAGGAGCAGGTGGCTGGCGTGCTAGACGTGAGCCAGAAGACAAGGAGGGAATAAGGAGGTAGGACACAGGCAGATCGTGCTCTTCCTTCCTAGCAAACTGTAACCAGGCCACAGTCACATAGCCAGATCACTGGCCAGTGTGGGAAACTACTACGCCCCACAGGTGCAGCTGGAACTTCCGAGTGGCTGTTCTCTGAGTGCCCGGCTGGAGTGAGAATAAGACCCCGTGTAATGCAGGTTCCCAGGAAGCCCCAGCCCCAGGGCCTGGCGGGCAGGACGTGAGCACAAGCCTTTCTCTGAGCCTGATGCAGTAGATGCCCAGAAAGGAAAGCCAACCCCACCATCAGCAGCGTGAACTCAGTGGTCAGCAGTGAAGTCACAAGTTTATTTTTTTCTGAGTTGTTTAGTCCGTGTCCAGCCCTGTGGTGCGGCCTTCACGCGCTGACTTTCATTCTCCCCAATCCCCTGAGCGCTGATTGAAAGCCAGCAGCGCCTGCCGGCTTTGGGAGCGAGTCTTTCGTGTTGAGAGGTGTGAGGCTCAGATCTCCCCTGCCGGAGCTCTCCCATCCTGTGTAGCCCCCAGCCCCACGCGGGCGCCATTGAACCCAGAGGAGCTTTGCTGACAGAGGCCCGGCAGAGGCCCCGCGGTCGCATGAAAGCGACGTCTTCATCCTGCCTCTGTGTGTTTCAGAACAAGAAGAAAACTTTGAGTTTATCATCGTCTCCCTCACTGGCCAGACGTGGCACTTTGAAGCCACCACGTATGAAGAGCGAGATGCGTGGGTCCAAGCCGTGGAGAGCCAGATCCTCGCCAGCTTGCAGTCCTGCGAGAGCAGCAAGAATAAGGTAAGGCCCTCAGCAGGCCGTCCCCAGAAGCAAGATCGCTGATCATTACTGGGCCCAGAGCAGGGCTGGGGGAGAGGGGAGACAAAGGCAGCAGGCAGGAGCTGCGGATGACATGACCTGGGTCTGCTTTGTGAGCAGACCAGTAACGGAAAGGGCGAGGACATCTTTGAATGGAGATTCACCATGTGTGCTGCGTTGGTATCCAGGCTTGGGTTGCATCTGTCGGGAGGTTTGTCCAGCATCAAATCCTTGCTCTTACCATCCAGGCTCACAGGGGATGCACGCATGTGTTTGTTGTAGGCAAAGGAATCTTTTGGAGACAGAAGTGTGTCTGTGTCTGTGTGTGTCTGAGTGTGTTCTGGAGCTTGAACCTCGGGCCTGGGCACTATCCTTTAACATTTTCATTCAAGGTGAGCTCTCTGCCACACCCCCCAGTTCAGGCTTCTGGGTGGCTCATGCTCATGGACTTTCCTGCCTGGCTGGCCTCAAACCTTGATCCTCAGACTCAGCCTCCTGAGTAGCTAGGCTTACAGATGTGAGCCAGTGGTGCCCTAATGGCTCTGATGGACTTTTTTTAAGGCTTATTGTACATACTTAATTTTGGTTGTTCTTTGGGCAGAATAAATCAGAAAAAGAGACACAGACTAAGAGGCTCACTGGGCCCTTCTCATTCGTGCCCCAGTGTAGACACATGCCAGTTTGGAAAACCTACTCTTTGTCACAGATCAAAAGGAAAAGGGGGTGTGCATTCTAGACCACTGATGAGTCTTTTTGCAGTTGCTTAGCCAGAAAGAAGTGTGGAGGTTTGTTTGGGAGGGTTTTTTTGGGTAGGGAGGTAATTTTGTCTTGGTTTGAGGCTTATTTGTTTTTGTGCCAGTAGTAGGACTTGAACGCAGCGCTGCCCCTTCACTTTTTCCATTCAAAGCTGGCACTCTACCACTTGAGCCACCACTCCACTACAGCATTTTGCTGATTAATTAGCAGTAAGAATCTCACTGACTTTCTTGCTCTGGATGGCTTCAAACTGTGTCAGATCTCAGCCTCACGCCGGCATCAAGGACGCGGTGCTCTGACCTGTGCTTTCCAGAAAGGGTACTGCTCAGTAGTACTCTCTCATGGTTGTTGTGGTTGTTGTGGTGGTTGTTATCATCGGTCGTGGGATCTGAACTCTGGGCCTGGGCGCTGTCCCTCAGCTCTTCAGCTCAAGGCGAGCGCTCTACCACTGAGCCACAGCGCCACTTCAGGTTCTCACCCCTGTAATCCTAGCTCCTCAGGAGGCTGAGATCTGAGGATCACGGTTCAAAGCCAGCCCAGGCGGGAAAGTCCATGAGACTCTTACCTCCAATAAACCATCAGTGGTCCTCTTTATACAAGTTATTTCTCCCAATGCTCTTTCCTCCAATTTCGTTCTCTTAACCTGGGATGTATTAACCTCTTCGCTGGCACATTTCGGAGTATAGGAGAGCAGTTCAGTTTTTCAAACTGTAATCAACTAGAAGCTTAAAAAAAAAAAAATGTAGCCTCCCAACCCACAATTGCATTTGTAATCATTTAAAGAAATTTCTGCCAGTGATTTATAGTCAGCTTTGTCATTAAGAAGAGTGTCTGTCTTTTAGAAAGATAGTCTTATTTTATTACCCTCTTTATCCAGGGTAAACCAGACTACCATCATTATTATTATAATGTGATTTGATTCCTCTTTGAATAAGTTTTACTCTCAGAGTGAGAGAACTGTGTCTTCTATGCTGTATACCCTGCTGGCCGGCCACATCCGTGTATAGGCACAGCACGGCTCCCAAGGAAAGCCGAGGGCTCTGAACGAGAGTGAGAGGGTAAAACCCAGGCGCCTGGCCCACAAGGGGCCGCTCAGTACAGACTGGGCCAGCGCAGTATTTCAGCTGTCTGTGGACAATTCAGAGCTGATGGCCACAGGCAGATCACCCCATCAACCATCCCAAAACTTCACTGGTACACAAGAAGAAACAGGAAGGTTCAGAGAGCACTCCGTGTGTGTGTGTGCGTGGGTGTGCGCGCGCGCACTTATAGGAGAAAGCTCAGAGGAACAGAACAGACTGTAAAATGTTACTACCTAATATCAGAGTTTAGAAATTTCTATGTCCCTTTTCTATATTCTAAGCTCAATGCAATAGACACCTATTTTTTCATCCAGCCTGAAGAGGACCATCTAGAGGAAGTTTAAGAATAAATGCCCCATCCTCACACACGCACACACACTGCCCTCACCTCTCCCTGCCCCTGCTCTGCTCTGTGAGCGACTTTGTTGCTGTAGCAACAGATGGAAAGTGAACCCCTGGCCGCGAGGTGCACGTGCTAGGCTTTGCTGGTGAGCGGCCTGGAGACCACATGGTACAGGGCCAGTGACGCCCTGACATTTGCTACCTAACTGTTGACTTCCCTCCTCCGCACTTCCCACGAGGAGATGAATGCCGGCGAAGGTGTGAACCCAGCCCCATTCTCCTGCCCCCCCCCACGTGATCACATCCGTCTCGAGACCATCCTGATGTAGTGTTTCTCTGTGGGTTATGCCATTTCCTGACATCACAGAAGGAACACTTGCATCCGAGTCTCCCTTATCCTGTATTTGCACACAATGTGTTCAACTGTTCCCTGACGTTATCAGAAGATGTGTCCATTTCTCCTGGGCTTCTTAAATCTTGCCTTCTCTTTTTCTATGTCCAGTCCCGACTGACCAGCCAGAGTGAGGCCATGGCCCTGCAGTCTATCCGGAACATCCGTGGGAACTCCCACTGTGTGGACTGTGATGCCCAGAGTAAGTGTGCATGGACGCAGTGTCCCCGGCTTGCTACTAGGGTGGGCACACGTGTCCCCCGCGTGACCCCCTCTACCCCCACACGAAGGGTCCATGCAGGCCTTAACTCAGTAGCAGTGGGCCGGAGGCTTCTGTTCTAGCTTAAAATGTTTATGTTAAGTTTTATTTTAACACAGTTCCCTTTTTATGGACAGGCAATGTTGTGCATGCCATAATCTCATTACTTGGGGGGGGGGGGGAAGGGCAGGAGGATCCAGGTCCAAGGCATAAGACCTTATCTGAGAGGAAAAAAACAAAACAAAACAAAACTAGAAGCAAAAAGACTGGGGATTGCCTCAAGTGGGAGAATTCTTGCCCTGAGCACAAACCTGAGTTCAATCCCAGTACGGAAGAGGAAAAAACAAGCAAACAAAGAAACAAACCCTTCCCCCGGCATCACCTGTAGAAGTTCAGGGTTTTGGAAACACACTTAGATTTAATCCACCATTACTTGGAAATTTGTTCCATAAAAACATAGCACAACAGGTTAACTTTTGCCCTAATATTTTGTTTTGCTTTTAATTTTCATAATCATATGTTGTAGGTCTTCCGTCCATTTTTCTTAAATTTTAGACACATTTAGACACTGAAGCATATGACTTAACTGATAACAGTTGTAAATTACTGCCTCATAATTATATTGGATAAGGGTTCCTGTGAGCAACCCATTTTCACATCATGCTTTCTATTGTCAAAAATAGAATCTTCCCTTTAAGAGGGTGATCAGGTTTTTTATGTCCTTCTGGGCCAAGACTTCTCTTTCTTCTTTTTTTTTTTTGGGGGGGGGTGGTCAGTCCTGGGCCTGGGCGCTGTCCCTCAGCTCTTCAGCTCAAGATGAGCGCTCTGATCATTATTCCACAATACTGTGAAATTCAGGAAATTATGTAATCACTAATCACAACCAAAAAAAAAGAATCTTGGGGAAGGTAGGGAGGGAAAGGATGGTAGGGGGAAAACAATGGAGGGGGTAACAATGCTCAATAGGAAGTGTACTCATTACCTTACTCATGTAACTGTAACCCTCTGTATAGTATCTTTACAATAAAAAAAAAAAAAAAAAAAAAAAAGATGAGCGCTCTGCCACTTGAGCCAAAGTGCCACTTCCAGTTTTCTGATAAGGGTCTCAGGGACTTTACTGCCCGGGCTGGCTTTGAACCACAGTCCTCAGATCTCAGCCTCTGAGTAGCCACTGGCACCCAGCACAAGACTTCTCTTTCTAATTCTCATCTCCTGGGAGTTACACTCCCTTTCATTTGCTTTATCACTGTTAAGAAACCTTTGAAGAGAGGGAAATCAGAGGCAAACGAGGGGAGAGGCTTGCCAGGGCCAGGGGCCACACTGGGCGTGATGGGTCCAGTCATGGACCCCGCACTTAGGATCTGGGCAGTCAAGGCTGACCTGGACTCTGGAGCTCAGCAGGCTGGGCAGGAGCCCCAGGACCGGGAAGGGAGGAGGAATGACAGGCGTGCAGGGCATGACGTCAGGAGCTGGCCTCCAGCGGGGCTCTGGGTCAGATGGGGTAGGGGAGGCTGAGTAGGAGAGAAGACCTGTGGGTGCCGCTGCTCAGGCAAGACCTCAGGGAAGCGTGGGTGCAGCCCCAGGGGAGCTGCGTTCAGTGGTCATAAGCAGAGGGGAAACAGTGCTATTCTCAAACAGGGGAGAGATGGGTCCTGAGCTGACCTGGGACCCTGCCCAGTTTGCCCCATTTCAGAATGGTTGGAAAAGACAAAGCAGAGCGGGTAGAGGTGGCCAGGCGCGTGTGGTCACCCACACAGGAGGAAGCGCGCCGGGAGCCCGGTGCTACAGATGAAAGGGAAGGAGTGGCCACGCGGGGAGGCTGTCCTCGGGCGAGGGGGCTTCTCCGGGAGAGACCGCTTTAAAGTCTCTTCCTTCCTTTGAATCTTTCAATTTGACTTTCAGAACATGGTGGCATAGAGTTCGAAGAGAGGAACAGTTATTTGAAGTGTGTTTTTACCACAAAGTTTTTAAGCTAAGACATTTTTTTAAAACACCTGACACATTCGATCTTCCGTTTAGGAAAATATCCATAATGGTTTCCAGGCACCCAAGGCTTGCTGTAAGTGCAGCAAGTCTCTACGGGACCACACCGTGCGGTTCATTGCAGGTTTCAGGTCCTTTCTGAGCAGCCAGGGCAGGTGAGCGCTGAGGCCGGCCAGAGGATGGGAGCAGAGGGGCAGGACCGGGAAGGCAGAACTGGACACATGGGGAGAAGAGGAGGTGGACCAGCTCTCAGATGTAATTTGGGGGGCAGTATCAGTACTAGGGCTTGAATTCAGGACTTTGTGCTCTACCTTGGCTTTTCTGCTCAAGGTTGATGTGCCATACCTCCACTGCACCTTTTTGCTGGTTCATGAGGACTAACACAGAACTTTTATGGAGTTCAAACTTCGATCCTCAGATCTCAGCCTCCTGAGTAGCTAGGATTACAGGCATGAGCCACCAGCACCCAGCTGTTGTTATGTTTTGTGCGTGTCTTTTGTTAGTTCCCTTTTCCACTCCCCTGAGGTCACAGGCTGCTCCTCTCACATACGACCCAGGATACAGAGCACCACCTTCTTGAGTATGTGCCCATGTTCAATAGTTGGCTGGCTGAATTTCTGGGAAGTTCCTGGTCATTTGCCCTGGTGAGAATAAAAGATGTCTCCCCAGGAAGTCAGATATGATGTCTGCCGGGTTTTGTCCACTGTCAGCACAGAGCCGTGGGCCCTCAGGGTCCAGGATCAAGGTCTGACCCAAGCTCCTGGTCTTGCCATGGTGTCAGCAATGCTCAAGGGCCCCAAATCGTCCTCTAAATCAGCACGCAGTGATGGTCGTGGGCTGTCCAGGTGGTGCTCCCAGTGAGCACTGGGTCGTAGCAGAGAGGGTTAGGACAGAAGTTCAGGCAGCCAGCGATGCCCTGAGCCGTGCTCCTTCCCTCAAATGCCCCAGTGGACGTGTCCATGGGTCACACAGGCTGTTCCCAGATACTCTTCCCCTGAGGGGAGCAGGGCCTCTCTCTAGTCAAACCAACACTTGCCATCGTGCATTGTGTAGGAGGTTCCAAGATTTTGGCTCAAGCCCTATTTGTAATCATTGCCCGCCATGAGTCACATCTTCCCAGGTTCCTAGAACAGCTGTGAGTACTGGCCGGGGAGCATTTGAAGTCCTGTGACTCCAGCCTGCCCAATGTGCAGCCTGAGCGGCTGGCGGTGTCTGAGATTCCCAGGACAAGCGGCAGTGAGTGACGGTGGTCTGATAGCGGTGTCTTCTGTCCTTTTCCCGCAGATCCCAACTGGGCCAGCTTGAACTTGGGAGCCCTCATGTGCATCGAGTGCTCGGGGATCCACCGGAACCTCGGCACTCACCTCTCCCGGGTGCGGTCCCTGGACCTGGACGACTGGCCCATGGAGCTGATCAAGGTGATGTCAGCCGTCGGGAACGAGCTGGCCAACAGCGTGTGGGAGGAGAGCAGCCAGGGGCGGACGAAGCCCTCCCTAGACTCCACAAGGTAGGCCCCCCAAAGGTGTGCCACCCAGGAACCTCAACAGCTGGGGCGTCCTCGGGGCCAGCGCTCATCAGCCGGGCCCAGCAAACTTGGAGGAAGGCCGATTCGCCCCGTGGGAAATGTCTGTGTTTAAGAATTGGTCTTGAGCAGACAGGATAATTCAAACTCCTTCAATTTTTATGTTTGTTTTTAGGCCTTAGGGATTTCTCTCCCCACTCTTAGAAATGTATTAAGCTCCTAACCTTATGAATCTCTTACTTTAATTAATACATTTCTAATAGGCATAAGCTGTGTTAACACTAATTGTGAGTCTTTGATTCTTTAATTTTGTTTGTTATTCGTCTATCTTTGGTAACCAACCATCTTGTTGATAAGCGGCCTCCTCCCTCTCCTGCTCCCCCCCCCCCCCCGTTATGCAGTGAGTATCTAGTAAGAAAGCGTATTTTATTGTCTAAAACAGATTTCGAACACATTTAATCAACCAAAGACCAGCATATAATGTATGGTGACTCCTCATTAATGTTAATTCTTATCCAGTGTAAAAAACGCATTTATTTTGAGGCCATTTAGTTTCTCATTTTTCATCTATGGCTCTTGGAAGCCATTCTTGAGAGCACTCATGCATGCTTAATGTTCTAAGTGGGGTCGCCCGGCCAAGCCCGGCGCAGGCCTGGCCCGGCCCTGCGCAGTGGGCAGCACAGCCCCTTGGCCGCTCGGGGATGGGCGGCTTGCTCCCTGCTCCCTTCTCAGGGGTGCTCCGTTTCTGATTTGTTTTGCTGATGGTCAGAAAAGATGAACATTCTCGTGGGTGTCATGGTCAGAGAAGAGATTTTCTCACGCAGAGAAGAAAGAGTTGGCGGGTTACGTTGGTCTTCGGTTCAGGTTGATAGCTGTTAACACTGCTCTTCCCAACAGGGCTAGAGTCTGGGCTCAGAAACGTAAAAGGAATTTGTGTTAAGGAATCTGATGTACAATCTCTCTATATATGTGTTCAACTGTGTGATGTATAATAAGGGTGGCCTACAAACCAAACAAGTGATAGACTTTTTTAAAAAAACTAACCTTATTCGTAGAAGTACGCAGAAGTTGGCTGGGTTACCAATGATAAACATTCAGAGAAGATGACATTGTGTTGCAATATCTACTTTTTCATAGATAATAGTATCATTGAAAGATTTTTCTGAAAGGGAAAAAATAGTAAATAGATAAATGTATGAATGAAGAAAAATGTTGAAGTTTGGAAAATTAACTGTTACTCATCCTGCTGCTTAGGTTCAAAAGGAACATGTGCTGTTTTTTTTTTTTTGTTTTGTTTTTTTACATTTTTTTATTGTAAAGATACTATACAGAGGGTTATAGTTACATGAGTGAGGTAATGAGTCATGTGCTGTTTTTTAATATCAATTAAATCTTTGCTTCTCTAGTTATGAAATTTGGGTACCTAGGTAGGACGTGGTGGTGTGCACCTGTAATCCCAGCTACTTGGGATAACAGCCCAAGACCAATCTGGGCAAAAGCATGTGTGTATATGTGTCTTCTCTAAAAAGAAAAGGGAAAGGACTGAGGCATGAACAATGGGGGGCGGGGATTGACGCCAGATAGAAGGATAAAAAAATAAAATAATGTATAGGTTAATTTTAAAGCTGACAGGTACATTGCATTCGTGTCTTTACATTTGTGAATGAACAGTGTCCACATGTAGTAGTGTGGGCGTCTTCGGGGCAAGCTCTGGGGTGTGGCTATCTGGCACCTAGTCCGTGCATTTCACATCTTTATAGTGTGGGGACGTTTAAGGTTTTTGAAGCCTTCCTTTTTTGCAGATGGGGAAGCTGGGCCTCAACCATCTTTTGCCGCAGGCCAAGCTGGCCTGTAGTGATTCTCCCAGAGAACTTTTGGCTTTTATCAAATTCAGTAAATACTCACTAAGTACTTTTTCCAAAGAAAAGAAACAGCAAGGTCTGACCTGGTAGTTCATGCCTGTAATCCTAGCTAGCAGCTTCTCGAGAGGCAGAAATCAGGAGGGACTTTGTCGAAGGCCAATCCTTGGGCAAAAGTACAAGACCCTATCCAAAAAAGCAACTAAAACAAGCAAGCATGGGAGCATAACTCAGATGATAGAGTGACTGCCCAGCAAGCACAAGGGTCTACTTCAAACCCCCTCCTCCAGTATGGGGGGGGGAGGAAAAAAGGGAAATGAGGACAAAGTGGGAGGAAAGTTAAAGTGTTAGTGTGGAGATGAGCCTCCCCAGGGCCAGTTGCAGAGGCCAGGGCTCTGTGGACAGGGCCAGTTGCAGAGGCCAGGGCTCTGTGGAGTTCAGAGTAGAGGCTGTCTTACAGCCAGCGTGCTTTGGAGAAGTTTCCATGCATAAAGGGTTTCTAGGCTACTCTCTGGAATAGGGGTTGATCCTCAAGGCCTGGAGTAGCATAGATTGGTGAACAGAGAAGGATGGAGCAGCTGAGCCAAAGCAAGACAGCGCCAGGAAGGCTCGGGTGGCAGCAGGGGGTGCATGTCTGTCCTCATGGGCTGGGCCAGCGTCTGAGAACTAAGCTCTTACATGTGTAGCTTTCTGTTTTTCCCAGCGTTATGATGTGCTACCATGGACAGGGAAGCAGGGATGGACACGGCCAAAACCAAGCAAATGCCCAGAGAACCTTTGAGCCTAGGACTGTTACTGCATTTTGTATGTCCTACCTGTTGTCATAGAGACTGAAGTCAACAGCCAGCAGGGTGGTTGGAAAAGACAGAGGCCACCTGGAGGCTGCGGTGAAGGTGGAATCCACAGGGAGCTCAGTGTAAAAGCCAACAGAACATGGCAGCATAGGACACTGGCTCAGTGGGGATCTGCTGTCTCAACCCCTTCCACACTTCCACACTGGAAATGAACATGGCCAGGGTGGGCAGGAATTCAGCCCATGCGGGGTTCAGCCCCAGCAAGAATGATCTCTAGAGTGTGTATCTTGCCAAGATGCCATCCCACCACCTACCTCTTTCCCCCTTCCTCCCCCCCCCCCTCAGGACCTAACAGTTGGTCAATGGTTAGTGGCCCTAATACCAGAAAAAAATGCTTACAGTCAGTGTTTGTGCCCACCCGAGGAACAGCCCTGCGCTAACGCTCTCAAGAGGGACCCAGACATCTCCCGCGGGCTCTGGTTTGTTCTATTTTGTTCAGAAAATTCATTCTGACAGTGGAATATAATTAAAAATGTACCCTCCTCAGAGACAGGGAAACAGCAGCTCTCTCTGCAAAGAAGCACCCAGTCCCTGAAACAGTTGCCCCTGGCTTCATCCAGCCTGCGGCTGAGCTAGAAGAGCAGGCGCCTGGCCCGGCCCAGCCACCTGGCCTCCAGCCTGCTGCTGCTGCACCCTTTTAGGGCAGCTCTGGACGGCTCATAATTGGTTCCAGTGATTCTCAGGCACCCTGAGAACTGCCGTTCAAACCCAAGCACTGTTGTGATCAATCGAAGCGGACGCGGCTGAAGCAGTATCGACTTCCCATTCCTAAACAGGGGAATCATTAGTCAAGGAAAGCATCTTTTAATTACTCCCAGGAAGGGGAGAAAAAAATCTTTTTGGATGGATTCTGCAACAGCTGCCATTTTTTTCCTAGTACATTCGATATTAAATTTATTGTCACAGGAGGGGAGTGAGTGCCCTTCATCCCCCTCTATAATGGGGCCTTAATTTGGAGGAAGAATCATGTTAGAGGAGAGATCAATGTGACAACAATGAACTTTATCTCGGGTACGATCGGGGCCCCCTCTAATTGCTATTGATACTATTTAAGCACACACTTAAAGTAGTGACTTCAGATGGGCATGTTTAAGTGGTAGAGAGACAGTGGATGGAGTGACCTGAGATTGGGATGCTGGAAGGAGTGTTTGTCTACCTAAGGACCAGGACACCACGACCCTCACTCAGCATGTGAACTTGTGTGCTGGATTTGGTTTCCAGGTGGCCAGAGCTCTGAGATCCCTTGTCAAAACTGTCATGTAGGGAGAGTCACTGTGCTCCTTGATGGGACCCTTCCATATGCCCAGAAAAATAACTTCAGATGTAAAGGCATTCCACAGTCGTGTGACTGTGCTGAAGCTGGATGAGTAAATGGGTGGATGGATGGATGGATGGATGAATGGGTAGGTGGATAGATGGATGGATGGATGGATGGATAGGTGGATGGATGGATGGATGAATGGGTAGGTGGGTGGATGGATGGATAGGTGGATGGGTGGATGGGTGGGTGGATGGATGGATGGATGGGTGGATGGGTGGATGGGTGGGTGGATGGATGGATGGATCGATTGATCGGTAGATGAGTGGATAGATGGATGAATGAATGGGTGGATGGATGGATTTATGGATAGATGGATAGATGCATGGATGGATGGGTAAATGGATGGGTGGTGGATGGGTAGACAGATGGATGGATGGCTGGATGGGGATAAAGCAGCCAACCTGGAGCACAGCATGCTCAACTCCTTTGGGCTCATGGGTGAAGTAAGACCTTCAAGGCCTTCAGTGTAAGCCAGGTTACACCAGAAAACCACATGGCTGCGTTTCCAGGGCTTGGTGATAGCATCTACCCCATTCTGTATTCTCCCCCCTTCACAGAAAAGCTTGTTGGTTTAACTGCAGTGAAAATAATCTACTCACAGGAGCAGAGCCCTGTAGGCAGAAGGCACGCGCTGCTTGCTTGTGTGGTCGTCTCTCCTTTACCTCTGTCTTTGTCATGTCAAGGGGTCTGGCCTGAGCAAGGGTCTGCAGGATGTTGCTATTTGCTTTTGAGCTCAGGTAGCCTATTTTGATGCCATTTGGAGCCTGCTGAGTTGGCCTAGGAAATCAAAGGATCCCAGAAGTGCAGAATTATGATTTCAGCCCCAGGAATGAGCTCTTGGGAGACTCTGATACAGCTGAAATCACGCTTACCTCTGCTCTGCCGTGCTACTTGGAAGGGAGGGAATTGGCTGGTCTGGTACACATTCTTGTCCCTTTTTAGCCTCTCTCTCCCTCCCTCTCTCCCCCCACTATTTGTGAGTTCACCTCTACCTAAACCCCCTCTTGTCTTCAACCTATAAAAAGATGTCGCCTTCACTAGGAAGATGGGCTGCACATCAGAAACCCGCGTGGGAGAGACTGGCCGCACACTTGCAGACAGAGCCGGTCTGCCCAGCCGTGGGATTCTGCAAGGCCACTTTCATGTTATTTATGCACATGGAGATATTGATAAAGGGGAAATGTATCCAAACTGAAAATAATTGGATCCCCGCCGCCGACTCTGAGATATTAAAAGCAGCCCCACTTGGCTGTGTCTTTGTCTTGTTAGGTTTGATCATGAGATCACAATGTAGTAATCTCAGCTCAAATTTCTGGCATGAAGATGCGCTCTTCCAAGTGTGGCCTTGGGGAACATGGCTGCCCACGCAGCCCCCGGATTGTCTCATCTGATTATTTTTCAACAGTTCTTGGCCTGCTGAGGTCAATGTTTTGTCTTCTTTTTTTTTTCTTTTTTTTTTTTTTTTGAGTGTTCCTCTATGCTTGACACCTTTTTCTATTCTCTTTCTTTAAATAAAAAAAATCGGGGGGGGGGGTTGGGGAGAATAGAAGAAATAGAAAAAGGGACTTAGCCGTGGTGACCAGAGCCCATCTGCAGTTGGGTGGCATCTGCTACCCACATGTCACTTCCCTCATTAACAAGCAATTGAATTAATTAAATGCTACTCAGAACACGCATAACAAGCTACTGGCAGTGTCCAAATTAGCACTGATAATCAAGGATGATTTCCTTTATTATCTTGCTAAGTGGTGTGCGGACTCTGATCTCCCTGCCTGCCCTCATCTATTTACATACCCCCAGCTCCTGCCTTTGGAAGCGGAGGTTATCTTACCTAGTTAATTTGCCACGATCACCGAGCATGGCGGATTGATGCCCTACCCCACCACCGCCGCTGCCACTGGAGCGCAGGCCCCCCTCGCCGGCTGCCCTCCCCCCACCCCCAGCCTTTGTATCTCAAGCTCCCTGATAAATTAAAGGCCACCCCTGTGGTCTCTCAAGTGAGTAATAGAGGCAGAAATTTCATTTTGCAACTGGCTGATTTAATGATCCAAAGGGTAATTAATGGCCTGATTATCTTAATGTTAAATATGTCCAGCAGCAATTACTGTGACCTCCCGCTTGTCAAGGTCCGGGCTGTGCTCTTCTTTCAATTAAGTTCTCTGGGGTTTAATGGTATGAATAAACTCCTCTGATTCTATCATCCTGGACGTGGAGGGTTCAGGGAGCGGGGGGCTCATTTGGAGTTTTAATCAGCCTGCCTTCTACTCTGGCGATCGGAGTTTAACAATTACAGCAAGGACACTTTAACTTTCTTCTTGCCTGAGCCGAGCCCCTCACTCTTGCGCACGCTTGTGTGTGTGAGAGAGTGAGTGTGTGTGTGCGTGGTTTTCAGCGTCGTTATGTGCACATGTTTGTGTCAGTGTTGTGAGGGAGAATTCCTGTTTGTGGAGGAAGCCGCCATGCCCATGGAGCTCGTCTCTTCTGATATAAATTATCATGTGAACGCTGTGGTTTTTCTGTTTGACAGGCTTAATTAATTGGCAGGAGCCCCCGAAAATGACAGCGCCACTAATTGCAGCTCAAAGTGAATTTCTGTCATCGTGGCGTGCCTGTCGGTGGGCCTGCCCTGGCTCCAGCCACGGAGCGGGGCCGCGCTCCCCGCCCCCCACGCCAGCCCCAGCGGCTGACTCGCAGGAATGCCGTCTGCTTGCAGAGTGACATTTACTGCCAATAAAGTTTATACGTCTGCAGCGCTACAAACCCAACAGCTGCCCAGGGACCTCGGCTCTTCTGAAGATAGTTGAGCAAGTTTTCTCATAGCAAGCCGAGGCAGAAGCAGACTGAGAGCCATAACTCGTGGAGCAACCCTTCCCTACTACGTGGACCTCATTAGCCCATTGCCAAATATGCTGGAGTTTACTAGAGCTCTGGGCCCAGATCAGAAATCTTCTACTATAAATATTAAGCCAATTAGGAAACTGTACAAATGAGAAGTACGTGAACGCTGCCTTAAAAATAATACCTGTAGATGACAATGACAAGGCGGCACAGCTGTACCTAGCCAGCTGCCAGGGCAGGCGGGGAGTCGTGCTCGGGCACCAGGCTTTCTGTCTCACGTCTCAGAGTAGCCCTCCCCCTCCGGTTGTGAGAAAGGAGAGCTTAAGAAGATTCCCCATCAGGTTAAGCAAAAAGGGACCCCTCACGCCGTCAGTCTTTGAAGCAGATGGACCAAGTGGTACTGTTGGTTTACGGTGCCGTCTGCCATCATGAACACGGTATTTATTTGATCCTGTAGGGAAGTGGGAACCGGCCTGACCACCAGAAGGCTGTCTTGGGTTGAAACCCTGTCATTTACTCTCTGAAATGTAGCCATGGAGGGGAGGAGGGGGCTTCGTGCAGCCCTGACGGCTGTCCTCCACGCTCTGGCCGCGCTCTGGCCATCTCCACCGTGAGCCTCACTGGCTTAGGTTCTGGGGTGTGGGCCGGCCAATGCCCGCAGTCACGCCACCTGTAGATCAGTTCCTCCGGCATCTCCAGAGGGCCGTTTCTCCCAGTGCTGCTTGCACTGGAGCTCTCCCCTCATGAGAGAGGAAGGGTAAACACGCCCGGAGTTCCAGCCTCTGCTGAGCACAGAGCCATCATACATCGCGAGGCTACCTTATCTAACAGCCGAAGAGGAAATGTGGGACGAGACCCGTAAGTGGCGTCTGAGGGTCCCGTCGACCCCGCAGGCCTAGGATGTGACTCCCGGCCCTCTCCACCTCTGAGCATGGGCGCCTGTCCCCTCCTGCACTCCCGCAGCAGACGCCGTGCCGGCACAGGGGGAGCAAGACTCCTGCTCTCCCCCAGGCCCACACTGTTCCCGAGGCCTCAGCCGTGTGCCCGGGTGGATATTCCTGTCAGTGGTCCATGTAAGACCACAGGATCCTCCCCAGTTACAAACCTTAGCTGCAAGGCAGCCACCAGCTACTCACAGCTCTAATCCTAGCTACTCAAGAGGCTGGAAGCTGAGGATTAAGGATTGAAGCCAGCCAGACAAGAAAGTCCATGAGATTCTTATCTCCAGTTAACCACCGGAAAGCCAGAGGTGAAGCTGTGGTTCAAATGATAGAGCACAAACTAACCTTGAGCAATAAAAGCTCAGGGATAGTGCTCAAGCCCTACATTTAAGCCCTAATACTGGCAGTAGTAGTAGTAATAGTAGTAGTAGTAGTAACAGTAACACAGCCTCGCCACTCACTCATAGTAACTGAAGTAAGAAAGCAAGGCACCCTTCAAGTCAGACTGGCACTTCATGTCTGATCTTTATGCTTGTGAAGTCTTGGTTCTCTGTAGTTGGCACCTATTCTACCACCTTCTGTAAAGAACCACACTACCCACTGGGACTGTTGGCATCAGCCAGCCCAGGTACGGATCCATGCCTGGCTTTTTACAGACCCCCATTCCACTCCCACCCTGAGCTACTTGTTGAAAACGTGGATCCTGGACTTCAAAGGCCTCCTAATCACCTTTTATCTGCACGATGAAGCGTGGAACCTGGCCAGAGGGTGTCCAGTTCTCATTTCGTGACCAGCATGTTCTGTGATTCTGATTAAAAAACAAGCTGCTCCTATGTAAGACAAGATTAGTCATTATTCCCAAATGTGTACTATGAAGAGTTAATGCTAAAAGAAAACGAGATTCACGATGTTTCCTAGGCTTCTCCTTGTTTGGAAAATGCAGTCAGCGTAGCACATGGGTCCTGCACGCTGCAGGTAGGAGGAACAGATGGCCACGCCCTCCCCAGGGCGTGGGAAGAGATGGAGATGTGGTCTGAGCTCTGCTTCCTATCTGCACGGAGGTTCCCTAAGGTTTGCCTTTACATGGAAATACAGGCTTTAAGTCCATCAGCAGCTCTCCAGCTAACATCCTCGGGTAGGCCCGTGTTAGACCTTGACCCCAAGATGATTCTAAGGAATGTTAGATTCTGAGAGGCTCTTGCCAGGTGGTATGCGTGCAACTATGTTCGTGTTCTGTCTCAACCCAGAATCAGGCATTATTCCTGACTTTCTGAAACTGAGAACATAGCACACAGCAAAAGAAAAAGAAAAACTCTGTGAGATCACTACATGAATAAAGAAAAAAAAACTATGGGATCACCTCAAGAAAGACAGAAAATTCATTGGACAAAATCCAGTCACCTGGTACAAGAATTGGGCAAATAAAAGGGAAATTCACCCCACACAGTGGTGAAGTACTACGTACTTTGCGCCTGAGGTGAGGAACAAGACAAGAAAGCCACCATTTCTATTCAGCATTGCAGGATGTTGGGCACAAAAAAGAAAGCAAATG
Source organism: Dipodomys merriami (assembly GCF_024711535.1). NCBI lineage: Eukaryota > Metazoa > Chordata > Mammalia > Rodentia > Heteromyidae > Dipodomys > Dipodomys merriami. Next base: position 3,701,871 of record NW_027202270.1, on the reverse strand, counting down.
CATTCAGATGACGCAGGAGCAAGTAAAAACCTTCTCTCTCTGTGGATGATACAATGTCATGAGCAGAACATCTCCAGACCCCAAAGAAATGATTGCAATAACAATGAGCTGGACAGGATAGACGGATACAAAGTCAACGTTCAAAAGACTCAGATATGCTGGGCACTGGTGGCTCACGCCTGTAATCCTAGAAGCTGAGATCTGAGGCTCGAGATTCAAAGTCAGCCCAGGCCAACAAATCCTTGAGATTCTTATTTTCAGTTAACCAGCAAGAAGCTGGAAGAGAAAGTGTGGCTCAAGTAGTAGAGCACCAGTCTTTTGCAAAAAAAGCTAAGCAAAAGTACAGAGCCCTGAGCTCAAGCCCCAGAACCAGCACCAAAACAAAAACAAAAAAAAACCCACCTCAGTTGTGTGTCTATACGTTAGCAACAAATATGCAAAATAAAATGAAGACTAAAATTCTACCTACTCTTAACAAATGCAAGAAAGAAAGCATTCTTAGGTATACATTTAATCTGTACACAAAAAAATGAGAGCATCATTGCAGGAGATCAAAGGCAATATGCAGGACGAGACAGCGACATGGGCGTTAGACATGTGTAACTCTCCCCAAGGCAAGGCGCAGAATCTGTACACTGTCTTTGAAATCCATGTTGCAGGACTCATTTAAAATCGGGAGCGATTTTAAAACTTAGTACAAAAACACAGTAATCCAAGACCCTGTAGACCCAGCAAATGCACAGACTTTCATGACCAAGTGGAGCTGAGAACCCAGAAGTGACCCACAGCCACAGCCAAGGGGTTTTCACCAAAGGCACCAAGATAACTCAAGGAGGGAAAAGGGATTCTCTCCACAAGTGGTGCCGGGACAACTGGTTGTCCACACACAAAGGAATGAAGTGGGACCCGTCACAGGATGAGTACACATTAACTCAGTGATCAAAGAGTTGAATGCAAAATGTGAAAGCATAAGAGTATAAGCAGAAGCCAAGGAGTAGTCTTTGAGACTTTGAATTTGGCCCTGGTTTCTTCAACACAAGATCCAAAGCCTAAACAACACAAGTAGAAAACAAACGGTAGATTTGCGTGAAGTTAAATGCTTTGTTTCATTCTCTACACTATGGGAAAAGGGATCTGAAAAGTTAAACCTCTAGTAAAGGCCTGGTATCCTTAATGTGTAAAGAATACAACTCAACAATAGAAGAAAAATAAATTTATTCTAAAAGGAAGGTGTATGAGTGGCCAGTGCACACAGGGATGCTGTCATTGCTCAGGGGGAAATGCAGATCGGAAGCTCGCCAAGGCACTACTCCACACCCTGTGCGGTGGCTGTGGGCAGCTGTGGCAGGCGTTGGTGGCATGCAGAGAAGCAGAGACCCTCAGACACTGCTTGGGACAATGTTCAGTGGTGCAGACACTCTGGAAAACAGTCCAGAACTTCCTCAAAAAGTGAAACAGCCGGATGAGCATGGTGCTTCATACCTGGCTTCAGAGAAAGATGCTCTGACGCCAGGAACACAGGACAGGCCCCAGAGCCTCAGCAGAGGCCCGAGCACCAGATGAGCACATGGTCAGCAATACTCCCACCTGCTGCAGCAGACAGTCAGCCTGAGGTCCAGAGAAGGACACCACCCAATCTCAGGTCCCCTGGCACCCAAGTCCTTGAACTGTACATCCACACTCAGTCACGTAAATTGAATACGAAAGGCCCTGGAGAGCAGTCGGGGCATCTGTGGGAACTCTCCAAAACCTCCCAGGGCAGTCGTTAGTGTTTGCAGGCCGACATGTGCCATCGTTATGAGATTAGGAGCTATCTACTCAAAATCAGAAATGGCATTCCCAGTAGGGAAGATGAACTGCCTGTAGTTGAACCCGTGAGTTGGGCCAGGCCTCAGATAGTCTGTGGCCTGTCACCAGAGTCTGCAGAGAAGCTGAGTATGGCTTATGATGCAAACTGCAGCTGCAAAGCCATAGCACACACCTCCATCTGGCTTTATCTTGAGATGCTAGGCCCAGGAAAGAGCCTGCCCCAAACCAAACCCCTGGAGGCAGGAAAGCTCCCCCAGCTGGTAACTGTGGTGTCCTTTAAGTAATTGGAGCCAAAGCCAGCAGGGGCCTTGTAACATGCCAGGGGTGGAACCGTTGAACTGCAGCCAAAAAAATGCATTTTCACCTCAGATTCCCAAACTGTTTTTTCCCACGATTGGCAGAAAGGAGGAAGAAGCGCCCCCTCTCTCCCCCCAGGGCCCACACAGCGAGATGAGTCTAACAGAAGACTTGAAGACAGAGCACTGCAAAGCACAGGAGGTCAGCGTGTAGTAACTGCTACAGTGTTGCCAGAAAAGCGCTTGCTGTTGCTTGGAGCTTGCTTACAGGTCTTGAGACAGTCAACTGCTTTAGGGCATAGGGCATCTCAGACCATCCTCCTGAGGCAGTGTTCCTGAGAGCCCCGGGGTCAAAATGAGCCTCACGTTCTGTACTCCAGGGTCTCTGAGCTAGCACGACGGACCGGCCCACCCCTCCGTAGTAACGCTGGGCTGACACTGACAGTACTTAAGTCAAAACACATACAAAGCGCAGGCATTCTTGATTTCTTACTTTAAAAAAAATAAGACTTTACATCAAGAAAAGTAGAAGTGAGCTCTAATGTGACTCTCTGTCTCTAGTAATTGTCTTAAAATAGCGTGTGTGATTTTACCACTCTCAGTCTTCCATTTGCAATCAGGCAGTGTTGCTTCCGTTGGTTTTATGGTGTTGGAGTTTGGACATAGTTGCATGGATCCTTTTTGAGATGAGGTCTCACTTCTGCCTAGGCAAGCACCTCAACCATTTTTTGCTTCCGGGTGTAGCTGGGATGACAGGTATATGCCACAGCACCCAGCTTCTTCCACTGAAGTGGAGTCTAACAGACTACTACTTGGGCTGGGCTGGAGCCTCTGGCCTCCCAACCTCAGTCTCCCAAGTAGCTTGGATTACAGATAGGAGCCGCTGGTACCTGGTTCATGTTACTTTTTAATAATCCGGTTTCGTGTTGGCAGGACATGTATGAGATGTTTGAATCACCTGGCATCAACCTTGTTCTCCAAAGAACAACAGAACCAGCCTCTGGTTTTATAGTTACAGTTACAACCATTTTATAGTTACAATTGGGGTCATTCCTCCAACAATTGTGGTAAAGGCCTATAGAGAGAAACATTCCAGGCAGGAAGAATAGGGTGTTCCGGGAATCATATCAGGACCTGCAGATGGAGGCAGACACAAGCTTTGTATACCTGGTTCAGGCCATCAGTCGCCCGTGCCTTGCGAAGGCTGCTGTTTCTTACCTGAGATCGGGTTAAGGCGGAGGTCTGCCTCCCACCTCCTCCTAACGCTGCCCTGGCTGCACCTCTGGTCCCGTGCTGGCATTGTGGTGTGCTGTGACAGTGCTCAGGCACAGGGCAGCAGGTCCGGGTGACAGCTGCCACTCTGGAGCAGACCCAACCTGGACGAGCCGCACAGCTATCTCTCCAGCGACAGCCACAGGGCGGCTTGGGGCTCCACCACATGAACTTGGGGCACCAATGCTCAGCCCCCCCCCTCCACATCTTCGGCAGGGTGTCCTGAAGTGTCTCCGGCCCAGCAGCTCCGGGCCCTTGCCATGGCAGGTGGGTGGCCAGAGGCCCTGCCAGGTTCCCCGCAGGTCCACAGCACCGTCCCCATGCCCAGCACCGTGCAGGTTCCGTGCCTGGGTCTCATAACTCTTGTAAAAAGCGGCAGCCAGGAGCCCCTCGCCTCGTGGTCTGCCAAGGTAGATGGCCATGTCGGGCTTGTCCCCAAGGCCCTGCCCCAGCCCCAGCGCCCGCGGCTGGGCTGTGGAGGAGGGGTCAGCGGGGGTCGGCAGTCAGCTGGCGTGACATTGGACAGTGGTGAGACGTCACGTGCCGTGGCTGTACCCTGTGTGTCGCCTTCCCCACGCAGCCCCGGGCCCAGCCCCACACATTGTATCTTCTTTCTGACACTTGGTGATCACTGGGTCTTCTCAGCACCTTGAGAACCTTTGGCTAAAATTGTCATCTTCAGCCTTACCTGGTGCTTGGAAAGCAACCTGCCGTGTGTCTTGTGCATCTCCTGTGGCTGGGCGTTGTCCTCAAGTGCGCTTGGGTGGACTCTTCCCTCCCTGGTGTTCAGAGCCCAGGGCTGCAGGTGCCAGTGCCAGGCTCATGCCCGCCGTGGCCCGGGAGAGGCCTCTGCCCTGGGCATGGGCGCGGGGCTGGTCTCACTCACTGGAGACACTGGTTTCACTCCGCCTACAGCCTATCACTGTGCTTTTTTCTGGTAAGAAGAGCAAGTCTCCTGGTAGACAGAGCCTGTGGGCAAAGCGGGACCAGGGGAAAGGGGGTCCAAAGGTGAGAAGGAGACTCCTGGGCTCCTGATGGTACTGGCAGCTATCACTCAGCAACACCATGCTTAGAGTCGCTTTCTGACTTCTCTTTAAAGATACAGTCAGGAAAACGGAGACAGAGGCAGAAGCCATCAGGCCCCCTTCTCCCCCACCCCCACCCCGCCACCCCTTCTGGTGGCCTCCCCCAGCAGCCTGCCCACAGCAGCCTGCTTCCCAAGGAGTCTGTGTTAGAGGGGGCGAGGGGCCCCCGAGTGGAGACGAGACCTGGGACGGGGCTAGGGGTAGGTAGGTACCCCAGGAATAGGCCGGTGGCCAGGCTGGATGAGTTTTTATCTGGGGTTGGTGCTGGTCACACAGAGCGGGGATTGTGTCTCTGGCCTCCTGTGGGTGAGGCCGGGATGCGGGGGTGCATCCTGCATCCCAGGCCAGGCCTGGCCTCCGCCCGCTGGCCACTGGTCCCAAGGGCTGAGAGGCAGACATGGGCAGAACCAGCCTGGCACAGGGGAAGGATCCTGGCTTTGACCTGTCCTCAAGAGCCCCCCTCCCCAGGGCTTCGCTGCCCGGGGGACACGTGGGCACGGGCTCGGTCCAGGGGGCGACGGTGCCACACTGTGTGACCAGCTGACCTTCTGCGTGCCTGCGCACCCTGTCAGTGTCCTGGGCTCCTCTGGGCACGGACCCCTGCAGGGTGGCAAGCACTCACTGCCGCTCCGCCTTGGACTCTTGCCCCGCTGTCAGCTCTGTCCGCGGGTGCACAGCACACCGCTGTCCTCCACCAGCCGGCCGGCCAGCCCCAGGCTGCGTGAGCGTGGGAGAAAGGAGGTGTTACTCTCAGGCAAGGTGAAGCCAGCCCTCCTTGAAACGTCCCTCGTGGGCTCATGGCCGCACTGTGAAGTGAACCCCATTGCCAGGAAACAGGAAGGCCGTGCCCAATACCCTGCTCCGCGGACACCCTCCACACCCAGCGAGTCCACAAACCTGCCTTTCTCCCGTCACCCCCAACGGCAGCGGCCCAGAGGCACGGGGGTCCGCACCGCGCAGGCGCCGGGGGTCTGGCTGCTGGCCTCTGGCGCACAAATGGAACAGGTGTGGTCAGACCTCGTTGGCGTGGGGACCTGACCTCTGGCCTGGCCCACTGTCGGCCATCTTCCCACATCCGGTTCCTGAGCCCCAAGACCTGCAGACACTAAGGCCCTTGTCCTCACCTGGAAACCCACCAAGCGTGTCTGCCTCAAAGGAAACCAGATGGCGGAGATCTGAGAGCCCCGTGCAGGAAACTGGGGAGGGGAGAGGAGCCTGGGAGCCCTGGGGCAGGTCGGAGGAGCCCACAGCCCCAGCCCTCCACAGAGCCCTCCGGCCTTCGCTCATGTCCATCCCTCCCAGCTCGTGGGTCCTCCCTCTCCACAGGTGATGGCAGGTGAGGCAGGCCGGGACACACAGCCCCTCCAAAGTCACCACCACACAGCAAAGGGCTCTGTCCCTGATGTTCCCACTTGGGAGAAGCTGAGTAACCCCCTGGGACACGTGCAGAGCACCCCACCCCCCACCCCCGTGGGTTTGAGTTAGACAGGGCAGCGGGATGGTCATGGTTGGAGGCCAGCCCGAGCAAAAGTTGGCAAGTTCTCATCTCAGAAACAAGCTGGAGGGGGTGGCACATCCAGCCTCACAGAGAATAACAAAAAGGTATGGCTCAAATGCCTAGGTCCTGAATACAAATCCCAGTACTGCCACATTAAAGAGTTGTTTTTATCCGATTGTGCTTGCTTTAAAGTCCTACATCAAGTGATCGGTAACTTGATCAGTATAGGAATTACACAAAGTGGCCAGAAAACTTCATCAATATCTACAGTAATTACACCAAGTAAAAAATTGGCAAACTTTATCAATATCTGCAATAATTACACCAAATGATCAGCAACCCTTATGGTAGCCGCAGGAATCACCAGTACTGAGCCTCTGCGAAAGACCATTTAATTCTTTTCTAATCAAGTAGTATGGCATTGTATGTTACATACATGCTAAACTGTGTGGCCAACCCAAGAGAGACATCTGTGTGAAGAGGAGACCACATTTCTCAAGGAAATCGGTCTATAATCTTCTCACGTGAGGTGAGGCCGCTCGGTGCAAGGGTTCTTCACATGTGATTTGTAGAGTCCAGCAAAGAAAGGTGGACTTCAGAGTGCTCAGCGCCTAGCACATTAGAGCCCGAGACTTCAAGGCCAGCAGTGGTCTTGTGCCAGCTCATCCAGCAGAAGAGGGCGGTGCTGTGTGCATTCCCAGAAGACAGAGCGGCACTTACCGAAACCAGCTCATTAGCTGCAAATCTGGGCAAAACATCCGATGGACAAAAAGTACAGTTTTGATTCTTAAAAATAAGAATTGCTAGTGCTGGCCAAGGCCTGGTGGATGTGTGCCCGTGTCCACTCCGCTCAGCCGCCCACTGCTGGTAAGATGAGCAGAAGCCCTTCCTGGAAGGAACTCAGCAATGGGCACCTACGACCCTGAGTATGACAGGGTTTATGTGACCCAACAGCCCTCTTCACATTTATCCTAAAAAATGAAGCTGTGTGCAGGAACAGCAATGTGTAAAATATTCAGTTACATCACTGTTTGTACAAAAGTCTTCAAGCAAAGTCCATTCATGTTAGTATAGAAATGTTTTAGGAAGTGCAAAGCAATTTAGGATAAGATTGATAAACCCTTAGCCAAACTAAGCAAAAGAAAGAGGGAAATGACCCAAATTATAAAATTAGAGATGAAACGGGTATATCACGACAAATTTCCACATCCTTGGAATACTTATATTCTAATTAACTGGGAAATCTGCAAGAAACGGATAAATTTCTAAGCCCACTTGACATATGAAAATTGAACCAAAGAGCTATTAGCCAGTTAGAATGGAGAAATAATAGATTCTGCCAACCAAAAGAGAAAGAGAGAGAGAGGACTGAGCAGACCTTTAAACCAGTACTTCTCAAAAATATATCATCTAACCAGGTGCAGGTAGCTCACGCTTGTAATCCTAGCTACTATGGTTCAAAACCAAGCCTGATCTCCACAATCTGTAAGACTCTCATCTCCAGTTGACCAGCAAAAAGTGGCTCAGGGGTAGAGCGCTAACCCTGAGTGGGGGAAGCTGAGGGACAGTGCCCAGCCTTGACCAAGCCCCAGAATTGGCAGAGAAAACAACAACAATAACAACAACAACAACAAACACCATGATATAAAGAAAAGGATAAAGAGAAGCCAGTATGATCCTGATAAAGACCCAAGAAAAAATTAAATTATAGACTTCTTCATAAAATCCTTACAAGCAAAATTTGACCATGAATTGAAGAAAAGACCATATACTATGAAGAAAAGTATCTTACAAATTGCAGTTTATTCATTGTCATTTGTAACTGTTCATGGTGACTTTGTGGGAGAGGAAGTTCTGACTTGTTCTTACGGGCTTCATTGTTGGCTGATTTCCTGACGTGTAAGCTTTTTGCCACATTTTTCGGAGGAAGAGTGTGTGATGGAAGGCTTACGGGAACAGCGTGTGGCACTGACGAATGGCCAGCCCTGCCTTTCCCTGAGCAGGAGCAGGCCGGGCGGCCCGGGGGCGCCCTGGCTCACTCTCGGTGGCGCCGGGCTCCCGCCTGGCATCCGCTGGCCCGGCTGTGTGCTGAAAGTATTGAAGCTGGAAGAGCCTCACACTTGAACTTAAGCCTGTGCTGCCGCCTCAGCTGGGCGGCCTTGAGACCGCCGTCCGTCCTCTCTGTCCGGGGGTGCCAGGTGAGGGTGAAGTTGGGGCAGCTTCCAGGAGCCTTCTTCACCGTCTCTGTGAAGGGACATGAGAGCGAGCTTGTAACCATCCGACTAATCCTGGAGGACTCTTGGCAGGGAAAGAACATCTCCAGAATTATGGGTTACTCAGAGACCTCAGCGTAATTACCGAGCTACCTTATAACCCCACATGTGTCTACACATGAGAAATGAAACCTCACAGAAACTCGCCAAAAAGGGTCAGCAAACCGGCATGGCCATCAAGTGAAGAACAGCTGAACAGCATGGTCTGTCCGTAGGACCGGTTGTTGTAAATGAACAGAATACCTGCTACAACATGAGTACACTTTCCACATCACACTAAGTTGTAACAGTCCACTCACAAAAGACTTGATGCTGTGTGGTTCTACTTACAAGATATGTCCCGGATTGCAAACCTGTAAGGACAGAAGGGGACTCGTGGTTGCCGAGGGCTGGCACGGGAGAAATGGGGGGCAGCGACTGCTGGTGGGTGAGGGATTTCTCCTGGAGGCCATGAAAATTCTGCCATTGATTGTCATGACGGTTACCTGACGGACAAGACTGCATTGTGCGCTCTGAGTGGGTGAGTGGCGGGCTGTGAGAGTTATAGCTCCACGGAGAATGTGCCACGTATGTTAAGCAATGAGAAAAAAAACCAAATACAATGAGTTCTGATATTTTCAATGAAGCTGGAGGAAAGCGTGCTCCCAGGGCAAACAAGGGCCATTCAAGAAACCCAGGACTTCACCAGATGGAAGAAAGGATGGGAAATGGGGATCGCCGTGGGCTTGGAGGCAGTGTGGGCTCATGCCTTTGGAGCCTCCCCTCCCCCCACATCCCCTATTGCAGAACCAAGGAATCAGAGACACCACAGGAAAAGACACGGTTGGAGATTACAGGAGGTCTTTAAAGCTGAGTAGAGCGCAGGGGGCTTTGGGTCAGTGCCTCAGTCCCGGCCTTTCCAGGAAGGGTCCATGTCCTCATGGAGGACAGTAGTTCAAGGGCCACTGGGGATGGAGCCTACCTGCCAGAACCACACTGCAGGCACTAGAGTGTGAAATGCACCTAACCAGGCCAGCCAGCAGGTGAGCGAGAATCCGCCGTGGGAAGGGCTGGACATTTCTAACAGCAATGGAGACCGGGCAGCTGGGCCCTGGAGTCTGCTGCCGGGCCTTCTGGAAGAGGCACGCGCAGCTCCCAGAAAGTGAGCAGGGGAACCCTGAGCTGCCTGCTGCTTCTACAGGAAATCAGAATTTTTCTTGGTCTTTCAAAAAACAACAGCAACAAAAAGCTAGAGCTGGGCAGGCCCTGGTGGCTCACACCTATAATCCTAGCTACTCAGGAGGCTGAGATTGGAGGATCGCAGTTCAAAGCCAGCCCAAGCAGGAAAGTCTGTGAGACTCTTATCTTCACTTAACCACCCAAAAGCCAAAAGTGGAGATGGGAATCAAGTGGTGGAGTCATCGCCCTGAGTGCAAAAGTGCAGGGACATTGCCCAGACCCTGAGTTCAGACCCCAGGACTGGCAAAGGAAAAAAATGCGATAGTTTGGAATCATCATCCACTGTAGTCCATGAGTACCAGATGATTCTCCTTCAAATGCTGTCTAGCCAGCTCTGGGAGAAAACCAGATGTGCCCCAGAACCCAAATATCTTGTGGATTTCATGAATCAATGCTTCCTCTCTCCAGCAAACCTCTCCTTGTTCACCGCCCTACCACCCCCGTGCTGGGAGACAATCTGCAGCGCCTCCCAGGACCTCTGGACGTGTTCTCATCTACGCACCGGCCTCCGTCCTTGCATTTTCCCTCCTTTCTCACCATCTGCATCAGTGCTGCCCACCTTAACTGTGAGGTGTTTTGTCACCTTTCTAGTAGTCACATGTTAAGTAAAAGAACCTGGTATGCCAGGTGGCTCTCACCTTAATTCTAGCTGCTCAGGAAGCTGAGATCTGACATGCACAGTTCAAAGCCAATCTTGGCAGAAAAGTCCATGATTAACCAGCAAAGAGCCAGAAGTGGAGGTGTGGCCCAAGTACTACAACACCAGCTTTCAACAGGGGGTGGGGGGGAATCCAAACACAAGCACAAGGGTCTGAATTCAAGTCCCAGTACACACACACACACACACACACACACACACACACACACACACACACACACACACACACACACACACACACGTAATTTTGATATCATTAATTAACCCAATTCTGTTAAAGTTCTCTTTGAGCATGGTAATCAATATAGCAAAGTATTAGTGAGGCCTTTCTGCCCCTCCTTCTTATTAAGGCTTTTGATGTCAGCATTCTTCAGCACAGCACATCTGAGTGGGACCAGCCCATCGGTGAGTCAGGAGCCACAAGTGTGCCCAGCAGCCATCACTGGGACGTTGTGGTTCTCGGTGGCGTGTTGGGACAGGTGCTCTTGCCACACCGCTGTTGGGGCCGAACGTGGGATTAGGATGTCTGGGTTTTACGCCATTTGGGAAATGGGTCAGAGCTTACTTCTTTGTAAGACCGTATAATGATGCTCACCTGCAGGAGTGTTAGGCGATACCTGGGAATGGCGCTTCCTAAAGCAACCTGGGTTCATTGCTGGTGTCCACAGAACAGCTCTGCGCACAGCAGTCGCCTCATCTTCGGGAAGCTCGCTCGCTCTTTTCTTTAAAAAATACATAGTAAATGGAGCCCATCCTGCTTCTTCCTGGGCCTGCAGGAAGCAGCACCCCAGGGTGATATTTCAGTAGGTAGCCTAAAGTCTCTCTGTCCACTCTCCCAGACACATCCCAGCTGGAGAGAGCCTGCTCTGGCTGCTGCGGCTCCCGCTTTGTGTAAGGATTGCCTGCTGGGGCTCGGTCTGCCCGGGGCCGCTTTGCCGTGCCGGGAGCATTGGAGGTGGTCACAGCTGGAGTGAGGAGCTGGCACGGCACTGGGCACACAGAAGCCGGCATCCTGCACAGCAGGAGCTCCCACAGAGCAGGAGCAGCATTGGCCTGGCTAAAAGCCCCCTCTGAGACCGCAGCCCTCCTCAGTCCCCCAGCCAACTGGCTGAAGTCCCCGTGGCATGGCCACACCCCAAGTCCTGGGAGAGGATGGGGAGTTTGCAGAGCTGTCAGGTTCGCAGGGAGCTGCAGCCGCCGTTCCCGGGTCTGACCGGGGACGCAGACACACTGCGGGGAGCTGTCTGGGCCCTGCGGCGCCAACCCTCAACCCCCAGACCACACCAGGGGCCGAGGGCTGGCCTTCCAGAGCCTCGGAAGAACCCCCGATGCGTAGAGTTTAGGGTCAAGGTAGAGGCACCTGCACAATGCAGCCCGGCTTGAGGTGCTAGGAGACCCCGGGGTCGGAGACCCCGCCTGAAGATGGCCCCAGGGCGCGTCAGGACGAGCAGCCGGGGGTATGACAGATGAAGCCAGGAGAGAAACGCTAAAGGTGGTTTGTGGGTACTGCCAGGGGTTACTGCCAGGTCCCCCCCCAGCCCCCCCGCTGGCCTTCAAAGCAGGATGAAGCCAGATGGTACTGGGCAGGGTCTGAAGAGCTCTTGAGCCAACACTGCCTCCGTGGCGCTGGGATGTGACGTGCAGCTCTCAAAACCACGGGCTGATTTGGGGGAGGCCCTGGGGTCCCCACACCCTGAGGAGGAAAGCCTGCTCCCTCGGGTTCCAGACGTCGTCACACAGGGCGAGCCCCGCTGTGCTGTCATGACAGGAAACTTAGCATGGAGGGTAAGGTAGCTCATGTTTGGGGGGTCAAGTGCCATCTGTTCGCTTCTGTGCTACGTCAGCTCGTGGTGGCACCAAAGGGAAGTGGGGTGCATGCAGAGCGCATGTGCACGCGTGTACCCCAGGTGAGGAGAGAAGGAACAGCCGTGTGTTCTTAAGGCCACGCCTCCTGACCCCATGACCTCCCACCTCTCACGCAGGAACTCATCAGACAAGCCCCATCCAACCAGAGCAGTCACCTTACACCTGCCTTGCCCTGGAAGGTTCTCTGGCCCTTGCTAATGCGTCCTCCATGTGCTTTCCTGCCTGGCGCCTCGTCTTACAGCCCCACGTCACAGGTTATTTTGCCAACCCCCCGTGGCTCACACCTGCAATCCTAGCTACTCAAGAGGCTAAGCCAGGAGGATGATAGTTCAGAGTCAGCCAAGATAAGAAAGGCTTGTAAGGCTTTTACCTCCAGCTAACTATCAAAAAGCAGGAAATAGAGCTGTGGCTCAAGTGGTAGAGCACTGGCCTTGAGCAAAAAAAGCTAAGGGGCAGTAAGCATGCCCTGAGTTCAAGCCCCAGGACTGGCACAAAAGTCATTAATAGTAAATCGGTCCATTTTATGGCATGTAAATTATAACATCAATAAAGCTGTTAAGGGGGAGAAGACTTAGCCCTGCCTGCCTCCACCCCAGGCCCCAAATGGCTTAGAAAGCTAAAGAAAGCACCAGACACAAAGGCAGCCTGGTGGGGGTGAAGCACAAAAGGCCCTCCTCCTCACTCCAGTCAGCCAGATGGGAAAGCAGACGAGAACCTGTGTCCCAGGCTCTGGGCCTTCTAGGGAAACATGGAACCTGCCCCGACCCCATCTTCAGTCCGACACAGCAGGCCCCTCCTCGGCCACAGGCCGTCCCAGCCCCAGTCCCCTCTGTCCACAGAGGAGAGACGGCCAGGACACGGGGGAGGGGAGGGGGGATCAAGCCACACCCCTGGCTGCCTGAGGAGCTCAGGATCTGCATCTGGAGAAGAAGCGCTGGCCGTGAGGCAGCAGAGTCTGCACAGACCTGGGCTGCAGGCAGCTCTGCTCCCTAGCAGGGCCCTCCACGGAGACCATGCTTCCTGATTAGACGTGGAAGATGACAGCCAGACGGTGTCTTACAGCATCGATTGCCAGCTCCTCCCAAGCCATACTGACCTCTGCGTGTCGGCCAGGGTGCCAGGTCATAGCTGCGCCTGCCCAGCAGGCTCCTGTGAGCTCCCGTCCCCGTGAATGGTGATGGATGCTTCTGGGAAGGGTGGTGTGTTTGGGAACTGAACACAGCCAAACAAAAGAGGCTTCTTTATGGTCTGTTTGGTTTGGGGGTGGGGGGACACCAGTGCCAGGGACCTTCTACTGCACATTTCCCAAATGAGCCTTTCCCAGAAGAGATACCGCCCTAGGGTCAAGAACCATGTGTGTCCTATGGTGTGTGTGTGTGTATGTGTGTGTGTGTGTGTGCGCGCGCACGTGCACGCGCGCACATACGTGTATGCATATGCTTTCCCTTCACTCTGTGTGTGTGTGCACACGTGTACGCACGCACATACGTGTATGCATATGCTTTCCCTTCACTCTGTGTGTGTGTGTGTGTGTGTGCTGGCCACTGGTCATGAGCTTGTAAAGGCTGCTGGGAAGACCTGGGCACAGAAGAGGAACCCTGAAGGAGTGTGTCCCCCAAGAGGACCGACAGAAATCCTCAGACAGAGGTGGTTGCTGCTCTAGTCCTGCAGCCAGCCCGAGAAGCATGGACCCCTGAGGAATTTCCAGGCTGTGGGACGGGGCTTGGGGGTTGTAGAGAGACCACGTGGCCCAGAGGAGCTCACACGGCCAGACACCAGGTGCAGTGATGCTGCCCGGTGGACCCCCCTCCCCCCCCACGCATGCGCACTGCCTCCCGGTCCTCCTGAGCCTGGGCTCAGGAGACTCCTTTTGTTGCCCCCAGCAGATAACCATATATACATGGGCTTTCAAAATAACTCGGTTTTATGCCAGGCTCCAAGGCTTCTGTCTGTGATCTTAGCTACTCAGAAGGCTGAGATCTGAGGATCTTAGTTTGAAGTCAGCCAGGGCAGACAAATCCAAGAGACTCTGTATCTCCAATTAACCAGCAAAAAGCCAGAAGTGGTGTGGCTCAGCCTTGGGGTGGGGGTGGGGGACAAAAAGCTAAAGGACAGCCCAAGGCCTTGAATTCAAGCCCCAGCACCAAAAAAAAGTAACTGCGGCATAACTCTTGAGTTCAGAAGTCCGCAGTAAGCCCCAGTTGTGTTGGGAAGGGCACAGTTCCTGGCTCCCAGAGCCTCGACGACAGACAGTGCCTCTGTCTTCCTCCCAGCTTCTAGAGCCTCTGAAGGGTGTGTTTCCTGGCTCCTAGAAGCTCCAGGGAATGTGCACCCCACTCTACAAGCTTTGTGGGTACCCATGCCTTGTGTTCCACAAGGTTTGTAGAGATTCAGCCTTGGCCTTGGCCTGACTCCCTCTTCCCCTCCCCCACCCCTCAGACCCCCTTGTATCCAACCAGCCATCCAGAGAGCCCCAGACCACCCCTCATCGCATCTGCACGGAAGGCCTGGTCAGGGCAGAAACCATCGGCCACATCATGCCATCCTATCTAGACGTGTGGTCCATGTCAACCCCTGAGAGCAACCACAGCCCGCTCCGCTCTTGCCTCCATCTAAATGCGTGATACTGATACAGACTGGGACTCTGATGGAGTCTGCATTCAGAAGCAGGGTCATATCCACTAAGGAAGACTCTGGGCCGGCATGAGTACTCTGCCCACAAGAGCTGGACTCTTTCCTGCCATGCTATTGACCACCAAGATGTACTGTGTCTTGAACTCAGGGCCCGGGTACTGTCCCTGAGCTTTTCTGCTCAAGATTGGCATCCAACCACCTTTTTTGTGTGTGATTAGTGGAAGGTAAGAGTCTCGTAGCTGTTCCTGCCCAGGCTGGCTTCAAACCATGATCCTCAGCTCTCAGCCTCCTGTGTAGCAAGGACTACAGGCACGCTGTAGGTTCCAGAAGCTCAGTGGACAGCTGCCTGGGCGTGCAGGGCTGACACCCTCATTTTGAATCATGGACGCTTGTGCCGTCTCAACAGCTGCAATGTTTTCTCCACTTGTCCGAGAGCTTCTCTGGCGTCAGGATAGGGGCAAATTGTTATTGAGCAGTTGCTGACAGCAGCCACGCCTCCTGATCTAAAGCCACCAAGTCATTACTTTCAGAGCATGGTCATGTCTCCAGTAGAGATGCATGACTTTGGCCTTGAAACAACTCACTAGTGAAAATATGTGGATGGTTAAAAAAAAAAAAAAAAAAGTAATGTTTCTCTCAGTTAAAAGTTCTGTAGTTTTTCTGCAAGGCAATTATCTGTATGAAATACTTTTTCCCTCCTTTAAACAGAATCCTGTTGCTAATGAAACCATATTTTGGACATGAAATTGTTACTCAGAAGGGGGAGAAAATGTCATTATCCACACGACCAGCAATAGTGCAAGCATTTGATGGTCTAAATAGAACATTCTTTTTCTGGGGGAGATGAAAGTGGTCGCCTCCCATTAGCCTATGGAATTATTTTAGAATTGGGTTTTAATCCTTGGAATGAGAGAGAGGATAGAACCCCAGTGTAGGTTCTGCACACGGAAAGTCAAACCTGAAATGTACAGCTAGGTTATAGAGGCTAGCACGCCTCATCACTAATCCAAAAGAAATATGAAAAAAGGGTTGTTTTAATGTTGGCAAAAGGCTCCATGAAAGGTAAGGCTTCCTCCCTGTGGTTCCCTCTGGTGTCCTTGCCCCTGATCCCATTTGCTAGACGTCCATTTCTGTAAGTTTTCCCTCCAGAACAAACCTATCATTTTTCACCACAGGATATTTACAGCTTCAATCAGTGCTAGATTCAATTGGCTTCTGATCTCATCGCTGGAAGTTATAGATGCAGATATTATTTGCACTGCGGTTAATTATGGAGCAATCAAACTTTGGCTTTTCCACTGTAATTTCCTCTGCCAGCTAATTTAATTAATCACCCCCAGCTCAGCTCTTCCAGCTGCGACCAGCAGGGTCATTAATTAGGCATGTGGCGGGAGCTGCGGACCGGGTCCTGCCACGCAGGGCAGCTGCCCCGTGGGTCGCAGGCAGGCAGAGCTGTTCTCGGCATCCATTCCCTCCAGAGAGGAAGGTGAATCCCCGCCGCCCGCCCAAGGGCAGCAGCCTGGCCGCAGTGGTGACCAGTGGATGCCCCTCGCCCGCTGAAAGGAGAGGCTCGCCTGCCTTTAGGTGGACGTGGACTGGCCAAAAAGACACGGCCGTTGTCCGTCCCCTCCGCCTGCCAGGCGAGCCCTGGCGTCGGAGCTCACGCACTGCGCCCGGCCGTGTGGCGGGGAAGGGATGTCTTCTCAGGGGCTCTCCATGCTGAGCACATGACTGGGAGGTTGGGTGATGAAGGGAGGTTTTTCCTTTGGTCATAGGAAGCAGTGTTTTGGGGGTGAACCCATCAAAATGGAGACAGAAATGCTGTGTGTCCCTTTCTAGTCACTTTACGTAACAAGACCGCTCACTTCCAGGCAGTTGCCAACCTCCCTTTCCTGTGTTGAAAGTGTCCGTTCCTAAAAAATCGCCCTGGGACCCCCAGAAATGTGTCACATAAACACGCGTGGAAGGAAAGAGGAGGCTTTTGTATTGAAGCAAGGAGGCCAGGTCTGGCCAGTGCCATATTGGCCACATGGGGGATTTTAGGGTCTGGCATCTTGTCTTCGTGCTGGGGGAAGGAACCCACCCCACCCCCACCCCATCACCTGCCTCCCAGATAGTGGGCGTGCTCTGACCCCTGGAGGCAGGGGCGGGCACTTGGCTGATAGGTTACTGAATCTGTCAGTCCAGTGCCTGGGGCTGGGAATTTCCTGAGGATCTGCCCCCTGTGCCCACCTATTTAGGCCGGGACCAGCCTAGCCACGGGACTCCATGCCACGTGTGTCTCTGTGATTGTGTCCTGTGTCCTGTCTCCTGGCTCATCTCCAGTCATCATGGAGTCCCCATTCAGCTCTCCAATGGAGCTGAATTGGCTTGTTGGTATTGTTCTTATTATTGCTTTCCTCTTTAGCATGTTTCCTAGCTGGGTTATGAGTATTTGCATGCCGCAGGCCTTTGTAACAACTGGCGGCCTGCAGCCTGTTAACTGTATAATAAAGACTCCAATATTTTATATTTTAAAATGTGGCTTCTGGGATGATTTATCTTACAACAGTATGATTATTCTCAAGTTGATTTTCTATTATTTTAATCATGTGGATGTGTTGTTTTAGTTTTTTAACATAATATATAGGCTATTATATTGGGTTTGTTTAAGGTTTAAAGAAAGTAGAAATTAGGTCTGATTTAGTTTGGCAAACTGGTGGGGGGATTGTTTGGTTTTTATTTGGGGGTGGGGTGCACGCTCCAGTCGTGGGGCTTGAACTCAGGGCCTGGGCGCTGTCCCTGTGCTTTCAGGCTCAAGACTAGCGCTCTGCCACTTGGAGCCACAGCTCCACTTCTGGCTTTTTGGTAGTTTACTTGAGATAAGAGTCTCACAGATTCACTGCCTGGGCTGGCTTCCAACTGTGATCCTGAGGTCTCAGCCCCCCAGTGGCTAGGATTACAGGCGTGAGCTGCAGATACCCTGCACATGCAGGTGTTTTCAGAGCTGCAGTGACTCTTCTTCGAACAAGGATGCCTCTTTGAGATGCTAGCTGGTACCTTGTGCACCCCAGCGCACCACACACCCAGACGCACTGAGGTCCTGACAGAGGGGAGCAGAGCCTTCCAGCTCAGTCATTAAAGGAATAATAAGGGCTCATTGTGGGCCAGGTGGAAAGAAAGTGTGCACAAAGTCGGTGGCATCGTCACTCTGCTCAGCCAGCCAGGAAGCACCCTGCCATAAAACCCCTGGGGGCCTGTAAACACCAGATCCCCTCCACCTCCTCCTTCCCCCCATTGGCGTGGCCATGGTGGCCTGGCCAGGCCCTGATAGTGACTCACTACCGCCGTGCCCTCCTGGAGAGGAGGCCTCCCCGGCCACCTTAAACTTAAGTGTGTTCAGTCTTGAGGGTCAGCCCCGTGACCTGCTGAAACACGAGGATCTAAATAACGCATTCGTTCACTTGTATTGTAGGTATCAGCCTGGATGAATTAAGTGGCAGGATTTTCCTAACCTCCCTATCTACTATGGAAATGAGGGCTATACCTGAGAATTACAAAATCGCTCTCATGAGAAAGGCATCTGCATCTTTTGATCCCCAGAAGAAAGTGTAGTGGAAAAATGATGACGATGATGATGACAATGATGATGATGATGAAGTCATATCTGTGTTGAGGCTTAAGTGATCACTGACCTCTGAAATCTTTCTATATGTAATTCAAATATCAATTATAAGAATTTTTGTTTACTCGATTCTGTCACTACCTGAACTGACCCAAATAAATAGAAAAAAGGCAAGGAAAAAGAGCAAAGAAAAGAAAAAAAGCCACTTTCAGTAGTACTGTTCACATGGACACTAACATGGAAATCAGAAAGCTCCACAAGCTGGACATGGGCGGTTCACACCTCCAATCCTAGCTGCTCAAGAGGCTGAGAGCCGAGGATCAAGGTTCTAAGCCAGCAAAGGCAGAGAAAAGTCTATAAGACTCTTATCACAATTAACCACCAAAAGCCCATAAATGGAGGTGTGGCTCAAGTGGCAGAGCACTACTAGCCTTCTGTGTAAAGGCTAAGGGACTGCACCATGGCCTTGAGTTCAAGAGCCAGCACTGGCACAAAGAAAAAGAAGGCCAGGGGAGAAAGGAAACCTACTCACACACTTGATGGATCCGTTTGGGAGAGTATCCCTTTCCAAGGCCAAGTTCTCTGTTGCCACGGTAGCTTATAGAAGTAACCTCCCTTCCCAGGCTCCGTGTCCCCACGCAGGGACAGTAGACAGCATCCCACAACCCAGCAGGCTCCTAGCTCTCCTTTTTTTCCTCATCTCTCCCTGTTCCCACTGAAAAGCAATGTGGCAGGGAGGATGATGAGTGGCAGCGTCCCACTGTCCAGGGATCACCAAGGACTCGCTAATGGCCCCTGGGGGCCCAGAAGCTTCACTGACCCAAGGGCTAGCCCAGGCTGCGGCCCGCCTCTTTGTGAAGTGCCAGCTCTGCACAGCAGGGCTTCTGGGGGATTGTTTGGGTTCCTGCATTGGGGGACAATGGCTGTCCATCAGGGATAAGGCATCTGAGCGTCCTGGGCACGGTGGGGTGGGCTGATGGTAGAAACTCTGATCTGACTCGTCATCTCTCTGCTCTTACTGCAGCCCGGGAGCCGGGGCTGGGGGAGCATGTTTCATTTACTGCATCTTTAAGAGCTGCCCAATCATCCCCCCTTTCTCTCCCTCCTCTTGCCTGGAAACAGGCTCTGGCAGTCCAAATGTTGGAAATAATTGGATTCTAAATCCTAATTCATCTGTAAAGTATTCGGTGATTAAATTAGCCTAATAGATATTATTTCTTACATGACTGCATAATTTTACCCTGATTGGATCTCGGTGGCACTAACGGACCCCCAATTTACTATTGACTTGGAATTCTCAGAAGGCGAGACATAACTCTCTGCTCCTGCAGTCTGTTTTCCCAGGTTAAAAGTTAAAGTGATGGATGTTTAAGGAGTACTACCTTACTGCTTAGGTACAGTGAGTGGCACGGGTGTATTATTCATTCAGAAGAGCAGAAGAAGAAAAATATTATTTTATGCAGAAAAAATATTATTTTTTGGTTTCTATCCAGAAACCAAAAGATAAATTCACCTTTCAATGTCTTTGAACAGAGAAACTTAATTGTAAGTCACATGGGGTTTTTTTTATAGCTGAAAATTGTATCAAATATCAATATAGAGCTTACTAAGAATTATGACTATGGCCCCAATGTGTCTCCAGGTGTTGCACACCTGTAATCTCAGCACTCAAGAAATGGAAGCAGGTTAAGTGTTCATGGCCTGCCTGGATTCCACAGCAAGACCTGTGTTCCAAAAAGAAGCCAGGCACTGGCAGCCTGTCATCCTGGCTACTCAGGAGGCTGAGATCTGAGGATCATGGTGCAGAGCCAGCCCGGGCAGAAGAACCCCCATGAAACTCTTACCTACAATTAACCACTCAAAAACTAGAAGAGGAGCTATGGCTCAAGTGGTAGAGCACTAGCCTTGAGCAAAAAGAGCTCAGGGACAGCGCCCAGGC
The DNA here is from genome assembly GCF_024711535.1 of Dipodomys merriami. Classification (NCBI taxonomy): domain Eukaryota; kingdom Metazoa; phylum Chordata; class Mammalia; order Rodentia; family Heteromyidae; genus Dipodomys; species Dipodomys merriami. The sequence goes on along the minus strand of NW_027202270.1, from coordinate 3,681,719 downwards.
CCTGAGTTCAAGCCCTACAAGCTGGGTAACACTCAGGCCTCTAATCCTAATGACTCAGGTGGCTGAGATCTGAGTATTACAGCTGGAAGCCAGCCTGGGCAGAAGTGGTGCTCTGTGGCTCAAGTGGTAGCGTGCCAGCTTTGAGCAGAAAAAGCTCAGGGACAGCACCCAGACCCTGAGTTCAAGACACACACACACACACACGTGTACACGCACATTCTCATGCACACCCATGTTTATATTTGTGGGATACAGTACACGCATGTTTGCAATATTTGTGGAACACAGCTGGAGCGGGGCCATCAGTCACCATTCTTTGTGGAGCTGGTGAAATGAAGGGGGGGGAGGGGAGGGGGGAATGCGGCCTGAGAAAGAATGGGTGGAGCCAGGATGGAACCCCAGGGCATCCTCCACCATTTGCCCAGGGTCCCATTTCTTATTTCTGTCTTTGCATCTATTTGATTTCTTCAACTGTGTGCCTCTCCCTCTCCCTCCCTCCCCCATCCCTATACTGCCTCCCTCCAAACATCTGCCAATAAAACCCACCGCCCCTCCCTGGTTCCGTAGCTGGGAACAGCTGGGTGGGTTTTGTGAGGCGACCCAACAGTGGAGGAAAGAAGTTTTGGCAAACACTGGGGGCACGCAGGACTGGGGAGGTAGGTAAACTCAGGAAACTGCTTTCATGAGTAAATGTGGGAAACAAAGGCCGCCCAGCGGGGGCAGAAGGGACACGCACTCCCTCTGAATAGCTCCCTCCAAACAGAGCTGAAAAGGAAGAAGGCCCATTTGCTTCTGGGAATCCAATAAATTGTTTCAGGAAGTGAAAGTCTGTCCAGGCTAATGGAGCCGTGATTGACAGCAGTTCTCATTATGGAGCCCACCAGGGGACAGGGCATTCCTGTGCTGTTCAGGGGCCGAGGTGGGGCTGGGAGGAAGCCAGGGCCCCGGGTGTGGGTAGGGGTGGGGACAGCAGTCTGTGTTCTTGAAAGAGCCCCTGTCTCCAAGCTCCTTCCTATAAAGGAGGATCATCTTTCAGGACCATTGACCTCTCGGGTTATGGCCAGTCATTTCTGTTGACCCCACAGCCCCGTCCTCTCCGGGGAAGCCAGGCCTTGCCCCACAGGCCCCGTAGGAATGGCAGGTGCCCGATAGGACCGTGGCTGACTCTTCCCCAGAAGCGCCGGCCGGCTGTGCTCAAGGCGTGCTGGGCAGGGTTCTCCGTGGGCACGCTGGTGTGCTCGCCTGGCACACACATAGACCGAAGTGGTAGCTGTGCCGTGGCAGCCGGTAACACATCTGTGTCCTTTGCCCATGAGCGACCAGATCCCAGGACACTGTCCTCAGTGAGGTGAGATTCTCCCATTATTGTCACAAGGCTCTAGAATGAGCTGTGTGGGGGAGGTGGCAAGACCACAGATCTGGGGTGCTGGGAGGGTTCTGATGACCATCCCAAAGGTAGTTTGCCCTGCCCTACAGCGGCGCAGAAGGACAGAGGCCAGGCATGGCAAACCAGAGCGGCCTCAGTGGCCAGCACAGCCCCCGGCTGGGCAGGAGTTGCGCCGGGGACTTCGGCGCCTCGGCTGGTGGGCCTTCAGGCCTGGCCCCTGGTTGGGACGGTCTCTGCCAGCAGGCCCCACGGAGCGCGCGACCTTGAGCGGTGACATCCATCCTCGGCCTCAGTGCATGAGACCCTCAGTGTTTTTTCACTCCAAATTAGGTTTTCTCAGGCAGCACCTGGAATTAGGTTCCCCTGTACCCCGAGTCTAGCAGCTACCATACTGGACAGCAAAGACACATCTGCTGAGTCAGCTGACATTTGCAGGAAGCAGTCTTTCCTGTGGGACCCAGTGGGAGCCGCTGCACATAGTCAGGGCGCCCGGGGGCCGTGCCTGTGTGGCCTCGGCGTCAGCACCAAGGGCCGGTGCAAATCCCCAGTGGCCTGACGGTCCCTGGGGCCCTGTGCCACCGTGAGCCAGTTCTTTCCTGGGTTTAACCACACTATGATGTTTGGAAGCTGAAGCCAGGGCTGTCTGCGTATAGAAACCAAGAGAGCGAGGGTGTGTGCAGGATTGCCTTTACTTGGGGGCTCTCAGCACTTGTACCGCCTGTCTCATTTCGCTTCTCCACCTGCCTCCTACCACCCTGGTCCCGGGGCACACCGCAGTGCCATGCGGTGCCCACGTGCTGCTAGTTCTCGGCTGATGTTTCTTCAGAGAGCCAGTGCTGAGCATGGTGTTAGGTGCTGAGCCTTTGCCGTGAAGACACGCGGGGCAGAAGCCAGAGAACAGAGGCCAGCTGACAGAAGGAAAGCAGAGACCTGGTTTGTCAGGGTGAATGTGGGAAGATGGAAGGGGTGTCCCCCATCTGCCAGAAGTGTCTGAAACTGTCCCAAAGCTACAGGTTCAGGCCCCACAGCTCCCAGGCCCGGTCGTGGTCAAAGAGCATTCACTTCTGGGACTTTGGTTTTTTTTTTGGTAGCAGTAATGGGGCTTGAACTCCAGAGTCTGGAACTGTCCTTTAACTTTTCCACTCAAAGTTAGCACACTACCCCTTGAGCCACAGCTCCACGTCTGACTTTTCTCTGGTTATTTAGAGAAAAAAGTTTTATGGACTTTCCTGCTCAGATTGGCTTCAAACTGTGATCCACAGATCTCAACCTCCTGAGTATCCAAGGTTACAGGCATGAGCCACTGGCCCCAGCTGTGATTCTCCTCCCCTCCCCCCGCCCCCAAGTGCTATTGATCACTGTGGAAAGACCAGACTTGCCTCTGCTGGTCTGGCTCCACGCCAGCCAAAACCCGGCTTTCCTGTGCCCGCGGCGCACCCCTGCCCAGGCAGAGCTGCCTTTGCATGACTGCCCCTCCCCCTTCCCCTTCCCCTCCCCCCCCCACCCCGGCCCAGTGGAGGAAAAGAGCCTACTAGACTCCCAGTTACTAGAAGTGTGGTGTGGACTGCCCACAGAGACACCAGTCCACAGAAAGGGTCCTGAGGGTCTGTGCTGGCGGAGGGCACCAGCGTGAGTAACGCTGGGCTGGCTGAAGGACAAAGGGAAGTTTACACAGAGGAGAAGGGCGGTTGCTCCCACAGCAAGGCGCTCTGCTCACCCCGGGTCCCCGTACGATCAGCATTAATATGCTGCTTTTCAAACGTATAAATGAGGGATGGAACCACAAGACTGTAAGCCATAAAAGAGCGTCCGCAGCATGGAAACTGGGCCGGCGTCCCTGCCTCTCTCTCTCGGGCGGCCGACGAGGCCTAATGGGCGCATAACGCCCTATAAATTTATCAGGGCGCCTCACTCCTCATTGGTGGACCTTCTATTGCTCAGCACCAAGAAATTACCAATTTTCAGGAGTTAGCCACTCAAGTCACACTATAACTAGGTTTGAAGAAGAAAAAAAAAAGCCCACACTGTGCCTAAGATAAATCAGGCTTCTGCCTGTACAAATGAGCCCCTGGGACAGGGAAGTTTGGGGTGAGTAAGGTGATGGAATTGCTCTGTGCTGAGCCAGTCAGGCCGCCAGCCTGGGGCTCCAGCTGCCAGCCCCCTCCCCCCCCCCCCCCCCCCCCGCAGCTGGGCGCAGCCGCAGCCCCTGTGGGCCCTGAGGTCCTTAGGGACCGGTCCAACACTGCCCGCCACTCCCCCCCAGCACATCATGTGAAGAGGACAGACCCACCCTCTTATTTCAAGAGTCTAATAGAAATATTCAGGAGCAGGCATAATTATTTCAATTACTTTTCTCTGGGTTTTGAGACGCACACTCAAGAGTCACAAATTAGAAAATAATATTCACATGTTTCTCCTAATTGGTAACAGATTAGAGGCATTTTGTCTTTGAAAATAATTTCCAAATGTGACCCAAAGAGCCTGTGAAGGGAGGGAAGGGAGGTGTGGAAAAGCAACTAAGCGAATAGAGCGCAGGACCTGGCAGGCACTGGGATGTGAGCGGCCTCGGGGTGACCCAGTTCTTCTCACCCCGAGACGTGGGGCTTTGCTTCATACACCAACCCACTCACAAACCCAGCCTCTTGTTCACATGTTTACAAACGCGTCCATTCAGCTGACGTCCCGTCTCCTTGGTCATAGTTCCTACAACTGGTACACATCTATTTGCATAGCCACACACTTTCTTTACTTTTGTTTTTCATACTAGGATGTGCACAAAGGGCTTCCCGCTTGCTGGGCAGGAGCTCTGTCGCTGAGCCATACCTCCAGCCCCTTTCGTTGCACTGGTTATGTTTCAGATATGGTCTTGCTTCCTTCCCAGGTCATTCCTGGACCTGATCCTCCTATTTTTCCACACACACAACCCATGCCCATGTCCTATCTAATTCCAAAACAGATGTGAAGTCCCTCTGCCTCTGTGTACCCAGGAACTTTAGACCTGTTGATCCAGGTCTCCCACGTACCTTGTTGCTTAAATGCAAGGAGATTGCATAATGAGATTCGGTCTTTACCAGATAGTATTTTTAAAAATTAGCCAAACTTCCCCAGGGACCAGTAGCTCACACCTATCATCCTAGCTGCTCAGGAGGCTGAGATCTGAGAATCATGGTTTGAAGTCAGCCTGACCAGGAAGGCCCCTAAGATTCTTATCTCCAGTTAACCACCAAAAATCCAGAAGTGGAGCTGTGGTACAGTGCTATCCTTGAGCAAACAAGCTCAGGGATGGTGCCCAAGCCTTAAGTTCAAACCCCAGGACCAGCTTTTTGGGGTTTTTTTGGCCAGTTATGGGGCCTGAACGCTGGGCCTGGGCGCTGTCCCTCAACTCTTCAGCTCAAGACTAGCATTGTACCACTTGAGCCACAGTGCCACTTCTGGTTTTTTCTGCTTATGTGGTGCTGAAGAATCAAACCCAGGACCTTATGCATGCAAGGCAAGCGCTCTACCACTGAGCCACCCTCCCAGCCCCAGCATTTTATTAAGAAAGGAAAAAGCTACTTTTATTCTGGGAAATAGTTTGGTAGATTTATGTAAAACTGAACTCTTGGTACTTATTCTAGAGAAATAAAAACTTTACACACAAAAAAATGTATGTAAACATTAATAGCAACTTTATCATAGCAGTCAAAACTGGAAAGACAGATGCCTTTCAGTGGATATCTTGTTCAACAAGCTAGAGCGTGGCTGTACAGTAGAATACTACTCAGCAATGACAAGGAATAAACTGACTCATGTAGCAATTTTGGTTGAATTTTCGTGGAATCGTTGACAGAAAATTTGCAAAAGGTTATATACGATTCCGTGTGTGTGTGTGTGTGTGTGTGTGTGTGTGTGTGTGTGTGTGTAGCAAAACTCTAGAGGTGAAAGGTAAGGTATGATGGTTTGTGTCTGTTTTTCTAGCCACTCAGGAGGCCAACATAGGAGGATCCTTTGAGCCCAGGAGTTCAAGACCAGCCTGGGCAACATAGCAAGACCCCCACCTCAGATAGAATGAAATGAAATGGTAGAAATAGCGATCTGGGTGTGGTTTCCCAGGGCTTGGGGATGGAGTGGGCGGGCATGAGGGGGTGAGCAGGCTTGCAGAGGCCGCCCTTGTGCGGGAGGCGCGGGGGTCATGACGCCTGGGGTCATCCTTAGTGGCGGATGTGGGAACAGTCACGTGAAAAGGTCACAAGGGACCAAACACCCAGGCACTCACCTACAAGTGAGCTCGGGCTGAACTGGAAAAGCACAAACAAGATGGCTGCTTACCACAACGTGTCAGGACACACGAGCTCTCTGAACACTTTCCTCGCGGTACACGTGAATCACCGGGCATGGTATACCGCCATCACCACCTCCCGCTTCAGGCCCTTTGTGTCTTCCCACCGTGTGCCCTCTTCCCTTCCCTGCCCCCCTCCTCCCTTCCCTGCCCCCGCCCCCACAGCTAGCATTCTGTTTCTGTGAATCTGCGTGTGGGGCTCATCTGCCTTTGTAACCATGGTGGGCCATGTCCCGCTGCACGTCTGTGACGTGTGTCCGCTCCATTCCCTCTGCCCCGGCGTCTGCGAGTGGACACAGGATGGTGTCCACGTCTCTGCTCTTGTGAATTCTGGTGTGAACGCACGACCCAAGTTGTCTGGCTGGTCCCAGCACCACCCTCGCTGGGTCACATGACAGTTCTCTTTTTAATCACTTGAAGATGTGCCATGCTATCTTCTGTATTTTTTTTTATATTAAAAGAGTATATAGGGCTGGGAAGGTGGCTCAGTGGTAGAGCGCTTGGCTCTCATGGTCTTATAGTCCTTCAGGATACTCCCTGGTAAGACTAGTGTGTTAGAAAAGGTAGACTTGGGGCTGGGAAGGTGGCTCAGTGGTAGAGTGCTTGCCTTGCATGCATGAGGCCCTGGGTTGGATTCCTCAGCACCCCATATGCAGAAAAAGCCAGAAGTGGTGCTGTAGCTCAAGTGGTAGAGTGCTAGTCTTGAGCTGACGAGCTGAGGGACAGCGCCCAGGCCCAGAGTTCAGGCCCATGACTGACAAAATAAAAGTATATAGTGATTGTCTCCATGAAATCTCTTTGTTTTCTAGAAGGCTCTTTTAAAAGCTTTCAAGCATCTTGGTGCTCAAGGACAGCGAGGAAAGAGCCAGGACCTAGGAGCAAGGCAGAGCACCCTAAAGCTGCTGTGCACCCGGCACGTGGCCCTGTGGGCAGGGTCTCTGTGTAGAGAGAGAAGGCTGGCTGGACTGAAGATATACTTAGGGGAACTACACCATGGGGTCTGTGCTTTGCATTGCTTGGTGGACTGACTCTAGCTTTGCCACCAGCTAATACCAGGGCCCCACCAGACTATACTGGTCCAGCTCAGGAATTCCTGGGGCCCTTCAGTAATTACCAGGATTCACACTAATGACAAGAGGATTAAACCCAGTGGCTCATGCCTTTAATCCTAGCTATTCAGGAGGCTGAGATCTGATGATCAAGGTTCTAAGCCAGCCCAGGTAGCAAAGTCCATGAGACTTTTATCGCTCATCACACAAAAAAAGCATGAAGTGGAGCTCTGGCTCAAGTGGTAGACCTTTAGCCTTGAGCAAAAGAAGCTCAGGGACAGTTCCCAGGTCCTGAGTTCAAGCTCCAGGACTGGCAACCTCCCCCCCCCCAAAAAAAAAAAAAAAAAAAGAAAAAGGATTAAGCCTCAGTTGGTCTGACCTGAGCAGGCTGCACACTAGGTCTGGGCCAGGACGCCCACAGGCCTCTCTGCAGCAACCTTTCTACCAGAAAGCTCCATAGACAGTTAATTTCACCGAATCAAAGCCAGTGACACTGGGTAAATTAGACCCTGGGTCAATGTGGAAAAATAAAACATCCGACCAACTTCTGCCTCCTGGTCCCATTTGTTTAGAGGTTTGATGATTTCACTGAAAGAATTTCACTTTTGCTTGTTAAATAATAACCTGTCCCATACTCCAGAGAATTAATTCATATCCTCGTGAGGAATCGCTCTGATACTTAGCTCTGCCACTACCCTGTCACAGTTGAGAAGAATTGCCTAGTGAATTGTGTGTCTTTGAGCCCAGTGTTTTTAAGATCAGTTGAGAACGGAAAGCAGCTCTGATTGATTTGTTGGGTCTCCTCTGGAAAGGCGTCAGCTCTTTGATGGAATCCATCCCAGCTGGTGGGATGGCTGCTCCCAGGTCTCCTCACCCACACTCCACTGAAGAGCATGTCATTCAGACCCCCACCCCCCACCCCTCCACTGCAGGCCCCAGACCACTAATCCCATTAGCATCCTCAGACTTTTGGAAAAAGGGAAAATGCAAATTGTCATTGTCTTTCCCTTGCATATTCTCGAATGCCTTTGGTCTTTCAATCTCTCTCTCCTTATTCTATCATTGGTGGCTGTGACTTTTACACTCAAAGGAAAACCACCTGAAGAAGGTTCTTTCTTTCTCAAAATCAACAGTCTTTATATCTTTAAAAATTACTGCTACTGCCACATGCCAGTGGCTCATACCTATAATCCTAGCTACTCAGGAGGCTGAGATCTGAGGACATTGGTGTGAAACCAGCCTGGGCAGAAAAGTCCCTGTGAGATTCTTATTTCCAAGTAACCACTCAAAAACCAAAAATGGCATTGTGGCTCAAATGATAGAAGGCTAGCCTTAAGCACAAAGAGGCTCGGGGACGGCGCCAGGACCTGAGTTCAACCTCCACAACTGACCGGGGGGTGGGGGGGGGGATATATTACTGCTGCTCATGCCTGTAATCCTTGCTAGTCAGGGGGCTGAGATCTGAGGATCTTGGCTCAAAGCCAGCCTGTGCAGGAAAGTCAGTACAACTCTTACCTTGTTAAACACCAATAAAAGCCAGAAGTGAAGCTGTGGTTCATATGGTAGAGCGCTGTCCTTGAACACAAGAACTCAGGGACAGCACCAAAGTCCTGAGTTTAAGCCCCAGGACTGACACACAAATACACACATATCATCATCATCACTACCACCTAGGATTAAAGTTCTTAAAGCCAGTTGGCAGTTGTTGCCAGAACTTTCTGTGGCTTTTCCAAATGTGTTGTCGCTCCGGGCTGCACCCTCTCCTGTGCCAGCACCCAGGAGAGCCTTAGCAGTGCCGCCTGCCCCGGCTCTCCCCTCCCGCCCCTGCCTTTCTCCCTCCCCTTCCCCAGTGTTTAAAGGGCAGTGGTGTCCAAGGCGGGGGGAAGGGCCAGTTCTCTTCCCTTGTCTGTGTATGTTCCAAAACCGATCACACCAGCCATTGAGGGTGAACTCAATTCCCTGAGATGAGACTCCACGCCGGGGCGGCGGGGCACACCACATTACCCCATCCAGGACCGCGGCCTTCACTGCGCCTGCCCACTTTCTCCTGGACAGACTTATTGGGGTTTATGCCTTCAAAATGGCTCTCTGCATGTTTTCAGTGGTGAAGCATAGAAACCTAATGTATGTGGCTGGCGAAGCTTCCTGGTAATTCCTGTACATGCACACACATACACACACATACACACACACACACACAGAGTCAACAAATGAACTCACAAACTTACCAGACTAGTAAAGTAAAGATGTCTAAAGCTGGGTGCCAGTGGCTCACATCTATAATCCTAGCTATTAAGGAGGCTGAGATCTGAGGATCACTGTTCAAAGCCAGCCCAGGCAGGAAAGTCCATGAGACTCTTAGCTCCAGTAAACTACCAGGAAACCAGAAGTAGCGCTGTGGCTCAAGTGGTAGAGCGCTCGCCTTGAGCTGAAGAGCTGAGGGACAGCGCCCAGGCCCAGAGTTCAAGCCCAACTGACCAAAAAACAACAACAACAGATGTGGTAAGATGCAAGTCAAAAATGGCAGGAAGGACCAAGGTGTGGAGCGCGTCACTAGCACTACGATTGGGGTAGGAGAGTTGTGTCCTCACAAGGCCCTGTTCGTTTGTGTTTGGAGTAAATTAAGACATAGGAGGCAGCAAATTATAAAGCAAAAGTATGGTGGCTGCCTCTGGGACAGGCTGGACCCTCTGCCCTTCCTGAATCGGGATACATTTCTCTGAAGGTCATTTTCTTAGGAGTTAGACTGGTAAGCGACTTCCTTTCCATGGTCAGTCCCGGGTATTGCCTCCTGGGCCCCCTGGGCCGGGCCCTGCTCACTGCCACCAGCTCTGCCCTATTTGTCTCAGACTGTACTGTGGCCAGGGCCTCTCCCTCCCCATTCTCAGCCTTCAACTCTCCATCGCCTTCCAGAAGAAAGAAGAAACTGCACCCACAAAGGTCACTGGTCTATCACCCCAGGTACCAGATTCTATGCTGCCCTGAGCCACGCACCCTCCACCAGCAGAGGCCCCGAGCGCCGGCCCTGCACCGCCTCAGAGGTCTGTGTGCTAGGCGTCCCGCTGCTGTCCCCAGCCGCCTGGCCTGAGCCTGCCTGTCGCTCCTGGTCTCGCCTCCTCTGGGCCCAGCCTTGGTTCTTTTTCTCTTCTCATATGCCTGCCCTCATCCTCGCCCTAACCCTGAGACGTGGGGAGCTGTGTGAAGCACCCCAGTCCCAGTACTGCAGCTGCTCTGCACGCTCCAAAAGTGCCCGCCTAGTGCCTGTCATCTGCTGCGCCAGGAGCCGGCTGTGTGCGCAGGACCAGGAGAGGAAGTGCCGCAGCCTCAGCGAGGACAGTGAGGCCCTCACCCCCCTCGGCCTCCACCTCCGGGAGCTGCTTCACCACGTGGTGCTGCGGCGTCCCAAGCTGAGCTCCTGGTAGTCCAGGGCCTCATTCCTGCAACCTCCTGGGACCACACCCCACTAAGCCAGTGTCAGAGGCACTGTCCCCCCCCCTCCCCCCCCCCCCCGCCTCCGTCAGCTCCAGTCTCACCAAACCCAGACAGGCCCTGCCAGCAGTGGACATCATGGAAGCCAGGTCCTCTGTCTCCATGAGGGAAATCGGGGCCTTCATCCAGAGCCCCAGGCCCGCGGGATGGGCACTGCCAAGGCCGCCCCGGGAAGAGCGCTAGAGTCCTGGCGTGGGTCCCCACGCACGGCCGGCGGGGAAATGGAATCGCCTGCTGCCCTGCTCCCGGGCACGAGCAGCTGCACTCAGGTTTTCCCCTTGTGTCGGATGAGGGTGGCGGCGAGGAAGGCTTAGGCCCCGTCTTGGCTCCAGTGCTCGGTGCTCATCGCCATCATCACAGGCCCAGGCCCTCCCTGCAGCCCAGGGCCCCTCGCACTTCTGAGCGCGGCCAAGTCCGGGATCCAGGCGCCATCATTGCCCTGCAGTGCCGCCTTGCAGACGGCTGTGCCACATTGCACAGGGGCGGAGCGGTCTCCTGTCGTGTCTTTTCTGTTAAGGACAACAGTTCCATCATGGGGACCTGGCCAGCCCCCAGTCCCCCCCACCCGGACACCATCCCTTCCTGAGCAGAACAGGGGAAGGATCGAGCACGGGTCCCCTCGGGCACCGTTGCTCTCTCGCTGCCCTGTGGTCTGCCCTGGGGGAGCCGGGCTGTCTGTGCTGCACTCCCACGTCCATGCATACACTAGTCACCGCAGCCCGAGCTGAAGACAAGCCCTGGGCTCCAGCCTTCTAGACCAAACCCTCAGAGTTCTGTCCTCCAGACCACAGCCTCCTGGCCTCTTGGGGCCTCAGATGGTGTCTTGTCCAAGTCTGAGGGTTACACACGGGCCCTGGGCCAGGCAGAGGGCTGGCATGATTCAGCCAGACCCTGTGCAGCCCAGCAGCTGGCCTCCCAGATGGGCAGGTAGGCGGGACACCTGAGCGCCCAGATGCCTACAGCTATGTGTCCACGCCTCACACCTGCGTGCAGATGTACTGACCCCATACCTGCAGCCCAGCCCAGCTAACTGTGACTCAAAGACATAATAAGCCCAATACAGTTGACTTTATTTAATTAATAATGATCCTGTTCCGTTCTTCTGTGCTCATAAAACACCCTGCAGGTTGGCAAAAAAAAAAAAAAATATTGATCAGAAGTCAGGCGGGATATTTATTTTGTCTTTGCCCCGTGAGCATAAATCCTTGTCTGTTACCTCTTGCTTTCTGCATGGGGGGATTTACAGTGGCCAGTTTCTTAAAAGCTTTCCGTAATTAAGGAATAAATATCCATCGGTCTTTGTTGGCTGTCCTCGGGGCTGCAGCCTGACCCCTAGCAACGCAGCTGGGAGAGAAGGCATGCGTGGGAGGGGGTGCTCCGCCAGCCCGCACAGGGCCCCCTGCTTCCCCCGGGGGGGCACTCCTCTCTGCATATTGTTCCAGCCCCCTCTTCCATGCCTCCACTCTCAGTTCCTGTTTGGCTGGAGGCAGGAAGCACTTTGGAAATTCCTTGCTGCTAGCCCTTTCTTTTCTCTCCTTTCCTGGTCTGTCCCTGGTTCAGGACTGTGCACAGCTCTCTGGTGCAGCCTTCTTCCCCGAAGGCATGGCTCAAGTCCCCTACGCTTGGCTTCAGAGCCTCCTATGAAACACTAGAAAATCCTCTCCTGCCTGTTTTTCTTTGGCAGGACTGGGGGGCGGGGAGAGGGGAGAACCAGGGGCGGTGGGGAGGGGGAGTATCTGGAAGAGCTATACAGTAAGTAACAGGCATACACCCCATTACTCCTTGGCCTTTTACCATTGAGGGAAAGGATTCAAATAAAAATAAGCATTAGTTAGACTCCACAGGGAACAGACTTTCAGGAATGGCTCTTGACATTCCTCCTCCTATAGAGAAATAATCTGAAAGGGGGCATGTTAGAAGGCTGAGCACCAAACTGCCCAGGGGTGGCTCTTCACACCACCTCAAAAGTCATCGCCAGCCACAGACTGCAGCTCCCACTCGGACTGAGGGCTGCCTGCACCTCAGTCAACCGCTCATCTATCTATCTATCTATCTATCTGTCTATCTATCTGTCTATCTATCTGTCTATCTATCTGTCTATCTATCTGTCTATCTATCTATACTCTCTCTCTCTCTCTCTCTCTCTCTCTCTCTCTCTCTCTCTCTCTCTCTCTCTCTCTCTCTCTCTCTCTCTCTCTCTCTCTCTCTCTTCAGTCCTGGGGCTTGAATTGGGCCTCAGCGCTATCCCTCAGCTCTTCAGTTCAAGGGTAGCTCTCTACCACTTGAGCCACAGCGCCACTTCCGCTTTTCTGGTGGTTTATTGGAGATAAAAAGTCTCACAGATTTACCTGCCCAGGCTGGCTTTGAACCACGATTCTCAAATCTCAGTCTCCTGAGTAGGATTACAGGCGTGAGCCACCAGTGGTCAGCTCCTTAATTATTCTATAAATAATTTTGGTTAGGAAGAAAATTAGGAGGGGAAAACGGACCACTTATCCATATCAGTGCATCATCTCTGTGACAGCAGACATGCTCAGCATCTCTTGAGAATGGCAATGATCTGGGACTGTGGGGGTTCTTGATCTGGTGTGCCGTACTGTGAGGGGGTGTTCTAGATCTCCCCTGCCCAGAGTGACAACCACCAGCCACGTGTGGTCATTGAGCATTTGAAACACGTGAGATGTATCTAAAGAAGTAAATTTTGTAAATTGCGAGGACAGAGGCATCCGGAGCTCAACAACTCCAAGTGTTGAGGGCAGTATCGTGATGAACCCATGCAGGAAGACTCCCCTGCAGGAGTTTCCCAGGCACTGGGATGAGAAAGCATATATCCTGTGGGCAGCCAGAAGCTCTGAGACCACACAGGCCTTCCCGTGGCACCTCTCACTCCCTTGAGGTTTATCTGTTCATGTCGACATCTCAGTGTTGCCATGTGACTGCTCTTGCCCTGGAGTCTTCTGTGAGCCTGCGGGGAGTGCTCCTACCAGGTCTCCAGCGCCAGGCACAGGGGATCTCATGCAAGGACCAAACCCCTGGGCCTCCCCATGGAGCCCGCACAGCCTCCACACAGTGATCAACCCCACAGCCTGGACATCTGTTCACAGTTTCACTCCTGCTCTCTGCTGGACTCTACCCTCGACCTTGGGACCACAGGATCAGCCATCCTGCATCTGCACAGCCCGATCTCTGCTCCTGGGCATGGGCACTGGGCCGGCTGGGAGTGGCACTGGCATCATGGCCTCAGCATGCCCTGGGCCAGGGTCAGCTCTTCCCACACAGTAGTCAGAAAGCCCTCTAGCCCTTCATCTGGCCCCTGGTCCGCTCCCCGGAGAGGCTGAAGATAATTCTGTGTTCCTCATATGCCAAAGGAGAGCCCTTTTGCCCATCTGGGATCCCAGCCACCCTTGTCAGGTCTCCCGCCTTCCTGTGTGTTTGGTGTTTGTTCGTTTTGGTAGCATCAGGGACTGAACTTGCTAGACAAGCATGCTACGACTTCAGCTGCTCCCCCAGCCATCCAACATGTCTTTCAGGCCAGACCGGGGGTTGAGGGGTAGCTCAGAGGTAGAACACATGCTTAGCATGGGTAAAACCCTGTGTTCCAAACCCAGAACTTAAAAAAAAAAAAAAAGCCAGGACCAGATGAGGAACACGGCTTCTTCACAACCCCAGTTTCTCCAGGCCTGGGTGGGAGCACATTTCCTGTCGCCCTCATTCCAGAGTGAAGACATTACACCGGTCAACTCTCCGCCCTCTCCCCCTCTTTTGAAAGAGTGACCCCTCTCTTTTACTGAAGCCTTTTTATTTTTGCCATCATTTCCCCAAATATGGCCACAAGCCACACGCATGGGGGGTGGGTGGCACGCTTGTGGGCAGCCATGAGCTTCACGAGATCCGGTGTTTTCAGCAATGAGTTAGGAGGCCACTTCCTGTCCACCCTCCCCTCAGACGTCTTACAGTTTGGAAATCCCCTCTGGCTTTGGCCGGTGCCAGCAGCCGGGCATGTTCATGGGCACCAAGTCCACAAGCCTCAGCTAGGACGTGTTTGAGGGATCATCTTTGGGATGGGCACATGGGGGCCTGACAGGCCATCACTCCTCAGGGTCAGGGGTACAAAACCCTCCAGAGGATGGACAGCCAAGTCACGCAGACCACACAGATCCCCAAAGGGTCTCTGACTCTGCCCCTGAGTGCCGTGCTTGGTACCCAACCAAGCCATGGCGCACGCACGGCGCAGCTCACGGCCCTGACAAAGGGCCTTCATCATGGTGAGGAAGAGAAGAAAGCATGTCCACGGCACTTCTGAAGGTGTCTTTTCATTTGGGGAGCTGGGGTCAGGGTCTGCTGCCCCTGTCCCTCACACTCCCGCCCTTGATTTATTTAAAGGTGTGTCAGCACGAGACCAGATGAGCCCCTCCTCCCTGCCGGCGGCGGCCAGGCCAATAATTCATTTTTTAGCTCATTAGCTAACAGAGGCTGTGAGCAGTGGCCCTCCTGGGCATTGGAATGAGGAGAGGTGATCTACTGCAGCTCAGCCGCTCTTGAACTGGCCTTCCTTGGGGAGAAGGAAGGGCGTAACCAAGATGCACCAGAATCCCAGAAGCAATATCAGGACACCAGAACCACTGCCATTAACATCAGGACACCGGAACCACCACCACACCACCAGGACATCCAAGCCACCACCACACCACCAGGACATCGGAACCACTGCCAGGACATCCGAACCACCAGGACACAGGAACCACTATCCCAACACCAGGACATCCAAACCACCATCATACCACCAGGACATAGAAACCACTATCACAACACCAGGATATCCGAACCACCACCAGAACATCAGAACCTCCACCACACCACCAGGACATCAGAACTACCACCACACCACCAGGACATCTGAACCACTGCCACACCACCAGGACATCCAAACCACCATCACAACACCAGGACATCGAACCACCACCACAATACCAGGACATCAGAACCACCATCACAACACCAGGACATCCAAACCACCGCCGCAACACCAGGACATCCAAACTACCACCACTCCACCAGGACATCAGAACCACCGCCACAACACCAGGACATCAGAACCACAGCCACAACACCAGGACACTAGAACCACCACCACAACACCAGGACATCAGAACTACCACCACACCACCAGGACATCAGAACTACCACCACACCACCAGGACATCCGAACCACCACCAGAACATCAGAACCTCCACCACACCACCAGGACATCAGAACTACCACCACACCACCAGGACATCTGAACCACTGCCACACCACCAGGACACTGAAACCACCATCACAACACCAGGACATGGGAACCACCACCACAACACCAGAACATAGGAACCACCATCACAACACCAGGACATCCAAACCACCGCCACAACACCAGGACATCCAAACTACCACCACTCCACCAGGACATCAGAACCACCGCCACAACACAGGACATCGGAACCACAGCCACAACACCAGGACACTAGAACCACCACCACACCACCAGGACATCCGAACCACTGCCAGAACATTGGAACCTCCACCACACCACCAGGACACTGAAACCACCGCCACAACACCAGGACACGGGAACCACCACCACAACACCAGGACATGGGAACCACCTCTCAGTATCTGTCCCCTGATACTGGGGTTTTCCATGGCCAGGAACCCAGGTCAGAAGGTTTCTTTCACTCGTTCACTGTGCAGAAACCTCAAGAGCGTGAGAGAGCAGTGACTCAGCTGGCATCACAGAATGCCAGGCTATGGGCCCTCAGTAAAGCAGCTGGCACTGATTCATACCAACCAGCTGCTCCGAAGGCTGAGATATGAGATCCAGGTCCCAAGCCTGCCTGCTCGGGAAAGCCCAGGAAACTCTTATCTCTAACTAGACAGCAAAACTCTGGAAATGGAGCTGTGGCTCAACTGGTAGAGTGCCAGCTTTGAGTAAAAAGGATTTCAGGAGCCAGGCACTGGTGGCTCACACCTGTCATCCTAGCTACTCCGGAAGCTGAGCTTTGAGGATCATGGTTCAAAGCCAGCCCAAGCAGGAAAGTTCATGAGATGCTAATCTCCATCTAAAACCAAAAAGTGAGGCTATAGTCCAAGTGGTAGAGCACTAGACTTGAGCAAAATCTTAAGAGACAGTGCCCAGTCCCTGAGTTCAAGCCCCAGTACTGGCACACACACAAAAAAAGAAAACTGATGGTTCTGGAGGCTGGAAGTCCAAGATGAAGGTCTTTTTTTTTTTAGGGAGAGACAGAGAGGATTCTGGAATCTCTTACCCTAACATTGTTGCCTGCCCTGGCGCATTAGTGACCCACACCCCTCCCTCCCGCCCTCTCCCCCCCACCCCCAGTCTCATTTAACCTCAGCTGTGTCCCTGAAGACTTCCCAAAATCAGCACACATCTGAAGACACCAAAGGGCTCGTTAGGGCCCTGTCAGCTCCCCTCCCCGTGCTGAGCACATTGAGTCATGGGGTCCCTGCATGTCTAGGCGGCAAGTCTAGAAACTTCAGGCGCCTCACCTGCCCACCAGCACCTCCAGTACAGACACTGCGCCTCTGGTGAATGCCCCGGGCCTGGCAGGGACACTGAAGGAAGAGGAGATGCAGCTGGCGTGTGATCCACACAGTGCTGCGATCCTTAAACATCCCTGCCCAAGGCAGACATCCCCAGCCGCACTTCCCAGGACTGGGGTACAAGGCGTCAGAGGAAAGGCCAAGGTATCCACAGCGAAGGAGAAAAAGGCAGACACCAGCCCAGTGCTGGGGGCTCATGCCTGTCATCCTAACTACTCAGGAGGCTGAGATCAGAGGATCACGATTCAAAGTCAGCCCCAGGGAAGAGAGTCTGTGAGACTCTTATGTCCAGTTAAGTGCCAAAAAAAAAAAAGCTGGAAGTGGAGCTGAGGCTCAAGAGGTAAAACGCTAGTTTAGAGCAACAAAGCTTAGCAACAGCACCCTGAGCCCAAGTCCCACCATTGGCAACCTCCCCCCCCCAAAAAAAAAGGCAGACACTGAAACCCCGAGGTCTGTGATGAGAGGCATCCGCCCAGCCCAGCCTCCGAGGCCACAGGAGGCAGGTTCTGACCCGAGGACGTGCGTGAGCGCACCCAGGCCCAGGCATTAGCACCCACAAAACCGCACTGCCCTCATCTGGGCCATTTTCATACCAATCAAGTTTCCATTGCTAAGAACAGTGCTTGCAAGCTGCTGTTCTTTAAAAGACATGGATAAAGAGCCACAGGCCCAACACACAGTGTGAGCATCCTTCAGGCTATGTATGGGGTAGGGGTGGGACCCACGTGGACGTGGGACTTGGAACTCGCTGTGTGTTCTTGAAGTATCTCTAGCTGCTGATCATGTCTAGCCATTTTCTGCATCTAAGGAGAGTTTTAAGCTATTGGGAATAGATGAGAGTTTAGGAAGCCGAGCCTGGAGCCCTTCCCTTTGTAAGACCTTCTCCTCGACACTCTTCCTACTGCCAGGTGCATAATATCGGCCCCTTCTCCGTGGCAGGTCACCCTAAAATAGCATACATTTCCATCCCTACACAGCCCAGTCCATGTTTACTCTGATTCTAGGGACACTGATTCCTTCAGAGCAAAGCCAGTGTATTTTACCACACACGGGTCCCAGTGGGTCCGTAAGAGCTCAGTGTGGGGCGGCCACACTCAGGGACCAGAGTCACACCCGGGTCCTGGGAACACAGGGCCGCCGTGGTCAGGGGTTCAGAGCGGGGGCTCGTGCTCAGTCTTTAGTGAGGGCATTTGAATATTAAAAAGAAATTTTAGTCATTTCAGGCAGGACTAGAGTTTCCAGGCTCGGTTCTCCGGTTTATCACTGGGTGATTGGGCAATGGCTATTAAAACCAAGTGGAGCAGAATATGACAGCCTGATTTTAATGCCGACCAAAAAATGAGAGTTAGCAAATTGGAACTTGCAAATCTGGACGTCTCGTACGCCATTATCCCTTTTCATTTAAATGATATTTTGCACCTTCTCTTTTGTGATTTATGACACGCATCAACAGTGGTTGACATTATAAACAAGGTTTTTCAGATAGTATCAGAGGCAAGGGGTGAGGTACTGCCCTGCATGGAAGGGCTCTGGTGCCCAGGTAGGGGTGTGTGTGTGTGTGTGTGTGTGTGTGTGTGAGAGAGAGAGAGAGAGAGAGATAGAGAGAGAGAGAGAGAGAGAGAGAGAAGGGAGGGCAGGCACCCCTGGGTCCTTAGCTGTAGCCACGTGTTTGTCCTGAAAACCTCTGAATGAAAAGAGGTGTGGGTCACTCGGGGGTCGCTCACATGTATCAGGAAGTGAAGCAAAACTAATCCAGATTTACTCCTGGAAGAGTCTGTTTGCCTAAGTATTTAAAAACAGATTAGGGCTCCCCGACACTAGATCACTGTGCACAATGTAAACACAGGAAAAGGTGCAAACAAGGAAGCAGAAATGTCATGGGTAATGAGTTTTCTTTCCAGACTCTGGCGAGGGCCTGAGTGATCTCTCCGCTCCGCGTAGCCGGGAGCTGTGTACCCTGATGATTGCCTGGAGAGGATTCTGGACTTTAGGAGAGGCAATTTCGAATCAGCTCTTGCCAGCTGTTAGCAGTTACAGTCTCCTCAAGTACCTAGAACTTTCCTCATCACCCACACCCAAAAGGCTGTGCCCAGAGGAGCACACAGCCAGGGCCACACACCACGTTTCCAAGGGTAGCACCCCCCCCCTCCTTTTTAAGTGTTGTTGCCTTGGCTCCCACCGCCTTTTCTTTTCCTGGCAATCGTGCAGTCCTGTTTGCAGTGTTTGCAGGGCCTGCTGCTCTTTTTTTTTTTTTTTTAAGAAACCTAACCCCAAATCCATCATTCGTTCCCCGAGCATCAGAGCAGCTCACCTGCTTGACGTCAGTATAAACACACTTTGCTGTGGAATTTCCTTTCTCCCGCCAGGCTGCCCCTCCAGCCCTCCCTCCCCCTCCAGCCTTCCCTCCCCCTCCAGCCTCCCCGCCCCAGGGAAGGGGCCGGCTGCAGCTGGAGCCTGGGCTCCTCCATGTCCTGAGCACTCTGCGTGGCGGAAGCCCAGCTGGTCTCTATCATTGAAGTTCTTCACCTTCCCCTTTTGAAAAAGCCTTCCCCAGGATCGTGCCTGGCTGTGTTTCTTCCCTGGCCTCCGTTGGGGGCCACCCTTCCTGGGTAGATGGGCTGCCAGTTCCTTCCGCTGGTGTGTTGGCAGACACGGGGAACCTCCCACGTTCCTGCCCAGGGCGTGGAAGATCTGAGAGCCCACGCAGAGCAGAGGGAGCCCTCTGCTGGCCCCGTGACCTGCGCCCTGTCCCACAGAGCCCCTGGCCTGTGGGATCCATCCTGGCCTCGTGCAGCCCCAAAACTCAGATTTTGAGAAACACGGCCCCCAGGCCCGTGGGCTCCCGTGCCTTCCTTCCAGCCACAGCTTCTGCACTACTAGGGAAGGAAATCAAGCGGTATCCAGACAGAATCCTCCTCCTTCTGAAAGCTCTGGAGCCTGGGGGGGGGGGGGGGGGGGGAGCTGGAGAGTCTGCATTTCTGGTAAATTCTGCAGTGGTCGATGTTAGAGGTGAGGCAGGTACCCCTTCCAGAACCTTCCCGAAAGGCACCTTGGGCCCTGTTTCTTTGCTCCCCTGGCGATGACTTCCCAGCAGGACGTCCCAAACGCGGTCTCCACCCACTTGTGCCTCTTGCAGGGAAGAGAAGGAGCGCTGGATCCGGGCCAAGTACGAGCAGAAGCTCTTCCTGGCCCCGCTGCCCTGCACCGAGCTGTCCCTGGGCCAGCACCTGCTGCGGGCCACCGCCGACGAGGACCTGAGGTCGGTCATCCTGCTGCTGGCCCACGGCTCCCGGGAGGAGGTGAACGAGACCTGCGGCGAGGGAGACGGCCGCACGGCCCTGCACCTGGCCTGCCGCAAGGGCAACGTGGTCCTGGCACAGCTGCTGATCTGGGTAGGTGGCGGGTGCCCCCCCATGCCCGCGGAGGCCTGGGACAGAGCAGGGGCATGAAGGGATGATGTCAGAGGCTCGGCCTGTGTGACCACAGCTGCCTCCAGATACCCACAGGCCCCAGCCGCTGCTCACATCTTCCCGGGACAGCCTGGGGGTCCCTGGGTGGGGAGGGAAGCTGTGTTCATCAGAGGTGAGGATGCTGCCCAGAGGAAGGCCAGCCTGCCCCTACCCCAACACACTCTAACATGGCTACACATGACTCGCGTGTCCACACAATGTCTACAGGCTGTTTGTCTTTTTTCTGCTAGTAGTAGTTCTGGAACTCAGCGCATGGGTGCCGATACCTCTTAAGTTTTTCACTCAAGACTGCTCTGTACCACTGGAGCCACAGCTCCACTTCTAACTTCTTTTGGTGGTGAATTGGAGAGAAGTCTCCCCTATCTTCTTTCACCCTGTGACCTCGAAAGGAAGCCTGGTGCTGGCTCTGAACCTTCAGCCTCAGATCTCAGCCTCCAAAGTAGCTGGGACTACAGGTGTGAGCCAGTGGTACCTGGCTCTACAGGTTTCACTTCGATGAGATGCTCAGGCACTAAGCCAAAAGCGCTCAGATAGCCAGTGTTTTCCTCCCCAGTAATCAAGTAACAAGTGCATTTAGTGTGGGGGGCATGCAGTCACAAACCAGCAGAGACTCGTATCTCCCCTGCCGTGCAAGGCCTGCGAGCTGGTCCGAGGCCTCCCAGATGGCGCCTTCGCGCTGTGCCCCCCTCAGGGTAACTTCCCTGGCACGCGCCCTGCGCAGACACAAGCTGGACTGGCTGGGACTGTGTCACAGCTGAGCTTCCAGGATGGGACCTGAACACAGCAGGTAGAAAGCACAAGTCAGCCTGGAGCGGATTGCACAGCAGTGGCCCTCAGGGACCGCTCTACGCGAGGTGTCATGTGTGGAGGGGGCGCACAGGCGAGCGACCTCGAGCTTCTGATCCTGATGGGCAGAAATCCTGAGAAAGGCGCGCGGAGGGTGAGAGACTCCTTCACGGCGAGGCTTCTGCTGGCCGTCTGCACCCAGCGTGCAGCCGTTGAAAACAGCAACTGAACTGTTTGTGAAAACGGGAGCCCTTGAAGTGGGGGGTCAGCTGCGCTTCCCAGTCATTTTCTTAATGATCTATCAAGATGATCACAAGCCAGCATTCATTTTTCTCTTTAAAGGACAAATTATTTGTTTAGTTTTATCTACATTTACATTCACTAGAAAGGGCTGGGAAGGCGCATGCACGGACCAGGCCCTGGCTTCCATCCCACCGCCACCAGGAAAAACAAAAAAAGAAGATCCATATACACTGAGCTTTTAGCCCATGTTATGTCTAAGATTATCGGCAGTTCTTTCCCCCTGGTGTTTGTAGGTGCTACTTGTTTTCTACAATGAAAATGAATTGCCTCAGATTTTTTTAAGTGATTCTTTTTTTCATTCTTTTCATTACAAAGTCAAAATACAAATAGCAAGCTAGGCACTGGTGGCTTCTGTCTGTCATACTAGCTTCTCAGCAAACATATGAAAACGGAGCTGTGGTTCAAATGGTAGAGTGCTGGCCTTAAGGAAAAAAACCTGCAGGAGGCAGGTGTCCGGGCTCCCGCCTGTCCTCCTCGCTCTTCTGAGGCTGAGATCTGCAGATCACAATTCAAAGCCTGCCCAGGCAGGAAAGGCTTTGAGGTGTTTATCTTCAAGTAACTTCCTAAAGCTGGAAGCAGAGGTGAGACTCCTGTTACAGCACTGAAAAGAGCTGAGGGACAAAGCTTGGGCCCGGAGGTCAAGCCTCAGTACTGGCACAGAAACAAAACAAATAAGGAACCTAAAGTCTTTCTGGGCCTGTGCCCGGTGTGAAGGGGAGGGGCTTTGAGCTGATAACAGCATTCTTTCCGTTAGCCTCAGACAAGTTCACTGGGCTTCCACACCCAGTTCTCTGTCCCCAGGGCCGGGCCAAGCCCTGCGCTCTGCAGCCGATGCTCTGTGCCCTGGCTGCCCGCAGACCCCTGGTGACAGTGACATATCTTCGGTTGTCTCTCCACAGTACGGGGTAGACGTCATGGCCCGAGACGCCCACGGGAACACAGCCCTGGCCTACGCCCGGCAGGCCTCCAGCCAGGAGTGCATCGACGTGCTGCTGCAGTACGGCTGCCCGGACGAGCGCTTCGTGCTCATGGCCACCCCCAACCTGTCCCGAAAGAACAACAACCGGAACAACAGCGGCGGGAGGGTGCCCAGCATCATCTGAGCAAGCTCTGCCCGCCCTGGGGAGCCCCAGCACGTGAGTCCACGCGTCCCCTCCCTCTTCCTGGTGGTCACCTCCCAC
Organism: Dipodomys merriami; assembly: GCF_024711535.1. Taxonomy (NCBI): domain Eukaryota; kingdom Metazoa; phylum Chordata; class Mammalia; order Rodentia; family Heteromyidae; genus Dipodomys; species Dipodomys merriami. The sequence goes on along the minus strand of NW_027202270.1, from coordinate 3,659,135 downwards.
CCGCCCCTCACCCCACACAAAATCTCAGATCCTGGACCAGCCTCGAGGTGAAGAGGAGGAGGCCAGGAGCCTGCAGACCGAATCCTTTCCCAGCTCCTGAGACAACGCAGGAGATGACACCACAGCCTCCGTCCTTGATAGCACACTGCTGCAACCTGCACCCTGCAGGAAGGGACTCTGGGTGCTGGAGACCGAGCAGGGCAGGCAGTGGACTGGTGCGTGGGGGAGGGGAGACGAGGAGCAAGGAGAAGGGGCGAACATCTCCTCTCTGGCAGTTAAGCACATCCATACATTTCACCTCTACCAAACGGAGCACTTGGATTTCATCTCTTCTCCAGGAGCTTGACGGCATAAATCAGAAGCAAGCACAGAGTTTGTCAGGTCTGAAGCCCCTATGATGGTATGTGTCAAATCAGTTGTAGCTAATCTGTCCGGGGAGAATACTGGCTTCATTACACTTGTATAGTTGAGTTCTTCCAGCATTACCGCTGTTTAATAGAACATGATTAGTCATCAGGAGGAGAAAGCGTATTAGCCAACGAGGTAGTTACATGGCACGCTCTGGTGATTGCCCCAATCTGATTGCAATATTCTAAGAAGCATCATATTATCTCAGACATGTTCTTTCAAGCCCTTGGAGCCCTCCTTTCTAAATCCACTGTCATAATTTAGTATCTGTTTAATTTTTCAGTCCAAAGAGAGGAAATCAGTTGCGGGTATTATTTGACTGCGGTCTCCTTGATGCAAAAACAAAATGGAAAAAATAAATAAGAATAACCTGGAAATCCAGAAAGGAAGTGTCAGATCTCAGCCGAGAAGTAGCTCCTCTCGCGGGTTTCGTAAACTTACGTACATGCATAAAAGGCTTTTTTTTTTTTTTTAACCCCCAAACAGAAGAGGGATTTTTTTCTGTCCTCAGACCAAAGTGGCTGCGTGGGGTCGCAGTCACCCCCAGGCCGCATGGCCCCGTTACCCAGGCTTCTGTCTTAGGTCCTTAGACAAGATGTGTGAAAATCTATTTGAATAAAAGAAGTTCATAAATATGCATTGATTTTTGTACAGACAAATGGCACCTCCGTTAATTTATAAATTGAACTGATGTGAACTAATAATGTGCAACTAGTTGAGATAAGAGGGTTACAGATCATTGTACATGGAAAATCTTCCCAGCGGTGAACACTTCCATTAATGTGATGTACAGCCTTTTCAGAGGAACACATCCGAGTGAGATGGTACAGCTTGCTTATTAAAACCGAGGAAGAAAGAAAGAAAACAACCAAGACATGGAAACAGATTAGCAGGGAGGGAACAAGCCCGTGATTTCCTCCTCCTCCTCCTCCTCAGGCGTGACTTAGTTTTGAGACCACTAACCACAGCCAGGACCTCTGGCAACACAGGCTGATTCTCTGAACCCTAGACGCAGGTATCCTGCAAGGCACCCCCGTGGGCAGCGGCTGATGGCGCTGGCACGGCACGGCTCGGCTCCTGAGACTCTGCAGACCCGGCACGGCTAGGCCACCGCGCCTGGCTTGCCATGGTTGGGTAACAGGGACCAGCCACGTCCAGCATGGTGTTCAGATTAGGAAATGAGATCGTGGAATACCTTGTGTTAGGAAGGGATGCGGTCCAGTGGCAGAGGGCGGGAGGAGGCCCCAGAGCCGGTGTCACGGTGTGCAGGAATGCGGCCTGACATGAGTCCCACGGTCTCTTGGAGAAGCTCCTTGCTCTCATATGTTCAACCTTTATATTTTGTAAGAGTTTTTCCTCTTATTTCACTTAAAAATAATAATAATAAAGATGATGGGGGGAAATAAACTTTACACAGAATTTATATGTGGGCAAATGTTTCATGGAGATGATTTTGATCTTAATTAAGCTCAGTGGAACTGACCAGTATCCAAAAATATTCCCCGGTGTGGAAGCCATGATTCTAGAAACGTTGACCGCAGTTCCCAAATCCCGCAACACCCCCCCAGCCCCGCAACCCAGCTTTTAATTCTGCGTTGCATCACTGTGTAGTTATTTTAAATGTGAATAGAGAAAAAAAATATGTCATTGCCTATTTTTGGAGACTACATTAGCACCTAATCCTCCTATCCACATTCACCTATACATAGCTTTGCCGTAGACTTTCTGTAGAAAACACAGCTAGAGGATAAATGACATTCTTAAATTATTTCATTGTAGCTCATTCCCACTATTGGGACTGCTTTATCCTAGTGGAGTCTTCTTCCGAAAAGAAATGGAGTTCCTTGTAAGGCTTCTCCTCGGGATGTATATGAGTGTGTACATATTATTATATGTGTTTATAATATAATATTTTCCCAAATGACTTCTTGTCTCACTTCGCCTTCCACAGCCCCAGTGCCCCATGGGTTCTTCCCCCGCCCTCCCCCACCGCTGGCCTCTGCCCTGGAAGCAGAGCCCCCCCCCACCCCCACCCCCGCCCATCAGCCACCCGGACCCGCTCCAAGAGGCCACACATTTTCGGGACCCGAGTTTTGACGACAGTTAGAAAGGAGGTTGTGGCATGGGAATGCCAGATTAGAGCACCGTAGCGAGTTTGTCTGTCAGCATCCTACCCAAAGTCCTTTCTCCATGCAGGACCTTCTTGCTCTGAGCCTAAAACTTACTCCTACCAAGAGCGGGTGAGGCCAGGGCAGAGGTCAGACGTTAGGAAAGCACACGAAGGGGCGGGAGGCCAGTTCTGTGGTCCATTTCCACGTTCAGCTGTGGGAAGTAGCCATGGCCGCGGCAGCCACATCTCCAGAAGCCACTTGATCAGGTGAACACACTCCCCTCGTGGACGCACCCCAAGGCAGAGCGGGTGGAGCGCTGGTGGGCCTCGGCGGCAGGTGATGTGAGCACGTCATCGCACACGGGGTCCCCGCATCGGGTGGCAGGTGGGAACCGTGAGGCAGAGACCTGGTTGGGTCTCTTCAGTGGCCAGGAAAAGCTACAGCGCGGCTGACCCTGTGTGAGCAGCCTGGGTGCCAGGCCTAGCCCCCCAGCTCTGGCCCTTCCGGCTCCATGTCATCCCAGAGGGTGAGTGAGTGGCCAGGCCCGGGGTGTGGCGCTGCCAGCGGGTGCCGTACCCTGTCCTAGTGCGATGCCGCCGAGGAAGGCGGAGGAGTGGGCTCTCAGGCTCAGGAGAGGGACTAGGATTCGAACCCTGTGCCTCGCGTGTGGCAGGCTCGAGCGCTGAGCTGCGCTGCGGGCTGTCACTCTGGTCGATCCGCGCGGCTCAGGCTCACGGATCAGCTCAGTGAGTTTTGCCCAGCCTGAGAAGGTGTGTTTGCATCCATCCATCCCGTCACACCCTGCAAGTGTCCAGCCTCCCAGTCTTGTGGCAAGCGCACGCGTGGAGGACCTGTTCTGCTGTCTGTGTGGAAGCTATTGCTAATTATGGGGAGAAAGCAAGCCCTGGGGGGGGGTACGGCAGCCCAGAGTTCGCCCCTCTGCCGTCCCACCGGGGTAGGCCCTGAGCGGGCTTGGGCTTGGGGGGGTGTCCTGGCCAAGAGAGGCCGGGTGCAGAGATTTCAAGCCATTGTAAGTGCAGCGTCACTCCAGCCCCGGTAGAGTGAGGGGGGAGAGCGGGGGGGTCAGCAGCTAGAGCTTAGTATGAATGGGTAGGTCAAGTGGTGGAGTGCCTGTCTGGTGAGCACAAGGCCCTGGGTTCAATACCCAGGGAAAGAAAACAGAATCAGAGCACACCTAGCTGGGCACAGTCCTGGGAAGGCAGCGAGGCGGCCCCTGGTGTCCCAGCCCCCGGCCCCGCGCTCCGGTGCCTGTATGTCCTTCCCCAGGCCCCTGCCGCTGATCAGAATCCCCCTCTAGTTTTCCAACGTGGTTTTCCACAGCCACGAAGACGCTGGGTTTCACCCTCCCCCGAGGGGTCCGGGCCAGCCGAGGGGCCGTTCCCGTCCAGGCCCACCACTCACCGGTGTCAGAGTACGGTGAACAAGGGACCGACCCAGACCAAGCAGTGCTCCTGGGCGTCATGGCTCCCCACCCTTCTTCCCTGAAGTAGGGAGTTCTGGAAAAGTCCAGGCCCACGTGGCTTCTAACAGAAGGGACCAGGGGTCAATTTTCCCAGGAGACAAAGATATGTGGAAAGCAAATTAATGTCTCAATTCCGCTCTCCCCGTCTGCTCTGTCCCTGTACTTACCCCCTTCCCACCCACCCCCCAACACACACAAGGTCACTGGGAATTTTCTAGGACTCCCCTGAGTTGTATTTATGGCCTTTAAGCAAACATATTGAGAAACAGGAATGAATTCACAGAGCAATGTGCCCAAGAGACACCTGTTTCCTTCTAAGGGAGCAGGATTTATCTCCGCTCCCTCCTCACATTCAGGTTTTACGTCTCCAGGTGATTGTCACCCTCCTTCCTTGCAGAAAGCCTAGTCAGGACTTCACACTGGACACGCGTTCTTTTCTTTGAATCTATCTCATGGATTCCAAGAAGCCCCACTCCTGCCAAGCCTGGCCTGTCTTGTCTGGGGGTGTGCCTGGCACATGGCAGAGCTAGGAGACCCCACGGGCCCGTGGAGCTCCCTTCCCCTTCACCTCCCCACCCCGCCCCCGTCCCACCGGTGCTCTGCCTGCCTGGCCACTGCCTTGTCATTCCAAAATCTCAGTTGATTGATCTTCAACCAGAATGTCTCAATCCTTCCACTTACCTGGAAATGAGAAAGTCAGGGGCCCAGCTCCTGGGGCAGGTGATCTCTGAGCAGAGTCCTGACTGCAGTCACGGCCAGGGTGAGCCCAGGCACAGTCACAGCCGGTGTTCCAGAAACGAGTGCCAGGTGATCCCGTAACTGAGTTGAAAAAATCAAATATTCTTCTTGTTGGAGAAGTCTTGGTCTAAAGAGCTCTTTTAAATACACACACACACACACACACACACACACACACACACACACACACACACACACACACACACACACACACACACACACATCCTAATTACTTGTGTATTTCCTGCTTTTAAATTGTGGATTTGCATCCTTTGTTGAGATTAGAGGGCAGTTCATCCATGAGTGATTCTAGAAAGGGATTCCAGGAAGCTCCCGGTCTCTGTTCCTTGAGATTTACCACCTGGGTTCTGGGCATATTTCAGAGCTGTAAGTGGCCACTGGGCAGAGCCCAGGGAAGGTCCGTGTGCAGCTCTGGTCCTTCCCACTTTTGTGTGGGTGACGTCTTGCCAGTTTGGTTCTAGAAGAGCCATGTCTGGATTGGGTTTGCTGTCTGGTGAAAGTGTTCTGCGCCCGGTGGCCAGGAGGTGGGCACCGGGCACTGGCGGGCACCGGCAGGCACCGGCGGGCACCGGTGCGTCCAAGCAAGAGGCCTTTGTGAGTGAGAGCGAGGTCAGCTCAGGGCTTGTTTTTCGGTTGCCTGGCACGTGGTACCTGCAGGGGACCCTCTCGGGGTCATGGATGAAGCCATAGGATGGACTCTCCTGCCCGTGGCAAGCACTGGCAGACCAACCTGCATCTAGGGAATTGCAGGGCCTTGCAGGAGAAAGAAAGGAATGAAGAGGAGATGGGGGGGGGCTCTTTCCAATGGGGTGAAGCTCTCCAGCCCCGCCGCATGCGGGCTGCCTGGACTCCATAGCGCTCTCACCGCCGCGCCCCTGCAGCAGGACCTCGGCCGGCCGCCGGCTGGGCTGCGCCAAGCCTCCAGGAGTGCTTAGACCTTGATGAAGCCGTGGGGTCTGCGCCACGGATGGGAGTCAGGTGAGCAGGACTCTTAGCCTGGTGAAGAGACCCGGGGGCAGGGAGTCAGAGCCACGTCCTGCTCACTCGACCTCCTGTGGACCACGGACCCGGCCCAGGGTGGGGACGGGGGGTGGGGGGTGACCCGTGATGGTCAGGCACAGGTGCATCAACCTGCTTAGTGAGGAGGGGGAAGAAAGCAGGCCCCACATGTGGAGACACTCCCCAAAACTTACTAAACATCTCATTCGCCCCCACTCCCCCGCCAGCCATGCCCAGGGGTCGGTGTGTCTCAGATGCACTGGATTGTTGAAACTGAAGCCCCCTGGGCCCTGAACCCCCGGGATCTGGGAGCAGCGCTCTGTCCACCACACACTCCATGCTGAGGCCCGGGCTGAGCACGTGGCTGAGGAGTCGGCCGCACTCCCCTTCCAGCCTCCTCCCGCCCCCATTTGTGTAAATAGCCGTGTACAGAAGATGCAACGCAGCAGGGCTTCATCCAGAGGTGGGCGGTCTTCCGTGGTGGTTGTCTCCTTTTTCTTTTTTTTCTTTTTGGGTTGTTTTTATATTACCTCATTCAGCAACTTTATGTTTCACAATGATGCTTTATTTATATTGTTTGTACTATAATTAAAACCATTGACAGACACTCCACGTTGCTTGTTATTTCCTATGACCTTGTTTTGAGCAAAGATGCCCGTTTGTATTTTCCTGCTTTGGGATTTTCCTGTGTCCGCTGTACAGTATTCTAAGGGGAGAGAAAACTGTAAAGCAATGGGGAGAGGTGGCTATAGTGTAGAGACCTCTTTCTAATAAATGAAAGTATGTCTATGCCGCTGCTGTGGTTATTTATTTATTTGCTTATTTGGTGCTGTGGTCATTTGTCACAACTAATTGGGTCTCTGTTCCCAGGGAGAGGCCAATCAGAGAGGATGGCCCACCCCCACCAAAACGCAGGAAGCCGTGGCCCTGGGGGGGAGGGGTGCCTCCCATCTCTGCTCCCGGGGATGGGGCCACCAGACGCACTGGCTGGACCAGGAGCTTTGGCTGTGTCCGTGCCACTCGCCCGCCTCAGAGGAGTGGTAGGTGTGCAGCAGGTGGCTGGAAGAGAAAGCCATCCCTTTCCTCAGCGTTATCTGCAAGTAGTTGAACACAGGGCTTTCAGGTGGACATATCCGTTTGTGAGCGCAGTGCGTCCTGATCCACATCACCGCCTCCGTCGCCATCTCCTTCCCATCCCCTAGTTACGTAGTTTCATCTTCCCCTCAACACATGGAATGTGAGGGGTGTATTCACCTGCCCCCTCTTTTCATTCATCCCTCTTCCCTTCACCTCACCCCCCCACCATTCACCTAAAGTTCTAGCTTGCTGGTGTTTATTTTGTGAAGACTGTTAGCTGCTCAAAGGAGTTACACCATTGGATCCTCCCCTGCGTAGCCCAGATTTCAGACCCTTGTATGTTTACGTATGTATTTATGTCAGATCTAACCTCCACGTGGGAAAGAAAGCACGCACATTTGGTCTCTGAGCAGAGACCTTCACTCACCGATCCTGGGTGGTGGTGGTTTAATCGGTAATATTACTGTGATCTTCTCACACAAAATGTATTCTCACCTACGTCCCCAAGTCAGGAACGAAGGGAGCACCCTCGGGGCAGGGCACCGCCCTGCTTCTCGACTGCAGGCCATCCTCACCCACCCTGACAGTAACACAGCCTCGCGGGCTCACAGCTTGCTGGAGTCTGCACATGCGTGCTGTGTTCCTGTGGGGGGGGGGGGGTGGAGGCATAGCACTGTCCTGACCCCCACCGTGGGACCCCACATTCCATGCCATCCACCCACATGGCTGGACACCCAACAGCCTTTGAGAAAACAAGCACAGGAGGCCAAAAAAGTGCGGGTAGAGGACGTGGTGCCCGAGCATCTCCCCTGTGAGCAGCAACGCGGGTGGCAGAGTTCTGCCTCCAGAGCCCCGAGCAGGTGTCAGGGAGCTCAGCAGCTCCGGGAGCTAGAATGGGGCTGGAATCGCCTTTCCATGCCACGCCACCGACGCCCGTGCTCTGGGCAGTGCTGTCTGGTCACGAATGGAAGCAAGACGTAGCCGTAGCTTAAGGACTTCGCTCTCAAAGCCCAGTACTTGGTTGGCCTGTCTGTTGACATTTGTAGGTTTTTACACCCTGGCTTTATGGTTGCTAGGTCAGTGCTTATCACTGGGCCATGCCCCGGTCTCTCGGCTTTTCAGCTAAGGTCTCCAGCTTTGCCTGGACAGCCTCAGAAAACCACCTTCCTACCTGCAGCCTCCCACGAGCTGGCTGCCTAGACACATAGCGTTACACCTCGTTGATTGACAGGGGATCTGGCTATGTGCTCAGGTTGGCCTCAAATCACGATCTCTCTGGATTCTACCTCCCGAGTGTCTGGGACAAAGCCCAGGTGGTCATACACCGTGATGACCAGTCGTCCACCGAGGGACGAGGGCTGTGCGGCGATAACAGTGCGGCAGCCCTTCTGCACTGAGCTGTGTGCAGACTCTGGCACCTTCTCTCCGCCCCGGCATCCAGGCCAGGCCACCTCCGTCACAGGAGGGCACCACAAGGCTGTGCTGAACGTGATTATAAATGTCCCCCCCAGAGTGACACTGTACCAAGATATCCTCATTGAGGAACTTAGGACCAAAGGTGGAAGCAAAGTGAAGTCCAACAAAAACCGATAGCTAGATTGGATAAAAGGGAGGATTTTGTCATCTTTCCCAAGTGTTTGTCATTTGAAGAAAACAAACTAAAAGGTACACATGAGTGTGTAAGTCATCTGTACCACTATATCAGGTCTGGAGTTTTGTTCCTTTGTTTTGTCCTGTTGGTGCCAGTACTAAAGCTTGAACTCAAGACTTCATGTTCTCGCTTGGCTTTTCTGCTCAAGGCTGATGCTCCACCACGTGAGCCACATCTCTACTTCCAGTTATCTTTGCTGGTTAATTGTAGATTTGAGCCTCTTAGATTTGTCTGCCAAGGCTGGTTTTGGACCTCAATCCTCAGATCTCAGCCTTCTTAGTAGCTAGGAAAACAGGCGTGAGCCACAAGCTTAGATCCTTTTATAATACAATGTGAGCAGTGCTCCTTCTCTCTGTGGGGAATCCTGGGTGGTTTTTATTTGCTTCTTTAGATTCAACCGCACATTTTCTCCACAAATGTGTATGATCGGCATTGAGGTGCATTTCAAGCTCACAATTTCCCCTGACGTTGAAGAAAGCAGCTACGTTGCTCATAAACACATTGCTTACTTAATACTGAAAGCAACGCAACATTGCTTAGTTGATTAAGAAATGCCTTGGATCCCGAAACAAATAGATGAAAATTAAGAAGCATGCAGGTAAAGAGCAAACTTTTATTTACAGAGTCTGAAGGCACAAAGTTCAAATCATCGCATACAGCCCCAGCCATCCAAAAGGCAGACGGGGCCAGACGGCTCCTCCCGCCTCCGGTGCCCTGGGACCTCACCCCTCCCTCAGCCCTCCCACCCCGCTCCTGCCTGGCTGGGTGTCTCTGTTCCCCATGCTGTGCCCATCTCTGAAGGGCCTGCTGTCATCGTACCCGATGGCTCCCAGGAGGCTCCATAGAAACCTCCAAGGTGCTCTGCACGGGTGGGGGGGGGGGCGGGGGGGCGGGGGGGGCGGTCTCTGCCTTCTCCCTCCCCACCCTGCAGCCTCATCTTGGCTCCTTCCAGTGCTCAGCTCTGGCTGCACTTCCCGCCGCTTCAGACCCTGCATTCACCTTGTCCTCCACGTGGGAAGCCACACTCACGCTCTCCCGCGTGGCCTCCCTGTGTCCCCGTGGGTGCTCCTGCGGGGCCTTGCTCCTCATCCCTCTCCAGCTCCGAGCGGCAGGTCTGTCAGGGCCCAGACCCAGGCCCGGCCCGTGTCCCTGCGAGAGCAAGCCAAGGAGCAGGGCGCAGGCTCAAGGCCCCCCAGGGCGTGGCCATCCTGGCAGCGGTCAGAAAGGGTCACCCCACTGAGGCAGGGCGACACAGCCGGGACTCGGGAGGAAACCCCGCTGCAGACACACAGAGGTGCCCACCAGTCCCGCTGCGCTCCAGCCTGGCCAGCCCTGGCCCCGGGCAGCAGCCCTCTCTTCCCCCACGGTACCCGCACGGTACCTCAGGATGGCCTGGCCAGCCTTCTAGACCCCACTGATGGACATGGCCTTCTCGGGGCTCCCTCCACATGAACCCCAACTTCAGCTGCACCAGGCTCCTGCTGAGCCCTGCCCCGTCTCGGTGTTTGCGGGTGACGGTGGAGCTGGCCACACACTTGGGCCACAGACAAAAGCCTTGCAGTCTCTGCCAGCGAGACAGAGAAGAGTTACACGCGGCCGCTGCTCTGAGCAACCGCTCGCTAAGCCACAATTTATCACCACTAAAGTCCGGTAAGGCGCCTAATTGGCCCATAAATGTGGTCCAATAACTGTACCTGACACCCAAAGACACTGCAGGCAATTAGCACTTATTTATTTGCATATGGTATTGACCAATCTCCAGCAACTCACTTTCAGGATCTGTTTATTTTTAATGCTGGAGGGGGGGGAGGGGGGAGGAAAGAAAGCAAGCTCATTTACCAAGCCAAAAAGGGAATGCATGTGCACACTCACACACACACACACACACACACACACACACACACACACACACGTGCACACTGTGGGCACAATGGGAACGTGCAGTGTGCTGCTCCTACCCTAAGAATCCCGTGGTTGGTTTGCACGCACAGCCCTCCCTCTCTAGGTTTTGTGGAATTCTGTGGCTCCAGTCCACCCAGAGGCTGCACTGGGTGTCCAGGCGGAGACCCCACCGCCCCAGGCCCAGGACAGCCGGGATGACACCACGCATGTGGGCTTTGGAAATGTGTAGCAACTTGGTCTTGACAAACTTCACTCAGAAAACTTTCTAGAACACAGGGCGCGGCCCGGGGTGGGAGCTCACAGGATGGTCCTGAGTGGCCTCTCCCACACCGGATGGGCTGTGGAGACCGTCAGGGGGACATTGAAATTCCCCACACTGTTGGGAGCCGGTGGCTCACGCCTGTCATCCTAGCTACCTGGGAGGCTGAGATCTGAGGATCATGGTTCAAAGCCAGCCCAAGCAGGAAAGAAAGTCCATGAAACTCTTATGTCCAATTAACCACCAGAAAACCAGAAGGGGTGCTGTGGCTCAAAGCGGTAGAGAGCTAGCCTTGAGTAAAGGAGACCACACCCAGGCTCTGAGTTCAAGCCCCATGGCCCACAAAATAATATTCCCACAGGACACGCTAACAAGCTGGGGTTATAGGCACAGGCCTCCACACCCAGCTGCTCCCAGATCTCAAGAACAAATCCTGAGCACCTCTCTCTTTCGGATGCTGGGGCCAGGACATCATGTGGACATCTGGCTGTGGCGGGGGGGGGGGGGGGGGGGAGGAAGGGGGGAGCGTTTAAACCATGCACCGAGGCAAATACCATGAATCACTGCCCCATTGCTAAGCACTGGAAGAAAGAGTGTACTCTGCAGAAACTTCACCCTGCAAAGACATCGTGTTTACATCGGAGTGGAGAGTACAGAATACATTACACCGCTCCCCCCAGCCGGTCTGTGGGGCCCTTTGCAGCCCCAGTTTCCTGTCCCGTGGAGTCCCACCGAGGAGTCAGAGCATGGAGACATAGTTTCCCGGGCTCTGTCCTCCGCCACTGCCGTCCCCAAGAACTCGCGGGGACATTCCCTGGGCGAACAGCTTTAACCATACGGTAAGTACCATGCACAGTGACACTGGCTGGAGCCATCTGTTGCCAGCCTCCTCCTTCATCCATGAGTCAGGGGACCCCATCAGCATGGAAAAGGGAACCCAGCTGGAGCCCGAAAAACAAGACACGATGCTTCCTCTCCACCTGGCCTCCAGTGTGATGTAAGGGGGTGGGGGGGTGAGTGAGGTAGACGTGGTCACAAAATGCCGGAAGTGGAGCTGTGGCTCAGGTGGTAGAACACCAGCCTTCAGCGAAAAAGCTCAGGGACAGCACCAGGACCCTAAGTTCAAACAAAAAACAAAACAAAACAAAACAAAAAGTTTCTTTTAGCTCTGTGTCAGGCATGTGTAAGAGGCCCCGCTGCCTCTTACTAAGGGAGCATAGGACAACCACTCATAGGCAGAAAACACGAAAGAAAAGAAAAAGCAGCTAAGGTCCCCTGACCTCCAGCACCACACCCTCCGCCACCCACGGCCCCACCCTCAAGGCCCCACAGCCTCTCTGTAGCAGAATCACGGGGGACAAGCCGCTAACCTCTGGGCTTCGGAGGACATTCTCCCAAACCTTCGCCCTGTTAAAGTCAGGACACATCACACACGAACGTAACTACCACTTCCACTCACAATTGTATTGGAGGCACTAGTCAATACAAGGGTAAAAAGGAATTACATACTGAGTGCGGGGGTCCACACCTGTGTGCCTGCTACTCAGGGGGTAAGATCTGAGCATCGTGGTTTGAAGCCAGCTCAGGCAGGAAAATCTATGAAACTCTTATCTTCAATTAACCAACTTTGAGGGGAAAAAGCTTAAGAACAGTACCCAGGCCCTGAGTTTATACTCCACGTCTGGGCCCCCAAAAGGAAGAAGGAAAAGAAAGAAAGAAAGAAAGAAAGAAAGAAAGAAAGAAAGAAAGAAAGAAAGAAAGAAAGAAAGAAAGAAAGGAAGGAAGGAAGGAAGGAAGGAAGGAAGGAAGGAAGGAAGGAAGGAAGGAAGGGAGGGAAGGAAAGGAAGGAAGGAGAAAGAAAGAAAGAAGGAAGGAAGGAAGGAAGGAAGGAAGGAAGGAAGGAAGGAAGGAAGGAAGGAAAGGAAAGAAGGAAAGGAAGGAAGGAGAAAGAAAGAAAGAAGGAAGGAAGGAAGGAAGGAAGGAAGGAAGGGAGGGAGGGAAGGGGAAAGGAGGGAAGGAGGAAAGGAGGGAGGAAGGAAGGAGAAAAGAAAGGAATTACAAAAGAAAAGAAGGAAGTGACGCTGTGGCTAGCCTTGAGCTGCAGAGCTCAGGGACAGCACCCATGCCCACAGTTTAAACCCTACAACACACACACACAATTAGAAAAGAAGAGGTAAAGCCCATGTAAAAAATCAATTACATTTGAGACCGTCACTAATGAACAATTAAAATTTTTCATGTAAATAAGCCATTCACACATAATAGCAACCAAGGCATTTAAAGATGTCCATACACAATAGCAACTTATGCTTCTTAAATATCAGTGAAAGTGTGAATGAACCTATATAAAGAAAATGCTATTTATTTATTTATTTGTTTATTTATTTATGGTACTGGAGTTCTTACCAAGGCCCCACACCTGTTAAGTGGGCGCTCTACCACTTGAGCCACCTCCCCAGCCATATTTACCTTAGTTATTTTTCCAGATAGAAGCTCACATTTTGCCCAAGATTGCCCTCCAGAAGAGATCCTGAGTCTTGACATCCCAAGTAGTTGGGATTATAGAAGTAAGCTACTGTACCCAGCTCAAGAAAATTTTAAGGGAGTCTTCATGGAAGCCTTGAGGAGTACTGGAGAGCCGGGGAGCTGGACCATGACTGAGTGGGAAGGCTCAGGGGTGGCATTGTCACCTTCCTGCTGAAGCAGCAGTGAGCTTTTCTTAGGAATTCACAGAGATTACTCTAGAATTCATTAGGCAGAAAAAACATGAAAATAAGCTAAGAAAAATTGAAAATGAAGAACAATGAGAAAGAACTTACACATGACATCAAAGTAGCTACAGAAAGTAGAGTGACGTGATTGACAGGAGAACAGAAAGTGACAAAAAGAGGTGGCTCCAGTTCTAGAACACGAGTCTCAGGTATATAAGAATGCAAGTAGCGCTTCCCAGCAGTAGAAAAACAACAACAACAAGAAGGAGGGACACTGCCCACCATTTCATGATAAGCACGCTTAGATTCTTAATCCCCATGGACAAAATGAAGTTCCAAAGAGAGTACAGTACAACATAAAAGAAAGAAGAAAAAAAAATGAAGAATACTTTTTATAATCCAGGGCAGAGAAAGGCTTGCCTCATCAAGATATAAAATCAAAAGCTTAGAGAAATAGATTTAACAACATAAAAATTACACCATAAAACGGCCCATTTCTTACAGGTGTTTCTCGCTCTCAGCACTTTAACCAAAAGCGACAGCCTGGCATCGCCAGAAGGAAAATACAAAGGCAGCAGGAAGAGCTCCCCGGACAAAGGGCATTGCGGATGAGTGCCCCCGGGTGCTCCAGACTCGAGGGCTTGCCAACAAGCACAAGGCCTGGGTTCCACCCTGGTAACATGTGCATGCATGCATGCACGCGCGCGCGCGCGCACACACACACACACACACACACACACACACACTCATGCAAAACCTTCAAAGAGTCTATGTCACAGAAAGGAATTATTCCTGTATACGAGAGACTGAACCTCATAATAATCCAGTGGGTAATCTACTGGTCTTGATTGAGGGCTGGTATTGAGTCCTGGGGCTTGAACTCAAGGTCTGGGTGCTTGCCCTGAGCTTTTCCACTCAAGGTTGGCACTTTACCACTTGAGCCACAGCTCCACTCCCAGCTTTTTCATGGTTAGCTGGAGATCAGACTCTCAAGGATGTATCTGCCCCAGCTGGCTCTGAACGTGATTCTCAGATCTCATCCTCCGGAGTAGCTAGGATTACAGGCCACCGCTACGGGGTGTATTTCCTGCCTGCCATGAGGTACAGACTTTGTTCCTCCTCCCCCCACCCCCCTCCCCCACTCCCCACTTCCCAGCGTGCTCCTGCTTCCGCCTGCTCGGTCTCCACACAGTTCAGCCGTCACCCCTGGACTGAAACCTGCTGAGCCCTGAGCCAGAGAAACTTGCCTCCTTTCAACTGTTCCCTCCACTACCTGTCACAGCTGAGAAAGCTAGCCCGCACAGTGTCCCTCTGTTACCTGTCCTATGCCATCTGAGTTACACACAGACTCCCCAACCCTCAGACATCCTGTCCCACCCTGGACCCACCCCAAATTATACTTTCATGCTTTTCTCCCCATACTTTATCCAAAGGTTTGCTTCCTTAAAGGTCATGGATGGATTGCCTAGTCAGTTCTCTACAAGCCAAAGACGTGTCCCATAGGAATTGTCCAATTTACATTCATTGGCTGTAGCTTTTATGGCTCTACTTGCTCAGCCCTCTTTTTTAATGATGCACCTGCTGGTAATGTCACCCAAACAATGCATTGCCAACTGACTTGCCAGAGGCTGACTTGCAGGCCGTCACTACCCACTCAGTTTTTCCCTCCTGATGTTGAATCTTCCTGTGCCTGAGTCTGACGGCCTTGACTTTCAACAGCCCCGGC
The DNA here is from genome assembly GCF_024711535.1 of Dipodomys merriami. Lineage (NCBI taxonomy): Eukaryota > Metazoa > Chordata > Mammalia > Rodentia > Heteromyidae > Dipodomys > Dipodomys merriami. Next base: position 3,644,049 of record NW_027202270.1, on the reverse strand, counting down.
TGATTCACCTGGGAAAAGGCTGGGGTGTGGGGAGGGGGCCAGGGAGGATGGAGACTGAGACAGGGAGGTGGGGGAGGGGATGTGAAAGAAGGCAGCTAGGGTTTGGCTCAATAGACTTTGCGATCATCATTTCTCATTAACTCGTTAGATTCCCTCCCACCTGCGGCACCTGTGTGAACGCTGGTGGTGCCGTTCCAGTGTGTGTGTGGAGGCTCAGTCGTCTGGAAGTAGTGAAGCCAGTTTCTCTTTCTTTCTTTCTTCCTTCCTTCCTTCCTTCCTTCCTTCCTTCCTTCCTTCCTTTTCTTTCTTTCTTTCTTTCTTTCTTTCTTTCTTTCTTTCTTTCTTTCTTTCTTTCCTTTCTTTCTTTCCTTTCTTTCTTTCTTTGTCAGTCATGAGCAATGAGCTCAGCCAGGGCGCTGTCCCTAGCTCTTTGCTCAAGGCAGGGCTCTACCACTTGGAGCCACAACATCACTTCCGGTTTTCTGGTGGTTAATTGGATGGACTTTCCTGTCCAGGCTGGCTTTGAACCATGATCCTCAGATCTCAGCCTCCTGAGTAGCTAGAATTACAGGCATGAGCCACAGGCATCAGGCTTAGAAGGGGCATGTTCTTGGGGGCTTACCTTGTACTTACTTGGCTATTGAGATGTCTCTTCCTCCTCCACTTCCTCATCTCTTTCTCCTTTTTTTGCGGGGAGGGGGGGGGTCCGGTCGTGGGGCCTGAACTCTGGGCCTGGGCGCTGTCCCTCAGCTCTTCAGCTCAAGGCTAGTGCTCTACCACTTGAGCCACAGCGCCACTTCTGGCTTTTTTCTTTTTGCTTATGTGGTGCTGAGGAATCGAACCCAGGGCCTCATACATGCAAGGCAAGCGCTCTACCACTGAGCCACCTTCCCAGCCCCTCTTTCTCCTTTTTTTCCTTTCTCTTCATCTCCTTTCCTCCCCCTACTCTCTCTCTCTGTCTCTCTCTTTGTCTCTCTCTGTCTCTCTCTGTCTCTGTCTCTGTCTCTGTCTTCAGCTTCTTGTCTGCCATAAGGTGAGCAGCCTCTGCTACTCTCTTTCTTCCATGATGCTCTGCCTCACTATGGCCCCAGGACCAATGGAGCCACGCACTGAGGACACGCGTACCTCTGAAACCATGAGCGCAAAGAAATTATTCCTCTCTTTAGATTGTTTTCCTCAAGTTAAGTCACAGCCACGGGGATGGGTAGTACAGTAACAATATCTAAAAGTAGAAGCTGCTGCTGGTGAAATGTGGATGCATTAACCTCACAACATCATCGCGACAGTTGCTTTTTAACAACGTATTACTAGTCTCCATCCCCAGCAACCAGCCCGGCAGGGCCTGGGGCTCTGCATCTTTTCCTGCTACTTATGGCTAGTGTTTAGGTTTGTTTAATCTTCACTAATCTGGAAGCTGAGAAGTAATTTCTCCTATGGCCTTTGTTTGAATTTCGCTGAGTACACATGATGTTGAGTATGTACTCAAAAATGTCCCATATTGCTTTCTCTATGGAATGCCTGTTTGTATATTTTCCTCTTATTTTCTGCTGATTCATCTGCTCATTTGCTGGTAGTAGAAGTTCTCTTATCTGTTCTTTTCTTCCTGGTCCATGTTCCTTATTTTACTATTTAGTTGTACAAAGAGGTTGCACTTCCCTAAGTTAGGTTGTGAGTACAGGGCTTCCCATTCAATATCCCCCCTCCCTTCCTTCTCCCCCATCTTTCCCCTTCCCATCCCTCCTCTCGTTATGTAGTTCATTTTTTAGATAATATACACTGAGTACAGTGACTGCATTCACTCCTTTCCTCCCTCCATGCTTGTTTCCACTTCTGATACTCTATTGCTAAACAGCTCATTGATTACTCTATTGATAAACAGCTCATTCATTGTTCAGAGGCGTTACACCATTAGACTCCTCCCCTAAGTGTACCCTCCAGTTTGTGTGTACATCTCTAGAGCACTGTGTATATGGTCAGGCATGTTTGTATTTTAACTGTAGATCTAGCTTCCACATATGAGAGAGAACATATGCCGTTTGTCTGAACCTGACTTACTTCACTTAACATAATATTTTTCTAGGCCTATCCATTTTCCTGAAAATGACATAATATTATTCTTTCTAATGGCTGTGTAAAATTCCATTGTGTCTTGGTACCACATTTTTTTTTTGATCTATTCATCTGTTGTCGGGAATCTGGTCTGTTTCCATATCTTGGCTATTGTGACTAGTGCAGCAGTGAACATGGGTGTGTAGGTGTCTTTAACGTATCCTGGCTTGTAATGCTCTGGGTGGATCGTAGAGTAGTTCTATATTTAGTTTTTTTGAGGAATCTTTTGTTGTTCTTAATACTGATTTCTTGTAAAAACTTCTTCTAATGGGATCTCCCTTTTTTAAAAAAATCATATCTAATATATGATGGTGCTTTTATTTCCTGTTTAAGATCTCTGGATTTTTCCCTGAAAAAATAGGATCGTCTATATTTTTAAAGGTTTTAATTTTTTGTCTTTTACTCTGATGTTGTTAATCTTCTTGTAATTAGTGTGTGTAATTAGTCATGTGTGAGGGCAATATCCGGTCTCTTTTTCCTTTACTCTGGAGAGATGAACCATTGTCCCACCTTTATTAACATTTCAGTCATACACCAAGTTCCCACATGTGTTTAGGGTAAATATCCTGGGTTTTCCTTTTTTGTTTTATTGTGCAATTCGTCTACTGTCATATAAATAGTATATTCTGTCACCAGAACTTTATACAGCTTGATGTCTAGTGGGATAGTTTTCTTCCCCTTTGCCTGTCAAAGCTATTCTTAAATTATCTTGATGGTACTATGATAACAACTAACAGGTCTATGGCATAACCATACCATGGTCTAACATACAAGTGTTGCCTTCCATTCAGTCTCATGCTCTTTTATGGCTCCTAAGGAAATGTTGTACCTTATATTTTTGCTTTTACATTCATCTTGCACTACATGCTTTCACTTTCTCCCCCTTCCATCTCCTCCTCCTCCTCTTCTTCCTCCTCCTTTACCTTCTCCTCTTCTTCTTCCTCCTCCTCCTTCTTCTTCTCCTTGTCCTGAGGCTTGAACTCTGAACTCTAGGCCTAGGCACCATCCCTGACCTTTTGTGCTCAAGGTTAACACCACAGCTCCACCACAGCTCCACTTCTGGCTCTTTGAGGTTAATTAGAGATAAGAGACTCACAAACTTTCCTGCTTGGGCTGGCTTCAGCCTCCTGAATAACTAGCATTTCAGACATGAGTCACTGGTACCCAACAGTTTTGGTCTTTTATTGTTTGGGGTTTTTTTTTCCTCTCTTACTGCTTTGGCTAGAGTCTTTAGTTAGTGTTGTATCAAAACAGTAATAGTAGCATTCTGATTCTAGCTTTTGGTAGTAGAGTTTGTTGGTATTGCTTAGCAAATATGAACTAGATGGAAAGGAAATGTTTTCCCTACTTCCACAGCGCGAGTGTCTTGTATCCTACTCACTCACTGCGGCTCCAACTCCTGGAAGATCGTTTGGCTCCATGAATCTTATTCATGGTGGCTCCATGTATGTAACTGAGCACATGTACTTCCTTCAGTCGTGGGTGAGGACTCACCTAACTGCACCAACCATGTTAGTGTCTTTATTTTCCTTTTGTGTCTCTGTGAATATGAGCAATTTCATATGAGTATTAGCAAATTTGTTTTTTTTTGGGGGGGTCCAGTCATGGGGCCTGAACTCTGGGCCTGGGCGCTGTCCCTCAGCTCTTCAGCTCAAGGCTAGCGCTCTACCACTTGAGCCACAGCGCCACTTCCGGTTTTTTCTTTTTGCTTATGCGGTGCTGAGGAATTGAACCCAGGGCCTCATGCATACAAGGCAAGCGCTTTACCACTGAGCCACCTTCCCAACCCCAGAAATTTTTTTTTTTTAAATACACATTGTACACTCCTCTGCTGTAACCCTTCCAACTGCTTCCTGGTTGTTTGAAAATAAAATCCAAACGTTTTTCCCAGAGCCCTCCATTCTGTCTAAGATCAAGTGGCTGCCACCAGGAGCCAATGGCCTTACCACTCTCGTCTGGCCCAGTGTGTGCCAGTCCTAGCAGTGCCCTGTCTGTCCCTGGGCATGAAATGCATGGCCCTCCCCCATACCTTTCTCACTCCTCCTCCTGCAGGGAGCCACCCACCAGCCCCTCTCCGCCAGGGCCCCGACCTCCCACCTCTCAGGCCTCTGCCTATCCTCCTTACTGAGACTCATGTCTTCATGCACCCGCCACTGCATTGCATGTCACTGTGGGTCCCCCTCAGCCCACAGACAGCAAGCCTCATCCCCCAGATTGGGGAAATTCCTGGGTAAGCATTAAGTGCCTGTAAATATTGTGGAACCACTGAGCTGGCATCCCACTCCCATCCACGGTCCCTCCATCCCCCTTTTTGTTTCCTTTCTATTCTATAGTTTGATTTCTAGTGTCTGTGTGTGAATGCGTATTAATGCACCTACTCATGTTTCTGACAAGTGTTTCCCCCCACTGTTCTTAAATCATTTTATGGTCTTTTTAATGAAGCGCCCACTTTTATGTGGACAGCTTTGCTGTTCTTTCCTGTGTCCTCTCCACTCAGCAGCTAATGATTCCATTAATCCTCTTGCGATGGTTTTGAAGGTTTCCTTTTCCATACTGAACTCTTTAATCCATCTGTAATTGGTCTGTGGTAAGGTGGGAGGTGAAGATCACTTTTGTCTTCCCCCAATTAACCAGTTTTCCCAAATGCCTTGCACACAATAATTCTTCCTTTTCCACAAACTCTCATAGATGAAATGTTCATGCAGTCTGGGGTTTATATCTGGGCAATGTAAGCTATCCATTATCTAATGTAATCTTGCAAACATGAGCCCTGCAGCTTTAAATGTGGATGAATTTTAAGTCCTGGGTCTATGAATCTGTGACTTGAGGCTAGTCCTCAGCGTCTCTAACTATTTCCTCATCTGTAAAATGTAGATAACAAGCTGAGTGCTGGTAGCTCACCCCTGGAATCCTAGCTACTCAAGAAGCTGAGATGTGAAGGTGACAGTTTGAAGCCAGGCCAGACAGCAAAGTCCATAAAATGAGACTCTAATCTATTAACAATCAAAAACCAGATGTGGAGCTGTGGATCAAGTGGTAGAGTGTCAGCCTTGAGCAAAAAAGTTCAGGGACAGTGTCCAGCCCTTGAGTTCAGGCCCTAGGAGACACACACACCACCACCACCACCACCACCACCACCACCACCACCAACAACAACAACAACAACAACAACAACAACAAAAATACAAAGTTTTCACTTTGTAGGGCCATTTTGTTAATTGTGTATGGCTGAGTGTAATACCCACCTCCTAGAGGCTCATGGCTGGTCACGTGACCTTTGGTGTGTATGCATGGGCCGTCCTACTGCACAGAAGACAGTGTAGCTGTCAGCCCCTGTGACACTGCATTTGCCAGTGACAGCGGTGACTGGTGTGCAGGCTCCACAGCGGCTGTGTGGGCATCACCTCCTGGGAACCAGGGCACTACCGCCCACCCAAGTCATCGCCAGCGCCCATCGCATCACATCTAGACGGACAGGCAACCTCCTGACTATCAGTGTGACGCTGTAAGGTGAGGCAGGAAGACAAATCCACCCTCACCACTATTCATGAAAGCATGACCTTTCTAAATCCCCAGTGAGACATCTCTCGGCTAAAGATGGGCTCTCACCCCTCTTTTGGTAACTTGTAGCTTTCAAAATGGGGAAATATGAAAATTACTTGGGAGAAGATTTTAGCTGTCTCCAGGGAAAGTGGAAATCCACCTCAACACTGTCATAAACAGGTTTGAATACTGAATAATCTAAAGTTCGGAAGAGATAACCATGTGTGTGTGTGTTACATGGAGGCTTTGGAGTCACAGGAAGGTGGACGTTCTCGGCTCTGGCTGCCCGTGTGTACCCATGTGACAGGGAACTGCCTGATCAGTCCAGCTGGAGTGTGTGTGTGTGCATGTGCATGCACGTGTGCACACAAGTCCTGGGACTTGAATTCAGGGCCTGGTGCTGTTCCTGAGTTTGCTCTACCATATGAGCCACAGCTCCATTTCCAGCTTTTTGGTGGTCAATTAAAAGTCAGAGTCTCACAGACTTTCCTGCCCAGGCTGGCTTTGAGCCATGATCCTTGTATCTCAGCTTCCTGTTCTCTAGAAACATGAGCCCCATGTCATGAGCCACGGGCACCTGGCTCTGCCTGGATCTTTACCCCGCGTGGGGAGTCTCTGCAAGAAGGCGGGAGGAGACACGTTTGGGCCTAACTTTTTACCTTCATTTTCCTATGCTCCCGCTTCCTGTCAGCTCTTGAAACAATCCACCAGGCTCTCTGGTCAAGTCTGCTGGAGGAACTAGGCAGAGATTAGGAGCAATGCAATCTTTTCTGGCAGGAGACCCCACTCTTCATAATTTAACAGTGCCTGCTATGGGGACAGCCTGATTTCTGGCTCGGTACCACACGGGGTCCAGGGAGCCCCCTCCCAACTGGAGTCTAAGATGCCAGCGTGGATGGTAGCGTTCACACGGGTCACGCGGGCAGTTAATTTTCAGGGGGTTGAGATGGCTGGACATCATCCCACCACAGCAAGTACCAGCCCCACCAGCCCTTCCTTGGGCTCCTGGAGAGCATCTGCACAAGGACAGCATGAAAGGCATGGTCTTGAAGGCAGCAAGACACACCTGGACAGAGCAGGAGGAAGGGCTCCCCGGGGCCTGCTGAGCCCCACGCTGAGAGCACAGCTCCACCCAAGAAGAGCAGAGAACTATGGGGTGGGAGAGAGCCGAGCCCTGGTTTCTGCCGGCACCGTGCAGAGCAGCCAGCACGTGGGGGTGTAACCACAGAGGCAGGCCCCGCCGCCGTGCTGGGAACTGGGGTGTCCAGGTCACCACAGCAGCCTTTGTTTCAAGTCAGCCCAGTGACTGCTGATGGGGAGACTGAGGCCGGGAGAGTTCACTGACTGAGGATTGAACTCAGGGGGTCTGAGCCCAAAGCTTTGGGCTAAGGCACTGAGTGGACCAATGTGTGTGGCCCTCAGAGAACAGTGGGTGATGGAGGTCAGGGGAGGGGGGGGATCTTCCTCAGAGCACCCCCCCCCACAGTCTTCTCTGCTCCCGGCCTTGTAAGATTTGCCCAATGTCAAAGAAAGATGATACCCCTGACGGCATTTACCGCTCTACACCATCAAGCGTGTGCCAAGCCCAGCGCCCCTCCCCCCAGCTGTTCAGGAGGCTGAGATCTGAGGATGGTTCAAGCCAACCTAGGCAGGAACAGTCCCTCAGAGTCTTATCTCCAAGGAACCATCAAGAAGCCAGAAGTGGAGTTGTGGCTCACATGGTAGAGTGGCCAGCCTAGAGCAAAAAGACTGAGGGGACAAAGGCCCAGGCCCTGAGTTCAAGCCTCAGTAGCAGCCACACACGTTCCAGGCTCTTCCTCCACTTCCCACCCCGTCCTCCGTAGACCAGAGCTCTGCCCTGGCCACCGCCAGGACTGAGTTGATGCCAGCTGCACCCCCGAGCGCCAGGCCCGTGGAGGAGGCCGGCCAGGCTTTGGGGGAACCCCCAGGCCTGCGCAGGTCCCCTGGCCCGCGGGACAGCCCCTCCTGCGGAAAGGAAGCCTCCCCCCCCGCCCCGCCCCGCAAGGAGCGGGCCTCTGGTTTCTGCTCCCGCCCGAGGCCCGCGCTGCCACGCGCGCGCGCGCACGGTGGACAGGTGCGCGGCGGCCCCGCGGGCGCTGCCCCGGCCGGGATCGCGCCCCACCCCCACCCCGTGCCCGAGGTCGGTCGGGCCCGGCCCGCCCTTCCCCCTTTCCGTCCAGGGCCGCGCGGAGCCCGGCCTTTGTTATTCAGAGCCCGGGCCGCTCCCTCGCTGGGGTCAGGCGGCCACTTCCAAACGCCCCTGGCCGTCGGCTCCCCGCGCCGGGCCGAGCCAGGTGCGCGCGGCGAAGCCGGGTCGCGGGCGGCCCGCGGGGAGGGCGGGGGCCGCGGCTCCGAGGGGGCGGCCCGGGCGGCCGGGCTCCGCGCTGCGTCGCCGCGTCTGCGCCTTTGTCATGCGCCAGCCCGGGGGCCCGGGCCCTTTAAGACCGCCGCGGCCACACCAGAGGCGCGGCCGGCATGACAAAGGCCGGCCCCGCGGCGGGAAGCGGGGCGGCCCGGGCCACCGCGGGGCCTGCGGACGCCCCTCCCGGCCCCGCGCCCCGGGGCCCTCACCGCGAGGCGGGGACCCCCCCAACCCCCGGCTTCTCTCCGGCGAGGCCCACGGGGCGCTCGACGGCTGCCAGCCCGGCGCGGCTGGAGGGGGGAGCGGGCACGCGGTGCTGCGGTCGGCAACGGAGGGGGTGCGGGGTGCGGGGGAACCGGCGGGGGGGTGGTCTGGGAGTCGACAGGACACCGAACCCCAAGCCTGCGCGTCGAGGCAGGGAGCAGCTCCGGGCGGGAGCGGGGCCGCGCGGCCCGCGGCCAGGGCTCATCCCGGGCCCCAGCGGCCAGGCGGGGCCCCGGAGCGGGGCGGGGAGCCGGGCGCCGACCGGTGTCCCCCCTCCCGGGTGCGTGGCCCGCGGTGCGCGCCCCGGGATGCGGCGTCCACGGTGACCGGCGCTCGGCCTGCGGGGTCGAACCCCTGGCTACGGCGGATCCAGGGCGTGGGGAACCCCTGGGAGCTGCGGGAGGGGCTCGCGCGGCCACGCACCCACCGGGCTCACGCGGGGCGCGCACGCGCACTGGCGTCTTCCACGCAACCCCCTGCTGCTCGCGGAGACAACCCCGTGGGGAAGGGAGGCGCGCCCCAGGCATTCAGCGCCCCCCCCCACACGCTGGCTGGAAATGTGGGCATCCAGGGGGCTGTGCCCCACAGCGGCCCCTGCGCCCCACACGCCCAGTCCAGCAGGCCCAGGGCTTCCCGGGAGCGTTCGCACTCGTGGGCCGGGGCCACGATTACCCACCGCAGGCCTGGAGTTCCAGCCTCCCAGATGGGCGCCAAGATGGCAGGGCCGCACCTCTGGCAGTAGACGGGGACCCAAAGCACCGCCCGGCCTTTCCCCCAGAGGAAGCCATGGAGTGTGGAAGTCAGTTTAGGTCTTCACTTCTAAACTGTTCAAATAGGCAATCAACTTTTATGATGTAATTTATAATTTACACGGGTTGTCTTCATACATATGGTGTTGCTTTTGTGTGTCGGAACTTCAGGTGCTTTATTACTCTGAAGGTGTGATTTGTATTCATGTTTGGTTACCAAGATCATATTTCTCTTGTTTACACCATAAGGGATCCAAATGGAGATGGATGCCACCTCCCCTTGTCCGGGCCATCAGGCTGGCTGCCCTCGCTTGGGAGAGGGGGGCACTCAGGTGTGCTAAACCTTCAGGGAAGTCCTAGGCACACCTGAAGGTCAGAGTAGGCCACCTGCTCCTGCTGTGCACACCTGGGCAGAGGCCCCGAGTCTTCAGGGACAGAAAGAGGTGTGCAGTCACCCAGCCAAAGGCCACAGCCCATAAGAACAGGCTTCTGGATCATGTGGTAGCCTGTGTCCCGCAGGCAGAAGGCTTGAAGGCCAGCTCAGTTACCAGGCTGCCAAGTATGCCACAGCGACTCCAGACAGCCTTAGGGAGGTTGGAAGATCCGGAGGCCAGACCTCGGTAGCCAGACCCTGGAGCCAGAAGGCCCCGGGGGCTTTCAGCAGAGGGTGTGCCAAGCCGACTGCCTGGTGGTTTGCTGTGACTGGTCCTAGGGCAGAAGCTGCCCTGTGTGAGGCTTGCAGACACTGATCAAATAATTAAGCCAATTAAGCTCCAACAAACAGAAAGGAGGGAGCAAGCGCTGACTTTCACCCAGAAAAAGGTCATCTTGCAAGGCAGGACACAAAATGACCCAAAGAGTCAGGGTGGACCTGGGAGACAAACCTCTACTGAGGAGGAGCCTGGGGGGCACCCCACCCCATTTAGCTGAGGGTGGTTGAAAAAGAACCCTTCTGGAGGCAGAAGGGTGTGTGTGTGTGTGAGAGAGAGAGAGAGAGACAGAGACAGAGACAAACAGAGAGGGGGGGGAGCACAAAATCTAGAAAATTCCAGCGAAGGACCATCCCAGAGGCCGGGCCTTTTGCTGGAATGCAAGTCCCCACCTTCCCGGGAATATGGAGGAGATGGCTGCAGAAGATCCCAAGGCAGCTTTTCAAAGTGCTCTCTGCTTCATACAGGGGCAGAGCAAGGGTTCTAGGACAGTGAGGGCAGGGTTGCAGGACTGGAGGCTGACCCTGGGGTGGGGTGTGTGAGTGGGGGGATCAGTGGACCTGGGGTCCGGGGAGCCCCCAGGCATACCACTGCACAGCTAGGGGCATAGGTCCTCAGCTCCTGAGCGTAATTATTTGATCTGCAGATGTAAGTGGAATTTATTGTAACAACAAATATAGTGATGTCAAAACCCAACCTTGGATTAAAGCCGGCAGCCAAAGGGGAAGTGTATTAATTTCCAACAGCATCTCAGGCCAGAGCCTATTAGAACAAGCTATTCTTCAGGCCCCCCCATCAGAATTAATCATTGGGAGTTAATTTGAAGCTCAGACAAGTTGCTGTTAATTTAGTGCAGGGAGGACGGGATGGAATAAAAAGCGGAGGTGCTGGCCGAGCCTCGTGGGTCTCATTAATCAGCCAGCTGAGACGGCCTGGCTTGATTACAATTTGCAAAAAAATTCATTAGGGCCCGGGCGATTGACAATTTTTCTCTCTGCCTGTGATGTGACTCATTAGGCAGCCAAATGAAAGCCATGATGACGGCCATGATGACAGCGGCCATCAAGCTCTGCTTGTTTATCTTCCTCCCCTCGGCCTGTCTCCTGGCCAGCCCGGCTTCGGCCTTGCTGCCTGGCTCTGGGTGCTAGGTCGCTCAGAGGTTGAGGAGGGAGGGGGACACTGCCCCTAGAGGGCCCCAGGGTGGCCGGATGTCCCACTCTTCTTGGGGTGATTCTAAAGTACAAGAGGCGTGGTTGGGAATGGCCCGGGAGCTTCGGCCCTCGAGTTGGGGGTGGTGGGGTGGTGTCTTTGGCCAACCCGAATTCCGCAGGAGTTTGGCTTTCTCTTGGTTTCGTGCACCCAAGGCTTGGCTGGGAGAACGGGGCGGGGGCGCGCCTGGGCTGCCATTCACCTCTATCCTGGGCTGCAGAAAGGACACCCCCCAGGAAACGGGGAGACACTGTGGAATCTTCCCGGAGTGCTGGATTCTAAGCCCACGGTGGGTGCCTGCCCCAGACCCGAGTACTAGTGGGTCAGGAAAGCCGCAGCTCCCCCCCCTCCCCGTCTTGGGGACGGGATTCTGAGCCGTGGCCACCGTCCCACTGGGGGTGCCGAAGCGGCCCAGGCACGGCCTGGATCCCAGCGTCTGTTTGGGGTGAGGGAGTGGAGGCTGGTCTGGATGCAGAGGCATGGGTCCGCGGCCAGCGGGGGCCTTCCCAGGGCAGATGGCAGGCACGAGGGCACGATCGGGGCAGCAGCTTTGGAGGCCAACACTGGGGCGCCCCGCGACCCAGGTGCATGGCGCGCGCGCAGTGGAGGCGACAGGCAGCCGTTGCGTCTCGGTCTCGCGCGCTCAAACCCCAGCCCGGGGCTCGGCCGACGCAGACACGTTTGGGAGCAAGGGAACCCGCGGCCTGGCGTCGCTCGGGGCCTGCGGGGTGGGCGAGGCCGCGGTGCCCGCGTGCCCCGCGCGGAGAGGTGGCGAGCCACATCCCCGCTCGTCCCGACCCCCGGCGCCGCCGGCCCCCCTTCCGGGGCCAACACCAGGGCCGCCGCGGGCGGGCCAGCTCCCGGCCTCTCCTCCCTCCGCTGAGCGGGCTGGTTTCGGGAAGCTTCTCTGCTGGCGCTGATTTGGCGGCCCGAGGGGTTCTGACACCGGATCACCCTCCACCATTCCGGGGTCGCCGGTCCCGAGACCTCTCTGGGCGCCGGGGGTGGTGGCTCCCAGGGAAGTGCGGAAGGGCTTGGGGAGCCAGGCGCGGCGCTCGCGCTCCCGAGGCTTCGGACCCCAGCGGGTCGAGCCTCTAGCCCGCCGGCTTTCCCCTCCTCTTCCCCTTTGTGGTGCCCCCAGAGTGGGGTGGTGGTCGGGGCCCGCCCCTCTCCGACCCCGCCCGCAGGGGGAGGCGCCTGGCCGGCTGGAGCTCTCCGCCTGTCCAGGCCTGGGCGCCCAGCGCGGCCCGCCGACCGGCCAGCCTGCCAGGAAGCGGGGCTTGGCAGGCTGTGTCCCTGCCCCGGTCGGAAGATAACGCCCGCTTGGAACCTCAGCCCCGCGGGCCGGCGAGCGCCGCTGCTTGGGTCTGGGGAGAAGCCTTCCTGGCCGGCCCGCAGCGGATGGAGAGTGTGCGCCGCGTCGGCACCGGCTGTCCCGCCTCTGGGAACCGCCTTCTGTCCTAGCCGAAGTTTGCCTGCTGGCCAGGTACAGAGGAGACCGTGCAAAAGGGAGCGATGGTTCCAGTCCTAGGATTTAAACTACACTTCCTTACACCGTGACCCTATGGGAACGACTACGCTCCAACACAGAACCTATTGCAGTGTTCCAGCCATCTGGAGACCGGCCTCCACGTCCGAGGCTTTTCCAGAACTGGTCCCAAGCCAGGTCCCTCCGCCACGCCCTGGCCGGTCCTCCAAACTGGGCAAATTCTAGACACACTTAGGACGCCTGGGGATGGATCTTTTTTTTTTCCTTGCTCTTTTTTTATTATTATTCACAAGACTGAGATTGTTTAAATGTATAACTTATCTGAACAAAAGCTACATTGAAATAAATTAAACACAACAGAAAGGCGCGTCAGGTATGGCTCCGATGGGATGTGCCACCCCAGGACAGAAAGCCAGGCAAAAGCAAAACAAAGCAAATTTCCAAGCTGCCCAACCACGTCTGCTTTGCGATCAACTCAAAAAGGCCAGAATAAAAAATTAAAAAAAAATCAGTGAGAACCCTAGGGTCCGTTCCTGTGTTTCATGATTACCTTGGGAAATGCATGGGAAGGTGGCTGCTAAGCACCGTGCTGGTGCCAGAGCAGCAGCAGCAGCAGCAGCAGCAGCAGCAGCAGCAGCAGGTTTGTCTGGGTCTGGCATGTAAGGGGAGGGCATAACTGGGTAAGCTGTCCTCTAACTTTCAAAATACTGCGGCTGAGATCCAGTCTATATAGATATCTATGTACAAAGTAGGGTAGTATAATAAATATTTAGTGTATCTTCAGGTGTGGCTGTAGCCCCTTTCCAAAGCAGTCTTTCAAGCCTGGGTAGAGAATATATTCTCAATTTTCTTGGTCTGTCCGCCTCTGGGATGTGACTGAGGTTCGGCTTCCGCCCGTGGAGTCGGCCGTGGGTTCCCCTCGGGTGCTTCTCCCCGGAGGGCGGAAGGGCCCTCAGGGCCGGGCCTGCTCCAGCTGCTGGTGCTGACTTCTGATGGCGAACCTGCTGACGTGCACGGGGATGGGGACCACGATCTTGGGGTTCCGCGAGGGTTCCCCGGTCTTGGAGTTAGCATTGCCTGCCTTCACCCGTTTCCACTTGGCCCGGCGGTTCTGGAACCAGATTTTCACCTGCACCTCGCTGAGTTTGAGCGCGTGCGCGATCTGCGAGCGCTCGGTCAGGGACAGGTACTTTTTGCAGTGGAACTCCTTCTCCAGCTCCAGCAGCTGCTCGCTGGTGAAGGCCGTGCGCCGCCGCCGGTTCTTGCCCGTGGACGTGGTGCTGCCCGCCGCGCCGCCGCCGCTCGGCGGGGTCTCCTCCAGCGCGTGGCCGGGGTCTTCCTCCTTGTGCGCCGCCTGGCCGGTCAGATTGTCATCCGAGCTGTAGTCCACATCGCTCTCCAAGGAGAAGCTCTCCTCCTTGTTCTTCGGGTCGTCTTCCGCCTTGGACTCGTCTTTCCCGTGCCCTCGGACAGCCCCGACTGAAAGCAAAACCAAACGGCGTTTTATTACGTTTCTCACGGGGCTTCCTCACCCCGCCCGCCGGCCTCGGCTGCTCCCCCCGCACTTAGCGGATTGTCTTTCTATGACATTAACACATGGCGATTTCCTGGCCTTTGAGGGGCCTGGGGGGGGGGGAGGGAGGAGAGCGAGCGTGAGAAAGCTCAAAGGAGAGGAGGGGACCGGACGGGCGACGACCCTTTGCCCACAACCATCACTCAAGGCGCCGCCATGCCTCCCGGCCTCCGGCAGCTCCCGGGCAAAGCAGCAGGCCGGTCGAGGCCCGAGAGGGCGTCCCCATTGTCCCCGGGGGCGCGGGACGGGGGGGGGGTGATTGGCTGGGTGACATGGGAGTTCTGCCCCCCACCCTTTAGCCGGGCAAAGGCAGCGAGCCTTCATCTCCTCGCGACCGAAAGAGGGGTTCCGGGGCGCGCAGGCCGGGAGGCGCGTTTGGTGATGTTAGTGGCAGGAACGATCGCAGCCTCAGAAGTTCCTGCCAAACCACACGCGCGCGCACACGCACATATACACACGCGCACACACGCGCGCGCGCACACACACACACATACACACACAGCACCGCCTCTCCAGAATCTGGTTCTCTCCTGCACAAACCCATCGGAGACGCATTTAAGTTTGGACACCCGGCTGAGCCCCAACAGGCCTCCCCGAGGGCTGCCCTGGGGGGGGGGTCCAGGTCCCAGCGGAGAGAGGAAGAGGTAGAAGCTGCGGGGTGGGGGGGTGGATTGGGACAAACGAGCCGCCGGATACGTGGTCCAGAGCAGCAGCTGGCGGTGTGGGGGGGGGGGTGCTGACACCCAACCCCGGCCCTGGGACCCCTCCGCGACCCCCCCAGGCCCTCCGGCCCCTCAGTTGTCCCCGCGGGAAGCCGGAGCCGGCCCGCCCCCACCCCTCCCGTTCCCGCGCCCCGGCTGCGCGCCGCCGACTCACCGAGCGACGCCTGCACGGCCTCGGCGGCGGCGGAGAAGGCGAGCAGCGAGCCCTCCTTGGCCAGGAAGCCTTTGCCTTCTTCCGCGTCCGCTGGCAGCGTCTCCGCCTTGTCGAAGTTGCCGCCGCCGGGCAGCGGCTGCGGAGCGAACTTGCGGGCGGCCGCCGCCTCCTGGTGCTGCTGGGGCGACGCGGAGAAGCCGCCCGGCAGCGTGGCCATGAGGGTGGAGGTGAGCGCCATGCCCTGCGCCAGGCTGGAGCAGAAGCCGGTGGGCAGGCTGGGGATCTGGTGGTGCGGGTGCGCGGGCGGGAGCGCGGGCTGCAGCGCGGCCTGGGGCAGCGCGGGCGGCGGCGGCGGCGGCGGCGGCAGCACCACCGGCCGGTAGGGCATGAACATGGGGTAGCCGGTGTAGACGAAATGGCCGGGGCTGGGCTGCGGCGGGCTGCCGATCAGCGAGTCTATGCTAAAGGCGGTACTGCTCCCCAGCGGGCGCTGCATCATCATCAGCGACGGCGGGAACGCTGCGCTCATAGACGCGCTCGGGAGAGGCCGGGAGAGGCGAGAAGTCCCCGCGCCGCGCCGCCGCCGCCGCCGCCGCCGCCGGGAAGCCCGCCGGACGCCGCGAGCGCCGGGCCGAGGCCGAGCACGATCCGGAGCCTCGGGGCTTCCTCCCCTCAGTCCTGAGCTCGAGGCATGCCCGGTGGGGCGTGGATGCGGGCGGTGCGCCGCGGAGCGGACGGGGCCCCCGGGGCCCCCGCGGGGTCGCCGGAGCCGCGGCCCCGCTGCTGGCCCCGTCGGAGCCCGTGCGCGCGGCGTCAGTGGCTCTCGGCCCGGCTCGCGGCAGCTCCTGCGCTCGTCGGTCGTCCGTCGCCTCCCGCGGGCCGCTGGGGAGCGCGCGAGGCCAGCGCACTCGTCTCCGGCGGGCGCCGCCAGCACCTTTAAATCGCGCTCTCTTTCTCATTCACATTTTGCCTGCTGCACGGCCCAGCTCGTCTCACGTGGGGCCGCCCGTCGCCAGCCATTGGCTGCCGCGTGCGGGGCGGGGCGGGGCCGGGGCCCGCCCCCAGCCCGGCGATGTGGTGGGAGTGGGCTGCGGGCGCCACCGTCGGAGCGCACAGGCCTCGGGGGTCGGGCGCTGGGACGCAGCAGAGCCAACTTGAGGGGAGCCGTCGCCACCTCCCAGGCTTAGCGCCCGCGGCCGCCCGCGGCCTCGGGAGCACTCGCGCGCCAGCTGGCAGGCGTCTTACTCGTTTTGTATTTGCTCCGAGCTGAGCCTGACCCGGGCTCGCCGGAGCGCTGGGCACCGAGACCGGGGTTCCGGCCAGGTTCCCGGGAGGGGAGCCGGGTCCTGCCCGGCCCGGCCGGCCCGCGGGCGCAGGCCGGAGCTGTCAACCCCGGCCCGTCCCCAGCCTGCTTGGCTGCGCCCGCCCCCCGCCGCCTCCCCACCGCACTGCAGGCGGGGCGCGGGACGTGCTGCCCACACACTCCCATTTCCGAGCCGGGCCTTCCCGCGTGCGGCCCCCTCTCGGTTTCCTGACATTCTCCGTCAGCGCACCTGTTTACCCACGTTGCCAGCGCACACCGAAACCACCGCCCGATGGTGACGGTCCTAAAGCGCCCGTCGCCCGCTCGGTCCCGGGGCCTCCGGAGGGTGGCTCGTAAGCCGATCCGACGACGCTTGACGCCGTGTGCTCAAATAAAAAGCTGCGTCGTGTACATGGGTGCTAATTAAGCACCGGGAGGCGGGCGAGCGCTTCGCCCCGCGCCGCGGCTCCGCCGAGGACTCGAGGGCGCGCGCGGCTCCACTTTGCACACCGCAGGACGGAGCAGATCCCCGCAAGGTATTTCCTACCCTGCTCCCGCCCGGGGTGCAGAGCCCCGACCGGGGAAGTGAGGGAGCTCGGGGAGGGGGGGAGGGCCGGGGGCGGGAAAGCGAGGTGAGGCGGCGGATCCCCGCTTCCCGTTAGGATTAACTTTCAGCTCCCGCGTTGCTGGTGGAGAAGGCGGTGTGCGCGGAGCGCGCCGGAGCGCGCGGGGCTGGCACGCGCCCCGGGCCCGGGCTCGGAGACCCCCCCCCCCCACGCCAGACCGGCCGACAGCGCCCGGACCGGGAGAAGGAGAGAGGACGGACGGCCTGGTTACCTCGGCCATTAAAAACCAGCTCACGCCCATGAAGGAGCTCGCGGTCGGGGCGTTGGTCCGTGTTGGACGTGTGTTCTGTGTCACCGACAAGCACATTTAATTGGGAGATAAAGACACATCGATCTTTATGAATGCATCGACCCGAGTCTTTGAAGTTCTTCTTTCTCGCTCTTTGCTCTTTCGCTCGCTCTAACCCCCGGACCCCCCGGGGTGGAGGGATGTCTTAATCCCAGAGCACTTTCTGGGCCGGGAATCGGGCTGGAGACCCGGAGCCCGAGGTGCGGCCCCCGGGGAGGAGCGGGAAGCGAGCGTCCGGGGCGCCGGGGCGGGGGGCGCAGGGAAGCCTCGCCGGCCCGCCGGCCTGCCTCCCTCCTCCCTCCTCCCTCCTCCCAGCCTCTTCTCCCTCCCCTCCGTCACGGACAAAGACGTCTGCGGCGCGTTCCCCCACTCCAAGCTGCCGTAATAGCTCGGGCAGCAGGCGGTGTGAAAGGAATTCATTAGGACGCTGCCTGGATGGCTTTCACTCGCTCCCGCCCAGACCTCGAGGTGGCTCGGGCGGTCCCCATTGAGATCCGTGGGGAAGGAGGGGTCCGTGGGTTCCCCCGAGCTCTGCCCCACCCCGGCTCTGCCCTCTTACAAAAGAGGGGAAGGAGGGGAAGGGGCCGAAGACCGGGGCAGAGGCTGATTTCTTCACGAGCTCCACAGACACCCCCTCTCGTCAGGAGACAGTCACGACGAGCATCTCCGGTGCAGGACTTTGCCCCCCCCCCCACTCCAGTACCCAGAGCAAACCCCTCTGCGATTTCCACTGACAGCCGGGGACCCTTCCCGCAGCCTCTGCCCGGGCTGGGTTTCCTTTTCCTCCTTTTCCCTGGGTCCACTTTATATTACCTCGAAAGTGTTATTCTAGGGACGCCCTCAGAGAGGCAGATTCTTCTGATTTTATTTTATTTTTTGCAGTTCTGCATTTAAAGTTCAGCAAGGAGGTTTAGTTCGGTGAGTTATAGCTACACTTGAAACAATTTGATGGCAGGTTCTTTGCACCCATAAATTGCCATGAAAACTATTGACTGCAAGGGTTATAACACTAATCTTCTTTTATTAGTGAGTTCGGATAATTTTCATCAATATGAATTTTATTTACTGGTGTGCTTTTCTCAGATGCAATGTAGTAGTGTTCTCCCACCTAATGCTTAACTGCTTAGAAAACGACTGCTCCCGTCATAAAAGGACCCGTGTCTTTCGCGGTGATTAACAAGGCTCATTCTAGGCATCTCGGCTACCTGCAAAGTTTTCAGAGCGCGGGGACTGCGAATGGCAAAGCCTTTACGGAGACTTCGGCTCTGCCGAGAGATTTATGAGCAGGGAGCGACAGGTTTAGCACATCTTTCCGAAGCCTAACCTGCTCATCTTCCAACTTCTGAGTCGAGGGTGGCTGCCCTCCAAGCTGGGTATGCAGGAAAACCACCCACACAGAGCTTTGCATCTTTGCTTTATGAGCCCCTCCCACTCCCATTAAGAAGGAAGCAGATGCAGGGGTGGGAAGGGAGAGGGGCTTTCTCTACTCCCTGTAACTTCTGCAAACTTTTTTCTTTCCCGGGCAGTCACCGTCCCAATGAAGATAACCCAACCCCAGGGCACTTTAATATCGCCAAGCAAGTGTCAGGATGGAGGATTAAGCCACTTAAATAAGTAGTTTAGCCGTTTGATAGAAGTGGTGGTGCTGATTAAGTTGACTCCATCCTTCGGAGCAGTCCTGGTGCCCTGTGCGTGTAGGCGGGTAAAGGTTGAATGCAAAACAGAAAGTACACAAGGAAATGAATGTTTATTCTAAGGCTGGCCAGAGGACTAAGTAGGCACCGCCTTGCATTTTGCAGGGGTGGGGGAGGGGGGGCTGTGTGGGTGCTGGATGCTGAGTGAGGTCTGCGTGCGGGTTTTACTGCCTGAGCTCTCCTGACAGCCGCCCAAAGCCTGGCAAAGGCTGGCTTCTCCCACCACCGGGTTGTTTTAATTTAGGGAGAGTTTGAACGGCAGATCACTTGGTCATTCCACAGTTCTTGCTCCTGGCAGTCGTTGGAAAATAACTTGGGATGGGTTTTGTTTATGAGAAGGCAATTGGGATTCACACTTAGCTAACCCAGAACAGTGCTCCCTACCCAAGACGTACTTACAAAGAGGTGCTTGTGTAAAAGCCCCCATCAGACACACCAATTTGCAGGCAGTAGAAAGCACTGAAGCCTCATCTTTTTAAACTATTTTATTCAACTTTTTTTTTTTTTAAATCTGAAAGCCCAAAATAGACTCCATGTGGTTCTGAGTGAAGTCAGTCCTGGGCTGGCTTTGAAATCGCTCCTGCAATTATGTAAAAGAGCCATTCACCAACAAGACAGAATTAAAAGGGATCTCACCCGCTTCCCTTCCCTTGCCAACCTCTCCTGTTTGGCTTTTCAAAGCACTTCCAACACGATGTCTTTCTCCAGGACAAAAGACAGAATAAAAAAAGTCCCCAAACTTGTAAATTGAACGTCAAGGGAACTTTAAACAATTTAAAGCCCATAAATAATGATAAAGGGAACTGGCGAAAAAGGCAAACCCATTCAATTAATAGAGTTTCCCAAGCAAAGATCAAGTGGTGTATAAAATGAAAGTCTTTGGTTTCTTTATTCGGCTTTTTGACCATGCAGAAAGCAGGAGGGGAGGGGGCCGAAGGCGCCCAGGAGAAGAAACACTTTGTGAGGCTGTGTGTGCCTGCCATGTTCTTATGTGGAAACTTTCCTTTCTGCCTCCCGCTCTCCAAGTAGCAGAAACACACACAAAACAACTGTAATCCAGAAACTTCCAGTAGGGATTTTTTTTTTTTTACATTTTCTCGGGGGAGTGAAAAAATATGTTCCTCAGGGCTGAAGCTGGGAAGTGTGACCCTCCACACCTGCTCGAGCTCGACCCCTCCCCTTTCCTCGCTCTCGGAGGAAGCCACGGTCTCCTGGCCCCATGGACTCGGACGGCCGCGTGATCTTGCTCACCATGAAGACACCAGGACCGTGGCTGCTGCACGGCGGCGCACGCAGGAGCTCTCAGCTTTCCCACACTCCCGCATCCCTAGGGTGGGGACTCAGGCGTCGGAAGGCCCAGGCTGAGGTCTTATTGTTTTGCAGAGTGGGCCTCACGATTGAGACTGGGGATTGAGACTGGAGAGGTCGCGACAGCCGGGAGATAACCAGCCTTCCTCCCGGAAACCCAACTCCACCACCCGCACGGCATCAACGGAGGAGCAGCCTAGCAGAGGAGGAAGATTGTGTGTGTGTGTGTGGGGGGGTGATCGCCCACCCAAGGACAAGAGTCCTCAGAAGCCGGCCTGCCTGGGGGGATTCCTCTTCGTGGTGGTGGCCTGGGGTGGGGGTGAGCAGGCAGCAAGATGCCTGCAGAAGCCCACGCTCTGGCGGAGTGATGCTCCGCGAGCTGCCTTCGCCTTGGCCTCACAGCGGGGAGGTCAGCCGGGGAGGACAGCTGGGGGGGGGGCGGTGTGGCTCTGCACAGCCCAGATCCCCGAGCACTCCGGAGGCCGCAGGGTGGGCCCGCACTCTCACCTGGCCATCTTCTCTCCAGGATTCCCTCAGCCCCACCTTTCAGAAGCTCGGAACACCCCCAGCGCCGCCAGGAGCCCGGCTTTCATCTCCTGCACAGCAGGCTTTGTTTGCGGGACTTCACAGAGATGCTAATTCCCGGACCCCAGGAATGGAGCCCTGGGAAGGGAGCACAGGGCATGGTGGGGTGAGAGGCCGTGGTGGCCCCAGTTAGAGGTTCTGAGGACTATGCAGGCTCTAGGCTGTGTGGCAGCCCTTCTGGGGAGCTGGAGTCAGCTACGGTGCCAGCACTCAAATCTGCTGATCTTATCCTGGAATTCTTAGCCTGGAAGGCAGCAAGCAGATGGCGACGGA
This sequence comes from Dipodomys merriami, assembly GCF_024711535.1. Lineage (NCBI taxonomy): Eukaryota > Metazoa > Chordata > Mammalia > Rodentia > Heteromyidae > Dipodomys > Dipodomys merriami. The sequence continues at coordinate 3,623,066 of NW_027202270.1, read as the reverse complement.
CCTGGACGCAGCCTGCATCCAGTGCGAGGTAAAGGAAGACGCCAGGGCCAGTCACACGTGGCGGAGGCTCAGATGTGGACCCAAACAGCTCCCAGCTCTGGCCAGGAGACGGTATGTCCAGGGAGAGGCAGGCCCAGGACCCTCGCCAACTCTCCCGGAGGCTGGAGCCTGGAGGCTCCCTCTGCAGACCAGGCCCCAGCTGCCCCTTCTCTGAAATGGGAGACTTGTTGGCCTGAAGTGTCCTCATTTAATCCTTTAGGTCCCCTGCTTCAGGGGTCCTTCCAGACTTTCATTTCTTTTTAAAATTTCTTTTCTTTCCTTCTTTTTTTTTTCTTCTTCTTTTGGTGCTGGTCTGGGGGCTTGAACTTAGCACCCGGACATTATCCCCAAGCAGCTGGGCTCAAGGCTAGTGCTCTGACACTTGAGCCACAGCCTCATACCTGGCTTTTTGGTTAATTGGAGATAAGAGTCTCATGGACTTTTCTTCCCTGGCTGAGCCTTTCACTTCGGTAGATTAATTAAGAAGCAGTGATGATGGGGCTGGGAAGGTGGCTCAGTGGTAGAGCGCTTGCCTTGCATGCCTGAGGCCCTGGGTTCGATTCCTCAGCACCACATAAGCAAAAAGAAAAAAGCCGGAAGTGGCGCTGTGGCTCAAGTGGTAGAGCGCTAGCCTTGAGCTGAAGAGCTGAGGGACAGTGCCCAGGCCCAGAGTTCAGGCTCCACGACTGGACCCAAAAAAAAACAACAACAAAAAAAACAGTAATGGATGTTCGCTTGAATGGTTTCTCCTTCCCGGAGGAATACTACAAACAAGGCCCAGATCTCCACTCTGCTACTTCCCTCTTTGTAAGAAAACATGATCCTGAAAGGCTTTTACAAGACAGGGCCAGGACTCGGTATGAACAGAACCGAGACATGCTGGCTGAAAGGGGTGGAGAGAAGGAAGGCCTCTGTCTCTCCTAACACAGGCTTCTGGTGGATTGCCCAGGGAAAGATCACTGTCCAAAGTTTGCTCATCTGGAAGCTTCCACAAGGGCAAGTGTGTCTGTAACCAACCCCAGCCCGCTGAGGTGGTCCCAGGGGACAGCTGTCCCTGAGGGAAGAACCAGGGAGGGGTACCCTGAGGGCTGGACTTTCCCAGGGAGGTCGCTAGAGGGGAGAGCATGCCAACAAGGAGTCCGCACTAAGCCAGAAGAAAAGATAGGTAGCCACAGAGACTGAGCTACAGAGACGGGACAGGGACAAGTGTTCATGGTGAAACCTCGGCCCTGGCTGCACAGCATTTCAGGATGAGTTTTACTCTTGCTCCACGGACCTTCCTGTTTCCCGGATTCTGTACCATGGGGCCCTAGAGCCAGTGAGAAAGGTATCTGGTGGCTCCAGGACTCACCCCAGGCCTCACGGCTCACTTGGTGAGAATGTCATGATGTCCCAGGGCCCAGCCACGCCTCCCAGAGAGGCTGAAGAAGTGAAGAGTGAGCGGTCTTCTGGGTCCAGCAGAGGCATCCATTGACCTTTGCCCCTGCCACCCTATGGGAAGAGAAGGGAAGAATGGGGCTGCATGCAAGGAAGGAGAGTCCCTTCTTGTCCTGAGATCTGAAAATTGGTCCAGCTGTAGCCGGTTCCCTTCTTGCTGGCCATCACAGATATCTCAGGATTGGCCCTTGAAGCCCCGTTCCTTAGAGTTTCTTCTGCTCGGTGTCCGGTCCGCAGCTCGGAGTTGTCCTTGGAAGAAAGTTCATCTCCCACATTTGGGGCTCCCAAAATCAGGGAGAGAAGAAGCCAGAGAGGTTGAATAACAAACTCTGAGCTCCCATTTCTGGATTGTGTAGAAAAGTAAAAAAAATCATTTTTCAGGCTGTCTCTGTCTCTCTCTTTTCCAAGGTTAAGCAGCACTTTTCTACCTAGCGTTTATTCTTCACAGAAATCTCAGAGCACCTCTGCAGGAGGGCGTTACTCACCTGGATGGTGTGTCATCTTTCCAGCAGCTTCTTCATCACCTCACACAGAGGTGGGCCACACGCGCCTGCAGTCTCTCTGAGCAGGGGGACGGGGACGTGGTCTCTTGACACCATCTCAGGGGCAGGAAGCTGTCAGAAGCCCCATCTGATCAGGCCTGGGTGGTGCAGCAGTCCTCAGCAGGGCCAGGCTGGTAGCAGGGCACGGGCTGTGGTGCTGTGTGGCTGGGCTTCTTCTAGGCCTCTGCTTCCTGATCTGATCTCTCAGTACAGGTGGAAAACTGGTTTCAGTGCGAAAGGAACTTCAGTAAAGGCAGAAGCAATGCAGCTTGTGTCTGTGCTGACAAACATCATTTCCCTGAAATCTGGACCAATAGTAAACACTCAGCTTTGGAAGAAGCAGGCATTGATCACCTAGGCTCAGAAAATGAGGGTCATCAGCTATGATGGGACCAAATTTGGTGTGTCATTGATTGGAGAGCCTTTCTCTGACCCCTACTTTGCTGTCAGCTTTGTCTCCTTCTGGGGTGTGTGTGTGTATGTGTGTGTCTTGGATGCTGTCCTTGAGCTTTTTCACTCAAGGCTAGCACTCTACCATTTGGGCCACAGCTCTACCTCTAGCTTTTTACTGGTTAATTGGAGATGAGTCTCATGAACTTTCTTGCTGAGACTGGCTTTGAACTGAGATCTTCAGACCTCAGCCTCCTGAGTAGCTAGGATGACAGGCACGAGCCACGGGCGGTGCCTGGCTCCCTTTCTGTCTGAGAACACAAGTGTTTTACAACATGTTATGCCAGTATTCGGACCGTATCTCATGGCTGTCACCACGCTTCTTCTCTGTTCTCAACTTCCCTGCAGAGCCACTGAACCCACAAACAAAACAAAGTAAGAAATACCTAGAAACCTTGAGATCAAAGGCTTCTTAAACTTCAGCTTCTTTCTAAGTATAAAAAGATCTTGTTATGTTGAAAATTATTTGGAAACTCATTCTTCAGGATAGAACCAGTGCCATCTGCGAAATGGGCAGGAACCCCAGCTCTCTCCTTGAGAGATGCTGGGTGCTACCCTTAAAAGGGGGTCATTAGCTGGACAGAAGCAGATCTGTATATGACCTGGCCAGGTGCCTGGTCCAGAGAACGAACATGTATTGCCTAATCCAGTTTTTATACTAGTATAGCTTAGTTTTAATTGGCCAAACAGTTTGTTTCTATCTGTAAACAGGACTCAAATAGCCTTGGAGAGACTTTTGTGAATTCTGAGAGAGGGTACAAAACAGTTACCGAAGTGTCGTGAGCATTAGCTTGAAGCGCCGCAGGCAGGGCGCCCCCTACGGACCACCTCGGGAATGGCCTCGGCCCCAGAGCCTGGGTTCCGGGGTTTTGGGGAGCAAATGGGGCGACTGGCCTCCCGGGATCAGGAGGGCTGGGGTGTCCATCATCTTCCCGCCTACGACTGGGCAAGGAAAAAAACAACCCTCTCAATTTCTTTTTGTTTTACAGTCTAGGCCCATGATCAACGCTGTAGTGAGACGGGAGTAAACACCGCGAGGTGCATGCGCCTCGGCTGGGCGCCTGGTCCAAGGTGGGTGGGCGGGGCGCGGAGTGGGCGGGGCGCTTGTTGGGCAGAGCACGGAGTGGGCACAGCGCAGGGTGGGCGGGTTGCTGGGTGGGCGGGGCGCTTGGGCACAGTGATGGGTGGGCAGAGCACGGAGTAGGCATAGCGACTGGGGGGCACAGCGCTGGGTAGGCGGGGCGCTAGGTGGGCACAGCGCTGGGTAGGCGGGGCGCTAGGTGGGCACAGCGCTGGGTGGGCGGGGCGCTAGGTGGGCACAGCAAAGGGTGGGCACAGCAAAGGGTGGGCACAGCAAAGGGTGGGCGGGGCACTTGGTGGGCACAGCTCTGGGTAAGTGGTGAGTGGGCACAGCGCAGGGTGGGCAGGGCGTGGGATGGGCGGGGCGTTTGGTGGGCACAGCGCTGGGTGAGTGGAGTGGTGAGTGGGCACAGCGCTGGGTGGGCAGGGCGCTAGGTGGGCACAGCGCTGGGTGGGCAGGGTGCTAGGTGGGCACAGCGCTGGGTGGGCACAGCGATGGGTGGGCTGGGCGCTAGGTGGGCACAGCGCTTGGTGGGCACAGCGATGGGTGGGCACAGCGCTTGGTGGGCACAGCGATGGGTGGGCGGGGCGCTAGGTGGGCGGGGCGCTAGGTGGGCACAGCGCTGGGTGGGCGGGGTGCTAGGTGGGCACAGCACTTGGGCACAGCGATGGGTGGGCGGGGCGCTAGGTGGGCGGGGCGCTAGGTGGGCGGGGCGCTAGGTGGGCACAGCGCTGGGTGGGCGGGGCGCTAGGTGGGCGGGGCGCTAGGTGGGCACAGCGCTGGGTGGGCACAGCGCTGGGTGGGGGGGCGCTAGGTGGGCACAGCGCTAGGTGGGCAGGGCGCTAGGTGGGCACAGCGCTGGGTGGGCACAGCTCTGGGTAAGTGGTGAGTGGGCACAGCGCAGGGTGGGCACGGCGCGGGATGGGCGGGGCGTTTGGTGGGCACAGCGCTGGGTGAGTGGAGTGGTGAGCGGGCACAGCGCGGGGTGGGCACGGCGTGGGGTGGACACCAGACAGTGGGCTAAGCGTTTGGGCCCGAGTGCGCGTGTCAGCCGTCTGACAGCGTCTGACCGACGCGCGGTGCGGAAGGCCCCGTCCCCTCTTCCCCCCCTCCCCCGCCGCCGCCCGGCCCCGCCCGCGGCCCCCCCCCGGCGATGGGGGGCGGGGACTGGAGCCCCGACCTCAGCCCCGGTCAGGCACCGCCTTCACCTCATCTCAGATTTTGTTAAAAAGACGCACAAACTCCCGGGGCCCCGTGTCACGGGTCCCGCCCCGTCCCATGTTGGGAGTTTGGGGAGGTGCGGGAGGAGCGATGGAAAGCCGGCCAGGGGGCGTGGCCACGATAGGGGCATGACCAACGGGGCGGGACCCGGGCTGGCCACGCCCACTTCCCTCCGGGCTCGCTCGAGGCCGCCCCCTGCCGGCCGCGATGGGATGGGCCGAGCGGACGGGCCCCGCGGTGGGCGCGCCAGGCCGAGGTCTTGTGCGGGGGGTGCTCCCTCCAAGGCGCCCCGCACCCCCGCCACCCTGCACGCCCCACGGGCTGCTTTTCCACGCGCGCGCTTGTGCCCCTCCTTCCCTCCTGGCTTTTGTGTTTTGGGGAAGGAACATCCCCATTGGAAGGCGGCCCAATCGCCTCGAGGGCACCGCTCCCCGCGTCTCCTTTCCGCCAGCCAATAGGCCCGCGAGGAGCTCGTTTCTTAGGGAGGGCTCGGCTCCCCCGTTTGCTTGCGAAGCGCGGGTGGGATGCGGGCGCGGGCCGCACGCAGGGCCCCCTCTCCCAGGTGGGCCTCCGGCGGGGTTCCCCGCAGGGCTCCCGCGCCCAGCTCTCCCCCAGCCCCGCGGCCCGGTGGCGCGTTTGCCCCGCCGCGTCTGGAGGTGGTGACCCGGGATTCCGATCTGCGGGTCAGGGGGCGCCGTCTCATTAAAGCCGGCCCGGCCCGCGCCGCGCACATCCAACGGCCGTATTTTTCAATTAGAGCTGACGAATTCAATCAAAATTCCATAGATTAGGATGAAATGAGGCATGGGTCATTTACAGGGGAATTTAATTGCCGAGCCATTAGACAAATAGTATATTTGCCATTCCCGCGTTATCCATCATTTTCGACATCAATGCGGGGCCGCGTCTCCCGGCCCCGCGCGGCGGCGGCGCACGCGTCCTCCCGGTCCCGGGATGATTTCTGCGGCGCCCGCCCGGGCCGCGGGGGATTGTAAATGTTCGATCCCGCGATCGACCTCCTGAGGCCTGCCCACGCCTTTCCACGGGAACGCGCCGCCCGCCCCGTCCTTTTGTCTCCCGACGCCCCCGCCGGAGCCCTCCCGACCGCGCTCCGAGGCCGGTGCTGCGGGCGGAGGGGGGTTCAGCCCGGTCCCCGGACCGGGGGGCGGGGAGAGGGCGCTCTCCGCCCCGGTGCCCGGGCCACCGGGTTCCCCCTCACCACCACCCCGCCCCACTCTCGGGCCTCCCGGCGCCCCGAGGCCCGGCCTACGCGCGGTCACGGACCGCCAGGGGGCCCCGGCTGCGCGCGGCAGCCGACGGGGCTGCAGGCCCCGCCGCCCGGGCCCGGGAACCGCGGCGGAGGCGGCCCCGGCGCGGAGCTCCGACCGGAAGGCGCGGTTGGAGGACGATGGCTTCGGGACTAGGGCGCCTCGTAAACCCGCGTCCGCCGGGCAGGCGCGGGAGGGGCGCCTCAGCCCCGCGCCCCGGCCGGGCAACCGCAGCGGGGGCGGCGCCGCGCCCCGCAAGCCTCACCGCGGAGCCCCGGGGCCCACGCGTGCCGCTCGGAGCCCGCGGCCGCGGCTTTAGGTCTGGACGGCGCGGGAACGGGGCCTGCAGTCTGCAGCAGACACGGAGAGGACGCGTGCGGGGCTCGGGCCAGCCCGCGCGGGATCGCGGCGTCGCCGCGGCCGGAACCCGGGACCCCGCACGTGCCGGCCGGGACGCGGGCGCGCTCAAGCCCGCGCGCGCCGTCGACGCTTGGCGCGCGCTCTCCCCCGTGCTCCTTGCACGACACAGAAATGTATTGTTTGTCGTTATCGGCGTGAGTAAGCGCGGAGGGTGAGCGCCGCCCCGCGCCCTGGGCCGCCGCCGCGTGGACGTGGCGTTCGTTGGCACGCACAGGCCGGCGGGGCGCGCGGGAGGGCGCGGGCGGCTCGCCGTCCGGGCTCCAGTCTCTGCGTTCTGTTTACGCCCTGGCCGCTCCATTCTGCTCTGCTCGCGGGAGTCACAGTTCTCGGGCGCTCAGCTCACCGGGCGCCTCGGACGGGCGCCGCCCGCTCGCCCGCGCGCCGGCCCGCCCAGGCCCCGGCCCCGGCCCGAGACGCCCGCCCGGGGCGCCACCTGCAGGCCGGCGCGGGAAGGGCTCCCGCCTCCTCCGCGGACTCGGGTCTCCTCACGCTTATCTTCAACCAAGTCGATAAAACTGAGGTGTGCGTGTATGTGCGCGCGCGCGTGCGTCTGTGTGTGTGTGTGTGTGTGTGTGCGCGCGCGCGTGCGTGCGTGTGCTGGTCCTGAGGCCGGAACTCCGGGCGCGCGTCCTTGAGCTTCTTTCGAGGCCCGCTTGAGCCAGGCTCCACTTCCAGTTGGATGGTTCATTGGAGATAAGAGTCTCATGGACTTTTCTGTGCGGGCTGGTTTCGAACGCTATCCTCAGATTTCGGCCTCCTGAATTAAATTACAGGTGTGAGCCACTAGTACTTAGATTATTATTAATAATAACAATAATAATTTGTTTGCAGGTCCTGGGATTTGAACTCAGGGCCTGGGCACTGTCCCTAAGCTTCTTTTGCTCAAGATCTGTGCTCCAGCACTTGAGTCCCTTCTCAGCTTCCAGCTTTTTCTTAGTAGTTTATTTGTTTTTGTTTTGTTTTTTGTTTTTGGGTCTGGTCATGGGGCCTGAACTCTGGGCCTGGGTGCTGTCCCTCAGCTCTTCAGCTCAAGGCTAGTGCTCTACCACTTGAGCCACAGCACCACTTCTGGCTTTTTTTCTTTTTGCTTACGTGGTGCTGAGAAATCGAACCCAGGGCCTCGAGCATGCAAGGCAAGTGCTCTACCACTGAGCCACCTTCCCAGCCCGAGCTTTTTCTTAGTAGTTTATTGGTCGGAATTTTTCTGGCTTTGAAACGAGATCCTCAGATCTCAGCCTCCTGAAAAGCTAGGATTACCGGTGAGCCACCAGCGCAAGACTTGAATGATTAATTTTGATAGAAAGAACTTAATAAATTCAAGAAAAATCCTGGGACTTTATTTTGATGCTGCCAAACTATGCTTAAATCCAAGAAATAAGATGTAGCATTAACCATACTGTATGGTTGAAACAATGGTGCTTCTCAATATCCCTTCTGTAGAAAACTTTACTAAAGGCATAATTTATCCTTGAAATCCTGAAACAAAAGATGCAGTGTCCCTGGTTTATCTTTTCGTCTTGAGCAGTTCTTCAGAGCTCATGATTGTAGTCCTAGACAGACACTTTAGAGGCTGAGAATGGGACGGTCACAGTTGAGGTCAGCCTGGGCAAGAAGTTGGTGAGACTTTATCTCAACCAATAAAACTGGTGTGTTGCTGAGCGCTAGTGGCTCATGCCTGTAATCTTAGTTACCCAGGAGGCTGAGATCTGAGGATCACAGTCCATGAGACTCTTATTTCCAATTAATCACAGAACAAACTAGAACTGGTACTCTGGCTCAAGTGGTAGAGTGCTAGCTTTGAGTAAAAGGAGCTCAACCCCCCGGGCCCAGTGTTCAAGCCCCAGGACCAGCAAAACAACAAAGCAACTCCCCCTCCCCCTAAAAAACTGGCCTGTCATGGTGTCAGCCTGTTGGCCCAGCTGTGTGGGAAGTGTGGATGGGAGGATTGCTGCCCAGGCTTGCCTGGGCCAACGTGAGGCCCTATTAAAAAGATAACTACAGCAAAAAGGATCTGGGGTGTGGCTTAAGTGGTAGAATGCCTGCCCAGAAAGCAAAAGGTCTTGAGTTCAAACCTCAGTACCACCAAGAAAAGACACCAAAAAAAGAGATGACAAGCACTAAACATCTGAAATGTAGTGTTTGTGTGTCTCCGTGGGCACGCAGGCGGCCAGGTGCTGTGGTCAACCAGCTCAGCCTGAAGCCCGTATGTCACACCATTCTTCAGATCTGTTCAGGTTCCCCAGCCTGCCCTGTCAGGGCGTGACTGTTTCAGAGACTGGGAATTTGATGGTGATATACTGAGCTGAGCATTCTTCTTACACCTACAAGCCAATGGCTCTGATTTTCTGCAAAACATGCCGAATCCATGATTATTGAGCAGCTTCACGTTAAACGGACAGATATGCTGCCAGCCAGGCCCTGTGCTCTATCCAGAATAGCGAACCTAATAGGCCACATGGTGCCCACCACATGCTGACTGGCCACGGGTGTGGTCTGTGGCCTCTGCACTCAGAGCCAGGTGCACACTTCTTCCTGCCCCAGGATGGCTGCAGTAGCGGACGCCACTGCGCCCCCCACCCCCAGGGTCAGTGGAGACAGAATTCTCAGTCATGTGACAACTAATCAAAGACACTAGAGGAAAAGAAGAGCAAAGATGTGCCTTTGCTAGCTCCCCCCCACACACTTATTTATTAGAAACAACAGGTAGAAGTACCGCTTACTCTGTTTCCATATGAATTAGTATTGTTACTATAATCATTCTTGGGCTGGTACTAGAGATTGGGCTCAGGTCCTTATACTCTTTACCTGGTTTGTTTGCTCAAAGCTGGTGTTATACCACTTGAGCCACACAGCTCTACTTCCAGCTTTTTGCTGGTTAATTGGAGATAAAAGTCTGTTGGATTTGTCTGCCTGGGCTGGCTTTGACACTGGATCCTCAGATCTCAGTTGCTTGAGTAGCTAGGATGTTAGATGTAGCCACTAGTGTCTGACCAGCAGAACATTTCTTTTTGTCACTGGTTTTTTGTTTGCAAATTGCTAGCAGTAATTACATTCTGCAAAACTCTGAGTGGATTGCATCTTGTTGGATTATTATCACCAAACAACCTATCTGCCATTTTGTTTCCTGTAGCCATGGCTACAATTCAGAAACGGCATGGACAAATTCCAGCCTCTAGGACCTGGGAGAGGCGCAGCTGTTTTTTGGTCATTTCCTCTCACTGCTGTGACCTCACACTCCGGGAGGTCATATATCTTGAGGGTGAGTTCACTGTCAAACCACCTTCAAACTACTCAAGCCCTGAGCCATGAGCTGGTTTTTCCTGCGTCATTCTTCACAACAGCTGAAAGGTGGAGCTCCCAGCCGCCCCCCCATGGATAGATGGATGTGGTCTATGTGCTCCAATATAGTCAGCTTCCAGAAGGAAGTCCTGGCAGGCATTGGTGATCCTAGCCACTTAGGAGGCTGAGATCTGGAGGATATCAGTTTGAGGCCAAGCCTTGGCAGAAAAAAGTCTGTGAGAATCCATTTCCAAAATAAACAGCACAGAACAGAGCTGGAGGCATGGCTCCAGTGGTGGCAGAGTGACACCAAGCAAGCAAGAGGAGCTACAGTGAGGCCCTGAGTCCAAATCCCAGTGGTGCCAGAGGGGGTGGGGGGATCCTGTACATAGATTTTGAAGACATTATGTCCAGAAAACAAGCCAGTCACAACTGTGCCCCTTTGTTCTTTTGTGACTGGCTTAACTGGCAGACAGGGAATTATTTGATGGGCAGAAATCTGCTTGCTTCTTTAGTAAAAAGCCTTTTTGCCAGTCGTAGTCCCCGAGCTCCCTTTCCGCTCAAGGCGGGCGCTCTACCGCTTGAGCCCGCAGTGCCACTTCTGGCTTTCTGATGGTTCATTAGAGATAAACATTTCATGGTTTTTCTTGCCTGGGTGCTTCAAGCCATGATCCTCAGAGTAGCTAGGACTACGGGCATATGTTGCCAGTGCCAGGTGTCCGTTATCTTGAGCTGTCTGTCTGACTGAGGTGTCATCCGCAGAGGGCAGGCTGCGCAGTCTAGACAGAGCCAGAACCTGTGGATTCAGGTGGCTCCTGCCTGGGCCTCACATCTCTAGACGCGGGGTACAGAGCCCCGATGCTCCTCAGGCCAGCATGGAGCGGCTGTTTGCTCCTCTAAGTCTGCAGTCACCCCCTGGTACCCATGGGCAGTTCCAGGACCCTCAAGACACCAAACACTATAGGTGTTCAAGCAATGTCCCAGTGTTTGCCTGTGACCTTCCCGTACACTGCCTAACACACCATCAGTGCCACTGCTATGCCAAGGAATGACAGGGAGGAAAAGTCTGTCCATGTTGGGAGTTAGGACTGCACTTCCAGCCGGTGCTGGAGGCTCACGCCAGTCATCCTAGCCACTCAGGAGGCTGAGACCCGAGGATTGCGGTTCAGAGCCAGCCTGGGCAGGAAAGTCTGGGAGACTCTTCTCTCCAATTAATCACCAGAAAACTGGAAATGGCACTGTGCCTCAAGTGGTAGAGCGCTCGCCTTGAGCCTGGGACAGTGCCCAGGCACAGAGTTCAAGCCCCATGACCAGGAAAAAAAAAAAAGAAGACTACACTTCTGCAAGTGCTTCCTTTTTTAATGTAATGTTTTAGAGATGGAGTCTAGTTATGTAGTGGAGGTTGGTCCTCCTGCGTCAGTCTTCCAAGTGCTGGGATTACAGGTGTGTGCTGCCACACCCAGCCTCCTGGTGCTTTTCATCTGTGGTTGGTTGGCTCCACAGGTGCAGAATCACAGACACCGGAGGTGACAATCCCCTGGCCGGAGGCTGTGCGGCCATGGTGCCTCCTGAAGAGGGCAGCTGTGCGCAGTGCACCCTGTCTTCCTTCTTTTCCTCAAGTGCCCTGCTTTCTGGAAGTCAGTGCAAAATTCCACACGAGCACGCAGAGCTGTGTAGAATGGGGAGAGTGGCAGCTGCCCGCTCGCCTGGTCAGGGATCGGCTCCCTCCATGACTCGGACACACGGAGCTGAGCACAGGAGCAGAAAAGAACCTCAGTGATGGCGGGGACCAGGGCGCAGGTCCTCAGCATCCGGCTGAGGTTAGCTGGCTTGGGATTCAGGTGGAGGAGAGTGGGCCCGGGACAGACAAAGGAGAGCACCACCTCCACCGGGGCGCTGGCTGCCTTGTCCGCTGATGGCTGCCCTGCTGCCCACAGGAGGCTGGCATAGGCCTGAGCCCTCACAGTGTGTGTGCTGGGACCAGGGACTGAAACTTCCTCAGCTTTGTTGCTCATGGCTGGTGCTCTACCACTTGATCCTTGCCTCCAGCTCTGCTTTTGCTGGTTAATTGGAGATGGAGTCTCATGGACTTTTCTTCCTGGGTTGGCTTCAAATGGAAATCTGGATTTCAGATTCCTGAGTAGCCAGGATCAAAGACATGAGCCACTGGCTCTTTTTGCTCTTAAAAAATAAACTTTTAGGGGGCTGGGAAGGTGGCTCAGTGGTAGAGCGCTTGCCTTGCATGCCTGAGGCCCTGGGTTTGATTCCTCAGCACCACATAAGCAAAAAAGAAAAAAGCCAGAAGTGGCGGCGCTGTGGCTCAAGTGGTAGAGTGCTAGCCTTGAGCTGAAGAGCTGAGGGACAGCGCCCAGGCCCAGAGTTCAGGCCCCACGACCGGACCCCCCCAAAAAACTTTTAAACCATGGAGATGTTTGAATAAACATAAAAGATCAAGCAAAATTATAAGCTCCTAAATACTCACCACCAGCCAAGGCCACTCTCAATATTATTGTAAAATAAATTCCACGTATCCTGTGATTTTGCCTGGAATGACTCCAGCATTTCCTTTAAAGGATGTGGCAGAGTGCTAGCCTTGAGAGAGCCAGCTAAACGAGAGCTTGAGGCCCTCCGTTCAAGTCTCAGTACCGGCACGGAAGAAAGAGAAACACAAGAGAAAACAAAAACCAAAAGAGAGCTGGGGCACTGGTAGCTCAGGACTGTCATCCTTGCTATTCAGAAGGCTGAGATCAGAAGATCACAGTTCAAACCCAGCCCAGGCAAGAAAGTCTGTGAGATTCTTATCTCCCATAAACTACCAAAAAGCCACAAGTGGAACTGTGGCTCAAGTGGTTGAACACTAGCCATAGGCAAAAAAAAAGCCCAGGAACAGCACCCAGGCTCTGGGTTCAAGCACTAAAACTGGCACAAAAAAAGGAAGAAAGGAAGGCAGGCAGGCAGGCAGGCTGATTTCCCATTATTGACCCAGTTTTGATTTGTAAAACAGATCCTATTTGGATATGCACAGAATTAAGCTACCATTATCTCTACTAGGTATTTTGCTTACTACATTCATATTATATAATTGGCGCATATAATATACATGCTAGATGTTATAGTTCAGATGTTTGCATCTTCATAACTTGTTTTGCTTTATTGTCTTATTTTTTGGGATTTATGTTCACTTAGTAGAAATGAGAAAACATAAATCTCTTCACCACTTGGCAGGCTGCAGAAAGTAGACGATTACCGACCGTAAGAAAGCATGCAACATTTCCTTTTGGCGCCAGGGATGGACCCTCGTCCACAACCGAGCTCCCATCTATCACAGCACACATTTCACATCCTCAGCTTCCCCGCTGCTACCAGCCTAAGTTTTCTGGAATCAAAGTCATCTGCCTTTCCTGGGAGCGTTTATTGATGTAGGGAGTGTCGAGCCAGTACAGGGGCCTGGGAGAGGCAAGGGAGAGCTCAGGACCCAGAGCTGGGAAGCAGAGCTTACCTGGGCCTCCAGGTGAACCAGGTGGGCTGTCTTTCTAGAAGCAGTGGTCCTTGGATGAAGACCCACCTCTGTCCTAAAGCAGACAACACACATCTTCGTCCTGAGGGGGTCATCCATTACTAGACTGGAAAGATGGGGGGGGGGGCAGGCCAGGGGCGGGGCCAGGCCAGGGGCGGGGCCAGGCCAGGGGCAGGGCCAGGCCAGGGGCGGGGCCAGGCCAGGGGCCCTGCAGGTCAGTGTATCCCCAGGGAGCAGTCCTTTTCTGCTGTGGCTAGTGATAAACACTCTTCCCTCATTTAGGATCCACCATAATTCTATTTTGCTGTTTATCCTCAGTCCTGTTGGTGTCTGATTTATTCCATTTTATTTTCTGGCTTCACTGGGGTTTAAACTCAGGGCATGTTCTTAGGCAGGTGCTCTCCTGCTTGAGCCACGCTCTTGGCCTGTTTTCGCTTTAGTTATTTTGGGGACAGTGTTTCGTATTTTTGCCCGATCCAGTCTAAACCAGGATCCTCCTATTTGAAATTCCTGCGTAGCTGGGATGACAGGTATGAACTACTACCTTGGCTTTTTCTGTGGAGACAGGCATCTCAGCCTTCCAAGTGACCGGGGTTACAGGCATGAGCCACTGTGCTCTGCTACATTAAATTTTTTCAAGAAATTCACTATCAGATCGTTTCCCTTCTGAACTATTCTAATCTACTCACGTTTGCTTGACAAAATTAATTCCCTTCTTGCATCTCCTCAAGTATGTCCTTTCTCCTCCTTCTTTCCTTCCTCCTTTTGAACGTGGCCTTCTGGCTTGCTTAGTCCTTGAGCCACACTCGGCCCTTTTGCTTGTTCTTCTGATAGGGTCACTACCTCATGCCCAGCCTGGCCTTGGACTGCAATCCTACTTCTTCTGCTGCTCTACTTAGAAGCTGGGGTCACAGGGGTGTGTCACCACTCTGGGCCCTAAAGTCACTGTTTACGTGGCATCAGGAGGGATCTTACAAAGCAGCAGTTGGCGGGCTGGGCCGTTCCTCCACAGAAGCATCGCCCATGACCAGAGGCGCCTAGTGGCCTTCATGTCCCCTCTGTCTGGCACTGACCTTGGCCGTCTCTCAGCTCACCTCCTGCTGCGCCCCACTCCAGCTCTCCACCTTGTGCCACTCCGGTCTCCTGCTGTTCTGCCTGTCAGTCAGGCTTGCTAAAAATCCCGTGAAACTGGAATCCTATGGGAGGACCAGCCCAGATCTGACAGCTGAAGACTTACCTATGTGGGGGTGGGGAGGGCATTCCATCTAGGAACAGCATGAGCAAATGTCCTGGGGCTGAACAAGGGCTGCCGTGTGCGCGGTCCCAGTAGCTGGAGGGGAAGCAGCAAGAGGGAGCTAGTGGGGGCTGGACAGAGAGGAGGGGCCTTGCTGAGGGTTTCGGCCTCTGCCTTAAGAACAATGGAAATGCCTTTCATCATTTTAAATAAAGATGACATGAAGGGAAGTTGTGCTTTTGAAATTGTTTCTCTGCTTGAGTGCAAACAAGATGCTAGACTAGAGCTGAGGGAGTGTCACAGGCTCTTCTGGACAATGGGCTTAGGAAGCCTGAAGAGTCAGGATGGAGGTAGGCAGGGAGAAGACGGATTCTAGAAACATCTACAGATCCCCGGTCCTGGCCAGCACCGTCAGTGCTGGGAACAGAGATCTCGTTTCCCATTTTCTGGTTTCCTCAGTGCAGAATAGGCCACGGGTCCCAATTCCACAGGATTTTAGCAGGAGAGTCCTGGGGTGGCTGTGGACAAAACCCAGGCTGCATGTCCCAGGGCACGGGCCGTGGGGAGGGGGAGGGAGGCTGGGAGGGTCCTCCAGCGAGCGGCCTCTGGTTCTGTCTCCATCTACACAGAGAGCAGCGAGCCCGTGTGATTTCCCTTCATTTTCTTTCCGCCGCCTCATTAGCGAGGCGCGCTAATGGCAGGACGTGGGCTCCGTGGTGGCGCCGGGCGGCCAGGAGGCGGCCGGGGTGTTTCAGCTGTGTTGGCGTAGAAATAATGAAGGCAGCCAGCTGCCTGGCAAGCGCGAGGGCGCGGCGCTGGGGGCTGCGGAGCCCCAGAGAGGTGGAACCGAGGAGAGACAGAAAATGAATTCCCACCGACAGGCAATAAGACGCTGTCACAGTCCGTGCCCCGGAGGCGGGGTGCTGGGGGTGAGCTCTTTCCGGGCGGGCGGGGGCACATCTGTCTGGCACACCCGCCCTGAAGCCATTCTGCATTTCCTCAGGGAATGACAGGGCCAGCCCAGGGTTGGCAAGGCGTGAGGCGCAGGGGGCAGGATGCCCCTCGGTGAAGCCAGGCTCACCTGTGCCAGGGCGAGCGGGTCTTAATGCACAGAAAGCCCACACGAGCGGGCCGTGTGCACGGAAATACCCACAGTGGAGAGTGTGCAAAGAGCAACAGGGAGCGTGGTGACACGTGACGCACACCTGTAATCCCAGCACTCAGGAGCGGGAGGCAGGAGGGTGAAGAGCTCCAGGCCAGCCTGGGCTAGGTGGCAAACCCTGTGCGGAAATGCAGAAAGAGAGAAAGAAAGAAAGAGAGAAAGAGAGAAAGAAGGAAAGAAAGGAAGGAAGGAAGGAAGGAAGGAAAAGGCAAAGCGGAGAAGAACTATGTAAGATAGCTTGAAACAACGACCCTTGGTCTTGGTCACTGGGGTGAACACGCAGGTGACATCAGCCCGGAGCTGAAGTGATCCTTGCTACAGAAGGTCTTCTGTATACAGTTGTATACAACTTCGGCTTCAGCTTCTGGTTGGGAAGACTTGACCCCGTTCTGATTCTGATACAGGTTCACAGAGAAAACAGGCAGGGTGGGAGGCGGGGTCGGAGGTGGCTGCAGTCAGGGCTGGTGACCTCTGGGCAAAGATGGATAAGTGCGCTCTCTCTCTCTCTTCCTTCCCTCCCTTTCGGTGCTAAATGCAGGGGCTGGTGCTGTCCCTGAGCTTTCATGCTCGTGGCTGGCATGTTCCTCTTGAGCCACAGCTCTGCTTCTGCCCTTCCTGCTGGTTGGCATTGCACATCAGAATCTCACGGACCTTCCTGTCTGGGCTGGCTTTGAACCTCAATCCTTAGATCTTGGCCTCCTAGGCAGCTAGGATGACAGGCGGGAGCCACTGGGTGCTTTCAAGGGGAGGTGGCCGTCGGCTTCCCATGCTGTCTCTGGTGGTGGGCTTGTCCCATTCACCAGCCAGGCTGCCCCACGGGGGCTGCATGTGTGCACGCATCCCCATTTTAACCCAGCAAGCAGTTCCCAAGAACATGTGTTGAAGAGGTGAGCAGGCACTTCCGGGATGCCCCTGAGAAGAGGATCCAGCTCAGCAGGGTTCTGGGCGGGTTTTTCTAGCCAACCTGGGTGGGTCTGAGTAAAGCATCGATGACACCGGTGGATGCCCAGGAAGGGGGTGTGGCTCAGCTCTGCACCCCACACAAAAAGCAAGTCCAGGAAACAGCACAAGGTGGGGCGTCAGGGCTGGAGGGAGCCGGGGCCCAGGCCTCACAGGATGAATGCAAATGGAGTGTGCAGGGGTGAAGGGTGGGTGCTATGGACAGACAATTCCAGCCCTACGTGTGTGTGTGTGTGTGTGTGTGTGTGTGTGGGTCCCACGTAAACATGCAGAGGCAGGGAGTGGTGCTTGGCCCGGGCAGGGCTCAGGGTCTCCCAGCCTTGTGGCGCCCACATTCTGGGGTAGGGAGAACGAACCAGAAATGTGCTCTTCAAAAATACGGAGGGCACAAACGAAGAAGCGTTTCCCTGGAGAATCTGCACGGTTTCATCACTGGCTCAATGACTCCCTCTTCCAGCCATGGAGGAAGAGATCAGACCGAGCGGTAAGCTGTGGACTCCAGCCGCGAGGTCAGCTGGCGGCAGGGCTGGACTCACTGTGGTGCTCCTCCCACCCCAAGACCGCACTGCCCAGGCCTGAACCCGTCTGTCCTGACAGCTTCTGGAATTGGACTCAGGGCTGCAGCCAGCTCCCTGCGCCTGCCTGGGCCTCAGCCTCCGAGGCATACTAATGGCAGGCTGGGCAGAAAGGCTTGGCACTGCCCGCAGGTGGCCTTCAAGTCTGACACGGTGCCGGCAGACCGTGAGCGGTGGAGCTGGTGATGGCTCCTTTGTCTGGGCCGGGGGAGCTGTGATTCATGTCATGGGCTTGCTGGGAGACCTTTTTTCTCAATACGTCTGAGCTCCAGGGGTGTCTCTCCACATCTGCTTGCAGATGGGCTGCTGTGTGCTGCGACAGTCCTGGTGGCTGGAGCTCCACTGGCCGCGGCGCCTGCAGCCTGTCTGGCTGCGTCTCGGGCTGGCCCCCAGGCGGCCGGGCCGGGCCTGTTCTTAGCCCCTCACCTCCTATGTGGTTGAGCAAGCAGCCTGGGGGTCACCAGTGGTTTTTTTCTCGTTGCTGGAGGACTAGGTAGGAATGTCACAGGCATGTCTAATTGGGTTTGGAGGATTCTCCTTGGGTGTCTCTCCCCGCCTCTGCTCCTGGTCAGGCGCGAGGTCGCCCCTAGAGGTGGGGGGTGTCAGTGCAAGGCAGTCACAACTGTCCAGAGACAGAACCCAAGTCACTGAGATTGCTTACATTCCTTCCACAAACTTCTACTGAAGGTGAGAAGTGCACAGTAGCCAATGATCTCTGGTGAAAGCTGGAAGATGTTAAGATGTCTCAAAGAATCATCGCAACCTTCAGGGGTCAGTGTTCCGTGTGGCCTTGCTGTGACGCCCTCCTCCACTAATCCACTCACCTAGAGCTGCTGAAGCCCCAGAGGGCGCTCCGTGCCTTGTCCCGCATCTTGAGGTCCAGGCTGGATATTCCTACCGCCAGCAGACAGATACCAGGCCCCAGGGATGAGGCCCGTGGGGGGCCTCTATAAACCTGACAAGGAGGTCACCCTAACAAAGGGCTGTTTCCAGTCACTACTTCAAGAGGCACACTCTGTGTGTGTATGTGTGCTGGAGCTGAGGCATGAACTCAGGGCCTTACTCTCCCACTTGCTGGCTCATGGCGGGCACTCTACCACTTGAGACACAGCTCTACCTCCAGCTTTTTGCTCATTTATCAGAGATAAAAGTCTGACAGACTTTCTTGTCTGGGTTGGCTTCAAGCCAAAATCCTCAGATTTCACCCTCCTGAGTAGCTAGGATTACAGGCCTGAGCCACTGGTGCCTGCCTCTTTTATATTCTTAAAAGAAACCACCTCTGATATATATTTTCCACTTGAACTCATCCTATTGTGTGAAGCCCACCTCCCTCTCTGCTCTTCATGTGCAGAGGTGGCTGAAATGTGCATCCTGGTGTAATGTCGACCCAGAAGGGTGGACCAAGCCTGCTAGTAATGAGAATTTGGAGGTCATGCAGGAATAAAGAAGGTGACTTTTGGGGATGAAGAAGGCTGGTGTCTCCCCCTTTCTGGGGTGAAAGCGGGGTCCTTGTGGAGTGGCAAGGAAGAGCCACAAGGGACACAGTCAGAAAAGAGTCATCGTGGAGGACACAAAACGCCTTGCCTTTTCTAGACATTTGACCCTGACTGCATTTGAGAGGAGCGTGTGACTCTCACTAGTTCAGACCATCTAGAACTCTGTTCTACCGGACAACAGCTTCTCAGAGTTTGTTCAAAACTTCGTACGTCAAGATTGCTGGTTTTCTTGGGGGAAGGGGGAACACGATTGGTGTGTACTGGATGACAACGGCAGGTTTTAAAATTAAACGCATTGCAGTTTTACCCCCAACGGAATGGTTTTCTTTAACCAAATCTTTTTTTTGGGGGGGGGGAGTGGAAATCTCTTATTCCAAGCAACATCTGGGGGACACATTTCTTCTAGAAACTTTTTCAAACTTTCGGGTATATATTTTTTCTAATGGGAAATCCTTATTCTCCATCACGACTCTTTCAGGTTAGATCTGCCAGACGGAAAGGTAGCGAGCGAGGGGCTCAGAGTCAAGCTTGCAGTGGGGCTCCTCAGGCAGGGCAGGGTCAGGGTCAGGGTGGGGTCAGGGGTCAGGGCACCTGGCCGCTCCCCGGCGGTAAAATCTGCCGGGCAGACCCCCCCCCCCCCCCCGGCAGTGCCAGTGAGGGCCGCGGCCGGGGCTTGCACACGCGCGAAGTGGCGGTTTCCTTCCGGATCAAAGGCCGGGTGGGAGGCCCTGGGTTGCTTCCGGTGGTGCGGCGGAAGTCACCCCACCCGAGGAGGGGAGGGCTTCCAGGCACGAAGGGCCCGCGAAGGGCACGCGCGCGGGGCGCGGGGCGCGGGGCCTCTGCAGCGGGCCTGCGGGCAGGGCGGGGTCTGGACGGCTGCCACGGCACCGGGGCCGGGCGCGCGCCCCACGGACGCCCAGGCCTCGGTCCTCAACGCGGGCGTCTGAGGACCAGCGGCCTGGGGGACCCGCGGGGAAAGTGTCCGAGAGCAGGGCCGCCCGCCCCCAGGGTCTGCCCCGGGGTGCCTGGACCCGAGCTCCGCGGGGAGCTGCCCGGCCCCCGGGGCGCGTGCTTACCTCGGGGAGGGCGTCGGGCCGCACGGCGCGACGGCAGGCTGAGCCGCGCCTGCGCCGTGGGCTGCGGCGCGGCCCCGGGCGCGCAGGCGGCCGTCTGCAGCGCGCGGGCCCGCGGAGCGGCGCGCGCACGTCGGCGCCGTGCCGCAGCGGGAGGCTCGCCGGGGCCCGTGGTGCGCGCGCGCCCGCCGCCGCCCCGCGCCGCAGCGCGCACAGCCGCCGGCAGCGCGCACGCTCGTCCGGCCCGCGGGGCGCGCCGCACGCACGCCGCGCTCAGCGCCGTCTCGCCGCGGTGGCTCCTCGCGTGCGCGCGTGCGCGCTCGTCGAGCCCGCGCCGCGCGGCCCCGTGCAGCGGCGTGTCCCCGCCCGCGCCGCCCGCCGGAGGAGGGCGGTGTGAAGCCGGTCCCGGGCCGGGAAGCCGGCGAATTAACCATCCAAACTGGAGGCGGAGCTGTGGCGCAAGGGGTAGAGCGCCCAGCCTGGAGCAAAACACAAAGTTCAGGGACGGCGCAGGCCCCGCGGTCAACCCAGGACCGGCGCCCCGGCGCCCCGGAACCGTCCTGCGGGCCGCCACGTTGTCTGTCCGGAGGACACTGCCTGGGTTGGGGCGGGGGTGGGGGCTCGAGGTCTGGGCACTGCATTCGGGGTGTCCTGCGTGTGTGTGTGTGGGCGCTCGTGGGGGGGATCAGGCTCTTCTCAGGTGACCTGGGCGGCCTCCCCTGGCTCCAGCCGGGCCCCCGAAGCTGGGGCCTGGTCCCGATCGGGCGTCCAGCTGTCTCCCGGGGGCCAGGGCTGGGTGTCCACCTGCCACCTGCGGGTCCACCACGGGATCCGAGGCTACCCTGAACCCCAGGCCCCGGCGTCTCCCCGGGAAACACGTTCTCGGCCGGTCCGGAGCCCGGCCAGCGCCACATCTGGCCCTGGAGGGTGGGGTGGGCCTCATAGCCCGGCCCCGTGGTGGGAGACCCAGCCCGCCCCAGCCCGCAGCCTGCGAGCCCGTGTGGAGGCCCCAGGCCCGCCAGGGACCGGCCTTGCTGGGTGCAGGCCCCCCGCCCGCTCTCCTCCCGCTCTCCTCCCCTCCTGCCCCTTTCAGAGTGGGCTCCTGGGTCTGGCTCGCCCGCCTGCCTCCTGCAGAGGAGTCTGTCTGCACCTGTGGGAAGCCATGCCGCTCCATCTCCTCTGTGTTTAACCACGGGGAGCCCAGGCCTTCCTCCACAGTGTCCTGTCTCATTGTTAGCAAAATGAGCTCCCTTCCCACAGCTTAGTCCACCCCTTCCCCTCTCCACAGGGGGGCATGCTCCCTCCTAGGTAATGCCAGGCCCATGTAGTAAAGGCGGTAAATAATCAGCCTCCAACCCCCTTTACCTTGGGATGGCACTTCTCTGGGCAGCTACCACCATAGAAGGCAGCAAGAGCCCCTTAGAGTGACCTTCAGGTCTGGGCAGCTGCAGGGCCCCTGATCTGCTACATAGGCAGCAGCCATCAATCCTAGTTCACCATGATGAAGCCCCAGGCCCGCACGTCCACACGGGGGTCTCCGCCTCCTAGCCCCTTCTAGCCCCTCCTAAACCTCCTAGGTTATATAGGTCACTCCAGACAATAGCCTGTGCTTCTTTTCATTCCTCCCTTGTGAGAAGGGGTCTTGCCGGTCCCCTTTCCCTCGGCAATAAACCTTTCTTTGTTCTCTGTCTGGATGTCTGTGTAGTTCTCTGGCAAAGTCTAATTAATCTTAATTTGCTATCACTCATCCCCTGCCACAAGGACTCAGAGGGGACCCAGGGGAACTTCTGGCCTGCTTGGTGCTGTCTTTAGTTTGGGTGGCAGCACTGGTGCTCACTTGGCTTGCTTGCTTGGCTGGCATTCTACCAACTGATCCATTCCTCCAGTCTAGCATTTGCTAGTGATTTTGGCAATGGCATCTCTTGGGCTTCTCTGCTCTGGTTGGCCTCAAACCTTGATCCTCAGATCTCAGCCTTGTGAGTAGCTGCAATGACAGGGGTGAGCAGCCAGCTCCAGGGGTGCCATCTCTTTAACCATCACGTAATGGCTTCCTTCTTTCATTCCCATGGTCATGGGTCTCTTGAGAAGCCAGGTGGTTTCTTGTTTGAGTGCTCACAAGCCCCTGATTTATCCACGGTTCCCCTCAGCGAGGCCTACACCACCCAGAAAGATCCCCTCTGGTGTGAACCAGCCAACCAAGTCTGCTTAAAGCTAACAGTGCCTCCCACTGCCCGCCCCTTTTCCAGGACACAGGGGAGAGGGGTGAGGGGGAGGGCCTATGGCCTTCACCTGCCAAGGCTCCACTGAGGGCCTTTGCTCTACCTGGCCAGGTGTGGTTCCAAGCAGTCCACATGCCATGGTGTGTGTGTGTGTGTGTGTGTGTGTGTGTGTGTGTGTGTGTGCGTGTGTGCCTGCCTCTTGCACCTCCCTCCGCCCTTCCTGCTGGTCTTTCTGCTTCCTCCCGCAGCCTTTCCAGGGCCCCAGGCGGAGCAGCCTCACCTCTGGGTTGCCCTGGCCTGTCTGGCAGTGTCCAGTCAGAACTCTTGTCACGACATACACACTTTCATTGACACTTTTAATTCTCCTATTGCTTCTTGAGCATAGAAATGGAGGCTTTCCTGTGTCTGGTTCTTGGGGTCTAGAGCCATGCCTGTGTCAGTGTTGGTATTCCCCAAATGTGTGTTGAACGAATGAATTTCTCAGCATGTCCCCAGGTTGCTATTGGGGCTCGGGATTGTATCAGGGACCATGGAGGTTTCAGAGCTGGTGGCAGCAGCCGGACATCCTTTTCTGTTTCTTCTTAGAGCTCCCCCTCTCTCCCTCTCTCCCTCTCCTTTCCCCCCCTCTCCCTCTCTCTCTGTTTCTCTAGCCTTTACCTCTGCAGTATTTAGAGAAGTGGGGCGTCATGAGCGGAAGATCTTTACACACAAGTGCAGGGTGGCGTGAGGGGCTCCGGGCTGGCCTCCAGCTAAGGGAGGACAGGAATCTTACGAGTGCTTCCGTGTGCTTCCGCCTGGCTCTTTGGAAGGAACTTGAAACAGTGCAGCAGGAGGCTAGAAATCAAGGGATCCACCTCATTTTTACTGCTGAGCCTCAAAAACAATGACTAAACATTCCCCTTCCCTCCTCCTCCTCCTCCTCCTCCTCCTCCTCCTCCTCCTCCTCCTCCTCCTCCTCTTCCTCCTCTTCCTCCTCCAGTTCTAGCAGCTCATTCTCCAAAGAGTTGCAGCCACATCTTCTTTTCCCTGTCCCCAGCCTGACGTGCTCACGGTGGGCTGCTCAGCTGGCTTTCAGGACGGAAACACTGGTCCATCCTCCTGATGGCTGAGATGCCCTTTTTATTCTTAGTGAAGTCTACTGGCTAAACTTTCATGCTTTCTTACACTGAGAAATGGCTTTCATTGTAGAATTGCAGGCAGAGGGAAAACCAACTCGGTGCTTTGGCATTGATAAGGTTCTCTGGACTCCCAGGCAAACAAAGGTGTGGCCAGATGCCAGTGGCTCACACCTATAATCCTAGCTACTCAGGAGGCTGAGAGCTGAGGATCAGTTTGAAGCCAACTCAGGCAGAAAAGTCCACGGGATTCTTAGTTCCAATTAATCAACAAAAAGCCAGAAGTGGAGCTTTGGCTCAAGGGGTAGAGAACCAGGCTTGAGCCTTGAGCCTTCCTCCAGAGGTGCTGAGCTCCTAGACTCTTGCACGTGAACGTTTGCGGTGCTGAGCCCCAAGACGCTTGCGCATGAATGTATACAGAGGCAATGGCTGACATGAATGGATAACACCTCCAGGAGAAGGGGAGACTGAGCGGGAAATCTGTGTGAGGTTTCCAGCACCATGGGCTCATTTGTGGAAATAATGACCACAATGTGTTTTCTGGTGGTGGATGGCTGCAGCACATGAGGACACCTTGGGGAAATAGTTCCCAGGATGCAATGGAACGTTAGCAGAGACACAATCGAGGGAACAAGATTTTGCAGGTCAGCTCTGCGGCTTGCCTGCATGCCCTCTGCGCAACATTTGACCTTCAGGAAGCTTCACTGGTGTCCCTGCCTCCAACAAGATAGAAGAGCCTATCCTATTTCTCTTTTCTCTTGGTTTCAATGCTTTTCAAAGTAGAGCCACATTGCTCACAGAGAGCTGCACAGGGCTTGAGAGTGCACTTGAATGGAATTTGACAAAGAGTGCATGCGTGCACAGAGGGCTGGCATGCATCACGCAGTCCGGTGGGTTAGGGTGGAGCTCTAGAGTGTCTCCCTCTCACTACCCAGCCCTCCACTCACTGCCACCCGGCCCTCACCACACGCAACCGCCGTTCTGCTTTCCCTCCCGAGTGTAGTACTGTCTTTCCTACAGTTCTCTAAGCTTCTGTGCCAGGCTTCTTTGCTCAACACGTTTTGATATTCATCCCCACTGCTGTGAGTGTGGGAGAAGTCATTCTTGTTTGCACTCCTGAGTCACACTCAACTGCATCGACACACTCCACGAGGAAATCCAGTCACGCACACCTGCAATCCTAGCTCCTCAGGAGGCTGAGATCCGAGGATTGCAGTCGGAAGCCAGCTTGGGCAGGAAGCTCAGGGAGACTCTTATCTCCAATTAAACAGCAAAAACCCAGTGTGGAGCTGTGGCTCAAGTGGTAAAATGCCAGCCGCAGGTGAAAAAGCCAAGTGAGAGTGCAAGGCTCTGAGCTGAAGGCCCAGCACTACTGATAGATGCACGGAGGTTGGAGTGTCCTGCTCTTTGTATTGAACTCGGGGCCTGGGTGTTGTCCCTGAGATTTTTTGCCCAAGGATACCACTCTGCACTTGAGCTGCAGCTCAGATCACTTCTGGCTTTTTGGTGTTTAAATGGAGATAAGGATCTCATGGACTCTCCTGCCTAGGTTGGCTTGAACTGTGATCCTCAGATCACAGTTTCCCGAGTAGCTAAGATTACAGGCATGAGCACTGGTACCCGGCTGAGTGTTTTGCACATTGACTCTCCAAGTGGAGCTTCCACGATTGTTTGTTTGTTTTTTCATTAGTCTCCCTGTGCAGCCCTAGGTAGAATCCTAGGAGTGGAATTACAGGAAGTTACATCCAGGGCTTCATGCACTACGCCACATTCCCTGCCCTCACACCTCTTTCTTTAATGTTTTCTCATAGACTTTAAACATCTGCTGTGCCAGACATACTTTCCTCCTGCCTACCTGGAGAGTAAGTCAGGTTCTTATCTGGGATGGGGTGGGAGTGGGCTGTGTTCTGGGTTATGCCACACTGCTTGTGAGCCTGGCACATGCTCTGCTATTAGGTGTAGGCTGTTGGGTTGGTGTCAAGAGTCTCAATAGTTACTGATGCTTATATCCTGAGCAGAGGGCAGAGGGCAAGTTATCTATTTATTTTTTTGCCTCAGAAAAAAAATCAACATAGGGCTAGGAATGTGGCTCAGTGGAAGAGTGCTTGCCTAGCATGCAAGAAGTCCTGGGTTTGATTCCTCCGTACCACATACACAGAAAAAGCTGGAAGTGGCACTGTGGCTCAAGTGGTAGAGTGCTAGCCTTGAGCAAAAGAAGCTCAGGGACAGTGCCCAGGCCCTGAGTCCAAGCCCCAGAATTAGCAGAAAAAAAAGTCAACATGGTTTTCAATACCCATACATATTCACTCACAGAGCCAACCAACTATGGGTTGGAAATAATTGAAAAAATATTTGTACAAACATGTATAGACTTTCCCCTCGTCATTCCCTAAACATCTTAGCAAATGACTCTGACATGACACTTGCATTGCATTAGGCATTGCAAGTCATCTCAAGGGGTTTACTGTGCCATTTGGACCGGGACCTTGAGCTCTGCAGGGTCAGCTCCCTTGGGGGTTCTGCAGCCAATCCCCCACTCCCACTCATTTCTCTCAGGGCTTCAACCTGCTGGGTCAGAACTAGAAAAGAATTGTCTAATGATTTTCCTCCGTGACTTTTCTGTCTCAAAAATAATTAGCTGCATTCATGGTTCCAACTGGTTGGATTGAATTCCTGGTTCCTTTTGGTTGAACTGACATCTTGGGACAAAAACACGAACGTGCGCACTTTGTATTCAACATGTTTCCAGAAGGAAGCAAGTCATCTTGACTTTTGCTTGAATCATGACAGCCCTAGAATTGGAGCTCAACAAATTCTCTTCTCGTTTTAATTATCTCAGAATGTAAAAAGGAAAAGGTCAAAGACAGGGATCTGGTAATAAATAGGGCGAGGCTGGCATGCAGGCTGCTAATGTGCGCATGGTAACTTTACTGGACATTTTCTCTCTTTTTTTGGGAGGGAAAAAAATCTCTTCAAAAAGCTCCTAGATTAAAGCACTGATAGCCCTTTTTGTGTGTTGAATTCTGGATTCTGAAGCTTGCTGGTTAGAAGGAGGCACAGATAATTTTTTTGTAATCCCAGGAACTCTGAGACTCAAAGGTTTTAAAGTCCTTTCGCCCATGGAGAATTGCCAAACTAAAGGGGGCAGGTGCAGAGTTGGGTCCCTCGGTGTAGAGACCATTGTCATCAGAGTAAGAAAATGAAATGGCTCTGTATGTAGGTCAGCGACCCCCTCTCTACTGGGAGGTAAAAAAAATTAAGGATGACCTAAAATCGACTATGTATAAAAAGATTCCGGAGAAGGCAGCTCTTTCTTGTCAAAGTGATAATGTTTAGACTCCCTGAAGCCAGACCTCCTCAGAGTGTAACTTTCAGGAGACTCTTTAGAGCTGAAAAGCCTGATCAGACCCTGAAGTCCTTCCTGACATCTATTAACTTTTCATCCTTCAAGGTAGTCATCGATGTTATTGTAGAGTTGTACAGCAGATCCTGCCAACATTTCCCCCCCCCCCCCAGCTCCCACCATTGATTTCACAGGGGTTGTAAGTCAGCTACCTCCTACTTCTGTTGATCTTCAGGTTTGTCTATCACTTAACCAACACTTTCCCCCCGACAACTAGAATTCAAATGAGTCAAGACTGCTGAATGAAACAGTCAAAGGAAAAGACTCACACAGAGAGAAACACAGGAGAGAAAAACAAGGCTGCAAAGAAGGCAGAGGAGGAGCAAGAGGAAAGTAGAAAAGAGAGTTAAAAACCCTTACTTTACTACTAGCACATTTTCAAAATCCTTATTAAACCATATCCCGGATCTCTATGATTGCCGAGAAAACCAGTGGAAGCCAAGAAATTAGTTTCTACTACCCAGCACATAAGCTAGGCAGAGCTGGTGGCCCACACTGGTCTGGAGTCCTATGATGCCCGAATGTGAAGCTGGTGGTCTGTCCTATGAGCCAGCATTATTACACATGGTGCTGAATTCTCCCTCCCTCCCTCCCTCCCTTCCTTCCTTCCTTCCTTCCTCCCTTCCTTCCTTCCTTCCTTCTTGCTTTTTTTGGTAGGACTTGGGTGCTGTCCCTGCACTCTTCAGCTCAAGGCAAGCGCTTGAGCCACAGCGCCACTTCCGGTTTTCTAGTGGTTAATTGGAGATAAGAGTCTCATGGACTTTCCTGCCCGGGCTGGCTTTGAATTGCAATCCTCAGATCTCAGCCTCCTGAGTAGCTAGGATTACAGGCATGAGCCACCCGGCTTGAATCCTTATTCTTAGCAAAAAAGAAAAAAAATTAGGAACTAGGACAAAGCTCTAAATTATTCTAGATTTACAGAAAAGTTGTAGAGCTAGAAAGAACAGAGAGTTCCTAGTACACTTTCACCAGCTTTTTCTTTTTTCAAGTTAACATCTTGTATCATTATAGAGCCTTTGCCTAAATTAAAAAAAAATCATTCTTGGTCCAGAGCAACAAACTGTAGACATGATTTGAATCTGACCACTTCTCCCACAAGTGTCCCTCAGCACCTGTGGGTAACCTCAGGCACAAAGCACTGGTCTTGTGGCTGGCAGAATGCTTGGCCTCCAGAAGCTGCCTCCCAGCTGCACCTGTTTGCTTCCAAGTGGCTCTGAGCTTTGAGCTCAGGTCCGACAAATCCCACGATTTCCCATCTGCTCTATCTGATGGGGTGGTGAGCCGCTGACCTGGTCTCGATGCACTGAGACGAGAGACAAGCTGTCTGTCTCTCTCCTGATAGGGCAGAACTCAGCACTCTCTGCTCCTGCGACTTCTGGCACATTTGGTTACACCTGTAGTCTTGTACGCTTGTGTCCCTGGGGCACACATTGCAGGGGTTGTGGAGCAAGCGGGAACCTAACCAGCCAATACTCTGAAAAGTTCCCCGATGTCAGAAACAGCTCCTGATACACAAGGAAGGGAAGCGTCCTTGAGACACGGCCCCTTGGCCATCCTTCCCTCCTCCCATATACAGCAGACAGGAAGTACAAGGGATGGTAGCTAGTTTTCTTTTCTCTGAGTGCTGTGGCATTGGCTTGGCACCCTGAGGATGTGGGTGAATAGCTATCGGCTATATCTCAGTGCAATGGTGAGAAACTGCTCCTGCATGAACATTGAGAGTATCTCAGATGAAAGGCTGTGTGGCTCTGAATCGCCCAGTGACTTGGCCTCCAATGTACATATCCCAATATAGACACATGAAATATACAAAAAAGATTATCAGCACTCCTCTAAAAGTCCATACTGATGGACTCTAGTGATTATGAAAGGAATGAAACCCCAGACAATGAATTCAAGAGGATGATCATAAGAATGACCCCTGAAAGCTGGGTGCTGGTGGCTCACACTTGTATTCCTAGTTGCTCAGGAGGCTGAGATCTGAGGATCACAGTTCAAAGCCAGTCCAGGCAGGAAAAGTCCGTGAGACTTTTATCTCCAGTTAGCCACCAGAAAATTGGAAGTGGTGCTATGGCTTAAAGTGATAGAGCACTAGCCTTGAGCAGACAAGTTTAGGGACAGTGCTCAGGTCCTGAATTCAATCCCCATCACACACACACACACACACACACACACACACACACACACACACGAAAGAAAAAAGAAAGAATGACCACTGAAATTAAAGAGGACACATAAAATACCTGAACGAATGCAAAGAGAATATAAATCAACAGCAGAATGAAATAATGAGGATAATGCAATGTATGAAGGAGGAATTCAGTAAAAATTTAGAAATAATGAAACATGGTAAAATTAGAATTCTGGAAATGAAAAGCTAAAAACCTCAGTTTAAAGCCACATCAATAGTTTGAATCAGGCTGGAGATTGAATATCAGGACTTGAAGGTAAGGTAGATGGACATTTAGATAAAGACAAATGAAAAACATCCCAGCTATCTTAGGCAGAAAAGACCACGAGGATCCATGTTCATGGATGGAAGGCTGGGTGCAGTGTCATGTCTGTAATCCCAGCTATAATGGGAAACTCAGTGTAGGTGCACTATGGCTCATGAGTGTGCCTGGGCAAAAAGCAAGGCCCTATCCTCAAAATAACCAGTGAAAACAGGACTGCAGTCATGGCTCAGCAGTATCAAATCAGTCTAACAAACCCAAGTCACTGAGTTCAAAGTCGGATACCGTCAAAAAGACCAAACCTATGAATCATGGATATAGAAGGAGAAGAGGTGCAAGCTAAAGGCATAATTTATTTGAGTAAACTAATAGTAAATAATTTCCCAAATCTGAAGAAAGATAAGTTATCTGCATACAGAAGACTTTTAGGCCACCGACCAGACAAGACCAGAAAAAGAACTTCTCAGGCATGTTGCTGAGTCCTGTAATCATAACTACTCAGAAGTCTGGAGTCTGGAGGATCACTGTTTGAAGCCAGCCAATGGATCCAAATGACCTTGGACTAAAACCTCTGAGACCAGAGCCCAATAAACCCTTCCTGTCATACAAGTTGTTTTGGTCAGGCATTTGCACAGTGACAAAGAATCTGACAACACAAGGGGGGTGTTACACGTGTGAAGAAATAATTGACAACATTGTTTTTCTAAATTTGATGAAAAGTATAAACTTATAGATAAAACACAAAGGCACATCAAATTGCTTAAAACCACAACTTTTAGCACATTAAAGTTAACTTTTGTTATTTTCTCCTCTTAGTCAGTTGTTACATGATTGTTCTTATTACACATGAATTTTACTGATAGCAGACTGCAACAAGGTAAAGATGTATATTGTATATCCTAAACTATAGCAACATAAGAAAAGTTACCTTTCATGTGCCAAAAGATGATCATATGAATTCATGAAAAAATACTCAGCATAGAAAGCAGGGAAGGAAGATATGTGGAACAAATATTAGCCAAACCAAATAGAAAAAAAAGGGCAAGATATTTACTTTGAGGCTAAGCATATCAAAAGTTACATTAAATATAAATGATCTAAACAACAAATTAAAAGGTAGAAGCTGTCAGACTGGATTAAAAAGTGGGATCTAGTCACACTGTGTTTATACATAAATAAGTTGAAAGTGGAGGTCTGGTTCTCACCTTTAAGTACTCATGCCTGTATCTTTCCCCTGGAAGGGATCTGGGATCTCTGACTTAATTCTAGCTAATAGATTCTGACAAAGATGGTAAGAGGTCATTCCGTGAGCAGATTATAAAAAATTGTCATGTCTGTATTTCTAGCAGAGCCTCTGTGTATTGTCTCAGTTCACACACATAGATGAAACAAATCACCATAGAGAGGTCCATGGGGTAAGGGATATGTCTCAAATATTTGCTGAAATGCAACCTTCAATACAATAGTATTAAGAGGAGGTGGAACTTAGGAAGTGAGGAGGTCATAACCCCTCAATGAGGGAATTATCAGTGCTCTTTGAAAACAGTTTGAGGAAAAAACAGTCTCTTCAACAAGTGGTGTTAGGAAAACTGGATATCCACATGCAGAAAACCAAAACTAGATCTCCCCCTTGCCCTATACTAAAATCAATCCAAGGTAGACAAAAACCGGCAATGAAAGGCCTGCTGGAAGCGATTGTGTGAAAGCATAGGGAAACATGAGAAGATGTAGGTGGAGGCAACAACTTCCTGACAGATGCCAGTAACTCAGAAGAGTACAGAATTGACAAATGGGACTGCATTAAGTTATCAAGTTTCCTCACAGCAAAGGAAACAATGAATAGAATCGAGACAACTCACAGAATGGGGGAGACCCTTCATTATCTCTTTGATGGATAAAGGATTAATATCTGGATTACACAAAGAATGCAAAACATTACACAGATAAAATAACACATAATCCAATTAATAAAATCCAGTTAATAAATGGGCAAATGAGCCACATGTCACAGAAAGTTCTCAAAAGGGGGCTGGGAAGGTGACTCAGTGGTAGAGCGCTTGCCTTGTATGCCTCAGGCCCTGGGTTCGATTCCTCAGCACTACATAAGCAAAAAGCCGTGTGGCTCAAGTGGTAGAGCGCTAGCGTTGAGCTGAAGAGCTGAGGGACAGCGCCCAGGCCCATAGTTCAGGCCCCACGACTGGACCCCCCCCCCCCCCCAAAAAAAGAAAGTTCTCAAAAGAAATACAAGTGGCTAATAAATGCATGATGGAATGTTCAACATTCTTAGCCATAAAGGAAATAAAAATTGAGATGACACTAAGATTGCATCTCATCCCAGTTGGAATGGCATTCATGAAGAAAACAAATGATGACAAATGCTGGCAAGGACACAGGGGAAGGGAAAGGAACACTCATCTGTTGTTGGTGGGAATGTCAAGGAGTGTTATTGCCACTGTGAAAATCAGCACAGAGGTTCCAAAAGTACAACTGCCACATGCCACATGAACCTGCTCCTCTTGGTCATATATCCAAAGGGATATAAACCAACTTACAAGAGCAATACCTGCATTGCTGCTTATAACAGCCCAAGATATGGAACTAGCCTAGGGGCCCAACAACCGATACTTGGATGGAAAAATGTGATGTGTGTACACAGTGGAGTATTATTCTACCTATAAAGAAGAGTGGATGCTGCTAAGCAAGATCAACCAAGTAAAACAAGTATCTCATGCTTTTGCACCTATGCAGAATTAAGACCTAAAGATAATATGACACAATTGTAAAAGGGAGACTCTGTGTGTGTGTGTGTGTGTGTGTGTGTTTGTGTGTGTGTGTTTGTGTGTGTGTGTGTGTGTAATCAACACATGGAAAAGAAGGAAAGAAGAAGGTGATGGGTGGGGAATATTATAGAATTACATGATATATAATGTCATGTATATAATATTATATATATATGAACAATGTAATAATACCCACTAAATTCTTGAAACAAGGGGGAAGAGGAAGGCAGATTAAGAAAGAGTAAAAACAGAGGGTATGGGTTTGGTCAAAACACACCATATACATGTATGTAAATATCACAGGGAAACACTTTGTACAATTAATTTTTGCTAATAAGATTTTTTTTGTTCTCCCTCTCTGCCAGTGCAGGGGCAGCAGGAAGGAAGAAGGTGGAAGTGGAGAGCAGCCTTTACCATGTGGCAAAGCTAAAAGCCCCTGATCTTGGACTTCTCAGCTTCCAGAAAAGTATTTCTACCTTATCTAAGTCATTTCATCATAGGAGGAGGTATGGGCTAAGACTGCCAAGGAAAACAGATGGCCTTGCGTTAGTAACTCCTAAGGACCTAAGATCCTCAGTCCAATGGTCCTTGAGGAACTGAATTCTGCCAATAACCATGGGGCATGGTTGCAGATGCAAATGCAGCTGACATTTCAGATGAGACCTAGACTTGTTTCCACTTAGTCTGCATCTGTGAGAAGCCCAGAAACAGAAAACAATCCAAGCCCTAGCAGACTCTTCACCCACAGAAACTGTAATAAACATGTGAGTTATGTCTTTAAGTGGGTGCTGATTTGTTACATAGCAATAAATAGCCAAGGCAAGTGAGAAAAAGTAGACCATGCTAATGCTAATCAAGAGAAGTTATAATAAAAAATATTACTAGAGATTAAGAATACCATGTTGCAAAGATACAACAGGTCATCTCTGCAGAAGATATAACAACAGCACTAAACATTTATGAGACTACTATAGAGCTTCAAAACACTAAAAAAAAAACAACAACAACAAAACCCAAACCAAAAAAACCCCCAAAACCAAACCTTAACAGTGCAATGAAGAGAAACACACCTCCATATTTATAGTTAGTGGATATAGTGTCCCTTTTTAATAACTTCTGTTTCACACATGTAAAGAATGTGAGGATAGGGGGCCTTGACTCTACTAGGCAGCTTGGCATACTCAACCTTTACAGAACACTCGTCCAGCCTGCAGAGCACACACAATCTTTACCAAGAGTCATATTTTGAATTCTAAAGTAAATCTCATTTTTTAAAAAACTGGTCCTGGGACTTGAACTCGGGGCCTTGCATGCTCATTTGTCTTGCTTATCTGGCTGGTACTCTACTGCTTGAAACATGCATCCAGACAAGTTTTTCTCTGGTTAATTGGCTACGGAATCTCTTAGATGACATCTTCCAAGGATGATTCCGAACTGAGATTCTCCAGATCTCAGCCTCCTGAGGAACTAAAAATACCACTGAGCCATTGATGCCCATCTAACCCTCAAGCTTATGAGGAGTAAAGTCATAAAGTAAGTCCTCCAAACACATGATTAAATTAAAAATAAAAAAAAATCTAGGAAGCTATTAGGAAACTCCTTAACCATCTGCAAAATGAACAATGTAGTCTAACATAACAACCATTTAAAGAAAAAAAAAGAAAAGGAAAATTAGACAGCATTTTAAACTGAATGAAAGTAAAAATACCACAGATTAAAATCTGTAGACTCAACTAACATCTGTATTGGGGCCTGCATAACATGAAAAGTCTATGTTTGAAAATAAGAAAATCCTCAAATCAATGATATTAGCTTTTACTTTAAGAGAGGAGGAAAATATGAGCAAATAAACAAAGCAATAGTGGTCCTAGAATAAATCAATGGAATAAAGCAGAGGAAATATTAGAGAAAGTCAATGCAATCCTAAACAAGACTGTCAGGGGAAAGCAGACAAGCCCAACGCTACGTGTATTATAGACAGATGATGTGACTACACCAGGACACCCATTACCTCCCCACCTCCCCTAGGAGGCCAGTTACTATCACCTCCTGGGCTCTGGTGAGCTACGGGGGTGCCTACTGGTCTGACAGCTGACGTGCAGACTTCGGGGTTCAGCAGAAGGCTTCCCTTCCACACACAATGCCCTTTCTGTTCAGATGCCATCTTTTGTGGTGCATGGGTCAAAGACCCATTTTCACTATTTAATAAAATACCTCCATACGTCTTACCAGCTAAATCAATAAGACCTTGTCTTGGTTTATGAGTACTTGACAAAAGAGTCCAGAAATAAACTCTCTCCCTCTCTCTTTCTCTCTCTCCCTCCCCCACCCATATGGGCAAATTGATTTTTTGGGGGGGGGGTCAGTTGTGGGGTCTGAACTCTGAGCCTGGGCACTGTCCCTCAGCTCTTCAGCTCAAGGCTAGCGCTTTACCACTTAAGCCACAGCACCGCTTCCAGTTTCTTCTGTTTATATGGTGCTGAGGAATTGAACCCATGCATGCAAGGCGAACACTCTACCACTGAGCCACCTTCCCAGCCCAGCAATTTGATTTTTTTTCTTTTTTTTTTTGCTTATGTGGTGCTGAGGAATCGAACCCAGGGCCTCTGGCATGCAAGGCAAGCACTCTACCACTGAGCCACCTTCCCAGCCCCAGCAATTTGATTTTTGACAGAAGTTCAAAGGCAACTGAATAGACAAAGAAAAGCAAAGTAGTTTTTTTGCTAGTGATGGAGAAGTTGATATCCATATGCAAAACCCAAAAAAAGCAAAACCCCACAGTACCTCACTCAAACCTACAATCAACTTGGAATGGATCATAGACTGTTCAGAGCAATCCAGCCCTAGTGTAAGAGGCCTGGTCCCACTGGGCTCTGAGACCAGAGCGCGAGCAGCTGACAGATTTGGGGTTGTACAGAGCACAGTATACACAACCCTGGGGGCAGAAACACGAGTTGGATTCCTGCCATCTGAGTCAAGGGAGTGTTTATGGGTTAGGTCAGTAGTGACCTTATCCTAGCTAGAATGATTCACTGATTCACCTTCAGTTAAAAATGGGTGGGGTGGGCTGGGAAGGTGGTTCAGTGGTAGAGAGCTCACCTTGCATGGGTTCCATTCCTCAGCACCACATAAACAGAAAAAGCCCGAAGTGACACTGTGGCTCAAGTGGTAGAGTGCTAACCTTGAGCTGAAGAGCTGAGAGGCGGCACCCAGGTCCAGAGTTCAAGCCCCACAACTGACAACAGAAACAAAAAAATGAGCAAGTGCTGGTGGCTCACATTTGCAATCCTAGCTAACTCAAGAGGCTGAGATCTGAGGATTGTGGTTCAAAACCAGCCTGGATAGGAAAGTCTGTGAGACTCTTATCTCCAATTGAACACCAAAAAGCCAGAAGTGGAGCTGTGGCTCAAGTAGTAGTGTTAGCCTTAGAGCAAAAACACTGAGGGATAGCACCAAGGCTCTGAGTTCAGTCCCCAGGACCAGCACACACACACACACACACACACACACACACACACACACACACACACACACACACACACACAAGAGGAAGGTTCAGACACTCTTTAGAGCCATGGTCTGAAAGGCTGCACAAACCACTGTAATGGTTTTGTCTATTCATATTCTGCTGGGAAGCAATTGTGCAGTTATTACATAGGATACTTGCAGTGAAAGTGAGCGTAATCCATGCAGATACAAACTTTAAAAGCCACAAACTTCTAGGAGACATCTGAGGAGAAAAATCTGAGTTTGGATTAGGCAGATTTTTTTTCCTTTTTGTTGTTGATGTTACTGTTTTGTGCTGGTCCAGGGGCTTGAACTGGGTATGGGAGCTGTGGCTTAGCTTTTTTGCTCAAGACTAACACTCTACCAGGTGAGCTGCAGCTCCACTTCTGGCCTTTTGGTGGCTAATTGGCCATGATCTCATGGACTTTGCTGGCTGGGCTGGGGGACCATGGTAAGCACAGTGAGGAGACTGATGGTGGAAATGTAAGACAGCACAATCTTCTCCATCTTATCCTAGGACCTAGCGATTCCAGTTTTCAGTATCTATACAAAAGGAGTAAAAGCATATGCTCATGCAGACTGCTAATACATCAATAGTTGCAGCTGTTTTATTTGCAACTGCCCCAAACCGGAACCAATCATACATATGCCTTTCAAGGGTGAAATTAAACACATTCTGGTATATCTACACCGTGGAACACTACTCAGCAATAAAAAGGCATGAACTATGGGTTCACACACCGTGGATAAATCTCAGACTAATTGGGTGAATGAAAGAAGCCAGACCCCCCAAAATATATTCCACTAATATACAATTCTAGATACTGTTGGGGAAACCCTGCACACTTTATTATTTATTTATTTATTTCATTTTATTTATTTTTTTTGTGAACATACTGTACAGAGGGGTTACAATTACATGGGCAAGATAATGCGTACATTTCTTATCAAGCATTGCAGCCTCCTCCTTTGTTTACCCTTCACATCCCTTCCCAGCCTCCTCCCCCACTCCCCCACCCAATCCCCCCCCCACACACACCAGCGTTGTAAAGCTCGTTTTCGACATGACAACTTGTACTTCTCATTGTTGCAACAGGTCCACCTTGTATCACCCTGCACACTTTAAACACGTGTGTGTGTGTGTGTGTGTGTGTGTGTGTGTGTGTGTGTGTGATCTACAACTCACTAATGCAGCTTCTAAAAGATACTGCCAGTTTCCCTCCAACCCTCAAGGCTGGTGGGGTTTGTGTCTGCTGAGCCCCGCTCAGAACGCGGGGACCCGGCCCTTGCCAGCCCTGTGGGCGCAGACGCCATTGACTGCAGACCAGGCGGGGTTTCCCAGCGCGGAGCAGCGATGCCCCGAGGGCGGGGACGGGGAGCCGGCCGGGCCCCCGCCGCCCCCGGCCCCGCAGCGCCAGCTTCGCACCCCGTGCGCGGCGCAGGGCGCAGGGCGCAGCCGCGGGGCTCCCTCCCCTTGCGTGCGGGCGCGGAAGCCCCCGCCCAGGGAGCGGGCCATTTGTGTCACACTGTGACAATTATTCTGCATAAAATTATCATTAGAAACCCTAATTTTTCAGCCTCCAACCCCGCCAGTGGCCTTTTAGCATTCTCGGGGCGGGCGCGTTGCCGGCGGCCGTGATCAGCGGCT
Organism: Dipodomys merriami; assembly: GCF_024711535.1. Classification (NCBI taxonomy): domain Eukaryota; kingdom Metazoa; phylum Chordata; class Mammalia; order Rodentia; family Heteromyidae; genus Dipodomys; species Dipodomys merriami. The sequence continues at coordinate 3,586,187 of NW_027202270.1, read as the reverse complement.
CATTACGCGGCCTGGCGCCCCCCGCGCGCTCGCAATCAAGCGCTAATTAACCCTCCCGGGGCCGGGCGGGGGCAGGGGGTCCGGCCGGGCCGGGGCGCGGGGCGCGGGCGCCGAGGGCCGGGGGTGCGGGCGCCGAGGAGAGGGTCCGACTGGGGCGCGGGGCGCAGGCGCCGAGGGGAAGGTCCGGCCTGGGCCCCAGGGCCCGGGGACGCGGTCTGGGCCCAGGTTAGGGACCCGAGCGGTGGGGATGGGGCGCCTAGGGCGCGGCCCGGCTCCGCGGGGCTTGGCGGGCGGAGGTCAGGGCGCACCCCCGAGGGAGGCGGGGCGCAGCACCGGCGCAGGGGGCACCGGGCCGGAAGCGCTTGGCAGGTCCGGCTGGCCGCCGCGCCGGCCGTGTGTGGCTCCCGGACAGGCCTCGTGCTGGGGACGCAGGGGACCGCGGTCCCGGGCTGGCGTCGGGGTCAGCGCCAGGGTCCAGCAGGTGCTTGGCACAGGCCGCGTGGCCGCCGGGCGCCGAGATGCACAGGCGTGGTGAGCTCCCGCCTGCGCTCAGGTCCAGAGGCCTGGTGCGGGGCGAGGGGCCCGGATCAGGAGGGAGGGGGACGGCGGGGTGCAAGCCATCCCTGAAAATTCCCAGGGAAGCTTGAGGGGAGACAGACCTGAGAGTGGGCAGGCGGACAGACAGAGACATACAGACATACAGACAGACAGACCCAAGAGGCTGCTAGGTGCTAAACTAGAGAGATGGAGAGATGGAAGGCGAAGACCCATGGAGGAAGAAGAGAAAGGAGAGGTCAGAAAGGCTGCAACGGAGGAGCAAGAGAGATGGGGCGCAAGAGGGCTTCGGCAAACAGGTTAATGGTGCCAGGAGCTGCAGTGGCTCCCGCCTGTCATCCCAGCTGCTCAGGAGGCTGAGATCTGAAGATCACGGTTAGAAGCCAGATCATGCAGGAAAGTCCAAGAGACTCTTTATTTCCTTCTGAAGTGGAGGTATGGACGTGGTAGAAGGCCAGCTTTAAGCAAAGAAAAAGAAAAAGCTAGAGAACAGTGCCCAGGCCTTGGGTTCAAGCCCCAGGGCTAGTACAGAAAAATAAAAATAAAGAAGATGCAAGATGATAAAAGTTGACCAAACAGGATAGACAGTGGGAGAATCCAAGGGCAGGCGTGACATCTTCCAGACTCTTAATTAGCAGTAGCTGGAGAGAGGAGAGCCAGGGCTGTGGAATTTTCCCGAATCTAACCCTCTCTCCTTTTGTTATCAAGAGGAGACAGAGGAAACAAACGGACTCACAGGAGCATGGCGACAGAAGGAAAGCACCTGGAGAAGTTCAGTCATCTTGGAGGTGGCGGGGCCTTAGAAGGCCGCTTTGATGTGGTGGCCACATTGAATGCAGTTCTGGCTTGTTTCTTTCCCATTTGTGTGTGTGTGTGTGTGTGTGTGTGTTGTAAGGCTGCTCTTTCTTGAAGGATGAATGGAGCAGGTGTCACAGATTTCCCTTCTGTGAAAGCTCACAAAGGCTGTGGGGGGCTGCTGGCTGGGCAGGGCCCCGGGGAGGACAGGCAGTCCCTGGTGACTCCCCATCAAGGGGCTGGACCCCACAGGGCAGGCAGGCCTTCTGTAATGATGGAGGGATCGATACCAGCGGCCGTAATGAGCTGCTGGGAGACCTTGCAGAGCCTCCTCCACGCCAGGACCGGTGGAAGGCGGTTTGAAAGACCACTCGTTAATGACCTACCTGAGAGTGGTGCAGAATCCCAGCCTGCCCTTGTCCCAAAGCTCCAGCCTGCAGCGAGCAGCCATGGATGGGGGAAGCAGAGGCCTGGGGCCCACGTGTGGGGAGATGGTGGTGGTGGAGCTTGGGTACCTGCACGGGGTTGGGCTGCCTCCCCAGTGAAGACAGTGATTGAGAGGGAGAGGCCTGATGCCATCTTCGCCAACAACAACTATACTTCTGCTTCCTATTGCTATTTATTTCCCTGAAATGGGAAGTCTTTTAGGGCCTGTCCGATTCCCCACCCCAGCCCGCCCTGGTTTCCTGAGTCTCCCTGCCGAGGGTGGGCAGCCAGCTCAGCTGCAGCACAGAGCCCACATCCTCCTCAGGTCCTGGAGGTGACAAGGAGCCTGGCTTTGGAGATCTGGAGTCAGCCGCCTCTGCTTCCCACCTCTAGGAGGACCCAGGAAGCTGGGACAGCCCTTATGCTGCAGCTTGGGGGGGCCAGGGTGACTGAGGGGCTGGCCAGGCACCTCAGACACTCTGCTCCCCTCTGTCTTCCCCAGGGCGAGCGGGCACCAGCCTGTAAGAAGCATCAGGTAGGAGCCGTGGGGCAGGGCCTGTTCTCAGCCGCTGGGGCTGCGCCTGCCTGCTGAGGGAGTGGAGTTAGTGGAAAGAGCAGGGATCGGGCAGCTCTGCCTGGCCACTCTGTGTGTGGCTGGTTCCCTGGGCTCTGCCTGCACACAATCTACTACTCCCTCTCGCGTGACAGTGAGACAGCAGAGCTCGGGGGTAGAAAGAGGTCCAAGGCACAAGGGACCCAGGCATTGGACTTAGACCTGTACCACGTGGGTTAAAATGAGTATATCTGTGTGTATCCAGGGCAGTTGACACTCCTGGTATGGGGCGGGGGAAGGAGAGGAGGCCCAGAAAAGCTCCTCTAGGCAGGGGTGCAGACCAGATGGGCACTGCCCCCCATTTCCTGGAGCCCCCGACCACCCCACTGCACCTTAGGAACTACTCAGCCCTTTGGCCCGGTTTTGGCTTTATTACTCCTCACAATGCAAGGGAGAATCAGAGGCTCCTAGAGCCTCACTAGTCAGGGAATGGGGCAGCAGACCCTCCTGTTCCTGCCATCTGGCAAGGCTATGAGAGCTGGCGACGTAGGTGACTGTGATAAGCTGGGTGCCAAGGCAGACTGCTAGCCACGAAGCTCGGCCGCAGCCGGGTGGGCGGCGCGTGCTTGTGTGTTCCGGGTTGGAGCTCCGGGAAATTCGCTGGTGTGTCTGAACAGGGTGAGCCCAGACGTTTATGTTGCAGGATCTCCGACTCGTTCTCCTTTTCTTCCCCTTTCTCAGGCTTCCTGGGTTCCATGAGCAGGTTGTCTGGGGCCTGCTGACCTCTCTGTGGATGCTGCTGGCAGTGATAGTGTTGAGGGATTCATGGAAGGACTCACAGAGCTGTGAGCCAGAGACCCAGCCTTCTCCTCCAGCTCCCATCTCCCTGGCTGCCCAGTGTGGCTGCTGGATGATGGGCACTGAATCAAGGCTCCTTCCCAAGGAGAGACGAGTGACTAGCTTTGGCAGGTAGACATTTCTCACCCGTGGTTTTCCTGTCACATCCCATATCCATCACCAAACCCTACACCTTAAAACCCAGGCAGACCAGCTGGACACTGCTGGCTCACTGCTGTAATCCTAGCTACTCAGGGCTGAGACCAGAAGACCATGGTTCGAAGTCAGCCTAGGCAGGAAAATTCACGAGACTTTCATCTTCAGCTAACCACCCAAAAGCCAGAAGTGGATCTGTGCCTCAAGTGGAGAGCACCAGCCTTGAGTGAAAAAGCTAAGGGGCAGTGCACAGGCCCTGAGTTTCAAGCCTCAGTTTTGGCATGTGTGCCTGCATGTGCATGCATGCACACACATGTGCTCACACACGCATGCGCGTGCACGCGCACACACACACACACACAACCAATGCAATGACCAAGCTTCATTTACAAGTGTCCTTTCCTTACTGATGTCCCTTAAAGTCAGTGCTTCTGTGCCCAACCTGCCCGTAGGAGCCATCCATTCCCAGAGTGTTAGTAGTTCTTTGAAATGAACGTGTCACTGAGCTCTCTAGGAGTGAGGGCACCCGACAGCCCAGATGTAGCCATCCCATCTCATCTTTACTGATCTCAAACATTATGTTGGCATCCCGGAAGAACTGCTCCTCGAGATGCCGAACCCGGTCCAGGTCTCCCGCCACCACGGCAGCATGGCACTCGAGCCCCAGTGACTCTGCTCTAATTTGAGGCTCTTTGTCCATCTTCTGAAAGATCTGAAGTTTTTTTGAGACTAGCTCTGGCTGTTTCTCCATTGCAAAGCTGCTTACTTCAAAACAGTGAGCTCCTCAGGAGGGGCTGGCAGTTGTGTGGTGTGTGGGCTATTTCCATTGTCATTTCTCAGTTGTTCTCCAGCCGGGGCCTGATGTTGGTGTATTTATAACTCCTGTGGTCTCTGATGGATGGTTACTTGATAGGACGAGGGTCATGTGACCCCGAGATGGCACTGAGCCACCACTGGGATTGTATAGATCCTAACTCCAGCACCAGGTGTGGACTGCTTGCTATTTACGTAGGATGATACATCAGAGGCCTGGCCAGCACTGCTCAGCCAGTGAGTGGCTGAGCTGTGTTTGGAGCTGTTGTGTACCTGTCCCAGAATCTGTCCTCTGTCCACACGCCACCGGGCCTAGATTCCACAGGCATCCACTGGGATTTGCTCAGCCCTGGGGCAACACTGTCAGAGAAGTGCTGCTGCTAGAATTTTCTTTCTTGTGGAGGTCAGGGGTGCTAATCACGTGACGCGTTCTGAGGGGGCTGGGCTGGAAAGGTGTCTTCCCTCACTCCTAGGGGCCTTCCATGCCTTGTTTATTACTGTTGGGGAGCCAAGAGAAAATCATTGGGGGAAAAGTGATAAGAAGAAATATCAGGAATTTGAGCTGCAGTGTCTGTAAATAAAATTTAGTGCGATCCTACCATGGTCCCTCACTATAGTGTGGTCACCTGCGATGTTCTCACTTACGTGGGCAGAATCAAGTAGCTGTGGCAGTGATCACATGGCTTAGAGCCAGCGTGTTTGTCACTCAGCCACGTGCAGGAGAAGGTGTACCTCTAGTTTAGGAGTTGGACTCTCCCTAGCAAATTCTTACAAGTAAGCCATGACTACTTAAAAGCCTAGGTGGTTTTCTTATTTTGCTTTGGGCAGTGTCTTCGTGCTTTCTTGTCTTGTTCTGTTCCTCTGTGGCCATGGACTTTGTGGAGTCTGCCTGTGTCCCAGGAGCCGCTCCTGGGAAGAAAGCTCACTCGAGATCGGGAATGTCCAGGTTGCACAGGATGCCCAGGTGGGAATGCCACTCAGGGTAGGCCAGAAGTTCCCCTTGGTCCCCTCTGAACCCTTGTGGCCTGCAGATTTATTCCATGGCTGAAATGGGCCCCATATGCTGTTTCCTTGCTCAAGATGAGAAATACCACAACTTAAAAAAAGGGTGATAACAATTCTGTTAAAAGGCTTTCAGCATCCTAAATCTGCAAATCAGACATGCTTCAAAATCTGGACATTTTTGTGCACCATGTTCCATACAATGTTGAGATTCAGAACGTGTCAGATTTATTATTTTTTTTGGATTAGGGATTCTCAAGTGGCAAAGTTCATTCAGATATTCCTCACCACCAACCATCCCTTGAATTTGAAACACTTCTGGCCCTGAGCATTTTGGATAAAGCTGCTCAACCGGCAGTCATTTACTCACTACAGATTAGTTCAGGGATGCACCTAATTATGTAAGAGCCAAGTTACTTTTTCTTATAATATAAATGATACGTAATACACACACACACACATACACACACAGATGTATATATTTACAAGTCTTGTCTCTCCTCTACCAGGAAGGGGAGAGGTCTTGCAGCAGATTCTTTATCTGTCCATGTGAGTTAGGATGACTGTGTGACCAGGGGCTGGAGGGTGGGAAGAGGGGCTGGAGGAAGGCATGTGCCCAGGAAGGCATAAGTAGCAGCCACCACCGATTTGCTGCCTGCCTGCCTGGGGCCCATGAGCTCTCCTGTCTGTGTGGGGTTGCAATCAAACGGCAGAGGAGTGAGGAGAGCACAGCTCTGCAGTGGAGCAATGGAGCTCCTGTGGCAGGAGGCTGGACGTCCTGGCTCACAGCTGCGCTTCCTATGCATTTGATTAGCCCACCTTCCTTTCCCGCTCCTCCCCACACCTTTCTCAGCTCCCCGAGGTCTCCCAGCCTCTGCCCCTGAGCAGGCGGCCCGGCCCCGTGTCAGCTCTCTGTGAATCGCCTGGTCCTTGGATGTCCCTTCCTCATATTTCCTACAGCGGAGGGCAGCCCTGTCTTTCTCGGCTGGGCAAGTCACAGCATAGTTTTATATAGACCTGTTGTGATCCTTTTCGTGGGCCTAAGTGTGTGTGTGCACATGACTGGCCAAGGCCTGTCCTGTCCCCACAGTGGACAGACCCACAGCTGCCCTGCAGGAGGGCTGAAGGGGCGTGCTTGGTGGAGAGGGGGCCGACCTGCTGTCCACTGTCCAGATTGCCTTCAAACAGGGGCTCCGACTGTGCTGTTGAAGCGGGGAGGGGACGCGCGAAGGGCGGCGGGGGCCGCAAGCGGGAGCCAGCGGGGCCGGGGCTGGAGCTGCTCCGTCCACTTCAACTGTAGCACTCAGTTTTCTGGATATTTCAGTTCTTTCTTTCTTTCTTTCTTTCTTTTTTGGGGGGGGTCCGGTCATGGGGCCTGAACTCTGGGCCTGGGCGCTGTCCCTCAGCTCTTCAGCTCAAGGCTAGCACGCTACCACTTGAGCCATAGCACCACTTCCGGCTTTTTTTCCCTGCTTATGTGGTGCTGAGGAATCGAACTCAGGGCCTCAGGCATGCAAGGCAAGCGCTCTACCACTGAGCCACCTTCCCAGCCCCTGGATATTTCATTTCTTTATGTGGTAGGCATTGTGCCATCTTCCTTTGCTCAGGTGGATTGTAATTAGATACCGTTCCAAAGGAGGTCTCCAACCCAAGCTCACAGCTCGTTCTGAACACAGGGATTTTTCTGCCCCTGATAAAATTTGTTTTCGGATATTTTTAAAAGGGGCCGGGCCTCTGGTGGGAAGTCCAGGATCAGAGTCAGCCCACATGGTGTTCTACGCTAAATTTAGGGCTTATGTTTTTGTCAACAGCTCCCTAAATATCCAAGATTGACTATATTACCTAGAGAGTCGTTGGTCAAGAGCAGACTCGGTTCTTTGTGAGAACTTTTAAAATAGATCGTGGTAGATAGTGCTACATCAGATGACTTCTCAGGCACGGGAGAGAGCTGTCTTCTCTTTTTCATCAGAACAAGAACAGACACATTATTGACTGTTACATATATTATATATATAAACACACACAACTTATGTATATGTATTTATGCATACTTTCTTTAGGATGAGCACTGAGGTTCGAACTCAGGGCTTACCCTGGTGAGGCAGGTGCTCTACCTCTTGAGCCACACTCCCAGCTCTTCGTTGCTTTAGCCGTTTTTCAAATATCATCTTGAGTTTATAACTGGGACCAGCTTGGACTGCTTATTGGTGGAGATGAACCTTTTGCTTGGCTGGCTGGTCTTGGTTTTCCTTTTCTCTTCATCCTATGTAGCTGGAAATGCAGGTGTGGGCCACCATACTTGGCCCTGTGAACTGTGGTATTAAACAACCTGAAAAAATGAAACCATTCATTCACATATTCATTCCATGAATACTTCTATGCTCTCGACATATTGTAAGGTTTTGGAGATTTGGAGAGAAAATCCCTGCCTGAGAGGGTCCCACTGGAAATGGCCAGAGGACCGAACAGGCAGGAGTTGTTTAGACTGCCTTCCTGCTCTGACGTGCATGGCACGGGCTTCTTGGTTGCGGTCCTTTTTGCCTGCTGTGCCCAGTGCTGCCTGTCCAGACCCGGGGTGCTCACCCCATTGTCATCTCATTCCTATCACCCTCATCCTCAGGCTAGTCAAAGTCAAGATCTAACTGGCTCTTATCTTCTCTGCCAGTCAGGCCATGGGAAAACTCAACTTCTCTCAAGAGCGAATTGGCACATTATAAAAATCTGTATTGTGATAAAATAGAAGGACTAGGATGCGGCCACTGTTTTAGTTTTCAAATGGGGAAAACCGTGGATTCCTTACACTTACAGAGTTCACACTAGCCCTGGCCAAGCCCCCTAGCTGGATCGTGCAAAATACAGTTTGGGAATATTTCAAAACAGGCTAGAGAGGCACTGGGCCACGAGGAGCAAGACCAGAGGAGCTTTCTCTTGAGATGGTCATTGGTTACTAGGCAGAGGGGACACAGGGTCCCTGCCGGTTACGTGTCATTTCCAGTTGGCTTTGCGGTTCAGCTCCATGGCTTGCACAGCCAAGCCCTCCCTGGAGTTCCTGGTCACCCTTGCTTGGCCTCTTGGGTTCCCTGGACCTTTCTGGTGGCCCACCCTGAGGCAAACACCTCCTTTGATTTTTGTTGGTTAGTTTTGAAGCTTGCACACCTAGCTTGCACTTTTACCCCTTACCCTGAAGGTGTAAATGGGTTTATTGCAGCTCGCAACCCCCCTGCAACACCTTCTTCATGGGTTCTGTCTCCTCTAGCTTCCCTCTTCCATGTCATGCTGTTCCAGGCATTCCTAGCTCCAGTCCGGTTTCAGCTTCAAACACACAATGACCTCCTTGAAGGATGGACTCTGGTGAACGCCATTTTCTCTGAATTAGTACAGCTAATGTGTTCAGTTCTTCAGATGAACGACCAGCGGGCTTCTGTTCACTCTCATTTGTTGAGCAGGACTAACTACGTGTAGTTGCTGTGACCTCTCACTGCAGGGTGTGGAGCCATGTTGGAAAAAGAAGACAAAAATCAGTCCCAGCAGGACAAAATCCTGTGGCCGAGGGTGTGAAGTAACTTCTCCACGATTCAGCCAGGCTGTGATTGGATTTAAACGTAGTTTTGCAAAGAATGCTTTTGGGAATTCTTGTTTTCACGGTCTTGGCAGGGCTCAGCCCACTCGAGAGGCGGGGCTTCTGTCTGGAATTGGAACAACCCAGCCCAGCCTGAGACTAGAGCTGAGGGCTCTACCCGAGGGCAAGGAACTTCCTCCACAGTGAGTTCAGGCCCGAGAGCATGTTCCCGAAGTACTAGGACTGGCTGCCACGTTCTCACACTCTTGGGGCAGGGCAAAGTTCATTCCCTGGATACTTGGCTGGCTTCAGGTCACATGGTCACATGTCCAGGTAAAGAAGAGCACTTTCTTCAGCGCGCCCACACACACTGCAGGCTGCAAGCGGGCACATATTAAGCCCCACTGGACAAGAGGGTTACCCCCAGCCACACCCCAGCTCAGGACCGGCGTCCTTTTCCTGGATGTATTCTCCCTGTATAATTTCTAAGGGCCACCTTTTCTCCATCCCTCTTTCCTAAGTGTGTGTGTGTGTGTGTGTGTGTGTGTGTGTGTGTGTGTGTGTGTTCTCCGGCTTGAACTCTAAGGGCATGAGTTCTGTCCATTGATTTTTTTCACTCAAGGCTTATACTCTGCCAATTGAACTATACCTCCATTTCTGGCTTTTTGGTGGTTAGTTGGTTTCCTGCTCAGGGTGGCTTTGAACTGTGATCCTCAGATCTCAGCCTCCTGAGTAGCTAGGATCATAGGCATGAGCCACTGGTGCCTGGCAGGTTTGTTATAATTTTTTGACTAAAAAAAATAAGTAAATAAAAACAACAAAGCAAGAAGCAGACAGGTGTCCCAGGCACTGTTGTTGACGCTTTCACTGGAGTTAGTCACACAGACATTAACATCAAAGATGTTACAGTATCTTAACCTCTTCTCTGAATAACAATGTTAGCACAGCACACCTCATTTAACAAAACATTAAAGCATTTTACTTTGGCAGATCAAGTGTATCTATTAATAATGACTTAAATTGTCTGCGCTGATTTCACATTATTAAGAAATCTCATTGCCCTCATGTGGAAGAACACAGCGTCTTTTTTTTCGGTGGGGGATGGTGATAGATCACCTCCAGAACTTAATTTCTCAATGTTGCCACTAGACTCTGTGCAGATAATGCAGAAACATCAGTCAGGTCTCATCAGTCACGTGACCACACACAAAGGTCAAGTACTCCTTCCGTTGCCAGCCCAGGAGGGCTTTTCTGGAAGCCAGGGGACAAAGGGATCCTTGAATTCAGCTCCACCAAGCCCTCTGCAGGTAGAGTCACTAGTAAGTACCCCGGAGGACAGGAGCAGCCCCGGGAGACCTTGCTAGTAAGTATCTCATCGAAGCTGTCCCTGGTAAAGGTGGCAGTTTCCTTTACAAGTGTCCTGGGGATTTAATTACACGATGAAATTGCAGCTTCTGCCTCTTGAGACAAATTGCATGTTCAGACTGATTGTTTTTTATGAGTCTCACACAGGGAGCAAAATACTTCTCTCTTGAAGTTGGTTTGGTCTGATTTCACACTCATCATTGGTCCTTCGGTGGTGTCCCTTTGACAAGTGTGGGGGGGCCTGCAGCGGCCTGGGGTGGGGGAGGGGGGCTCTGGGTCCTCCGCAGCTCTGACGGTTTTGTCATCTGATTGATTGAGAGTTTGCGGGGCTTGTTTATTTATTTATGCTTGAACTCTGGGCCTGGGTGCTGTCCCGTAGGTTTTTCAGTCGAGGCTAGCGCTCTACCACTTGAGCCACACCTCCACTTCCAATGGTTAATTGGAAGACTTTCTTCCCCAGGCAGGTTTTTGAACTGTGATCCTCAGATGTCAGCCTCCTGAGTAGCTAGGATTATGAGCATGAGCACCAGCACTCAGCTTTGGACTTATTTTGTTATTGGCAAGACATTAGAACTTGAAGCTCCTGCCAGAAAGATAGGAACCATTGTAATACTGTCAGGGAATATCAAACACACACAATGCTTCCTTTGATGATCTTAAGGCATACATGAAATCATTTCGCCTATCAAATCATGACAGACTTTTCTGAAATTGAGACTTGGCTCTGGGAAGTGTTTGTGGTGGGGAAGTAAATCTCTGTTCTGTGTGGAAATATTTACCTACTGAGTCTGTGTGTGCTGAGCGCTTCCTGGGAGCTGGAGCCATAAGGAGAGGAAGGAGTGAGGAAAAAACGCCCTGGCCTCTCAGGGGGACTAAGCTCAGGGAGAGTTGGACGTGTTGACAGGTAGAATGGGGTCGCATCAAGGAGAAGGGTGAGGACAGGGAGGCTTCTAATGAGGGTCTCAGTGGCTGGGAGCCTGGCCAGGGAGTGTCCCCAGAGGTGTCACTGGAATAGAGCCAAAGGAGGTGAGAGAAGATTGTCACCCCAGCTTTCCTCCTCCTCCTCCTTCTCCTCCATCTCTTCCTCCTCCTCCTCTTCCTCCTCCTCCTTCTGATTTAATTTTTTTGGTCTGTCGCAGGGCTTGAACTCTGGGCCTGGGCGCTGTCCCTGTGCTCTTCAGCTCAAGGTAAGTGCTCTACCTCTTGAGCCACAGCACCACTTCCGGTTTTCTGAGTGGTTTATTGCAGATAAAAGTCTTACAGAGTTTCCTGCCCCGGCTGGTTTTGAACTGCGATCCTCAGATCTCAGCTTCCAAGAAGCTAGGATGACAGGTGTGAGCCACCGGCACCGGCTTCTCTCAAATTTCTGGGGGAACTGAATCCCATTATTCAGGACTAAGCAAGAAGCAGGCATCACTGGCAGTGTGACGGGGGAGGAGGCCAAGGCCGTTGCTTTGAAGATGGCTGCAAGGCGGGGCTCAGTTGGAAACAAACCAGCTGGGCAGGGAGGGGGTCAGAGCAGATGAGGGGCACAGCCCGGACCCCACTTTGTGAGAACCTTGATACCACCTCTGAGCAGCCATGGCGCCATAGGCCAGGGTCACAGAGCACCTCCGCTCTGCCAGACATGCTTTCTAGGTGTTGATCCTAGAAAACACCCAGGAGCAGACTCCAGCCAGAGTCTGCCCGGGAACCAGGACACTGCAGAGCGGCGGGAGGCTGTGTGTCACCTCACTGGGGGACAGGAAAGCGGGGCAGGGAAGGGGTTGGTGACCCATGGCTCTGCCCATGCGTGGTTCTGAGCAGTTTCCCAGCCACCTGAGGTGAAGGGCCAGGGGTTTTTCTGGGTTTTAGTTTTTCTTTTTCTTTTGGTCCTAATGTGTTATAGACAGATTCTCTTACCAAAGCCAATGAGAAGGTAATTATTGGAAAAAAGCAGATTTAGACTTACAACGGCACCAATCACACATGTGGGTGTTGTGTTACTGTGTCCATGCTTACTGTCCATGTCAGTGACAAACACCTCCCCCAGGGCCCAGGGAGACACTGGGGCCACTCCACCTCTGGAAGGGACCCGGTGACCCGGTGGGTGAGCGGAGACTGGGAGAGAGTGGCTTGGGCCACTTAGGTCCTCCGGGGTCTGCCACACAGCTGAACCTTTAAGCCTATGGACAGGGCTCTCCAAATGTCCTCTGCCAAGTGCCAGGCAGCAAATCGGTCAGGTTTTGTGGGGCACACAGCCGCTATAAGCAATTACTCAGCACTGACACTGTATGATAAAAGCAGATGGAGAGGCTTTGCAAGTAAAGTATGTTTCAATAAAGCTTTATTAATAAAACCAGGCAGCCAGCTCATGGGTTATCGCCAATAGACCTTTGCTTTGGTGGGGGCGGGGAGGGGGGGAAGCTGTTGCTGGTTGGTGGGGAGGAGAGTAGCAGGGTTCGTCTCCAAATATCAAACGATGAGTGCATCTTTCTCCATGTCTACTTTTCACTCCTTCTCTCCAGTAACACCTGTCTGTATTCTAAAGGTGAACATGACACAGTGAAGGCCACTAACGGAGTGTCCAGGTGTCCAGGCAGGCCTCTGCCTCTCTTCTCTCAAGGCTGTTCTGCTTTGAGTTTGCTGAACTCCAGTCGGCGGATGTATGTCTTTTACTTCTGTCTTCTTCCTTCTCTCAGGCTCTGGTTGGATACGTTAGGCCTTCTATATTATTCCACAGTCCCTGCTCATTTTATTCTCAACCGTTGTACTTGCTGCTCTTCAGGTTGGACACTTTTAATTCATGGGTTTTCAAGTTTGCTCCTTCATTCCTGTCTCCCAGTCCACCCCGCCCTCTTCCACTCTGCCGACTAGAGGAAGACCAAGGCTAGCTTCAGGGAGGGGAATGCATTTTTTTTTTCAGATGGGCAGAGTATTGCCATTGGAACTTTATCAGTAAAGGAGGGAGAGAAGGTGGGAGCCTCTCTATCCTTTCTACCTATAGCAAAAAGTTTTGCCTCTTCTTTCCCATTCCTCTACGGAATGGCTTCTCACGACCTTTCCAAAGAAGCGTGAATGTTCCGTCTAGGATTTGTGGCTCACACAATACAGCTCAGCATCCTCTTCTTGGATTCCCTCCCCCAGGCTCCAGCTGGGACCCTCGGCCCTGCAAAGTGTTGTATGCTGGTGTGTGCTGAGCGGGTATGGCTGCTTTCCCTCCCCTCTCCATACAGTCACTGAAGAGCGACTCAGCTTCCCAAGGCAGCCTGGGAGATGGCTACGCTGCTGGACCTGTCGGTGTTCATTTTAGACGTACGGCCTGCCAGGATATGGTGAGCAAGACTAAGCAGCCCTTTGGAAGTTGGTATTAGAAGGAACCGGGACGGGGTGTGGGGTTCACAAGCGGGCTTCAGAGAATGGGATGACTCCTTCACACCGGCCCCGGTGGAATGCTCATGTAGGGAGCAGAGCACCGCGGTGGAGCCGCCATTGTCCTGGAGAAGGGAGAGTCTCTCCCCCGCTCCCCTTGTTTCTTCTTGCTCTTCTGAAACCCTTCAGCGTGCTCAGCAGTGATGCTAATAGAAGGATGTCATCAGCATACATTACTGCTTTATTAGCCTGTTTCTCAATTTTGATTCTGAAAATATCCTGATTTAGTCTAATTGCAATTTCACTGTGTTCCACAGGCAGCCGCAGCTCCTCCGGGGTGAGGGGGGGCACCATCCTGTAGGATTTTTCTCTGCTCATATGCCTTTGATGCCAGGCCGCGGGCTCTGAGACGATTGTCTCATCTCCTCTCATCCCCATGTGACTTCACCTGCTCCTGGGACAAATAAGCACCTAGGCTGTGTGTCTTGCAGAAATAAAATATCCAAACCAAACCAAAACACACAGCCATTCTAGATGGTGAGCTGGGTTGTTCTGTGTCTGCAGCAGGGGCTGCTGGTGCACCCATTTTATTCCTAAATAATTTAACTATATTCAAAGATAATCTGATGTTATTGTAGGAAAGTGTATTTCTAATAAATTCCACTTGATCTGGGTGAATCAATTCAGGCAGCGCATAATTGAGTCTGTTAGCAAGGACTTTAGCAAGAATTTCACAATCAGTGTTAATTAAGAAGATGGGACAATAATTTGTGCATAATTCTGGATCTTTTCCTGGCTTGTGAATCAAAGTAATAAGAGCAGCGCTCAGGCTGGTGGTGGGATAGTGTCATTAGGTGCTGATTTATAAGTACTTAGAAAGGTTTAATTTCATTTTGCTCCGAGCAGGGTCTCCCAGCCCCCACTATCTCTGGCCGGGTGAGCCGTGGAATCGGCCCTTGTCTTCTCCCTCCTTCCTGAAGGGGCTGGCCTCCTGCTTCCCGTTTCTTCTTCCATTCTCCAGATGAGCACCTGACTCATTCGTCCATGCTTTTATTTGTTTTTTTTTTTTTTTTTTAATCTTCTCTGAATTATTTGCAGCCAGGGACTCTAGGCTATTGATATTGTGGGCGTGTGCATGTGTGAGCGCCCATAGGCGTGAATGTGTGCACAGATGTTGATACGCATCTGCACGTGTGTGGGAATGCGTGGGCACTCACGTGCACATGCGTGTTTGTGCAGGCACGCCCAGGATGTCAACACAAAGGGCTGTGGGGGTTCCCAAGGGAAACTGTCTGTCTGGATCTCCTTGTACAACGCCTCGGGGTGGTGTGGCGCACGAGACCTTGGCTCCCTGCTCTATGCTCTGCTCCTGCCTGGCGACTGACCGGTAAGGAACCCATGTGGGTGTCAGGTGAAATGCAGCCACAGGATGAACCACAGGCGGCAGGCAACGCTGGGAGGGCCTTGGATTTGTATTACCTATTGGTGGTTGGGCTGCAGGTGCATAGCTAAACTTCTCCAAGCTCGTTGGCCTCCTCTGGTCCAGTGGGAAGTGCTCCTGGGAAGTGCTTAGGGAATTGCAGGCCCTTGCAGGACAGTGGCCTCTTCTCTTTACCTCTGTGAAAGGCTGGCAAGGTCTAAGGCCCTCTGTTCTGGTGGAAGCCTTTCTCTGCCTAAGCCTGAGCCCAGTTACTGCTTGCTTGGCCCACGCTCTTCCCAGCCTCCAGCAATCCCTCCACTGCCCACTGACCTGAGGCCTGTGAGCCGGGCACCCTCCCCCCCCCCACTGCAAGCAGGTCTGTGCAGGCCCTGAGCTGCCTGGGTGGGGTAGGGGAGACCTGGGGGGAGAGTCGTGGGGTGGGTGAGGGGGCAGGGTAGAAAGGAGGGCTGCTCTCTTCTTCCTGTCCCTCTTCAGACCCCAATTCGTCCAACTGGTAAATACCTGTGGAGACGATCCAGTACAATCTCAAGGGGAAATCAAGGTTCAGAGAGCTGACCTCACAGGTTCACGGCCACACGGGTACTGCTAGAGCTGGGGTCACCTCAGTGTCAGAGCTGTGTCCTTCCCAGAGCGCCGTGCGTCTCTCCGAGGCCGCCGTGAAGGCGCAGACTCTGGGCACTGGCTCTGGTTACGCTAAGTCAGAAGCTGGGCTTACTCCCCCGGCACCCCTATTTCTCCTGCATGGGGGGGGTGCTGACCCAGGGAGCTGTGGCTGGGGTCCTGGCACCACGGCGAGGCCGGCATCAAGCATGGGACAGGACGTCTGACTCTGCACGGTGATACCACTTGCACGTGTGTGTGCACATGTCCAATGTGTGTTTACACACTCGTTCCCACCTATACATGCTGCCGTGAGACCTCTTAATAAAAACCCAATTAGTCTTTCTTTAACTTTCCTCCGGATGCTTAAATATCATTTCCCCAAACACAATATAATGCCTCTAGTTTTCTGTTTCAATCAGGCATTCAAGTAGCATCTTGACTTGTATATAATATAGCATCACAGAATGCTGACATCCTTAATAATAGCAATTAGTAATCAGTTGTTTCTTAAGTAGTTTGATTACACGAGTTACCAAATTGTACCGTGGCTGCATGTGTGGGGGTAAGATGGGTCTGCCACCCCTCCCCCGGCCACCCTTCTTCCCGCCCGGTGTTCTGGGTGGCTGGTGAGCCAATCGGTCAGGAACAGATGCAAGGACTAATAAGGCAATTGCCACTAGTATTAAGCACCAGAGGGTCGGCCTTGGCAGGAAGAGGAATGAAATCATTCTTGGCAGAGAAAAAGAATGCCAGCGGTGTTGGTAGAAATGCAGCCCGGGCCTAACCAGAGCCGTGTGGCCCGCCCATGCCCGGCTCTGCACCTGAGTCTGAGCTTCTCAGGGATGAGACGCTCTACTGGACTCTGTTGGGCAAAGGCTTGTCTCAGCGGTGCATGTGACTTTGAGTGTTTGCTGGGCATATAAAAACCCGCCCTGAGGCCGTCGCTGTGGTTTTGACATCGTTCAAGAATGGCCTCCACAGATTCTCGCTGCAAGCCAGGGGAGTGCTGGACCCTTTGGGGAGGTAATCAGATCATGGGGGTGTGCACTCTGAAGGGACACCTGGTAGAACCTACCGGAAGGGTTGTTTTAGAAGTAACAAGACTGACCATTGTCAGTCTCTGGCTTTTTTGTTGGTTGTGGGACTTGAACACAGAGCCTGAGTACTGTTCTGGAGGCTTCTTACTCGAGGCTAGCACTCTACCACTTGAGCCACAGCTCCACTTCCGGTTTTTGCGTGGTTCATGGTAGATAAGAGTCTCATGGGGACTTTTCTACCCTGGCTGGCTTTGAACCATGATCTGCAGATCTCAGCCTCCTGAGTAGCTAGGATTACAGGCATGAGACACTGGTGCTCTATTTTCCCGTGTTAGCCATAGTGTCCCCTAATGACAAGTATGCCACATGACTCACTTGCCCATGGTAGGGGAGGGGGGAGGGGGAAGTTGGGGAGGGGGAGATGTCGTGTCCACCTGCATCCTCTGCAATGCAATTGCACGTGTCGATCTATTTAAAATGCTAGCACCCTGAAACCAAGCAACTGTCCCAGCCTGAGCGCCTACAATGTCCCCAGCCCTATCCCTGCTCTCCTGTCACTACCAACCAGCAGGGCGGAGTTTGCACTCACGTGCACTCCATCTGTAATCACTGAGAGGAAGGGGGCTTCCCGGACGCACCTTTCAGTTTTGCAATAGGGACAGTGAAGATGTTTCAGGGCAATTAGCAGCATGGGAAGAAACAATACGTGAAAACGAGGGAATCCAAAAGTACAATCCCATCCCTTCACTCACGGGTCTCGTTTGTGGCTGGCCACACGGACCGAGGGTGCTGCGGGGCAGATGGCCCGGCGGCAGGCGGGCAGGGCTCGGGCGGCACAGAAGGTGGCGGGAGAGCAGCGAGGCACCCCACCCTGACCCCAAGGGCCCGGAGAGCAGGTGGGGCTCAGGCAGGGCTGGGACTGCAGCAGGAGGACGTGGCAGGAGGGCCCCCGAGAGGAAAGACCCTGTCTTCTCTTTCCCTTCTAGCACATTCCACAAGCTCTCCCTGACCAGTGTGAGGGACAGCAGGGAGACCAATGTCCTTCATGACCAGCCTCTCAAGGTGGGCCCAGGGAGGAACACAAGACAGGTCTGGAGCGCGGGTACCAAACCCACAGCCCATCACTCTGTGGCCGATCTCCAGTTACGACATCTCTTCTCCCACCACCAGACCCAGCTCCTGGAGGACGGTGGGCACCGGGTTTGGCATCCTGAAGAATCGCTGGCACACTCTTATTAAGTTGGTGGTTTCAGCGTGAATTCTCATGATGCTCACGTTGGAGAGCTTGCAGTGACACACGTTTCCTCACTGTCAGAAGGAGCAGGAAGCCTTTGGAAAGCTATTTGGAAATCCACTCAATAAAATTATATAGTCTTAGCCAGTGCTGGTGGTGCACGCCTGTAACCCTAGCTATTCAAGAGGTGGAGGTCTGAGGATTGAGGTTCAAAGCTAGCCTGGACAAACATATCTGGGACCCTCCCACCTCCAATTAACCAACAAAAAGCTGGAAGTGGAGGTGTGGCTCAGTGGTAGAGCTCCAGTCTTGAGCAGAGAAAGCCAATTGAGGGTGTGAGGTCCTGAGTTCAGACCCCAGTACTGGCGTGCGCACGCGCGTGCACGCGCACACACACTATACACATACACGATATATTGTTCTACTAATACTGTTTCTAGAAACGTATCCTAAGGTTAAACTTCAGATTACAAAAAACCATGCAAATAATATAAAGGTGATATTTATGGCATATTTGAAAGAACAAAAATATAAGCAAATGTCCTCCTGTTAGACTGTGGCTGAGGTATTCTGCAGACACGTGGAAATGATATGGCTATTAGGTGAAATTTGCATATGCAAATGGACAAGTGTGGTAGAACACGTAACCCTGGAACAGCTGGTGGTAGAGATGGGGCCACACAGCGTTTATTTTTCTCTTCTTAATCCTCTCCTGTTGTGTTGTACTTGTTATGTAACATACATGTATAATACATGTAGCAGGTATGTGTGTGTGTGTGTGTGTGTGTGTGTGTGTGTGTGTGTGTGTGTGTGAGATACAGTCCCTCAAGTCAGGATGGAGTCACTTGTGTCAAATCCTAACAGTAAACAAAGCTGGGAGGCCGTGAATGGGGGTGGGAACTCTTGCTAACACAGCGAGATAGCTTCACAAAGCGCTGAAGCCTGGCCTTGCGTGAGGGCTCAGGAACCTTCCACAGCAAGTGCGCGTGCAAGGACATCCATCCGGCAGCGGCCTGTCCAACTTCAAACAGATGCCAGCCTTCCTCATTTCACAGTGCTGGGCATGCAACCCAGCGCCCTGTGCATCCAAGGAAAAGGTTCTACCACCGAGCCGCATCCCTGACACCGGCTCTCATTACTGATCTTGCAGTCAGGGACTTGCTTTTCAAAATACCCTGTGCAGCCTTCATTTGCCTTCGAGCCTCCCTGGACGCAGCGCCTTGGACCCCCCCCCCCCCCCCCCGCTCCGCGTCCGCTGGGTCTCCGGCTCTCTGTGGTGGCTCGTGTAGTCCCATCACAGATGCCATCTCTGCGTCCGCTGGGTCTCTGGCTCTCTGTGGTGGCTCGTGTAGTCCCATCACAGATGCCATCTTTGCGGAAGCCCTTGTCCTTGGAGAATCCCCATTTGTTATTTAGATTGTCATATAAACCTCGGAGCACCTCAGAGCTACTGGGTGCCAGAGGCTCCCAGCTTCCTACTTACTAGCTATTCTAGGAAGCAGGAGGCTGATTTCTGAGGATTGAGGATTGAGGTTCTAAGCCAGCCCAGGGAGGAAAGTCTGTGAGACGCTCACCTCCAATGAACCAGCAAAAAAGTCAGAAGTGGCGGTGTGACTTGAGCAGGAAAAGTTCAAGCCCCAGTGCTGGGACACACATGGACACATATGCACACGCATGTATGCGCATGCACACAAGAGCGCACACACACACAGAATCTGGTATCCAGGAATGTATCTTTGTCTATTTCTTCCTCCCCCGAACAATCACCTTACCCAGCAGGGCTCCGGGCAGCAGCTGGGCCGTGGGCTCCTTCATCCAGTCATCGTTGACTGGCTCCAGCACGGTGTCTGCGGGTGTCCAGGAGCAGACCAGCTCCCTCGTGGCGCCCTGGTCCCCGGCGTCCAGGACAGCCTGAGTCTCCTCACCATGTCTGAGCCAGGAGTCTGATTCCCTCCCTTAATCCAAGTCCAAAGCCAGCGCTGTCGCCACTGCGGTGCTGCGTGTGGTATAAGCAGAGGTGACGGGGGCGGGGCAGGCCGCAGCGTCTCCTGCAGGCCTTGGGCACGCACAAGCTCTAGAAGTCAGGTCACCTCTTATCCACAGCACAGCTCTGTCCTGGGAGACAGAAACGTCTCCCTGAGCCTGGCTCGGCCCCCGGGGGGCAGAGGGTGGCGTGTCACACACCCTCAGGCCTGGCGGCCACCAAGGGCCCGCAGCTGGAGCAGAGTGGAGTGGAGCAGAATCTCTGGTTTCCACAAAAGGACAAAAGTACCCCATAAGCAAGGCTCACAAAGTCCCTAGCCGGGCACCAGTGGCTCATGCCTGTAATCCTGGCTACTCAGGAGGCTGAGATCTGAGGATCATGGATCAAAGCCAGCCTGGGCAGGAAAATCTGTGAGACTCATCTCCAATAAACCACCAGAAAACCAGAAGTGGTGCTGTGGCTCAAATGGTAGAGAGCTCATCTTGAGCTGAAGAGCTCAGGGGCAGCGCCCAGGCTCAGAGTTCAAACCCCACAACCAACAACAACAACAAAAAGGCTCCTATATAGTCTGGTGGCTCATGCCTGTCATCTTAACTTCTTGGGAGGCTGGGAATGGGAGGACCATGGTTCCAGGCCAGTCTAGGCAGAAAAGTCCATAAATCTCCAGTGCCAAGGAGAAGCTGGACGTGGCGGGGCGTGCCCATGAGCCAGGCAACCACAGGAAGCCGAAAGTGGGCGGAACACAGTGCAGGTGGCTGGCTGGGGAGCAAGGCCTTTCTATAAAACTGGAGGTGTGGCTCAGAGGCCTTGTGCCCGTGTGGCGAGCGCAGGCCCTGAGTTCAAGGCCCGTGAGCCCCTCCCCCGTTACCTCGTGAGCACTCGCTGCAGCCTCTCCAGCCCTCAAGGCTCACACACTTGGCCCAAAGCAACAGAGCCACGCCGAGCACGGAAGCACAGCACCTGTGGGGAGCGCTGCGGCCGCGAGGCGGGGGCTCTTCCCTGCCGCCTGTGCACACAGCCGTCCTGCGTCTCCGTGAGTGTGGGGACACACGGGACCCCGGCAACACCCGTACGGGAACCACAGATCTCCTCCTCCTCCCCCTCCCCCTCCCCCTCCCCCTCCCCCTCCCCCTCCTCCTCCTCCTCCTCCCCCTCCCCCTCCCCCTCCCCCTCCTCCTCCTCCTCCTCCTCCCCCTCCCCCTCCCCCTCCTCCTCCTCCTCCTCCTCCTCCCCCTCCCCCTCCCCCTCCTGCTCCCCCTCTCCCCCCTCCTCCTCCTCCTCCTCCTTCTTCTTCTTCTTCTTCAGTTATGGGGCTTGAACTCTGGGCCTGGGCGCTGTCCCTGAACTCTTCAGCTCAAGGCGAGCGCTGTACCCCTTGAGCCACAGCACCACTTCTGGTTTTCTAGTGATTAATTGGAGATAAGAGTCTCACAGACTTTTCCTGCCTGGGCTGGCTTTGAACCATGAACCTCAGATCTCAGCCTCCTGAGTGGCAAGGATTACAGAGGGGAGTCACTGGCGCGCCCGGCACCTTTTTCTTTACCTTCGCTCTTCCTCGGTGAGTTATCTTATGGATCCACATGACTGGACTCTGGTGGGTCGCGTATTATTCTGGACGTTTCTGAGAATGTGTTAGGAGTTGAGCATTGAAGCAGGTGGGTTCTGAATAAAGCCTCCTGTGGGTGGGCCTCACCCATCCAGGGGAAGGCTTAAAGAGGGCAGACGTATCTCCTCCCAGGGAGAAGGGCTGCTGCCAGGAGACCGTGTCTGCTGGCCTCGTCCGGCAGCCCGCCCTGCAGACACGCCCTCCCCACTCTCCCTCCTCCTCCCTTTCCCCCCAAGTCCTCTTGGTTTTGTGTCCCTGGAAGACCCAACAGAAGCCCTCAGCCCCTGTGTGTGACTTTGCAGGTGCTGTTCCACCCCCCTTTGTGGTGCCAGGCGCCGCAGCTCTTGGCTGTGTTCATTCTTCTTCCAGCAAAGCTGGGCCTTTTGCAGCCGTGCAGTACATACAGCCCCTGGGTGAATCGTGTCTGTTGATTATTTTATTCTCCATTATTGCCTCCTTGATTTCCCAGCCTCCCTTGCAACACAGCTCTGGCCAGGGAGAGCAGGTACGGTCTGATCTGGGGGTCTCAGGAGCTGTTTGCTAGCGTGGTCCGGGCTAGCATGGCTGCCTTCCACCACAGAGCAGACTCTGCTGACCCCAGCTCCTCTGAGCGCGGGAGCCATGGCACTGCGGCCCAGGCCATGCAAGTGGGAATTTCCGGCATCACAGATGCTAAGAAATGGGTCCTAAGGACGGCAGATGCGTGATCGCTTGCCAGGGCACGTGACTCTCTGGTCCTTCTTCAGGCCAGGTGTCTGACCAAGCTGCAAGGAGTCATGGCCTCTGGGTGTTTTTGGGGGGTAGGGGGAGGGAGAAGGTCAGGGCCTAATTATGCAACCCAAGCTGGCCTTGAATTCTCCAACTGATTTCCCAGTGCTGAGATTATAGGCATGGATGACCATGCCCAGCTGACCTCTGGTTGTTCCTTTGGTAAAAGAATTAGGGCTTTGAATGAGGTGTTTAGAATTTGAATTTCCAAGTCCAGTGATTTGCAGCACCAAATGCGTTATATTTCAGAAGGAACTGAGCACACTTGATAAACCCCAAGAAAGGGAGGGTAGTGGCCACAGGAAGATAATCAGAATTGGGGTGAGGTGATTTAAAGAAATACAATGAGCACTATTAGAGCCGGCTCCTAAACTCCAAATCAGAAGGGAGGAAAAGACGGAGCTCTTGTTAGGCAGATAATAAGATGACAAAGCCTTGCTGATCTTAATTACCACGCTATCTGCTGGGTGTTCAATCAGCGGCACATACACTATGCTAATTATTCTGGCTAATTTTGTTATAATGTAATTCTTTATCAACCCTGCTATGTATAAATTAGGAATTGAAATGTAACTACCACAAATTATATTTAAGGCAACACGAATTTCTCTATTTCAGAACAAAATCTCTCACTCTGTTTCTTTCTGTGTGTATGTGTGTGTGTGTGGTTAGTTCCTCTGACCCCTTTCTCCTGGTCTCCAGGTCCCACAGCTGGAAGCCTGCATGAGGGAGAACCGAGCGCAGCACCCAGTCCTTTCCCTTCGCTGCCTGGAAATGAGAGAGTTGACTTTCCCCTTTAGTAATTGTCCTTGAAGGAGGCAAAATCTATTTAAGTAATCAATGCAGACAGATCCTGGCTGTCTCTGAGTCAGACAGAGGTCCCTTCATTGCTCTGTTTCAGTTGTGTGTATCATCAGTACTGGGGTTTGAACTCGGGGTCTCACAGGTGCTAAGTACGCTGCCAGTGAGCCAGCCTTGGTGTGAATCTCTCTGCATTATCCAACCTCCACGGTCACAGGAGCCCTCCCCTCCCCCCTCTACTCCCCCTCCCCCCGCCCCCCCCCACACCCAGAGCAGACTGGTCTTTCCTTGGAAGAAGAGAGACCAGAGATTGCCCCTCTTCAGCAGTGACTCCATCAGGACACTGGTGGCTGTCATCCTAGCTACTTAGGAGCTGGGATTTGAGGATCACAGTTCAAAGCCAGCCTGGTCAGGAAAGTCTATCTCTAATTAATCACCAAAAAAAAGCCGGAAGTGGATCTGTGGCTCAAGTGGTAGAGAGCTCTAGCCTCAAGCAAAAAAGCTCAGGGACAGTGCCCAGGCCCTGAGTTCAAACCCCAGGATTGGCAAAAAACAAAACAAACCACAAAGCAAACCAAGCTGTATAGGCAAATTCTGTCTCCTAAGGTACCAATAAATGTTCCCAAGCAGGCGGGGCTGAGAGAGCAGAGAGAAGCAGGCGTGGTGGAGAATTGCAGCTCTACCTATGGAATCACCGGGTTCTAGCGCCCTCCAGGTCTCAGCCATTGTGATAGGGCAGGAAAAGGAAACAAGAACCAAACAAAAGTGAAAAGATCCATTATTTTCAGCAGAAGACAACAGCTATTTAGGAACTATAAGCAAATCAAAAATATCAATTAGAACTCATGCAAAAACAATAGCTTCTCTATAGAGGGACAGAGTTAGAAAACTGGGACAGGTGTGGAAGAGGGAATTTTAGGAAAATAAATTCAGAAAAATTTAACAAAAGCAGAAGTGTGGAACTTGCTTTATCAAGTAGCACAGGAGGTTGTGGAGACACAGTAGTAAATGAATAGCACATAGCAGTGGTGTTCAGCATGGGGGTGTTCAGCATGACATCCCACAATGGACACATCCAAATCCACCGCACCCCACCCACCACTCTTCTTTTTTCTTACTTCTTGAAACATTTTCAACAGGTCTCACTGTTTCATTTTCATAATGCAGACAAACTTCTTCAATCCTATTCATCCTCATTCACCCTTCTGAGCTACAAGGAGAGGGTTTCTTTCTTTCTTTTTTTTGGTGGTACTAAGGTTTGAACTTACAACCTGGCCATACCCCCAGCCAAGATTTGTGTTGGCTATTTGGAGATGGAATTTGACAGACTTTTCTTCCCAGGTTGGCTATGAGCCATGATCCTTTGGATCCCAGGATTCTGAGTAGCTAGGATTATAGGTAGAGAATCCTAGGTGAGTTCTAGTAATTCTTTTTTTTTTTTTTTTTTTGTTGGTCGTGGGGCTTGAACTCTGGGTCTGGGCGCTGTCCCTCAGCTCCTCAGCTTAAGGCGAGCGCTCTACCACTTGAGCTACAGTGCCACTTCCGGTTTTCTGGTGGTTTATTGGAGATAGGAGTCTCACAGTCTCTCCTGCCCGGGCTGGCTTTGAACCTCGATCCTCAGATCTCAGCCTCCTGAGTAGCTAGGATTACAGGCGTAAGCCACCAGCGCCCGGCTTGCTCTAGTAATTCTTAAATTGGAAGGTGGCAAGGGAAGGATTCCGGGGAAAAGGGACCAAAGACACAGTTTGTTGGTGAGCAAGCTAAACTGTCAACCAATCTGTCAGAGTAATATTAGGAGATGCAAATGGAGAGAAGATATTAAGCTGAGGCTTTAATATCAGAGCTATAGAAATGCGTGTTGGCTGGCTCAGGGATATGAATTTCTGGAGATATGAATTTCTGGAGAGAAGAATGTATAATATGATTCTGTTTTTGGTAAAACATATAGAACTATGTGTAGAGAAAGATGAACAATGTTCTAAAATATGAACAATGAGCCGGGCGCCGGTGGCTCACACCTGTCATCCTAGCTACTCAGGAGGCTAAGATCTGAGGATCATGGTTCAAAGCCAGCCTGCGCAGGAAAGTCTGAGAGACTCTTATCTCCAATTAAACACCAGAAAAGCAGAAGTGGTGCTGTGGCTCAAGTAGTAGAGTGCTCGTCTTAAGCTGAGGAGCCCAGGCCCAGAGTTCAAGCCCCATGACCAATAACAAAAAAGAACAATGGCTACTGTTAAATGAGCATCAGTATTTAGTGTGTTTTACAGGAACATAGTGTTAATTTTGTGATCATGTTGTGATCAGGGTTGGGACTTGAATCCAGGGCCTTGCTCATGCTAGCCTAGTATCCTACCACAGGGCCGTAGCCCCATGATTGTAATATTTACTCATCCTATTTTTTTTGGCAGTATTGGGTTTGTGTTTGCGAGGCAGGTACCCTACCACTTATACCATGCCTGCACTTCTTTTTTGCTTTCGTTATTTATGGGATAAACTCTTTCATTTTGGCCCACAACTGGCCTCGGGTCATGGTCCTCTTACCTATGACTCCTGCAGGGCTGAACTCACAGGTGTAAGTCACTACACGCAGTTTGTTTAGTGAGCTGGGGGTCTGGCTAGCCTTTTCCTTGGACTGATTTCAAACCTTGATCTTGGGATCATAGGCATGTGATAGTTTTAAAAACTGGTATAATCAGACTGGGCATGGTGGGTCACACCTGCAATTCCGCCACCTGGGAAGTGTAGGAAGCAGAATCACAGCCCAGGGCCGGCCCTAGGCAAAACACACTACCTTATTTGAAAAATGAATAAAGCAAAGCAAAAAAGACTGAGGGTGTGTGGCTCAAGTAGTAGAATACCTACCTAGCAAGAAGGAGGCCTGAGTTCAAATCCCAGCATTGCCACCCTCCAGATAAATGTATCTATTGTTTGTGTGCTTGTTTGTTTAATATGTTTATTTCTGCTGGAGACTCAGCCCAGTGCCTCTCACTGTGAGCACTTCCGTAACGCCGTATCCAGCACTTCTCTCCACACCCACAGCATGCATGGCAGAAAAACCTGAAGGGATTCTTTCTTTTAGCTCCTGGCCGTGTCTTTGGTTCTGTGGATTCTGGCCTGTGGAGGGCAGAGCATCATGGAGGCAGAAGGAGGTGCTCATGCTAGCCTAGCAGACAGAAAGCAGAGAGGGGAGAAAGAAGGAGAAAGGGAGAGAACAGGTGAATGAGTGAGAGAGAGGGAGAGAGAGAAGGAGAGAGAGAGAGAAAGGGAGAGAGAGAGAGAGAGTGAGAGAGAGAGAGAGGGAGAGAGAGGGAGAGAGAGAGAGAGAGGACAAGCAAGAGGGAGGTAGAGTCGTGAGGGGCAGGACTATGTCTAACCTTTGGTGGCCTCCAACAACCCCTTCTTCCTCCCCCTGAACACCCCCCCCAAATTCCCCCCCCCCACAGCACCAGTGGGAGACAAGCATTAACTCAGAGCCTCACTGGGGGATATTAAATATTCTGACTGTAACAAACCCTGAGCTCCGTTTCCAGTCCCTACATTTTCAATAATGAATACATTTGTGAGAAAAGCCTAGAAAAGTTGTAGGGGGCTCTGGCTGGCTGTGTGGTGGTGGTGGTGTGTGTGTGTGTGTGTGTGTGTGTTTGTGGTGTGTGTGTGGGGAGGATAGATGTGCTCGTTCAGCAGAGAGGATGATTCACAAGGGCCCTCAGTGGAGACAGTCTTAGAAACCCATTATTTGGATCACTGTGAGCTCTTTCTCTCATGAGATTTCCCTGGGAGGGGCTGCTGGGAATCTGGAACCCACTCAGGATACCCACAAGAAAGAATGGCCGGTGGCTCACGCCTGTAAATCTGGCTACTCAGGAGGCTGAGATCTGAGGATGACGGTTCAAAGTCAGCCCAGGCAGGAAAGTCCTTGAGACTCTTATCTCCAATGAACCACCAGAAAAGCCAGAAGTGGAGCAGTGGCGCAAGTGTTAGAGCACTAGCAAAAACACTCAGAGATAATGTCCAGGCCCTGAGTTCAAGCCCCAGGACTGGCACAAAAACAAGAGACAAAAACCAAAATCAAAAAAGGGAAGGCCAGGTGCCGGTGGCTCACACCTGTAATCCTAGCTACTCAGGAGGCTGAGAGCTGAGGATCGTGGTTTAAAGCCAATCCGGGCAGGAAAGTCCAAGAAACTCTTATCTCCAATAAACCATCAGAAAACCAGAAGTGGCGCTGTAGCTCAAGCGGTAGAGTGCTGGCCTGGAGCTGAAGAGCTGAGGGACAGTGCCCAGGCCCAGAGTTCAAGCCCCACGACTGACAAAAATAAACAATAAATAAATAAAAGAGGAAAAGGCTGAAGAGGGAATGACGCTTTGGGCTGTGCACAGCAGAGCCGGGAAACGTGTAAGAGTTAACAGCCTGGAAATGCGTTCACAGTCTGTTGGTAAGCAAAAAACTTGTTTCAAAACTGAACACTCTGCAATGATGATATGTACAAATCGTTATGTCGAAAAACTAACTTTCCAACTTTGGTGAGGGGGGGGCGGTTAGTGGGGAGAGATGGGAAGGGCTGGGAAGGGGAAGGCAACAATGCTTGATAAGAAATGTACTCATTATCTTGCCCATGTAATTGTAATCCCTCTGTACAGTATTTTCACAATAAAAATTAAATAAAAAACACTCCTTGTGATTCATCTTCATAAGACAGCACGTGTTGATTTAGGGAAAAGATGTGAGAGATGTATTTAATTCTATTCTGTTAACTGTCCTGCATAGATTCCTTCCATGGGAGGGCGCGGGGCAGGTGGAGATGTGTCCAGTGCACGTGGAGTGTGGAAGGGAGAGGCTGGGTGTGGCGGGGGAGGAGGCTTTTGGTTTGGGTCTTCAGGAATGTGCAGAATTTGGGAAGGGAAGAACAGTTTTTGAGGGGAGGCGGCCTGGGTGCTGGGATGGCAGGGCTGCACCCCCACACCCAGCTGGGAGAGGTGCTTTTGTCCGGATGGAAGGAAGAGAGCAGCTGAGTGGCTGTGGAGGAGCGCGGGTGGTGGATCGGAGGCCCAGCGCCGCTCACCGGGCTCAACCCCAAAGCTTCAGCGCTTGGCTCTGTTGGGGGAACGTGTGAAATGAGCAAAGTGTGTGTGTGAGTGCATGCATGTGCGTGTGCATGTATATATGTGTTTAAGGTTAATCTGACCTGATTTATGGGCAGGGGAGGAGAGAGGACTCCGGGAATAGAAGATCCCGGGTCCCAGGCATCTCGAGAGAGCAGCCAGCAAGTGGCAAAACAATGCGATTAAACAATCCATGTGATGATGCATTTCAACTTCTAATTTTAAATCCAGCACCCTAATTAAGCATAAATTATTTTGCCATTCAAATGTATTCTGGTTGCCGTGCTGGGATGAGGGGCCGGGGAGGAGGGAAGTCACTGCGGAGAACAATCAGAAGGATGTGGAATTTCAACGGCCTCTCGAGAGCTCTTCTGGAAAGTTCTGCCGTCTGAGAGCTGGAGTGATTCTTAGGCTGTGGCTGGGTCTCAGCGGAGCCTTGAGCTTGCCAAAGACCCTGGGATGGAGCAGGGGGAGGCTGTGTCCGTCTGTGTCTAGAGCCATGAGAAGCCCAGGTGTCACCTGAGATCTCCAAGTGCCAAACGAGGCCGCACAGGGCACCCAGCGATCCTGTGACTACCTGGGGACACCAAGGCCACTGGGCAGGGGCAGGGGGCGCTCGCCCCCAGGCCAGAGTGCTGCTGGGAAGCTAGATGGAACCAACCACGGAGCACAGGAGGAGGGGGAGCACGGGATGAAGGGGAGCACAGGAGGAGGGGGAGCACGGGATGAAGGGGAGCACGGGAGGAGGGGGGAGCACTGGAGGAAGGAAGGGGAAGACGGGACGGGGTGTTCTCCCCCTGTTTGACACACAGGTGTGTGTCTGTGGCAGCCGCCTGCAGAGCTGGCCGGGGGCTGTCCGGGTCTCAGGGTGCTCTGTGGCACACGAGGCCGTGTGGAGGTGGGGACAGGGCCTGGCCGTCGGGCTGGGAGGGGGCGGATGTCCCAGGAGTGACGTCCCCAGCGCCCCGTGTGGGTCATCACGTGGCAGGCGTGTGCACGGCGCCTTTCTGGCAAGCGGTGGCCTTGAGGCCACTGGGCCCTCGCGTGGGGCTGGCAGCGAAGCCGAGGGGATGAGCAGACAGCCCCGGATGTAGACGGCACTGGAGTGACTACGGGAGAGCCCGGGTAGTGGCGATGACACGTAGCTTGGGAAGAAGCCGCAGGTGTACTGTGCGCGTGTGGTCTGTGCTGGAGAGCGGGGCAGGTGGGGGGTGCGGGGCAGACGTGCGTGTGTTGACTGGGAAGCTCAGCCAACCATCTTTTCTCCACGCAGCAGTGAACAAGAGACAAGGCCTCGTGCTCATGGAGCAAGCACCCCATGTGGAAGGCAGAAAGCACACACGCCAGAGGAGACCAGAGCCGCTGGAAAGGAAGGGCCCGGGGTTCTGGGTCCGGGGTCCAGGGTCCGGGGGCCGGGGCCCAGGGGCTGGGGGCCGGGGGCAGCTGTTTGGTGAGGGATGGTAAGCTTACCTTTGGTAAAGGTGGCATCGGAGCCAGTGCTGAGGGCAGGGAGGAAGGCACAGGGCTGGAAGCTGAGCTGGAGAAGATGATTCTGGAAAGAATTGACTCTGGAAAGTGAAAGTGCTGGACTAGTGCTGCCCAAGGCTTTGGGAAAGACAGTGTGTCTGAGACTTACGAGGCCCTACGAGTCTGGACATTGTAGAGGAGAGGGAAGAAGGGAACCTCACTGCTGTGGTTTGTGTGGTCTTGAGAACCTCTTCATGGAGACACAAAGACAAGGTGAGTGTGTTTGTAATCAGCAAAGCCAGGTAGCAGAAGCAGCAGAAAGGCAAATATCTGAGGAGAAACGGAGGAGACGTGAGGGCGGGCTCTGCGAGTCCCTGGATGCAGGGCCGCGTTTGTGAGCTGAGCTGTCTCCCGGTCACGGAGAACCAGAACTGTTTTGTTCCCCAAATTGCCTTTTCAGGATCTTGATTCACGCACAGGGAAGTCTTGGAAAAGGTTGCAGGTCACGCCATAGTTCTGATGAAGTTGCTTATGATATCTTGCTAATTGGAGTTTAGAATAAGAATGTAATAAACAGTGAGCCACTGTAATAGCTATACAACCCAACACATCTCAGACATAGAACCCCCAAACTCTAATGTGGGTAGAAATGTGGGGCGCCTGGCACTCACCTACTTGGCTTGAGTTTAAGTTGGAATCATCCCGGACATCTGCTGAAGCAAAAGCACAATCTCCAGGATCTAGAAAGAGCCTTTGGCTCTGAGCCCTCCCATCGCCTGTTATCTGCATGTGTGCCTCCTCCATTGTTTAACTTTGTTATTTACTTTTATGTAATTCTAAGTCTTCTATCAGATAATGTTTAAAAGTGTTTTCTTCTTTCTGGGGGGCTACCTTTTTACTCCCCTACTGCGTGCATGCGTGCGTGCGTGTGTGTGTGTGTGTGTGTGTGTGTGTGTGTGTGTGTGTGTGTGTGTGTGTGCGTGCCAGTCCTGGGGCTTGAACTCCGCGTCTGGGCACTATCCCTGAGCTTTTGTGTCCAAAGCTCATGCTCTATCACTTGAGCCACAGCTCCATTTCCAGCTTTTTGGCAGTTAATTGGACATAAGAAAGCCAAAACCAGTGAGAACTGTCTTTCTTACCTGGGCTGGCTTTGAACCACGATCCTCAGATCTCCACCTTCTGAGTAGCTAGGATGACAGGCGTGAGCCACCAGTACCCAGCTGTCACCTGCGTTTTTAAAAGCGATATCCTAACTATGTTTGTTTAGACTACTTTGAAATGACAGAAAAAAAGTAAGCAGTGGTGATGTCATAAAGTCGGACGATCAGAATTCAGGCGTGGACTGGTGCGGTGCTCTGTGGTAGAGAAAGAGACCGAGGTTTGCGCAGACCAAGGCCTGCTGTGGTCTGCGCAGAGCTAGGCTTTCTTCGGTAGGCCTCTTTCTGGCCTTTTGTTCTGGCTTACTTTGACTACAGTGTGTCCATATTCCTTTCTGACTCATCTAAGGCATTATCTCTCCCAGACAATCAAGAATTTTATTCAGGAAAACTTACACTTGCATCTCTTTCTATATCCGTGTCCCTCTCCCCAAAGATTCAAGCAATAACTTGCTTCCTGCATGGCAAAAAAAAAAAAAAAATCAAAGCCTCTCTAAGTGTTCAACTTCTTAAAAAAATGTCTTATTTGCCTAATTACAACAGCATGGTGACTATGACTTGTTAGAATGGCTTCCTGGAATGTAGTGTCTCTGCGTTCTGGGAAAGATACACCTGAACAAAGGGCAGTCTGGTTTGGTGGCTGTTTGTCTTTGCGTTTCTGTCTTTCTCCCGCCGCCGCTGGCCCTGCTGCCTGGCCTCGGAGGAGGGCCGATGAGAGAGCTGGGCTGAGGCTGGGTCGGGCTCTGCTCGTGGCGTCTGACACGTGGCCCCTGCATTCTGTGCCTGGCAGCGAGCAGCGGGCGAGCAGCACCTGCCGATGCCGAACACGGTGACCCACGCATGACGCCCTTCCTATTCAGAGACACAAGGCGAGCTGATGGAGAAGACATGGATTCAGAGACTCGGAATTTGATGGACACAAGAGCAGGAGCAGGCTGTGGCTCTTCTGCTAGGTGGAGAGAGGGCAGCAGGCGGGACCGCGGTTCACCCATGACCCCACATCCCCCGACGTGGAGCCGGGCAGCCCGCACGGCCATCTGCCCATCGGGCAAACATGTGGCATACCGTGAGCCCACGGGCTCACCTGCCACCACTGCACCTCTGCTTCCTCACCATGGGGCGCACGGGGCCTGGGGATCCACATCCCCGCCACGCAGCCAGGTCCCCACGTGGCCCCCGCCACGCAGCCAGGTCCCCACGTGGCCCCTGTCACAGAGCCAGGTCCCCACCCACCCCTGTCACATGGTCCCCCCGTCACAGAGCCGTCTCCCCAGGCATTTTGCAGGGCACGGTGCGCTTGTGCACTCAGGTCCATGTGGATGTTGGACGTGTAGACAAAGATGTCCATGTGCAGGTGCACACACACACACACACACGTGCACACACACACACACGCACACACACACACACACACAGACACCATTGTACCCGAAGCACAAAGGGGAATTTAAACCCCGTGAGCCTGCGCTGGCGAGCGGCACATGCCCCGCAGAGCGGTGGAGAGAATGGCCGCACCTCGCCACCGCGCAGCCCCCGCGGCCTTCCCATGCTCACGCCGTCCTCAGCGTGTGCTACAACACTCTGCCGTGGATCACGCCATGGGCTTTACGCTCAGTGGGAGGAAGAAGAGGGAACGGGGTCCCTGGTGTTGGGGGACAGGAGCAGACCCCCCGGCTTTCCCTCCACATCCCGGCCAGAGGCCCCTGCGCCCCGCCCCCCAACCCAGCGGACGTCATGAGGACTCTGCAGTCCCCGGTTCCCCCCACCCCCCAAGTCTCCAGAGGTGGCTGTGACATTAAGCGTGCCGCCACATTCGACTTGTGGAAGGCGTGTGGACGCCTTTCCCATGAAGAAAGCACACCGCCTCTTCCCTCCCCTGGAAAGCCACCGGGCTCGAAGCCTGCCTGGCTGGTATCTCACCCCTTGGCAGCCCTTTCTTTCTTTCTTTTTTAAAAATGTTATTCATCTAAAGATGCTGTGCCGCGGGGTTACAGGTGCAGGAGTAAGGCAATCCGTGCATTTCTTGTCGGGCATTGTAGCCTTTTCTTGCTCACACCGCCTGCGTGTGAATCGCCAGCAGAGCTGAGCGAGCGCTGCTCCTCCCCATTGCAGAACTTCCTCTGTTCTCATCACAGCTCATGCCCTGTGATAAGGTGGGGGCACCCCGGAGCTCAGGGAACCCTGCAGCTCAGGGCAGTGAGGTCTGGATCAGGTCAGTCCTGTCTCTGCCGGCCAGCCCTTCTGTCCAGAGCGTTCAGCCGGGACAGGGGGGAGCACACGTGGCCCAGACGCTGGACTGCTCAGGACGTGGGAGGAGACGGTGGGACAGATGTGTCCACTGGGCTCTGGCGGGGTGCTGTGCGTGTGACCTTCAGCACCCTGCATGAAGCACCCCTCGGGAAGGCTCTGCCCCGCGCTGCCTCGTCCCACAGGCCCCCCGGGCATTCTCCCATGGGAGGAGAGGAAGGACGCAGCGGCAGCCAGCCATGGAAGCTTTCAGCTCCAAGGCAGCTCTGTTTGGAGGACTCCTTGAAGGAGCTTTCCTACAAGGGGACCCTTCTATTCTAGATTGTATTTTCAGGCTTCTCGATGATGTGGAGAGGGCGACATGGCCCGTGAGGGCCTCGTTAAGAACGCTCACTGTGTAATGAGTGTTTCCTCTGGTCCTCCTGTCTCCCTGTCCCGGCACAGATTCCTGAGAGAGACAGCAC
The DNA here is from genome assembly GCF_024711535.1 of Dipodomys merriami. Classification (NCBI taxonomy): domain Eukaryota; kingdom Metazoa; phylum Chordata; class Mammalia; order Rodentia; family Heteromyidae; genus Dipodomys; species Dipodomys merriami. The sequence goes on along the minus strand of NW_027202270.1, from coordinate 3,552,866 downwards.
ACTTTCTTCCAGGTATGGACACGTGGAGAACACATATGTAGTCAGGGGTGTGGGAGAGGGGGAGGCCCCCAAGAAGGCTACCACTGACATGAGTTACATGTTTCTCCAGCATTTGATCCTTGAGCTTGTCATCTAGCTGGTGTTCCTCTGAATGAATGAATGTGCTTATCCGGAATGACTCCATCACCTTCGCCTTTACAATAGGAGATTTCTGACACTCAGCACCCGTCCCAGAGCCAGTCCTCCCCTGGCAGTGGGGAAGAGCAGTACGTGCACACGTCCACTTGAGGGCACTGTGATGCAGATGTTGACCGTGTCCCCTTTGGAGGACCCCGGGGGCAGGTGGGCCTCAAACCACCTCCTCTAACTCTCTCCAAGCTCCTGGAAGACCGAATGAGGGCTCCATCCCCACTGGGGAGTCAGGCCTTGAGCCCACAGCGGCCCGGTCCCTGCTTGCCCTGCCAGGAGAGCACGGAGCAGCCTCCGCACTGGAGGAGATGAGGGGAGGGTGGCTGACTCCCTGGCACCGCCCGGGCGTGGGTGCTGCCCATCAGCTGACGGTGGGGACAGGCAGGGCCTCCTTCCCAGAGCGCAGGGTCTGCAGCAGCCTGGCCAGCAGTGAGCTGGCTGCTGGGTGTAGGAAGCCAGGCCCAGGAAGTGGCAGCAGAGATTCTCCAGTTGCCGTTAGCAGTCGTTGACCTCTGAAAGATCCATCGTGTCCCATTTCTTGCCAAGACAGAAGGCAGGTCCAGGCTCAACATGGCCAGCCACCGCCTCGGTGCTGGCAGGGAGTCTGCTAAGTACCACAGGGCCATTCTCCTGGCCGTCCTGAAGTTCTTCCTTACGGGACTCAACGCCACCCTGCTGCAGGGACAGGCATGGGACCTTGGTGGCTGTGGTTTCATCAGCTCATTAATATAAGCATTATTTAATCCCAGTGGTGCAGGAGGCCGTTCTGTGTAAGAGAATGTGTTATGCACAATTCAAAGTCCCTTGATGCCAAGAGGAAGGGAAAAAGACTCTGCATAGGGGCAGAAATAATTTGCAAGACCAACTTGGGGTAGAGGGCTCTCAAATGAACTCCAGTGGTCCCACACGCTCAGAGGGCCAGGCGGGCAGCTCCATCGAAGGGCTGCGTAACAAAAGGCCCTGGTTGGGTGCATTATAATTTGCTCTAGTCAGTTGTCAGGTCCTCCTATTTTCCACGATGTGAAGAGAAATACTGATGTGGCAGGATGTGGGCATTGTGCTTAAGTGAAATACACACAAAAGCAATGTGAGGCGATTTCGGATGTCTTGTTGGGGAGAACGTAATTAAAAGCACTTTCGAGAAGACTTTGAAGTCCGGGGCTCACTGTTTTATAGAAAGGTAATGTCCCCATCCGCTGCTCGGTCGGCTGTAGAACACTGGCAGATTGAGAAAGTTGTGGCGGCACAATCAATTAGTGTCGACTACGCGTCAACGCGGTCTTCCGGGAGGGAGGGCAGCATCTCTCTCTCCCCCTCCCCCCATCCCCAGCCTCACTCATGCATGGGGCAATGCGCTATGGGAATGGGTCTTGGGAAGTCTGGGCCCTTCCGTGAGGTCCCCAGCGTGGGCCCCATCCTGGGTGGGGACCTGTCCAAGCACAGCTCCGCCCCATGGCCACCCAGTGGTCGCCCGGCCCCTCTGCACCCTGGGAGCTCAGGGCTGGCAGCCAGAGGGAGCTTTCCTCTCCCTGTGTGGATGGCTGTGGAGACCTGAGCTGGCGCTGTGTTGGAAGTGGCCAGGGGCTCCACAGGTGCCCTGTGGCTGTGGATGTCTGTGTAGAGTCAGGGTCTCTGTGTCCTTTGGGCCTTCTTTCTGGCCTTCATAGTCAGGGAGAGCCTGGACTGACCTGCCTCTCTCCTACATTATTCAGGTCCCATGTCTCCAGATCCTGCCTGACACTCTGGTCTGTACCCAGTGTGCTCCAATTTCCTAGGGGCCTGGAATCTGAGGGAGGCTGTGGTAGGGGTGAAGTGAGCAGAGGGCGTCCTGGGCTCAGAGTTAGAATAGCCCAGTGACTAACAGGTCAGTGACAGGCCAGGCCAGCTAGACTGCGCATTTGGGCAGCGGTGTGCATGTGCGTGCGTGCATGCCTCTGTGTGTGTGTGTGTGTGTGTGTGTGTGTGTGTGTGTGTGTGTGTGTGTCAGGGTGGACATGCACTGGATCTGGTCTCTGAGGTCTGACTTGACACTCAAGCCTGCAATGCAGCTGCTGGTGACTGAAGATGGAGGAGGAGGGGTCCCGGGGCCACATTTTCTCCCGTTCCTTGTCTTCCAGTATTTCCATTCTATGGCTATTTTAGGGGTCATGCTCCTTTATCTCCTAGGTCATTGATCATCTATGATTTTTGCCATCAGTTGCTTTCTTAAAACTTACACTTCCATTGTGCAGCAAAAGGTATGTATGTATATATGTGTGTATGCATGTATGTATGTGTGTATGTGTGTGTATGTATGCATGCATGCATGCATGCATGCATGCATGTATGTATGTATGTATGTATGTATGTATGTATGTATGTAGGTAGGTAGGTAGGTAGGTAGGTAGGTAGATAGGTAGTGTGCCAGTCCAAAGGTTTGAACTCAGGGCCTGAGCACTGTCCTTGAGCTTCCTGCCCCTCCCCCTTCCCACCAAGGCTAGCACTCCACCATTTGGAGCACAGCTCCACTTCTGGATTTTTGCTGGTTAATTGAAGGTAAGAGTCTCGTAGACTGTCCTGCCCAGGCTGCTTTTAAATCACAGTCCTCGGATCTCAGCCTCCTGAGTAGCTAAGATTAAAAGTGTGAGCCACTGGAGCCCGGCACGATTGCTCACTTTTAGGCACTTTTAGGGATCAAAGCTGTGCTGCTCAAGGATTTACTGAGGTCAGATTTTAGTACAAAAATAAAAGTTATGATGGACAACAGGACTGAGCTACTGCCGCGTCTTCTCTCTGTTAAACTCATAGCTGGAACTCCGCATGCCACCCTCCCTTGCTTCCACATATCACCTCATGGTGGCCCAAGCCTCCATTTCTGGTCTGTGGTCTCATTTCTCTTAATTTACACTCAGGTATCATACATCATAAAGCATAAGTATTTGATTCCGATTGCAAATGTGCCAAATGCCAAACAGAATGAGCCTAACAAAAATCAAAAAGTGAAAAATAACCTTTTGTAAACCACTCTGCAGAGATCTGCTGACTGCGGCATACGCCCTTTCCAATTCTACGTAAACACGTGGGTGCTCCGAATACCTTAGCAGGACCGCAGTTTCTGCTCAGAACGTGCTTTCCTTAGTCTTCATCGGGGTAGATTTTCAGAGGAAAATGCATAAGCCTCTGTATGTATACTGAAAAGAAGAATCAAAATCAGCAAGCTTTCTATTCTCTGGAAACAAGAACTAGACCAAATTGCTGGGCGCTGGTGGCTCACACCTGTAATCCTAGCTACTCAAGAGGCTAAAATCTAAGGACTGAGATTCAAGGCCAACTCTAGCAGGGAATTCTGAAAAGTATCTCCAATGAACCCCCAAAACGCTGTAAATGGTTTGAACTGGTAGAGCACTGGGCCTTGCGCACAAAGGCTCAAGAACAATGACCAGGCCCTGAGCATAAGCCTCAGGACCAGCACGTGCACACACACACACACACACACACACACACACACACACACACACACACACACACACACACACACACACACACAGACCCCCCCCTTCCCAAATATAGATAGAATGAAAGCCAAAAAACAAAAAGAAGTAATAAAAAATGATAACTGAGACAACAATCAAATCTAAAAGCTGGCTCTTCGAAAATTTTCTTTAAGAAGATAAAGCTTTGTTGAAGCCAATGAAGAAACGAGAGCAGCACAGTGGCTGGGCTCCGGAATGAAGCACGGGACGCCAGTCGGCTCTCCAGAAGGTATAAACGAGAAGAAGATGTTGTGAAATCTAGATGAAATAGATGTTTTTAAAAAATAATACCAAAAGCCAAGTGCAAAGAGACAAACGGCACATGGTCTCCCTGATAAGTGGATGTTAAATCCAAAATGTTAGGTGATATGACAAAATTAACAGGACTTAAGAAACAAAGGACTTCCACTCATCTGGTTGATTCACTACTAAATAACCCCATGCTGCTGATCACATGTATGGTATATATGTGCACACTGGAGGAAAACCAGGAGGATGACACAGAACTAGAGGGAATCAGGGAAAAAATATACAACAGCGGGACCCATCAGCTGCACTGGACATTGACCAAAATGAACTAAGCAACTCAATGGCAGCGATGGGAGGAAGGGAACAAGTGGAAAGAGGGAACAGCTGATGCTGTGCAAAACAAAAGAAATGTACATATCACCCAATGTGGACGAAATAACTGTATTGCAAAGCTCATAGAACTCATAAATGTTATAGACCTTTATAGACAATTTGCTCCATAAAAGTTAGAATGTGTTTGTGACTTTAATTAAACCTCACTATCCCACAACACTGTGAAATTTGGGAAAATATGTAACCACTTAATCACAATAAAAAAATTTGGAAAAAAAATACCAAAACTGACACTAGAAGAAATAGAAAATCTGATTATTTCTCAGTACTGAGGTTTGAAGTGAAGACCTGGCTGGTCAGGTGCTCCACCGCTTGAGCTGTACCCGTCCTTTTTTTAAAATTTAATTTTCTAATAGAGTCTCACATTTATGCTCTGGCCAGCCTGGACCTCGGCTCTCCTGCACAGCCAAGATGACAGGCCTGGTCCACTCTGGACAGCTTGTTAGTGGTTGAGAGCTAGCAAAGATTTTTGTTTAGACTGGTCTCAAACCATGACCCTCCTGACCTCAGGCTCCAGAGTAGCTAGGATTATAGATGTGAGCCATCATGCCCAGCCCAAAACTTGAAATTTGATCATGCATTAAGACATTACATTGGAGGTAGACGAATGAGGAGAAGAAGATGGGGAGAATGGAGTAAAAAAATTCAATGTGTATCTTTTCAAATCAAGAAAAGTGACGGAAGGGGCGAGTTGCTAGGAACAATCAGAATGTTAAATGAGAATGTTAAAGGGTGACCTTGTTTAAGATACGCTGTATTCATAAACTGCTTTGTGGAATGACAACTCCTTTGTACTCCCCCTTAAATAAAAATAAAGAAATCAAGGCTGGGAAGGTGGCTCAGTGGTAGAGTGCTTGCCTTGCATGCATGAGGCCCTGGGTTCAATTCCTCAGCACCACATAAGCAAAAAAAAAAAAAAAAAAAAAAAAAGCCAGAAGTGGCGCTGTGGCTCAAGTGGTAGAGTGTTAGCCTTGAGCTGAAGAGCTGAGGGACAGCGCCCAGGCCCAGAGTTCAGGCCCACAACCAGACCCCCCCCCCCTAAAAATAAGAAATCAAATTGAAAATTAGTATCCTTTCTAGCAATAAAATCCAGCTCTGCAATCTTTAAAGAACATATAATGCCAAGTTTATATAAATCCTTCAAGGAAAAGACTATAAATAAAAATGAAACATGAGAAAAAAATCTCAAAAGCCAATTGTTATACAATTATTAGGAAGATTACAATAAAAATACCAAGTGTGCCAAGCATTGAAGTGCCAAGCACAGAAACTCCTCCACCCATGTGTGGCTGGTGGAAGTGTGCAGTGGTACACTGGGCTGGAGAGCCCACAGTTGGAGCTGTGTGTATCTACACTCGCGGGCATGTAACCCCGGGTTTCACTGGAAAATTATGTTCACATAATTTGAATATAATGCTTGTTACAGCTTTATTTATTAATTTTGTTTTTGTCTGTCATGGGGTCTGAACTCTGGGCCTGGGCGCTGTCCCTCAGCTCTTCAGCTCAAGGCTAGCACTCTACTGCTTGAGCCACAGCACCACTTCCAGCTTTTTCTGTTTATGTGGTGCTGAGGAATCAAATCCAGGGCCTCATGCATGCAAGGCAAGTACTCTACCACCGAGCTACCTTTCCAGTGCACAGCTTTATTTTTAATAGTTAACAACTGAAATCAATCACCTATCTTCATTAAGCAAATGACTGAATAAACTTTGGTATAGCCATGCAATGGAATACCAAGCAGTGCAGTAAAAAGCAAGGGAGCGCGGGTACACACATAACCTGAGATTATTCCCATAGAGCGATACAGTCACTGAAGCAAGCCAATCCCCAGAGAAACGTCAGAGTGGTGTCAGTGACTCAGCTACTCGGGAGGTTTGAGGTCTGGAGGATGGTGGTTCAAGGCCAGCATCATCAATTGCAGGTGAATGGAGTAGATGTAAAGGTGACAGGTCAAATAAAAGACTTCCGTAGGATACTGGCAACTTCACGATCTGAAACTAGATGCAGAATTCTTTTTTTTTTTTTTTTTTTTTTTTGCCAGTCCTGGGCTTGAACTCTAGGTCTGAGCGCTGTCCCTCAGCTCTTCAGCTCAAGGCTAGCACTCTACCACTTGAGCCACAGCGCCACTTCTGTCTTTTTCTGCTTATGTGGTGCTGAGGAATTGAACCCAGGGCCTCTTGCATGCAAGGCAAGCGCTCTACCACTAAGCCACCTTCCCAGCCCTAGATGCAGAATTCTTAACAGGAGATGAGAAAAAGCGCTGCATGTCTAGAGGAGAAATGGATCCTAAGTGGCATTAAGAACTTCCAGTACCATTTGTTCATGGCTGTTGGGTCTTCTCGCTTCTCTCAGGACAGAAACCTTGGCACTCTGTCGTTGGCTGTATGTGTGCCACTGCCTGGTACAAAAAGCCCAGGCGATCGCCACAAACGTGAGGTCACTGTCGTGGATGAAACTCTCGTGCCTTTGGAGTGTTTTGGTGCCTGGTCAAGCTAGAAGGGTCTTTGTGGAGTCCTCGCTGGTTTTTCATGGATGAGAAGGAAATACGGCTTCCTGGAGCCCCCAGCACTGGCCTCCGGCCTCCCCAAGTTCTGTCCTTACCTCTTCCTCCCATTTAGACTGGTGCTTCTGGGAGCCCCTCCTGTGGGTGGAGATGTCTTCTCTGGGGCCTCTGTCCACGGCGTTCCCTGGGGGGCATTGTCCCCTCTCCACTTCGTCCTGTCCTTGGGCAGCCAGGTCTGTGGGTCTGCGTCAGCTTTTCCTGCTGCAGTGGGGGTGTCCCCTGACTCACGGGCGCAGGAAGAGGGTGTTTTAATGTCGCACGCAGTCAGCAGGCTCTCAGCACCTGCCCTTGCGTCTCCACATGCACCGCAGTCCCCAGATGTCACACGGCCCCAGCACCTGCCATCTGTCCACAGAGGAAGTGGCGGCTCCGGACCACGGGATCCATGTGTGTGCATGTTTGCTGCTGTGTAGCTATGAACCTGCATGTGTGCGGTGTGTGTATGTGTACGCATGCCTGAGATGGGTGTATCTGTGCTTCTTTTACCCATATGTGCATACATGTGTCTGTAGTTATATGTATGTGGTGTGCACTGTTTGTGAATATGCGTATCTGTGTGGGTGTGTGGTTTGTGGGGTATATGTAGGTCTGTGTGTGTGTGTGTGTGTGTGTGTGTGTGTGTGTGTGTGTGTGTTCCTGGCCTAGTATACTTCGCAGGGCAGGCTGCGGGCTGGGCCAGGCCTGCAGAGGTGGAGCGAGCCTTCACAGGACAAGCACACAGTGGCACACTGCTCCCCCGTGTGGCTCCCCCCCCCCCCAGGGGCAGAGAGCTGCCCCGCCCCACCCAGCACCTGGCAGCTTCATCCCCGCATGCAGAGACCTTGCCGTGGCCTCTGCTCCGCTGGGCAGGGCCTGATTTTGTTGTTCAGGTGTCGATAACTGGACAGCGAATGGCCGAGCAAGACCCAGCCAGCCCCTGGGGCCCCGAGTGAGGGCGTGGACTGCTGCCCAGCACGCGCCAGGCTCTGGGTTTGATTCCTGAACTACAGGGGAAAATGAGGCACAACAACACAACAGCGCAGTGTGTGTGCACAGTGGACGGGCATCTGCGTTTGGGTCCATGGCAGCCCCGCTCCATGACACAAGACTTGGCCACACCGGGCTCTGTGTGGAAAGTGAACTATACAACTTGTGAGCGGGGACGAGAGGGAAAAACTGGGACAGAGAGAGGCCTGAGGTGACCCTGTCCAAGGAGAAAGGCAGTCTCTGCCTGCCTTAGGGAGCTGTCACCCCTCTGCACATCACCTTTATAGTAACAATAAAAATATTATAAAACTTGGCTGCAGACTTGAAAGGGCTTCATCCTTGATCCGTGGCTCACGGGAAGAGGGAGGTGGTTTTGTTTAGCCGGGTTGAGAAGCTAGGTTAATGGCTGGGTAATGCTCAGTCTTCAGACCACAAAACCAGGGTGCAGCAAGAAGCTGTCACTTCTACCACTCTCCTGACTTCTTGTTCCCCCAAAGCTCCCCCTCCCCACCCCTGTAAGAAAGGCCCACACTGGACATTCGTGAGACAACAAACTTTCCTGGGCGGCATCCTACCCACCAGGGACCTGAAATACATGCTCCTCGGTGATTACAGAGGCCAAAAGTCCAGCCTCGAAGAAGAGCTGAGCTGTGGGACAGACCGGCCACATCTGCAGAATCTCCATTCTCTGTCTCCTTGCCTGGACAAAGACGGGGTAGTCTGATTCCTCAGGCTGGGTTCAGGACCCGCATGTCAGATCTGACTTTGCAACTTGTAAAAGATCATTTTACTAATGTCTGCGTATGTATGTGTGTGCGTGCGCATATGTGCACGCATGCACACTGGGGCTTGAACTCAGGGATTCACAGTCTTGCTTGGCTTTTTGCTCAAGGCTGGTGTTCTACCGCTTGAGTCACAGCTCACTTCCTGTTAACAAAGCTCCTTGAAATCTAGACTGCAAAGCAACTCACTTTTGTGTCTGGAGCCCCCTTGCTTGGTGCCTGACACTTACAAGTTCCTGGAAAGGCAGGAACAGGTACCACAGACAGCTGGGCAGCAGGCAGCTGTGAGCTCTACACACGTAGAATTGTTCATGGGCAACAATGGCGAAAGACAGATGCTTTAAGAAAGCGGATTTCTGACCACGGTTTCTTAGATTTCCTGGTGGCTGCCTGCGTAGTGTCAGCCCACAATCCATCCTTGTTTTCCTTGCTTTGGTTAACACCATCCCAGGCTCCATGAAATTAGAATCTTAGGATATTCAGGAATATTAGGGGCCTCTTGTCTTTCTCTGTAGCTGGGGTTCCAGAGAGTCGTGAATGGTTTAAATTAGCATCATCCTTGTATAATAGCCTTGGGACCTTCCCTCCACAAAGCCTGCTTGAGCTTCAAGAGAGGGTTTTAAACTCGCTGCCTCTGAGCAGAGGAGCCTGTGTGTGGGGGGGTCATGGAGCCTGAACTCTGGGCCTGGGCGCTGTCCCTCAACTCTTCAGCTCAAGGCTAGCGCTCTACCACTTGAGCCACAGCGCCACTTCTAGCTTTTTTCTTTTTGCTTATGTGGTGCTGAGGAATCGAACCCAGGGCCTCATGCATGCAAGGCAAGCGCTCTACCACTGAGCTACCTTCCCAGCCCCTCATTTGAGCTTTCTATCCTTTGCATTAAGCCCATTTTTGTTTTGCCAGTCCTGGGGCTTGAAATCAGGGCCTCGGCGCTGTTCCTGAGTTTTTGTGCTCCCATGCCCTGTGTTATTAATTGGAGATAAAGTCTCCTGGACTTTTCTGCTTAGGTTGGCTTCAACTGTGATCCTCAGATCTCAGCCTCCTGAGTAGCTAGGATTACAGGCATGAGCCACTGGTGCTGGCACATTGAATCCAGCTTTATATTGTGGTTTTCATAGGGTCCTTGGCCTGCCAATAGCTGAGGGCTTCACAGGGCAGGAAGTGGGTTGGGTACTAGTCCAACTAGTGACTGGGTACTCCCATCACCTCTTTCCAGTGTTCCACGCATGAACTGGTGGGCCCCTGGACTTCTTGAGCTTTGGCATCAACATTAGGAAAGAGTTAGTGAAAGAGTTCACTGAGCAGGGCGCCAATGGCTCATGCCTGTAATCCTAGCTACCCAGAAGGTTGAGATCTGAGGGTCAAGGTTCAAAGCCAGCCCGAATAGGAAAGTCTATGAGACCAGAAAACTGCAAGTGGCGCTGTGGCTCAAATGGTAGAGTGCTACCTTGTGCTGAAGAGTTGAGGGACAGCGCCCAGGCCCAGAGTTCAAGCTCCATGACTGACAAAAAAGAAAAAGAAAAAAAGGAAAAAAAAGAGAAAGATTTCACTGCTAGGATCTTGTTTAGCCCCAGCCATCCAATCACTGGGCCGGTTCAAGGACAACAGCTTTATTCCATTATATAACAAATCTTACTAGGGCAGAGAATTAATTTGTTAAAACATTTGTAAGATAATATACAGTGTGGAGACCTGAGGACAGACTCACGGCTTACTAGTTGTCAAATGAGAATATTTTCTACAGGTTCTAAATTTGACATTAGTACTGATGAGTGTCTAACTCGAAAAGAGTGTGGGGTGTGGGTGTGTAAAACAGTGGATCTCAGTTATAGACAAACCTTACGTAAATTAAGGAACAATCAAGCAGGGGAAGCGATTGCTATGGGCATGTGGCTTGGTGTCTAGCCTCCTGGAATGGAACAGAGTAGATGCAATGGTGGGAGAGCAGGGGGCATCTGTATGCGGCTGCTCATTCCAAAGCTTCTCAGGTGGGCAGTGGAGAGCTGGGCCTCACCATTCCAGAGAGTCTCCAAGGTGGTGTCTCAGAAAGGCGCTACTTCTTTTTCTCCTTTTTTCCTTTCTTTTTCCCTTTAGCCCTCTCCTTCTCTTTGCCACCCAAGTTTAATGCGGAGAGGCGTCTCTTCCCCAGGGGGGTCTTTGCATACCAGTTCTGAAACAAAAGACACAGTTGGGAAAAAAATCAAAAGTGACCAAGACTAAGACCAGCCTGCTAGGAGGCGGCAGCCGGCAGCCCTTATCCTTTGGGCGATACGTTGAACATGAACTTCTCTTCCCGGATTTCCTAGTCTAGATTTCTGTGTGACCCGACACTTTACCCAAGGACTTTGTCGTTTCAGAGAATCACAGAGAATCACCCGGATCAAGACATCTGCTTCCTTGGCACATTGCTGGGTCCCAAAGATGTGCATTTTCTTGGAAATGTGACCGGCTCTTGGGCCACCTGTGGCCACTAGAGGTTTCACTGGTGGCCAGGTGAGGCCACAGGAACCATTTCCAGCCTCCGAGGAGGACTGAAAAATGTGGCAGAAAAGTGGAGCCAAAACAGCAGTCAAGGACTGAGTGGCTGGGACCGTCTCCAGCCATGGCTGTTTGAAACCCGAGAAGCATTTTGCTTTATGAACTCTACAGTTACTGTATTTCACAAAATGATCACACTATGTCATTTATCAGTGGACATACAGGGAATTTTCAATTTCTTATTTGTTGTGAACCATGCTGCCACTCACGATGTTATGGAATATGAGAGGTTATGGAATATGAGCATCTTCAGTCTAACTTGACCTGGTCAAGTTGCTTTCTGAAGTGCGGATCATTTGCTTTCTCTGGTCTTCTGGGTGTTAGTTTAGCTGGATATAAATATTATGTGGGTAGTTATGTTTCCTCAGCACTTTCTAGGTACAATTCCACTGTCTTCTGGCATCCATTGCTGTCAAAAAGATGGCTGATTGTCTGGCTGCTGTTTGTTTGCATGTAATCTGGGAGCTTCTAAGCTTGTTCATCTTATGATTTCTAGTCATAGACCTGGATATGGATTTATTTTTAATGTTTTACCTCAGGAAAATTCTAGCATGCATTTCATCAACTAATTGTTCTTCTAGTTTTTCTTTTTAATTTATTCTGTCTAGACCATCTGTTAGTTGAATACTATTGTCTTCAGCCTGTGTTCTGGGGTAATGGGTTTTCTGTTTTCCTGTATGGTTTTCTAAGGGAATGTCCACTGGTGTGCTCTCTGGACATGTCTTTCTAGAGCTCATTATTCTCACTTATTTCCATTGAATGTTAACTACCGTAATGTTTATTATTCAGTGTCTATGTGCCTTTGTTTAAAACTCTGTACATTTCTGATAGAAGCCATGTTTTCACTTAATTTCTTGAAAGCCTTAATTACACTCACTTAAACATTCTGTCTACTTGTACTTAATATTAGATTTCTGAAAATGTTTCAACGTTCTGATTTTTCACATTCATTTTGAGTGTAAAACTTTGCTTTGCCTCTTTCACTCTCATTTGTCCTTCCCTTGCAGTTCTGCAATTGTTTCTAAAGGTCTTCACCAGGGCAACCCAGGATAGTCTGCCTGGCTCAAGGTCAGGAGAGCAGCACGCTCACCCCACCTCTGCCATACCAGGTGACATAGTACCAGGATCCTTGCAGGGACTAGGAGGTGGATATCTTTGAGGGGCCACTGTTCTGCCTCCTCTACCTCTCTGCAGCTCAAGCTTGCAAAACAGGGTTGGGAGGGCTATGAGAATTATGATTACTCGATATTTTCTTCATGCCATCCATGGAATAGGGTAACATTTTTTTGGAGTAAATGGGGTTAATTACAAGCAATTATCATAGTGCATAGGGCTCAAGTAATTCAGGAATTTGATGACAATTTTTCATTGATTGGTCTGTTCCAAAAATGTATCACTTAACAAATCTATTCAACATATACAGCAGTGGTAGGGGATGGCTGCATGTCTTTGAGAAATGAAGTGAGTGATGCAATCTTCAAGGATAGTGTGTAAAGAGTGTGTGTATTCTCATTCCAGGGTAACAGCTCCTCTTCTTGAGCAGTAGACACAGCCCTCAAACACCTGTTACAGGTAGAGAAACTCCCTGAAGTCCCTCAGAATGTTAAAAACCCATACTGAGATTTTAATACCCTAAATCTATTTCCTCAAAATCAGGAGGAAAAGCAGTAGTTTAGAAAAGAGAAAATAGGGGCTGAGAAGGTGGCTCAGTGGTAGAGTGCTTGCCTTGTATGCATGAGGACCTGGGTTCGATTCCTCAGCATCACATAAGCAGAAAAAGCTGGAATTGGTGCTGTGGCTCAAGTGGTAGAGTGCTTGCCTTGAGCTGAAGAGCTGAGAGACAGTGCCCAGGCCCAGATTTTAAGCCCCACAATTGGCAAAAAAAAAGAGAGGAAACAATGGAGAATTTCAGAAAATAATATGATCCATGACCATAAGAGGATAAATATTTGCAATCATTACAAACAAAAATTGAACAGGATACTAAATACTAATTAAACAGAATATTCATTCCAACACTTGGCAGACACTTGGTTGGAGTTGAAAATGTTTTCTTCCTTGTTTTTTTATTTTTCTCTTCAGTTTAATTAGAGCTGGGTTGAGAAAAATATGGCCGATGGGCCAGACCTCTCCTGTTATCTGTGTTTGCAAACAAAGTTTTATTGGAACCAAACCACAAGCACTCATTTACATACTGTGTAAGGATGCGTTGAATAGCTAAGGCAAAGGCTGCATGGGTCTCAGAGCCTGAGGTGTCTGGCATCAGGGCCATAGGCTATCCTTACTGGGATTCTTATGACCATTTCTCACCTTTCACTGAAGAATTAGGAGAAGAGTGGAAAAGCGACACATTGAGAAGGGACAGTTCCTGATGTTGAGTGGGCTCTGAGAGGTAACAACTGGAGAGAATTGTCAGCTGGTGACAGGGGTGACCAATATTATGCTGACCTTCAACTGCATGGGTGTTGGTTTTCTCCCTTGAGTTTCCAGTTGGCCAAAGGAACCGCCCCCCCAGGTATGGAAAGAGAGCAAGCGGCATTGGAGGAGCACCTGCTGGCCTGGGGCTGAGAGGTGGGCTCCACCCTGGATCGTGCCTTGGACTAGCCACACAAATAGACACAGCATGCAACTCACAGCCCCTTAGTGTCCTCCTATTGAAGAAGGAGCTGGAAGACGGATCTCCGAGTCTCCTCTAGATCTAAAACATTTTGTGACTGTTCCAGAGTGTGCTCAAGAGTAGGTGCAGCAGGTTTCTCTGAGCTCCCATGTAGTTTTCCAGTACAAGGACACAGAAAACTGACAAGTGAATTGTTTTGTGGCAAATACGGTGCCAAATAGCAGTAGCATGAGCATAAGCTAAACTATTTAGGAGTATTTACTCTCCTGACCTTCTTCAATATACGAAAATCTTGTTCCTTCATGAAGAGAAGACCAAGGTAAATGTGTGTATGAGGAAGGGTGGTAAGGGAAGGAGAAAGTGAGTGGGAAGGAGGGAGGGAGGAAGGGAAGGAGAGAGAGATTGCTACTTCAAAGCCATTTAATTCTTCCATTTGGCTGTCAATTTATAAGGTCATGGGCTATGGTTTTTCTAAAATTTGGAAAATGTATGCTTTATTGCTGAGGCTTAAAAGATTTTGATTAAAAAATGGCCTGCTTGCCAAAATTCATCGTATGTGTCTGAGTTCAAATTCATGAAGCACAGGAATCTAGGGGGAGGAGTGTCTGCGGCCAGGATTTGCCCCTCCAGTGTCCCATTTACCTTAAAGCTCTCCTCTTCCTCTTTGTACACCGGGTTCATGGTGGCCATGGCGGTGATGAACTCCACCGCGGTCAGTGGCTTACGGCTTTGCTGCCGGATTCTGCGGTCGGTGAGCACATTTTTGACCACTTCCACTATATGTCCTTGGGTGAAGCCATCAGTGACCTTCGCTAGGCAACTGATATTCAGGCCTTTGCTAAGGACTCCCCCGTTGTGCTGAATGATCTTCTTCCACAGAACTGTTGCAGTAAGACGGCAGAAACAAAGGAGGGTTAGCTACCCCAGCAAGTGCCGTGAGCCCAGCTCTTCCTACAATCTCATCTTACCAAGAAAGTACATGTTGTCTAAAGCACCATCCCATCCCCTGTCCATGCTTTGCTTTGACTTTGAGCCCAGATTGGTCTTTTGTGTAAAGTAGGAGTAGAAAGACTTGCCACCTCGCTGTGGAGGGCAGCACAGAGGGGTGTGTGCCGCACCGCGGACGGCCTGTCTCCCGCACGTGTTGACGTTTTAAAGTGCTAGGAAGCTGCCAGGTGTGATGACCAATGACAAGGATTAGAATAGTAGCAGCACAGAGAAGGACACACCCTTCATGGAACACCACAGGGCACATCCACCTCTCCTGTGGGTGTGTCCTCTCGTGTGGTGGGTGTGTCCTGTGGTCCTTCAGTGGTAAGTGTGTCCTCCTGTAGTAGATGTGCCCTCCTGTGCGCATGTCCTCCTGTGGTAGGCGTACCCTATGTGGGTGTGTCCTCCCTCCCGCAGTGGGTGTGTCCTGTGGTGGGTGTGTCCTCCTGTGGTTGGTGTGAGTCCTATTATGGGTGTGTCTCCTCTCCTGTGGGGGTGTGTCCTTCTCTGTACTGCTACTATTCTAGTCACTGTTATTGGTCATCACACCTGGCAGCTTCCTACACTAATTAAAACATGAGCACAAAATAAGCTGAAAACATTTCTAAGCATGTTTGAATGACAGATTGTAGCAGGTAAGGAGGATTATTATGTCAATATGGAGTTAGAAACTAGAAACTAGAAACCCTAGTAAAAACAGCAAAAAGCAACAGCAATCAAAGAGCACCATCACTTGCAGAGTGGGATGACTTCTGTCCAACTTGTAACATCGACAGAAAGGACTCACAAGTCTGAGAGGAGACCTGGCAGCTGAAAAGGAACATGCAGAGAGCAAGCAAACAAGCGAACAAGCGAGCAAGCAAGCCAGAGTGAGAGGGAGAGAGACAATATGAGGCACCCCAAGCTGGGTCCCCTGGACACTATGGTGAGGATTTAGAGCAACTTTGGTCCTGCTGCACATGGATGGGTTTCCCAATGGGGCTTGAGATAGATCCCTGACGGGTTCACTGCTGCCCAGAGACCCTCTCTCCTGCTTCACTACTAGGTTGTAATGACCACAACCTTGAAGTTCCCTGCCCAGACTTTCTGCCACCTGCCACAAGTCTCAGTCCTGGAATACAGGAAGATAATCACTGGTGTAGGTGATGGTGTAGCATCCACCATTTACGTACATGATGCTGGGTGTCAATGCAGAGCTTGGGTCAAGATTCCTTAAAGCCTAGAACTAATTGGTTCCTTCGGTGGACGTGCAGTGAGAGCGAGCAGGGAGGGTGTGGCTGCTTGCCCAAGGTCACCTGAGAGGGCAGGGGCACCGGGCTGGCTTCCCCTTCTGGTGGATGAACTGTGCTCATCAGCTTTTACAAGAATTGCACCTGTGGCTTTCCAGAGCTCCTCCATCCCCCAGTCTCGCCCCACCCCCAGGGTCTTCTGACCCTTGGGTAGTGCTGTGGGAAAGTTGGCTGGGGTCTGGGGTACAGTGAGGCTCGGGTGGGAGGCTCGGAGGGACAGAGACCTGGGGGGGGGCTGGAACCAGTGGGCTGCCCATGTGGCTGGGAGTGGACTTCATTTTGTGAAAATCCAACCATGTCCAAAAAAGCAAGATGACAGTTATGGCAACCTTCTCAGACCAAAAAGGAAGGGGAAGAGGGGCACGTGCTACATTTAACTGAGAACCTGAGCTTTGCGGAAGGCCAGCATGTCTGTAGTGGAGGTCCTGCAGCATCATGTGAACAACGAGCCAAGCACCCTGAGCATGCGCAGTTCCACACCAGGCTCTGCATCCTGACCGCGTGGCGCTCTGCACAGCCTGAACGTGCTCTGCACAGCCTGAATGTGCACTGTGCTGAGCGCTGGGCCGCCCGAGCGTGTGTGCGTAGTGCAGCACCAAAGTCTACGTCTATGCATCACTGAGCGCCGCGTGTCCTGCGCAGGTGTGGTGCGGCTCTGGGCGCTGTGCGCTCTGAGCATGCGCCACACAGAGTGAGCGCTGTGCATCCTCGAGCATGCGTGGGACACTTTCCAGGCTGCCTCCTGGGCATGCTCTGTGCAGCGCTGAGCGCTGTGCACTCTGAGCATGCGCAGAGCTCGCCTTTTTTGCTCGGACTCGTGTGCACACACACACACCTCCGTTCTGTGGCCAGCCTTCGCGCGGGGAGATGCTGCCCGGACACGCGTGCCCCGGCCGCGAGGCTCCCTCGGATGGGGAGGCCCCGTGTGCTCCACGGCTCCCCGTTCTCTTTCCTGCCCTCGCCTCGGCTTCTCGGTCGCCCCGGGCCCCGAACCCCGGCCGGAGCTCCGGCGACATGGGCTCGCGTTCGCTATGCCCTGGGGGAGAGGTGAGTAGTCCGATCTGGGTCATGCTGACCCTCGGCAGCCTCCAGTTCCAGACGGTTCTGGGCCCTTGGGTGACTGCTGGACAGCCTCCAGGAGAGGCCAGCAGAGGGCGTCAGGACCGCGGGGAGGAGGCCGGGCAGCAGACAGGGCACCAGCCCGCCTGGCGTGCGTGTGCGCGCGTGCGGGCGTGTGTGTGCTCATGTGCGCGTGTGCATGTGTGTGCGTGCATGTGTGCGTGTGCATGCGTGTGCTCATGTGTGTGTATATGTGTGTGCATGTGTGCGTGTGTGGGATTTTCTTTGCTTGACTGGGAGGCCAGGAGGGAGGAGGGCAGGAGTCAGGTGGGGTAAGGCGGGTGGGGTAAGGAGGGTGCCCGGGCTGGGGCTCTGGCCTCAGCGGTCACTCCCCCGCCCAGCCGGGAAGTGTGTGATGAGTGGGATCATGGACGTGTAGACACACCTCCAGACCTCTGCTGCTGGCAGAGCCGTGGATCTACTACCCGCTCAGTGATGGGCCGGAATAGACTGCTTCTGATCAGCACCAGGCAGGAGTGGTCCTTCTTTAAGATAGATGCCCAGCCCCTGTGGCTAAGAAAGCGTCAAGGTGACTGCAGGAAGGCTGGATAGCATTTACCATGTCAGCAAGAATGGCGGCTTGGACAAATCAACACCAGTACCCCCCCCCCCCCGAAAAAAAATGTCTGGAGCATGCAGCTTAGGGGACAGGGCCTTCGGCTGATGAGAGGTGACGCCTGCCAGTTTCTCAGCTGCCCACAGGAACAGGGCTGCTCTCTCCTTCCTCTCCCAGGATGATGTGACACAGGACAGAGGCCCAGGAAGGAATCTGTCATACAACTTGAGTCTTTAAAGTGTCCGGCATTTATCAAGAGAACAAAATAGCCCACGTCAATTGCTTCATCTCGAAAGGGCTGAAAGTTCCATCAAAGAAGAGAAACCTCTCAGCCCAGAGTCAAGAGTAATACTCTAGCCTCTTCAAATTAATAACATCTTACCTCACTTCATAAAAGTCACTTAAAAGATGTGCAGTAAAAAAGAATGGGGGGGGGAGGGAGAGGGAGAGCGAGAATGGTGCATGAGAATGAGCATGGGAACGTCTGCCAGGGCCAGGGAACCGGCATCCTCAGTGAGAGGCAGCGGCCCTGCCAGCCGCTGCTGCCTCCCTGCAGCTCCCCCCACTGCCCCCATCCCTGTACCATCTTGTCACGCCCCCCCCATTGCTTTGTTGTCATCCTAGTTCACCATCATTGGCCCCTCGGAGCTGGGAGCAGTGGTCTGGCTCTCATGGCCACTGTGACTTAGGCAGCACAAGTATTGGCTCTTGTAGGTCTCATTCCTAAGATCACCTATGACATGCTCCAAACCTCCTTCCTTCACTGGATGACTGCACAGAGCCTAGGGTGGGCTGTGTGGTCAGGCCACACTGTGGTCAGGCTCTAGATAGATGGACATAATGGGACCCAAAGCCTCCGTGCTTACTGTAGGGCACTCATTTCCCAAGCCAAGAGCACAGTTGATCAGGATGGAGTAGGCACACATCGCAGGCAGAGCTGGTGATAAGCTGGTGGCATGCAGTTTGTGGGGGGGTGGAGGGCTGTTCTCTATCCGAGTAACACTGATGAGGAACGCAAGAACATGTATCCCTTTGGTGTGGGTGGTGCCATTGTGGTTGAAAGATCACTAGAATCCAAGACTGACCTAGTGGTTTGCATTGCCACCAGCAGTAATAACCATGACTGCCACGGAACCACCACTGTTCCTCTCATCACCCCCACGGGCAGTCTCCACCACTGCTGCCTGTGTCCACACTGTCACCCCCACGCTGCCCCCCACACTGCCCCCGCCGCCACACCACCTCTACCGCCATCTCCAAGCGGCTGCCATGTCTCCCCACCTCCGCCACACCCAACCCCCCATCACTACCACCACCAGTGTGGGCCTGCAAGGGTCC
Organism: Dipodomys merriami; assembly: GCF_024711535.1. NCBI lineage: Eukaryota > Metazoa > Chordata > Mammalia > Rodentia > Heteromyidae > Dipodomys > Dipodomys merriami. The sequence continues at coordinate 3,533,767 of NW_027202270.1, read as the reverse complement.
TGCAGGACCCACACTCGTGGCATTCCCACGCGGTGGCCTCAGCTGTCTTTGAAGATGGCTGACCCTGTGTCTTCCCCTTGACCTCAGGGAGGGGTGACGGTGACGCTGTGTGGCTGGGTCACAAGAATCTTTTCAGCCTGAAACTCGAGGCTTCTGTGTGCACAGGAGGCGCTTCCTCTCAGAGCCCCGCTGCCATGGTGCAGCGCTGTGTGGTACGTGTGGGCTGAGCAGTCCATAGCCACGCTCTGCTTCCCCCATGGACACCCGTGTGAGCTCCCTCCATGCCCTGCCCTGTCAGGCCTCAGGAGACTGCAGCCCCAGCTGACATCCACACCATGTGACTCTTCAAGGACTATGCTCTGGCTCAGCTCCTCCACCCTCTGCTCCGCCAGAGAGAGCAGTGAGGCCACAAGTAACACAGATGTGGTCAGCAGCCATTCATCGCCCTGTCATTCACTTCTCAAGGCGACCACACCACCTTCTGCTTCCTTCACCTCCCTCATGTTGCCAACTCTTGTATCCTCCTGGGGGCCAGTGTGGAGCTGGAGCTGGGAATTCTGAACACAGTTGTGTCAGAGGGCCACAACAGCCCTGTGGAGCAGACGGGAGTAGAGAGTTACATGGTCTCCCCACTTCCTGTTTCAGAGCTGAGAACATGGGGCTCAGGTCAGCCTGGTGAAGAAAAATAGTGCACCAAATAGTGCACTATTACCATTCTCTATCTCTGTCCAAGCACCCTGTCATCTATCACTGTGCTCCATCGCTGTCCAAGCACCCTCCGTCCTCTATCACTGGCTCTATCGCTGTCCAAGCACCCTCTATCATCTGTCACTGTGCTCCATTGCTGTCCAAGCACTTTCTGTCATCTATCACTGTGCTCCATCGCTGTCCAAGCACACTCTGTCCTCTATCACTGTGCTCTATCGCTGTCCAAGCACCCTCTATCATCTGTCACTGTGCTCCATCGCTGTCCAAGCACCCTCTGTCATCTGTCACTGTGCTCCATCGCTGTCCAAGCACCCTCCATCATCTATCACTGTGCTCCATCGCTGTCCAAGCACCCTCTATCATCTATCACTGTGCTCCATCGCTGTGCAAGCACCCTCTGTCCTCTATCACTGTGTTCAATTGCTGTCCAAGCACCCTCTGTCCTCTATCACTGTGCTCTATCTCTGTCCAAGCACCCTCTATCATCTGTCACTGTGCTCCATCGCTGTCCAAGCACCCTCTATCATCTATCACTGTGCTCCATCACTGTCCAAGCACCCTCTGTCCTCTATCACTGTGCTCCATCACCGTCCAAGCACCCTCCATCATCTATCACTGTGCTCCATCGCTGTCCAAGCACCTTCTGTCATCTGTCACTGTGCTCCATCGCTGTCCAAGCACCCTCTGTCATCTATCACTGTGCTCCATCGCTGTCCAAGCACCCTCCGTCATCTATCACTGTGCTCCATCACTGTCCAAGCACCCTCCGTCATCTGTCACTGTGCTCCATCACTGTCCAAGCACCCTCTGTCATCTGTCACTGTGCTCCATCGCTGTCCAAGCACCCTCCATCATCTATCACTGTGCTCCATCGCTGTCCAAGCACCCTCCATCATCTATCACTGTGCTCCATCGCTGTCCAAGCACGCTCCATCATCTATCACTGTGCTCTATCGCTGTCCAAGCACCCTCTGTCATCTGTCACTGTGCTCCATCGCTGTCCAAGCACCTTCTGTCATCTGTCACTGTGCTCCATCGCTGTCCAAGCACCCTCTCTCATCTGTCACTGTGCTCCATCGCTGTCCAAGCACCATCTGTCATCTGTCACTGTGCTCCATCGCTATCCAAGCACCCTCTGTCATCTGTCACTGTGCTCCATCGCTGTCCAAGCACCCTCTGTCCTCTATCACTGTGCTCTATCGCCGTCCAAGCACCCTCTGTCAAGGTGCTTCACTACTGCCTATGGCACAAAATGAGTGATCCTCATCTAGGTGTCAAAAGAACTGTCAGGACTGCCACAGTGACTCATGCCTGTAACCCCAGTGGGAAGCGGAGACAGGGAGATGGTATTTGCAGCCACCTTGGGCAAACGAGTTAGCAGGATCTTGTCACATTGGACCACTTGTTGTAGTAGTGGACGTCTGTGTGTCTGTAATCTCAGCTGTGTGGGAGGCATGGTCTGAGAGCAGCTTGAGGAAAAAGCATGAGACCCCATCCAGAAGCCAGCAGCGCGCCCGGGTGCAGAGCCTGGCTCCCCAGCGCCCTCCACGGGCCCAATGTGCTAACCCCGCCCAGTTCTCTTTCATCTTGGGCAAAGAAAATGTGTCAACAGAGCCAATATTTCCCTTCACATTTCTGGGGTGGTTACCCCAGAAATGCTCATGTCTGGCCCAGGCTGCCCCTCCCCGCGCCCGCCGCCCCAGGAGGGCCCCAGGACACTTGCCGTATCTGGAAGCGTAGTCTGGCCTGGGGATCAGAATAATTTTCTGGTAAACCTTGCAGAACGATTGGAGTTCGGCGTCGAAAGGGCGCTGCGTTGTCCCCACAATGAGGATCCTGTCGTCGGGCCTCAGGAGCTTCAGGAATTTGGGGAGCTGCTTCTTCAGGCGTTTGGGTTCATTCTGAGAGGAAGAGAGGGGGAACATTAGCCCCCATGGAGGAGAAAGAACTGGAAACGAAAGGAAACGCGCTCAGACCTGGAACACATGTGGTGAGTGCACTCCCAGGCTCGGATGCACTTCCTAGCGGGGGGGGGGGGGGTTGTAATCATCGGCATTTCCTGATCTCTGTCTCTGGTGTTTGGCGCTGCCATAGGAGAAGGGAGGAATCACCCGAGGGAGCTCAGAAGGAACCCCAGGCTAGTCTCCGCGTGGAAGGCCTGAGGATTCCCTTTGCTGAAGGCAGAACCATGAGGACCCGGGGTCCAAAACACCTGGTCTCATGGTCCTGAAACCCATCCTTCCCAGTGCTTGGGAATAGTTCTGCCACTTCTGTCACGAGGAGGGAAGGGGCCGCTTCCCACCAGTCCATTCACCCCAGGGGGACTCAGCTGGCCATGTTGTCACGGGCCTGGCTCTAATGAAGCCTGCCCGATACAGACAGGGGAAACGTGGAGAGAATGTGGGGGTGAGGGTCAGATACCCAGCATTGTCCTGGTGATCTTTGCTCCCATTTGGCCGGTTGGCTGATATTTGATATAATTCCCTGAGCTTACTACCCCCTAGGAATGGCTTTCTTGAAGAAAGTATGCATTTAGATCCTCGGTCCATTAATAAAATTGGGTTGTCTTTTTAATACTGAGTTGTTGCAGTTTAGATAGAAGTCCCATGACCAGGACCTGGTATGTACAGATCTGCTCCATCCTGTGAATTGGCGTGGCACATCCTTGTTAGTTTCCATTTTCTTTTGTTTAGCTCTTTGTGCCTTGAAAGAGAGATGTGCTCTGGCCCCTTGGGCAGAGGGAAGGGGAAGAGAGGAGACTCAGAAATAAGGGAATTGAAGGACAAGATCAGAAAAGAGGCTGGGCCGGTGTTTCTGGTATTCAGATGGTGCCCAATCAATGCCTATTGAGTTACTGATTCTCCTCAAGCCCACTGGTCTTCATTCCTTGCTCTTGTGATCCCAACAGTTTGCCCTTCCTGAGGCGGACTCCCTCCTTATCGCTGACCGCCTCACCTTTCCACCACCAGCTCCCCAAACCACCCAGAACAAGCGTGCTCAGGTGGCATTCGAGCAGAGATGTGAGTGGGGAGAATTCCGGCAGATGACAGCAAGTGCAAAGACCCCAGGGTAGAGAGAGAGTTGGCAGGTGGCGGGAGCACCAGAGAGGTGCAGGGAGGGGGAGAGGCAGGAGACCTGAGCAGGGGGGGATCCGAGGTCCGACCAACAGGGGCCTCGCGGCTGTGCTGAGCCCAATGCGGCAGGACAGCGAGGAGCGTGTCTCTTTTCTGGAGAGAGCCATCTTGCTGTCTTCCTTTGGCGCCACGTGCGTGCCGAAGGGTCACCTGCTTCAGTGAAGGCCTCGCCTCCACTTCTGCACACCTGGGCAGTCGCCTGGAATTTCCTGTCCATCTCTGCTGGCCCCATCTCTGCCGGCCCCATCTCTGCCGGCCCCATCTCCGCTGGCCCCGTCTCCACCGGGCAGCCGCACCGGTTTCAGCGTTGGCTGCTGCATTTTATCTCGTGGATGGCATTTTTGCAGTAAAAGCACCTTTCATTTGGATGAGGCGTACATGTTCTTTTTGTGGTTCGTGGTTTTTGGTGTCACACCTAAGAAATCATGGCCTCATTCAAGATCACAAAGATTCACGCCCACACAAAGGTTTACGGCTTGTCGGGGTAGATGCACCGTGAGTTAATTTTTTCTATACAGTGTGAGGTAGGGGTCTTTTTTGTTCTTTTGCAGATGCCTGTGAAATGATCATTTCCACCTTTTGTTGGCTTGGCACCTTTCTTGAGTCAGTTGCCCTCAGAAGGGCAGGCTTACTCCTGGACTCAGTTCTGTGTCATTGACTTGTGTCTCCTCCTTGTGTCAGGGTACTATGGTCAGCATCATTGCAACCTTGTTATAAGTTGGCTGGGAAGAAAATGGGTGGAGATGGAGGAGACTTTCTTCCAATGCCGTGTTTCTTTCGAAGATTGTTTTGCTTGTGGCCTTTGAATTTCCATAGGAACTTTAGGGTCAGGGTATCAATTTCTGCAAGTGGGGTATTAGAAATGGAGATGGCATTGGGTCTGCCAGTTGGAGATGACTGTCAGCGGTTATTAAACCTTTCAAACCACGAATGCAAAAATGTCTTTCCATTTATTGAGAGCTTTCAGATTTCTCCATAATGTGTGTATGTATGTACACACACAGCTTGGCTGAAAATGAAATATACTTATTTTTTCTGTGAAGTCTTGCACTTTTATGTCCAGGGTGAATGGTGAGAGCAGTTCGTCCAGCGAGTGGCCTGGGAGCGGTGGGGCCTGTGGGTGTGCCTGTCGGTTCCCCGGGGTCTCAGGGAAGCAGGCCCCTCTGAGGATCCTGCAGGTCGGAGACAGACTTCCTGGGGGCGGGGGCTCGTCTGCCAGGTCTGAGCCTCTCTTCTGCAGCCCAGTTGCTATGGTGATGGTGGTACAACTCCTTAGGCAGGAGGCAACATTACTACTTGCATATCCTGGAATGGCAGGGACCCCTGAAATTAATTAGCCTATTTGGATGACAAATGTTGATCCTGGGTTGCGTGGGGAAGGGCACTGTCACTGTGGGTGAGGTGCGGCCCCATTAGCAGCGTTGGAAATGAGCGCGTCTGCATCTGGGCTGCCTGCCGCCGTGGCTGTGGTCAGAGCTGTCCTCGGCGGGAGACCTGCGTGCCCTCCCCATACTCCCCCCCACCTCTGTGGGGGAGACCTGCGTGCCCTCCCCATACTCCCCCCCTCTGTGGCCCCCTCCCCCTCTGCTCCAGGAGCGCAGGCATTTCAGATCAGATCTGTGGCTGGCCTCTGTGCGACGATTTCAGCTTGCGTGGCTGCGGTCAGCTCCACAGCCCCCAACAAAGCCGGCGCTTGCTTCCCTGGGGCGCTGTGGTGACGCCCGGGGAGCCCCGGCTGGAAGTAACCAGGGGAAACTGTGCAGAGAGGCAGGGGCGGCTGCCGGGCCTCGTTCTGCCCGCCTGGGCCTCCGACACGGTAGCTGCCTGGCTGCAGTCTGCTCCCCTACCCGGGGGCAGGGCACCGTCCAGGCTCCACCAGCCAGCACAGGGCTGCGTCTGCAGAGGTGGCAGGGTGGGCCACTCCCACCCCTGGACTTGTCTGGAGTTCCAGAAGCATTCAGGCTTCTCTAGAGCTGTTGGAGTGGCGTGGAGTGGGCAGGAGTAAGTGGGAGGGGGAGGGAGGGAGAGCCATGCACCTTTGGCTCTAAAAGGTCCCCACAGGTACTTGAAGGAGGGGGACATCAGAGGGGCAAGAAGGGTCAGTTCCGAGTCTTCCTGCCAGGTGGGGCCAGGGAAGGGTCTCTGCCCTGAGTGGCACCGCTGGACGTCCCCTGGGAGCCAGCACACCGTGCCTCCCTCGCCCGCCCGCTGGGCGCCGTCCGGACACGGGCACTGCTCTCCGCCTCCTGCCTGCAGCAGCGCGAGGCTCAGGCTCGGTCCCTGCACTCCGGGAGTCTCCCGACAGTCTCCAAGCGCCGAGGGGCCCGTGGCCTCCTGCCAGTCTCCACGTTGGGGTCCGTGGCCTTCTCCACCGCCTCATGGCTTTGGCCAGGCGAGCTTCTTGCATCTTACCTTGGAGTGTCTGTCCCTAACCACAGACAGAGGCCGGGGGGGCCCGGGAGGCCGGTCCACGGGGATGGGGTTTCTGTGAGGGAAGTCCTGGGAATCCCTCAAAGCTGCTCCGGGGCCAGCCTGGCCTTGCTGCTTGTGCTGGCTCAGGAGGCGACAGGCCAGCATGGCTTCCTGGCTCCTTTGCAGGTGGACAGGCCTCTCTGGGCCTCTGGGGTCTGTTCAGGACAGCGGCTGGTGCAGAGGAAGAAAGGACGCTGGGTTCCAGATGTCCCTGCAGTGCAGCGCAGGGTCGGTGGAGGGGGTGCCCGGAGTCTGATGGTCCCCCCCCCCTCTGAGAACCAACAACCACTGCTGTGGCTGCCAGGGGCCTGGTGGCTGAAGAAAGGCAAGTGTAGGAGACGGAGAGGCTGGGAAGGAGGATGGAGCGGGCTGGGCCACAGCCCTGGCGTCCTGAGCTCCCTGTGGAGTTGGTTCCTGCTGGTGGCTCAGGACCGTGTGTGCTTTCATTCCTTGGGGGTTGGGAGGTGCTGGGACTTATCCCAGGATGCAATGCGTGCTCTTCGGTGCAGCAAACACCTGACAGCCGACGGACCTCTTCACCCGGAAGTGTTCCGGGAAAATGTCTGATTCACCACAAGGCCGTGTCTGCCAGGGCCTTCCTCCCCTGCAGGATGAATTGGCCAGGCCCTGGGCAGCCGGGTGAGAGGGAAGAGTCTGTCCACACCAGAGGGCCACGCAGCCAGGCTTCTGGAGACGTGGCTCTGTGGGGCGCCCCCTCCTGCCTTCACACCAACTCCTGCCTTCCAGGTCTTTAAAAAAAACTCCAGCACCTGCCGGGTTTCCTATTAGTGAACATGGTACCTTCCGCCGATTGGCTGTGGACCATGGTACAGGAGAGCGGTTGTGATGTTTGACAGCCCATCTATAGCTCAAGGAGGTTGTTAGGAGAGGAGGTTGAGAGGGAGAGAGAAAGAGAGGCCTCAGAACAAGGAGCCTGGTCTGGCTGGCACCTTTTAACTCAGTAGTTAAAGAAGTGGTCGCGCAGAGAGCTTACGTTACTTGCTCAAGGACACACGGTTGGCTAAGTTGAGAGGCAGAGCAAGCCTGAAAAAAGCCTTTGCTCCCCAGGTCCAGGCCCGTATCTTCCCATTCCCCACCCGGCTGAGTGGCCCCTGCCCCTCAGGGACCCCAACTCCCTGGGGGTTCAGGCAGATTCAGCCCAGCCCAGAATGGAGGGTCTGGTTCAATGGTTCCTGCAATGTGTTTTTCATTAGTGTGGACTTTCTCCTCGGGTGTCCAGCAGGGGGAGCTAACAGCTGCTTTCCCAGATTAAATAATAAACTTCTAAAGAGTTCCTGAAATGACAGGGCAATCAAAGCTCATTTGGAGAAGAGGAAAAAAAAAAAAAAGAGCTTTCATTCTTTATCCAAATCATCTCTAACCTTCTAAAAATGATGTATAATACATAAGGTTCAAAAGTGATTAAAATCCTTAGGAATTTAATCAGAAATTCACAGTTAACCACTATTTGCTTTGGTGCAAATTGATGTGGAATAACAATCATGTGTATCTGAATTTTTTTTTTAACTTGTGGGAAATTTGCTGGTGATTTGTGGGTGGGAAGGGCGGGGGAGGGGAGCCATCGACAGGAGAGAAAAGGAGGAAGGAAGCAATTGGCCCTGGGCTCCCTGGGGGCCCCCTGAATGCCAGCCACTTAGCAATGCTGTTGACGATCTTTGTTCATAAATTTCAGGCGTTGTGCTATTTATTATTAGGAACAATAGGAAAGCCTGATAATAACCCCTGTGTGTGCCACTGGCTGTAACTAGCGGAGTCCTTCAACGTGTTCCTTTCCTCTACACATCGGTTTGGGTTAAAAACAACAGCTCCCTCCTCCCATCTCCCCATTTTCCACCATCTTCTCCTAAATGATAGCTCATAAACCAGACCCCTGGATCCCTTCAAACACTGACGAGCACTGAGGGTAGAGACACCCACCACCCCACGTCTGTCTCTCTTGAAGTGGCAGATTCCCTGAAACGTGGAGGGAGTTCCTGGACACCACCACCGCCCCTCCCGGGGAGGAAGACCAGGGCCGGAGGAGAAGTGAGAGGATGGAGGGATCCTCACCATCTTTTCCGCGTTGGGGACTTTTTTGTAGAATGTTTTCTCTGTGTCTTCGATCCACACCACGGAGGGCTGAAGCTGTTGAGCCACCTGCAGGGAGGAGAGGAGAGAGCAGCCCTGCCAGGTGAACGACATTCCCCCTGAGCGGACGTTTGCTCCACCTGTCACTGGGCGTCCTGGGACGGCCCGGGGATGGCAGGGCTTCAGGGCTGGGCCCGTACTGCTGGCTGTGAGCAGACACAGGCTTTGCTGCTCAGAACCGCCCTGGTGCAGGGCAAGGGCACAGAGCCCCCCTCCCCCCTCCGCAGGTCCTCCCCCCACCCATGGGCCTTCTCTGACGGATGCACATTTCTGCCCCAGGACTGTGAGCTGCGCTGTAGTCTGGTTTGAGATAAACCAGCTGTGTTCTGCCCAGTGATGGGAACTGGGCCACAGTTTTAATCACAGTCTACTTGCCGTTTGCAGGCTTATTCAGGTTTGCTTATCATGAGAAAACTGGTTTTAGTGCAGGCCCCTGCCATGCCATTTATTCATCTCTCCTCCACTGGGCCTTTGTGGAGCCGGGCTTTGTGGCAGAGTTGGGACGAGACTTAACGTGGCCCCCGGATAATTGCTACCCACCTAACAATCTCTTCAAAGGCCCCACGATGGTGAAGTTCAGGTATTTTTTGCAACAGTTTGTACTTTGTGTGAAACTGGGGCAGATCAAAGCGGTTTCAGCCACAGCGAACGCAGCATTATGAATTCCTATGTGTGTGTTTCTTAAAGCGTCATTAAGGCAGCAGGCATGGCTTAAAACCAAAGAGTCATTCCGTGAGCGATGGAAAACCCAGGGAGCAGAGATGGCAGCTGTGTCTGTTTCCCTAGCATTATTTACAGGCAAGGCAGGGCTGGGAAGCAGATTATGTACATTCCAAGGCAAACGTGGAGCAGGTGTCCATGACTCCCGCCTCAAATCCTAGCTACTTGGAGGCTGAGAATTGGAGGATGGGGGTTTGAGGCCAGTCCAGGAAGAAAAGTTCTCAACTCCTAGCTAGGCTCAATGGGGTCATCCAAGCTGGGTGGGAGGCTGGGCTTGGGAGGATCACCGTGTCAGGCCAGCCAGTCTCCAAAGTCCATGAGACTCCATCTCCACAGAGTGAGGCTGGAAAGGGTGGCATGCCTGTGACCAGCAACTATGGGAATTCCAAAGTAGGCTGATGAAAATCAGGGCGGGGGTGTGGCTCAAGCGGTAGAACACCAACCTAGAAAAGCATGAGGCCTTGAGTTCAAACCACAGATACACAGACACACATGCCACATACATACAGACACACACACTACACAGACACATACACAGAAGACTCAGTAGTTACTGACTGAACTTGGTCCTGTCCAGCCCAACTCCTGGCTGTTATTGGCGGTCCCCAACACAAGACTGTCAACAGCAGAGCGGCAGCAGCCAGGCTCTCCGGGGTGAGTTCAGGACCCCCAGTTTTGATCCCAGTGCCCGGGCGGCGTGGGGAGATTAACTCGAGGCCCCGTGTGTGTTGGGTGCTGCACACGTCAGAGCTGGTGTGCCCAGCCCGGCCTCCCTCTCCTCAGCTCCAGGGGTCCCACAGCACCCTGTCATCCTGGTTACCAAGGGGACACAGAGGCTTGAAGATGAGAAGGAATGGCCCCCACCACGTAGCTGCGAAGCACAGAAGCCGGGCCGGGGTCAGGCTGGAGTGGGGGCACAGCCACATCCAGGGTTCTTTCCAGTGCTCTTCACAGAGAGCAGGGGGGCAGGCAGAGCGGGGGCAGGCAGAGTGAGGCCCCAGAGCAGGGGGAGGCCCACGGGGCTGGGGGGGGACAGAGAGCTGGTGAAGGCCACACCCCTCTCCTCTGCTGACCCCAGACGCTGGTCTCTGCCTTTGTGGGATGCCACGTCTACTGCCGGCCTGCCCACCTGGGCACCGTGAGGACTTTCCTTTGTCGTGGCCGTGAGGAGTCCATTGTTGGCACCAGCGTCCCATGATAGTGGTCTCTTTCTCCAATATCCAGGACCAGGGATTGTCTCTGTCCTGGATGTAGATCGCCGGAGAGAAAGACGATGGTGCCTTCGGTCAGACCGTGGTGGTCATGGCTGAAAGCCCGTGCAGGGGCTGCCCACCCTTCCGGTTCTGTGCGTGCGCTGCCCGTGCTGCTCGGCGGTGGCTCCCGCTGACTTGGGGGCCACGTCGCGTGGTTTCCTAGTTGAAGGCGACACACCCGCTGGCAGATTGGAGCTGTCAGCTCGGCGTCAGGTGAGTGATCAGCGCCAGCCTGGTAAGGTGGGACATGCATCGCAGGACACAGGTCATTTATTTAATCAGATCTGCACTGTGATGTGTCAAAGCCACTATGAAGTGACTCTCCAGCTTAAACACCCTACGATTCTCTGAGGAAGTCTGGGGTGTGAGGCAGAGTGCGGGCAGGGGTGCAGAGGAGGCAGGGCTGAGCCACACGGGTCACGCCGAGGCCCCAGCGCTCTGCTAGCGCGGTGACATCGCAGAAGGTGACACGGGATGCGGACTCTGCCCAAGCAGCATCACCCGACAGGGAGCCTCGGGCACCTCTGTCCGAGGGCCACGCTGCCAGGCCGTGGGGAACACACGCTTTGGTGTCAGTGTGGAGACAGGGAACCAATCTTCCACTTCACCCTTCCAAAGGCTGGCGCTGCAGGTGCACTCCACCTGACCCGCTCCTCAGCATCATAATCTCTTGCGTTCGGTACTGTGTGCGCCTGCTGAGCAGTGGCCACACCCCTTCACCTCCACTTGGCCAGTGGGGGGCTTCCTGTGGTTTCTAGCTCTGCATCTCCCCGCTGCCCATCCCATTTCCTCCGGTGGGAACTGCATATTGGCTTGCTCAGCATGTGAGGGTTGCATCTTCTTTTCTACTTTGCACAAAGCAGACTGCACTTGGGCTGCAAAATCAGGAGGCTCACGAACCGGGACCATCCTGGGATGCGTAGTCTTATCCCCGGCTCCGATGTTCAGTTGTCAGCACTTGTGGAAGTTGTGAGTGCTGTTCCATTAACTGTCTGCTCGGGTGGGCACAGTGGGTGGTGGACTGCCACACACACTTGGAAAGTCGTTCCCTTGGCGAGCTTGGGGGTGATATGGAAGGGGTTCCTTGGAGGATGCACTACAAGGAGGCATCTTGCAGAGCGCTCGTGGATCCGTGGCCTCGAGGGCCACAGGCCACACCCCGAGCTGCACCCCATGCCGCACTCCGCCACGCCTCTTCCCCTCATACATGGGAGGTCAAGGAGACACAGCAGCAGGAAGCTCTGGGAAAGTGTTAGGGTCTGAGACCAGCATCTGCCTGAACCCCCAGACAGGACGCCCAGATGTCACACTGCAGCCTTGTCGTGGGGAACGCGACGCCCAAAGCATCGCGACCCAAGTCTCCCTGCCCCCCCCCCCGCCTTCCATGACCAGCAGGGAGACCAGAAATCCACCCCTATCTTGTCCTCTGGCGTGAGACCCCTGATGTCCTGTCCTGTGGCCACAGGTTCCCCAGGAGCCCGGGAGACCACACATGGCCATGGCAGAGAGGAGAGAGGCGCTGACAGGAGGAGTGGATGGAGGATGCTGGCACAGGGAGGGCGGGCTCCCGGAGAAGACCGTCGGGTTTGGCCACTTTGTCTTGGAGAACAGGGTGAAGGCCACTTTCCCTCCGTCCTGCTGACGAAGCTGCCGGCGCAGAGTGCAGCCGTCCCGACCTTAAGGAGCCATGAAGGAGGATGTGAAACGGAACCAGGGTGCAGGCCGGGGCGTGCGTGGCGCCAGGCTCCCGGCCACCCGCGGAAGGGGTCAGAGAGGCTGCCGCGTGTGGTGAGGTGTGTGCAGCCAGGAAGTCTTCATGAGAGTCTCAGCACTACTGGTGTGATCGGAAAGGCCTCCGAAGGTGGGAATCTAGTGTGGATTTGTGGCCCTGGATGTTGAAAAGGACCAGGCTGGAGGCTGGGAGGTGGCTTGAGGCTTCTCCAGGGAGGAGGTCAGAGCCCGAGCGGCCAGGCACCGAGAAGGACCAGGAGTGGACACCAGGGACTGCAGGTGAGGGATGCTTCTAGTTGGCCACTCATGAGACCTAGGTGCAAGGTGAGGGAGGGGCTGCCATGCTGGGGCCTGGGGGGGGGGGGTCTGAGGAGGGCAACGCCAAAAGGGCCTGGATGGAGGAGGAAATGGCTGGGTCAGTTTGGGTTCCAGGGAGCTGGAGGGATGTTGAGTGGTGGGGAAGGCTGTCAGGCCCAGGAGAGAGGCACGGAGGAAAGGAATAGAACACCAGAGCTCCTGGAGGGAGGAGGGAGAGGGGACAGTGGCTGGTGTGTGTGTGTGTGTGTGTGTGTGTGTGTGTGTGTGTGTGTGTGTGTGTGTGTGTGTCCCTGGGGACTCTGAAGGGAAGAGAAGGAGGGCTGGGCTGAGAGGGTGAGAGGGGAGCAAAGTGTGTGTGCACTCAAGTGCACGTGCATGTGCATGTGTGTGTATTCACAGAGCGAGCATGCCATCCTGGAAGGGAAGCAGGCAGGGATGCAGGTGGGGGCCAGTAGAGGCGGTGGCAATACCAGCCAGGGGGTTTGATAACCAAGAGGTCATTGGTGGCCTTGGCCAGGGCAGCGGGGACAGCTGGCAGGTGGCCAGCTGCCGGAGGGCTGCATGGACAGAGGCCATGGGGCTCTCTGGGACAGTTCTTTTAGAAGGACGGGCAGACAGTGAGCTTGGAGCAGGAGGGCTGTGGGGCCAGTCCAGGCTCTGGGCAGAGGGTCCGGGGAGCAAGGAGGTGGGTGGAATGGGAGGGAGGGCGGGAGAGGGACACTGGTCCTCAGTGAGCAGTGACGGAGATGGCTGGATGGAGGAAAGGAGGGAGGAGAGGGAAGGCGGGCTGACGGCAGTGGGGGCCACGCAGGCGTGCTGGCGGACGCGTGGGGCGGGGTGTGGACGGGGAGAGGGGCTTTGCGTACTGCCCGTGCAGAAGCAGCGTCGATACGGGAAAGGGGCAGCGTGTCCAGGCTGGCACCGAGGGCAGCTCTCCCCCTTCTACCTGGCCCCGTCCTTTCAGACCCCGTCCACAGTGGGATTGTAGCAGTGCGGCCATCGCCAGGCGGAGCCTCATCCACACAACGCGGCATTCCCTTCTCCAGACCGCCTTAGGAGAAGCGCCATCAGTTATGACTGTGACCGCTTGGGTTCATGACTTCACCTAACCCAGCAGTGCTTAGAGAGCACCTGGGGACAAGGGCCGTCATTTCTGCAGACTGGGGGTGAGGGAAGCTGCCAGGCACACGGACCTGCCCGGGCTGTGTGGTTTTATCCACACAGCTCCCCACCCCCCCCACCCGGCTCCACCTGTCCACAGCCCATCCTGCTGGAGAAGATTTACCCGCCTGCCTCAATTAGTGAGTGCTTCTGAGTTCCCGTATTTTTTTCCTACACCTATTAACAATAAGGAATTCTGCCAGTTCGCTAATGGAAACATGATGCCCCTTGTGCTCTTAATTTTCATTTTACTACGAAGAGGCTTTAGTTCAAGTGCCCAGAGACAGTTTGAGGTCATGGACAATTGAATATAATTGATTCATAAAAGGTAGCGTGGCAGGGCATGGGCACGGCCAGCAGAGGGCTCTTCAGACCCATCAAATCACTACGGCCGCTCCGTGCCCGTCAGCTATGGAATGAGACAGATTTCCGCCCAGGTGAGCCTTTTCACATTCTAGGAAATGCATACGAACGATTTAAGGATGTCAATTGGGGATTTGATCTTTTGTGGCCCTCAAGGGACTCCGTCCAATGCTGACTTTTGGCATTAGAGCTCAGGACACAATGGTGGAGCCATCAGAACCTGCTTTGTGTTCAGGCATGTGGGTTACTGTCATGCTCCCTACAAGTTTTGGGGGTTCTCTGTGACAGGTCCTACTGTGCTTGAGAAAAGGAAAGAAGCAGCGTTGGCTGAGCAGCCACGTCAGCCTTGTTCTCCCAGGCTGTCTCTCGAATGCTGGCTGTCGGCGGCCAGGTCATTGTGCAGAAGGAAGAGAGGGGCCCAGGCCCACTCGGGGAGAGGGGAACTCCCTGCACCCAGGTGGAAGGCCACGGGTTCTCTGCCTGGCCTCCTTTCTGGGCTCTGCTGGTCATGGCTGCATAGGCTCTAAGCCTTGGGGTCTGAAGAGAGGCCTGGGGAGCAGGTGCTGGGGAAGGGGCCTCAGGAGGAAGGAGAACTTCCTTGCTAGACCTCGAGAACGTTCTCAGCCAACACTGATGCTGGTCCAGGGGCCCCAACAAGGCCTGTGAAGGAGCCTCCTGTCCTCCAGGGCAGGCCCCAGCGACGGCTTTGGAGTCAGGCCTGGCCTTAAATCCAGACTCTTTCCCTATAGTTATACAGTTTTGGTCAAATTCAATACTTTGAATTTTAACTTTCTTTCTTTTTTTTGTTGGTTGTGGGGCTTGAGCTCTGGGCCTGGGTGCTGTCCCTCAGCTCTTCAGCTCAAGGCGAGCGCTCTACCACTTGAGCCATAGCGCCACTTCTGGTTTCTTGGTGGTTTATTGGCGATAAGAGTCTAATGGACTTTCCCACCTGGGCTGGCTTTTTGAACCATGATCCTCAGATCTCAGCCTTCTGGGTAGCTAGGATTACAGGCATGAGCCACCAGCACTGGGCTGAATTTTAACTTTTTTTATGGGTAAAATGGGGACATTAATTTGTTCCTCATCAGAATTCTGGCACAACAAGAAATGAAAATGAAAAACATGCCTTACTGCTGGGGAGCCCTCGAAATTCAGCTCCTCTGCCAGGTGAGTCACAGGATGACGGCCCTGCTCCGTAACTTAATTTGTCCACAAAACACTCAATGTCCACCATATGCTAAATATTTAACTGGTCCAATAAATATTTTTAATATTTCCAAGATATATATTTTCTTTTCTACTTATAGCTTCAGCCGTGTAGAGAACTTACAACATCAAATGTGCACGATGAATACATTTCTTAAAGATCTGACTTCCTGTTAAAGTTATTACGTGTAAAACACCGAAGTCCCCACAAAAAACCATAACAAAATGAGCTCGAATTTACCATTCTGAAGCAAAATCAAACTAGTGACTCATCTTCCCAGTGTGTTTTTAGGGCGCTGTGGGAGTCACAAATGCCAATATCTAGGGGTGAAACCCCCAAATTCCACAGACCCAGTTTTGCTACACATGTGACCTGCACACTATGATTTGCACAACATGGCCACTTACTTGGCTTCCTGCCCTGGCCTTACCACACAACATCCCATTTTCCTTTATTAATTAAAAGCAAGTACCTCTTTGCGATGCAGATAGTGGCTCTGTCAATCACACCAGAGCCTCACTGCACATAGCTTTTAATTGAATGACTCCCACAGCAGAGACTGACCTCTGATCTTCTGTTAATCAGTGTATACACAACAAAGGTGAAGTGTAACAAGATGAGTGTGACAGGCTCCGACACGGAGCAGCCTAGAGGGTGAGTGTGTTGTTCTACATTTTAATAACTTGACATCCAACATTTTGTTGCCCACGGAATGTCAGTCAATTCATGATAATTTTAGTAAGTGCAGCAATAAACTAGATGATTTCAAGACAAAGGCTCTTGATAGCAGGAGCAAATCGTCTCCTGGAGCAGGAGGAAATGATCAGGCCATTGGCTCTGTCCTAGATTCACACCAGGAGCCAGCATGCCATGGTGGAAGTGAGAGAAGAGGTACTTAGAGCAGCCCTGTGCCAGGCAGGGGCTGGGAAATGCACTTGGGGGCTCTGCAGCTGGGCTGTGGAGGGTCTACAGCAGCAACATGAAACTCAGGAAAGTTTCTCAAGTGCTTTGTGCCTTGGTGTTCTCATCAGTAGAATGAGACTAGTGATGGTATCTATAAGGTTGTGTGTTATTTGTATTTCTGTTTCTGTCTCTATCTCACTTGTGAGTTCACTATTATATGTGTGTGTATCTTACTTGTGAATTATCTTTCTGTCTCTCTCTAGGTTACATTATAATGTCTATTATATACCTATTTTCTATATAGTTATCTATTATATAACTATATATTATATTATCTATTATATAAACAAAAAAGAATCTGAGGTGTTTGGATGCTTGCTAATGTTTTCCTACTTTGGTGCCTCTGTCTGTTACTTGAAAATGTTAAATATCAACAATTGTAGGTGAACTTCTTTTGCTTTTCCTCTGAAGACCTTGGTGTTTAGTTGGTGGGCCCCAAGTCAGACTGATTGGCTTCAAATTCCAACTCACCATCAAATCACCCACTAACCTCTGTAGTGGGTACTCAGAGGGAAGGATTCTGAGAAGTGCAGCAGTAGCTGGACAACTAAAAGAACTGAGCACACACCTCAGTGACCGTCAGGCTATGGGGGCTGGGCAAACAGCTTTCTTTCTGTTGCAGCCCTGAAGTGAAGGCCACATTTCAGGACTAGGGGCAAAATCAACATAGACTCACATTAACAAAAGGGATGACTCATCAAGTTCAAGTGGATCAGCCAGTAGTTTCTTCAAGGCTCCCTGTCTAATACACAGAGAAGAACAAGAAAGGAGAAGAATGTGACATATGGTTAAGAAGAAAATCAAAGTGACCAAATAGAAATAGACTTGATGATGATCTGGTGCCAGACTTGCAGATATGGGCTAAAAGGTAACTACCAAGTTCAAAGACTTAAAGGAAAAGATGGCCATAGTGAAGAAACAGAGCCTTGAGCAGAGGAACCAAAAACCCAACAATAAGCAAATTCTAGAGCCAGAAAGGAACATAGCAGAGATAACCCCTTCCTCCCATGATGGAGTTAAACACTGGAAAGGGTGGAAGAAAGGATAGGTAAATTTGAACAAAGATTAGTGGCGACTAGTTAATAAGGGAACTTGACAGAGCAGAACCAGGTACTTGTGGAATAATAACAAGCAGTCAGATACCTATGTAATAGGATCCTTAGAAAGAAAGAGAGGAGAGGAAGGAAGTCTAACTAATGAAAACTAAAATAAAATTTAAACTTATAATCTTATAAACATAATGACTCAAGAGAATAATGACACATTTCACACAGGACATAAACAATTCAAATACTTGGTAACTTTTCATCAGAAACCATGAGGTCAAAAGACAGCATCTTCAAATTGTTGCTAGAAAAATGTCTATCTGGAAATCTATACCTAGCAAAACTATCCTTTAGAGTCAATGTAAGCACATTTTAAGAACAACGAGTGAAAAGTCAGAAAATCTGCTGCAGTGCACCTGCTCTAAAGGAAATGCCGAGGCAACTTCTTTGGTTGAAGGACTGTGACCCCAGGGGAAATGTGGACAGAAAGGAAGGAGAATGTGGAAGCGGTGCTCATACATAACATATTTCTTGAGTTTATATAAAATGGTGCAATAATGACTCTACATGTACTGTGCTTAGTGAAGGGTGAGTGTGGTAATCTATAGAACCGCCACTAAGAAATCAAAGGAGAGGAGTGGCTAAAGGAATAATGGAGGGATTTACACAAAATATCAAAAGACTCGGCCCGAGTGCCGTACTTGAACTTTTTCCTTCAAGGATGGCTCTCTACTACTTGAGCCACAGCTCCATTTCCAGCTTTTCAGTGGATTAGAGTCTCTTGGACTTGCCTGCCCAGGCTGGCTTTGAACCTTGATCCCCTGTTTTCATCTTCAGTAGCTGGACTTATAGATGTGAGCCACTGGCTTTTAAAATGTGCTTTGATACAGGGAGAACTGGAACTATGACATAGAAGGTGTACCTTGAAGACGACGTGCAACATGACCTGGAGGCCAGTCTTCCCTGGATACTTCCCGGCGATGTTTGCTGCCGACAGGTTGAACAGGTTGGCTCCTGTTTCGGTGCAGATGGCATGGACCAGCATTTTCTTCCCTACTCCAGATGGCCCGGCCAGCAGCAGAGATTTCACCAGTGGGGCTTTCTCATGCACAGCCGCAGACCCTGGAAAAGGCAGAGGCTGAGGCTCTTGAGTCCTGCCAAGAAAACCAGTGGCTCCTATGCTGAGGAACCCCAGGCTGTGACTCAACGGTGAGGCCTGTTCTGTGGCTGTAATGAATGCATGGAAGCCCCGTGGGCTCGTGCCACCTACAGTGTGTCAGGGCTGATGGGAAGCTCTGCGGTCACTGCAGTCTTGGTGCCATCTCCTCCTGCACCTCTCCTGTACTACCTCAACTCATAATTGTAAAGGGCATTCCTGTAATAGCTTGCCTCTGGCTATTGTGTGTGTGTGTGTGTGTGTGTGTATGTATGTATGTATGTATGTGTGTATGTGTATATGTATGTGTGTGTGTGTGTGTGTGTGTGTGTGTGTGTGTGTGTGTGTGACTGTAGTGGGACTTGAGCTCAAGGCTTGGGTGCTGTCCCTTAGCTTCTTTTGCTCAAGGCTGTAGTTCTAACATTGAGCCACACCTCTATATCTGGCTTTCTGGTGGCTAACTGGAAATAGGAGTTTCATGGACTTTTCTGCCTGGGCTGGCGTCAAACCTTGATCCTCACAGTTCTACCTCCTGAGTAGCAAGGCTTACAGAGGCATGTGTCACCAGCACCCCGCTCCTCTGGATTTGTTTGGGTTTCTCTGCTTGTGGATGGCACTGAGTACCCTGAAAGGAGCGTGGAGACAAGGAAAACAGGCTGGCCAAGAAGACTTTGTTCCTCTAGAAACCTCTTTCCTTACACTTACTATGTCTTAAAAGGAAAAGCAGGATCTCGGGCAGAGGGCCTGGGCTCTTCTCCTGCCATGGCTCTGGCTGACAGGAGCAGCAGGGAGTCTGACACTTGCAAGAAAGCAGCTTTAGCTATGGCCACTCAGAAGGGGCTGCCCTGGCCCCAGGCCCCCCCTCCCCCCACTGTCCAGCCCCTTGGGCTGCATATTCTCTATGGCAGAGAAAGAGCAGAGCTCAAATTAGGCCCCAAGCTATTGCTTGTATTACAATCATTTATAATTGCACGGTGATTTTTCCTGTAGTCCTGGGGAGTGTGTTCATCAGAACCGCTGTTACCAGGTTAGTTTGCTTTCAGTTGTTAATGTAATTGTGTTTGTGTTTTCCTTTTCTTCCTTTCTGGTAGAACTGAGGAGCCAGGACATTATGTGACAGATGAGAACATAACTGTACAGTTGTTCACATTATCCACACAAATGTGGGAAGCTGGCCTGAGCAAGCTCTCCTTAGAATGACTTTCAGTAGGGCTGCTTCTCTTCATGATGGGTACAACAAGGTACAGATGAAGGAGACACTGGGACCACGGGGAGGAGGGAGATGCCATTCACTCCCAGTCCATTCAGCGTCTACGTATGGAAGCCTGCCCTGTGTGGGGCCCTGGCTGAGGACTCTGTGCACGCAGCCCAGGGTGGGGTTCAAATGTGGAAAGTCTCAGGATATGCTTGGCTCTTTTTTCTTTTTGTGGCACTGAGGGCTGAGCTCAGGGCCTCACACATGCTTGCACAGCCTCCAGCACACTTTACTACAGTTGCTTTTCAACGAGGGACTCACTCTTGGCCCAGGCTGACCTGGACTGTGATCCTCTATTTATGCTTCTCATGTGGTTGGGATGACAGGCATGAACCCCCACACCCAGCCTTATTGGCTGTGATGGGGTCTCCCTAGCATTTTGCCTGGGATTTTTTTCAAACCACACTCCTCCCAGGCTCTGCTCCTGCACCAGGTCTGCTCAGCTTTTGCTTGGCTAGGCGGAGGGTAAGGCCCCGAGCAGGGAGCCTGCAATGGGAAGTGGGAAGTGCTCAGATCTGTGAGACACTCAGAGGCGAGGAGAGGCAAAGTCTGGATGGGGGATTCTGGGATGGGGGCATCTGGGCCGGCCTCTAGAGAATGGAAGCGAAGGAGGTGTTGGAGCAAGTTCCAAGCCAGAGGCCACACACAGACCTCAAGTGAGGAATCAGCCTGTTTTGGGGGGAGTGGTTGGGGTGTCAGTGGACAGAGGCCAGGAGCGGGGAGGGGCAGTGGTACCTGTGGCTGGAGCGGGTGGGAATGGCTGAGGCCAGGGGCTGGGGTGGAGGACGGACTCTGGAGGCCAGGTGGAAGGTGTGTAGACACACGAGGACCTCCTGGAGGAGAGGGTCACTCACACGGCTCAGGGGGATGAGGATGTCCAGAGAAGGCCTTTGCATCTGGCCCGGCTGACCCCGGAAGGCCTGATGGGAGACCCTGCACTACCTCATGGACTACAATGCTTGCCTTTTGTTCTCAGGGGCCAAGAGATGAGAAACATGGCCAGATTTCAGCATGAGCCCTTTCCAATGTTT
Source organism: Dipodomys merriami (assembly GCF_024711535.1). Taxonomy (NCBI): domain Eukaryota; kingdom Metazoa; phylum Chordata; class Mammalia; order Rodentia; family Heteromyidae; genus Dipodomys; species Dipodomys merriami. The sequence goes on along the minus strand of NW_027202270.1, from coordinate 3,513,101 downwards.
AGAGGACTGTAGCACAGCAAGGAGGCCAGAGTTCTGGGCCCTGGGCTTAGTTCTTTTTTTTTTTCCTATCCCCCACCATCTTGACGATGTTTGGAGAAGTGTCTGTAAGACCTGCAGGACTCTGGTAGCGAACATAGAGCACGAACACCAACCTCCTTGTGACAAGATGCTAGCTCGCTCGGGAAGTGCCCCCTGTCCACTCTTCCTCTCCCATCCCCTGGGCCTGACCAGGGGCTTCTCTGTGCCTATGGTATGTGCCTTGGCCCTGGTCCTAGGGCTGTGATTCCTGACTAGGTGTGGACGCTGTCAGTGGCTGGTTTGTTCACCTGAGCAGTGACCGCCACTGACGTGACCTGAACAACCAGAGCCAAGAATTCCTTTTGGCCACAGAATGGCCTTTTACAGATGATTTTCCTCTGGGGCATTATGGGAAAGGGGAAGGGCGGCCCTAGGTTCTGAGCCATCAGTCTTCCCAGGCTGGCCTGGCTCCCATGGGAGTGAACCCATGAAGTGTAAACCAAGCACCGAAGGCTTTTCAGCGTGCACCGGTCACCAGCCTGACTTGCTCACACATCCAGACACACGATTCAAGCCCCGGTCATGAGAACACATGCCCAGCGGAAGACAGCAGGCTCCTTAGTGACCTGGGAGGGATGGGTGAGGGGCCTCTAGCACCAGCCGGGAAGTCACGGCACCTCTCCCGTTCCACGGCCTAGGACGTGAGATGGGGCAGGAGGGCCCTGATGCCCACTGGCACTTGGTGCCCTCTGCCTTCCATCTGGGATGGGACGTGCAGACCCATGGATATCATATCTAGATACTCTGGATATCTATATACTTCTGCTGTCCCAAGTTCCACCTACTAGTGCTTTTTCGTGGTAGTACTGTACTGGTGGCTTGAGCTTAGGGCCTCTTGCAACGAGTCACAACTGCCTATTTTCTCCAGTCCCTTCTGCATTGGTTATTTTCAAGTAGGGCCTTGTTTTCTGCCCAGGCTGTCCTGGGACGCAACTGTCCTCCTTCCTGACCCTTCCTGCATGGGTGGGATGGCAGGTCCGCACCACTGTACCCACCCATGGGTTGAGATGGAGTCTTACAAGTTTGTTTTCCTGATGTGGTCTCAAACTTTGACCTTCTAATCTCTGCTTCCCAAATAGCTAGGGTTACAGGCTTGAACCAGCATACCCAGTGCTAAACTTCCTATTTCTGATTAGAAAGGAAATCTCTTGCTTATAGGGTTATGTTCTTTTTTTTTTTGGGGGGGGGGTCCGGTCGTGGGGTCTGAACGCTGGGCCTGGGCGCTGTCCCTCAGCTCTTCAGCTCAAGGCTAGCACTCTACCACTTGAGCTACAGCGCCACTTCCAGCTTTTTTCTTTTTGCTTATGTGGTGCTGAGGAATGGAACCCAGGGCCTCAGGCATGCAAGGGAAGCACTCTACCACTGAGCCACCTTCTCAGCCCCAGGGTTATGTTCTTAAGACCAAATGGAACAAGTTTTCAATGTTAAAATGACTCTCAAGAATCTGAAAGGAAATGAAGCAGTGATGTCTAGTTCAGAGTGGCAGGCCGGGCAGCACCTCGGGGACACAGCAGACCCTGCAGCTGGGCCTTGGGGCCCACTTCTGAGAGGCCCCATCTGCTCAGGACCCGCCCACAGAAGCCCATGTAATGGAAGCGGGGTTGCCCAGTCCTGGCTCTCAGGTGATCGATTTTAGTTGGGGTGCTTGTTTTGGCCACTGGCTGATTGATCACCCGAGGTCTAACACCCAGACTCAAAAGAGGGAGCCGAAATGCTCTTTCCACTGTGCCTCGGTGCCACCACTGAGGTGGGAGGACGCTCACCCCGGGGGCTCTGGGTAGGAAAAGCTGAGCTGCAAAGCCTTGTGGACAAACAAACAGGAAGTGCTATAAAGCCTTGTGGACAAACAAACAGGAAGTGCTATCAAAGCCGGTGGGTGGTGCCTCCCCTGACACACAGCCCTTACCCAATGGCAGGATTCCATACAACGTGATGAGCTGTCTGACGTCCAGGAGGGAAGGCATGGGCTCTATGGCTACCTGGCGGAGGGTGGTGCCCAGGTAGCTGTACTCACCTAGGGAGGAATGAAACCGGAGGTGAGCGAAGGGGACACCAGGAGGGTGTAAAATGAGCACAGAATACGAAGGAAACAGTTCCGAGCAATTATAATTGGATTAGGGAGGGTTGTTATAAAGAACAGATCTTTTCTCAGATGAAGAGTGGAAGGAAAGTCGCCAGGCAAGAAAAGCCCTGCCTGTAGTCTGGTAAAATGCGAGTTATGTTGACTATTAGGTTAACCCAACATCTTTACACAAATTGAATACTGGGTTATGTGAAATGAGATAAATATTTTAAAATGAGAGGCATACAGAATATTGTGGGCTTTATATTCTCTTCTATCTCCGTATCTATCTATCTATCTATCTATCTATCTATCTATCTATCTATATATGTCACACAAACTTCCCAAATAAATTATTTAGTAAATTATTTAGTATTCATGTGGAATTTGTATGGGAGCAGTATAAATCTGACTCTCAAATGCAGTCATTTGAAAAGAAGGGCCTGAGTCTAATTTACGATAAACAGAAACATCTCCTTTTGAGGGTTATATTCATTTACATTTTTATCATTTTTAAAGGGTTACCAGAGGAATAATACAGAAATAAATCTCCACAGGTTTAATTAGAAGATATCAAAGGGCTTAATTGTAACTAGCCATAAATCTGAAGTGTTATTTTCTAACTAATTTAGATAAGGTCACCAAGAAAATTAGTTTGGCTGTCTCCATTTGTCATGAGGCCGGACCTTTATGCGCTCTTATGATTCTCTTGATTTGTATCTGAATCTGGAGTAAAAATATCCTCTGTACAGATCACGTTGTCTTGACATTTTTTTTTCCTGATGCGCTCTTCCCGCAGCAAGTATTGATTGTACAGAGCTCTGAGGCTACGTATGGATGAAAAATACAATATGGACATTCATGTGTACATGAAACACTGAAAATGTCAGAAGCTTGCAGCCATCTTCAACTGCTCGGGAAACGAGAGCTGCAGATAAGCGCGTGCGCACTGTCTTGTTGTGGAGGGCATTTCCAAAGCCTTTGTCCCTGCAAGGGCAATGGTATGGTTTGGGGAAATGAGTGATAACGAAGGCCTCCATTATGGCTTCGGATACCTTCGCTTTTTAATGAGCAGGTAATAAATACCAGAGTGGCTCATTTAGCCTCCACTAGAATAGAAAGAGATCCTGCAGCAACCATTAAACTCAGCGGTTATTGCCAGTAAACATGGCATTAGAGAGAAGTGAAAGTGACCTCTATTTTCCTCCATGTTAATGGATCCAGACAGGCCATATTTTCTAAAACCTATCAGATTTTAGTCAAACAAATTAGATTCAACTGAGTTAGTGGGTGTTGGTTCTGAGAGCATGAGGATCCGACGAGCCTGGGCCGTGTGCCAAGTTACCAGGCTCAGTCTGAGCGCGTATTAACTGTGGCTTGCGATGCTCATGAAGAGCTCAGAAAGTTCTGGATTCCTTGCATGGGCCCTGGGCATTCTATATGGTCAGACAGAAGGCATGTCCAAGGATGAGGAAACCCAGAGCAATGGAAAGTAAAGAAAGCTGGGAGGTGTTCTGGGTTGAAGTGCGTCTCCTTGTAATCCCTGTGCTGAAGGGCTTCTCTCCACCGGCACGGCCTGTGACCTCACTTGGAAGTGGGGTGACTGCAGATTTTTCAGTTATATGAGAGCGTCACCGTGGGCCCAAAGCCTGAAGGACTCCTGCTGTTATATATGAGGGATCTTTGAACACAGAGAAAGCCACGCACGGAGAGTGCTGTGTGAGGAGATGGGCCACGTTCCCGCACACCCTGGGACCCCGAAGGCCAGCGACCACGCAGAGCCCCGGAGAGGCCCGGGGCAGCTTCTCGCCCAGCCTGACTACACCATGGCCTTGCTCGACCCGTCTCCAGAGCCTGGAGATGATTCCTGTTGTTTAGCCCACCTGGTTTGACGTGTGTGTAGGCAGGGCAGAGCAGCCACGCTGGTACAGACTGAGAAAACCCTGTAGCACTTGAATGGGAAACACAAAGAATACAGAGAAACCCCATAATGATCCTGGAAAAATTCTTAGCTATTAGGGAATGCCAAGGTTCCCGAAAGCCCCCATGATGCAGCCAGGCTGCCATTCAGAGTGCTTAAAGTATGCACGCACACGTGCATGTGCGTGTCTCTGTGTGAGTGTTCATGTGTCCATGTGCGTGCTGGTGAAGATAAAGTCCAGGGCTTTGCACATGCTAAGCAAGCACTGTGCTACTTCCTTGCTTTTTTTTTTCTTTGAGACAGGGTCTTACTGTCAGCCCAGGCTGGCTTCGAACTCTGATCCTTCTCCTTCTGGCTTCTGAGTGGTCAAAGGAAAGCATCGGACTTCTGGCTCTCAGGGGCCAACTTAGGTAATAATTAGTAGGTAATAATTTGTAGAATAAACGACGGGGATTGATTACAACACACTGGAGTCAGGGAAAGAGAATCCATAGGTCCACACCGACACCACTGCAGTGTTAAGGACCCCGTTCTTCTTGGCAGAAGAATGTGATCTACTCAAAGGTGGAGTGGGGTGAGGAGAAGACCCCATTTCACCACCGCCACAGTGAGGAGAGATGCAGGTGAAAAATCAGTGCAGATAAGAAAGTCTCTTGGGAACAGAGCCCCAGGAATCACCCCAAAGATCATCTACCAATTAGAAAGGGGAAGGTGATGCTTCCCACGGAGAAATCTGGGGACAGCAACCTCGGCCACAAGAGTCAGCCTAAGGCTGCAGGGACAATGGAACCTCTGCCGCCTGTTTCTACACCTTCTGGTGAAGATGGCTCAACCCGAACCAGGTAATGAGAGAGGAGTTCAATAGAGCAACAGTCTGTAAGGCAGCTCATAATCTTCAAAAATGGCCAGGCTGTGAAAGGAATGGCTGAACAAGGCCAGGGAGCTCCTCTAAAGGAAGGGAGTGGAGAGAGACACAATCACACAGACGCCCTGATGGGGTTTTGTGAAGAACAGGACTGAAGAACCTGGATGTCAGCAGCGTAACCGTATTTGTGCTGATGTTAGAGTTTCCACGTCATTGCCCTGTTGTGGCCCTGTAAGAAGAGGCCCTGGCTCACTGGAGAGCGTTTTCTCATGGGAATGAACCTCTTACCTGCATAGGGAGATTGGACTGTGAAGAATTTTAAGCTGTGCATTGTGCATTTTCTGGCACACACACACACACACACACACACACACACACACACACACACACACACACACACACACACACACACACACACACACACACACACACACACACACACACACACACACACACACACACACCAGGAGCAGGGTGCCAGTGGCTCATGACTGTAATCCTAGCTACTCAGGAGGCTGAGATCTGAGGACCATGGTTCAAAACCAGCCTAGGTAGTAAAGTCTGTGAGACTCTTACCTCCACTAAACTACCAAAAAAATCTCAGAAGTAGAGCTGTGGCTTAAGTGGTAGAGCGTTGGCCATGAGCAAAAGAAGCTCAGGGACAGAGCCCAAGCCCTTAGTTCTAGCCCCAGGACTGGCACAAAACAACAATGCAGGAAGACACGAGTTGAAGACTGATATCACAACTGCCCCTCCTCCTTGGCCTCACCCACTCTGCCCTCCTGGCGGATGGGGAGGGGTCTCTCTGGAGGGAGTTCCTCCTGAAAAGGTTATGTGTGCATTGTGGGAGGACCAGGGGTTGCTCCAGGGGGCCTTTCTTCCAGTGCAAAGTATGAACAATTCCTCTTTTCCTCGTCAGGTTATGCCAGAAAGAATGGAACAAGGAATTCGGTTAGCAGATTATTAAAACAAAACAAAACAAAAAAACACCACCACCAAATCTGGCTTCTACCAATCAGAGGGGAGAACGGAGTCCATTTTATTAAAGAACTAACTAGACCTTATAAGCTGCTTTATGTGCATCCTCTTAGCTTCCTCGACCCAGTCAGACCCTCGTCCACCAGCAGTCACCGAGGGCTGGGCTTTGGTTTGGATGATGGCATATGTGAAGTATATTCTGGCTACTGGACCCCGAATCCCTGGAGTCAGTGACACACACGCGCTCGGTTCTTTGTGTACATTACCAATGTAATCGGAGAGGTTGACCTTCCGAGCTCGGATCAGCAAGCCTTCTTCCACCAGCTCCTTGTACAGAGACTCGATGGTCCTGGGGAGGAAGCACAGGCCCGTTCCATCACCTGCTCCTCAGCTCGCATGTTCCACATCCACTGAAAGCATGTGTGCATGAAGCAAATAAATAGGCTTGGGGAGTGTTTCTACAAGTTAGGGATGAGTTAGGATAAAAAAATCTATACATTCATTTGACATGAGCATATTCCATGTTTTCCATAAATAAGAATGATACCTGGGGGAATCTGATAACATGTATGAGTCTACCAGTCTGTGGCATGGCACAAACATGAATTAGACATTACCAGTCATAGTAACACAACTGGCCTATAATTATGTACTTGGCATCTGCAAGCTGTAGGTTATTAATCCTTGGTGAAATTTATTTTTCCTTTTAATTCAATAATATAGTGACTCAAAAGAATTATGGACAAGGGACAAAGGCTTATACTGGAGGTAATGTGTGTGTGTGTGTGTGTGTGGGTATGTATGTGTGTGTGTACTGGGGCTTGAACTCACGTTCACAAATGGCTTTTCCCCCTCAAAGCTGGCACTCTACCACTTGAGCTACACCTCCAATTCTTTTTTTTTAAGAAACAGATGCATTTTCATAACTTTATTATTGAACAAAGAATAATTTCTGATTCCACCCCACCCTTTAAAAAGAATCCAGGAAATTATAATGCTAACACACACACACACACACACACACACACACACACACACACACACACACACACCCATATATATCAGCATTCATTTGAATGCTTAATTGCTTGAAACCTCATTCAAGCCTTCATTCTTGGAGGTCCTGACATAGCTAGCATGTGAGTGGATGTTAAGGAAGGAAGGAGCAGTAAATGTTATGAAATCATTATGAATCATTCACCTTTAAATACCAGTTGGCTAAATTATTTACCAAAGATGTTCACTTGACATAGTTGATTTTTTTTTGCTTTTTTGGCATATATTTTTACTGTAAAAATGCTATACAGAGGGGTTACAGTTACATCAGTTACATGAGTGAGGTAATGAGTACATTTCCCATCGAGCATTGTTACCTCCTCCTTTGTTTTTCCCCAGCTATCCCTTCCCTTCCCACCTCCCCAACTCCTCCCTACCTCACCTCCGAAGTTGTAAAGTTCATTTTCAACATAGTGTCTTGTACATCTCATTATTACAATGGGTCAACCTATATCCTTGTTTCAGCATTTTGTTATTTCCCTTCCCCTCCCCAAATTAGAAAAATGTGTATACAAGATGCAGGGCACCAGAATCAAATACAGTGAAAATGGGTTGTCCCATGGGGAAGAACATATAAAAGAAACAAAAAAAATCACATGGTACATTATAAATAATTAAAAACAATAGCAAGAAAGATAAAACCTTTTGTGTCCCTATCTTGGGCTTCATTTCACTTAGCATTATCTTATATGGTCATATGTACATAGCTTTTGACCTTTTCTGTTCCTCCTAGACATATACTAGTTATTGCAGATAAGAGAAACCATGGGACCTATGTTTCTTTGGGCCTGGCTTACTTCACTTAACATAATTTTTTCTAAGTCTTTCCATTTCCTAACAAATGGGGCAATGTCATTCTTTCTGATAGAGGCATAGAATTTATATATATATATATCTCACATTTTCTTGATCCATTCATCTACTGAGGGGCACCTCCAGTTCTGTGGATTTTTTTCCTGGTTAATTAGAGATGAGTCTCACCAACTTTTCTGCCCCAGCTGGCATCAAACACGATTCTCAGACCTCATTCTCCTGAGTAGCTAGGATTACAGGCTTGAGCTATTTTGCCCAGCTGGAGGTGATTCTAATAAGAAAGCTAAAATGTCTAAAGCTGTGTGTGTAAGTGTTGATGAACAATGCATATGAGCAGTGTGTATGCTCTTCTGTATTGTTTTAACATACCCAAACCACTTCTTAAAGAGAGCTTGGGCACAGAGCCAGCATGCTCGTGAGTCACACCACCTGCAACAGGGGATGTGGAATCTGCAGATAGATGAGATTCCCACCGGGGATAAATGAGGTTCGGTTTTCAGGGATTCAGAGAGTGGAGCTCAAATGTTACTTATTGTGCTCCTTTCAAATGTTTTGTCTCCTGCTTTTCTTGATTCTTCTTTCCTAACTTTGTCTTCCTTTAGCTTATGAATTATAAAGAGAACTAACTTGAAATAGTTGAATGATCTCATTTGATTGAGAGAGTCTCTGGAATGTCAGTTAGACTCAAGCCAAATACTAAAGGGATGAACGTTAATCCACTCATTGCAGTCCTTGGTTTTCTGGAATTCTATTCCATCATATATATTTAGCATAGTATACCCCAACTGAAAATGAAGGAAGATTTAATTGTAGTGGAATTTGAGATGACAGCATCTGACCTCTATCAAGGAAATACCAACCGAATTGTTTATGCTCAAATACTTATTAAATGTACAACATACAGCATAGACAATCTATTCACATACATTTAAAGATAATTCTCTAAAATAATCAAAACATTTCAGGAGCCAACCCCAAATATATTTTTGCATTTTTTTCCTAGTGAAATGATTTTTTTTTTGTCGTGGAATAAAACATTCCCAACTTTAAAAGAAACTTAAACTATGGTAAAGCAAAAGTTCTTCAGGTGGACAGGGGAAGCAGAGGCTGCTTTATAGTACTGGGGCCCAGATGCCCATGTCTAGAGACATGGTGTCTTTACAAAAAACCGGAACATCGTTTGGGAACATGGATCCAGCTCTTTCTGAAATGAACGAGCAGCACTGGTCTCTGTCCCTCTCGGCAGAGAACTGCCCCAGCTTGGCTGCTGTAGCCCAGCTCTCAGGAAGCCTGGGCCAGGCAGACACCAGCGTCCAGCGGTTGGCACTTGTCCATGAAGGAATAATTTTAACGTAGTGATAGGGTTACAGTGGCAGATGTGAAGTTTAGTCCTTGGTTTGCTATTTTTGCCCTCTGCTTTGAGACTAATACTTGAACAGAGGACAGAAGTGGACTTCAGAGCTACAAAGACACACCTGTGGCACTGTGTGTGTGTCCCTGTGAAAGGGACAGGAAGGGCTAGGGTCCCCTGTTGTCCAGGAGCTGCTCCCAGGAGCATCGGTGCTAATACACAGATAGATAACTGTCTTCCTATGAATGAAGGAGCCCAAATCTCAAAATGGTGCCCAGGCCCATTTTAGGTAGAACCAGCCATAGCATGTTGACCCCTTCTCCAAGCAGTGGGGGCTTGAGTGGGAGCCTGTGGTCCCAGTCCATGGACATCCTAGAAGAACCTCTTCTCTGCACAGCTGAGATCCAGCCCCTGACTGCCCCGGGGCCCTGAGCACATGCCAGCTCTGCCTCCGTGTCTGGGCCTGGAGCTGCCTCTCCTCAAGGCAGGCTTCCTCTTCCAGAAGTCTGGGAAAGAACAAACTTCCAGAACAGGAACAGAGGGGCAGCAGATGTCCACTTGTGAGCAAAACCTATCGCAAGGAAGGACCACTCGCCAATTCCATTTGCAACAGCCTCAAAAAAGAATACTTAGGAATTAACTTAACCAAAGAGGTGAAGGACCTCTATGATGAAAACTTTAAAATCCTGAAAAAGAAAATTAATGTGGAAAATCCTCCCATGCTCCTGGATTGGGAGGATTAACATCATGAAAATGGCAATACTGCCAAAGACTACCCACAAATTCAATGTAATACCCATCAATATCCCAACTTCATTCTTTAATGAAACAGAAGAAGCAATCTAAACATTCATATGGAATAACAGAAGACCCCAAATAGTAAACAATCTTTAGCAGGAAAAACAGTGCTGGAGGAATATCAATACCAAATTTCAAACCTTATTATAAAGCCATAGTTATAAAAACAGCTTGGTATTGGTCTGAGTACTAATAGAATAGAACTGAAGACCCCAAAATGATCCCACAGACCTATGGCCAACTAATCTTTGATAAGGGAGCCCAAATCATCAGATGAAAGAAAGATAGCCTCTTCAACAAATGGTGCTGGCAGAATTGGCTATGCATGTATAGAAAACTGAAATTAGATCCTTATATACCATCCTGCACAAGAGTCAATTCCAAATGGATCAAAGACCTTGAGGTAAGAGCAGATACTCTGAAAATATTATAGGAAGGGACAGGGGATACACTAGGGCTCCTTGGCACAGGTCAAAACTTCCTAAACACATAAATCAAAGGAAGGTTTGGTAAATGGGATTGTATTAATCTGCAGAGCTTCTGCATGGCAAAGAACAAAGCTAGCAAGATCAATAGAAAGTCCACAGATTAGGAGAAGATCTTCACTAGCTATACACAGACAAGGGTCTCATTATCAAAGATATACCTAGAGCTGAAAACATTAAACCTCCCAATAAAAAATCCTTAAAGAAACAATCACCCCATGAATAAGTGGGCTAAAGAATTCAAAAGAGACTTCTCTGGAGAGGAAATAACGGTCAATAGACACATGAAGAAATGCTCAACAGTGCTAGCCATAAATAGAAAGGAAAATCAAAACAACATTGAGACTCTACCTCACCCCAGTAAGAATGGCCATCATCAAGAAAACAAATAATAACAGATACTGGCAGAGACAAGGCCAAAGGAGACTGACCCTACTGCACTGTTGGTGGGAATATAAACTTGTTCAACCACTCTGGAAAGCAGGATGGAGGTTCCTCAAAAGACTATACACAGAGCTCCTCTGTGACCCAACAATCCCACTTCTGGGCATTTGCCCAAACGATCAGAAACAAGGCCACACTGAAACTATAAGCACAACTATTTTCACTGAAGCATTATTTACCATAGCTAAGATATGGAACCAACCCAGATGCCCCTCAGTAGATGAATGGTATAGATACATAGTGGAATTTGATGCTTCCATCAGAATGAATGGCATCACCCCATTTGTAAGGAAATGGAAAGGTTTGGGAAAAAATCATATTAAGTGAAGTAAGCCAGACCCAAGAAACCCAAAGATCCAAAGAAACACAGGCCCCATGGTTTTCCTCATTTGTAATGATTAGTGTATGTCTAGGATAGTCCTGGCAGAGGATCACAATAGCTCAGCATATATATATATATATCCATATAAAATGATGCTAATCAAAATGAACTCTAAGATAGGAAAATAAGAGGGCATTTATGTTTTTTATTTTTTTAAATGTAATGTGTGAAGTTATTTCTTTTTTCTTTCATTTTTTCCCCCTTTGGTTTATTTACTATTGTCACTATTTTGGATTCTGATACCCTGTGTCTTGTATATTCATTTCATCGGAATTCGAGTAGGGCAGGGGAATCACAAAATAGTGAGACAAAGGACAAAGGGTGAACCAACCCAACAGCGATACAAGACACTTTGCTGGAGATGAACTTTACAACTTTGGGGGAACTGGGGGCGGGGAGAGGAAAAGTGGGAGAAAACGAGGGAGGGGTAACATGATTCAACAAGAAATGCACTCATGACCTGACTTATGCAACTGCAACCCTCTGTACGCCACCTTGACAATGAAGAAAAACATTTCGAAAGAGAAGGGCCACCACGAGGCAGCGCCCTTGCGTCAGGGACTTAAATTATGTTCTGGATAATGTCTGAAAACCCAGACATTTAACTTCCCATGTTTCGGCACTAAAGGGATATTTGAGCTTAAAGATAAAACAAACAAAAATGTGAGCCTTTGAAGTCTTCCATTTGCATGGGGCAGGACCAATGACACTCCAGAGTGGAGATGTCCATTTGAAGATGTCCTTGGCACTGACTCCCTTTACAAGCAGGAGGAAGTAGAAGGTCCGGGGGTGGCCAGGGACATGGCCAGGGACACTGCTTTGCCTGTGATTTGAGCTCTCATTGGGATATCGGTTCCCTAAACAATTTTTAATCAACCCGGTCCCTGATCCCTGCACAGATTTAACCTCCTCCCCCACCCACAAGCTCAGAGACTCAGATGTGACCGGTACCCAGGGCTGCTCTGGCTGGTCCTCTCACTTGTTTCTTTCTGATGTAGTAAATAGATGTCTGAGCACCTTCCCCTGGCCGCCTCCCATCACCCCCACTCCCCATGTCCCCCTCTCCCCCCCGCAGTTAAGGATGGAGGGAATGGCCCAACAGAGAGGGGAGCATCACAAGGAATCCCATTTGCCATGCCTTACCTGTCGGCTGTCAGGTCTTTATCCTTCTTCCCCTTTTTCCCTCTTTTGACTTTGTCTTTCTTTCATTGAAATAGAAATAACCAACAATTTAGTAAAAGCAAACAAACACATGAGCTCTAAAATCACCTCCACAGACTGTGCTTAGGGGGCGGCGGGGGAGCAGGAAGGCTAGTGGGGCACCCTGAACCCCGACGGTGACTGGCCTACAGACCCCGTCGTTCCGGGCCACTGTGGCTGCCCTGGCCTTCAGAGCCTTCTGAGCCTTTTCCTCAGGCTCTTCTGACACAGGCCGGAGGCCAGGAATTAAGCTGTGCTTGTTCTTGGGACCTGCTGTGGGCTAATGCTTGTGTCTCCTCCCAAATGGCTCCCAAGGTGACGTGGTCTGGAAGTGGGGCCGCTGGAGGGTGATTACACGGGAGGCCTGGGATCTCCCGGCTGGGGATTAGCGCCTCGTGAAGAGGGCATAGGAGCACGTAAGACATTAAGGGAGCACCAGCGAAGCAGAGGACAGCCCTCACCGCACACCGAATCTGACCATGCCTCCATCTTGGACCGCCCAGCCTCCAGACTGGTCAATTTCTACCCGCTATAAATTTCCTCCTCTAGGGACTTAGTTTTAGTACCACAAATGCACAAAGCAATCCCTGACCACCTCTCCATTAGCACCTGGTTCCTAATCAGGAGCCCTTGGGGCAGGGGACTGTCCTAACAGCTCCCCAGGGAGCTGTGAGGCCTGGAAGGATGTGTTCCAAATGTGACCTTCCCAACGGTGCTGACGCTTGGCAGTTCTATTTAAACTGTCCACTGGCAGAAGTGAAAATTCCAGAGCGCAGTGGAAGGAGTCCTTCCACGCTGGTTGGCATTTTCCTTCTCTGTGCTCTTCTGCCTCAGGATGCCTTCTGCAAACCGTATGTCTTATACATGCAACAGACGCCAGGCGCCTTCCTAACGCTCCCTTCTCTCGTCATTCCTTCACTGAAGCATTTATTCTTCCTCTACTCCTTCATTCTCTCATCTGGACTGCTGCAGTGTAGTGTGTAAGCAAAGAGCTCCCACTCGTCTTGGTCAGTGTTGGATATTACCATCTAGCCACCATCTTGTTCAAACACTGAATATTTCTTTCTCCTCTACCTCTCCTGACTGCTCTTCCCATCTGTAGGTATCTACCATAATAATTCACTGTCTCTGCTTACACATAGACTCATAACCCAGGACCTTTTATGTCTGGCTTCTCTATACACTAGGATGACTGCAAGATTCACCTTATGGTTGCGCACAGCTATGCTTCATCCATGTTTCAGCTTTTTTAAAGTTATTTTTTTTTCGCCAGAAACCAGTGGCTCATGCCTATAATCCTAACAACTAAGGAGGCTGAGATCTGAGGTCAAGATTTGAAGTAAGCCCAGGGAAGACAAATCTATGGGACTGTTATCTCCAGTTTAATAGTCAAAAGCCAGAAGTAGAGGCGTGGCTCAAGTGGTTGGGTGCTAGCTACGAGTGATGAGAAAGCCAAGCTAGATTGTGAGGCAGCTCCAAGTTCATGGCCTAATCCTGGCAGAAAAATTAATATTTTTTCTTTGGAGACAGCAGTAGGCTCACATACAGTTGTAAGAAAGAATGCACAGAGCTCCTGTGGACCTTCACAGGTTTTTTCCAGTAGTAGGAGAGCTGTCTTAGAGGCTCACAGTGAAGACGCAGACGATGACCCCATCAAATTCAGAACCTTTCCACCAGCATGAGGCCTGGGGGTGGCCTAACCGTGCTAGTCCATCCCATCTTCCCTTCCAAGACGCCCACCCCTCACTCCTGAAGCCACAGATCTGATCCATTTCTCTCATTTCGTCTTTTCAAGACTGCTATGGCTATAATCATGTGGTGTGTAACCTTCTGGCCTGGCCTTTCCCCAGGAGAATAACGCTCAAGGAGTTCATCCAGGTTGCTCAGTTTGACAATACTTTCAGTTTGGATCCATTTTTTTTTTAAATTAAGCAAACAGTTATAAATCTCTCTCTCTCTCTCTCTCTCTCTTTCTCTCTCTCTCTCTCTCTCTCTCTCTCTCTCTCTCTCTCTCTCTCTCTCTCTGTATGTGTAGGAATGGGGGGGTGAGATGGAGAGTAAGAGAGCTAGAGACAGTGTCAGAGTTGTGGTTTTCTGATTTGATCCTAAGATACCCTCCCTCTCTGGAGACTGGCTGGGACTTCCGGCCTTCCCCCGATGGGGCACTCGGGACTAATGTGTGTGTTCTAGAGTTTTCTGCATGCTGGTGGAGAGTCTGCTGTCTGAGCGTCTGACCTGGGGCTAGGTGACCTCTCCCAGGGGAGCTGCAGAAACTGGCAGGCTCTGTCTGACCTGTGCTGCATCTGCTCCTGTCAAGGCATCTACCCTCTAGGAAAGCCCTGAAAACAGACAGGTAGATGTGGGTGTTGGTCAAGGGAGACACGGGGGAGGCAGCTCCACCACACACAAAAGAACAGAGACAGATGAATTACTTGCAGATCTCAGGGAGAAGGAGGCGGCTGGTCGGTAGAACCAAGGGAAAGAGCGAGCTGTCTGGAACACACACTCACCCGCGTGAAGGAGAGAGTGAGGGACCTATGGCCTGAGGACTTTGCTGGTGTCCAGGTGTTACCCACGCAGGTTTCTAGAAAGTTCCAACTGGGGGTTAACTTTGATGGCACCATGGGTGACTGAGACAGTATCACTGTAGCATATTGCTGCTGTTGGTGAGGGGCGAGAGGGCGGCAGGCCGAGTCAGGAGCATGTGTCCATCTGTCTTGTAGGACATGGTCATCAGGAGGCAAGGTGAACTGCCCATTTTGGGGGCGTCTGAGCCCTGCTTCTGGCGTTAGCAGTCTAAGAACTCCTGACAGTGGGCACCAGGCTTTGTTTCCAGTGCCTGGCTGGTATGGAAGTTGCATGGCTTTGTGTGTGTGTGTGTGTGTGTGTGTGTGTGTGTGTGTGTGTGTGTGTGTGTGTGTGTGTGTGTGTGTGTGTGTGTGTGTGTGTGTGTGTGTGTGTGTGTGTGTGTGTGTGTGTGTGTGTGTGTGTACCTGTCCACTGTCACGCAGAGTGGCTGACTCACCAACCGTGAGTGGGTGAGGGCCGTGCTCTGCCCGTCCAGCCCTGTGCGCTGCCCCCAGCCTGTGCTTCAGCCACCATGGAGGATGCGCAGTGCTTGCTCACGGTGGATCCCTGCGTTCCGGGGTGAGCACCCTCCCATGAGGCCTTCGTCACCTGCTCGTGCTCCTCAAGCCTGCCCGTTGCGGTCGGATTCTAACTACTCAGGTTTTGGTAGTGCTTCCTCAGTCCTGGATACTAGCTTACAAACATATCCCTCCTAGTCTACAGCTTGTCTTTTTAATCCTTTCCCTAAGTTTGGATGAAATCTCCTGTGTTATTAATTTAACTTATTACCATAAAGGTGATGTACGGAGGGGCTACCATTTCGTGAGTCCGGCAATGAGTGCACGTTTTTCTGGGCCATGCCATCCTTCCTCACTTTCCCCCAGTTTTTCTCTCCTAACCCCACCCACAAGTTGCACAGTTCATTTTTAGCACGATGCTTCCTTCCTAAATTGTGCTCTGGTATCAATTCTAAGAAATCTTTAGTTCTTACAATTTTACTATTTTTTTCTAAAAGCTTTATGGTCTCACATTTAAGTAACTATGGTCTCCTGAGTAGCTAGGATTACAGGCGTGAGCCACCGGCGCCCGGCTTGTAGCTGTTGTTTTATAAAGGACAATCAAAACGCTACCCTACTGCGACATCTACCTCCCAGTTCCACTGCCCCATGCCATCTACTCCTGTGCTTGCTCCTTCATTCCACGGAAGAACACAGGGAGGATCATCAACTGTCAAACTGTGACTCTGCCCCACCCGGCCAGGGAGCAGGCGCGACTCTCAGAGCAGGTAGACAAACAGGTGCATTACAGCCTTTGCCACCTGTTCCGTGTCTCCATCCACTTCCACTGTTGTTTGCGACTTACCTTCTTTGCTTTCTTTGGTTTGATTGGAAGTTCCTTTTCTCTGTTCACAGCAAGTTTTAAGTTTTTGAGTTCTTGTCTCATCAACTCATCAACCTGGTCACAAATACAAAACAACACTTTTAGGTACCTTTGCATGCCTCTCCTCCTCTCCTCTCCTTCCTTTTTAACCTCCTTCCCTCCCTCCCTCCCTTCCCCTTCCTTCCTCTCTCCCTTCCCCTTCTTCCCTCCCCCCACTTCCCCTCCCTCCCTCCTCTTCCTTCCCCTTCCCCCCTCTCTCCCTTCCCCTTCCTCCCTCCCCTCACCTCCCTTCCCTCCCTCCCTCTATCCCTCCCTCCCTTCCTTCCTTTCTTCCTCCGTCCCTCCCTCCCTCCCTCTCCCTGCATCTCTCTTTCTTTTTCATTCACTGGTTCTGGAGCTTGAACTCAGTGTTTGGGCACTGTCCCTGAGCTTCTTTTGCTCAAGGCTAGTGCTCTACCACTTGAGCTACAATGCCACTTCTGGCTTTTACTGAGTAGCTAATTTGGAGATAAGAGTCTCAAGAACTTTCCTGCCCCCGCTAGCTTCAAACCGTGATCCTCCGGTCTCAGCCTCTGCAGGAGGATTATAGATGTCAGCCATCCACAATGGGCTCTTTTATTTGAGTGTGTGGAAGGTAAACATTGGGTAGACACCAACATTGGCTCAAATGCTTGTTTTACTCCTATAGACAAAAGTAACTTTACCTGAAGCCTTATTTCTGTCTCTAGTTCTTTCCGCTTCTCCTGTTTGATCATTTCTGGATCATAGCTCTGAACGAAATTCCAAGATTCATCTTTATTCATCCATGTGTCTGTATCCCAGAAGGACCAAGAAAAAGAAAAGGGAAAAAGAACTTCAACAGTTAGGCTAAGCAAAGTGGTTGCTGTCTCGTTGACAGAAGTCAGCCTTTATCCGTGGAAACTGAGAGAGGGCTGCAACGCAGTGGGTGCTTGCAGCATTACTGTGCACGACCCTTTCCCTGGCAGAGGCGCTCAGTCTACCACAGCCAACCTTACCTAGGGCATGAACGAGTTTTCAAGCAAAGCAGTTTTACGATTTACAGGAAGCCACTAGGCTTCTTTTCTTTTCTTTCCTTTTCTTTTCTTTTTGCTAGACAGAATTACTACAAGCAAAGAAGAAAGCATTCAGTCGTGAAAGGAGTTCAAAGTACTTAAAAGAAACTGTGCCATGACTATTTGGGAGCAAGCAGTTACAGGAAGCCATTCTCACGCGGGAGCTGTGGCTCGCTGTACAGTCCAGCAGGGCTGGGCAGCTCGGGCTGCCTTCCCCTCGCGGTTTCAATGGACCGAGCTGGGCACAGGAACTCCGCTTTCTCATGACACGGGCGCACAGGGCACTTCTCAATCCCTTCAGGAATTTCATGGGCATTTGTGGCTGCAGGGAGCTGCCCACCACCCTCTGAGGGCAACTAATGCCCCTGGCCCTGAGAGCCAGGAGGAGCTTTTATCCTAAGAATGTGAAAAGCAGGCTCGGGCCCTTTCACAGGAGGGGGGAGGGGGAGGGGGCAGAGGGGCTGGGGAAGGGGTTAATCTCAGTGATTAAAATGCTAATGTTTCATTTGTAAAGGAAAACCTTTGATTTTTAAGTAAAGGATTGTGGGGGTGAAGAGATTCATTTCTTGAGTTTCTAAGGAATGAGTGGTTGATACATTCACTGCCAGGCCGGTCAGCCAGGGAAATGACCCTGAACGGCTTCCATTAGGGGACCCCATCTGCTGCCTTAGCCTTAGATCCTATTTCTAGAACTTTCCTATGAGGTTCAGCAAGTCCTAAATCCGGTCTCTCATCAAAACATCAAACTTCCCCCCCCCCACAAAGATTTGCCAAAACAATACACCTATGCTGTTTTTTTTTTTTTTTTGTCAGTTGTAGGGATTGAACTCTGGGCCTGGGCGCTGTCCCTGTGCTCTTCAGCTCAAGGCGAGCACTTTACCTCTTGAGCCACAGCGCCACTTTCAGTTTTCTAGTGGTTTATTGGAGATAAGAGTTTCACTGACTTTCCTGCCCGGGCTGGCTATAAACCTCGATCCTCAGAACTTAGCCTCCTGAGTAGCTAGGATTACAGGTGTGAGCCACCAGCGCCCGGCTTGTAGCTGTTGTTTTATAAAGGACAATCAAAACGCTACCCTACTGTGTCTACCTCCCAGTTCCACTGCCCCATGCCATCTACTCCTGCGCTTGCTCCTTCATTCCACGGAAGAACACAGGGAGGATAATCAACTGTCAAACTGTGACTCTGCCCCACCCGGCCAGGGAGCAGGCGCGACTCTCAGAGCAGGTAGACAAACAGGTGCTTTGCCCTTTGGGGTCCCAGACCCCACTGCAGAAGGTGGCAGTTCCCATCTCCACGGTGTGACTCCCCTGTGGGCTCAGGTGAGGGGACACTGTCTCCCCACGGTGGTCCCCTGGGCAGGCCTTCCTGGCACCAAGCCCCAGGGTGGCCGGAAGGGTGCAGCTTGGCTGCAGGGGTCTTTCCTGCGGTCTTCTCTCATGGCTGCTCAAAATGCTCCAATGTTCCCTCTTTCTCTTTCTGTGCCAGGCAGGCTTGAACTCAGGGTCTTGTGCTCTTTCTTGGCTTTTACACGCATGGCCGACACTCTTCCACTTGAGCCACAGCTCTACTTCCAGTTTTTTGTTGGTTATTTGGAGATAAAGAGCCTCATGGACTTTCCTGCCTGGGCTGGCTTTGAACCTTGATCCTCAGATCCCAGCCTCCTGAGTAGCTAGGATTACAGGCCTGAGCCACCAGGCACCTGGCCTATGCTTCTTTCCTATGTATCAGCTTCAGAATGGAGCTCCTGACATCCTGGTCTGTTACAGGGGTCTTTTACTCTCTGCCCTTCCTATGGCCTCATCTTCTGAGTGAGTTGTAGCAGAAGGGAAGGGAGCCGGGCCTTCCGAATTCTGAGTGTGCGTGTGCAGGTGTGCAGGGCACCTGAGTGCCCGGGTCCTCCCCACGCAGGGTGTCCTAGAGAGTACAGGCATTGCCAGGGGGTCCTGGGACCGCTGGAGAGCAGCCTGTGGCAGCCGAGGCCAGGCCTGGACAACCGCGGGCCAACACTGACAGTGAGGGTGGGATGGAAGGTTCAGCGAAGGGAGACGGCCATATGGTTCAGGCAGAAAGGAGTTTGCTGTGGGAGAGCATACTGCCGGCTTGCACAAGATGGAGGGTGCAGGGAGAGCCGGGGGGAGGGGGAGGGGGAGGGGGAAGGGCAGAGGGGCAAGCGCAGGGGGACCAGGGGCACAAAAGAGGTTAAAAAGGGGTGGAACTAGTGATGGACACTGGTATATAGGGAGAGGGTGGGGAGGAGATGTGGCCCCAGGAATACTGGGGAGCCTGGGGTACCTCTCCCTACCCCCCGCCCCGCCCCAGGGTGCCTGGGATAGGGGGTGCTGGGAGGGACTTCTGCGGGGGGGGGCATATGTGCACCAAGGGAGAACAATGGGGAAGGGGCTTAGGTGGGAGGAACAGGAGGATTGCAGTTCAACGTCAGCCCGGGCAGAAAAATCCCCCTGATTCTATCTCCCAACTAACCAGCAAAGGGCCAGGCTGTCCTTCATGGGACACTGGACCCACTGGTATTTTATGAGGCTTACATCATATCTGTGAGGGCTTGAGCAAATGGATCTCTCTCTCTCTCTCTCTCTCTCTCTCTCTTTCTCTCTCTCTTTCTCCCCCTCTCCAGGCTGGTTGCCCTGGCTTAAACTCTGTGCCTGCTTCTCTGTGTGGCTGACACAGGGTGGGACAGTGAAAAACCTAATCGATTCCATTTTACTTAAGACCCCATCTCAGTTCTGCGACTTAACTCGTGGCCCACTTTAGCCTCAATGCTAGGAATTTGATAGAAGGCCATGCACAATTCTTGGAGCCATCGATGGCATTTGCTTAAGGCAGGTGTTAGCCCCCAAGTGGTGTTGCCCCCCAGTGACCTAGGGCTAAGAGTTTTGGTTCCGAGGAAAAACATATAATTTTCTGACCGACCAGTTCTTCAGAGCCCAGGGCGAGACATGCCATGCATTCTGTTGGTCCAGGTATGACTCATAACCGGTTTTTGGTCAAGCTATGGACCAAGGATATTTTTCTGTAAAGGTCAACCAATCATAGTTGCCCAGCTTAGCTTGCTTTAAATGTTAACCAATCATGTAATTTCTTATGTAAAAGTTCCTTAAAGTTGTTTGTTCAATATTATAAAAACTGTGCTGATTCTATGCTCGGGGCCTCTTAGCGTCACCGGTTGCTGAGTGCGCAGAGGACCAAGCTCCAGCTTGCAATAAACGACTCTTTGCTGTTTGCATTGATCGTGGTCTCTGGTGGTCTATGAAGGGGCATCCAAAAACGGGATGCTTCAACAGGTACAAGCTTCCCAAGGTAAAGCAACTTCTCTCCATAGGGCCTGGAAACGAATGCCCACCTAGGAAAGGTTTCGTGTTTTTGTTATCAATGTTTGTGTAAGCATGGAGATCCTGTTAAATTCTGCTTGGTGTTGGCTTAATCTTAAATTCTTGGCCACATGGTGGATAATAGAGAATTGGACTTAACAGGCACCATCTTGGCAACATGGTAGATTTCTAAAATCTCTTGGAGGTGGAGTGCAACCCCCTCCCAGGTAGTGGGCCAGGCTGGGCAGAAAAATCCCCGATTCTATCTCCCAACTAACCAGCAAAGGGCCAGGCTGGGAGCATATCTCAAGAGACTCAGTTCTAATTAACCAGCCAAATGCTGGAGGCGGCACTGTGACTCAAAGGGTAGAGTGCCAGCCTCTAGCAGAAGTGCTCAGGGACAGTTTCCCAGGCCTGGAGTTCAAACCCTGTGAATGCCAACTGGGACAAGCCATTCCAGCAAGGAGCACCTGGCCCCAGGGACGAGGCCGGGCCTGACCACGAGGAACTGTGGAGAGGAGTAAGAGGAGGTGAGTCCTATCCTAAATGGGGTCATTTTACAGAAACTGATGAGAGCCTGGAGATCAGGAGAAAGTTAATAAGCTTGCCCATCGAATGGCCATACCTGTCTACCCTCTAATTGGATAGGAACTTACATTCTGCCCTTTGTTACCTACTATTTGCACTTAACTCTTAGGCTCAGGACAGTTAGCCTTGGCAGCTTCCTGGGTCTCCCATACATAGTCTGTAACCTAGACATCTGCCAAGCCCTCCTGTAAGGCCCCTAACCACTCCAATCTAGCCCTAATCTCTGACTGGTTATTCCCAACCAGTCCCCTGTGCTCTCCCCTACCCAGTGGCCCCAACCTTAGATACCCCCGCTTCCTGCCCCTAGTCATGTGGAAATTCCTCCTTCCCTGTAATGGGCCACCACTGGGTTTATGCTCCAAATGGAACTTTTCTGGCTTGTGTCCAGGAGCCTCGGTCAGGTTTCTTGGTCCCGCTGCCTTGTCAGCCTTTGCCTGGTCTCACCTTTTCAGAAGGTTCTCTTTAACAGGATAGTAGTCCTCACTCAGGACACCACCTGGGGTCAAGTCAGGGCCATCCTATTACGACAGGCAGCCGGAGGCTTCGCTTACACTGCCCTGCTCTGCCCGTGCAGACCTGGATCCTAAAGACCCCAGCCCCAGTGACTCCTCGACCCCCACAAGCCAGCAGGAAGTGTCCAGAAGAGACCACAATGCCTGTAAGCTCTGGTACATTTAACTATTTCTGCTACCTCCTCCCCAGGCTCCTGTGATCTCAGATAAAGCTGGAAAAGTCTTGCTTCCCTGTCCAAGATAACAGGGATTCGGGTACCATGCAGTCGGTCTCCAACACAGAGAAGGCAATCCCAGGTCTTTGTTAGCCCCTTCTGGAGATCAACCACTCCCTGGCTTATGTCTCTCTTGGGTCTGTTAGCAGCAATGTTTTGCCTTTTACTAATTGTGCCTTGCATTTTAGGCAACTAAAATGAGACCTTTACCCAGTTGTCTAGCAAATACTTCTTGGATGGTACCAGTCGAATGACGAATCAGGGACCCATCACTACTTTGTCCCTTTACAGCAGGAAGTAGCTCGATAAGCAATGACCACCATCCATACCCCGGATGACAACAAATCCGGGGAATGTTAGCATTCCCTCCACCCCAGGTCCTCAGCCCCTCCCCACCTCACTTCCTGCCCCCAGCTGCACCAGCTGCATGCCCTCCACCCAAACCTGAACTCCACCCTGCCCTTCACAAAGAACTTTCCCGGGGCTCTGGCCAGTTCCATCTCCATCCCTGCTGTTGCAAGGATGCCCCTAGATGGGGACAGGGGCCAGTCTGCTCCCTCTCCCATGGGGGAGAGGGCCATGCCAGCCCCTCTGATACAGCTTCTTATAGACCTACTTCTCCTGAGCGTGACTGTGTCGGTGTGGTCTTCTGGGATGGCTGCTTTCAGTTCTTGTTCCACGTCCAAGCCACGTCCCACTGGAGTGCCCATGCACCTATGCTATTCTCCCCGGCCATCTTGTTGTCCTCCTGATTCCCATGTCCCATGTCCGCCCAGTTTCACGCCCTCTCCCCACTGTCACTGTCACAGTGCACCATCCCTGCATCATGCCTGCGGTGCCCCAGCTGGCACTGTGCTTGGGAGGAGGCTGCTGAGTGATTCCACAAGTGCGCGAGGCTGCCTCCAGCGAGTTCCCTGCACCACTGTGCAGCAGCGGGCTGGTGCAGCTCAGAGCTGCGGGCCTCCCATGGGGCCCCACCAATGGGAAGGGCCCTGGGCTCCTTTGCTGGCTCTTGTGAGGAATGAATAAAGTCAGCGTCTCAGGCGCTTAGTAAAAGTTAGCTGATCCCTCTTTGTGCCAAGGATAGCAGGTGTCAGGCCCACTGAGGTCACAGTAGCCTCTGGGCTTTAATTCAGCATCCCAGGCAGCGTGAGACCCTTCTTCATGTAATGTGAAATTCATGTATAGACTATGGTCTACTCATTAACAATGTCAGAGGGATGTGTGGTATGTGTGTGCGCGCGCATGCGTGCGTGCGTGTGCTGCTCCTGAGGATGGAACTCAGGGCAGATTAGACCAGAGTTGGGAAAGAGGTCCTGATGGACCCCTGTCTGGACATTTTCTCCTGCTTGCCATGATTGCATTTTACAAGAATTTCCACAAGAGCACTAGGACCAGGTTGATGATATTGGCAGATCATTTGGTGTTGGAATCTATCCCAAGAGTGGGGCAGTGCTAAAGGAAATGAATAAAAGCTCTAGCAAATTGTAATGGAAATATCTGGAAAATCGGCTCATAGACTCACAGATCTGGCTTGATTACGCCTATTCAAATGATGTTGAACAACTGATGTGAGGATTGTGTGTCAGAACCTAGGCACACAACTTAGTCTAACAAGATTAAGACATTTTCTATACATATGGTATCGATTTTCTTAATGTAAATAATCTAGAAAATGCCTTTCCTCTTGCTGCTAAGCAAGAGAATGGGGAACTGAGGTCTTTGGGATTCAGAAAATGAGATGGACATTCTGAACAGGTTCTCCTCCTGGGTGTGGCCCCAAGTCTCCGGGAGAAGCAGAGGAGGACAGAAAGTCATAGCTGGAATTGTACCTTACAGCCTGCGGTGACCCGCGCTGAGGCTTGGGCCAGGGGATCACGGGACAGGGACATGGCGACGCCTTGGCTAGCATGGATATTCTCTTGAACTGACCTTTGTATAAGTTATTTCCTTCCTCCATGGAATGAAGGAAAACACTCGGTGACATTTTCCACTCTTCTTCTTCTTCCTGTTCAGAGCAGAATAATATTTTTGTTAATCGCAGGCGTAGTTTATCTGTCAAGACTGGACAGCAAAAGCGCACACACTGCAGCTGCCAGGACTTTCGTTGTTTTTGGGGTATCTCTGGGGATGAAGACTTGCCAGGCAAGCATTTGACCATTTTTTTTGTCATACGCTAGGCTCTTTAGAGGGGCTGCTTTGCAGACAGGGTAGCTTCAGATTATGAGTTGTGGGGACTACAGATACGTGCACCAGGCTCAGTCCTAGAACTGCAGGACATAAAGGCCGCATACCATACCATCCACCAGGGCAGCTACCTGCTAGAGGTCTGAGTAGAGACAGCCCTGGACACCTCTCTGCTGCGGCTTCCCCACAATACACAGACCCCAGAGTTTGGTTTAATGTCTTTTTTTTAAAACACTTTTTTTATTGTAAAAAAAAAAAACTGTACAGAGGGGTAACAGTTACATGAGAAAGGTGATGACTACATTTCCTATCAAGCATTGTTACCTCCTCCTTTGTTTTTCCCCTACCATCCCTTCCCTCCCACCTCCACAACTGCACTCTCCCCCCCAACTTAAATTGTAAAGTTTGTTTTTCAACATAGTGTCTTGTGTATCTCATTGTTTCAGTGGGTCAACCTGTATCCCAATTTAAACATTTTGTTTTTTCCCTTCCCCTCCCCAAGCTAGAGAAGTGTATATACAAGATGCAGGGCACCAACATCAAATACAGTGAAAACAGGGGTTATACCGTGGGGGAGGAACATACAAAGAAACAAAAAAATCACATGGTACATTATAAATAAGTTAGGAACAATAGCAAGAAAGTAAAAACCACTGTGTCCCTATCTTGGGGTTCAATTCGCTTAACATCCTCTTATCTGGTCATATGTACATAGCTTTTGATCTTTTCTGCTTGTCCCAGACATATACTAGTTGTTGCAAATAAGGGAAACCATAGGCCCTATGTTTCTTTGGGCCTGGCTTACTTCACTTAATATTTTTTCCAAGTCTTTCCATTTCCTAACATATATATATATATATATATATATATATATATATATTCGATATATCGATATATATATATATATATATATATATATATATATATATATATATCTCACATTTTCTTGACCCATTCATCTGCCGAAGGGCATCTGGGTTGGTTCCATATCTGAGCTATGGTAAATGATTTGGCCCAATGTTTTAATGATTGTCTCCTGCCTTGCTGAAAGCTGCCTCCAGCCTGAGTCCCAACTGTGTCCCTCTACCGCCCTCCATACTCTGGCTGTGCGCTGCTCCTCAGCCGGTGCTCAGCTGTGATCCAGAGGTGTCCTGTGCTTCACAACGACCTGTGCTGCTCCTTCCTCTTGCTCACCTGTGCCCTGGCTGGGCCTGGAAGCCAGCCTTAAGGCCGCAGCCTATTGCTGGGAGCCTGGCGTTCTTCCTGGAGCAGCATGCGGAGCCTCAGTGTGGAGAGCCTGACCACCTCCTTCGTGGCTCCTGCTGCTGGCTCTGTGCGCGGAGACAGGAGACTGAAGTCCCCCTGCCACCTGCACAGTGGACAGCTCTGCCACAAGCTCCAGAAACGCACCAAGGGGCTGTGCGAGGCTGGGCCCCATCTGCTGCTAACCACAGCGGCCTCGCGAACGGATATGCTCCAGGCAATCAAGTTCACATCGTATCGATGGTGTCCGTAGCCCAAGGTCATGGTGATGGTCATACTCAAGAAAGTCAGAAGAACTAGTGTTCACTCTGCTCCCCAAGGACCCTCCAGAGCCCTGCACCCCCCGGCAGAGCACCGGACAGCACGGGAATACCAGCAGCTCTCCACCAGGCTGCTGCGGAGTTCCTGGGCCCCGGGCATCTGACAAGTCTCCCCTGGGCTCTGGAGTGCAGTGGCCCGTCCCCTTGGGCTGCACGCCCTAGGGTGTGTGCAGTGTCTGTGTCTCAATCCCTGTCTCGAGTCTCTCTATTCCCTTGCAGCCATCAAAGGCACCTGCTTTACCTTCCACACTTTCTGGGATCTTTCCTCGGCCTCCCTTCCTGGCCCCGTGGCCCAGACCCTTGCTGCTGGACTGTCCGATTCAGGGCTGTGCTATCTAGCGCTTTCTGATGAGTTTGGATTCTCTGTCTACAGCAGGGGCTTAGCCTTAGCTCTGACCTCAGGATGTACTTTCCGGAAGCTGCACAAAGATGCCTGACTGGGTGCTCCTCCCTCTCGAGGCTCCCTCCTCGCCCGTCGGAGTCCAGGCCCCGAGGAGGCCCAGGCTGCAGCTCCTGGCTGTGGCCCTGGGTCTGCGCAGGCTTCACCCGTGTCAGCATAGCATTCTTACAGCTCAGCTTTTCCATGGTGTATGTCAGAGCTTCCTGTGTGTTAATAACGTCCCTTCACAAAGATGAATGTATCCCATTACTCATCCACGGTCAAACATGAACATCTATATTCCTCTTGCTCAACGAATGTGTGCTAGGTGCCTCTCTCCCCCAAGCAGAGGTGCCAGAGCCGAGGGCATCCCTGCTCTCCATACCCCGCGGCCTGGTGGGAACTGGAGGGTGATCACAGGAGACCCCTGAGGGCTGGGCTGAGTCTCAGCCAGGGCCCGGGAGGCCAGCAGCAAGGCTCTGCAGGAGAGCGCTCAGCTGTGTGAGTCCAGGTCTTCCGGCCTTCCAGGCACAGGGGGTGTGCGGGAAGGAGTGAGGTGCAGGGAAGGGCAGCGGCGTGGTGAGAGAGGCTAAGGCAGCTGCTTGGTGTATGGGACAGGAAGTGACGCGCCTCATACACATCCATGTAGATGAGGCGCAGTGGGCAGAGTCTGTGAGACTCTTATCTCCAATAAACTATCCAGAAAAAGCAAGAAGTGATGCTGTGGCTCAAGTGGTCCAGCAACAGCCTCAAACACAAAGAGGCTCAGGGACAGCACCCACACCCTGACTTCAAGCCCCAGGACTGGCGGATAACAACAACAACAACCAAACCACCAAAAGACAAGTAACATGCTGGTTCAAAGAGTTGTATGTTCTCAGTTCTGCTCCTAGCTTTGGCACCAGGGAACCAATCTTTGGTCAATAGATAGCCATTAAGTATGAGGGTCATTCCCCACCATGTCACACCATTTCCTGGCACCTCTCACTGCTCACGTTTGCATTCTGCTCTTTGGACACAACTGTCAGCTGAAGAGGCTCATCTGGAAGCTTCTAGGTCATTCCAGCAGGTATACCACCTGCTGAGAAGCCTTGTACCACCTCTGTCTTAGCTTTAGGCTGGACGGATGGCATCCTGGGCAAGCCCCCGTCCTCCAGGGCCTGGGGCCCACCGTCATAGCAAGCTGATGCCTGCTGACACAAACTCCCACTTGACTCTAGTGTTTTCTGCAGCGAGCCGGGCTCTGGGGAGCCGCAGGTCTGCTCAGGCCTCTCCACGGCTCCCTGAGTCAAACGCCCCGGCCTGATCATCATCTGGGTGTTGCAGTTCTACACAGAACTCGCACAGCGTCCTGGCTGCATCACAGCCTGGCACGTAAGGGGTTCAGTGGTACAACTCCATGTCTAGAGTTAATGTCGAGGGGGCGGAACATGGCAAGTCCAGTTTGAGGACCAGTGAATCCTGACCCTGTGGAGTAAGCAGTAAAGGCTGGACGCTCCCACAGCGTGCCGCAGCCTTTCCCGTGGCAACAACGCGCTCAGCGGTTCCACCGGATGCGGGAACTGGAGGAGAACCCGCCAGGGCGAGCCCCTGCGTTTCCTCCCAAGTGCAGCTCACACTGGGATGAAGCATCTACAATTGCCTGGATGGATCCCTTCCTTAAGTTCTGTTGTACAGATCTCGTGTGTAGACAGGGCTGGCTCTCTGCTTCATGGGTGGAGCCTGGGGCCGGCTCCTCAGAGCAGGGAAGGGCTCTCCTATGATCTCACCACCCCCGGAGGGGTGGGGTTAGGTTTCTGACATGTTGGGGGGGGGATGCAAACATTCAGCCCATAGCACCTCACGTCAGTCACACTGCTCCTGATGGCCTTTATGCTCCTGGGCGCCGGTCGGCATTCCCATCTCCATCTTGTCTTCTCCGCTGTGGTCCAGACTTCCTGGCTGAGCAGATAATGAAGGAGGGATACAGGCAGGTTCTCCGGTGCCGACTCCCCCTCACAGCCCAGGCCCCTGGGGCTTCTGTCTTCCCTGACTCCGCCACACGGCCCCGCAGCACCTGCTTTTCTTGGCACATGGAGACATTTCCACGCCTCCCGTCCTCCCGGCCTGGGCGCTCTGGCACATCTCACATATTCATTCGGTGGCGTGGGACAATGTGGCCAGCCGGCTCTCAGTGCTGCTGGCGCCCGCCATGGGCCATGGGGATCCCTTCAGGATGTCGGGGTGGCCAGGGGTTCCGAGACCTGCTCTTGGCTTCCTTTTTCATGGCCAAATACATGGCTGGCAGCCTCTTGACTATTTTTTCAGCTTGCATTTATAGAGTGGGTTTATTGAAAGAGCCATTGTTAGTATGAATGTTCTTCTGCAGCTCGGGTATGTGCTGTGCACTGGGTGTCTTGTCATTTCCTTTTCTGAGCCAGTGAGGAGTATGGAGCGATGCAGGTGGGATGCTGAGGGCGGATCCACAACCCGCCCCTCCCCAAACGCTGGCCAATGCCAGTGTAAGGACAGGCAGGAAGCAGAGGTTCCCCTCCTCTTCTTGCCCCTCCCTCCCCTCCCCTCCCCTCCCCTCCTGCCTGCCCTTCCCTTCTTTCTCTCTCCCTCCCTTCCTGTCTTCCTTCCTAGGTTTGAACTCAGTGTCTTACACTTGCCAGGCAGGCACTCCACCACTTGAGACACTCTGCCAGTCCTTTCTGTGTTGGCTGTTTTGAGATGGGTCTCGCTTCTTGTCCGCACCAGCCCGGGCTCCGGTCCTTCCATTTGTGCTTCTCTGCTTTGCTGGGGTGGTAGGTGTGTACTACTGAGCCCAGTCATTGGTCTAGATGGAGTCTTGGGAAGATTTTGTCCAGGCTGTCCTCAGACCAGGACCCCTGATTTCTGCCCCCATGTAGTTAGGATGATGGGCTTCAGCCACCGTGCCTGGCTGTGTTGCTGCTGGATGTGGCCCCCAATCAGTTACTCAACAAAGCTATGCCTTTGGCATCTATCTGTCACACAAGTTCAAATGTCAAAGTGATCTCTCAGCGGCTTGTGTGCTGCTCTGCCCCCAGCGTCTGAGTCCTGAGGTAGAGGAGGCGCTACCTGTTGCTTGGCAGGGCTGAGTATTTCCCACCTAACTGTGTGAAGTAATCAGGCCTTTGTGTAGCTCTGGAAGTGGAAATCCCAGTGAGGGACCATGTTTTAAAATAAAAACCACACTAAAACGATGGATGCCGTGTGCGATTTAACTTGCAAGAGATGAAGTGTCTCCTAGCTTTTGGAGTTTGCGTTTCGTGTTGTCACTTTGCTGTGCTGCTCACACTTGTCCATCTGTCCATGTTCCACGCCTGTCAGGGCTTCGGAGGGCGGCCCTCTCCCTCACGTAGGAAGAACGGCACTGAGAGCTGACAGTGCCACTCAGAAGGTCTTGCCATGCCCTAAATACATCTGTTTTGGTTTGCTTTCATGATAGTGCGTTTGATTTTTGTCAGAAGGAGCCTCCTGACTATTGTTATGTTGGTGAGGAATGAACTGAATTCCTCTCATGGGCCATCAGCACTGGGGGCTGATTCTCTTCCACAAACCCCCAAACCTGGTCTCCCCCCAAGCTCTGCAGTCCTGTGTGGCTGCTGTGCCAACAGCTGCCCGCACCCCTGTACCCCTGCTGGGGAGAGGCCTCTGCCCTGTGCCCACCGCTGATATTGCAAAGCCAAGAGCACTTAGCCTTCTACCACCACCTCACTGCCAGCGGGCAAATTAACCCTCTTCCTTCCAGCCTCTCCCATGTCCCAACTCCAACACTGGAGTGTTATGTCCTAAGTACATCTGTTCCAACATTTCATATCATATATATTCATAAAGAACTTTCTGGAAGGTAACATTAACATGTAAGGATGGTTAATTCTGAGAGATGAGTTTCTACCCTTCTCTACTGGAGATTGAACTCAGAGCTTGGTAGGTAAGTGCTTTACCATTTGAGCCATGCCTCCAGCCTTTTGTTTGTTTGTTTTTCACATAAGGTCTTGCACTTTTCTCTGGACCAGCCTTGGACTGTGATCCTCCTATCTGTTCCTGGGATGTCTGGGATTAGAGATATTCACCGCATAGCCAGTGTTTATTTCTCTTCATGGTAATGGAACACCGTGGTAGCTAGTGTTACTTGTGGCTTTGGCCGGCTCTCTGGTGAAGCACTGTTCTGAGTGCGTCTGTGAGGGGCCGCATTTAGCTCAGCGGGTGAGGATGCTGTGTGGCTTTCCCCAGGGCAGATGGGAGCATCCGATCCTTCGAAGCCTGAATGGAGCGCGAAGGTGGGGGAAGGTGGACCTGGATCCGGGGGTGCCTGGCTGCCTCAGCTGGGCACCGTCCTCTGAGCTCAAAGCTCCTGTGCACAGGCCTTCCCTTGTGGCCTGGAAGCTGCCATCAGCCGTGGGCCCTCAGGCCTTTGGGCTGCGCTGCTCTCCGTGGGCTCCAGCTAGCGGGTGACAGGGCCTGGGACTTCTCAGCCACACAGTGCTTCATAATAACACCCCGCCCCCCGCCATTTCCCTCGACATGAAACACACACTGCTGGAGTGAGGAATACCGCATCCCCTGTCACTGGACAGGACGATGAGGGATGAGGAGGGGCAGCGGCTCAGAAACAATGAAGCCTCAGGCCAACCAAGCACCACGGACATCTTTATCTTCGTGCTTCTTCGGGCATCTTTGTCTTGGTGCTTCTTCGTTCTCATGGAAGGCAATCTCAATCCTCTTTGCAGACATTCTCGTGCTGGGAAGTCAGGCCGGTGAGACCTGCTGCCTGGGTCTGAGTCTGGCCCCGGAGCCCGAGAGCACCAGCTTGCGGGCAGGAAGCTGACCGGCAGCCGCCTGCCGGTTCAGAGCAGGCCCGTGCCCCTTGCCCTCACCCACTGCCAGTCTCTGTCTACCTCACCCAGTGCCCGGCTCCTCCCCAGCTGGGCAGGTCTGCACCGATTCACTGTAACACTCCACTCCTCGCTGTCTGCTGTCTGTTATCTCTATTACAAGAGGCAACGGAGGCTGTTCGGGTGAAGCAGGTTTCCTCCGGGCTCTGCCCCTCTCCCTCCGCTCGGCCACTGCAGCTTTCCCTCGCCACTGGCACCGGTGCTTTGCCCTTCCCACTCTGGGACCGACGCCAAAGGCCCCTCCACGGCTGTCCTTTCTCGGGCTTCAGTCCTGCTGTTTCCCCTGCCTCTGGCCTCCCCACTTCTCACCGCCACTCTGAGGGGAGGAAGCGTCCAGGGTGCCAGTGACCCGTGGGCTCTCCACCCACACCTCTCCCACGCACTCCCGTCCACTGCTGGTGGCGTTCGGCCTCCAGTGGCCTCTCTCTCCTTTGAGAACTCCTGATTATGTCTCCGTTACGTTCTTAGTTCTCCGTTCTCGGGGTAGATGGAGAGAATTCAGAGATTGCAGCATTCTCATGATGATGCGTTGTGTGCCGGTCCAAATCATTTACAATAATTCTGATGGTCTACTGATGATTCTGCATGGCTTCATAATAACAAGAAGACAGAGGAACGGCTGCATGGGGCGCTGCTCTGCTCTTTTTATGTCTCAAGCTGAGGCGAGGGGGCCCACACAACCTGGCTTTTCTGGAAACAGGCCGCTGCAGGATACAGGCACATTCCTTCCCACACCAGCCACCTCCCTCAATGAGAGTTATTACTCTTGTTTGTTTTCCTGTGGCAATGTGGGAATTCTTTATGAATTCTAGGTATTAGTCCTTTGTCAGATAGGTAGCTGGCAAGTATTTTCTCTCCCGGTCTTGCCTTTTTATCCTCTTGGGGTCATTTATGGAGTGAATTTTTAAACGTGATGAGATCCAATTTGTCTAGTTTTCCTTTTATGGACTGTACTTTTGATGTCAACTCTAACGAGGGTCCTGAAGATTTCCCCCTTAACTCTCTAATCCCATGTTCAAGTCCAAGTCCATTATTTTCCAAGTCCATGGAAAAGACCATCTTATTTCCCTCCAAAAAAGTTTAGTGCCATTTTATTATAGGTTGCCATTTTTTCTTTTAACAATCACATTGTCACTCTGTAAAGATGAACTTTTTATGAACAAATTAATTTTTAAGTAATTCTGAAGGATTTCCCCTCTTTGGTTTTAAGCACTTCCTAAATGTCATTAAATGCTGATGATCTTAAACTTTGCTTTTTGTCCAAAACTGTTCATCATTAAGTAATTCTTTAATAGTTAATAAAATACTTTGCCCAATGCCAGATTACATGGCTGATAATTTCAGATTTATATGGAACAAGCTTCACTAGCAGTGAGTTTTTAATTTCCAAGTGTAAAACTCCCTCATGCATATTTAGAACGAGAAATGCTTACAGTAAAATTGAAATTCTTCCAGTTCTCTTTATTCATAGGTGCTTTGCAATTATCTCACAGAGAAGAAGATTAAAAAAAAATAACTCCATTGAGTGAGAAGTCTTTTTCCTCCTTGGATCAAGTTAGAACTCTTCAGTGCAGGGTGAACAAAGGATCACTGGTAGCTCAAGCCTATAGTCCTAGCTACTCAGGATGGTAATTTGAAGCCAGGCCAGGCCGGAAAGACTTTGAGACTCTTATCTCAAATGACCCAGCACTAGCCTTGAGCAAAATGAAGGTCAGGGACAGAGCCCAGGCCCTGAGCTTAAGCCCCAGCATACACACGTGTGACACATGTGCACCGGTGGTCTCTGGGTAGGGTCCCCTGGGAACATTCAGGTGAGCACCTAGGCAGGTCTAAGAGGGTCATCCTCCAGGGAGGGCGGGGGAAGCTCTGGGCAGAAGAGAAGCTGAACTTAAGCAATTGCAAGAGGGCTGTGGGCAAATCCTGCAGGGAGCCTGGACACGAGGAGAGGCCTGTGGAGGTGACCCAGGTGCTAGACCAGAAGGCTGGGTTCTGTCCTTGAGCTGGGACCTGGGCTGCCGGCACTGACACGCTGGGCCGCGGGGATGGAACGCCTTGGTCCCAAGTGGCCTCGAAGGGGCTTAGCAGGATCTGTCACCGCTGGCTTGAGTTGAGCCACAAAGGGCCCCTGGGGGCCCTTGTGCGTTCACGCAGGGAACAGCAACGAGATGTCTTGATCCGGGAAAGGCATGCAGCTGAAGCTGCTCTGCAGCCCTCACAGAGCCGGGGCCGCACCCCTCGCTGTCCAGACACGGTCCTGCCACTGGGTTGTCCAGGAAGTTGTCTTTCTCACCGTGTGTCTCCTTGCTCTGCTGTGGACTCTGAGTTCTGCTGGCTGATGGTGAATATCAGCCTTCCCTTGGGGCGTTCGAAGTCTGATCCTCCATCGTACAGCCTCCTCCCTTCTCACTGCAGCACAGCCCCGGCACCGCCCAGCAGTCACCGGCCTGGTGCTTCTCCCCCACACGCATCTCCATCTCAGCGCTGGCTGGAACTGTGTTTCGGAATGTAAGGGCATGGCCACTGCTACCTGGCCAGAGCTAGGTCTCGGGCCTCTAGAAATGAGGTTGCAGTAGACATAACTTTGAGGGACCCATTCTGGAAGAAGTTCGGATCAGACTCACAGGGGAACTGTAACCGTGGGGGTGCACTGAGGAGCTGATTCTGTCACACTTCGGTCAGCTGTGAAGCGGGACCTAAACTCTAAAGGCTGTCGCATTTTAAGGTGGCGCTACTTTGGAGCCCAAACTCCATTGCTTGTAAAGGAGCTGATGATAGGAGTGCACAGCAGTGCACTGAAGCTGGAGCCCCCAATGACTGCACCGGGACAAGAGCACGCGGCACACCACCCATCCCCATGTCCAGCCCCACGTCCAGCCTCCAACGCCTGGCTGCACGTCACTCTGCTTGATGTCTTACTTCTTGGGGGGTAGGAAGAAACAAATGCTGCTTCTGTTAAAATACACCCAAGATGTCGATGCTAGTGATACATGTCAATTTCGATATTTGGGGTGAATCAGGTGTGATTATTTTGACGTCTCAGTGGTTCCTCGGTTGGGTGAACATTCTGCCCTCACGCTACTCCTGAGGACAGACAACTGGGTGACTTAGTTGGAGGAATAAAAATTCAAAGCTATGTGAAGTATTTGAGTTGTTAGAAACACTCATCTCACTATATACTTATAAGTCATAGAAAAGAGAGCAAATAAATGTCAATCAACATAAAACAAAGTGACAATCTTGTAGCAGCTGGAACAGTTTTCTTAGGAAACAAGCAACTATAATCTCAATGGATT
Source organism: Dipodomys merriami (assembly GCF_024711535.1). Classification (NCBI taxonomy): domain Eukaryota; kingdom Metazoa; phylum Chordata; class Mammalia; order Rodentia; family Heteromyidae; genus Dipodomys; species Dipodomys merriami. The sequence goes on along the minus strand of NW_027202270.1, from coordinate 3,478,662 downwards.
TTAGATTATCCCACTGACTGAATGCCAATCAAAGAACAGCAGAAAGAAAAGATCAGATTTCTAAAATTCCATACAAATTCTTTACCTTAGCTTTTTCCTTTGTTGCTTTCTGTGCCTTCTCTTTTTTCTTTTCTTTCCTTTCCTTTCCCTGTGTCTGCTTTTTCTTCTTATTCTTTTCCTCCTCTTCTTGGCTCGCAATGATGTCATCAATAACCTGGAAAACCCAAAATAATAATATTGAGCCCTCTCAAGAGGATGCTGGTATTTCCATTATATACAGGTAACTCAAGAAATGAATCCCTCCCAAATCTAACAAGCCAGTCATTAAATGGGCAAGGGAGCTAAAGAGAGACTTCTCAGAAGAAGGGATAAAAATGGCAAAGAAACATGTGAGGAAATGTTCACCATCCCTGGCTGTAAGGGAAGTGCAAATAAAGACAACCCTGAGATACCACCTTACCCCAGTCAGAATGGCCCACATCCTAAAGTCTGCCAACGACAAATGCTGGAGGGGATGCGGAGAAAGAGAAATCCTGTTGCATTGCTGGTGGGAATGTACACTAATACAACCACTGTGGAAAGCAGCCTGGAGGGTCCTCAGAAAGCTAAATATAGACTTTCCATACGACCCAGCCATACCACTCCTAGGCATCTAACTTGAGCAACAGGAACCAGTATACAAGGACACATGCACCTCCATCTTTATTGCAGCACTGTTCATAATAGCCAAGATATGAAAACAACCCAGATGCCCCACTACAGATGAATGGATCCATAAATTGTGGTAGCTACATACAATGGAATAGTATGCAGCCATTAGAAAGGACAAAACAATTCACAGGGAAATGAATGGAACTAGAACAAATCATGTTGAGCTAAATAAGCCAAGATCAGAGAGACAAATGGCACATGGTCTCCCTGATATGTGGATGTTCAATTCAATAAGCAACAAGATATGACAAAGTAAACAGGAGTCAAGAAAGAAAAGATCTCTTCTTAATTTGTCATATTGTTTTTAGGTGACTCTATGTTCTTGACCCCACAGATGGTATATACATGTGCACATCTGAGGGAAGCTAGGAGGAGGGCACAGAATCGGAGGGAAACAGGTGAAGAAACAATAGCAGAGAGGCCCATCAGCTGCACTGGACACTGATGAAAATGAGCTAAGCAACTCAAGGGCAGCGATGGGAGGGAGGGAATGAGAGGGACCGAGGGAACAGCTGACACTAAGCAGAAGGAAAGAAATGTACTTATCACCCTATTTGGAAGAAAGCGTTGTTCATAAGCGTTATAGACCACAATAACGACAATTCACCTTATAAGGTTAAAATGTGTTTGTGACTTTAGCTAGTATCTCTATCCCATAATATTGAGAAGTTTATGTAATCAATCTCAGTAAAGAAATTAAAAAGAGAAATACACGAACATCTAAAAAAAGAAAAAAGAGAAATGCTACTGTTTTGGTATTTAGAATTTGTATCCTGTGATTTTACTGAATTTGTTGGTTTTGACAATCTTATGATACAATCTAGTTTCCTATATGTAAGATCCCATCATCAGTAGGGAGATTTCCCCCCTCTTTTCCCTTCCTATTTGGATGCCTTTTGTTTCCTTTTCTTGGTTAGCTGTTCTGGCTAGGACGTCCAGGCCTATGTTGGGGAGAAGTGACAGAACGGCCAGGTGTGCCAGTTCCTGATCTTAGCGGCAGGTCTCCCACCATGCTGTTATTGTGTATGCTTTTCTCATATGACCTTCATTGTATTGAGGTAAATTTTCTCCAATCCTATGTTCTCATGAAAGAATGCTAGCTTTTGTCAAATGCTTTTCTGCCTCTTAAGAAAATGATCTTTCTGTTAGTTCAATGTGGCGTACTGATCTTTGCATTCCTGGGATAGATTCTATTTGATTTTAGTATATGGTACTTTCTTTTTTATTGGTATGAAGACTGGTTTAGGACACTGTGCCAGCTTTTCTTGCTCTAAAGATGTGCTACCACTTGAGCCATGTCTCTAGACTACCTTTTTTCTGCCAGTCCTGGGGCTTAACTTAGGGCCAGGGCCCTGACTCTCCTTGAGTGATTTTGCTCAAGGCTAGCACTCTACTACTTGAGACACAGCTCCACTTCCGGCTTTTTAGTGGAGCTGAGTCTTTTGGACTTTCCTGTCCAGGCTGGCTTCCAACTGCAATCCTCAGATCTCCAAAGCAGTTGGGATTATAGGCGCGAGCCACTGGTGCTTGGCTATTCACTTTTTTTTGCTAGATATTTTGTAGATGGAGTTTTGCTGACTTTTCTTCCCAGGCTGGCTTTAGATTGCTATCCTCCAAATCTCAGTCTTCTGAGCAGGTAGGATTAAAGGTGTGAACCATACTGTCACTTTCTTCTTAACTTACGCATGTCAGTTCTTTTGATGGATGTCATAGATTCCAGAGATTTTTTTCATTTCTTTTCCAATTTTTGTTTTCTGACTAGATGATTGCAAGTGTTGTGTCAAGATTTTGATTGTTCTTTCTGAGTCTACTCCTAAAGCTCCTCATACATGAAAAATTATTGTTATTATAAAGGTGATGTACAGAAGGGTTACTGTTACAGAAGTCAGGTATTTCTTTGTCAACAGTCACCTCTTTCCTGGCTCTCCTCCATTGTATTTTTTAAACTCGTTACTATATCCTTTTCTCCCCAAATTTTGGTTGATTTTAATGTTTTTCATCTCATTTTGCTCTTGCAGTTTTTCTGATTTTATTTGTGTTTCTTATAATTTACTGAGCCTGCTTAGAACAATTATTTAGAGTTCTCCATCAGGCTGTGGGTCCCCGCTTCTTTGGCACCGGTACCTTGTGTTCCTCTGACGATTCTTTGGGATGCGTGCGGTCCTGCTGGGTTGCCTGTGCCTTTGAAGAAACTGTCATCTCTTCCACACTTTATGGACTGGCATGAGTAAGGGCGCACCTTCACATGAGGAGCACAGCTGAAGTGCTGTGGCACTCAGTCTACTGGTGCAGGTCAGTAAGTGTGGGGGAAGCCACCGGCAAGCATGGGGCATCGGAGGCCGGCTGCGGGCTTGAGCAGTGGCGGACTGTGGGAACACGTGTGGCACATGACTGCAGGGGCAGCATGTGACAGTGGCAGGGGTCAGGCCGTCCTGTGTGGGGACGTCTGGGGGCGGGGCTGGAGGTGTGCGTGTGCATGTGCTGCTGCAGAGCTAGCTCTGGGAGCGGGGGCTGTGGGGTGGGATCCGCTGCGTGTGCTCACTCAGCTGCAGGTGAGATGCTGGGTCAAGAGCGTGTGCATCTGAAGCCCTGTCCTGGGTGCGGCCCACCTCCAGTCCCCGCAGCCATGCGGGGGAGGGCCGCTTCTCCACCAGCCCTGCTGGCTGCCAGTGTGCTGCCTGTCAATCATGTGGCTGAAAGCTGACATTTTTTTGGAAGTCAGTGTTAACTTTGCTCATGCTCTTTAACTGTAGCAATGTTTTCCCAAATTAGATGTGCATGTCACTGCCGATTAGGTCAGCCATTGTTGTTTTTGGCTGGAAGCTAACTCTGGCCTGCTGCCTCCTTTATTAAATATAATGTTATTGGGGGATGTTTCCCACACTATGCGCTCACCATTCCAAGTGTAAAATTCAATAAATTTTTATTAATGGTATCAAGCTGTCCAGCCCATCGCCATAAATGAGTTTTAGAACATTTCTGTGACTCCAGTAAGGTCCCCTTGTGTCCACCGTTAGAGCCCTCCCCCCTTCCCCCCACCTCTCCACAGCAAGAGCTAGCCCTTTTCTGTCTCTCCAGTTTTTCTTTTCTGGCTATTACACACAAACGGAATCACACACTGCACAGTCTGCTTGTATCTGACCTCGCTTACTGGACTTAATGTTTTTAAGGTTCATCCACGTTGCCTGTACCAGCTGTTGGCTCCTTTTTACTATTAGGTGATAGTCCAGTGCATGGATATACCACAATTCTGCCTATCTGTTCTTTCAGTGATGGGTAAATTGTTTCAAAATTCTAGCTACATGTACAATACTACCATAAATACTGGTGCACTATATATATATATATATATATATATATATATATATATATATATATATATGTGTGTGTGTGTGTGTGTGTGTGTGTGTGTGTGTGTGTGCGTGTGTGTACACACACACACACACACACACACACACACACACACACACACACACACACAGAGTCACATAGTGCTGGTATGGAGGCTGTAATTCGGCCTAGGTGCTGTCCTTGAGCTTTTGTGCTAAAAAATAATGCTCTATCACATGAGCCACAGCTCCATTTTCGGATTTTTTCTTTTGTTAATTGGAGATGAGAGTCTTACAGACTTCCTGCTGGACTGGTTTTGAACCACTATTCTCAGATCTCAGCCTCTTGAGTGGCTAGGATTACAGGTGTGAGCAATCAGCACCTGGTATGGTACACAAGCTTTATGTGAACATGCATTCATTTTTAACTGTTCTCCAAGGTGGCAATACTATTTTACATTTTGCCCAGCAATGTCTGAGGGTCCTTTTGTTCTGATATTCAACATTTGGTATTCTTTAAAATCTTTTAATTAGAACTCCTAGTGAGTGTGAAATGGTATCACGTGGTTTTAGTTTTCATCCCACAGGTGACTGATAATGCTGAACGTCGTTCATATTCTTATTAGGCATTCATAGTCTTTCTTTAGCCCTTGCTTGTTCAAGGGTTTGCTCCTTCTTGATTGGGTCTGTCTTACTATGGAAGTGTTACTAGCACTTTGAATACAAATCCTCCTGCATGTATGATTTGCAGGTACCTTCTCTCAGTCTGTTGCTTGCACTTCTGTGTGTGTATGTGTGTATGCTGATACTGAGGTTTGAACTCAAGGCTTAGAGCCCTTGTTTGGCTTTTTGCTCAAGGCTGGTGCTCTACCATTAGGGCTACACCTCCACTCATGGACTCTTCTGAACTGGGATCCTCAGAGCTCATCCTCCTGAGGAGGAGGGATTTCAGGTAGGAGCCACCAGCGTCTGGTGGCTCCTTTTTGCATTCTTAATGGTGAGTTTTAAAGTGTAGATGACTTGAATTTTGATTATGCTTTACTTGCCAATTTTGTCTGTTCGTATGACTTTAGCATGTATATTATGTGATTGAGGCTAGTTTCAAATCCATTTGGATTTTCTTTTCTCTCAGTGATCTTTCCATAACCTTTGCTATTTTTTTTTCTCCGTCAGTCGTGGGGTCTGAACTCTGGGCCTGGGTGCTGTCCCTCAGCTCTTCAGCTCAAAGCTAGCACTCTACCACTTGAGCCACTTCTGGCATTTTCTGCTTATGTGGTACTCAGAAATCAAACCCAGGGCCTCGTGCATGGAAGGTAAGCACTCTACCACTGAGCCACCTTCCTAGCCCCTTTGCTAATTTTTTTAAATTGGGTTGTTGAGCTTTCTCTTGTAGAGATCTAGGTATCCTTTAAATATTAGAAAAATAATCCCTCATGTGTGACACTGCAATGAATTCTCCCAGTGAGTGGGCTGGAACTTAATTTCATTGTTTTCCATGCAGGTTTGAAAAATTATATAGTTCAATTTATCAAAAACTTTTCCTATGACTCCTGGAAGGTTCTATGACTCCTAGGAAGTTCTGTGACTCCTGCAAAGTTCTATGACTTCTGGAAAGGTCTATGATTCCTGGAAAGTTCTCCCCAACTCTGAGATCATGACGGATTCTTCTTGGCCTCTAGTCCTTTTGTGTTTTTGAGCTGTGTTATATATAAATCCTTGGTTTACTTGGAATCATTCTGGAGTCAAGAACAAAGTCATAGGCGTTTAATTTCCTTTTGTAGGTGACAACCTGGTATTCTAATCTGTTTACTTCCTTTTCTCATCCATTGGAGATTTCTGGTTTCCATGTATATTTGAGTATATGTTTTAGTTTCCTGATTTACATTTTTAGTCATCAGTCATTTTCCTGTTATCAACGGACTCTTAATAGCATTTTTTAAAATAGTTAATTAAGTAATTGCTTGTCTTGTGCTGGTACTGAGGCTTGAACTCAGGGCTTTGTGCTGTTTTGTTCAATCACAGTTGACACTCTACCACCTGAGCCACTCTCCAGCTCTATATACTATGTCTTAATACACGGTCAGTTCCTCCCACATCACACTGCCTTTTCAGAATTTTCCTGGTTATCCTTAATTATTTGCTTTGTGTCCCCCTCTCCTCTCCTCTAACAAGACATCATTGGTATTTTTATTTAGATCGTATTATGTTTTTGGATGACACTTGGGAGAGCTGTGGCATTTACAATGTTGAGTCTTCCTACCTAAGAACATATTTACACCTGTTTCCTTGTTTGTGGCCCATAGTGGTATTTCATGGACCACACATGCTATTGTTTAGTTTATTCCCAGGTGCTGCAATCTGTTGGTGGTGCTGTTGTTGTAAATGGATTTCTATTACATTTCCTATCTGTCTGATGTTTGCATGTATAAGCCCATTGCTTTCTGCAGGCTAATTTTGTAACTTACCAATCCTGCTTCTCACATTATTTCTTTATTCTTCAGTTTATTCTTTCTGCTTTTCTATGTGTGGAACACACCTGCAGTAAATGATCATTCCATTTTCTGCACTCTGCATTGTCTTTCTAGTTTAATAGTGCACAGTGGTTTGTGTAAGGCCATGTTTGATAATAACAGTGGTAATGACCATTTCTCTCCATTTTTCCTGCCATTAATGGAAGTGTTTCTGGTGAATTTAATTAAGCATGATATTGGGTTTTGAACTAAGAAATACTCTGTCATGTTGACGAAGTATCTGTACATTTCCATTTCTGTTGGGTTTTATTTTTGTAATATTGGGAATGGAGGTTGAATTTGTAGACACCCTAACTGCATCCACAATGCAGAGTGCGAGGTCTTCCTCTCTAGATTGTCTTCTCTGATGCAGTGCACTGATGCACAACCCAAACGCACACTGCTCTTGCCTTGTTTGTTTTCAGTGCCTATACTGGGGATTGACCTCAGGCTTTTGCTTAGCTTTTTAAAACAAGGATGGTGTTTTACCTCTTGAGCTCCACCTCTACTTCTGTCATTTTTGCTTGTTAATTGGAGATTAGAGTCTCTGAGATTTGTCTGCTCAGGTTGGCTTTGAAAACCATGATTCTCAGATCTCAGTCTCCTGAGTAGCTGCCAGTGTAAGCCATGGGCCCCCAGCTGTTCCGGCATTTGGAAATAATTGCCATTCATGGTGGTGTTTTATTAACTGTGTTGCTGGGTTGAGTGTACTGGATTTAGCTGAACTGTTTGCACTAATACTCATAAGGAGGACTGCTGTGGTATTACTTGTATGCGTATTTTGGGGGGAATCGGTATCAATGCTGTGCTCATTTTACGCCAGGTATTGGTGCCTTTGAAGCACAGGTTTAACTACTTTGGTGTACGCGTCAACACTATGATGCTTGATCATGTGATTGCAGGAGCCCACGCAGCTGAGCCCCACGGTGCTCCTGCGGAGCACCGAAGCAGCTGCGGAGGTGGAGGCAGGTATGATGCTGTGCTCTCAGTGCCTCAAATGTGAGGGATGCCCTCACTGATCTCAGCCTCGGTCCAGTAGGGAGGCCAGGCTGCCATCTTCATGAGGAGAGCAAACCTGGAGGCGGGGTGGGGGGGGGGCTGCGGGGGTTGCGGTAGGATGCGGGTCGCTGCCTTTTACTATCAAGTTGCTCAACTCTGTGTGTGTGTGTGTGTGTGTGTGTGTGTGTGTGTGTGTGTGTGTGTGTGTGTGTGTGTGTGTGTGTGTGTGTGTGTGTGTGTGTGTGTGTGTGTGTGTGTGTGTGTGTGTGTGTGTGTGATGCTCGTAGTCCCAGAACTGTGGGAAGTTAGATTAGGATGACTGCAGTTCCAGGGCAGTATAGGTATGCTTGTAAAGAAGCACCCCCCTCCTGTCCCAAGTTGTAACTGGAATATAGTGCTGTCCTGTCATTCCAGTTACACAGGAGAATAAGATTGGGGGGGGGTCTGAAATTCCAGCCAGCCCAGGCAGGAAAGTCCACAAGACTCTGTCTGAATGGAAGATCTGCATGTGGTGGTGCACTAGTGATCCCAGCTATCACGGAAAGAACCGGTGGATCATAATGTAGGCATGGCTCTTGGCAAAAAGTGAGACCCTGTCTCAAAATAACCAGTGTTAAGGAGTTAGAGGTGCGGCTCATCAGTGGAGAACCTGCCTGGCAAGCCTGAGGCCCAGAGTTTAATCCCCAATACTACCAAGTGGGGAAAAACAATTAAGCTGTTCTGTGGGCCCCTTTCTATCACAAGGCATTAAGCAAATAATCCTGGCTTTGTTTGTAGCTTGCTTGGAGTTAACTCCCCCTCTTAATGCTGCTTGTGGACAACTCAGACATTCCACCGACATTCTTAAGCCTATAATTGCTACCTTTCTAAACGATCACAAGGGAGTTTGGCTGCTTGCCCTGGTCTGACTTTCAAGACATAACTTGTGCCTAATAATCCAGTGATAGGACCAGGAAGATGACAGATCCTTGGGGCAAGGCTGGCTGAATGGACCGAACCACAGAGTTGACAGAGAGGCAGGGGGAAGGGTAGTGGGGTGAGGTGTGTGTGTGTGTGGGTGGGGGAGTGGGCGCTGATTCTGGCAGGGAAGGGGAGCAAGAGAACTTCTGGCTAAAAAGGAGCCCTGGGCCTGACCCCTGGACTCACACGGGTCACGGGATGTGGGACATGGTAGGTGGAGGGGTGGGGGAGGGAAGGGCGCCAGCCCCGACCTGCAGCCCGGGTTTTCCTGCTGCCCAGAGCTTCATGCATTTGGTTCCTTGTCTGAGAACTAGACGGGTCTTCTGGGTAGGGCTGTATGAAGGGCAGAGGCCGTGAGCTGCTTTGAAAATGTATGGCGGGGTGGGGGACGCAAGCTGCGTGCGTGGGACAAACTTGGCCCGCTGCCTGCTTTTGAAACCTATCTTGGCTGGAACCCAGGCCCGCCTGCCCACTTCTTCACTGTCTGTGGCCACACGCGGGTGGCATGGCAGAGCTGGGTAGATCTGGCACAGAAGGTGCACTCCACAGACTAAAATGCTGACTACTGACCTCTAGTCTGTGGCAATTTGTCTTATTACGTGCTTCAGTTTAAATTACTCAAATAGCATTCCTGAGTCAAAGGGAAGCCACATTAAAACATCGACTCTCTGTGTCCTATACAAAGTGTCCTTCTAATTTCGGCTAATTCTGCAGAAGGTAGGACAGTGACTTTTGCCATGTGATCATCAATTTGTCATTGAGCTGATTTAAAATTTGTACCAATTGCCTAGGTAAACAGGCACAGTAAAATTACTTTATGTTGAAATGACTTTGCTAGTAAACTTAACAATAATTTAAAATACACTATATGCGTGTATGGAAATGTCACAATAAAAAGCCTTTGTACAATTAACATATGCTAATTAAAGATGGCAAATTCTTTTCCTATTCTGATTCTTTTCTACAGAAATGTTAGTTCAGATTGTTTTGTTTTCTAAGACTGGGTTAAATATGAATGGCAATTTGTTCTCACATCTGATATGCCCAGTGATCTCCTGAATTTATCAAGTGAGTTTTACTTCACTTATTTATTTTTGTTATTTGGGTTTTATGTACTCAGACATACCAGTATCTTTTTTCAATGATTTCTGCCCCTGATGTCTGTCTCAAATGATTTTCTACCCTCTGATTCTTAAATATTCCAATAATTTATTCTGCCTTTTGGTCTAATATTTTTACATGTAAATATTTAGTGACTGAAAATGATTATTATTATTGTTATTTCTGTGCTGGTCCTGGAGTTTGAACTTAGGGTCTTGGTGCTATCCCTGAGCTTATAATTTATTTATGTTTTTATTTGAGGCTAGCACTCTACCACTTGTACCACAACTTCACTTCTGGCTCTTTTGTTTTGGTGGTTAATTGGAGATGAGTGTCATGGATTTTCTTGCCTGGGGTTGATTTTGAACTGTTATCCTCAGATGTCAGCCTCCTTAGTAGCTAAAGTTACAGGTGCAAACCACCAGCGATTGGCTCTGAATATTATTTTGTTGTTTGTTAAGAGAGTAAATAGATTTCCTTGATTTTGCCAAGGGTGAGCTGGTAAGCCTGATACTACTTATTGGTCCATTGTTTAATAGTCCATAATTCCCTCCATTTTTTGGAAGTTCTGGGGTTGAAGCTTGAACCTAGAGTTTCATTCTTTCTCGGGAGTACACTACCACTGAGACCATGCCCAGACCTTCTGTTTTAATTTCACTGTTGTGATAGGGTGTCGATAACTGCCTAGGCTGGCCTCCCTCTGCCTCCTCAGTAGCTGGGATTACAGACCTGTACAGCCATGCTCAGCTGAAGCCTTCTCTACTTCCACAAAATGACACTGTATTACTGAGCTCCAGTTTACATTAGAATCAGTTTCAGATGTAGTATTCTTTTTTTTTTTTTTTTTTTTGGGTCTGGTCGTGGGGCCTGAACTCTGGGCCTGGGCGCTGTCCCTCAACTCTTCAGCTCAAGGCTAGTGTTCTACCACTTGAGCCATAGCACCACTTCCGGCTTTTTTTCTTTTTGCTTATGTGGTGCTGAGGAATCAAACCCAGGGTCTCATGCATGCAAGGCAAGCGCTCTACCACTGAGCCACCTTCCCAGACCCTCAGATGCAATATTCTAAAGCCAGCCTATTTGGGTAGCTCACTAATTGTTCATTTGTCCAAATTGCTTGATCTTCATAAGTTAATTTGCATAAGGTGTTTTGCAGGTACTTGGCATGGAATATTTGCTCCATACATGTTACCTGTTATTTTTGTTGTTGCTATTCCAAAACTGTGGTGTTTAATTACTTTAAAAAATTAGATTTGTATCTATAACACAAATCCTCCATCATTATAGTTATTAAAGAGAGCGTTTTGGATATTTCAATAGATTTTTCCAGATAAGCTTGAAAATAAATTTGTTAATACAAAAATTACTTTGATTGTTATGATTTGATTATTATGACTACCATGATTAAATTATTTTGATTGAACTGCATTTACTTCAGGGAGTACTAGGAAGATAATATGTTTTTGTGCTTAATTGAGTCTTTCTATCCAGAAAAATGATCCATTATTCTATTTGACCCAATCTTTTTTTCCTTTTCTTCAGTAAAGTTTTGACAGCTACTTCTGTACAATCACTTAATTTGTCAATAAAATTTCTTGTTAAGTTTCCTAGGATGGAAACTCATATTTTGAAGTGATATAATTAACACTTCCACAATATAACTCCCTTCCTGGTTTTTATCTGATTGTAGCTTGCATTTTCAAGGAAACGTTAGCCACTAGTTCTGATAGAGACACCCTAGAGCAAGGGAAGAGTAGACCATGTACAAAGGTGCTGAAGGTGACAGAGGGACAGGTAAGTGGACGGCTGGGGTCACCCCGGTGCTGGGAGGGACAAGGAGAATGATGGAAAGATGGGCAGGAACTAGGACGTAGTGAGCTCCTGGAGGGCAGCTGCTTCGAATTTACCAAGGGAATGAGCTTCATAATCAGCGTATCCTTTTCAAAGCCTGGGCAGGAAGAAGGATACATTCATTTTCAAAGAAACTTGAAAGAATCATGTACTGAGATACGCCATAGAATGTGTCCATGTACATGATAGTAGAAAAATAACCAAGGCCTAAAAAACACCACAAGCCTGTTAGCGTTAGAGTCTAAAGAAATGTGATTATGAGACATTGACATTCTACTTCTCAGTCTCACTCGTACCTGTTCTGGGGTCTTGTCAGAAAAGATAATAGCTGAGCCTCCTTCTTCGGGTTCAGGGTAGTCAGGAAATGTGCCGGTCAAGTTCCTGTGGAGGGAAAGAAGACACATCAAGACAAGACGATGCAAGTTCTCTGCAGACCCCTCACAGAGGAGGTGGGTGCTGGGACGGGGCTCCCTGTGAGGGGGCTGGACGCCACGTCTCCAGGGGCAGGGTGGGGGGCATTCAGCAGCAGGTACCCTTCTTCCAGGACTGCTTAATTTGAGAAGAAACATCTCTGTTTAAGACAGACTGTCCTTTTCTTCCTCCTCTTCTCCTTTTATTTCATGTTGAGATGACCTTTGCTTTAGACAGAAGCACAAATGTAGTGCATTATATTTAGCAAGTACACAAGACTCTATTATGAAAATCACCTCTATCATCAACAACAATGAAACGGGTTTAGGGCTGATGGTGGACTCAGGTGGTATAGCACTGTTCTAGCAAGTATGAGGCCCGAATTCAAAACTCAGTACCACCCCCACACCTCAAAACACCCCCCAACCCCCAAAAAACCCTAAAGCTGAGCCTGGTAGATCAAATCTGTAATCCTACAGATTTGATCTGGGGACTGGAGATCTCATCTGAGAGACTTGTCGTAAGAGGGGGTATGGTGGTGAACACCTGTGACCCCAGAGACAGAGAAGACGTGGCTGGATGTAGTGGGGCATGCCTGCCCTCCATGACTCTGGAAAGTAGGAAGATAACCCATAAAATGAATGTTTCCTTGAAAATAACCAATGGAAAAAGAGCTGGAGGTATGGCTCAAGTGGTAAAGAACCTGCCGAGCAACTATAAGGCCCTAATTTCAACCCTAGAACTTCCAGAGAAACAAAAACCACCTGGAAAGTTACATATAATTTGAACGTATCAATTTTTCTACTGGTTTAATATTCTATTTTCATACTCCTATAAAATATTAAGTGCACTGCCTTTTCATAGGTAAATGAGCATATCTGCTTAATTGTTTTATTTTGTATAAGTTTATATAACTCATTTTACATAAGCTGAGATTGAATTCTTTTTTTTTTGAATCAGTTGTGGGGCTTGAACAGGGGCCCAGGTGTTGTCCCTGAGCACTTTTGCTCAAGGCTAGTGCTCTAACACTTTGAGCCACAGCACCACATCCAGTTTTTTGATAGTTAATTGGAGGTAAGAGTCTCATGGGCTTTCCTGCCTGGGCTGGCTTGGGATTCTTAGATCCCAGCCTCCTGGGTAGCCAAGATTATAGGTGTGAACTACGGACGCCTGACTGGATTACTCTTAAGAGTCTGAAAACTGGTGTTGGGTACTTAAACACATATTCAAAAAACTCCCCAAATACCAGTACAACAGTGGCACATTTAAAATGCCTTCTGTGTAAAAGATGATGGTGCATGCTCATAGACAGACAGACACATATACACACAGACTCCCACCGCCCCCTCTGCTCCCCGTCCTGCGTGGCTGGGGACCTCTGTGCCCACAGAGGATGGAGCTTCCCCTGCTCTCCTCCCGCAGACAGGGCTGGGGCCGCTCACTGTGCGGCTGGCAGAGGGCTGAGTGTCACGGCCTTGGCTCAGCTCCCTGTGGGAGGCGCCGGAGCTGCAGGGTGCAGATGTCTGATCATCAAGGTGTGGGGGGGAACACAAAATGTTATTTTGGCTCCTCAAGGATTTCCGGCATGAACAGCTGGGGTCTGACAACCCTGACTGCAGGAGACGCCCGCCTGGGGCTTCACAGGACCCCAAATGACACGGTGTCAGGAAGACGGTGCTTTTGAGGAAGGGTGGAGACCTAAGCACCTGCTTCCTGTGGAATCTGATCCCTGAGTCCCAGCTCCGTCCTGGGCAGGGGCCGCCCTTCCCCAGGGCATCACACCTGTGGCCACCACCCAAGGAGCCTGGGTCCCTCAGGCCGAGTGCATGCCGGGCCCTCCACCATGCTCAGGGCTGACTCGAAGCAGCAGTGTTATTCAAACAATGGGGACGGCCAAAAAAGCTGCATGTCAGCCCGAGGCCACCACAGCTGCAGTGTCTGAGGTCTCAGCCACCACGGCCTGGGAGCCGACAGGGCCCCACGACTGTCCAGTCTCTCCGCACTGACAAAGGGTCTGGTTTTGGGTCATTTTGGTCCATGTTTCCCCGAGTCTCACTCCCCTTCAGGCCTTTCCTCTTCCTGCCTGGCCTCCCCAGCTCCTTCCTCCGGCATCAGGATGCTGCGCTGCCTCCCTCCGCGCACATGCTCCCTCTCCCGCCCTTAGATCTCAGCCTGGCTCCCACGGCTCCCTCATCTCTGCTTCCCTGCGAGGTGAGGAGCAGCGCTCCACAAACAGCACCCCAGGGGGACAGGTCTCCCAGGAGCCGAGGGTTAAAAGACGCCCGTTACCCTTCCAATTCGTATCTTAAGTCGTGACCTTGGCAGCTCGGGTTCTGACCTTGCTTGGGGAGAGGGTCTTTACAGACCCTTATTTAAGATGCCGGTCACCATGGACAGGGCAGCCCTTGCCCACGCCACTGGAGGAGAAGTCTGGACACGGCCAGCCACAGAGGTGATGCCCAAGGAGAGGGGGCCTAGGGTTCCAACCACGGGAACTGAGAGGAGATTTCATTGCTGCAGCCCTGCCTAGGCTGAAGGACTCAGTTGTGGTGGACCCAGCACCCAGGTACAGAGTTCAGCATCAAGCTCGGGCTCTGCCTTTTGTGGGAGTCAGAGGTCTGTGACCCCTTCCCTGAAAGGCATGCTCTCTTGGCTTTCCACAGCCAGGCCCCTGGCAGCCCCCCGCTTCTTCCCGGCTCACCCTGGCTTCTCGGTGCTCTCCCTTGCCTTTTATGGTGCCCGCTCACGTAGGGGACCTACGGGCAGCTGATCAACGTCTGGTGGCAGGCTTGGCAGGCTGGCCTCCCTCCCCCACAGCCTTCTCTGTGGAGTGCCCTGGTGTGACACTAGGGGTTCAGAGCTGGGTCTTGGGGCTTTTCCTCACCACTATCCAGCTGCAGCCCCACTGCTGCCTGCCCGCACCAGGGGGCCCAGCACAAATGTCTCCGAGTTACACACGACCAGAGCTTGCAGCCTGCTTTGGTCCTCTCCTTGGGTACCCGTGTCAGTCTGTCTGCACACCCTATGGGATTCTGTCTTCCTACTCTGTTTCTGTGTGATTGCTCTGCACCTCTGCCCGGGCCCAGGACGTACAACTGCGCACTGCTGTTAGGCGATGAGCTAACTTTCCACGATGCTGCCTGAGACCCCTGGGGTGTCAGCCCGTGATGTCACCGTCTACACAGCCTAGGACCGGAGGCCCTGGGTTAACACCAATGTCCCCTTCACCCCGTAAATGATTCTGGTAGCATTCTGTCATTCGATTTCCCTGTTTTCTTCTCTAATTTATTTGTTTCCTGAACCTCAAAAGGTTGTACCAGGGGATTACAACTGAACGTGTCCACCTAAGAGATGAACGCTTCCTGACCAGACTCACCCCTTCGGTCATTCTCCCCTTCTAGATCATTCCTCCCTATGACTGATTTCCCATTTCCTACTTCCCTTATCACACTGTTCACTGAGTGTTCTGCTGGGTTTGTCCTGTTTTCGTCTTGGACATTAATGATGTAGTTCTTCGGCTTAACAGTACCCCTTCCAATGACAGTCCTGTCACACCCCCCCCCCCCCCCGCCCTGTCTGTCTTCACCACCTTCCCTTTGTGAGCTTAGATCCACCACGCTCACCCTGGGGAGCCCTTTCTATCTCCAGCCCCTCCTCCAAGGCTTCGCCCTGATTAGAGAAATTAAATATTTGAGCGGTCGAACGCACTTGCCTTCACGTATTACTTCAATGTCCAAGTGTCAGAGAGTCCTCCCCAACCACGCTGTATGAATTATTTTTTTTAACCAAATAGAGTAACTTCCCTCTTTATTTTATGTATTTGTTTTTGTTTGTGTGCTGGTGCCGGGGCTTGAACTCAGGGCCTGGGCATGGTCCCTGAGGCTTTTCACTCAAGGTTAGTATTCTACCACTTGAGTTCTGCTTTCAGTTTTTTGGTGGTTAGTGGGGGGTGAGAGTGTACGGACTTCCCTGCCAGAGCTGGCTTCCAACCAAGATCCTCAGATCTCAGCCTCCTGAGCAGAGTCTGGTTATAATTTCCCTCTTACCACACAACCAAAGCTCCTGCTGAGGTGGGGACCTCTGGGTGGGGATGAAGGGGGACCACGAGGTATTCTGTCGTGATAACTGCAGCTTCTCTTTGCAGCCTGCAGAGTGATTTAATCGATGCTCGGCTCTTTTCTATTTAAAGCACATTTCAATGCAAAATCCTCTGCACAATTACTACGTGTTAAACATGCTGCCTTTGTGCCTAATAATTATTCCAATTACAGCTTTCCCTCGATTATAATTCCACAGCCACCCAATTATCTCCAAACTTGCACCATTTTTCTGATTTAGTGTGTGCCAGAATGTCATTCCAGAATTCCCTCTCCCCGCCCCACTTCCCACCCAGTTCTCAAATTGCTGACCGAGGAGGAGTGGAGGCCCAGATGCAAGGGAGGCTGCGGGAAGCTGGGCCGGGGCCTGGAGACACCAGTCTGAGACGCGGACATGTTAGTGTGCCTCACGCGTGAGCGGCGAGCCGCGCACCGGCACATGCGGGCACGTCTCATGGGGTGACACTTCTTAGAGGAAACGCACAGCTGTTTGGAACAATATTAAATTTGTATGAAACCAACAGATAAGACTTCAAATGACTCTTTGACTCCCTAAAACCTACTGAGAAAAACTTGTGTTACCCAGTGCATTTTAGAGATTGATACTTAAAAACAACCACAAATGATACTTCCTTCAGTCCAGACTATCCCTAGAATATTATGTATGTGTGTGTGCACATGTGCATGCACGTGAGGGGGGGGGAGAGAGAGAGGAGGAAGGGGGCAGGGGGAAGAAAGACAAGAGAGAGGAGAAGAGGAAAGGAAGGAGGAAAATGGAGAGAAAAGGAGGGAGAGAAGGAGGGAAGAAAAGAGGGAGGAAGAAAGAAGGAAAAAGGAAAAACAGGAAGGAAGGAAGGAAGGAAGGAAGGAAGGAAGGAAGGAAGGGACAGAGGGAGCAAGGAAGGAAAGAAAAAAGGGAAAATGAGAGGGAAGGAAGGAAAAGGGAAGAAGAGACAGAGGGAGGAAGAAGGAAACAAAGGAAGGAAGGAAAGGAAAGGAGGAAGGTAGAGAGAGAGCAAGGAAGGAAGGAAAGAGAAAGAGAGAAAGAAAAGAAGGAAAGCTGGGAGGAGAGGAGGGGAGGGAGGGGAGGAGGACGGAGCAGGGCAGGAGCTGTCCCTGTTGGAGCCTCATTTCTGCCTCCCGCGTGACCAGGCCTCGCTGGGCCCCTCAGCTCCTCTAGCTCTGCACTCCCTTGGCCTCCTGGTTACCTCGTCTAGGGTCAGGGCCTCCAACACCCTGCCACTGGGCTGGCCCAGGCTCTTGTGCCCCACTTCCCTCTAATGGGCTTCCCCAGGGCTCGGCTGTGCCAAGCGACCCCATTGTTCCAGCTCTCATCTCCACCTGTTCTCACTTGGTCCCTGTCCATGTCTGCGGCCTCGGGACCCACCTTGCACTCTCCGGCCAACACGGTACAGATGCGGTGTCCGCCTTGCACCTGCTAGGCACCAGGAACCCAGGCCCACCCAGCGCCAGCCAGGGCAGCGGGCCTCTCAACCTCGTGCCCATGGAGGGGGGGTATTTCGTACAAGGAGGGCTTACCTGGCATCCACATGACCCCAGTAGGGCTTTTGCCAGTTCCTTTTGTGCCTGAGATTTCCAGCCCAGCTCTGTGGGGGCAGAGACAGGCATGGGGGACAGAGAGCCTCTGCCCTTCACAGGGGAAGGGGGGGTGGGCCTGGCCTGTCTAGACCTGCTCCCCACTGCCACTCAGTCTCATTCCAGACACTTCGTCCATACCTGCAAGCATTGCTGTTAACAGCGGCAGCTGTTCTTGACTACAGATACCCTGGGCAAGAGATACTGTCCAGGTGGATGTGCATTACATGTTACACACACCCTCCCCTCCAAACAGCTTCTCCGTGGGATGATGGCGATGGCTGGGCTCTGTCGCCCACTTTGACTGCCAGAAAAGAGGACACAACAGCATGTACTCATGCCTGGACATTCTCTTTTCAGGCAGGTGAGGAGCTCACCCGGGCCAGGCTGGCTGGCATGTGGGAGGAAGGAAGGCTGCATCACTTGCTGCCTCTGTTTGGTGGTGCTGGGACTCAAATGCAAGGCTCCCTTTCACTTGATGGTGTTCTACTACTCATACCATGTCTCCAGCCAAGCTTTTTGCTACTTAATTTTGAAGATGGAGGCTTGCAGATTTATCCTGCCTAGGGCTGGCCTTGAACCTCCATCCTTGGGAGCCCGACTTCCTGAGTGGCTAGGATTACAGGTATGAGCTACCAGTGCCCAGCCCTGCTCATCACCTTTTGTTCATTTCAGTATTGGCTTTCCAGCCAGGGCAAATGGGAATTACGTATCTAATTAAATAAACAAGAAAGTAAGCATTTATAGTAACCACAATTTCATATTTGCTTGTTTCTTCTTATATTTTAGAAGTTTTAGAGATTGATTATTAAATAGAACTTATCATTTTTTTCTGCAGCAGAGTTAGTCTAATTTTATTTTTAAATACTTTGGCTCCAATAGTTAAGAAATTTCTGGCTCCTATTCACTTCTCCATTCTGCTTTCTGCTACTTTTTGGCCTTGACAATTATACCAATTAGTTGGTACAATTGTACTTCTTTTTTTTTTTGAGATTATTACTTTTCTCTTCACTTCATTTATCACACAGCACTTAATTCTATTTTTGTCAGATCCTGGGTTATCTACTTTGTTTCATTGATCTACATTTGTGCTTTTACATTAATAAAAGCACTTACCTTATTTTTCTTTATAATATACTTAAAATACAATGTCATTTGTCCTTCCTATTGTTCTTATTTTCTTATTTTAATCCTAATGACTTTGATAATTATATTTTCAGGTTCAATAAATAATCCTGTTGGGATTTTAATTGAAATTGTGTTATCTCGATAAATCACTTAAAGCAGATCCGTCATCTTTCCATTTAACCAGAAGCAAGGCAAAGTCCCATTTATTGAAGCAGCTTTTGTTCACGGGCCTTTGACATCTTGACATTGCTCTGAGATTTCCCTTTCATGGTTAAACCACCATTGGTTTAAAAGACATATTCCTCTAGGTTCTTTAGAATATTAATTCCTGTTATTTCTCCTTTCATATAAACATTAACACCCATTCCTATTGGGGTTCAGGTTCAATTACTATCAAGGACAAAATCATTCCTGTTATTCTTCGAGACATGCTGCTCCATAAGGTGTAGCTTTCTTGTTAAAAGAAAGAATTCTTGATTTTCCATTCATTCACTGACCCATCTGAACCTGTTTACTCAGTATTAGGTACTCACAAGAATCTCACAAGAATCCATGAACTGAAGACATAAACAATCCTTCCCTGCTCAATTTATATTTTATTATGCCAAAATTACTTTTTTCTCTTCCTTCCTTCCTTCCTTCCTTCCTTCCTTCCTTCCTTCCTTCCTTCCTTCCTCCCTCCCTCCCTCCCTTCCTTCCTTCCTCCCTTCCTTCTTCCTGCCCTCTTTTCCTCCCTTTCTCCCTCCCCTACCTCTCTCATTAGTCCTGAGGCTTGAGCTCAGCCTTGTGTTCTTGCTTGGCTTTTTCCACTCAAGGCTGGGCAGATACTCTAGTATTTGAGCCACAGCTCCACTTCTGGACCTTTGCTGGCTATTTGGACATAGGAGTATCACAGATTTTTCTGCCTAGAATGGCTTTAAACTGTGATCCTGATTTTGGCTCCCTGAGGAGCAAGGATTATAGGCATGAGCCACTGCCTGGCTTGTTTATTAATTTTTTAAGTAAGGAAAGAGTGACATTCATCAAGACACATTGTATTCATCAACTGCTCTGTTGAATAGCAACTCCTTTGTACAACTACTCACAGATAACAAAATATATTAAAGAATGAAGAACGGATGCTTGATTTTCTGTATGAGCAGAAGTGATCAAAGTTCTTTGATGTATACAGCATTCATGTCCTGCCATTTAATGACCTAAGCACTTGAACCACTTGGAAATGTAAAAGAGCATTTTGAAATAACTGAATGAACCAGAGAAAATGACGGGAGCACAGACATATTGGAAATTGATCGAAACAAAAACTGATGACTATAATTTACACTTCAGCTTTTTGGAACTGGGGTTTAGACTTAGGGCCTCATGTTTGCTACTGCTATTTGAGCCGTGTCCCCTACCCTTTTTGCTTTTCGTTCGTTTTTCAGAGAAGGTCTTCCCTTCATAATGACATTCACCTACTAGCAAGAGCTTGGTAGCACTGTCTTATTGAATCCTTCCAGCTGCCATGTGGTCTGGGCATTATTATTGTTGCTGACAATTTGCAGATGAGGAAATGGATTAGCAGGCCTTTCCCAGGTAGGGCAGAGTGGGGCTAGGATCTGCCAGATTAGCCTCTACCACTGAGTCTCCATATGGCTCACAGCTCAGCTCAGCTGACCAGCCGAGGAAAGCATGCCCTCTGCGTAGGCTCTGATAAATAAGGCTAAACATATGCCTTCATGCGGGAGAAAGGAGCAGGTGGGAGACTAGATGTACAAGGAAAACAGGATTGGAAGGGGGATGAAGAAGCCCAGCATGGACCAACGCACCCCCAGGCTTACCCACTGGGTGCTGGGAGAAGCAGCGTGTGCCTGAGCTCTGAGCTCCCTCTGGGCTCTCGGATCTCTGCGGGCTTTGTGGGACGAATGCGTGGGGCGGGGTGGGAGAGACAGTGCTCATTTCTTACACAACTTCTGCAGTGACTAATGTTCCTTTCTTAATAAAATCTATCTGATATGGCAAACTGCTTTCTTTTTTGTTTGAGGACGGTTGGGAGGGAGAACGTGGTGCCTTAAATTTTTTGAAGAAATGGGAGATACAGGGCAGTTGGTAAAGTTAGGGCCTGGTAAGAATTTATGCATATTGTCAAAGATTCTTGCACAAATGTGAAAATGGCCAGCGCTGGAGTTGCAGTGATTTAGAAAGCAGAACTACTCCAATGATAAATTTCTCCCCAAGGTCTGACGCGGACCCTCTGTGGGCCTCACCACTTCAGACTCGCCGGGCAGAGATTTATCTGTGTTTCATCAAGTATGAAAAATATATGGATGGGGGGGGTTCCGGCCAGTCCCTCCCAGTCACCCAGACACCTCCATTAACGTCAGCGGGCCCATAAATTTACCCTGGATTCGTGAGCAAGCAGCTTATGCCACTGCACGGAAGCCTCTCAAGGTGTCGCTTGCTGCCTATAAATTCGCTGACACTCCATAAAGCCTATGGGCAGCACATGGACTTAATTACAAGGGTCTCCTTGGAAAAGCAGGGAGTGTACGTGTGTGTGTGTGTGTGTGTGTGTGTGTGTGTGTGTGTGTGTGTGTGTGTGTATGTGTGTGTGACACCCATTTTCACCCATTCTTAAAAGAGAAAAGGTGCCACGCGCACAGGCAAGTGATTTCTCAGTGGGTACCCTGCAGTCCAACTCACCTAGTGACGTTTGTACTTGTCCGCAGACATCGGCAGCTACAAAGCTTCCGATCTGGCCGGAAAGTGTTATGTGGAATTCTGTTTGTGACGGCATGGATAGGAACTGCTCCAGCCAGCCTAGCTTTCTCTTTAAAAATTCAATTAGTTCATGAATTTATTTCTTTTGGGCAGTCCTGGGGTTTGAACTGACTCATGGCTCACACTTGGTAGGTGAAGTGCTCTACCACTTGAGCCACACATGCCCCAGCCTTTAACATTTTATTAAATGAAACCTATTTTGATTACTCACCTGGTGAGAAAATGGTATATAGACTTTGTTTTCATATTCCTATCCCAAACATCTATTTGTGTAGAAAACGTAGTCCCTGGGCCAGAGCAAGGCCCCTTCGGAAAGGAGCAAAGGCCAGTTCAGAGACAGCATCACCTTCCCTGTCACACCCTTCCCAATCCCAGATCCAAGCAGCTCAGGAAAGCAGTCCAGGGAAGAGAAGAGCCAAGGGGCACGCTATGCAGTCATCTCTATTTTAAACTCACTTTGTGAGAGGTGCTTTTGAAAGCAGGGAATCTTTTCCTTTTAAACTTTAAAATTTATTTTTAAGTAGTTGTACAAAGGAGTTGCATTTCACAAAGCAGTTTAGGGACAGCATGTATCTTGACCCATGTTTTACAAGCATGAGCAAGGGTGCGTTAACAGGAAGCTCGGTCATGGAATGCCTGCCTAGCAAATGCAAGGCCCTGAGTTCAAACTCCAGTCCAAAAAGAGTTGCAGAGAAGAGCAACTTTAGGGCCTAAAGGCAAGCACTGAAGATCAGGATCCGGTGAACATTCCTATTTACAACCACGAATGCACAACACCTTTCTGTCCCAGGCAATGCCTACATTGTGGTGCAGCACAGACACCCAGACTCTGCGTATACAGACCCAGAGGCCTGTGTGCAAAACCCAGTTCCGCAAGCCAACTGCAGGCCACCATGCTGTGGGGCCTTCAAGGACATGGCCCTACCTCTGGCCACCCCATCTCCCATCACACCTGC
Source organism: Dipodomys merriami (assembly GCF_024711535.1). NCBI lineage: Eukaryota > Metazoa > Chordata > Mammalia > Rodentia > Heteromyidae > Dipodomys > Dipodomys merriami. Next base: position 3,456,256 of record NW_027202270.1, on the reverse strand, counting down.
AGCAGAGCTGCCTGGACCCGAGGCCCTCCACACCCCTGGTGTCCCAGTGAGGACCCGGAGTAGCTGGCATGCAGGGGGCGGGGGATACAGCCCCTGGCTGCTGAGACATCACAGTTCCAGCACTTCAGGGAAGCGGGCTTGATGCTCGCAAGTCTATGGCACAGAGAGACCCAACCAATGGACACTGGCTGGCCCCGGAGCCTCTGCGTCTTTCATCAAGACCTGGAGCCTGGATCCATGACCAGAGCCTTGAGCTGCTGGAGGATCTTCATTTGATTTACTGTGATGACTGACATCAACCATTGGCGGTCATGTAGGCTGCACACCTGTCCCTTAGCCCCAAGCGAGCGACGCTCCCACCTCGAGCTCTTGTCCCTGCTTTGATGTTCCTCGCTGTGACCTCATGTATGTCCCACTCGAGCAGGGCAGGCAGGGAAAGGCATGCTCCACCTTCCCACGTGAGTCACAGCACAAGTGTTCCCGGGTCCTCACTGACCGCAGCCGCTGTCTGGCAGTCACCAAGCGTGAATTACTGAGAACCTGACAAGTGCGAGCCCCTAACTCACCTCTCTGTGACTGACCATCCATCTTGCTGAGACTTTCTTCTCAGCCTGAAAGCAGTCTGGGCACCCTGCACAGCACTTGGAAGATAAAGGGAAAGAGTGCAGCCATGATCACCCCGCTCCGACAAGACGGATGGCGAGCCTCCTGGGGCTTCTCCTGGATGCCCCCGTGAGTCTGCAGGGAGAGCTGGCCTCTCCCTGGAGAACCGGCCCTGGCTCTGCACAGCTGGTGCTTCAGAAGGTCTGTCCTCCCCGGATGTCATGCCCACCCTGCCAGTCGTGTGCAGGGTGCTAGCCACGGTGCCTGATTTCTGAGAGTTGGGTGATGCCACGTAGAAAGTAACGGAGATGAGGCACAGCCATCTTCCTCGTGCTACCTCCTCCTTTCTTCCCTCTTTTTTCTTCCCTCACTTCTCATTCTTTCTGTGTCTCCCCTTTCCTTCACACTACACACAGCCATCACTATACTGTGCACAAAGATGCTAGGAAGTTGTGGGGAAGAGAAGGCCTCAGGAGTTTGGTGAGAGCTAGCTAAGACCACTGTCCTCTGATGCCGGAGGCCTCAGGACAAGACTCCTGCTGCTGGACCCGCGGAGAAAGATGCACGGTCAGGACCGGAGCAGGAATTCCTGCCCTGCCTCCTATGAGCCCGAGGAAGCCATGCAAAGCTTCCCAGGCTCAAAGGCCTGAGCGAGGCCCTGCCACAGACCCATCCCGGGCACAAGGAGACCTACAGGTTCACATGAGGAACAGGGCGGCTGGCAAGGGCTGCCTGGTGGCAGGGTGGGGGCCACTGTGAGCTGGGGTCCCAGAGTGTGGGTGGGGAGCACATAGTGCTCCATGGGGAGCAGAAATAGACATGGGAAGGGCACCCTTCCAGGCCGACGGACGCTCTGAAGGCCCCTTCCCGCCAGGGACACTGGGACTCTTAGCAAATTTCTGCAATTTCTTAGCAAATTTCTCCACCCACTGGGCAGAAGCATGGGTCTGACCCATGGCCTAGACTAAACTCAAACTTGGGGAGACTTGTCCTTCACTGTGGAGGGAAAGGGGGACAGAGAGCCTCTCACGGGACTGTGGGGGTTGTGGAAAGCTGAATGATGGTCCCCAAGGATTCAGAATCCTCATCCCTGGAGCAGGAGAAGGGTCTTTGCAGATGGGAGTAAAGTGAGAGTCAGGAGATGATCCTGGATGATCTCGGTGTACCCTAAATACTGTCCCCAAGAATCCTTCCTGTAAGACAGAGGCCAAGGGGTCTGGGCCCCCACAGAGGAGGACAGAGGCCAGAAGCGGCGAGGAATGGCTTCTCTTCAAGCTTCCAGAGGTGTCCAGCATGCCAGCACCTTGACCAGACCTCTCACTTCCAGACCAAGGCAAAAACACATTTCTATCGCTCTGAGCCACCAAGTACACGGCGATGTGCTACAGCGGTGAAGTTAACGCACGCAAGCCATTGCGGAAAGCATTCAGCTCCTCCTGCGGAGTCCCGGGGGTAGGAAGCAGGACCAGGTGAGTTTGATGATGTTTGACCAGGTTTGCTTGATGAACACTAGACACATCCACCAATTGAACTTATGTTTCTAAAGCTGTAGTTTTGGATAAAAATTGCTGCTTTAAATAGTTCATACTCTATGAAGGATACGGCCACAGGGCACCTTCTCAAGGACAGTCCCTACTCCTGGGTGTTGGGAAAACAGGAAGAGACAGCAGACAGAGGTGGAGAAGGTGCTTGCAGAGGGTCGGTGCATTCCTTGTCCCCACTGGGCAGGGCCAGATGCCCGGGAAAGTCCCAGATGCCACTGGGAAACCACAGGGTGAGCTGGAGAACAGATTACAGAGTGTACAGCTAATTACACAAATTACAGAGTGTACAACTAAGATACATGAGAACACAATATTTGCAGAAAACATCATTCAAAATAGAAAAAAAAATCTGTGTACGGCAGGTGTAATCCCAGCACTCTGGAGGCTGAGATGGAAGGATTGTGAATTCAAGCACAACTTGGGCTACACAGTGAGACTTTGTCTCAAAAGCAAAACAAAGCAAAACAAAACCCAGAAAAAATACACGGAAAATTCATATAATCTCAACAGGAAACTTGTCGGGTCCAAATATAATACCTTCTTTACTCTCCACAACCACCGTGGATGACAGGTGTATGCCAGCCTCCTCCAGATGGCAGGCTGAAACTGGACCAGGGTGCTGTGACTCACAACCAGCAAGGGCACCGCTGGGCAGACACTGGGCAACCAGCCCCAAGACTGGATTGCTTCCCTCCCTCCCTCCCTCCCTCCCTTTCTTCCTTCCTTCCCTTCTCACTTCCTTCTTCTTTCTAGCTTTATGTAGGCCAGTTATAATAAATAAAAGACAAATGACAACCTGGGAGGTCATTACTGCACCAATCTGTCAGAAACCTTTGGGATCTGTAATTGTGTAAGGAAGAACAGCAGCACGAAGGGACATGGGTGCACAACAGCCAGTTCACAGCCCAGGAAACGTGGCTGACTAGACTCAGATGCCTCCCCACCTCACACTAGCACAGAGGGCACAAACAAAGGGATTACCAAAACAGGAACCACTTCTGGAAAATGTTACAGAAACCACCATCAATCCTTTAACTCATGGGTCTATGTGACTGAACACTAAGCAATGGCTAAAAACATGTGTGAGAACATTTTAAGGACATGGGAGGAGCCAATGTTTAAGTTTTAGAATTTAAAGAAAGAATCCATAAAGGTACAAACATAAAAGTGAGAGAAAAGACTTGGATAAAATTTCCTAAAAATTCATAATATCTATGTCTATATGCATTGTAAGGGATTTAAGTTATCTCCTCTAAACTCATCTGACAGATTTCTTCAAATACGCATACATTATTTTTAACTTAGGGGAAAACATTTCATTTTGAATAGCTTAAAATTTGACTTCACAAATAACTCCCTTTGGTAGCTGTATGTACTGATAGAATGAGCTGAGACTAGGTATTCTGGATGTGGGAGTATTTATTGCTTGTGACTTCTCCTAATTTATTGAGTTATCCTTGAGTGTCTGCCTGGAATTTATCCTGAGGACTGATCACGAGTCACGTTTCAAAAGACAATATTTTCTTTTCATTTGCCTTTGATTTGAAAAAGCAAGAAGGGTTTTGATCAAAGTCAATCAGATAAATGTAATCCAATTACAAAAATAAATTCACCCTTGACCTGATATTATTTTTTTAAAGGAATTTTTATGGCTTTGAGAATTCCTCACGGTGCACCCGGGAGGCCGCCTCTGACTGGTCTCCAGACCCAAGGTCAGCAATAGGAGGGCGAAGCGAAGCGTCCTCCAGGGACGGCTGCATTTTCAGAGGCGCCCAGGCGCCCGCTACAGGTAGGTGCCCCAGGAAGACACTGGGAAGGCTCCCAGTTCCCATGATCCCCGGGACCTCAGGTGAGGGCAGAAACTCGCACACACCACCGCCTTCCTGCCTGCCCACGGCTGTATGGAAGGACGATGTCCAACAATGTTTTGAAGGTGTTACATTCACTGATACCTCGAAAAGCAGGGAGACAATGTTTTAAAGATCAGTCCAAATTGTGTTTCTTCCCTCCCTCCTCCTCTATTTTTCTAAAATAACACCCATTGAAACAAAAGGCTCCTGGCAATGCTGAAGGGTATGAAGCGAAGCGTGACCATGCACCCCGCCGCCCCCGCCCCAGGGCCGTCAGACTCACGAATCTCTGGCAGACCCTTCCAGAATGTTTCCATGCATGTGCCAGCACATATTTAAGAGTGTGTTGTGAAAACAGTAGTCCACAGCTTCTCTTTCTGTGGTTTTGGTTTCAGTGACTTGCTGTCAACTATGGTCTGAAAATATTAAGTGCAAAATTCCAGAAATAAACAGTTGCTGTGTTTTCAGCCGTGTGCCATTCAGAGTAGCATGAAGACATCTCGTGCTATGCAAGCCCTGCAAGGACCTGCCCATAGGGACGTGGACCGTCCCTCCGTTCAGTGTATCCACGCTGTATACACTGCCTGCCTGTTAGTTCCTTAGCAGCCAGCTTGGTTATGAGACCAACTACTGCAGTACCACGGTGCTTGTGCTTAATTCTTACTTAAGAACTAATAAGGGCCTCACACACAAGCATAATGATACATGGGTATGCTCGTTCTGTCTTATTAGTTACTGCTATTTATCTTTTTCTGTGCCTAATGTGTATACTCAGCTTTGTTCCACAGATATGCAAGTATAGGAAAGCCACATTGTATGTATCCGGATCTGCACGATCTGACAGGGGTTCTGGAACAGAAAGACTACTGCATGAATATATGCAAATATATGCAAATGAACATGTACATTTTAGCTTATCTGGGTTATAATTGTACATAGTGCTTTCAACCTAGTTTTGCCACTTAACAATGTGCTGCATTTTAAAATGTCTATATAAAAACAAACAATCATTTCATTTATAGACAACATATTTTTGCAAAGCTATTCCTGACACACAAAGAAGGGAAGTTCTGGATGATGGAAATTTGTGAATTCAGGGCATATAATAACCATTAATCATGACAATGAAGGTTTTCAATTAAATCAAAGCAATTTAGTCAGAAGACTTGGTTCTCCAGGAAAACTGCCTTTCTAACTAAATTTCTGTGATTGCAGTTGGACAAAATCATCTCAAGCATATTTTCTCCAGATACCATTATGTAGTTGGTTAAGAATGGAAGACTAGTTGGGTCCCAGTGGCTTATGTCTGTTATCCTAGCTACTCAGGAGGCTGAGACCTGAGAACTGTGGTTCAAAGTTAGCTGGGCAGAAAAGTCCCTGAGTTTCTTATCTCCAACTAATCAGTAAAAAGCTGGAAGTGGAGGAATGGCTCAAGTGGAAGAGTGACAATCTTAAGCCAAGGAGACAAACAATGATAGCACAAGACCCTGATCTCAAGCCCCAGGATTTGTTCAAAGAGAAAAAAAATAAACGAACAGAAGATCCTAGCACCGCTAGCTGCCCCATTCACTGCTCCTAGTAGAGGCCCGTTGCTACTGGAAGAAGGCAGAGTGGGCAGAGGGATGAATGGCTGACTCACAGACCCAAGCAAGCACTCTGGGATTGTGCCATGGGCCCCAGATGACAGAACTGACCCACAGGGAAGTGAGGTCTGAGCCCAGAGTTGCACAGACATCTCGTGGGAAGTAAGGACTCCGGCTTGCTAATTTTTCTTCATCATTATGCAAAACCTCAGAGCTCAGGGAGAAGACAGGGAGGAAGTGGGGAGGAATTGGGGAGGGAGCTGCTGGGGAGGGTCTGAGAGCCACTCTCCACATGAAGAACAAGGCAGTGAGCAAAGTGGAGAGAAGGAAGGAGGAAGGTGAGTGGGTGAGGACACCGCTAAGGGTCTCGGTCAGAGGGGAGTGCATGCACAGACACCAGCAGAAAACTCAGGGCCGGGGTAAGGAGATTCCTAAACACCGGAGACCCCTGGGCAGTGCTCAGGAGAACCATGAACACGTGGCTGCGAATGAGGAGGGCCATGAATACCTGGGTTGTGTTAAGAAAACTCCACAGAAGACAGGGAGGTCCCGAGAGAATCAGTACCCAGGCAGGACAGGCTATGGGCCAGAGGCTGGAACTGGGGTGACTGGATGCATATGCCAGAAACCATGGGCTGCCCCCAAAGATCAGGCAGGCCGGAAACCCAGCTCCTGGCCTTCACGACCTTCTGGGGCATGGTAACCAGCACAGGCATTGACTTTTGGCGGATTCTGCTGGCACTGTCCAGCGATGTCGTGGCTAGGGTAATGGGTTGGGTGGTGCTGCAGTACACGCAGCACCACGCAGCTGCCAGCCGCACATGGCTAGTACAGCCATGCAACCTCAGACGGGACATAGCCCTATACAGTTTACCAGTGTGCTTACTTCAATCAATACGCTGCGTCACTCCGCTGGAGCTCACTGCGTGTTCTCTTGAGCTCCACTTAATCTCACCTTGCATTGTTCAGCATGGTCCCGGGAACAACAAGCTATAGTGTGTGTATGTGCATGTGCGTGTATATGTGTGTTTGTGTGCACAAAGACATTATGCAGTCAATGTGTGTAAAGATTACACCATCTGATAGGCTGCTGTAGGTTCCTCTGGGACATATGCACAACCACGAATTCACCTAACACTCAGCACGTGTTGGTTGTGAAGTGACACACATTTGCATGTGCTGGGCTGCTGTCCCTCTGTGGGGGAGCGCCCCTCCCTCCATGTGAGGGTGTGAGAACAGCCCCTCCCCCCCCCCCACCAACAATGCCGTAGGAGAAGGAAAACAGGGCAAGGTTCTCAAGAGGGAGGTGTTTGGATGGCCTCTAAATCCACTCAGAAGAGATGGCTGACCCGAACAGACAACTTTGAAGTGAGAGGGACAGCCGGTTATAGCTGGCGAATGTCAGTTTTTTATGCTGTGAGCAAGACCGGGATGGACAGCTGGGCTGACAAGAGGAAGCCCAGCATCTGAAAAGCAAGCATTTTATGAGCTGAGTCCTGGCATTTTGCTGATATCTATCATTACTGTGGCACATTTCTAACAGCTTGACTGGAGCATTATTGATATGCAATCAACGGCTCATATTTCACGGGTACAATTTGGTACGCTTTGACAAATGTGTACATTCACGGAGACCATCACCCAAGGAGAGGACAGGAGGGGGTGGAGGGGGCCAGTGGGAGGGGCCCTGTGCTGCGTGTGCTGGAACCTTCCTGTCCCCGATAACTGTGGTTGGAAGGGATTCACACCAGGGCTTCCTCACTCACACATCCCTCACTGATCACACTTGCTGTAGGCCCTGAAGAAGGCAGAAGGGAGGTCACTCATCCCAGATGAACTTGAGAAATAGCATTCAATATTTCAAGTATTTTCCTGCGGGAAAGGGCAGAGCGCCTTCATCGAACACACATAACTGTCCTATCAAACATCCATGAAGAAACTGTTACAGTTTAACTTGTTCAGTTTAGCTTTGCTAAATGTGGGCTATTCCTGAGGACCTATGAGTGCTAGAGTCCCAGGGAAGGGACTCTGAGCCGGCGGCAGATCCCTGCGCGTGCGGGGCGAGGGCTGCGGCCTGCGTCTCCTCACGCTCAAGTTGGAATTTCAGTGTCACGGGGCTTGTGAGGAGAGGCAGGAGCTTCCAGTTGTGGGGCCAGGGGGCTCCTGCTCTCATGACGGATGAATGCCATCACCAGCAGAGCAGGGCCCTGTTTAGAGAGCGGGTTAGGTGCTGTGGGGTGAGTCTGTTCTAGAGAGGAGGAGCTGGTGCTCCGGAAGCCTCCTGTGTTGCCACCTGGCGCTGCGGTGTTGTGCGAAGGCTCGCACCAGCCAGGGTCTCTCTACCTTGCACTTCTTCGGCTCTAGATTATCAACTGAATAAACCATTATTGGTTATAAATAAGCCCACCTCTGGCATTCTGTGTGGGTGTGGACCGAATTCGCCCTCCGACTGCTGGGAGGAGACCCCCATTCTCCTGCCCCTCGTGTTCTGGGAGCCCCCTCGGATCCTTGCCCTGAGGGCCTCTGCACCAGGCACTGACAGTGCGGGCGCCGGCGTCCCCAAGCCAGCGGAGGCAAGGGACACAGACGGAGACCAGCCAGCGCGTCTGCCGTATTGTTTTCTTTAGAACTGAGTTGTCAGGCTTGAACTGTGCCAAAGGGATGATCTCTGAAGGCCAGCTGGGACTGCAGCCTGCCTGCCACAGACATGAAATGACAGAAAATATTTAATACTGTTTATGAGGGAAAGTGTGATTTTGTCTTCTGTCGTCAACAGGGCCCTCCCAGTGAGTGGGGTGGGCTAAGCTGCCCAGCACCGGCGTCTGAGCCTCTGGGGAGCAGTGCAACAGGATGCAGCACCCGCGTGCGGGAGGATAGCTACGCCAGCCTTTCCTAGCCCCATCAGCCACCAGGGCGCTTGGCCCTCTGCTCTGCCTTTAGCAACGAAAATAAACTTGAAACCGTCAACACAGTTACCTACAAAGTGTTTGTCCTACCGTGTGAAACTAAGAAAACCCTTTAAAACCCGAGTCCTGCAACCAAATCCATGATTATTTAGCATTGTATTTAACAGCCACGAGAGGACTGTTATCAGTTGAGAGGCCAGGGGTCTTGTCCCCAGACCTCCTACTGCCCCCTCTTTTCAGGGAGCCCTAGATCAGGTTGCGGTCCCGAGGCTGGCAGCCACAGCGTGGCAGACAGTTCTAGGACGGAGAACCAACCCGGAGCCTCTCACAAGTAGGTAGACTGCCAGGAGGGCCAGAGGGGAGGGCAGGTTTCTGATGGTTGCTGGAACCTTAGGTTTGGGGACAGACCTGGCTATGAAATTCTACTTGAAGCAGCTTATTATTATTATTTTTTTTTAAAAAACAGGGCATGAAGAAATGTCAATTATACAAAAGAACTCATGTCTGAATTCTTAGCCTGGGAACCTCACTTTTCAAAGGTGAAGCTCAGAGACTGTGTGCTTCTATACCCACAGGCTTCTGGGCTTAAGAACCTAGCACTTGCTGGATGCCTGTGGCTCACGCCTGTAACCCTAGCTACTCAGGAGGCTGAAATCTGAGGATCGTGGTTCAAAGCTAGTCTGGGCAGGAAAATCCACAAGACTCTTACCTCCAATAAACCACTAGAAAACTGGAAGTGGCTCTGTGGCTCAAGTGGTAGAGCACTCGCTTTGAGCTGAAGAGCTGAGGGATAGTGCCCAGATAGTGCCCAGAGTTCAGGGCCCATGACTGACCAGAAAAGAAAAGAAAAGAAAAGAACCTGACACCAGCAGCCCGACACCACAGACCCGAGCAGGAGCCTGGCGGGACTCACCGCGCCCAGGCCACACGTACCACACCCACGGCGCACACATCACCTGCACTCGATGAACCACTGGCGGATCTGGTCCTTGAGGCTCTCCTTGAAGTCCTGGCCCTCGATCAGCTTCAGGTCCTCCTTGATGGTGATCATGGCTTCCTGGTAGTTCTCCTCGTGCTCCATCTGCACGTTGCTCCGCAGACAGTTCACCTTCTCCGCTTGCTTGATGGTGGCGCTGACTTCGTTAAAGAGCGGGGGTGGGTTCTGAAAGTGGAGGACGAGAAGTTGGGGAGGGTGGAAAGTTCCAGAGCTGGTGGAAATGAAGAGAAAAAGAATCTAGCCGGTCAGTAGTTTCTGTGGCGTCCGGCACATAGGGACTACAGGAGGGAATGAGGTTAGCTCTGGCAGGAGGAAGCCCACAGCTGGTTCACCAACAAGGGAAGGGACCCAGGCTTCCCCCATCCCCACCTCCCCCGCCCCCTGCTCAGCAGACATGCCGGTACCCAGAACCACAGTTCCCATGCTGAATGCTCTTCCAAGTCCCATGAGTAAAGGCGTGGTCCCCTGGGTGGAGCCACTGGGAGGGGTGGGAGCTCAAGGAGGCGAGGGCTAGTGGAAAGGACTAGAGGTCACTGGGCGGCCCTTTGAGAAGGTGTTTGTCCTCTGCCACACACTACCACCAGAATGCACTACCGTGCCACACCCCCGAAGCAATCTGACCAGCTGATCATGGACTGCTGATCCAAAAATCTCAGCCTGAACAAACCTTTTATCTTTTGAAGTGGGTTGTCTCCCGTATTTTGTCATGGTGACAGAGAGCTGACTAACACATTCAAGAAGCCTTAAAAATATCTTTTCCCATACAGAAAGTGAAAGCTTTGCCAAATCTTCCTGGCCAGTACACAGAAGAAATAAGGATCTGAAGCCAGAACTGCGAAAAGAATTGAGGTGCTCTGACTTTGAACAAAAACTACACCAAAAATGAACTTTGAAAGCATCAGGTGCATTGCTACAGACCTCCAAGGAAGGAAAACCTAGAGCTGGGTCCAGACATCCACTCCGACGCTGTGCCTTGCTAACAGAATGCTCTCCCTCAGAACCCGCAGTCGGCAGCTGGCCAGCTGCAGCTCCCAAGCGAGAGCAACCACCGGCGTCTGGAGTGCATGCGGGGGAGAAAACACACATCACCTTAAGACAAAACTCCCGTTTCTAAAAGGACTGCCGAAGAAATGAAATTGGTAGGGCAAGATGCTCATACGCTGTGACACGTGCCAGTCAGAGACTGCATGTGCGGGCTTAGCTGAGGAGAGGTGCAGGACTGGGAAGGGGAGACTCAGCCAGGCTATCCTATGTACCAACAGGTGAGAAATTTGCTGGTGTACGGCAGCAGCCTATAACGGCTTCTGAGATTCATCTGACAAGTTTTCAGGAAATGTGCAAGCTATTCATTAAATATATCCATGTTTAGATCAGAAATTATATAAATTTGCTGACATACACAAAATCAGAAACAGAAGATATTGATATTCAAAACTCATCATTTTTTAATTATTTTCCTGGTGTGTCTGCCCTTGCTGTTATTTATGTGTGCTATATCTCTATGATGCTATAATGCCAAGCTCCTGTAACTTCCCAAGTATATTTGGGTTAGTAACTTGCAAGTGGCTACAGTGGGAAAGTTTACACCACGGAAATTGGCCAGTGCTGCCAATAAGAGCTGGTTTTATCGTTTTATTTAATTTTACGGACTCAGAGTGTGACAGAAGGAATGTAAACGATGCACACAAGCACGCTGCACACTCGTTATCTGCAGGCTTGAACAAAACATCACAAAACTTCTTTGAGGATCAAGTCCTCAAAGAAGACACAAAAACCATCATGAAGAAGTCACGATCCGATCTAGCAAAGAAGTCACTCAGTTTGAGAACATGAATGGGTCACATTCTGACATTTTAACTCATCTTACTCAAACCCAAGTGCAAATATCAACAACATTCAAAGTGGAACTGTATTTGCAGACCACAATTCCAGGCTGACAGCAGCAGATACACAAAGTGTAGTTAAAATCAAGACAAGTGTTCTGTGAGAATCAATGGCTACACAGAAGTTACTGCAGAGAAGTGACAGGTTTTATTGTCAATTATATTTATGACACATTTATGTCCACATTATAGCAAAGTTCCAGTTGAAATTTTGTGCGTCTGAGAGCCACGTTTAAACATCCTGGTCCAAGACCAGGCCCAGTCGTGGTGGAAGTTCCTTCCCGTCACCCTCTGAGCATCCATCCCCAGCCAAAGGTCAGAATCCTCACAGTCCAGGGCAAAGACAACCATGGGAGCCACACAGCCAAGGCCTAACCTGAGAGGCAGAAAGTGAGTTTGGTTCGTGGTGAGGAGAGCTGCTCAAGTGTTCTATCTCTACTTCTGGCTTTTTTGGTGCTAATAGGTGAGACTCATGGACTTCCCTGCCAAGTCTAGCTTTGAACTGCAACCCTCAGATCTCAGCTTCTGGAGTAGTTGGGATCACAGGCGTGAGCCACTGGTGCCTGGCTTTCAGGTTCTTTCCCACAGATAGTGTTGACTATCTTTTGAAGTCTGTGGACCATTTTGTAGAATAATGCTCTTAAGCTGACAAATATCAGACATGTCTGTCTGTGATGGAAACCAGCTCTATAAGGACACACACCCACCTTGGGGTAATTAGGCTGTGGCTGGTCAGGGAACAAGAGCTGCCCTGTTCCTTCACCGAGGGCCACACTGCCACCATGGTGAACTGATACTGTTGGAGGTGAGCCCTGATCATCAGGCTGACATGGGGCTTCTGGTCTGCTCCCAAGGGTGGATTCTCCTACATATCAGATGTACCCCTTTCCTCTAGTCATTAATTTATACCATCAGTAATACACGTAATATATATGTATAAGTTACATATACAGAAATACTCACATATATATGTGAGTATGGCCTTAGGGACCTTTACTCTGTACCTGGGCTTTATTTTTTGCTCAACTTGTCACTGCCGTGGCTCAGCTGCAGCTGGTCCCCGTGTCTCTTTGACCGACCTCCTCCGTTGTGTGTGCTTTTGGTTTCACACAGTCTTAATTGTTATCTCTACAATTCTCTCCACACCCACCCTTTCCAGCCACGCTGCCACTAGGTTGTAAGGCCCAGATAGACCTCGAGAAGCCGTGCCACAGCGCGTGAGTGGAGGGCGGGAGTGAGGGTGCAGCCGCGCAGCGGTGTTCCCACCGCGGTCAGGAACGCTGCACAGAAGGGCACTTACAGGGTGAAGAAACATCCGGGCTGGCAGAACAGAGCCAAAGCCCCTTAACATCAGAACTGGACAACACGTAAGATCTTTTCTACAAAGGACATTAGCAAAAGTACCTATTTAAATCAATTGAATTTATATCACATACTAAAATAAATTCCAGAAATTAACTATTAACTGTAATACACATCCATGTGTAAACACACATTCTCTCTCTCTCTCTCTCTCTCTCTCTCTCTCTCTCTCTCTCTCTCTGAAGACACTCTGAGCCTCAGGGGACAGCGTTGTCACTGTAGACACTGGTGAATACAGCCCACTTTACACCAAAAAGTTATGTGAAGAAAAGAAATCACATATTTAATATGTCATCAATATATACATCAGAAAACTTAAGAAAATAACCCTATTTTCTAAGGTTAGTATAATGAGAACATACAGCTGTTATGCAAAGGGGAAAAATCCTAAAATATGTAAAAAGTGAGTACAGAGTGAGAATTATAAAATCACTGTAAAGAACCACGATAACATCAAATGATCTAGCTAGGCACTGGTGGCCCATGCCTGTCATCCTAGCTACTCAGGAGGCTGAGATCTGAGGATCGTGGTTCAAAGCCAGCCCAGGCAGAAAAGTCCATGGGACTCTGTTCTTCAATTAACCATCAAAAAGCCAAAAGTAGAGCTGGTAGACACCAGCCTTGAATAAATAAGCTAAGGGACAGCACCTAGGTTTGGAGTTCAAGCCCCAGTACTGGAGCAACAACAAAATGAAACCAACAATTTAAATCTCCACCTTGTTCAGGTCCATAGAGTCCGGTGTTGTTGAGATCAGGCCTGGCACTTCCCTTCCTGAATCCCAAGAAGGCCGATGTTCGTACCTAACATTTTTTTATTATTCCTGGTTGACATCTTAAAGGCCTGGATGGGACAGAAGTCTCTCAGCCCTAGCGAGTCTGTCTAACCTCCCCCATGGCCACACTGCAGTTCATGTTTTCACACCGCTGTTAAAATGGGAGCCAGATCTATCTGCCCCTGAACAGTGTGGAGAACAGTTTTGCAGGCGGGTCCTAACACTGACGGGGATGCTCTGGATGGGCAGGAGTCCTGGGACACCACTTTCCCGGGGTTGGTGATTCCCTTTTGCGAGCTGTGTGTGAGCCAGGCCTCTCCTGCTTGTATACCATGTGGGCTCAGTGAGTAGAGGCTCTCATCTGTGTCTGCTTGGTGGCCCAAGGCAGAAGGGCTCACCAGGATCCCTACCAGCGCCACGATCTGAGTGAAACAGGAAGTCCTGAGCTTGCTTTGGAGTTTGCCATGAACACCACTTGCAGGAGCACGGTGCTGCTGTCTGCCTGCACCTTTCTGCTCTGATGTCTTTCCCAACACACGCACGCATCCGTCTTGGCAGACAGACGTGAGAGGCCTGGATGCTTTTCCCAAGTCCCTCCAGGCTACGGAGGAAGGCAGCAGTGTTCCTCTCCATCTCCCTCGACACTGCCATGTGGTATTAATGGGTGGGCATCCGGGCATGCATCTTGATGTAGACTTTCTCAGACAAAAATACATTTAGGTCATTCCCTGCTCTGGTTGCTTTTGAATTTAAAGCTTGTAATATGCGCAGGACCTCTGTTAATGAGCAGCCCTTCCTCTGGGCTAAGACATCTCTTCCTCATTAATAGCTTTGGTCATATGGAATTCAAATTTGTTAACTCGCCACGTAAACTGCAATTCATTTAAAAATAAATTACAAACGTTAAAGGGAGCTGAAGAACATGATAATATACCACATATCGAACTGCATCAGCTGGAGAATAATGCATCTTAATGAAGGCTTCCCATGTGAATAAACCATTATATTTACAAGCTTCCCATGGCAAATGACCCAGAACAAGATAACGAAATCCACATTTATAGCAGGGTCCTCTGTCAGCAAAAACATACATATTAATAACTGATGTTGCTGAAAAGAAAAAAACAACCCAGGACTCAATAGGAAGCTTCCTGGGTTTGTGGAGAAATAGGACTCACGGTCCATTAAGTTAAAATGCTTATCTAATGTTTGATGGGCTTTCTCTTTAAAACTCCTCATTCGATTAGTACGAGAAAATGGACATTTGTCCAAATAAAAGTTTGTTCAATTTATCAGTCCCAAATATATTTGCAAATAAGGGTTGCTGGGCTTCTGGAGGAGCGCCTGGCCGGGGAGGGGGAGGTGGTGTTGAGCAAGGTTGGAGCTCGGGGGAAGGGAACAGTGACAGCCAGTGGCCATCTCCCGCTGTCCCCCATCTCCCGCTGCCCCCCCCCATCTCCGGAACCCGGGCCTGTGCCACCCGACAGCCATGCTCACTGGAGGCTGGGCTGTGCGGCTCACCTTTCTCCCGGCTGTGAATCTGCACAGGGAAGGTGTCACACTGCGAAGGCCCGCTCCAGGCATCCCTGAGCTTGTTAAAGCCAGCTGTTTGGCTTGATGGTTTCACTTCAGGTGTATTTATGGACTTGTGTTTATACAGGTTTACTCAGTTACCCGGCCAGAGGACTGCAGTGCAGAACAAAGGCTCTGGGGAGGGCAAGGCTGCTGGTCTTGCTTTGGCAGCTGGGCCAGAGCAAGCTGGTGCCAGTCTTTATGTCTGAGGCCACAGTTTTTGCAAATAGAGAAGTATTAAGGAATAAGACAAGTTCTAGCCCACAGAGGGCAATTTAAAAAAATGGTTTGCTTACAAGCTGGATGCTGGTGTCTCATGATGGCAACCTTAGCTGTTCAGGAGGCTGAGACCCGAGTGGAGCTTTGGGTCAGTAGTCGAGTGCCAGCCCTGAGCAAAAAGCTAAAGGAGAACTTGATGTCCTGAGGGTTAGCTCCAGTACTGGAACAGAGAGAAGAAGCCACCAGGCTCCGGTGGCTCATGCCTGTGATCCTAGCTACTCAGGAGGCTGAGGTCTGAGGACCGAAGTTCAAAGCCAGCCCGGGCAGGAACGTCTGTGAGACTCTTATCTCCATTAATCCACCAGAAAACTGGAAGTGGCGCTGTGGCTCAAGTGGTAGAGCGCTCGCCTTGAGCACTAAAGGTTAGGGGCAGTGCTCAAGCCCAGAGTTCAAGCCCCATGACCAACAACAATAAAAAAGGATGCCATTTTGATATGTCCATGTTTATGTACAATATAATTTGATCCACTCTCCCATGTCATACTTCTGGAGAGCTCTCTATTAAATAAATCATTCAATGATTGTGACTTTACATTGTTATTTTCCAAGATGACATCAGCTGCTGTAACTTGCAGGTATCTTCTATCTCACGCTCTAGAAGTCCTGATATCCCTGCTCCACAGGGAGCGGTGTTGACTGCCCAGAGGAGGAAACTGAGGCACACGGGGGGGGGGGGGAGGCTCTCAGGGTGGACACCAATCTCCCCTCTTCCCCTCCCCCCTCCTGTCCTCTCCTCCCCTCCCCTCTCCTCTACTGTCCTCTCCTCCCCTCTTCTCTGCTGTCCTCTCCTCCCCCATCTCCTCTTCTCTGCTGTCCTCTCCTTCCCTCCCCTCCCCTCTGCTCTCCTCTCCTCTGCTGTCCTCTCCTCTCTTCTCCTTTGCTGTCCTCCCCTCCCCTCCCCTCTCCTCTGCTCTCCTCCTCCTTTCCTCTGCTCTGCTCTGCTCTCCTTTCCTCCCCTCCTCTCTCCTCTGCTCGCCTCCCTTCTCCTCTGCTGTCCTCTCCTCTCTTCTCCTCCCCTCCCCTCTCCTCTGCTGTCCTCTCCTCCCCTCCCCTCTCTTCTCCTCTGCTGTCCTCTCCTCCCCCATCCCCTTTTCTCTGCTGTCCTCTCCTTCCCTCCCCTCTCCTCTGCTCTCCTTCCCTCCCCTCTCCTCTGCTCTCCTTCCCTCCCCTCTCCTCTGCTCTCCTTCCCTCCCCTCTCCTCTGCTCTCCTCCTCTCTCCTCTGCTCTGCTCTGCTCTCCTTTCCTCTCCTCCTCTCTCCTCTGCTCTCCTCCCCTCTCCTCTGCTCTCCTCTCCTCCTCCCCTCCCCTCTCTTCTCCTTTGCTGTCCTCCCCTCTCCTTCCCTCCCCTCTCCTCTGCTCTCCTCCTCTCTCCTCTGCTCCACTCTGCTCTGTTCTCCTTTCCTTCACTTCTCTCTCCTCTGCTCCCCTCCCCTCTCCTCGGCTCTCCTCTCCTCTCTCCTTCTCTTCCTTCTCCCCTCTCCCCATAGCTATGGGACCACAAGAGAGCTCATGATGGGTCCTTTGCCCACCTGGCCTTGCCAGCAGCTCCTGAAGAAAGCACCAGGGCAGCTGCACCCAGCAGTGTGCGCACAGAGCTCCCTCCAGGTGAGCCCCAGATGAGGCCATGCTCACCGGGCGCCCCAGCCTGCGCTGGAGTTTATTAGTTAATAAGACAAAGTCTAGACTGATTGGCTTAAAAGCAGTCAGGGGTAGAATCTGAGTGTGTGTGGCGTCCTCTCCAACGAGAGTCCCTGTGACGGCGCTCAGGGACCACGATGGCCAAATCGCCATTCCCTGAGCTCTGCCTTCCGCACCAGCGACCCGTGGACCCTGCCAGTGAGACTAACTGCACACGGCTTTTTAGAGTACTACGCATTCTCCTTTGAAGATATCAAAATATAAATATTTAAAATGGCAACTTCCAGAAAATTAAAAATACATCCTATGACAATAGTAAAAGACATGTGTGGCCAGGAGCTGGAAGCAGAGGCCAGCTTTTGGGCCAACTCTGGGCTCTGTCACTAAACGGCCACTCCAGGAAGCACACCGTATCTCTTAAAGACACAGACACAGTTTGATCAGTTAGGTCAAAGATTTGATACTATAAAATAGATGGAAAAAATGAATATTTTTGTGTGTGTGCTGGTACAGGGATTTCAACTCAGGGCTCAAGGCTAGCACTGTATTACTTGAGCCACATATCCACATCTGGTTTTTTGCTTGTTAACTGGAGATAAGTGTCTCATAGATTTGTCTGCCTGGGGTGGTTTTGAGCCATGATCCTCAGATCTCAGCCTCCTGAGTAGCTAGGATGACAGGAGTGAGCCACTGGCACCCGGAGGGAAAAATGAAATTTTAAAATGAGAAGAAAATCAATGACGTGGTAAGAAACATTTCAACTGACAGCATGTCTTGGCGCTGGGGTCATGGATTTAGGGTGGGGTCATGGATTTGGGGTGGGCGTCAGCCACTGAGTAGCAGATCTGATTCTTTAAGAAAAACGGAACCCATGTCTTCCTCAGCTGTGTGAAACTTAAGGGGACACGTAATAGCAGGGGATGTTCTCAGGGGGAAAAGCACACTGGGGAAATGGAACAGACACATTGTTCTATTTCACCATCCAAACCACATTGCTAAGAAATGACTACAAACAGTTCTCATTGCACAGAGAACATGCAGACTTCAAAGTAAATGTACAAAGTTTAAGCTCCAAGAAGGGGATTACACCTTTGCATGGGCATAGGTACGCTACTAAGACAAAGAAAAGAAGCAAGTCTAACCTGTGGCACACAGTAGCTGTCCAGGAAACAGACACTGGGTTAAATGGAAATGTACTGATAGAAGTTGCTGAGTCAACTCATCTAATGTGAATTTTAGTTTAAGCTTAAAGTATTCTCGATTGACTCTTAACCTGCTAATGTTTAAAGTAGGAAAGTAAATGGAACTATTTTTTATCATTCATATCCTGTATCCAAGAGTTATCCCCGCCTCTCCCTCCAACACACACACACACACACACACACACACACACACACACACACACACACACACACACACACACACACACATCGTGTTAGTACTGGGGCTTGAACTAAGGACCCTGCATTCTTGTGTGGCTCTTTCTCTAAAGGCTGGTGCTTTACCACTTGAGCGACACATCTATTTAATTGGAATAAGAGCCTCTTGAGCTTTTCTGCCCAGCCTGGCTTTGGACCTTCGTCTTGAAATTTCAGCCTCCTAAGTAGTTAGGATTACAAGTGTGAGCCACAGGGACCAGTTCAAGCCTCTCTTAAAAATGCTGACGAGTGGAGTGGTATCATGCTCATCGACCTATTCATACACACAGAAAGCACAGATCTCAGGAGAATATCAATCACATTTAAATGACACTTGCTTCTAAGTTAAAACATAGTTTTTCAAATCAACCAAGTAAAAACTCTGACCATTATAGAAAACATCAACAACAACAAAATCTCCTGAAGTTCACTCATGAAAACGTAAGCTCTCTTCAAACTCTGCATTTCTGCTTTCTTTCTATGGTATGTGTGTAAATGTATGCTTATACTTAGTCAGAGTCATATGTGTCATTCTAAATCCTGAACTTCCATCTTAGGTATTTCCATGCAATCAAAATTAATCATAAACATCTTTCTGGTCCGGAGAGAGATGGCAGAGGAGAAGCTGGAGGCTAAACAAGCTCTCGCATAGAAACGTCTTTCTGTTATTGGCATGCCACAGTATTATGCAAGGCCACCAAAAGTGATTTCGCCACAAACCTTCTCTAGAACAGAAGTGGTTATTTCTAATTTTCATTCTTAAATACTGCAGAGAACTTGCGTGCACTCAAGTCTCTCCTTCTGATGACTCATTGAGAGAGAAACAGAGGTGGATTCTGAGCCCTGTCTGAGATGAGCAGTTTGGGTTTAACACTTGTGATGAGTCAAACTGGACGCAGAGGCAGGCACTTAGCCACGAGCGCTCCTTGCGCTGTGGTTCATTCTTCTCTTAAACGGTGTAGAGCTGGAATAGAGGCTGTGAATTCCAGATTGTGAATTCCCTCCCAGACTGTTCCTCCTTGCCCGCTTCCCTCACGCTGCCAGCCCCTCTCCCCTTTCTCTGTCCTTTATTGACACTGTCCTGGTAACTCTCTTGAATGTTTCCCTGGGACAGCTGTGTCTCACTGGGGCCCGACTGAGCCAGGCCTTGGAAGCCTGCCAGCACTTGCGGCTGCGGTGGGTTCACGCAGGCTTCGGGCTGCCTCAGGACCCCTGGAACCCAGACTTCCCTAGACAATCTCCTCTGCTCCATACCTTCTCGTCTGTCACCACGGTGCTTCATGACATCACCTGACAGCTTCCCTCAGCTTGTCCGTATTTTGCTGTTGATAGCATATTTGTGTATTCTTTTCTTTTTGCGTTTTGCGGCACTGCGGTTTGAACTCAGGGCCTCATACTTGCTAGGCAGGTACTCTACCACTTGAGACACACCTCTAGCCTTTCTTTGCTTTTATTTTTCTGTTAGGTCTTGAATTCTTTCCCTGGGCTGGCCTTGGTTCACAATCCTCATACCTATTCCTCTACATAGCTGCAATCAAAGGTGCATGCCGCCCTGCCCAGCTGTTTTGTTGACTTCTTGCATGGGCTGGCCTCCAACCGCAATGCTCCCGATCTCTGCCTCCTGAGTTGTTGGGATTATAGCCACGCACCAAACATCTATTCTTCTCCTTTACTCTGGTGAGCTCATGAGAGCATTGTATCAGGGTTTTTCTCAATTGTTATTAAAAAGATGATGTACAGAGGAGTTACTGTTTTATAAGTCAGGATGCATCAGTATTTTCAAAGACAGTCCTTGTATTTACCCATGATACTGTTTAAAATGGGGATCCCAAGGGGACCCCAAGCATCGTAGCTCAAAGCAGCCCATCTTGAGACAAGCTCCCCAGATTTCTTCTCTTCTGGTGCTTTAATGAAAATCTGTCACAAGCAAGGCTCCACCAGTAAGGGGTATGACCTCCGGTGACCTGACCCAAAGGTACTCAAGAACCACCTCCAAACACCAAAGGGTTGCCATGTGAAAAAGAAGTCCTTAGTCCTCATCAGAGTCCCTATGTCATTCTTAGCAGAAATAGAAAAACAGATCCCACTATTCATATGAAAGCATAAAAGATCCCAAATGGCAAAATTAATCCTGAGCAAAAAGAGCAATGCTGGAAGTATCATGATGCCAGACTTTAAATGAAACTACAGAGCCTTAGTAACAAAAACAGAATCATACTGCTGTGCTGAAAACCAGCAGAGCAATATAGAAGACCCAGGAACAAAACCACACCAATACAGCCATCTACTTGTTGATAAACGAGCCCCAAGCACATCCTGAACAAAAGATAATCTCTTCAATAAATGGTGCCAGGGAAGCTGGATGGCCACATGCAGAAAACTGAAGGAGAAATTGTATCTCACCCTACCTACACCGAAGATCATTCAAAGTGGGGGTGTGGATCAAGTGGTACAGCACCAGCATTGAGAATAAAAGTGGGTTAAAGATCTCACATAAAATCGGACACTATGAAACCCCTAGAGGAAAACATAGGAGAAACACTTGAAGATACAACATAGGCAATAACTTTCTGAACAGGACTCCAACTGCTGAGGAAACAGAGTCAGGATTGACCAACGGGGCTGCATCAATGGGCTGCAAAGCTGTGCGGAAGCTGTGATAACGTGATGCAACTTGGTTTGTCAAGATGTGTCAGTGCACAGTTCTCCCCACTGGCTTTGGCCAAGGGAGTTGGCCACATGGCAAGGGGCTGGGGCTGCCTCCAGCTCACAGCTGGCAAAGACCTGAGGGCTCTGGGCTGCCCCTGACAGCCACAGGATTGGAATTCTGTCAGCAGCCACTCTCCCAGCTGGTCTTCAGATGCAACCCATCCCTGCTGAAGCCCTGACTGGAGTCACGTGAGGCCTCTGAAAGGGAATCCAGGTCTGTGGGCCTACAGAAACTATGATGTAACAAGCAGGTACTGTCCCAAATTGCTAAGTTTCTGGCAACAGATAAGAAGTACATCTTCTCAACTCTGGTTTGTAATCCCCTCCAAAGCCAGCTGAATCAAAGCAAACCTGCTCTCATGACCATAAATACTAATGACACTGACAGACAATAGGAATAGCATGTGCGACGTGGCACAGAGCGGTGCAGAGGCTCTGCACCGGCCTCTCCCCACCCCTGGACAGGTTCTGCGTGATACAGGCCGCTCCATTCTCCCGAGCTGCCTGCATGGCTGTCCATTCTTCCCTTGAAAACCCTCTAGAGAAGACATGTGTCTTACACAGGCATTCATCTAAGAGACCAGATCCTGGGTTTAAGCAAACTTACCATACCCAGGAATATCATCTCTTCTTCTCTCTCGCGATCGGTTTTCTTGCACTGATGGAAGCCTCGCCAGACCTGGAAGCAAAGACCAGTGTGTTTGCTTGTCCATGCATTCACGTACAGTCATGCAGTCATACATGCCATATTGTTTGCCCTGTATTCATGGCACAGCCCCCAGGCAACACCATCAAGTCCATTATGTGTAGGTGTGCTCCTGGAATATCTTCTCTGTTGTGACCCTGGACAACTTTAGCTAAAGGAAGGATGAATCCTACTGGGAATTCTGTGAGTGAAACTTCTAGAAGGCAGGAGTACAAGGCTAGATCTAAGGGGGGCACTTTATGATTGTACAAGAAAAATTTCCAAGGTGACATAGGGAACTACGACATAGAAACTTTCAAGGAGTATACAAATCCTCTTTATAACTAGCAACTTAAAGGAAATAATCTCTTACCTCTCCCTCTCACATCTCCCCCACCCTGAACCAAGCAAAATTCGGGGCAGAGCCCAGCTCTCAGCCTCGACTTTATGTCTGAATACTCATCATCTGTCAAACCTGATTCTAACAGAACCCCAGTAAGGTCTTCTTCCTTTTCCTGTACATAGCCCCACCTCCAGCCCAAGAGAGAGAGGGCAGGAAGAGGCCCTCCAGGGTATTTCTAGAAAGAGAGTCAATGCTCTGGTCATCAGTGAACTTTTAAACAGATGGTTCTCTTCATACTTCTCCTCTGTAAGTTTATGTCTGTACATGAACTTTTAAGTTTTTATTTTTCTGTGTGCTGGTCCTGAGGCTTGAACTCAGGGCTTAGACACTGTCCCTGGGCTTTTTTTTTCCTCAAGGCTAGTGCTCTACCATTTGAGCCACAGCTCCACCTCTAGCTTGTTGAAAGTTCATTGGGGATAAAAGTATCATGGATTTCCTTGCCCAGGCTGGTTTCAAACCACAAGCCTCAGATTACCTAGCCCCTGAGTAGCTGGGATTACAGGTGTGAGCCATCAGAACCTGGCAGTATTTTTTTTTAAATATTCTTTAAGTATTGATATCCTCACTGGATTTTAGCATTTTTCTAACCATTAGCAACATTCTTTTCTAGTATTTGAGTAAAGGAAAGAATAAAAAAATAAAATAGGACCAAATTTGGTTAATGGTTTCTGCAGGGGGAGATCTCTCAGCCCTGCAGTGGGAAGGTGTCCCCCTCCCCCCACTGCACTGTGTGAGGGGCGCCATCCCTCCCCCCACTGTGGGAGGGGTGCCCTTCCTCACCCCAGCAGTGCCTGCTCCTACCTTCTGGATCCGGAGGGCTGCAATGCTGGTGTCTGCTTTGTCACTAAGCAGCTTGGACTGTCTCGCTCTGTACTCTTGAAGGTAGATTTGTTTCATGAACAGAGCTCTCAGGCGGCCCTGCCGCGCCCGCTCGGCAATCTGGATGAATTTAGTGGCCTGCTCCAAGGGTAAACTCTTAAAATATTTCTGCAAAAGGAAATGGGACAAATCAATGTTTCCACACGGCAACTACACACATGGGTTCCAGAAACATCACTCCGCTGCTTGGGACACACTGCTAAGACCCTGGTGGCACGGAGCGTGTCATCTCCTGGTGGGTTTGTCCCTGGCGATTCACATACATTTTCACTCTGTGCCATGCTCGTGCTGTCATCTCAAATTTAACCTCTACTCTTCCAAACGGAATAGTAACGAGCACCCTTCAACCATACAGCTTCACTGCAATGTAACATTGCCACTAGGACTTCATAAGAGTAGGAGCAGAAATTTAAGACACATTTTTAATATGAGTTTAAAATACACTTTAAGTCAAACACATCGTTGAAAAGCAATTGCTGACTGACCTTTGTAAACATGACTAAGGCTGGAATCATTTTATTTTGCATAGGAAATGTCTTTCAGGATGGACTAATGTGCAGTTTGAAACATCCAAAGGTGATGGGTACCACTGAACTGAAAAAGGAAGGTGTGGACCAGATTGGCGTGGGGGAAGGGTGGTGAGCAACGTCAAGAGAGGGTTGTGCCTTTGCCCGCTATGGTGCCAGAACATGGCTGCCAGGAGCTGGAGGAGAGCCAGAGGAAGAGGAGGCCATCTTGAGTTAGGGTGTCGAAAGGTGTCTAGAAGCATGTGCTATCAAGTTGAACTCTGCAGAACGGGTGCTATTTGATGGGATGGTGTGTCAGGAGAGCAGAGCACACCTCTCTCCAGCCTTGAGCATTTGTGTATGCGAGACAGACACGGCTGGGCTGGTGAACACAGCTGTGCTTGAGGCCTGGAGGCAGGCAGGCTGCCTCTGTCCCTGTCCCTGTCATCCCCGCATCTACTGGCAATCTTCCGTCCACCACGGCCCAGGGCTCAGTACCAATGGGCCTGTCTGTAAGAAGAGTTCGTTGGCTGGTTGTGGCTGCACAGCCTGGCCTGTCCCTGCAGGGCAGGGACACCCCCCTGTCCTTCGCTCTGGAGTACCTGGTGTGGAGGATCGAGTGCACTGTCTATGATAGCATCACCTCAAATCCCTGCAAGTCATGGAAACAGACAAGCAGATCTGCCAGATCAATGGGCTCATGGCAGGTATGGAAAGGACTAGAAGAAACATAGTCCCCTCTCCTCCCTCCAGGCGGCTTCCTGGTAGACTGCTACAAGAACCCAGCAAGAGGGGACAGGAGTCAAGAGCTGGAAAAGCCGGGGGAAGACAGGATTGCGCTGATGCAGTGGATGAGGAGGGGGAAGCTGGAGAACAGAGCGGGTCCTGACGTGCGCGTGCATGTGCACATGCATGTGTGTGCATGGGTTCCTTTCTCTTTCCCCACAGACAGTCCACTCTGCATTTCCAAGTGTCACTCAAATGGAAGTTACAAAGGGCCAGAGAGAAAACATGCTGCTCTTCAAGTTCCCGGTAAGTTTTGTCACCCCTTAATTATTTCCTATGAATAAAATTTAACTAGAATTAAGCTAGGTGAATTTGGGATTAAAAAAATAAATTCAGCCAAGTTGGTAATCAAGTTAGTCTTAGAGTTCCCAACTGAATGAACAAAGCATTATGTTTGGATCTGTTGTTTCAGAACTTCTGCAAAGTGGTGATTAGGTCTCACTGGAAACACATCCAAAAGTTCCCAAGGTGGGAGGACTCAGTCCCTCCTCAAGGTGAGCACCACCTGCTTCTCGCAGCCAGGAAGGGTGGCCACAAAGACCACCAGAAGAGATTGTTGGAATAACACTCACCACATCAGGAAGATCCAATCCACTCTCGGTGAGTATCTGAGCCAGGATCCTCTCTCTTCCTCTTATCACATCCAACCTCTCCTTCAAAAAATACTTGGGTATAGGAATGTCCAACTGTTGCTAGAGACGAGAAAGAACAAGCAAAAGAACATCTCAGTCATAATTTCAGGATTCAAAACCATTTAAAACATATCATACGGCTGGGAAGGTGGCTCAGTGGTTTTGTGTTTTGCTTTGCATGCATGAGGCCCTGGGTTCGATTCCTCAGAACCATGTAAGCAGAAAAAAAAAAGAAAAAAAAAAAAACATATCATGACAGGGCCCACAGAGGGCAGAGAACCCATTACTGCCAATAACACCCAGATCACCACAAAGAAAACCATTATTACACTCTTGGTTTTGTAGTAAAACTTCAGGAATTCAAATCAATTCAAAATTCAAATCATGATTATTTCATGAACTTCTTGAGGAAATAGTGTTTTCTCAACCCATCTAAAATAATGATACAAAAAAGGATAGCAAAGAATCTTTGAATTAAATAATTTATCACAAGCACCACCAACTCGTGGATATAAATGGTCACATAGGTTTTAATTATCTAGGATCATTTTTAACCAAATTTATCTCATTATAAAAGTTATCCACAAAATTAACTGGCTTTATTAGGAAACTTGATTGTTGCCTAACAAACGTAAACAACCATTCCCCACCCACATGTGTTACAGATACTTTCAAATGCCTAGGAAGGAAACACATATTTATCAGTCTAAGTTCAAAAATCAGGAGGGAAGAATTGCGTTTAAGGGTATGGTAGGCCCATGAAGAAATATTATTCTAGACACTATTAGACATGCTTCCCAGTGGACCAGTCAACTGTGGATGTGAAAGTTTTGGCTTCTAGGTCAGCTTCCCTTTGTCCACTTCAGGGAAATCTGGACAGGAAGTCTCCTAAGCAAACACTGAAGCATGAAGTGGTGTCATTTCTAGACCTAGGGGGACAGTATCCTTAGCACTTCTGGGAGGTGGCAGTAGTTTTGGACTCCAAATCTTTTTTTTTTAGGCTAATGGGTTTTGGGGTATATGAGAAAAAGTTTCCAGGGTCCAGTGAGCAAACGTGCCTGCATCCAGAGTGGGTGATTATACTCCTACTGATGCTGCGATGCTGTTTACCAAGAAGCATGGTTAACAGTTGTATTTTGCCAACCCTTTCCCTTTCCTTCCCTTCTCTTTCTCTCCCCTCCCTTGTTCTTCCCTCCTTTCCCTCCTTCTTTCCCTCCCTCTCTCCCTCCCTCCTTCCTTCCTTCCTCCCTCCTTCCTTCCTTCCCTCCTTCTATCCTTCATCTCCTCCCTTCCCCTCCTCTCTTCTCTCTGTCCCCCCGCCCCTGCACCTACCTCCCTCTCTCTTCTCTTTTCTTTTTTTTGGTCAGTATTGGGGTTTGGACTTAGGGCCTTGAATTTACTACATACTTTACTGCTTGCCCCCTACTGGCCACGGAGAAAGGG
Organism: Dipodomys merriami; assembly: GCF_024711535.1. NCBI lineage: Eukaryota > Metazoa > Chordata > Mammalia > Rodentia > Heteromyidae > Dipodomys > Dipodomys merriami. The sequence continues at coordinate 3,429,805 of NW_027202270.1, read as the reverse complement.
GCAGCGGGGAGAGCTGCCCATCAGGACACCCCTGAGTACTGGGAGCCAGGAAACTCCTGGTGGCAGAGACGTCTGTCTCCCTCCACTTGCTTCGGCATTAGGAAGACCCACTGGGGCAGGTGACCCGAGCACTTCTCAGGCTAGTCTGCACCAAAGGGGACCTCACTGGCAGGGAAGGATGAAGATGGCTTTATGGCTGTTCATCTGCGTCTGCTTCTCTTGTTTAATCTGTTTCAGCTTTCCTCTCTTTCTCTCCCTCTCTACTTCTGAAGAATGAACTATTTGTGTTAGCCAGGTGCCAACCACTTGCCAGTTAAGGAGACCACAGTGTAGACCCTGGGGCAGAGCTGGTCTTGCTCCCTGGATCTTAGTTTCAGAATCTACCCGGGAAGGATGGAGCAGCCGCACGGGTGGCCCTGCCTGGTCACCACAGCAGTGCAGGCTCGGGGTCTTACTTGGAAACAGCTGGTGCTGGACAGCAAGTGGGCAAAGGGCTGAGGGCCATGTGGACAATGCCCAGGAGGGCTCATCACAGAGGACGTTAGTTGGTCTGGTTGGGTCCATCCTTAAGGGCAGAAGTTCTGGGCCTGGTTCACATGTGTCAGCCTGGCCAGTATCCTGAAGGCAAAGCCCAGGCCTCCACTGCTGGATGAGGCCCAGCCCCCGAGGCTTCTGTGACGCCATATGGTTTGGTCAGTTTTTAGCGAGGGCGGGTGGAGTACTCAGTGTATGGTCCCCTGTACGTCCCTCAACAAGCGCTTCCGGACCCACCTCTGCCCATTGTCAGCCTGCAGTGCTCAGGGCCTTCACCCAGGCAGCAGCAGCTCTGCCAGCAGGAAGATGAGCAGTCGAAGCAGAGGGAACAGCAAGGACAAAGAAGGGGCCCAGTGCACAGAACCCCACGCACTCACTGGCCTTACCATCAGGGATCACTTAATACCCTTGAAATTTGATTTATAGATACAATATTGCTCTGCTAATTAAGTTTAGGAGTACCCTTGAATAAATATTAGTTTTACATTTATCCTCCCTAGGTTCCTCCTATTATCACATGTGTGAGTAAAACACACCTGACTAAATAATTCGGTGATGTAATTCATGGTGTTATGAATGGCAGCAACAAACACGCAGGCTTTGGAATGAGCTGCAATGTCTCTGTCCATCATTTCAGTTCCTCCTTTAGCATATGCTGATTAATATCAAATAACAAGATGTAAGAGTCCATCCAGATGGAAATGTAACTTCTATAGAGCCAAAATATTTTCAGAATGAGGAAATCTGAGACTCCATGTAAAAACAAGACCTTTTCTCCTTTTTGTTTTATTCTGGGGACAGGGTCCTCTGGAATCCCAGTCCTCAGAAGTGAGGTGCCCGTGCCCCCGGGCAGCCTCAGTCACACTAAGCATCAGAAGAAATCTCAGCAGCAAAGGAGACACGGGTAGTGATCACAGGAAGGTGTGGCAGTCACCAGATGCCAGAAGGGAGGGCTTTCGGGGAGGAGGGGCCCTTTTATTTGGTATTTAAGGTGCAAAGTCTGTAATTACAAATCCACTGAGCCAACACTGACCAAGGCAAAGGAGAAGATGCACCTGCTAGGCATAGAGGCTTTGGTCTAGGAGGTGAGCGGGGAGAGCAGACTAGCGAGAAGGGGGTGGTCTGGAAGCCAGAAGGCACCGTGCTGTGGGGCATTCATGACATGGTCAGTCTGCACCATTACAACAGCCCTGGCAGGTGCTGGCAGCTCATTCCAAACCTTGGTGCCTAAGAGGCCCAAGGTCCAGGCCAAACCTTCCTCTTGGTGGAAAAGGAAAGGATATTTAAGGGAAGTATGATTTAACAGCAATGTTTAGATCTTTATGTGTCTGTGAAGTCTGTAGAGCACTGGATGCCGGCCTGTCTATCTTGTGTATGACAGAAAGGAATGAAGGGAGTCGGGCTGCCCCGGTACTCACCGGAGCCAACTTCAGGTCCTGTAAAATATCATCAAAATAATGGAACTCAGTCAATTCCAATTCCACCATCTCATTCTTCAGCTCCAGAATGCGACCCATCACTCCATCCAGAATCTTCCGGATCAGTATTCGTTTCTGCGGGTGGACTATCTGGTCATAGACGTTCTCCAGGTTTCGGAAGATCTGTACGTACTTTATGTAGAAGGTGGCCAACATTTGGAAGATGAAGACTTTATTTTTCGGTGGCTCTATCATCTTCTGAGACTCTTTATCAAGCAAAGAGTTGAGGGCTTCTTGGGTCTGGTACCACATTTTATTGTACATTCTGAGGGAAGAAACAGAGTTCAAACAACTTAGCAAATAAAATTAACCATGCCAGGCACACATGTTGAACACTGGCATCATAAAATCGAATATACAGTCCAGGGCCAGCTACAACACTGCAAGAGCTGCTGACATTCCTTAGCTCATTAGCATCCTGTGCTTTGAACTGACCACTGGTATTATTAACAAATAAATAGCTGGGTGCTGCCTGTAATCCTAACTACTCAGGAGGCTGACATCTAAGGATCTTGAGGTTTGAAGCCAGCCCAGGCAGGAAAGACTGTGAGACTCTTATCTCCAATTAGCCATCAAAAATCTGGGAGTGGAGATAAGGCTCGAGTGGTACAGCACGAGCCTTGTGTGAAAGCCCTGAGTTCAAGCCCCAGTACCAGCGCCGAAAACAATAACAACAATGATAATATAGCTTGAAAAACTATCTTCCTAAATGATACAATTGTACCTCACCATACCTATAAAGCCAGTATTATATTCCTATTACACAATGAAGTAAATGATGGGCAGAATACATAACTGATTTGTTGATAGATACCAGTGGTGATTTAAATTGGAACTGCCATTTTTGATAGTACGTTAACATTATCAGGTAAAGTCTCACATGCGCATACTCTATGAATAAACAATTATATCCTAGAGAAACTCATCATTGTGCACCAAGGACAATTATAGCAGTACCTTTTAAATAGAATAGACAGGTGATTATATATTCAACACTGCCGACTCCCCACGCGACAAGGGCAGGAGTGAGCTCCAGCTGAGGGTGTCAGCTCTTAGCTGCCAGGCTCTGACCACTGCGTTCCACTGTGTTTCAAAGGTCATTTCCCTGTGCTAAGGGAGACAGTGGCCCTAGGCTCTGACCGAGAGGCCCAGGGCTCTCCAGTACCCCTCGGCCGCCAATCTGGTGGCTCTCCCCAGGCTTCCTGTGCCTGGCCGCCTGACTTCCCAGGCATGCCATCTTCTCCTGAGCAGGAGTGGCATGGCCACCTGCTGACCAGGCTGTGTAAGAGGTCAGTGGTCTTAGCCTCAATGTGGATTATAGCGATTCTTCCATTTTCAGCCTTATTGGGAGTTCCAGGGCTCCCCCTCTCCCAGTGAGCCCACGCTCCATGTCTGCCTCCATTCCTGATCTCTGAGGTTCTCCTGATAGAGTCTGTCAGGTGCACAGGTGTCCTCTTAGCCCCTGTGAGCTGCAGTCAGGGGGAAGTGGAGGTAAACACAGATGACGACGATGATGATGACGACAATGACCATGACTAATATACCTTCAGCCACTCTCGGGAGCGCTTTACTTAGTAGTGCACGAATCTTCACAAGACCCTCTGAGGTGGATTCAGTTTTAGGTGGCTTATAGAAGGGGGACGGAGGTCCAAGGAAGTTGTTGCCCAACTTGTAAGGCATTAGGGCAGGATCTGTGCCCCAGCAGTCCTCTGCAGAGCTTGTGCTCTCGCCACCAAATTCTACCTCTTTTCTGTTCATCAGGAACAAAGCACGTGAAGAACAAAAGTCACAGCCCAGATGTGACGGTATTGCAAGGGACAATGACCAAGGGACCCAAACGGCCAAACTCTCCCTCCTAGAGTCCATACGCCTCAGCTAACTCATTGTGACCACCTGCACACCACCCAAAGCATTCACTTACAGATTTACAGGCGCCCTCTGTCGACCACAACTGACACAACTGAGGGAGACCAGGGACAGCTCAAACAGGGCGCTCTTCCAGAAAGAGGACAAAGCCCAACAAAATAAGCAGCAGGAAAGGGGGTCCAGGCAAGAGGGGGTGAAGCTTGGGGAAAGGGGGGGATGCATGGAGGAGGGAGAGGGACGCAGTCAAGAATTCATTGTGTACACCACAAAATTAAGAAAAGGGGAGGGGTGGTACAAAAGCAGGGGCGAGAGCGTTGAAGGAGGAAGACACTGATCACAATCCATTGTGTTCACACACCGCTTCGTTACCTGGCACCTCCTTTGTACAATTACTTAAAGAGAATGCTTTTCTTTGGAAACACAACTCTTCTTCCCTCCCTGCCCCTCACTGAGCAGCCATGCTGAATCCAGCCCCTGCCACTCCTTCTCCAATGGGGTAAGCACCACGCTTCTGCAGGTGCAGCACCATCCAGAAGATACTGCTGGTGTGCGAGCAATCAGGAAAGAGAAGGTAATGGCCGGAAAGCCAGAACCTGGAGTGTTGAACTCTGCGTGAACTAGTTGATAATGGCCACTGTGACTAGCCAGGCACAGACAACTATCCCCCCGACCAGCAAGAACAACAAAAGCAGCTTCTGTCGGTGCTGGGAGCTCACACCAACATTCAATTACTCAGGAGGCTGAGGTCTGAGGCCCTCAGTTTGGAGCCAGCCCAGGCAGACAGATCTGTGAGGCTTTATCTCCAGTTAACCAGCAAAAAGGTAGAAGTAGAAATGTCACTCAAGTGGCAGAGCAGTGTGGAGGCCCTGAGTTCAAACCCCACACTAAGAATAAAGGTGGGCAGAGTGGCTTACGCCTATAAGCCTAGCTACCTGGGATGTTGAGACTGGGAAGAAAATTTGAGACCAGCCTGGCAAAATATTAGCAGGACCCCATCTTAATCAATAAGGCTGGCATGGTGGTACACCACCCTCGGAAGGAAGGTCATACTGTGGAGCTAGTCCTGGGCCAAGCGTGAGACCCCATCCAAAAAGTAACCAAGGCAAAGAGGACTAGGGACTATCGGTGTGGTTCAAGTGGGGAGCACTTGCCTGTACAGGTCCTAGTACCACCACGCGTGTGCGTGCACACACTTGTGCGCGTGCATGCCGGCGCGTACTACACATCTACATGTCCGTGTGCCCCCGTGTGGGTGCAGGTGGGAGTCAGATCTCACAGACCCAAACCCAAGAATAAGGAGAACCCTTCTTCCACTCAGGGTGTTCTCAAGCTACCCCGTGTGCTGACAGGGAGAGACGGCCAGAGAAGCTTTGTGGAGGGCGTCGGCTTAAGCCAGAGTCAAAGCAGCGGCGCGCATCCAATGCCAGGGCCACGATGCCTACCTGAAACTTTTGGCCAAAGGTCCTCTGGGTGGCTCGAGCTGTCGCCACTCCCTTTCTCACCCTCTGTCTTTCGGGGTCCTCTGTCTGGAGAGATCGAGCCAAGGTTGTTGGCTGATGAGAGCGAGTATCCATATGGGCACGTGATCCTCAGTCCTGGAGGGCGGTGCCATTTCTGTTGTCAGGCCTGTCCCTTACATATGGTCCCCGGCTGCCTGCTTCCTGCCCTGCCCTCCTACATGTTGCCTCTTTTTTTTTTTTTTTTCTTGTTGTTGTTGTTGGTCCTGGGGCTTGAACTCTGGGCCTGGGCGCTGTCCCTCAGCTCTTCAGCTCAAAGCTAGAGCTCTACCACTTGAGCCACAGTGCCACTTCCTGTTTTCTGGTGTTTTATTGGAGATAAGAATCTCCCACTTTCCTGCCTGGGCTGGCTTTGAACCGTGATCCTCAGATCTCAGCCTCCTGGGTAGCTAGGATGACAGGCGTGAGCCACTGGCACCTGGCCATGTTGCTTCATCTGTATGCAGGGTCCTCAGCCACCCGGCCATCACTTGCTGGACTGACGGGACCTGGCCCCCGCTCCTTGCCTGCCTGTCTGTGGCACTCTCACCCCCTGGGGGGCCCAGTGGCTCCGTGCACCTTGCTTCCCAGTGGGCTGCTCTGCATGCATCTTGCCTGAACCATGAGGCAGATGTGGCGAGATGGCCTTCAGCTTCCCAGGGTGTCAGGGAGATGGAATCCACACACCACCACAGCGCAAGTGCACAGCCCAGTGAGCTGGAGTATTCAGAGCACCTGCTACTATCATAGGCATCTAGTTGAGAACATCTTCATCACCTCAAAAGAAGCCACGCCCATTAAACAGTCCCTCCCCAGGCCCTGGCAATCCCTCATCTCATGTCTGCCTCTGTTCACTGTTGCAGACACTTCACATGCCTCCATGCCTTAGTTTCTGATGGGGCGCTAGGCTGGTAAATTGAAATGCCCGTAAGTAAGAAGACACTTAACATGGCCCACGTATGGCCGAATGGCAGCTGTGTTCCTGGCGGTGTCAGGCCTGACTGGCCCTGCTCTGCCTCCTGGGAAAGGATCAGACCACAGCAGATCAACAGTTACCACTCACAGTACAGCTTCCTACTGTGTGTGAATCCCTGGGTGCTGTAAGTGCGGAGAGTCAGGGAGTCTCTTGTCATCGGCTCCTTTCGGAGGTGTTCTGAGCTTATCCGAGGTGCATCATGAACCAGCCGTTCCTTTATTTTTGTTCTAAGAGCGCCTCCCCCTGTGTGGCCATGCTGCATGGTGCTCGCTCACCACCAGTGGATGCACACGGGAGCTTTCCGATTTGCCCGGAGTTTTGTGTGGCAGGATGCTCCCACTTCCCGGTCATCGGGTGGCGTTGTACCAGTGGAGGTGCGGTACGTTAAGGCAGACCCCGTCCAAGGCAGCTCAGCTCAGGCAGCTGCTCCCTGGCCACCAGGCCCCCTTGCTTTGCATGTGGCCAGTCCGGGTAATGACATCTGGGGGTTACTGTAGGGGCAGAGAAACAGGCGCTCCCAGGATCTTCCCTGCACCTTAGAAAGGAGAGCTGAATCTCCTCTGTGAGACTGTTTTAGAACTGTAAGATTTGTTTCAGACTTGGGCATGCGGCCTGGAAACGGGTGGACTCTGAAGTCAGGCGGTGGTGAGGCATTGTGGGAAAGACCAGTGAGTGAGTTCCATGGTTTTACGTGTCGTGTCTCTTGCCTCTGGGGTGTGGAGCAGGAAGGGCTAGGCGATTCCTCTGGAAATCTGAGTGTGGCAGAAGGGGAATTCTCTCCAAATCTCCCTCCTCCTTCTTGCTCCCCATCTGGGGCTCCCCCCCTCACCCCTTCCCTTGGGGTAGGGCCAAGGTCCCCAGCAGCTCTGGTTTTGCACTGTTGTCTACCACCCATCGCCATCTTCCTGGACCCCAGGGAGTCTCTCCAAGAACAGCAGCTTTACGTCGCCTGCTCATCTGGTCCTGAGCTCCTTCATCAACCTCCAGCCCCACACTCTTAAAGGCAGCAACCTCCTTCCTACATTGTCTTGATTCCCCAACTGCCAGGCCATTCCCTTCAGCAAACAGACATACTCTTGTTTCCTGGAACTAGAAACCCCTGGCCTCCATGTCCTCTGCCACCAGCACTGCCACATGTCCTCTCCTTGGCAGACAAACTCCCACACTCATTCTCTCCTGTGCTCCCGGGTAAATCCTCCCATCCACCACCCCACGTTCTCAGCGACTGCTGTCTGTCAAGGTCTTGCTGGGCAGGGAGCTTGAAAAACCAGCATTCAGTTCCAGCTTCTCCTCCAGTGCCATCTAGCAGTATTGGGGAGCGTCGGACACACCCTTGTTCTAGAAGCGCCTCTTTGCCACCTGGCTGCCATGGCACGACACCACCTTGATTGTGGTCTGATTCCATGGCTGGTGCCTGCTCTTCTGTGCATCATTCACCCCGTGGTGATTCAAGGTGAGTTCTAGCCCTTCCTCTTTCCCACACTCACTCCGTATCGCTCCTGACTACACTCTTAGCTCACGTTTCATACACAGACCTTTGAAGCCAAGCCCTTCATCTCTACAGGTTCTTCACACCGCAGCTTCCACACTGAGCACCTGGCCCTCACCGCGTCCCAGGCCTGGTGAGCTGCCAGGCCTCTGCTCTGGTTTTCTCAAACCCCTGGCCAGAGTGGAGTTGCAGTGCCCACCTAGGGTGGGGCCACCTGCTTGCTGTGTGAGCCTCCGCCCCTCTCTGAACCTCAGCTCCTCATCCACAAAAGGGCAATGGCAGCAGCAGGTGCGCCCTTCCGGGCATGCCCTGTGAGGAGGGCAGGAGTGGCTGGACCTTAAGGACTCAGATCAGAGCCCTGCCGTCTGCAGCACAACACAGTGCTCGACTGTAGCTGTGAAAAAGGCTGCAGTGTGGGGTCCTGCCAAGGACGGCCTCTTCAGCACCACAGGACCGGGGATCTCAGGATCCTCAACTGCACTCTGGAAACTCCAGGACCCAGGTGCTGGGAGTAACTCATTTATGACTGGGGAGGCCGGAGAAAAGCTTCCTCTCCAGCATCAGTACTAGGGAGGGGGCAGAGCGGAGGGAGGGGCTGCAGCTCATCCTCCCGGGTTGGAGCAGAGCTAAATGCAGCATATTCACAGGGAATGGACGCCCGTCCTCAGGCACCCTGAATTTGCTGAAACATAGAAAGAAGGAGGGGAGGGGAGAGGAGGGGAGGGAAGGAGGAGGAGAGGGAAGGGGAGGGGAACAGAGAAGAGGAGAGGGGAGGGGAAGGAAGGGGAGGGGAAGGTATGGGAGGGGAGGGGAAAGGAGGGGAGGGGAGGAGAGGGGAAGAGAGGGGAGGGATGGGGAGGGGAGGAGAAAGGAGAGGAGAGGGGTGGGGAGGGGAGGAGAAAGGAGAGGAGAGGGGTGGGGAGGGGAGGAGAGGGGAAGGGAGGGTAAGGGAGGGGAAGAAGAGGGGAGGGAGGGGAGGGGAAAGAAGGGGATGGGAGGGGAGGGGAAAGGAGGGGAGGGGAGAAGAGGGAAAGAGAGGGGAGGGGGAAAGGGAGGGGTGGGGAGGGGAGGAGAAAGGAAAGGAGAAGAAGGGAGGGGAGGAGAGGGGAGGGAGGGCCAGCCACCTTGGGCTCGGCCTGCCCACCTCTAGCGCTTTACTTACGCGTTCGACATGATGGCTACTTTCCCTCTTTCCTTCGCCCACAGGGAAACTCTTCCTTGACCCTCCGAGGGGTGGCCGCCTGGGGGGGCACCAGAAGGGGCACGGCAGATTTGGGGGTTCTCCTGAGGGTTCGGCCGGCACTAGGGACAGCCTCTCAGTGGGCAGGAAAAGGCAGCCGGGTGCGTGAGTGCGGGCGCGCAGGCACAGAGGCCCCGACGCTCCGGGACCTCGCGTGGGCCACTCCGGGGGGCGGGATGCGGCCCTAGCAACGGGACGCGGCGCCTGCGCAGTGCCGGCGCGCCCCCGCGCCTGCGCAGCTGCCTCGCGTTTCCGTGGCAACCGCGCGGGACACGGGGGGCGGGGCCGGCGAGCAGGGCTGAGCGAGCGGCGCCCTCGTCGCCCTCCGCGCGCCCCGCGCCCCCCGCCCCGGCTCCCGCGGGCGGGGCGGGCAAGGTCCGTCCTGGTGTCCGCTTCAGTCTGTCCACCTGCAGAGGGGCCACAGCCCTTCCTTCCTCCGCGAGCGCCATGCAGCGCTCTGCGCCGCCGGCTCCCGAGCGGGCTCCGGGGCGGGGGCCGGGGCTGGGGCGGGGGGGGGGGGCCGGGGCGGGGGCTGGGCCGGGGCGGGGGGGGCTGGGCCGGGACTGGGGCGGGGCTGGGGAGGGGGGCCGGGGCTGGGCCGGGGCGGGGGGGGGTGGGGGGGAGGTAGAGGCCGGGGCTGGGCTGGGGCGGGGGTCTGGGCGGGGGGGGGTCGCGGTGGGGGCCGGGGCCGGGGCTGGAGGGAGCTAAGGCGGGGGTGGGGGTGATCGGGGCGGGGGGGGGGCTGAGGCGGGGGCCGGGGCTGGAGGGAGCTGAGGCGGGGGTGGGGGTGATCGGGGCGGGGGTGGGCTGAGGCGGGGGCCGGGGCTGGGCTGGGGCAGGGGTCTGGGCGGGGGGGTGCTGAGGCGGGGGGGGTGCTGGGGCGGGGGGGGGGCTGAGGCGGGGGCCGGGGCTGGGCCGGGGCGGGGAGGGGGTCGGGGTGGGGGCCGGGGTTGGAGGGAGCTGAGACGGGGGTGGGGGTGATCGGGGCGGGGAGGGGCTGAGGCGGGGGCCGGGGCTGGGCCTGGGCGAGGCGTGGGTGGGGGGGGAGGTAGAGGCCGGAGCTGGGCTGGGGCGGGGGTCTGGACGGGGGGGGGTGCTGGGGCGGGGGGTGCTGAGGCGGGGGTGGGGGTGATCGGGGCGGGGGGGGGCTGAGGCGGGGGCCGGGGCTGGAGGGAGCTGAGGCGGGGGTGGGGGTGATCGGGGCGGGGGGGGGCTGAGGCGGGGGCCGGGGCTGGAGGGAGCTGAGGCGGGGGTGGGGGTGATCGGGGAGGGGGGGGGGAGGCTGAGGCGGGGGCCGGGGCTGGGCCGGGGCGGGGAGGGGGTCGGGGTGGGGGCTGGGGCTGGAGGGAGCTGAGGCGGGGGTGGGGGTGATCGGGGCGGGGGGGGGGGCTGAGGCGGGGGCCGGGGCTGGGCCTGGGCGAGGCGTGGGTGGGGGGGGAGGTAGAGGCCGGAGCTGGGCTGAGGCGGGGGTCTGGACGGGGGGGGGGTGCTGGGGCGGGGGGGGGCTGAGGCGGGGGTGGGGGTGATCGGGGTGGGGGGGGGCTGAGGCGGGGGCCGGGGCTGGAGGGAGCTGAGGCTGGGGGGGTGATCGGGGCGGGGGGGGCCTGAGGCGGGGGCCGGGGCTGGGCCTGGGCGGGGAGGGGGTCGGGTTGGGGGCCGGGGCTGGGCCCAGGCAGGGGAGGGCCTCTGGGGTGGTGGGCGGGGAGGGGGGCTGGGGTAGGGACGGAGGGGGGCGGAGTGGCGGTCAGGGCCGGGCACAGGCCGCGTGGGGGGCGCAGGCCCGGCCCGGGCAGCTCTTGGCTCCCGCCTGAGGCGCCTGGAGGCCAAAGATCCTTAAGGCTCCATCTTCCCGCGGTTGCTTGACGTCCGGTGCCACACACCTGCCACGCCGCCCGTCACACCTGCCGCGCCGCCCGTCACACCTGCCACGCCGCCCGTCACACCTCCCACGCCGCCCGTCACACCTCCCACGCCGCCGTGTGACACCTGCCACGCCGCCCGTCACACCTCCCACGCCGCCCGTCACACCTCCCACGCCGCCCGTCACACCTGCCACGCCGCCCGTCACACCTCCCACGCCGCCCGTCACACCTGCCACGCCGCCCGTCACACCTCCCACGCCGCCCGTCACACCTGCCACGCCGCCCGTCACACCTCCCACGCCGCCCGTCACACCTGCCACGCCGCCCGTCACACCTCCCACGCCGCCCGTCACACCTGCCACGCCGCCCGTCACACCTCCCACGCCGCCCGTCACACCTGCCACGCCGCCCGTCACACCTCCCACGCCGCCGCGTCACACCTGCCACGCCGCCCGTCACACCTCCCACACTGCCGTGTGACACCTCCCACGCCGCCCGTCACACCTCCCACGCCGCCTGCCCGTCACACCTCCCACGCCGCCCGTCACACCTCCCACGCCGCCCGTCACACCTGCCACGCCGCCGTGTGACACCTGCCACGCCGCCCGTCACACCTGCCACGCCGCCCGTCACACCTCCCACGCCGCCGTGTGACACCTCCCACGCCGCCGGTCACACCTGCCACGCCGCCCGTCACACCTCCCACGCCGCCCGTCACACCTGCCACGCCGCCGCGTCACACCTCCCACGCCGCCCGTCACACCTGCCACGCCGCCCGTCACACCTGCCACGCCGCCCGTCACACCTCCCACGCCGCCGCGTCACACCTCCCACGCCGCCGCGTCACACCTCCCACGCCGTCCGCCCGTCACACCTCCCACGCCGCCGGTCACACCTGCCACGCCGCCCGTCACACCTGCCACGCCGTCCGCCGGTCACACCTGCCACGCCGCCGGTCACACCTGCCACGCCGCCGGTCACACCTCCCACGCCGCCGGTCACACCTCCCACGCCGCCTGCCCGTCACACCTGCCACGCCGCCGGTCACACCTGCCACGCCGCCCGTCACACCTGCCACGCCGCCCGTCACACCTCCCACGCTGCCTGCCCGTCACACCTGCCACGCCGCCCGTCACACCTGCCACGCCGTCCGCCGGTCACACCTGCCACGCCGCCGGTCACACCTGCCACGCCGCCCGTCACACCTGCCACGCCGCCCGTCACACCTGCCACGCCGTCCGCCCGTCACACCTGCCACGCCGCCCGTCACACCTGCCACGCCGTCCGCCCGTCACACCTGCCACGCCGCCCGTCACACCTCCCACGCTGCCTGCCCGTCACACCTGCCACGCCGCCCGCCCGTGGTCGGGGACTCGGGCTTCTCCCCAGCGGGGCCCCGCCGCCCCAGGTCCTGCGGGGAAAGAAACCAGGTGGGCAAAGCACCAGGAGTTAGTGTCCGTGCGGCGGAAGGCCGGGCCTGAGAAGTGTGCGGGTGCGCGGGGGCAAGCTAGCCACGCGGGAGGGAAGGGAGAACATGTGCCTTATACCCCTTCCCCTCCCCGGCGTCCAGGAGAAACCTTGAACAGAAATAGAAGACACACGGGAATAAGACGAGCTGTGTACCCTGCATCCAACCCCAAAACAACAGCAGCAGCCCAGGCCAGAGGCTAAACCGACACACAGACAAGACTGTAGCATGGCCAAGACAGATAAACACTTCCAGAAGAAAATACAACCAAATAAATACAGGGAAGAAATTCCTTAGGAGGGCCCCATGCGTGCAGTCTGTAGTGACATCTGAGCTGGGAGAGAATAGGAAATAGCAAAGGGAGTGAGAGATTACACCGCTCAGGAGAACAGATAGAACCCTCTAGTAGCTCAGGACCAAGAGGTGGACGAAGGCACAATTCGGCACACTTGCTGACTTAGTGGGAAAGTGTGCATCAATTATTGTGAATGCAGAGGGAAAAGATGGGCACATCTCAGTAGCTGAAGAAGGTTTTGGTGGTGTTCCCTAAGAGAGAACTTCGATATTAGGGGGCCCCCCAGAAGTATAAGGCACATTTTCTGAGATATAAAGAACTAAATTTGCAGAACAAAACTTCTTATTATAGCCACGTACCAGTGGCTCACGATTGTCATTCTAGCTACTCAGGAGGCTGAGATCTGAGGATTGGGGTTCAAAGCCAGCCCGGGCAGACAAGTCCATGAGGCTCTTATCTCCACTTAACCAGCAAAAAAGCTGGAAGTAGAGGTGTAACTCAGGTGATAGAGTGTTAGCCTTAAGCGAAAACATCAAGAGGAAGTGAAGGACCCCGAGTTCAAGCCCCAGTACTGGCACACCAAAAACCTATCATGTTTCAGAAAAACTGATATGGACCAGTCAACACTAGGAGCTATCTTGAATGATTGGGTGTCAGTGCGAAGTGTTGAGGAAGGGTCGGTGGTCAGCCCACATCCCTGCAATAACTTCTGATGTCTGGTAGAGAGGAAGCAGTGTTTATTTACAAGTTATTCGAGGGATTTGTGGCTCAAGAATATTTATTTCCACCAGGCAGGGACTCATCACAGAAAGAGAACTATAGACCCATTTCTTTGATGAACATTGATGCAAAACTTCTCAACAAAATTTTGGCCAATCGACTTCAACAATTCATCCAAAGAAATCATACACCACGATCAAACAGGATTCATTTCAGGGATGCAAAGCTGGTTCAATATACGCATATCAATATAATTCATCACATCAACAGGAGCCAGGATAAGAACCACATGATTATCTCAATAGATGCAGAAAAAGCATTTGACAAGATCCAACACCCCTTTATGATGAAGGTTCTGGAAAAATTAGGAATCCATGGAACATTCCTCAATACAATAAAGACTGTATATGACAAACCTACAGCCAGCATTATACTTAATGGTGAAAAACTAACGCCATTTCCTCTTAACTCAGAAACGAGACAAGGATGTCCACTCTCTCCACTTCTCTTCAATCTAGTATTAGAATGCATAGCTACAGCAATAAGACAAGATGCAAACATAAAGGGGATTCAAATAGGGAAAGAAGAAGTAAAACTCTCCCTCTTAGCAGATGACATGATCTTGTATTTAAAGAATCCCATAGACTCCACTCCCAAATTACTCAAGCTGATTCAAAACTTTGGCAAAGTAGCAGGGTATAAAATTAACCCTCAAAAAATCAATGGCTTTTCTGTATGCCAACAATGAGAAAAGTGTGGCTGAAATTAGGAAAGCAACTCCATTTGTAATAGCCCCACAAAAAAATAAAATACCTAGGAATTAACCAAAGAAGTGAAGGACCTCTATGATGAAAACTTTAAAAACTTGAAAAAGGAAATCAAAACAGAACTTAGAAAGTGGCAAAAACTCCCATGCTCCTGGATTGGAAAGACCAACTTCGTGAAAATGGCAATACTTCCCAAGGCTATCTACAAATTCAATGAGATACCTATCAATATTCCAACCTTATTCTTCAAGGAAATAGAAGAGTCAATCCAAAAAAAATAAAAGACCCCGAATAGCAAAAACGATCCTCAACAGAAAGAACAGTGCTGGAGGAATATCAATACCAAATTTCAAACTCTACTATAAAGCCATAGTAATCAAAACAGCTTGGTACTGGCACAAGAACAGACCTCAGGACCAATGGAATAGAATTGAAAAGCTAGAAATGAACCTACAGACCTATAGCCATCTAATCTTCGATAAGGAAGCTAAAACAATAGAATGGAAGAAAATCAGCCTCTTCAGTAAATGGTGCTGGCAAAATTGGTTAATTACTTGTAGAAAACTAAAGCTAGATCCTTACATATCACCCTGCACCAGAATCAACTCCAAATGGATCAGAGACCTCGGAATCAAAGCAGACACTCTGAAAACATTACAGGATGGAATAGGAGAAACCCTAGGTCTCCTTGGCACAGGCCGCAATTTTCTGAATAGAGACCCGGAAACACAACAAATCAAAGAAAGGTTGGACAAATGGGATTGCATGAAATTGCAGAGCTTCTGCATGGCAAAGGACATAGCTAGCAAGATCAATACAAAGCCTACGGATAGGGAGAAGATCTTCACTAGCCATACAACGGACAAGGGTCTCATATCTAAAATATACCTGGAACTAAAAAAATTAAACCCTTCAACAACAAAGCTTCAAAGAAACAACTGCCCAATAAATAAGTGGGCTAAAGACTTAAAGAGAAACTTCTCTGAAAAGGAAAGAAGGATGGCCAATAGACACATGAAGAAATGCTCAACCTCTCTAGCCATAAAAGAAATGCAAATCAAAACAACATTGAGATACCACCTCACCCCAGTTAGAATGGCTATAATCA
Source organism: Dipodomys merriami (assembly GCF_024711535.1). Lineage (NCBI taxonomy): Eukaryota > Metazoa > Chordata > Mammalia > Rodentia > Heteromyidae > Dipodomys > Dipodomys merriami. Next base: position 3,414,506 of record NW_027202270.1, on the reverse strand, counting down.
AGAACTCTAATAACAACAGATGCTGGAGGGGATGTGGACAGAAGGGAACCTTACTGCATTGTTGATGGGAGTGTAAACTTGTTCAACCACTTTGGAAAGTAGTATGGAGGTTCCTCAAAAGACTCCACATAGAGCTCCCCTATGACCCAGCAATCCCACTTTTGGGCATTTACCCAAATGTTCACAAGACCACACTAAAGCTACCAGCACGACTATGTTTATTGCAGCCTTATTTACTATAGTTAAGATATAGAACCAACCCAGATGCCCTTCAGTAGATGAATGGATCAAGAAAATGTGGTATATATACACAATGGAATTCTATGCCTCCATCAGAAAGAATGACATTGCCCCATTTGTTAGGAAATGGAAAGACTTGGAAAAAATTATACTAAGTGAAGTAAGCCAGGCCCAAAGAAACATTGGTCCCATGGTTTCCCTTATTTGCAATAACTAGTATATGTCTGAGTCAAGCAGAAAAGTTCAGATAAGTTGATGTTAGGGAAATGAACCCTAAGATATGTATTCAAATGTTTTTTCTTTCATGTGATTGTTTCTAACACATTTATAAGACTAATTGTTGCTTTGTATGTCCCTCCCCCACGGTATAACCCCTGCTTTCACTGTATTTGATGTTGGTATAATTTGTGGAGGGGAAGGGGAAAAATCGTTTAAATAGGGATACAGGTGGACCCATTGCAACAATGAGATGTACAAGTCGTTATGTTGAAAACGAATTTTATAACTTTGGTGGTGCGGGGGAGGGAGTATGGGAAGGGAGGGGAAGGGGAAACAAAGGAGGAGGCTACAAGGCTTGATAAGAAATGTACTCATTATCTTGCCCATGTAATTGTAATCCCTCTGTACAGTATTTTCACAATAAAAAAAGACTCAAAAAAAGAATATTTCCAAATATGAAATCCCTAAGGAAGGATGACATGCATAATTTAGCATGTTAACAGGTGCAAAGTCTACTGGCTTAGCCAGCAGGAGGACTTACAACAAGAAGAGTGGTAAAGGGCCTCAGGGCTGATTGTCACAGTGGTTTCCTGGCACCATCAAGGAGCCGCCTGAGATGTCCAGCTCCTCATCAAAGATGGCGAATACTTCCCTTTATGGTCATAATTGGTCTGCAGCAGCAGGAGGATGAACTCCAGAGAGAAGGGCCTGCTGGGAAATATGGCTGCCATTATGGCCTGGCCTAGAGTTCCCAGGGTTCACCGGTGTTCCCAGGCAGAGGCGCAGCTGAGAGACCCTAGGCAGGGCTGAGCTGGCAGACAGCAGTATAGATGATAGAATGTGCCCTTCTCAAAAACAGGCTGCTTCACCAGGAAGTCCGGACAGGCAAAGGATACTCGTGATATTAGAGCAGTGTGCGAGGTGTGCGAGGTGGGAGCCACTAAGGAGGCTGAGATCTGAGGATCACGGGTCAAAGCCAGCCAGGGCAGGAAAATCTGTGAGACTCTGATCTCCAATGAACCACCAGAAAACCTGAGTGGCGCTGCGGCTCCAGTAGTAGAGTGCTTGCCTTGAGGTGAAGAGTGCAGGGACAGCACCCGGGCCCAGAGTTCAAGACCCATGACCGATTAAAAAAAAAAAAAAAAGAGCAGCATGGCAGTCCATAATGGAGAGGGGAGACGGCAGGCTGTCTGAACTCCGGGAGGATCAGCCGGCTATGGCTTTGCAGGGCCAGCCATTAGCGGTGTAGGCCATCCAGGATCAGTGTGCAGCCGGGCATATTTCCATCTGTTCAGTCTTCTTCATGAGAGGGGGGCCATTTCTGTCCCCATTTTACACAACGTGGAGATGGGCCTAGAGAAGATACGCGCTGCGTGTCATGACCATCCTCAGAACCATCATGGGGTTGGTGCGAGCCACAGGTGGTCTGGCTTCAAGACCCTATCACTAACGTTGTCTTTCTGTTGCTAATCTGTAAAGGTAGTGCTGAGGCTTGAACTTAGGGCCTTGTAGTTGCTAGATAGGCATCTTACTTCGTGAGCCATGCCTTGGGTCTTCCTCTGTACCTGTTAATGTGGCATTTTGGAACAACCTAAACCCTTATGAGCCTTTTTGGCTTTCGTTCATTTTACATATTGGGTCTCTTGTTTTTGCCCAGGGTCAGCCTTAGACCTCTGACCTCTAACTGTTGCTTTGGGATTAAAGGTATGTGCCACCAGACCTGGCCTGTTTGTGGAAATGGAATCTTGCTAATTTTTTTGGCCAAGCTTGCTTCAAATCAAGATCTCCCTGTGTCTGCATCCCACACATCTGGGCTTCAGATATGTGCTGCCACCCCTAGCCAGTTTGTGTAAAAACGGTTATTCTTGTGGGTTTCTGTGAGACAAAATAGCCACACGAGTGGTTCTCAATTACTTGTCCTTTAGGAAGATGCTTTCCTCATTGCTTTCGTGGGGACGCCCCGCTGTACCTGGCCCAGGTACAGTCCTGCTGGGTTTCAGGCTTGCACCCCCTGGCCCCCGAAGCCCTGCCCACTGCAGGTTCCTCGTTAGCACGAGGTGTGGGCGCCCTGGCTGTGGTAACCGCAGCTCCAGACCATCTCGTACAAAGCCCCAGGATGGTGTGCGGGGACTTCACACGGTGGCGGCCAGGGCTCCTGGCGTGGGTGTGCTTCCTGGCAGGTCTGTCACCTGCTGCCACATTGCACAGGGACGCACAGGGCTCTCCCAGTCAGCCAGGGTCTCAGCCAGCCTGTAGTTTCTCCTCTGTGGCTCCGCATCATGGTGCTCCCGAAAGGTAATCCATTGATCGAGTCTGCTGATAGCAGCTCAGCGTCAGCCGGTGTGAAGCGAACCCACCCTGCCCTGCTGTCCTGGGCTGCGTTTCTCCTTCACCAGAGAAAGGCCGCCAGTGCTGGCTCAGGTGCAGCCACGTGTCAGAACCAAGGTCCCGGCCAGCTCATCTCCCAGAACCCAAGACGGCAGCACTTGGGACTGCTGCTTCCTTTTCCAAAGCCCTAGAAGTAATCACGATGGTCTGGTGTCCAAGGAAGGTCACAGGCTGGAGGCCTGACCTGACCTATTCAGCGAGGCCTGAGATGGTTCTCTGCTGTACCTGAAGCTGGCCAAATCAGAGTCCTGGTTCACCTGAGCCAAGCGTACCTGAGTAACCCTGATGTCAGAAACAGTGCTTAAACAGCGGCAACTGCCCATCTGCCCACATGGCCGCAGGGCCTCTGCCTGCCACCAGGTGGTGCACACAGCTCTACCCAATGGAAGGGGCCTCACCAGGGGGCCGGCACCCCTTTGTCCTCCTTCCCCAACAGTCCCTGCCCACTTTCCTGGCCAGGGAAGGAACCAGCATTCCAAAGTAGCTCTGCTCTACCAGAAACTATAACCCCACGAACACCTGGACCAAGGCTGCTCAGAGAAGCCCCTGGGCAGCTTGTGGGGCGGGCCTTGGGAGTGGACTGGCCAATAACGCTGGCCCCGGGAGGAAAGAGGCCACCAAAGGACGCAGAGCCATTTCTGGTCTTCTGGGGAGACCTGGGTTCTGTCCTGTCTGGCTGACCTCCATCCAGACTCCATCCGGAAGGCCTCTCCATCACTTCCTCCATCTGTCAGCATCACTCACTCCTCCTCTGGGTACCCAGCCCTGGAACCCAGAGCCGCCTATGCTTATATCCTACAAATTCCATGGTCTCCACAGCTGCGGACCTACCTTCAGCCTTAGCCTCTTGTCCAAGAGGTCTAGTTCTTATGCTTTCCCTTCTCAGGCTCCTCCTCCTTTTTCTCTTCCTCCGGTTCTTTTCCCTATCCCTCCTTCTCCTTGTCCTTTCCCTTTTTATCTTCCTTCTTCCTCCTTTTCTCTCTCTCTTCTCCTCTTACAAAACAGATGAAATATAGCTGGTGTGTGTGTGTGTGTGTGTGTGTGTGTGTGTGTGTGTGTGTGTGTGTGTGTGTGCGTGTAATGAAGGATTGAGGAACTGCAGCAGGGAATAAACTACAGCTGCTCAACGAAGCTTAGCAACGACAAGAATGCAGCAGATCAGCCCAGAAAGCTGACGGGAATACGGCAGGCCGTTGTCGGGCAATTCCTCACCGTATTTTTAGGGTCAGTGGGAAGGAAGGAGTCGGAGTGACCTCCTTAGCTTCCCGCACTGGATTTTCAAACAGTGGTCTAGAAGCACCCTGCACTCCCCACCCTTCTTTTCCAGAAGTCTCAACACGCTTCTGGTGTTCTGCAGCACACAGGGCCCTTTCCTGAATTTCGGAGCCATGATTCGGCCTTAAAGGAAGCAGTCAGCATCAGCAGCAGGATGCATTTTTGGTAAGTGCCAGCAGGTTTTCTGTAACCGCCCGGCTAGGTGCCGCCCGGGCCACACATCCCGTCCCTTCACAGACAGCGGGAAGCCATCCACTGTCCCCTTACGCCCCTTCCTTCCTCTGTCCACGTACAGCTTTCCTCACGGCCCTGGCGTGTGGACCTTGCTGCCGAGCCCACAGAGCGCAGAATGCTGCTCTTCCCCTGCGACACTCTGCTCTTGCTTTTTTAATTTTAATTTTATCATCAGGGTGATGTGCAGAAGGGTTACAGTTACACACGTAAGGGAGTGGTTACATTTCTTGTCTAACTTTTCACCCCCTCCCTCATTTTCCTCCCCCTCCCCAATACCACCCTTCCCCCAATGTTGTAGAGATCATTTCCAATGTATTGTCTTGTGAGTATTGTTCTCAATGCACTATGTGATTTCTTCTTTCTTTTGTGTTTTTTCCTCCTATGGCTTATCCCCTGTTGGCACTGTGTTCGACTTTGGCACCCTGGGTATTGAATATACGTTTATCTGAACTAGGGGAGGGAAGGGAACAACAGAATGGTCAGACAAAGGACAACGTGGGAACCTGCGCATCCGTGACACTCTCCTCTCTTTCTCGGCATTTGAAAACAAGATGCGTAGTAATCAGGCAGGTTATACGTCAAGTTCGCTTGAAAGTAACGCAGGTTGTTTAACTACAGTAGAGGTGAGATTGTGGCAATTCGGGCTAACCGACCTCCATCCTTCTGTGGTCTTCATTCAACTCCAGCAGCGCCCCTGATGGGAGCGAGGAGGTCCCTGTGCCACCCAGGGCACCCTGGGGGGGCGTTTAGGCTGCTGTGTGCTGGGTAGAAGCATGGCGCGGTGGACGTGTGTGGCAGTGTTGTATCTAGGAACAGCGGTGAAGATCTTGTCTGAATGCAGTGCCACTTCCTGCGTGCCCCTGCAGATCCAGGGAAGGAGTGGCGTCTGTCCTGAGTTTACTTCGCCTGTCGCAGTCTGCACAGTGGAGTTGGAGAACAGTGGCAGCGGGCCCTGCTGCCCATTTGATGGGCGCTTCAAGGTCCAGCACAAAGAAAGCGAGGGCTCCGGCCGACTTTGATTCAGTCCGGCTCGCTGCTCTGCTGGTCCCACAGAAAGAGCCCAGCACCAGGCTGGACAAAAGCGGAGAGGTGGAAAGTTCACGTGGAATGGAAGGCGTCTCTGCTAAACTTGGATGTAAGAAACATGTCCTGTGCTTCGAAGTATGAAATCTCATTCGACCTGAGGGGAGTGTTTCAAAATGCCAGCTGATAAGCTGCCCCTGAAACGTGTCGCTCTCCCTTGGGTCTGATGTTATCGTGTCCACACAGGGTGCAGGCGGCCAGGTCCCAGGCTCAATGTGTCGCACGCATGGCTGGAGCCCAGTGAGGTGTGAGTTTCACTGATTTTCTAATTATCGAGGTCCACCTTGGCGGGACTGTGACCAAGATTGCCAGATCTGACCCACATTCACGGTTTTAACTCTTCTCAAGAACCCCCCAAGGTCTTTGTGAGTGGCAGCTGACAATGGGCACCTTCTGCTCCCCCGGAGGAATAAAGATGCAGCGAAAAACAAACATGAAGTGCCAGGCACCCAGCAGACCGGAAGTCCTGCTGTGTGGACTGGGAATCCTAGGGACTCTTCTTAAAAAATCAACATTACTGTGAGCAGTATTCTTGATTTGGGGGTTGCAGGAATTTGGAGATGTGGCCCAGGGGTCAGAAGCAGGGGCCATCGGGGTCATCGAGGGCACAGCAGTGCTGAGGATGCATTCCCCATGCCCAGGGTTTCAGCTGTCCACTTTGACCTCTCTCCAATTGCTACAATAACATGGCAAAGCATAGTTTATACCGGAAGTGAGTCTGATTTGGTAGATCTGGTTGGAAGGATGTTATTTAACTGAAAGGGATGTGAGCAATCAGAGTGTGTCATTCTGGATGGACTCCCCAAAAGAATAGAGCAGAAAAACGAAAGAAAGCTATTTTGCATCAAATAAAGATCACTTCTCCTGGGAAAAATGATGGTTAGGTGTGTGTGTGTGTGTGTGTGTGTGTGTGTGTGTGTGTGTGTGTGTGTGTGTGTGTGTGTGTGTGTGTGTGTGTGTGTGTGTGTGTGTGTTTCTTATAAGCTGCCTCTGTTATCTATAAATAAACCCTCCCACGGTGAGAAAAAATGACCAGGAACTTGCCTGTGGCAGGATGTTGTTTTTTGTTATAATCCTGTTTTTTCACAAACATTGAGGCAGCCTTTGGAACCCAGATGCAAAGAAGGTCACTTCTCATTGTTTTAACACCTGCCATTTTCTCAAAGGAACTCAACTTCCACAGGCCATTCATAAATCCAATCTCAAGCCCCCTCCCCAGGAACTCCCTCCCGGATTTTGATAAATATGGGCGTAAATAACACATGCCTGTCCAGTTGGTTTTGTTTTGTTTGGGTTTTTCATTTGTCCCTCATATCCCCTCCTTTTCTATTCCATTTTCACAATGCTTATAAGAAAACAATAGTCCCATGTACCAAAGGGTAGAAATCTAATTGCAGAGAACAGCTGTACTGTTCACAAAACAAAAGTGACATGCCACGTGGAGAGGATGGAGCTGCCCACGGCCTGGCCACACCTGCAAGGCCCAGTTGGACTGCAGAGAAAACAAACTCCTCCTTTCCTAAGTTATCACAGAACACTCCCAGACATACCAGAACTAGAACTTGGGTTTTAAAACAACCGGATAGGAGGCTAGTAAGAAACCGATATGCTCAAAGCTGGTGCTCTGTCACCTGAGCCACAGCTCCACGTCTAGATTTATGGTAGTTAGTGGAAGATGAGAATCGCAAGTCGTTGAACTGTGATCCTCTGATCTCAGCCTGCTGAGTAGCTTAGGATGACAGGTATGAGCCACCAGTGCTTGGCAAAATCGAGACTTTTAAGATGAACATTTGTCTATAAGTAAATAAACAAACCACTCACAGATAGGATTCTCCCAAAAGTGAGTGGAGATCCAGCTTGACAGTAGGTTTGCACCTTGTAGGAAGTCCCATGTGCAAAAAGCCAATGCAGAGAACTAGAGTGCATGTGCATGTGCGTGTGCATTTGTGTGCAACCACACCTGCATGTGTGCGTGTACATGTGTGTGCACAGATATACCCATGCATCAAAACGTCTGGCATCAGAGACCTCCCACTGCACACCCTCCTCCATCCCTCTGAGTCTGTGGCTTTTCCAACGCCCTCTGCTCCTGTGCTTCCAGGGCTTCCCGATCTCCTCAGTTCTCTTGTGTTTTAGCTGAGTTCCTCATCTGTTCAGGACTTTTCCAGCAGTGGTGTTCAGACCTTCATCATTTCGGGTGCATTCAGCTTTGGGTGTGCATCCATCAGGTGCCCCGAGGGTGGTCCCAGGGTGCGGGGCAGGGCCTGCTGCCAAGGGTCCCCACGCACCAATTTCACCTGTCCCATGGAGTTAGCATGCACTAAGTGCTCGCAGTCTTGGAAAACGTCACCAATGTGGGATTGCTCTGCCTTCTTTGTTTGCTTGTTTATGGCATGAAACTCCAGGCCTCCTGCTCGTTGGAGTGGGAAGAGGTTAATGCAGCACATGCACTAGTGGGGGGCATTGAATTATTGGCCACACACTGACCTGGCATGAACTGGGAGGGAGCTAAAGGGGCGTTGGGGCAGCTCTTCAGTCTGCAGGCTGAGGGAAGAGACCTCAGCTGAAATGTACACACGCCGGGCCTGCTTTCCATAACCACTGTCAGCCAGGCCCCAGCTCCCAGGGCAGCCTCACTCACTGCCCTGGTTAGGGGTTTTGACACAGTGCTTAGACTGCACTAGTACCATCAATTCTAGTCATGCGGGGTTCTTGGAATCCCCACCTCTTTATCTGACCAGGGCTCATGCTTATCCTCTCTGAAAGATTAACCACAGTGTGCAACAGAGCTCCACAGCTTCCCTCCTGAATCTGCAGCTGCCTTCTCCCAGGGACAGCATCTCAGCCGGGCGCCAGTGCCTCACGGCCTGTCATCCATCTACTCAGGAGGCTCAGATCTGAAGATCAGGGCTTGAAGCCAGCCCAGGCAGGAAGGCCTGTGAGACAATTCTCTCCATTTAACTATCTAAATAAATAAATAAAGCTGGAAGTAGAGCTCTGGCTCAAGTTGGGGAGTGTTAGCCTTGAGTACCAAAGCTCAGGGATAGCATCAGCCCTGAGTTTAAGTGCCAGGCCCTGTTGTCCTTTGCCAAGCTTAGACCTTGTACCTAAAACTACAACACCACCGAGCATCTCCTGCCATTCCTCTCTGCTTTGCAGCTGTGAGCAGAGCCCTGACCACTCCCCCCGCCCCATTCCTTCCTGTCAGTCAAAGACCAGGAATCCAACTTTGTTTTCCCAGAGCCCTTCCTACCAGTCACTGCTGGCAACCGGTTCCTCACCTGAACTCCAGCACCCTTGTTTATTTCTTTAGGTTGTCAATGACAGGGGGAAAATCAACTCAGCTCGGCTCAGCACAATGAGCTGTTTCCTGGCTTCACAGCCCTGGGAAACCTGGAGACAAGCCAGAGCCTGCCTCCAGGCCCCAGGTGTGTTCTGTGGCTTCCACAGGGCCCCTGCCAGGTGTGTCCAGTGGATTGTCTCTAGCTTGTCTCCACTTAGCAACTTTTGAGTAAGGCAGGCCATAGGAGGAAGTACAGAATCTGCGGTACTTCCATTAGAATCACTCTCTGTCTGTCTGTCTGTCTGTCTGTCTGTCTGTCTGTCTATCTATCTATCTATCTATCTATCTATCTATCTATCTATCTATCTATCTATCTGGTGGTAGTTGGGGATTGAACTCAGGGTCTTACATTTGCTAGGCAGGCCCTCTACCTCTCAAACCACACTGCTAGGTCTTTTTGGAATTGGTTATCTTCATGTAGGCTCTTACTGTATCCCTGGGCTGGCGGGGCTGTGATCCTCCTATTTCTGCTTCCCTAGGTTGAGAGGGGAGATGCCAGGTGTGCCCCACTATGCCCAGCCATTTATGGCTATGGAGTTTCATAAGCTTTTATGTCTAGTTTGGCTCCGAACTGTGGTCCCTTGATTTCTGCCTTCCAAGTAGCTAAGCAAACAGGAACAGAGGGCTGGGAAGGTGGCTCAGTGGTAGAGTGCTTGTCTTGCATGCATGAGGCCCTGGGTTTGATTCCTTAGCACCACATAAGCAAAAAGAAAAAAGCCAGAAGTGGCGCTGTGGCTCAAGTGGAAGAGTGCTAGCCTTGAGCAGAAGAGCTGAGGGACAGCGCCCAGGCCCAGAGTTCAGGCCCCACGACTGGACCCCCCCCCCCAAAAAAAAAGAAAACAGGAACGGAGCCCAGCTTGGATTACATTCTTTCTTTTAAAAAAATCTTAATTTCTAATTGTTATAATGGTGTTGTACAGAGGGGTTTACAGTTTCATAAGTCAGGTAATGAATACATTTTTGAATTTAATTTTTCTAATTATTATGATGTATAGAGGGGTTACGGTTACATTTTTTTTGGACAATGTCATCCCTTCCTTTACTCTCTCTCAGTTTCCCCTCTCATTCCCACCCATAAGTTGTATAGCTCATTTTCAACACGGTGTCTAGTGAGTACCACTGCTGCATTTGTTCACCCTTTGTTCCTCCATTTCTGTGTCCTCCTTCCGCCAAAGACAAAGGAATGAATGAGAAAGATGAAAAGAAAACAAAAATAGCAACAGAGGGAAAAAACCCTCTTGTTTCTGTTTCCTGGTTCGTTTCGATCCATATGATTTCCTATGATCAGAGGTACATAGGCATCTCACCTCTGTGCTCCTCCCCGAGAGCATCCTCCTTTGGTCTCACTGTGGGTCAGTGCCTGCAGTCCCTTGTAAATGATCATGTCCCAGTGTATTTTAGGTAAGTATACTTCTTTTGGACAATGTCACCATTTCCCTCACTCTCTTAATTGATTAACAAGTTCATTTGTTCTGGGTGCTTGTGTGTGTGTGTGCTTGTGTGTGTGTGTATGTGTGTGTGTGTGTGTGTGTGTGTGTGAGAGAGAGAGAGAGAGAGAGAGAGAGAGAGAGAGGAGAGAGAGAAGGGGGGAGAGACCAGGGATTATCCCATACAGGATTAGGTAGGTCTGAGAACTGGGTGTCTGCTTGTCTCAGGATTGTAATAAATGTGCTTGGCATTGATTCATGTTATGTGTGTGTAGCGTGCTCACGAGCGCCCCCTAGGGCCTGTGTGGGCCCACTCAGTCTTGATGCTTGGCTTTTCTGGCCCAGGCTGGGTGCTGTTCCCCAGCCGGCCCAGCTTTCTTCAGCTTAGCAGAAGAAATCATTCACTTCGTTGAATTTCTAAAGAAGCATTGAGTTTACTGAAATGTGATCAAGACTCATGGCCCTTACTAAATAATATTTTTTATGAAACCAGAAAAAATAGAACTGACAGCCAGGATTTGAGCAAATAAAACCATTCTTTTTACTAAATTAGAAGGTACAACTTTAATCTTATCCAAAAGCTGAGAGTGACAAAGGGCCTGTGTCTGGAGTTCTGTGCTTCTTATTGGGTCCAAGAAATCAGACAGCGCCTCGCGGGTCACTGACCCTACCCTCCTGAGCTGGGGTGTCCTTCACATGCCACCTGTGCGCTCGGGACCTGGCCTGTTTCCCCAAGAGGGGGGAGTAGGGCACAAGGAAGGCAGAGGAAGTGGAAGACAGCGAGCAATATGGCAGACGGAGCCTCTGGCTGTGGATAATTTCAACAAGTACAAATGGTCTATGGAGGGAGAGGGAGGCCGGAGGCTCCTGGAGTGTGTGTGACCCTAGCGGGTGGGGGGATCTGCAGGTGTTCGCGCAGCCTTTGGCTTTAAATCGTGTTTTCTTTGAAAAAGAAGGGCCGGAGTTTGCTCATGCAAGCCCATGGTCCAGCCCTACCCAATGAGACCTGCAGAAACAGCCTGGACTGAGGCGCCGCCTGGATGTAATTAGGGCAGGACTCTACCTCGCTGGGTTGGATGGAAGGCGCTCATCTCTGCCCTCCCTGGCGCCCGCCCCTCCAGAACATGGGCAAGATGGAGTTTTCCTGACAGGGCACCCAGGGCTCTTTGAGGAGGAAAATACCAAATGGCAACAGGTAGCATTTTATCATTTAGAAAAGACATTTTGTATCTATCTCATCTAGTCCATATGCCACTCAGACAATTACTGTTATCATATAAATATGCGAGTAAAGGTCATGTGACTTTTTTTGTTAGTCATGGGGCTTGAACTCTGGGCCTGGGCGCTGTCCCTGAGCTCTTCAGCTCAAGGCGAGCGCTCTACCACTTGAGCCACAGAACCACTTTTGGTTTTCTGAGTGGTTTATTGGAGATTAAGAGTCTCACGGACTTTCTTGCTCGGGCTGGCTTTGAACCAGGAACCTCAGATCTCAGCCTCCTGAGTAGCTAGGATGACAGGTGTGAACCACCAATGCCCAGCTCATGTGACTTTCTTCAAGTCAGATAGCCTGAAGCAAAGCCAAGACTTACCTCAAGAGACACACCTGACAAGAGGCAAGCTCTCACAAATCCGTGAGCTTGGAAAAGCACCTCAGTGCTGGAAACACTGTAAGAGGAAAGGAAACGCTGAGGCAGAGAACTTGAGCCAGCTGGGCCTTGTTCCCGTTGAGGACCCCGGGGACCACAGAGCTACCCCGCCCACCAGATGAGGAGATGGGAGACGTCATCCCTCACACCTGCCGGGCTGTACTCGCAGCATCCCATTCAGGGAGGCTCGGGTGGAAGAAGACATGGGGGATGTGAATGGGGAGTCACAACAGAAAAGCAAATGGAAACAACTTGGATTGCTCCAGATAGCATTTCAGCTATAAAAAAGCCAATAATGGGAACGAGTGACAATACCCGGAGTTGGTGAGGATTCTGAGAGCCACTCCATGATGCAGGTCAGATTAGAAACCAGCATCAAAGCTGAAAGGCATTTTGGTAATCTATGCTCGTGAATTATTCTCATTAACAAAGAGGGTGTGAGCGTGACACTTCCTGCCCAGCTTACACGCCCGACAGGAAGCAGAGAACGCTTCTAGGACTGGCTTGTTCCGGATATGTGGAAGTAGAGTCACTCACAATCGCTGACAATCCTCCGCTGTTTAAGGGCTTTCCACTCCCCCGTCTACCTTTTCCTCACTTACCTTTCTTAGAATAATTATCACCTGGAATTATGTTTTTATATTTTTGTCACTTACTTGGAGTTGTCTTCCGTGTGACAGCGTAAGTTCCATGATGCTGGAGACTTGTTTATGATTGCCTGGACTTGTGTTTAGGCAGAGGTAATCATGAGCACCTGGCAAGTTGGGTGCCAGCTGGGGTATGTGGATGGCATATGGATGCAAAGAAGATGAATGGAGGATGGAAGCCTGAATGGGTGGATGGATGGTTGGTGGGTGGATGAAAAGGTAGAAGGTTGGCTGGGAGGAAGGCTGGTGGATAGATGGTGGATGGATAGCGAAGGTATGGATGGATATAAAGATGGATGGACAGATAGCAGGGGCTGAATGGGTGGATAAGTGGGTGGAGGATGGAAGGCTAGGTGAATGGGTGGCTGGATGGAAGGATGAATGGATGGATGAAGGATTGAGGAGAATCCTTACCTTTGCTAACTGTTCTCTAAAGGAGAGGGGACAGGCTGGAGTTTGACTCTGCTAGAACTAAAGTTGGGTCTACTCCCACTGTCTCCAGCAAATCTCTCCCTCCTTACCCCTCCCCTCCCCCAGGATGATTCTCAGGAGAACTTGTCTAATGCCATCCACAGTTACACACTCAGCAGGTAATCTATTCCAAGAGACCCAGACATTCATTTATAAACACACCCACCTTCTCTGGGAACCACATCCTTTCCCTCTGAGCACTGGCAAGTTGTGCCAAGGCTCCTCCTGTCCACGGAAGAGCAGAGACCCAGAGCAGAGACCAAGGTCAGGGGTCTGAGCACGGGTCTGAAGGAGGCCGCGCCCTCCCTGTCCGCCACTGTGCTGTGGTGCCTCGTTCTTCTCAAGCCCACGAGTCCCCTGGAGTTTGGTCCCTAGGGATCAAATACAGGCACCAACCTGGGATTGTCCCCACAGTGGCCACTCACTTTCCTGATTTCCGGAAAGACGTTCCTTCACACACAAGTCCTCTCCGCTCATTGCTTCCCGGGTCATGTGACAAAGCAGTCAAGGGGCAGTGGCTATGGCTGGTTGCCCTCACTAAGCTGACGTTAGAAGGGAATGTCCTCTCTGTACGGCAGTTACGAAGTACTCCATAAACATAGCTCAGTATACTGAAGTGAAATTAACCAAAGCAACTCTTAGAGGAAAGACGCAGGAATTGCCCGTGCATCACACTCCGGGCTCAGATTCTTTTCCCCGTGGGCTCTGGACGGTGAACAGCAGGAGAAGCCTGCAGTGAGGGGAGCGCCAACAGGGCTCTGCACCGCGGCCACCGCCGGCACCCCCTTCTCCAGCGGGGGCCACCCAGGTCTGGGACGCCCTTTGACAGACAGCTCTCGGCCACGGCTGCCTTGTGCTCTCCAGTGTTTAGGGCATTGGTCCTGGGACCCTTTCCCTTTGGATTTTGTGGAGAGACAGTCCCCATCGTCTCCGTAGAGATGGTTTGTGTGGTGTGGGAAGTTCTGAGGACGGAGCAGGTTGTGGTTTATCTTAGAGGTGTATCCTAGGTTTGGAAGGGGCGGACACGCTTGTTCCTGGAGGACCCCGAGGACACAATGACAGGGTAAGTCTTCCCTGTGGTCCTGCTGTTTTCTGTTGTTACCTTAAAGGTGTTACAGTCACATGTGTCAGGTAAGGAGGACATTTGTTTTTGGACAATGCCACCCTTCCCCTCGCTCTCTCCCAGTGTTTCCCTCCCGTCCCCACCCACAAGTTGTGTAGTTCATTTTCCACATAGTGTCCGGTGAGTACCACTGCGACATTTGTTCACCCTGAGTCCCTGCATTTCTGTGCCCCCCCTTGCCTTCTCAAAGATGAACAAACAAGATAAAGGAACCAACAAGACAAGAAAACAAACACAGGAGGCCTTCCTGCAACTTGCCTTTTATCCCTCCTGGCTTGGCTTAGGATTCTCCTATAATAATGGGAGAAGGCTTAGAATTTAGGGTTCACCCAGCATGGGCAGCTTCTTGGGATGGGGCTGGGACCCCAACTAAAATGTGTGCAGCTGGTGCCCAACAGGAGATTGGGGTGTTGAGAGGTTAATCCACGTGGCTCCTCTCCTGGGGCTTCAATGGGTCGGCCCATCATCGGTACGCAAGGAATTCGCACAGCAGAGAGCGGGAGTCGTCCATTCCCCAAGATTCCACACACATGTGGATCTAGAAAGACCTTTCCCCAGAAGAGGGGAGTTCCTGTAATCTACACTCACGCGTGTTCTCATCTCCTGAAGGGGCTGGTGGGAGAGTCAGCCTCAGCGGGGGACTTGGGGGGTGGAATGATATAATACTTTTGGAGTTGGGCCAGCAATACCAGAGTTGTTGTTCATTGTGTTATGGCTAAAGATTTGTAGACAAAGCTTGGCAGTGTGCTTGAAATGAAGAAGGCAGCTCCAGTTTGGCCTTCCCACATTGGCCTGTACGAGGAGGATTTGATATGAGGCTGTATGGAAACAGCCCAAAGCTCGGGGCTCCCTGAGAAGACTGGCCACAGGGGTTCAGCTGCCTCTGGTCTGATTTCAGCTGAAAATTGGTACCAGGCCTTGCTGGCTGAGGTGTTGGGGTGTGCGATGAGCGGATGAGGAAGGCTACTAACTTCTCTGGCATCTCTCCCCAGTCAGACAGGCTGGAGTCCCTCGGATGGAGATCTAGGAATAGTGCTTCTGGTCAGGTACTGTGCTCATGCCTGTAATCCTGGCTTTTTAGTCGTTTACTCACCTAGAGCCCCATGCAGAGACAGAGTTGTGTGTGTGTGTGTGTGTGTGTGTGTGTGTGTGTGTGTGTGTGTGTGTGTTTGTGCATGTGCGCGCGTGCATGTACGTGCATGTGTGCATGTTTTCCTTTGGGGACACTCAGCTCTGTATTAGTAATGATTTGTGCAATATCTAATATGTGCAATGAATATTGAAGTTATGAGAATGCAATTTTTTTCTTTTCCTTTGTGTCTTTTGCTGTTTTTGAGACAGGGTCTTTCCTCTGTGCCCTGGCTGGCTTCGAACTCATGATCTCCTGCCTCAGCCTCCCAAGCACTGGAATGACAGGTGTGAGCCACCATGCACAGTTCTTACTCTCCTGGGATCTAAATCTATGATTAGGCCAGCTGCCAGCAGCTCATGCCTGTAATCCTTAGCTACTTGAGAGCCTGGGATCAATCTGAGGATCATGGTTCGAAGCCAGCTCAGGCAGGAGATTAGATAAGATTCTTTTTTTTGGGTGGTGGTGGGGGTTCGGTCATGGGGCCTGAACTCTGGGCCTGGGCGCTGTCCCTCAGCTCTTTAGCTCAAGGCTAGCGCTCTACCACTTGAGCCACAGCGCCACTTCTGGCTTTTTTCTTTTTTTTATTTTTATTTTTATTTTTTTTGCCGGTCATGGGGCCTGAACTCTGGGGCTGGGTGCTGTCCCTCAGCTCTTCAGCTCAAGGCTAGCTCTCTACCACTGGAGCCACAGCACCACTTCCGGCTTTTTCTGCTTATGTGGTGCTGAGGAATCGAACCCAGGGCCTCATGCATGCAAGGCAAGCACTCTACCACTGAGCCACCTTCCCAGCCCCCTCAGTAAGATTCTTAACCACCAGAAAGCTGTAAGTACAAGTGTGGTTCAAGTGGTAGAATGCTAGCCTTGAGGGAAAAGGCTAAAGAATCATGCCCAGTCCCTGAGTTCAAGCCCCAGTCACCCAGTACAAAATAAAATCTATTATTGGACAGAGACATGAGTCAGTCATGGTTTGGTTTAACAGGTGCTTTACTGAACCTATGTGGTGACGTGCTGCCTGGAAGTGACGGACCCAGAGCAGGTTGTTGATGTAGATGAGGGAGGGGCGGCCGGAGCACGGGAGAACCTCAGACCCCGAGAGACTGTTCTTGTGGTGAGCAGGTTGGAC
Organism: Dipodomys merriami; assembly: GCF_024711535.1. NCBI lineage: Eukaryota > Metazoa > Chordata > Mammalia > Rodentia > Heteromyidae > Dipodomys > Dipodomys merriami. The sequence continues at coordinate 3,398,155 of NW_027202270.1, read as the reverse complement.
GTTGCGGCAGATAGGCGTCTTCACTAGCTGAGAGCGAGTGAAGAATGATTGTGGGGCATTGGGCCCCAGCGTAGGTCAGAGGGGAAGGCAGGTCCCTTGCAGAATGGCACACACTTAATGTGGTGATGAAGTGGTATCCAGAGCACTTCGGCCTGAGCAGTGCAGACCACAGACCCCCCTCCCCCCAGGTGTGTGATCGATATCACACCAGCAGCTTTGCTGCTCCGGAAGCTTCCTTGCCTGGCGGGGTGCCCTGTGGCAGGGGATGTCCGTGGTGTGGAGAGTGTGGGCCATCTCGAGGTGGGTTTGGTGGGCAGCAGGGACGGAGGTTGAGAGGCTATTGAACGTGAAGGATTCAGAAGGACTGGCTCAGGGCTCTGGACCGGCAGCTGGATAGGTCGTGCTTCACAACTAAGATGTGGTAACTTAGAAGGAGCGGTGGAGTTTAGGGGACCCAGCTGGCTGGGTCCAGGATTGGAGGGGCACCAGGGAAGGAGACACGCAGGGTGGATTCTTCTGAGAGAGGTCTGCGCTAGATTTGGGAGGAAGTAGGGACATGGCGTACAAGCAATTCTTTTCAAACACCGAAATATTGAAGATGACACAATATGGAATTTGATTTTAATTGGAGACACGTGAACATATTTATAGGGCACTTGGGCCACTGGTGCTTTCCCCAAAGAAGAAAAATCTGGTCCACAGATGGTGGCAGAAGACCAGAGGGAGGCAGAGGTGAGTGAGGCCATCCCCCCCAGGCCCGACACCCCAGGGCCAGACCTTCTCCACTCTTGGCCCTCCCTTGGGACAGGACCGGTGGCTGCCTTCACTTCCTTAGATTCTGAGGGACACTCTGGTTCCCCCTGAACTCTGTCCTCAGAAGTTTATCTGAAGTTGAGTGGGCTTCTGTCTCTAACAACACCAGGTGTGAGGTGATCACCTGATTTCTGGGGGACCTGTCACCCAATGTATCTCAGAATCTAGTCTGATTCTCAGCTAGGCCTACTCTATAGGGGGACCCACAGGGCCTCCTTTTGTCAGGTGCTCATGACACACCCCAGAGTCCCGCTGGACACACGCTTACGATCACCATTACCACAGTACCCCATGTCCCTACCTGACACAGCCGTAGACTTGGACAGACATCTGTACGAACTTAGTTACGCAGTCCACTTTACACCCCATCATCCTAGAGACAGGACACTATCGAAATAGTAGATGTTGTTAGAGGAGATGAGGAGGTCTGACAAAATATGAAGAAGCTGTGCTGACAGCATGTCAGTAGAACTGTGGAGAGCCCACCTGATCCATCACCAGCCCTTAAAGGGGGCTCAGCCTAGAGGAGGAGCAGGAAGTCAGCTGGGCGGAACTGGCTCCCTTCCCTGGGCCTTTGTGCTTTGTGGAGGGGGGGGGTGTTTTCCCAGGGAACTTTCAGTCTTCTGGGGATGCTGTACTTTACAACTTGGTAATAAAACATGAGGGTTTCCTGGCATATCATGTGGAATCTCTTCTCTCTGGGGATGTAAACTAAAACCCCTGGGAATATACTTCACAGTCCTTGCTGGGAGAAATGCCTGGTGCCTTCCAAGCTAAGTCCTTTCAGATGACTAGGAAGAGAAGCCCCCTCTATTGACTAAATCATTTGCATGGCTTAGCTCATGGCTGCTGAATTTCACACGTCTATGCCACGGGCCAGGTTTACAGGTGTGAGAAAAAGGAAGTTAGGTGCTCTGTCCTCAGGGTTGGGATCTGACCACAGTGAGTTTTGCTTCCCTTTCAGAGATGCATGACTCGTTGGTTGGAGAAAGCATAGCTGAGCTTTGTGATTGTGAAGTCAAGCTGCATGTTCGCAGGAGAAGTGTCCTTCTAGCTATTTGGTCTCTTGAGAATGTAGGTAACGGGCTAGGTTTGTTGAATTTGTGATATGAAGAAGTGTTTTCCCTTAGCTACAGGCTACTTAGATGATTAGTTTCTCCAAGAGATCCTCCCGGAAGGACTGATTTTTCAGGACCAACCCCAGGCCTTTTGCCTTCCGGCTGAGAAAATGAAGTTTCCTCATTGTCTCCCTCTCTGTGCGGAAGGGTGTAGGACTTTACCACAGAGAGAGTTCTCCACTCTAACTTCAATGAAACCTGCTGTCAGCTCTTGGGAACTGGAGTGAGGTTAACAGAGAAGGGTGGCAGCCAGTGTATCCCGAGATAGACGTTACCAAATCTCGGTGGACAGGGCTGCCTGGCCAGCTACATCTGACCCTCCTCCTGACTGAAGGGTCACCCCAAGAGGAAGTATGACCAGGCAGCCTGGGCCGCAGACAGCGTGCAGAGCTCCAGGGCGGCCAGTGCCACCCACCTCCTGCTGAGAGACACCACCCCTGTGCCAGGCCCTGCTCACCGTCAGAGGACCAGCAGCAGCCCCAGGCCCTTTGCTGTGAATCTGCTCAGGGAGGCACCTCCCTGCCGGCCCCCTTCTCTCGCCTACCCTAGACAGACGCCTTGGGCTCCGATTGGTGGCTGTCAGAAGAAACTCTGGGCTCCTGTAAATGAATGCACGTTTCTCATGGGAGAAGGAGAAGACGGACTTTCAGGGAGAAGACTGGGTTCGTTTGCATGCACCCTCAGGCAGAATGCAGCCTCCACACACTCTTCCTTCCTACACATTACATCCCCCCCCACTATTCTACTTCCAGAAGTAGAACTTTCCAAGAAGTTCCTCTAAGAAAGGGTCCTTGAAGAAAGATTTGTTTGTAGCAAACTCGGGTTTTGAAAGCAATGGATTTTATTTTGTGTTCTTTGTTTGCTTGTTTGTTTTGAGACAGGGTCTTGCAATGTAGTCTAAGCTGGCCTTGAACTCTCTGTCTTCCTTCCTCGGCTTCCCAATGGCTGAGATGACGGGTATGGAAAGTACACCCACTTGCAACTCCTTCTTCATGGCTGATCACCTGGGGCTGTGGCTCTGGGGACGGCTCTGGTCCTGTGGCTTGCTCGGATTGGCCTGCGGGGCTGTGGCTACCTCAGAGCCGGCTCCAGTCTCCTGGCTGAGCCTGTCAGGGCACCTTCCCTTTGGCAGTGGGTAGTTGGGGGTGTGGGGCTGGGAGTAAGGGTAGATGAGGGTGTGTGTGTGTGTGTGTGTGTGTGTGTGTGTGTGTGTGTGTGTGTGTGTGTGTGTGTGTGTGTGTGTGTGTGTATATGTGTGTGTGTAGGGGGCATGCCTTCACGACCCGATAGAGTGTGGAGGGGTTTGTATGAATGCTATACCTCCCGAGTCTGAGAATTTGTGTCTTGCATCAGTTCTGGAAAATTCTGAAAAGTAGCATGTCAGGCCCATTCTCTTAAGTATTTCCTTCTGGAATTTCATTCAGACGCATGTTACACCCGTCCGCTGGCCTTTCCCGGGCTGCACCTCTCCTTCCCACAGCCCACGCCTGTGCTTGACACTCGCACAGGTGACAGCCGGTGTCCGGTTGTTGGAGTATCTCCGATTCTGCTGCTTGTGTCTGCGGGTGCTGGTGGAGCCTTGCGTCTCCACCTGCCCTGTGAGTGTGGAGACTGGCTGTTTGGGTTCGTGGTCAGTCAGTGGAAGGCAGAGGTGAGCCGCAGAGCCCTGGTTTGCCGCTGGCGGGCTCCTCCGTGAGAATCGACTTCAAACCAAATTCTCAAAGATCGCCTGGGGCCTTAAGGGTGGTTTGCAATCAGGCCCCGAACCCCAAGAGGCCACATCTGTTATTGGGAATCTCAGGGAATGTTTTGTCCCCCTTCCAGCCAGAACCAAGGTGGCGTGGTAAGATGGCCCATCTCTCCAGTGTGGTTCTGGGCATGGTGGGCTCAGCTCAGACCCCTGGCCGTGGGCCCCTCTCCCCCCACAGCATCTTTCATGAGCAACCAATCCAGAAGGAGCTCAGCTGAGACTGGTTATTAGTCATCCTGAACAAGAGTCTCTGTTCAATGTGGGAGGAGAGGACAGGAGACGTGTCCAGGGCACAGACTACTTGTGATGGCTTGAGGAGAGTCATGTTGACTTTTTCTCCCCAAACAGCCAATAAAAACCACACGAACCTGGTTCATTATTTATTTAAGCTGTGATTGATACTCAGGGGATGGGGTTCTTGCCAACTAGGCTATTCAAAGCTCACTGGTGTGTATCATTTGGAAAATAATTCTTTGCAGGTGCCAAGGGCACACATACCCAATGCTGTTCTTTTTTTTTTTTTGTCGGTGGTGGGGCTTGAACTCTGGGCTTGGGTGCTGTCCCTCAGCTCTCCAGCTTGTGAGTGCTCTACCACTTGAGCCACAGAACTACTTCTGGTTTTCTAGTGGTTTACTGGAGATAAGAGTCTCATGGACTTTCCTGCCGGGGCTGGCTTTGAACTGAGATCCTCAGAGTCAGCCTCCTGAGTAGCTAAGATTACAGGCATGAACCACTGCCCCCCACCCCGCCCCAATGCTGTTCTTAAAACTTCAACTGGAGAATCTGTTGGTTAACATGTAGTTTACTTAAGAGCCTTAATTACCTTAGTTCACTTTTGGAGGAAACCCGAGAGTGCTTTTGTGTGTTGCCGAGAAGCACAATAACCTTGTTTCTCTAAAATGAAGTACAATGAGCTCTTTTCTTCTCTAGTATGTGTGAGCTCAGAGCCAGGCAGAGGCAACCCTGCCCCTGGGCCCAAAGCACCTGCCTGTGTCCATCCCTCCTCCCCTCCTCCAGGCTCCTTCGATTTCTCCAGGAAATGTCTGAGCCAACTGCTGGGTCAGGGTCCCCTGCAGGTATGTTGCCAGTAGGTTGAGAGGCGACTTAAGTTTGTGCTAAATGATGATGGAAAGCAGGTGTGGGGAAAGTGGTACCCCCCCCCAGCTGCACCTGCAAAGATGAAGAGGACCCGATCACCGCTCACGATGCGAGATTTGTACCTGGGCCCTGAGTCACCCAACCTAGCCACAGCTGGAAGGGGACAACCCTGGCCCCCCAAGCTATGTCCTCTATAACAGAGGTAAACACAGGGTACAGCAACACCTGGCCCCTTCTCTGCGTGCATCTATGGTCGGATTTGCTGCTGTCAACAGAATCTCAGTCCAGTTACTTGTGGGGGGCTGACAGGTAAGCAGATTTTGCAAACCTGCAATTTCTCTTAGGTGGTGGCAGATGTCCCCAGTGCTCCCCAGATCTTAGACGTGGGGTAACGGCTGGCAAAGGCTGCTGCAGGCAGGCCCTCTTCCCTCCCCCGGCTCCCCCCGCTCCGTCTGCCTGGAGGCCCAGTGATGTTTCTAGCAAGAGCCCTGTTCTGTCCTGAGGTGACCCGAGGGTCTGGCTGTCCCTGGCTAAGTGCATCGTGAGGTGGGGGGGGGAGTCTATTAGAGCTGGGGTCTCTCAGTGACCTCAGTGGGGGCTGGTGTGGAGTGGCTGTGGAGCATAAACTCGTAAGATCCCAGAGGCGCCCAGGAGGGACTTCCGACGACAGCTGAGGCCCGGCAGTGTGACACTGTGACACCTGCTCATCACTGGACAAAGGACCCAGGATACCTGTGTCTGCTAATCGGCTGCCGTGTGCAAACGGGTGGTGTTCTGACCCAGCAGGAGAGCGTCCACAGGCCACGGAGGACGGGCTGCGGCACAGGCTGCCCCAGGCACTGCCAGTAACGTCTTCTGGTTCGTATGTCCTCCAGCCCTGATTTCCATTTCTGCCCAGACCTCCATGACCTGGGTCTGTCTGGCTCTGCGCCTCCTTAGTTCTCTGCTCCTGCAGCTGGGGCCTCTACAAGTGGCCTACAGGGGGCTCAGCCCTACCACCCCTGAGTCAGCTCTGCCGGGCCCAGGGAGACCCAGCAGCCGCGAATCGGGGGTGCTGGAGAAGAAGGTTAGTCCCAGGCTGCCTCCTGGCACAGGTACCACTGCCACTGCCCTGGCTTCTCTTCCTCCTCCGCACATTAAAGCACCTCTCTGCTGGTACACTCTGTGTGTCATACCCTGATTCACAGTTCTGACTGTGTGTGTGTGTGTGTGTGTGTGTGTGTGTGTGTGTGACACTTCCCAGAGCAGAATGACCACAATGTGTTGGGATGTAAATGCGTATCGTAAGATCCTGACAGGAAATGTGAAGGGGGGCTTCCGGGTTCACTGCTGTAGGGCTCCCCATTGTTCTGGTACCGGGGTCAGCAGAGGACAGATGCCGGACAGCGAATCAACTGTCATTTATCTAAAACTCACTTAATTAGTTTCTATTATGCCTGGCCAAAATTTGAGGAAATGAGTAAAATCAGAAGTGCAACTATCTACACATCTCTAATTTTTTTTATTTTTAGTATTTGGATGTTGCTGTGGTTCCCCTGGCCTCCCCTCCCCCATGTCTGTTCTCCTACATCACTCCTGAGTCTAGGGACCCTGAACAACATCCCCCACTTTTTCTGGAAGGGAGAGGGTTAATTTAATTTGGGAAAAATAATGAAAAATTGGTTATGGTTAACACTTAGAAAGTATGGGTAAACGATGATAACAATCAGAATAAAGTTATCTTAGGAGTGTTTACAGCAGTGTATGCCTGTGTGTGTGTGTGTGTTCTTGGTTCACTTTTCCTGTAACGGCTCCCAACTTCTGCTAAAGTCATGCATGCCCTCTCTCCACAAATCTCAGATTTTCACTTTACACTCCAATTAAGCACATTAACTTTGCCTTGTTTGTTGAGCACCATCTGCTTTTAGGGGGATAGATTCAGACAATTAAAAACAGGAAAGCACTCAGTAGAGACCTACATACAACTGATGTTAACACAGACAGGATTTCTCCACAAAAACTTCCTAGTTTTCTTTGTGGTAATCAAATTATTTTTGTTATTGTTGTTGTTATTATTATTATTATTATTATTTGACTACTCTTGGTTACAAATCACTTGTGACAAATTGAGGAATAAGGCCAGCTTTCTATTCATCAAGGCACAGATAGAGAAGAACCTGGGTAAGGCCGGAAACACAGAAGGGAAGAGAAGCGTGGGATCTTGGGACTGGGCTAGGAGCAGCCCTAGGCCGGCCCACGCTGCTGCCAGGCTCCAGCCCTGAGGCAGGAGTTTGAGTGGAAGGTGCTGTCTTATAGAGGGATGAGGACCTCTGAGGATGCCTTAACCATTCTGTGTCTTCTTATTCCTGTCATTTAGGGCGAGTGTCCCACCTCGTTATTCAATGTGGCACATGGGGCCTTGCTCTCACCTGAGCTCAAGGCCAAAGTCACACAAGGTCAAGAAGAGCAGGGGAGAGGCCCGGCTGGCTGGGGAGCCAGGCAGCCAGGGCTGGGTACCTCCTGGGGAACAGGACTTCCTCTGTTCTGGGAAAATGAAAGCCGAAGGCGCTCCCCAACTTTCAGGCTTATTCATCCTCAGCACAGCTCACACAAATAACCAACAGGAAGCGTGGCAAGGCCTGGCCAACACATCTGAGTCTGACCTCTCCAAACCCTTCGGGGTGATGATTCTGAGCAGCGGGGTTGTTAGACTAATGGCATTTAGACTAAGGCTGAGCTTGTCAATTGCAAGAAAGAAACTGCCCAACAACTCCAACAGGGAATGTTGATTTAAAGAATTGGGGGGCGGGTTGTCGAATGGAGGTGTGGCTCAGTAGTGCAGTTGCTGGCCAAGCATTCAAGAAGCGCTAACATTGCAAACAAGCCAAAACATCAGCTCTCTCCCCTAAAAAGATGATAGCAGAGGATTAGAGCAAGGAAGAACTGGCTAGGAAGAAGTAAAGACAACCATGAAGAAGATAGGATTCAGCAGGGTTCTCAGACACAGAGTTGGCCAAGCACTGGAAGGAGAGCCTGCCCAGAAAAGGCAGGATCACTGTTCCCAGGATGGCCGACCTTCCTCTAAGCAGCGGGTGGAGCACCTCAAACCCACCAGGAATGCCAAGCAAGAGGCTGGGGAACGGAGTGGATGAGCAGGCCCACACACCCAGCTCCAGGCAAGGCCTCCCACTGTGTGTGCTCCCGGTGCCCTCTCTGGGCCGGCTCAGCTCGCACGATGCTCAGTGAACATCTTTCAGGGCGCAGTACAGGCAAGCAGGCAATGAATCGCTCAGCTTTCGGGAGGATTTCACTGACGGTCATGTTTGCCAGGCACCTTAAAGGCCCGACATTCCATGGATGTGGGTCCCCCAGGGCTCCCCACACTCAGGTTCGAGTCCCAAGGCCTCGCATCTTAAGCAGCTGCCAACTTATGCTGGGCATCCCGCCAGAGCCCAAGTGGCTTCCTCCTTGGATAACCAAGCCATGACTTCTCGAACCAAACCAGGTAAAAATCTGCAGGTAAGGACACCAGACAGCCCTTCCCAAACACCAGAATGTCTGCTCTGCTGCTTCCTGCAGTGTCCTGTACTCTGCCCTCTCTCCTGCCTCTGTGACATGGCAGTCCAGAATCTCCGTAGCACCAAGCTCAGGTGCATGGCTAGAGGCACTGTGTCTCTTCAGGAGTTGAGCTAAGTTCTCTCCCAGCTCGGCTCCAGGACCAGGTATGCCGGTGCATGCTGTAATCCCAGCTAGGTAGGAGGTAGAGATTGGGAGGATTGTGGTTGAAGGGCATCCTGGGCAAAAAGTTAGTAGGACTCCATGTCAACAAATAAGTTGGCTTCGTGGCTGGCGCCTGTGGTCCCAGCTGCACAAGACACAGGTAAGAGGATCAAGGTGCACAGCCAGTCCTGGGGAAAGGCCCAGGAAGACCCTGCCTGAGAAACAATGAAAGCTTTAAGAGCTAGGACTGTGGCTCAGGTGGTAGAACGCCTGTCCGACAAGCATGAGCTTTTACTGACGAAAAGAACACCCCCAAAACAAAACAAACAAAATGCCAGAACCCTGCTCTAGGTGTTTATTTTCTCTGTTCCATTCATCTCTTTGGCTGCAGTGGTGGACGGGGGAAGGGATGAGTTCTTAGCTAGGCCCCAAATCCAAGAATGGGTCTTTGGAGGGCTGGGCGGGACTGCGCCAGGAGTCTCCTTTCCATGCCTGGTGATCAGCTAACCAAGGCCAGAGCCGACTCTGCTGCTCCACCATGATTCGAGCGGGAGAGGGTGCACTACTGGACAACAGGCTTGAAAGGAAAAAAGACGTATGTTCCTGAGGGTCTCAGAGGCTTTTTTTTTAATCTTGGCTGGGGAGGTAGAGCAGCTCACCTGTGAGAGAGAAGCAGAGAGACAGAGAAAGACACAGAGAGAGAGAGAGAGGATACATGCACGCTTGCATTAGGAGGCCTCTTCCCTCTATTTCACTGGGGCCCCAGGCTCTGGACGCCCCAGCCCATTCAGCACTGATGGGAGAGGCCTCCAAGGCCTCCCAGATGTGTGCTTTGTTGATTCCCTGGGTGTTTCTCAATCCAGTTAAGTTGACGGTGCAAATCCACGGGAAGCCGTGGGGAGGCGCAGCGTCCCCTGGGCGCTCTTGCGGCCCGGTGCTGTGGTCCTGGAGTCCAGCTCCTGCCTCTCCGCTGTGGTGATGTGGTCATATGAATCCATGGATGCCTCTCTTTTTCTTAAACTGGTTTAGGGTGAATTCATGGAACCCACCAAGCAACAATACCAACTCATGGTGCTTTCTCCCCTGGAAAGAAATTGACGGGGCCGAGGCACCACCGGCTGGCCTCTGTGATCCAGACTCCTGTGGGAGCTGCTGTGGCCGCATAGAAACCAGATCCGCTGTCCCTCCCCATGTCTTCCCTCCCTTGGCCATTAGTCAAGTCCTAGAATAATGAGTGTTCCCCCATGAGAAGTCCCGGGGACTCCCCTGAGCAGCCGGGGTGCAGGCGGGATGCGGGGTCAGGCTCACAGATGACAGCCTGTGGCCGCTGGCAGAGGAGGTGGAATAAGGTCCCCGAAGTTCACAATTTAATCCCCAGAAACTGTGAATGTCAGCCTCTGCAGGAATGGCACTCTGCAGATGGGGTGAGGAGTCAGTCGTGATCCATGAGGAGGGGCCTGAGCTGTTAGGGGGGCTGTTCTGGTCACTGCACCCTCCCCCCATGAGAGGGGCCGGAGGGGGTGTGTCGGGGAGCCGAGCCTCTGGGGCTCCCCGAAGCCCTGGATGGGAGGCAGCCTGGAGGACACCTCATGTAGGATGGCACGTCACGTAGGATGGCACCTGACTGAAAGCAAATGCATTCGGGTGGTCTCAACGCCACTAGGGTGGTGGTAATTTGTTACGGTGGCAATAGCACACTAATGAAGAGAATCCAAGGAGACGCATGGAATAAAGAGTATAGTGACCACAGAAGTCAGGCCTCTCACCAGGGAGAACGCAGAGATTTCTCATGATGGAGAAGGGAGAAAATCTGGACGAATGCCATCTCTTGGATTGGAATTACCTGTATGTGCATAAACCCATTGTGTTTAAAATAGATAGATGTAAGTATATTTTACACATGTGTGTGCAAATGTGTCTGTCTTAGCACTGGCCACTGACCACTGCACTGAGATTCGCACACATCAGTAGTAGCCATGGACACAGCACCAGACCTTGGCTTCTAAACACCCCTGTCCACTAAGCTCCAAAGCAGGTGGTGGGCAGGTGTGGGAAAGTGGAAGCTGAGCCTGGGCCAATTGCTTGTGCTAGAAAGCAAGGAAGGAAGAGAAGAGTGATGGGGATAAATCAAAAAGGTACACCAGGCAGCTCCTGCTGGCTGAATCCGGAACAATCTGAACTGTAAAATAAATATTGAGAGGCGTTATTACAAAATGCAACAGGAAACCCCAAGTTTACACTACTATAAACAGATGAATACACTGAAAATTTGAGGGAGAAGGGGATATTTGTATCGATTCCAATATTTTCCCTTGCAGCATGTAAGCTTCCTTAATTACTGGCTCAGTTGGCTATCTTCAGGGCTGAACCCAATCGATGTTGTTCACACTGCAAAGGGACAGTAAGAATCACCCTCACCCCTCCAACGTCGGCACCCCAAATGTCTAAGAATCCATTGCATCATCCCCTCCCCCAAATGGATGAATCTACCAAATAATTGAGCTGTTATATTCAAGTGTATCAAGGTGATGAGACGGAGAAACAAGGAAAGATTGAGGGAGGGAAGTAGAGGTGGGAAAGGGGGACACCACAGGTGGCCGACCAGTCTGTCTTTATAAAAGACTTCCTTGGGATGGTCGTCAAACCCGGGGTGAGGTTTGGGGATTTGGAGGCAGGAAGTAGTGACGTCCATGTTCCGGTTTTGGCAGCCACGTTGAGACAAAGAGGAGCGCGGCTGTGCGTGTGAGAAGTGCTCGTTGGAGGGTCTGTGGTGGGAGTGGCGGTCGGGCATCCGCAGTAGGTTTAGGGTATTTCAAAGAGCAGGGAAGAGAGGATGGAAAGAAGGAAGGGAGGAAAGGTCTCCCTTATTAAGTTTGCCTCAGATATTGTTTTAGGCTCTTTCTGAACCTAAGAAAATGGAAGGAGAAAACTGCCACCCTCTATAGAATTTCAACTCTTAACGCCTCTGTCAGCCGAAATAGTTCTATCAGATGTTCTCAGACGCTTAGCCTTTGCTGGCCTTCAGGATTTGGACATTTCTGAGCTGAAACTTTTTCCCCCACTCCTGGTTTGAAGCGGAAAATCTATATATTGAGGAATCAAGAGTATTAAATCACAAAACTGTAGAAGGTTGCTAAAATTTGGAAGAAATGAGCCTCAGGTGTGACCCGAGGCACATGATACTTGGTATCTCATTAGGTCCTGGGTGCTTTGATCCAGCCTCAGGGCAGAAGTTTCCTGCCCTTGCTGAGAGCCCATACCTTTCTTTTCTGGGTCATACTTTACAATAAACCGAAAGTAGAGAAAGCAACTCTTTACTTAGAACTTTCAAGAAAATTTCCCCCATGTTCTTAACAACCCTGAAAGCCAAGATGAAAAATTGTGAACTAAGGACCAGGAAATAACGTACACCCGTGTAGCCACTAATGAGATGGCTCACGTGGGAAGACTTTGGCTACAGCAGCCAAGGCTGTGGGCTGTAGATGCGCTCCTGTCTCTCCCTTGCCCCGGTCCACCTCTCCCCTCTGAACAGAGGACGGGTGTTCCTTAGGCTGGTGGGGTGCAGCTTTCTCCCCTCTGGGGTCCTGTGTGGCCCACAAATATTATGGATTCCGTGAAGATGTTGGGATTATAGAGACAGCATCACTTGATCTGAATATCCTGCCACTCACTTTTTAATGGAGGTGAAGTTTAATGTCAGTGCGGATCCTTGAGTTTTGATGAATGTGTATGCCCGTGTAACGAGGAGCTCAAGGAATTCTAGACAATTCCTTTCTAGACAACCTCCATTCCTAGAGATGACTGTTTGGTTTCTTTTCATTTAAACTTATTTTAACTGAGGCTTATAACATAAGCACATTATGCACGTGGGAGTTCCCGTGGTGTCTCCATGTATGTGCACATTTTGCAATATTTAAATCAGGGTTGGCATATTTATCTTCTCAGACATTCACCACTTCTTTTTTTTTTTTGGTCCGGTCATGGGGCCTGAACTCTGGGCCTGAGCGCTGTCCCTCAGCTCTTCAGCTCAAGGCTAGCGCTCTACCACTTGAGCTGCAGCGCCACTTCCAGCTTTTTTCTTTTTGCTTATGTGGTGCTGAGGAATCGAACCCAGGGCCTTGAGCATGCAAAGCAAGTGCTCTACCACTGAGCCACCTTCCCAGCCCTCACCACTTCTTTATGGTGAGAATAGTCAGAATTCTTTCTTAAAAATATATAGTACAAAATTGTACCTTACTGTGAAATGGTATACCAGAACACTCTCTCTCTCTCTCTCTCTCTCTCTCTCTCTCTCTCTGAGACAAAGCCTGGTCTTGAACTAGGCTGGTATTGAACTCATGGTTCTCATGCTTCTGCTTCTTGAGTGATGGGATTACAGGTGTGAGCTACCACACCTGGCCCACTAGAACTTCTTCTTCCTAACTGTAATTCAGTAATCACTGGTCAACACCTCTCATCCCTTCTTCCCATCACTTTTCCTAGGACATGGCAATCACTTTGATTCTCAGCTCGAGGAGATCAACATATTTGGAGCCTAAATGTGAGTGAGAATGTGCAGTACTGGTCTTTCAGTGCCTGGCTCAGTGCTCTTAACAATAATCCATTTCTATCTATGTTGTCATAAATGACAGGATTTTTAAAAAGACCGAATAGTATTCAGCTGTATATGTGCATTACGCTTTTCTTTACCCATCCATCAGCTGATGGATAGTTAGGCTGCTTCTGTTTCTTGGCTATCGAGAATTGTGCTGTGATGAATTGAGGCTGCAGATGTCTCTCTGATAGGCTGGCTTCGTTTCCCTTGGATGTATTGCTGGACCATATGGTAAGCTCTATTTTTAATTTTCCGGAGGAACGTCCATATTGCTTCCGCAAGGACAGACTCATTTGTATTCCCACCAACAGTGTCTATTGCTCCCCTTTCCCAAACACTTGTTTTCAGTCTTTTGATAAAGCCATCCTTACTTCAGTGAGGTGACATCTCCTGGTGCTTCTGATGTGCATTTTCTTGATAGCTGGTGACATTGAACATTTTATCATGAGCCTGTTGGCCATTTTGCAGGTCTTCCTGAGAAATGTCTGTTTCAAGCGGTTTGCTACTTTTAGGTTATGTTCTTTTTTATTTCGTTTGCAGTTGAGTTTTCAGAGCTCCTTGCATGTTCTGGGTGGATATCTGGTACCGCTTGTGAGATGTGTAGTTTGCAAATATTTTCACTCATTCTGTGAGTGATCTCTTCACACTAGATGAAATGCTTTTCAGTTTGTTATAATCCCATTTGTCTGCTTTTGCTGCTGTTTCCAGTTGGGTTCTTGCCCCATGGAAAAATAAAATACAATGACATGAGAATAAAATAGGTTTGAGAAGGAAAACCACACCTCAGTGACAATATGGAGTTCCCAAGTGCCCTCCTGATTTTGGTCCTTTTTCATTTCTTTTGTGGCTGTTTTTGCTGTGTAGAGGTCATGCTTTTATTGGAACATATGTCTATGTCTTTTACATGTTTTGATGCTAATGTAAAGGAATTTTTTCAATATTACTTTTTAATTGTTGTTGCCACATAGAAAAAAATCGACCTTTTTGTTATGTGGCCATTCTAAAGTAGATTCATCCGAAATTTTCTGCATAAAGAACTTCTAAAATTCTAATAAATACCATTGTCCATCCTTCTCAGTCTGTATACATGCCTCATTTCTTTTTTCCTCCCTTACTATGCTGGCTGGGACCTCTCACTGGGTGCATATGGAAAGGAGGTGGTAAAAGTGACTATTCTTGCTTTGCTCTTGATTTTAGAACCGAAACATTTATTTTTTTCACCATGAAGCAGAATACTAGCTGTAAATAATCTTATGCAGCCTGGATCAAATTTCCATGTGCTTCCTCAAATTAAGGGAATAAATGAGAATCATTTTATTCTTAGCACGCTGGAAGTTATGATCGAGAATTAACCTCAACTTTTGTTAAGTGCTATATTGATACTCCAGTGTCCAACTTAACAGCTTTGACTTTCAGTAATAAGCCTGACCTGGTCACCAGAGATTGTGTACGTTATTATAGTTGTTTTGCATGTTTGAAAATGGAGTTTTATGTCTAGGTTATTTTTCAGTAAGGTTGGATCATTGTTGGTTTGGGGCTATGTGTGTGTTGTGCTGGTTCTGGGGCTTGAACTCAGGGGCACTTGACTTTTTTGCTCAAAGCTGGTGCTCTAACCACTTGAACCATATCTCTGCTTTTAGCCTTTTGCTGGTTCAATGGAGGTAAGAATCTCATGGGCTTTTTTTTTTTTTAGCCTGGGCTGGCTTAGAACTATGATCCACAGATCTTGGCTTCCTGAGTAGCCAGGATTCCAGGCGTGAGTCACTGGTGCCTGGTGCCCTGGGACTCTGAGGAGTGTTGTCAATACTTTTTTAAGCATTTCTTTTTGGTGCGATATGTACAGCTTTGGGTGGGTACGGCACAGTGGGGCCCGGAGTATACATACCTCACTTCAGTAAGTGCCAGCAAAGCGGCTGTGCCCATTTACACCCATTTGGGGCCTGGCAGTGCCACCCAGAAGAGTTATTCATGAGCCAAGAGGCAAGACACACAGCTGTGTGGGGGCATTGGAAGCCTGGCTGGAAGTTTCACCTTGCTGGGCTCACGGCCTGACTGCCAGGCCTGTGTGTGCGCCAGTTCAGATATGTCCCACTTGAATAAGGGGGTACCCCAGGTACCAGCTTGGGGCTGGGTATCCCCAGTGAAACCTTGCTTCATACTGCAGTGAGTTGGAAATTCAAGAAGAAAACTAAGAACTAAAGCTGCTTCTTATCATATGTGTGTGTAGCTTGAGAACACTGGCTATGAGAACTTGAAAGAACTTTCTTTAGGCCTGGCAAAAGCTAAATTAGGTCTCTTTCCCTCTGCTCCACTTTTCATCCCCTGCTTTCCCATTCCTTCGCCTCCCATTCCCACCTTCCCTTCTTCCCTTCCCATTAGCTTCTTCTGGAGTGCTTTCTGCTAAGTCAGTCGTTCATAAACCCTTAGCTTAGTGGTTTTAAAAAGCCAACTCACATAACAGATTCTTTTGTTCTCTCCCTGTTTTCCCTCCCACCTTCCCTCCCTCTCTCCTTCCCTCCCTCTCTCCCTCTCTCCCTCCCTCCCTCCTTCCCTTCCTTTCTGGCGCTGGCCTGGACCCCAGCGTGGCTCTGAGCACAGCTCTCCTGGCCTCTGACATGCATTCTTTCAGTTGTTTGTCTTTGTTCTGGTAAGGTGTGTCTTCTGTGGAACAAACAGGCGCACATGGCAGGGTGCACAGAGGCCGGGGTCTGGTCAGCCAGCCGGTCCCACTCTGTTCTCTCCCTGGCAGGCTGCACGGCCTTCCTACCCTTTACATACGTGGGATGAAAACAGCGCCATCTTTTGTGGCTGTTGTGAGATGAAACTGGAATAACGCTGGCGGCTCACAGACCAGGGAGGCAGCAGACAGACAGCAAGCAGCAACAGGCCACACTGGAGATCCGCTCAGGACACTGGGAGAGGGAGGGGAAGTGGCCGGCCGGGGACCATGGGACCACCCTCCACGTCTCCTTAACACTGACAGCCACCCAGCGACCTACAAGGCCCTTGCCAGGAGGGGGCTGGCTCCCGCCTACAATCCGAGTTCCTCGGGAGGCTGAGGACGGAGGATCGCAGGGCAACGCCAGCCAGGTCATGAAGTCCTGAGAGTCTGATCTGCAATTAGCCAGCACAAACCTGGGCGGGGAGCTGTGGCCCACGAGGTAGAGTGCCAGCCCTGGGCAGAAAAGCTGAGGGCGCAGCCCCCAGGCCCCGAGGTGAAGCACTAGTTTGCGCACACGCATGCACACACGGCCCCTGTGCGGGAGGAGAGGAGGTGCGGGTGATTCCAGCCGGGTCTGGACAGAGCCCAGGCGGGGAGGCCCGCACTCCACACCCCGCACCCCCGCCTCCCTGCCCTCCAGGACGGCCGCGGTGGCGCGTGCAGCGATGCCCGGGCCGGGTCCGAAGAGGCGGACCAGGAGCTGCGGAGCGGGGCGGCGCCTCCCCGCCTGCCGGGTCCGGGTCCTGGCCGGATTTCCTTTCGAGGGGTCGCGGGTCGCGGGTTCGCCGCTCTCCCGGACTTCTTTCTGCGCGGGGCGGAGCGCCGGGCGCGGGGCCTCGCACAGCCCCATCCGCAGGGAGGGCCGGCGGGGCCTGGAGGGCGCGAGGCCGGGTGCGGAGGCGGTGCGGAGGCGGTGCGGAGGCCGGTGCGGAGGCCGGTGCGGAGGCGGTGCGGAGGCCGGTGCGGAGGCAGTGCGGAGGCGGTGCGGAGGCCGGTGCGGAGGCGGTGCGGAGCCCAGTGCGGAGGCGGTGCGAAGGCCGGTGCGGAGGCGGTGTAGAGGCGGTGCGGAGCCCAGTGCGGAGGCCGGTGCGGAGCCCGGTGCGGAGGCCGGTGCGGAGGCCGGTGCGGAGCTGGTGCGGAGGCCGGTGCTCGCGGAGGCCGGTGCGGAGGCCGGTGCGGAGGCGGTGCGGAGGCCGGTGCGGAGGCCGGTGCGGAGGCCGGTGCGGAGGACGGTGCTCGGGGAGCCCGGTGCGGAGGCGGTGCGGAGGCGGTGCGGAGGCCGGTGCGGAGGCGGTGCGGAGGCCGGTGCGGAGGCCGGTGCGGAGGACGGTGCTCGGGGAGCCCGGTGCGGAGGCGGTGCGGAGGCGGTGCGGAGGCCGGTGCGGAGGCGGTGCGGAGGCCGGTGCTCGCGGAGGCCGGTGCGGAGGCCGGTGCGGAGGACGGTGCTCGGGGAGCCCGGTGCGGAGGCGGTGCGGAGGCCGGTGCGGAGGCGGTGCGGAGGCCGGTGCTCGCGGAGGCCGGTGCGGAGGCGGACCCGTGGACCAGTCCTTCCGGAGTGCAGGGCTGGGTAAGGATCCCAGTGTGGCTCCAGGGGCTGCGCTGGCCAAGCGGGGTGGGCTGGGTGCGGGGCCTGGTGCGGGCTGGGGCTGGGTACGATGTGGGGCTGGATGTGGCCTTGTGAGGGCTGGGTGCGGGTTTGGGTGCGGCCTGGGTGCGATGTGGGGCTGGGTAGGCCTGGTGTGCGGCTGGGTGCCGCCTGGGGGCTGGGCGTGGGGCTGGGTGTGGTGCGGGGCTGGGTGGGTGCGGGGCATGGTGCGGGCTGGGTGTGGGGGGCATGGTGCAGGCTGGGTGCTTGGGTGCTGGGCTGGGTGGGTGCGGGGCTGGGTGCGGGGCTGGGTGAGGTGCGGGGCATGGTGCGGGGCTAGGCGCAGGTTTCCTTGAGCACCCCGGGGTTCATTTCTTGGGCGCCATCTGAGGTTCTGTCTGGCTGAGCCGTTGAGGAGACGGGGAGATGGGGTTCGTGTGCGCCCCATCTGCTTGGATTTCCCCCTCCACCCCCCCAAGTGGCCCCCAACCCCCAGGCCGGGCCTGGCCCCAGAACGCTCAGCAGAGCAGGGAGAGGCTTGGGCCGGTGGGCAGGGAGCGGGGAGGGGCGGGCGTCTGGAGGCCCAGCGGCCGCTGCCCCGGGAAGCAGGCCCGCACCCCACTGCTGCTGCCCCCCACTGCAGGGCAGGGAAGCAGGCCCGCACCCCGCGTCCCCACAGATGGGGTCCCGGCCCCCAGAGTAACGCGCCAAGCTTTCGTCTAAACAGCTTCTTCTGTTAGATGGTTTCTGTGCAGACTCTCACCTCCAGGATTCCAGATCTGGCATTTAATGGTCTGTTGTCGTTCTCAGTGGATGTATAAAAGAATCTTAGAAAGTCTTAGCTCAGGAGAAACTGCCTATAGCAACTGCCTCCACATCCTGGTTTTGAAGAACTCCAGGAGAGCAAGAGAGCAACAGGAAAGCCAGCCTTGCCCATGGCTGTGGGGAAGAAGAGGGAGAGGAAGGGAGGGAGGAAGGAGGGAGGAAGGAGGAGGGAGGGGGGATGGGAGGGAGGGAGGCAGGCAGGCCCCACATTAGAGCAGCACACGTTTAAAAGTGAAAGTCCCGGTGATGTCTTGTGGGTGATGTTACCAAATGGAACATTAGAAATGAGTATTACACATTGTTTTGGCTGGATTCCCCAACTGACAACTTTAACAATACACTTCTAGATAAGAATGCAGGTTTTAATTACAGTAATAATGACAATAATGAAGTGTTTGCTGGACTCACCTGGGAGAGGGCCTTATCACAACCTTTGGTTGATTAGCTTTTACTGTGTGTCTGGCACTGGGCAGGCCCTGTAGAAGGTCATCTGGTAGATTCTCAAGGATTTTATAACTGCAAGATCTTTGCAAATAGGAGCATTTAAATGAAATCTGTCATAAAGATGCGTTACCCTACTTCTGGGTTATATTAATTGGCAGGATCTCTTACTTGCTCATAGCAAAATACAGAGACTTTTTTTTCTTGGTGGAATTAACAAAGAAAGAGCAGGCTTAATCATATCAACACAGCAGTTCAGAAGTTCAGGGTAATTTATCTTGGGACAAAGTCTTCAGTTGAGCTACAGGCATTCAAAGGCACTGGGGATGTTAATGGGATTATGAAAGATATACCTGAGAGCAGATCGATATCCTATGTCAGGGCAGAGCAGTGAGGCTTCTTTCTTCTGCTGACGTTTCCCCACCATGGGGTCTAGACCTAGTGCTTGCATTTAGACTTTGTGAGTGAAGGCAGGCTGGCGTTTCCCCAGAGTGCAGGAAAACAAGAGAGGAGCATGGTTTGCAAGTGTGCGTGCGTGCAGGAGTGTGCATGCAGGATGGGGGCGGGGAGGGGGTGCAGGCCCAGATGAGGGTACAAAGCTGCCACCTAGAGGTGCCTCTCTGCAGTGTATATAACGCAGGCCTGCGGCCCCGGAGCTCACAGTTGCCACAAAACTGCTGAGCACGGAGGGAGCCCGCGAGCCAGCTCAACAGCTCACAGCCAGGAAGGCGGCTCAGCCAGCCGGGAGGTAGGAGACTGGGGTACCAAAGTGGGGGTGTTGTGGGGTGCTGCGGCAGCGGGGGACGGGAGGGGGAGGAGGGCCGGCTGATCTGCTTTTAGCCACTCCAGCCTTTCCAGCGGAGTTTCTGGGTGCTGGTTTCTGGGTGCTTTGGCGTCTGGTTCTGAAGGGCAGGCTGAGCTCATTCGGGGCTTCGCGTCTCCTTGCAGAAGTTTTCTTTAGTCACTTGTTGGGGCGGCGGGGGTGGGGGGCAGAACTGGAGAGATCTGAGGATCTGGTGTGTGTCTGTGGCTGTGGGGACCTCAGCACCAGCTAGCAGAGGATCCCTGCGGAGGGGCAGCGGCCATCCTGCCTGCCCAGGGGCGCAGAGCAGTCGCTCGATGGCACTGCTGACCTGTCCCGAGTGTGGTGTAGAACTGGCTGTGCACACAGCATGGCAGAAGAGAGACCCTCTCCCAAGAGGCATTGCTCAGTGGACTAGAACCCGGGACTGAAAGTTTCTCTGAATGTATTCTTTGTGAATGATCGCAGACTCAATTCAAACTTTGTGCTCTGCGCCGTTAAGATCCTGCAGCCCAGAGGCTGGGACAGGAGTGCTCTGCACAGCCCTGTCTCCTACTGGCATCCTTGCTAACCTGAGTATTTCTTACGGTCTTAGAAAGTGCTCAGTCCAACTTCACATAGACTTTCCAGGTAAAATGTGAATTTTGCTGGACTTGGTGAATATGCATGACAGTTTGGGGGGGGGGGGAAGAGGAGGGGCAGGGGTGTGTGTTTGGCTAAGATGCACAACTTCCAGGGAGAAAGAGAAGTTGTAAAAGTCAGACCAGCTGTCCCCCTCTCCTCTCCTCTCCTCTCCTCTCCTCTCCTCTCCTCTCCTCTCCTCTCCTCTCCTCTCCTCTCCTCTCCTCTCCTCTCCTCTCCATTTCCATTCATTTGCTTACAACAGAATTAATTAGCTTTTTTTCTACTGAGGGCACTGAGCCTCCTTAAATGCTTAGAACCCTTTGAAGGTATTGGGGCAGTGACATCTCTGGGAATGGAGTCTGCCAAGCCTCAATGTGGTAACTTTCTTCTTTCCTTTTAAAACACAGATGCTGCCTTTGTATGCCTTTATTTCAGTCCAGGAAAACTCAGAGCTCAAATAGACAGGACTAGAAAGGAGAGCAGGGCTCTGGTTTCCCTGCTTAACTTTCCATAGATTTTTAACTGGATAAATCTCTGGCTTGGGATAATCAGAGCCGGCCGGGATGCAAAAGCTTTTCCTGGGTGCAGCGCTGCCCATGGGGCTGTGGTTTGGAAACAATTTGCTCTTTTTCCCTTGCTCTCCCTGCCGTAAACACTTGAATGTGTCACACTGCTGGCTTCCCGGTCCCCAGGGGGGGCCTTCGGGGGAGGGTGCAGGCTCTGGGGACCCCGCAGAAGCCCAGGAAAGCTGAGACTGGCTTGCATTGCATTTTGCTGCCTGTCAGGCGTTTTAGTTATTTTTATTTTTATTTTTTTAAGGGTCAGGCATTTGCACTCATATATATATTTTTAAGTTCCAGAAATTTTCCAAGGTAGCTTTCTTGCACGTTTGGGGGTGACTGCCCTGTAATATGAGCAAGTCTTCGGAGTTGAGAATGTATTATGATTTCTAATCAAGCTCAGAATGGGCGGGGAATAGGCTTGCTGGATGGAGGAAAAAAGAAAAGAAAAGAAAACACAAAACCCCCTACTTAATCAGAACAGTGGCTTTTTGTGTGCTGGTTTGAGGCACAGAACTCCTGTTTCCAATTCCACACTGGGAAGTTGGTGGAAGCTACTCAAACTCGGCCACTTTATAAACTTAAGTGAGACCGAGACGGGCGAAAGGGACCCCAGCATTTCAGATCTTTAGATTTTTTTTCTTCAGAGATTTTGTGGACTATGAATGGAATTTGGCCCCAGAGGCATTTCTGCTTTCAAATCAGGCAACTCAAGGACTTGGTTTTGCTCTTAAGAACATGGGATTGCATGTGTATAGGTACAATTTATAAAGAAACAGAACACTGTGTCCTGACAAGTGTTTTTAAAGTCCACAGAAGAAAGGCGGAGCTCCAGAGCACACATCTTCGGCTGTAAAGAAAGCAGGCCACCAGAAGAAAGAGAGGGGGACAGGTCGGAGGGGAGGGCTGGCCTGGTTTTGAATACTTGATGGCTTTCTGCTGGGAATAGCGGGTGCTTTTGTTCCTCAGAATGTACCAAAAAAGCAGAAGAAAAACAAAGGAATCTTTTCCCCAAACGAACCCCGACTTCTTCCTGAAGGAAGTGAGCGGGCACAGCACGGTTTATGAGCAGATCTGCAGAGCTGCAAGTCCTTTTGGAAGGAGACTGGGTTTTGTTCTGGGCGGGAAGCAGACTAGGACTATCTCAGGTGGCCTTGAACCGCTGCTGACCAAGGGACAGATAGAGGGAGCCCGGGCAGGGAGTCTGCACTTCAAAGGCCGTGTCCTCCCGAGAGCTGGCACCTTCTGCTTCTCCTGATGTGGCACACCTCTGGGGATGCGTGTCTTCTTCTGGCCTGGTGCCCCTCCCATGGCCTCTTCCTGGTTCTGACCGGGGCGGGGAGGGAGGGGGCTCCCACTCCAATCTGCTAAGCCACATGTGGGGATCTCTGGGTCTACTCTGTTGGGCCCAAGGTCACAGCCTTGCACTGGCTGGCTTCCGGGTTGGCATTCATTCCAGTCCCCAGTCCCTCATGTGAGTGAGGCTGTCCCGGGTGCCAATGTCAAGCAGGGCTGAGTATGCCCTGGGAGCAGGTGGCCTGTGCCACAGTTAGGCAGGGCGTGGGTTTCTCGCTCCGTTATTTATCTACCTTTGAGCTGGCATGTCATACAGGTTTCTTACTTGTACAAAAGCAAGTCACTCAGGGCCACAGTGAATGCTGTTTCCCATTGGGAGGGTGCTGAGGGCAGACAGTATGTCCCTGTGCTCTCGGGCCTAATGGATGGCCACAGAAATCTGTTGGGGCAGCTGCTCCCTGGGGGCTCCCCCAGGCCTGGGTTGCTCTTCCCTAGTCTCAATAAGAGAGTCACTTCAACAACGAACAACAGATCCTCTATGACGGGACACTGGCCCGTCTCAGTTCCATGTTCCGTGTAAACTGGTCCAGCCAAGAGGAGGAGGTGGCTCTGTGTGTCTCACGGGGACCAGGGAGGGAGCTGCTGCGCATAGTTCCCTCCTGCTCAGAGTCTGAGACCTCTGGTCCCGGTGGTCGTTCAGGGTCCTCACCGGCCCCGTTCGTGGACGGGCAGCAGGATTGGTGGTCAGCGCTTGACTGGGTACGGCCTTGTAGGACACAGGTCGTACATGGCCGAAAGCTGGCGGGCGAAGGAGATGGCCAGAGGCAGAGGCCCCAGGTCCAGCACGGCAGCCAAGGTGGACTCCTGCATCTGAGCCCGTCCTTGGGCCTCAGGGCCCGCCCAGTGCTCTCTTATCTGACTCCTGGGGCAGCAGAGGCCTCTGGCCTGAGGGACAGGGAGGCTATTCCGCCCCTAGCCTCCGGAGCGGCTTGTCCCCTCCACCCCAAGCCACGCCTTGTCTACAAGCCTCACAGTCCCTGTCAGACAGGCCCAGGCCTGACCTTACTGCCCCATCCATGCCTGGCCTTTATCCCCGCATCTCCCTTCTTTCCAGGCAGTCTGCCTCAGCCAGGTTGGTAATTCGAGCCATCCCCACTCAAACATTCCTGGATCACCCTTCTCCTGAAGGCCCAGCTCCCCACCCCAGGCTGGCAACTCCCCCTCTCCCTCAGGTCAGGGAGCGGGTGATAAGTCTTTCTGAATCTCTGATGACCTCCTCGATGGGTGGGTGGATTCTTGTAGGGCTAGACCTCCTGCTTCTCATCCTCAGCTCCGGGAAGCAGGGCCTCGAGGAAGAGACCCGCAGGAACACCAGTTGGAGGCTGTGTTAGCCATCCAGTGCAAGTGTGGGTCAGGCGTTGGCCTTGCTGGAGATCGAGCGACAGTTGCTTCACTGAGCACCCACTCTGAGCCCTGTCCCTTTAATCTGGTGGCCGTGCAAAGACAAACGAGACGCCAGGAGTGTGCGGCCTTGAATACAGGAACAAGATGGAGACAGGGAGGTGTGTGGTCAGTGCGGGGAGCAGGGCAGGGCTGCCCAGCGCTTGGAGGGGAAGGAGGAGACGCGGAAGGCAGAGCGGTGAGGTTGACAAGGGCTCTCAGTCGGCCGCTGGGGCGTGGGGAGCATGTTGAGTCCCTTTGGGTGAACGTTGGAACTCCCTAGAAGGAACTCAGCGGGTTGAGAACATGTGGATGGAAGGCCAAACCACCGCCCCGCAGAGACGCCAAGCTTGGAGTCTTGCAGTTCTGGCACTGCCCCCAGCACGCCGGGTGAGCTTGGGAGAAGCCCTGGGTGCAGATGAACACCGAGGCTGCTGGCGGCGGCTGGGTGTCGGTGGAGACGCTTGCTGGGTGATTAATAAGACTGAGAGGCAAAGGCGCATCTTCCAGAAAGGCTCTGTGTTGGACAAAGGCCCTGGCGCCACCGGGGCTGCGAGCAGAGCTTGAGCCCCTGGCGACCGGGGTGCGTGGCCGGGCTGGACGCTGGATGTGTTCTGGGTGCAGGTGGAAGCAGTGGTAGCCCCGTGGACCCGTGAGCTGCGTCCGCGTAGGAGGGAGGGGAGGCAAACAGCACGCCTGCCTTTTCTTCTCAGTGGGGTCTCCATGGTGCAGAGAAACAGAACATGACGCTTCTTTGTTTTGAGTCCCAGATTTTGGTCTTTTCTCCTTCATTGCCAGGACTCTGATTGTGTGTGTGTGTGTGTGTGTGTGTGTGTGTGTGTGTGTGTGTGTGTGTATGTGTATGTGTATGTGTGTGTGTGTGTATGTGTGTGTGTGTGTGTGTTCACACATCTTTCACTTAACCATGTGCTATAACTCTCCTTGTTTATAAGAGCAGCTCTCTTTGCTGGTCTTTCTTCAGCTGTACAATATTCCACACGATGGCTTCACTGTCCTTTATCCAGCCAGTCCTGTTGCTTGCATGAAGTTCTTGCTAGAAAATGAATACTGCTTGTATGTATGCTTGAGGCTGTGAAGCTATGCCAGGAAGAAAGGTAGGCTTGTGAAACCGGAGGACTGGAAAACTTCCTTGTCTTAAGTCCCTTTCCCTCTGCCCAGAATCTCTTACGCAGACACTCTCTTACGCAGAGCCCTGTCCCGTGTCTGCTTGGGGAGGGAAGAACGCCCAGGCAGAGGAAGCAGCCTCCAGGTGTACATCCAGAATATCTCTTAAGCCCTGGCCTGAGGCTGGCGGGAGTAGAACTGGATGGATTCCAGCCGTGGGACTGGCCTGAGCAGGGTAGGGAAGGCTCCTCGGCGTCTCCGTCTTCTGGGTTATCTGCCTCTGGCCTGCCAGCATAAGCAGACCTGTAGTGCCGGCCTGGGAACACTGATCCATATTCAAGGAGCAAGGGGCCACCCGGCCTTCCTTTCAGATTCAGGCAGATGATATCTGTTTTCTATGTCCTGAACAAGCCCTGCTCTGTGCAGGGCACTCTGGGAATTCTGCTTCCACTCAAGATCTTTCTTTTCCAGGAGCATCATCACAGGGCAGGGCCATTTCCCTCTGTTTGCTCCCGTGTGTGTTCTTCTCCCTGTCTGCGACTCAGCATCACCTACTCACCTAAGCAAGCCGCTGAGGAAGGTCTTTGCTCCAGCAGTGGACAGATACCATCCCAGAAGGGCTCAGGTGCGGGACGAGGCCGAAAGCCATACCTCACGTCCCACGCAGCTCCTATTTTGGATGAGGGGGTTGACTGCTGTATAGTATTCTTTCTTCTGGAAACCCGAGGCGTGGAAAGTGCCTGACTGACAGAAAGGCTGGCTGCGGCGTGTGGTACTTGTGGGTTCTGGCTTTTGTTTCCTGTTCGTTGTCTGTGTAGTGTGTGGAGGATCTGGTTGCTGCCCCTCCCTGTCTCCCTGCCCTGGAGTTTCCTGTCCCTGCTCCATGCTGGAGCCTTGCAGCAGGACGGAGATGCTAACTTGGGTCCAAGGGGAAGCGTGTGGGCCTGTGGGTACCTGTATCCTCTGAGTGTCTGATTGATGATCTGTGGTCAGGAACAGCGGAGCTGTCCACCTCGACTGTATTCTTCAGCCTGAGACTATAACGGCTGTACCATGTCCAGCCGGCCCCACAGGTGTGGCTGGAGCTGTGAGCCTATCCCAGAGATATTGCCTGTGATCATGAAATCAGTGATCTGTGCTGAGAGGCAAACGCAGAAGCCAAAGGGCACCTCAGCCCTTGCTGCTGCCACCTCCGTGCCAGGACCCAAGTGGCAGCCAGGGAGCAAGGTGTCAGAGTCACAGACTCAGAAGGACATGGACAGGCACCTTCTCCGCTGGCGCCCTGCCCCTCCTGGGGCTGGCAAGCGCAGGGAGAGAGGCCACGGCCACATGGAGAGAGCTGTGGGGCAGGTTTGAGATCCAGGCAGAGTCAAGGGCTCTGCCTGGCCCCCTTTCTCCTTCTGGGTCCTGGGCTTCCTGGCTGCATCTGTCCAGGCCTGGGCTATGGAAACGAAGAGGCCCGAGCCACACCAGCTGAGCCCTCACTCTAGGGTCCCCATTGCCACTGGGCTGGGGAGCTGTGGCTTGTCCTCCATCCAAACTCCTCTGCTCTCTAGGACCAGGGGGCCAGATGAAATTATAGGAGAAAGTGCTCTGTACACGAAGCTGAGCTGCACATATGGTTCATTTTAAGAAAATACAAAGGAAAAAAAAAAAAGATCCCTGCATTGGAGTGGCACAGGAGAGCAGAGCAGATCCCTGCTGTGCATCTGTGGAGTGGGGTCGCTGCTGGGGCACAGGGGTGGCCATAGCCACTTCTGTCCTGCCTGGGGACCAGCCTGGGTGACAAAAGGCCAGTCTTTTGGAAGGCATCCTTGGCAGCCCTGATAGACTTGCGTCTTCTCAAAAGTCCTTAAAGCTGCGTCCCAGGACAGGGCCCGTGTCTCCTAACTTGAGATTGTCCTGAACTTCATCTTGCTCATCTTGGTGGATGTCCCCCTGTGCTCCTGGGGTGGGGGAGGAGGGCAGTTTCCCAATCTGGTGGCCGCAGGCTCCCGCTGGGCGGCTCTGAGGACAGCGGTCTTCCTGGTTGCATGGCCAGTGGGCCCCAGCAAGGAGGAATTTGGAGGGGGTGGGGATGTGCATCACAGGAAGCCAGAAGTAGAGCAGAGGAGACTGAGGCAGTGAGGGCACCAGGAGGGAGACCCGGGGCTCTTTATGTCCCCGGAGGGGAACCTTTCCGAGACCATAGGCTGTCTCCTGACTGGGACTGAAGAGAAATGTCACCTGCTGTGAGTTTTGGGGTTCTGGGGGTCTAGGGAGGTGTGGAACTGTGTGCCTTCTCAGGATCCTGTTCATGTCATGTGGCCAACTTCTTATTCCTCCTCTGAGCCCATGGTCCCCTGCTGCTCAGCTGGTGAGAGCCAGTCTCTGGCGCTGGTGAAGCTGTGCTTCTCTTCTAAAGGGGCGAGAGATGGCCTCCGTCCTGAGAGCCCACCACGTTCTTACCCCCCGACGAGAGCATCTGCTGGGTACCGGATTCTCTCAGCTGCCGGGCACCGCTGAGCTACGTGCTGCTTCCTTGGGTGGTAGACACCTAACTAGCTAGTCTCAAGCTAGACGCTAGTGAGTAAAGAGACAGAATTCCAGCCCAGGAAAGCCTGGTCTTAGCATCGGAGCTTTCTGAGCTACAGTTTTAGACTCTCCGGGTGGCTCCCCGGGGCCCTGACCATGGCTGCTCTCCTCTGTCTTCTAGGTAGTCCTCACATGACCTGAAGCGAACTTGGCAGTCCGTTGTCACCTGTGACTAGTGAGCTGGACACGCGCCCGAGAGCGGGAGGCAGCTGCCAGGGGCAGGTGTCTCTGGGCCTCCACCCCCTGCAGCCACTTGGTGTGGTTTGGTGGGGTGGGGGCGGGGAGGACAGCCGTCCCAGGACTGTGGGATTTGGGGGCCGTCAAAGAGACAGACAGCAGAAAACAGCTCCGGGGGCTCCTGCTGTGCTGTGGAGAACTCCCAGACACAGCCTTACCTGGGGCTGTGCGATGGTGACAGCACTTTGGCCCCGTGTCGGGGGGGCAGGGAAGTCAGGGGGCAGGCTGGTCAGCTTCCTTCCAGAAAGGCAGCAGGTGGCGGCTTCCGAGCCTCGGGCCTTGGCACACGCTGCTCTTAAAGCAGGCTAACAAATAAAGGCAGGGAAGCCCGGGAGAAGGCCCTGATTGGTCGGCTCCCCGTGGGAGGTCACACAGCAAACCCTGAGTGTGAAGATCTGGGGTGCAGGCAATGGAGCTGGACACTGCACATAAGCTCCCCATTTCTCAAGTGGCTTTTTTGGCCCAAGACCCAGGTTTGTCTAAGGGTTTTCTAGAAAGGTGAAAAGCATCAAGTCACATTTGGAAGAGGATTTGAAATGCTTTCATTGAGATGCCACAGGGGGACCCTTGTCGGTCAGCCTGCCAGGAGCGGATCAGCCCTGCCTTTCTTGGGGGATGTGGGTAAATGGGTTCCCCAGTCCCCTGCTGAGAATGGGCTGGCCATCCGCGTTACCAAGGCCCTGGCTGTGCCGCCTGACGTTTCTTTGGCCCCTGTACCATGTTGATTTCACACTCTGGGCACAGCCAGGCTGATGATGTCTCCAGAACACAGCCATGAATAGATTTAGAAAACAAACAGGACTCTCTCCCAGAGTGCCATGTGGATTGAGACTGGGTGTGTTTTATTTTGTTTTGCACAGATGTCTTAGGGTTGTTTTCTTTCGTGTGTGTGTGTGTGTGTGTGTGTGTGTGTGTGTGTGTGTGTGTGTGTGTGTGTGTGTGTGTCTGTGCTGGGGCTTGAGTTCAGGTCCTCATGCTCTGACTTAGCTTTATCAGGGATGGTGCTCTACCACTTGAGCTGCATGTACACTTCTGGCCTTTTGATGGTTATTTGGAGACAAGAGTCTCATTGATTTTCCTGCCTAGGCTGGCTTGGACTCATGATCCTTAGATCTCAGCCTCTTGAGTGGCTAGGATTATTGGTGTGAGTCACCAAGTGCTAGACCTCTTTTCTCCTTTCTTGGTGAAGATGCCATCTGGCGAGAGCAGATCTGCTGAGAGCATCGATTGGAAGTTGCGTCTGTACTAACGCGGTGCTCCATCCTTTGTGTTTGCTGCAGGTCTTCCGGCCCCTCCCTCCCCACGCACCATGGACCTGCACCTCTTCGACTATGCGGAGCCTGGCAACTACTCCGACATCACCTGGCCATGTAACAGCAGCGACTGCATCGTGGTGGACACGTTGCAGTGCCCCGCCATGCCCAACAAGAGCGTCCTGCTCTACACGCTGTCCTTCATCTACATCTTCATCTTCGTGATCGGCATGATCGCCAACTCCGTGGTGGTCTGGGTGAACATCCAGGCCAAGACCACGGGCTACGACACACACTGCTACATCCTGAACCTGGCCGTGGCTGACCTGTGGGTGGTCATCACCATCCCGGTCTGGGTGGTCAGCCTGGTGCAGCATAACCAGTGGCCGATGGGCGAGCTCACCTGCAAGGTCACGCACCTCATCTTCTCCATCAACCTCTTCGGCAGCATCTTCTTCCTCACGTGCATGAGCGTGGACCGCTACCTTTCCATCACCTACTTCGCCAGCACCTCCAGCTGCCGGAAGAAAACGGTGCGCCGCGTGGTCTGTGTGCTTGTGTGGCTGCTGGCCTTCTGCGTGTCGCTGCCGGACACCTACTACCTGAAGACCGTCACCTCCGCCTCGAACAACGAGACCTACTGCCGCTCCTTCTACCCAGAGCACAGCATCAAGGAATGGCTCATCGGCATGGAGCTCGTCTCCGTGGTCCTGGGCTTCGCCATCCCTTTCTCCGTCATCGCCGTCTTCTACTTCCTGCTCGCCAGAGCCATCTCGGCGTCTGGCGACCAGGAGAAGCACAGCAGCCGGAAGATCATCTTCTCCTACGTGGTGGTGTTCCTGGTGTGCTGGCTCCCGTACCACGTGGTGGTGCTACTGGACGTCTTCTCCATCCTGCACTACATCCCCTTCACCTGCCAGCTGGAGAATGCGCTCTTCACCGCGCTGCACGTCACCCAGTGCCTGTCGCTCGTGCACTGCTGCGTCAACCCGGTGCTCTACAGCTTCATCAACCGCAACTACAGGTACGAGCTGATGAAGGCCTTCATCTTCAAGTACTCGGCCAAAACCGGCCTCACCAAACTCATCGATGCCTCCAGGGTGTCAGAGACTGAGTACTCAGCGCTGGAGCAGAACACCAAGTGACACCGCCCCGCAGAGGCCTGGGGACATGTGAACTCACGGGGCGCAGGAAACTGGGGGTGCGTGGATGCATGGGGGACGCGTTGAGGAAATGGGCCCCCCCTGCTTCCCTCCCGTCTGCCTCACACTGACCAGGGTGGCGCGGCCACTCTGCTGTGCACGCCAATAGCGCAGCAACAGGCTGGAGTGTGGATCAGAGTCAGCTCAGGACAGACGCACCGGGACACCTGTACCATAGAACCTTCCGTGTCCTGAATTGTTCTTATAATATGGCGGTTTGTATTTAAGTTTTAAGACTTTTATTTTCTCACTATTGCTATACCTTCCAAACGTATTTGAAAGGTTAAATATATTTTAAAAGTTGTACGGGAGGGGTCGTGTTGGCTTACTCAGATTGTTAGAGTTTGAAGATTAGTTTGACTTCAGTTTTGACTAAGGATGCAGTAATTGTTAGCTGATGTGAGATTATATATATATAAATATAAATATATAAATATATATATATATATATAAATATATGCCAGTCTTGGCTGAAGTGTTTTATTTACAATAGTTTTATATCTGTGTGGTGTTTTGTACCAGCACAGGATACAGAACAAAAACTGCTCTGTAGCGCAGTTTGTGACATTAGTAGTGTTGTAAAGTGACATTTAAAACGGAACAAGAAGAACAGAGTGTTCTCTCAGTTTGTAAGTTATTTTTTTAAATAAAGATGTTTGTTTCCTAAAACTGCATATGTGCCTCTGTTTTAGAAGCGTGCTTGGCAGGCGTGTAAGGTGATGCGTGTGGAGATGGAGATGTACGGATGGTACTGCAGTGCATGGGTGCCTGCGTGTGCCCGGGCAGGCTGGGGGAACATGCGTGAAGACAGAGCCAGCCGAGAGCCAGACCCCGGGTGAGGGTGGAGGGAGGGCAGGACAGGGCAAACACCGAGTGCCTCCAGTGCTTGCTGTGTTCCTTACAAGGCTTTCCAGGCTGTGATGGCTGCAGGAGAAGGCGGGGTTGGCAGCCACAAGTGCGGCTGGGTGGCTGGAGAAGATGTTTGAGGCCTGCTGTCTGCCTGGGGTGGTGTGAGGGCCGGGGCAGCATCTGTGCCCACTTCCCAGGCCACCTTCCCCGTGGAGGGTCTGCAGCATGAGCCCTGTTTGCTGTTTCCTGCTACAGACGCTTGCAGAGAGCAAGGCTACCTTTGCAGACTTTTCACTTAGAACAGACCTGCCGATTACAGAGCCCCTCTGCCATTACCCACGGAGAGAAGTTTCAAGACCTGATAGATGCCCAAATCCTCGGAAAATACCAAGTCCTGTATTTTCTATGTTTTTTCTCTATCCATGTAACAGTGTGATGATTAGTGGTTGACTTAGATGTAGCAACAATAATTAGGCATTAACAACAGTACCCAATGATATGATAGAACACAGGGGAAGTCCCTTGAAGTTACAGTTTGCAATTTTAAAATTATATGTTTGTTTGTTTGTTTATTTGGTGCCTGAACAGGGGCTTGACCTCTGGCCTTTAAGTGTGACTTAGCTTTTTATGTTCAAGGCTGGTGCTCTTTTACTTGAGCCATATTGCTCACTTCTGCCTTTTTGCTGGTTAATATGAGGTAAGAGTCTCACAGACATTTCCTGCCTGGGCTGGCTTGGAACTTGGATCCTCAAATCTCAGCCTCCTGAGTAGCTACTACCTGTGCCTTATTTTTAAAATGTAGGTAACTAAAGGGCAGAAAAGGCTGGGCTGAAGAGAATTACCCATTGTACTGGCACGCGCACACACACACACACACACACACACACACACACACACACACACACACACACACACACACACACACACACACACACACACAACTCAAAACAGTGAACTATGATCCTGAAACAAACTCTAGGTAATGCTCACGGCGGATGTGCTCTGGGGCCCTGGGGACCTTGGGCTGCGGCTCTGAGCGTAGTGTGGCCACACGCGTGGAATTCCCTGCAAGGTCGCCAGTCCCAGCTCTCTGGCGGGCCCAGCACTCACCTTTGGCTTGGCCACAGGCTCCCGTGCTGATCACCTGACCTGAGGCCTGCAGAGGCTGTCTGTGAAGCTGGCCTGTCACCGAGCTTCTGCGGGATGGCCATCTGTGGCTCTTCTGTGCCTACAGCTCCGTGTAGCCTTTTGGCTGAGGGCAAGACTCCGCTGTCCTGAGAGTGTGCTGGCTTCTCCATAAATTCAGCCTAGAACTACATGTTAACCGCAAGCCCTAGTACTGGGGCTTGCCCTCAGGGCTCATACTCTCATTCTGCTTTTCCCGCTCATGGCTGGCACTCTACTAGTTGAGCCATACCCTAGTTCTGGCTTTTTGCTGATTAATTGGAGATTTAAAAAATCCCTTGCAGATTCGTCTGCTCAGGTTGGCTTTGAACAGTGACCTTCCGATCTCAGCCTCCTCAGTAGATAGAAGTACAGGTGGGGGCCACCAGTACTGGGTCCAGCTTGTTTTAAATACATGCTGGATACACGTGCTTGTACACCTGGCTACGGGAGAAACAGCCTTCTCCTTGGATAGATGATGACACCTGATGGATGATTGGCACAAGAGTTGGTGAAATGCTGACACACAGGAAGAAAAGAAAGAAGATGGCTCACACCTGTCATCCTAGCTACTCAGGATTGTGCTCTGAGGATTGTGGTTCAAAGCCAGCCTGAGCTGGCCAGGAAAGTCCGTGAGACTCTTATCTCTAATTAACCACCAGATAACTGGAAGTGGTGCTGTGGCTCAAAATGGTAGAGTGCTAGCCTTGAGCAAAAGAACTCAGGGACAGTGCCCTGGCCCCAAGTTCAAGCCCTATGACTAACAACCAAAAAAAAAAAAGGCCACTTGAGGTGGGGAAAGTACCACTCGGAGTGTGGCCCTGACAGTGAAAGGGGCCTCATCCTTGCTCTGCGGCTTCTGAGGTCCGGGTTCAGACAGAAACGCGTGTTCCACGTAGCAAACTCACGGGAGGCGAGGTGGGGGATGGAGGGAAGTTGTTCACAGCTCAGCTGTGCGGTAGCTGTGACACTGACAAATAATCCAGCTTTGTTCCTGTGTTGAGACCTGTCCCCTTCCGATAGTTCCCCCTTCCAGCCCCGGCCAGCGGTTACAGGGCGCTGTGGTGGGCATCCTGTTCGAAGAAGGCCCTGCCTTCCTGGTCCTCATGCGAGCCTCCCGGGTCGCCCCTGTGCCAGAGGAGAGGCTGCTGTTCCTTGTCACGGGTCCCTGGGGTACCCAGGGGAAAGCCGCGCCCCTTTCTGCTTTCTCACCCTCTGAAGCCCAGCTCAGTCACCAGCTGCTTCCTCCCACACTACCGCGCACAAGGGGCAGGGAACACAAAGGAAGCGCAGAACCTGGCGTCGCCAGCCCACATCGTTTGCATTGAGGGAGGGGATTTTCCATCTCTCTACAGGGCCAGGGCTGCCCCAGGCCCTTTACACCCCTCTAGGGTCTGCTGTGTCCAAGGTTCAGGCTTCATCTTGGGAGGTACCCAAATTCATTCTTTCTCTTTTTTTTGTCCCCTAGCATTCTCCTTCTTTATTTTGCCAGGGCCTGAAAGGTGTGTGAAATTGATCTCATTATCTGCTCTCCCGAGCTGGAGCTTTGATTTGGACTGCCGTGTCCTTCTCCAAACTGACTCTGAAGAGGAGAGAGGAGTACCTTTGCAGGGGATGTGGCCTGCTGGAGCACTCCCTTAAGATGGAAAAATAGTGTCCCACCTAATGGATGTGGATGTGGGAAGGGTGTCAGGCTTGTGGCAGGTGTGGGGCTTGGGGGAAAGGGGAGCCACAGAGATCTCTGCCCCCCTATCTCATGAATCCAGAGAGCAGAGGGCTTGAAATTCTGCCACTGAGGATTCTTCTTCTGCCACTGAGGATTCTTCCCCCGCCACTCCCGCCCCTGCACCTTTTTTGAAAAGCTGATTCTTACAAACACCGGCTTCCCCAAGCCACAAAGCCCTCAGTACTGAAGCAACCAAGGGTGGCTGGACCCCAGGAGGCATGCTTTGGGGCCCCAAGCTGAAGGTGGGAGCTGGGAGGTGGGAGAGAAATGGCCACCCCATCCCACCCCACAGAGGGGGACCTGGTCCTCTGCCCTCCACACCCCCCCTTTCTAGTGGGAAGCAGAGGGAGGAGGCCACCCATGGGGCACACACGTGGGGGTTCAGCTCCAGGAACATTCCCCCTGACTCCAGGTGCCTCACTTACATGGGTGTGCCCTGGTTTTCTCCCCCCAAAAGAAGAAAAGTACTAAACCCTGAGAAAGACAGCAATAAAACTCTTTCCATACCCAGGAACTAAGCTGCCTGGAGGTAGTAACCAAAGGACGGGCCTCGCACCTGTGTGGGGTGATCGGCTCTCACCTGGGTGGTTTCCTCCCCACTGGGTGGCTTTGTCCCCAGGAGACACTTGGAAACGGGAGGAATCATGTTTGGTTGATGTAATTTAGGCAAAACGCACGGAGAGGGTCAGCATCCAGGGGGTTGAGACCAGGGGCCCTGCAGAGCACCCCGAGGAACACAGGCTTAGCACAGCCCAGGCATAGAAACAGCCGGGGCCCAGATGTCGGTGGAGTGAAGAGACCTGGCTGCGGACATTTCCAACCACTGAGACTTGAGTAATTTCCTGGCAGGGCCTTCGCCAATTCCGGAGTGGCCAGAGCTGAGCTTCTCTTTTATCCTTTGACCCTGCAGGACTCCAGCTAAGAGGTAAGGCAACACTTAGAACTAGCTGGAGTGTGGGATTCGTGCCAACATGTTCATGTGTGTCTGAATATACTTCAGTCCATGATTTGGTGCCTGAGAAGTTTGCATCAAAGATGTGTGCATGGAATAGATACACACCAATTAGGCTGTAGCTGACATTCTAAATACACATGGGAGGTTTTCGATTTCATTTTAACATTTAGCATATTTAGCTTAAAAGGGCCCAGAGAAAGCGTAAGAGCCAGATAGAGTGGCCGACGGCACAGTGCTGGGCCAGGGTGATTGATCCAATTTGCTTCTTGTTAGCTCCGTAATGCTGGCAAGAAGTTCTTCCTTGAATCTCAGCTTCCTTCCCTTAAGATTACTTCTCGAGTGGACAGATGGAAGAAAGACCAACTTGCTTTGAAACCTGCACAGGAATGCAGGCTGTTCCTAAAATATTGCCCAACCTTTTATGAGGGGTGGGGGAGGCGTGATTCACTTCTCTGTGGCTCAGCGCTGACCTAACAGGCTGTTTGGTTCTGTGGAACCGAAGTGTATCCTGCTTGGTGTGCCTCAGGCTTGGCCGGTCTGTCTGATGGCTGGCAGTGGGGTCGGCTGAGTCTGGCTATCAATGCACCCTGACCTGGCTTCCGAGGGTCATGAGATGGGTGGCCCTGGGGCAGGACGCTGAGTGGAAGAGGAGGATGCAGTTCTCTTATGAGATGTGAAAAGCGGGGCGCCATTTGGGTTTCTTTTTCTTAGCTCACATTTCAGAGGCTTATGTTGTCAGAGCCTTCCCATGTGGGATTTGGGATGGCTGTCCATCACAGTCTCAGCTGCCAATCACAGCATTTCTGCCCCTCTCATGAGGATGTTGGGCAATGGGGGGGAGGGGGAGGGGAAGGGGGAGACTCAGTCACCATGTGATGTAATGTAACGTCCAGAGGCAGCAGAATGGACGCGACTGAATTTCCATAGTTATTTCCGGAACGAAACTGATTAAAAGCATTTCCTAGGTAGGTCAGACTCTTCCCTTTGACAATTTTCCAAAGAAAAGGCCGGGAGAAAGTCGTGGTGGTGATGGCATTACATCTGCTTGGGTGACTCGGAATGTATGTTGGCACGGCAACGCGCCCCGTGGCGGGCAGCACACATGTCTCGGTGGCAGCGGCGTGTCTCCGGGGCCTGGCTTCAGCGAGTCGTGCAGAATTCGCCTTCTTTTTAGCCTTTCACACGAAAGTGTTTGAAGCTAATCTTTTCATTCCTTTCTGCCAGGCCGTAATCAATAGGAAGAATGCATTAAAGCTTTCCCCACCGTTGCCTTTCTCAGGGCTGCTGTTAAAAGTGCGGGTTGTGTTCTCCGCTGTACTGTAATGAGAATTTGAATTTCGTGCAGAGCATGAAGTGTGAATGAAAAATTGTCAGTGGCCCAGCTGTGCAGTCGATGAATGTCTTTCCCATCAATTTATTCGGCGCTGGTTCCCGTTAATTTATTCATCTATCCATCCCTGAGTTCATTCCATCACTGATCAGGCAAGCTTTATAGAGTACCTACTGGGTGCCATCAACCGGGCTTGTCTTTAAAAACCCCAGAGGTTGTCTGGCCTTGGTGTTTCCTTCCCAGATGCTCCCAGCCTGAACTCAGAGCCCAGGAATGGTCCTGGGAAGGACCTGAAGGATCTGAAGGAATGGTCCTTCTGACCAGAGGAACTGGGAAGGCTTACAAGAAAGGCGTCTCATTGTTCCAGCCTGAGAAGGGCTAGGGGCAAAGCCTAGTTCCAGGCATGGAAGCTTCTGGAACGCTGTCCATGTTACTAGATGCTGGAAGGCAGTTGTGTCTGTGTATTCCTGTTGTCTCCTCGTGTGGAATATATGACACAGACACTCGGGTGCCCTCCACACGTGGGCACCTGACTGAGTCCACACATCCCTGACATCATGTATCTGTGAGTTCCAAGCCTGGGATACTGAGAAGCATAGCTGTAGTTTTGTCTCTCATGAAATTGCAGGATTCTAGTTCACCAGTGCTCCCGAGAGACTCTGGAATTCCTCACGGCCCGTATTGTGGGGTGGACAGTTGACATGAGGTCGGTTTTGCTGTCGTTTATGGCCGCCCCTTGTCCACGCAGGAGGAGGACAGTTTCTGTCCTTGGTGGACGGTTCATTGCTCGAATTCCATGTCAGGCCTTTGACCCTCCAGGCTACATAAGACAATAAAAAGGAAGAA
Organism: Dipodomys merriami; assembly: GCF_024711535.1. NCBI lineage: Eukaryota > Metazoa > Chordata > Mammalia > Rodentia > Heteromyidae > Dipodomys > Dipodomys merriami. The sequence continues at coordinate 3,361,527 of NW_027202270.1, read as the reverse complement.
AATAAAAATGAACGGATGCTTCTGAGAGTCTCCCAGACATTAACAAATACTGATGCTAACCACCGTGTGTCCGGAGTCTACCTTGGGGTAGAGGTCAAAGGTCACAATGACACCCTTATTCTGAACACAGTGAGCTCAAGACAAGGAAATGGGGGAAGCAGACTGAGAGGTCTAGGGCATTCTGGGTGGGTGGTCCTGGATTTGTCCCAGCTTCCATGAGGCCTAGGGCTCTGTCCCCCTCTGTGCCCACCGTGCCAGGAGCCATCAGAGCTGACAGTTCCCTAGAGGTGGCATCTGTCAGGTTGGTCTTCCTTTTGCCCTGGAGGTTTGAGAGCCCCTTGGTTTCTCATGGGGTTTATTCAACACCAGTGAGACCCTTGGGGGCATTTCTACGACAGGGTCCAGGAGTGCACGCCTGGGCTGTGACCTCAGATGATACCCATGGCAGTTTCTAGCCCAGAGCCAAAGGCCAGGCTACCTTTGCAACGTCAGCTTCAGATGGCTGCCATTTCTTTGTGTGCTTACATGGTCTCTTCCGTGTCTGCAGGAAGAGACCAGGCCCTGTGGAGCCTCTTCTTATGGGGACATTAATCCTGCTGGATCAGGGGCCTACCCTCATGACTTTATTTAACCTCAGTTATTTTCCTAGAGTCCATATCTCCAGATAGAGGCACTCTAGGGATTAGAGTTTGGAGAGAACAGGCTGGATCTGCCTATTCTAGGATTTGTAGAACAGCAGCCCTAAGGACATGCCTAGCCTTGACCTGCTCCATTTTGTAAAGCAATGCTTTTGACCTAACCCATGTTGACTTTGAGTAAAAGTGCCAGAACAATGACTCTATACTTTGGTGACTGAAGTAAACAACAGTGAGGTACAAACTGATAAGTAATGTGTGCATTGCATCAGCAAATAAATCATATCAAAACCACCAGACCCAGGTTCGATGCAAGGTCCCTCACCTGTATCAATCAGGTGACCTGTGTGTCAGAACACCTGTATCTAGGAGGAACTCCTAGCACTGGGACATTATAGCAACACACACAGAGCCAGTGTGGCTCCTTGGAGGAACCCTGCTTGACCCCCCTGGGCCCCAACCCTGTGATTAGGTTTCTGACCAGCATTTTATCTGATGCCAGCAATGACTCTGCATCTGTATCCTCTTTGAAGCCTGGGGCTGCTTTAACCCTTTTCTAGCTATCTGGTAAACTGGATACTATATGCAGCATGTACCGTGTGAGCTGAGAGGTAATAATCATGATTAATACTGGATTAAAAATACCCCTGTTTTCAGCAGCCCAAGCTGTCAAGTGATATAAGTAGTACTTGGCGAATGAACACCAACAAAACTGACATAGCTTGTGAATTTGTTGTTATTCAAGAAATTCTGACATTGGGGAGAGACATGGTGTATTTGTCTGTTTCTGACATGGTTTGCTCATGACAGGGCTTCCATGTAAGAATTGGGGGTGGGTGCAGATATCACAGAGCTGAAGTAATGAATGGAGCCAGAGCATGGCTGAGCGCCCGGCTTCTCCGGGCCTGGCCTCTCATGTACATTCTTGAAATACATGTGGAGATGCAAAGACAGGTCAATGGGCTGCCCCTGTGGCTTCCTCCCATAGTGGGCTCCGTGTCTCCCGTCAGGTAGCTGTCACCGAGGGCAATCTCAGGACTCTGAAGCGAAGGTGAGATCTGGGACCTCCTTGTATCTTGTCAGAGTTTCCAAGGTCATAATATCTTCGTGATGCCATCTAGAGCTGCAGGTCCATTTTTCCTCCAGGTAAAGAATTAAGAGGCAGAAGAGGAGAGACATATGGTAAGAAGCAGCAAAGTTATTGAAAGTGGAAGCAATAGAGTCTGGCCCCAGGGTCAGAAGTCCAGTGAAGACCCTCAGGCAAGTGGCCTTTATGATTTATTAATTCTCCTTCTACCCTCTATATTTTAGTACTTCTCCTTCTACTTCAATTGGCCAGTGAGGGCCCAAGTGTCAATGTGGGTCCCTCCCTGGTCTCTGCCATGGGCTACAAGAGCAGAAGTAAGTCTAATCGGTCATGCAAATTGTGCACAAGGCATTAACTTCCCGAAGACAAGATTTTGAGCTGGAGCCCAGGGCATTGTGGGAAGAAGAGGTGCCATTTTTAAGTAGGAGCCCAAGGTACGATGGGTACAAAAAATGTCACGATGGGCCTCTTGCTGTTTGCCGTGTGTTGTGTCCGCCATTTTCTAGCTCTCTCTACCTAACAGTTTCCCTTTCTTTTCCCCCTTTGGTTTTGTCCAGCGGTGTACTGGGAAGATGGGTAATAACTGGATCTTTGGGGGGAAAACAACAAGTCCTGATTTGTAGAGTCTGCTGGTTCCTGTGGGGTATCTGTTTCCACCAGGCTGCTTTCAAGGTTCCGATGTGGGGTCCCCAGCGTCAAGCTGAGAAGAGAGGCGCAGAGCTCTCACCCTACCAGACAGATGCAGCTGTGTGAATGATCTCAAGGGCAGAGGTAATGGCAACATGGACGAAAATAAGAAGCGCGGAGTTCTGAGTCCTGTTATATAACTTGTGACAGTAAGTCTATCTAAGTTTTCATCATGGCTGTACTTAGTAACCAACTCAAGGAACTATAGGCGGCGTAACATTGGCTCTGGTGCAAGCAGGTCCCCTCACACCACATCAGCGGGCCCCATCTTGTGTGTTACCTGATCGTTTAAATTTCCAAGACTCTTTGGGCTTCGTGGGCATGAATTGATTGGTTTCTTGTGGGGTTCTTTCTTTGCTGGCCTTTGGGTTTCCTTATGGTTTTGGAAGGTAGGAAGGAAAGGGTGAATGGGAAGGGTGAAAGCACACACACCTATGTATAGGAATCTTTGTTGACTTATTTTAGTCACTGCCATGGCCGTAGGATAGTGGGAAAGTAAGCTGTTCATTCCTTGCTGTGTTTCACGTGCCTTTGTTTTTTTTTTTTTTTTTTTTTTTGCCAGTCATGGGGCCTGAGCTCTGGGCCTGGGTGCTGTCCCTCAGCTCTTCAGCTCAAGGCTAGCACTCTACCACTTGAGCCACAGTGCCACTTCTGGCTTTTTCTGCTTATGTGGTGCTGAGGAATTGAACCCAGGGCCTCTTGCATGCAAGGCAAGCACTCTACCACTGAGCCACCTTCCCAGCCCGGTTCACGTGCCTTTGTAGTGAACTGTTCAAACTGTGTTTCCTGTGTGGGCCTGTTTCACCCAGGAAGGGGACAGGCAAGTCAAGAATTCAGGTCAGAAATCGGTCAGGGAGGGAGAAGGAAGTCTCTGTCCTCCACCGCTCGAATGTAGCACCAGATATCACCTTCCCTAATGCTTTCTATTTTTCCTTTCCATCTTCATTCTTATCTCGAATCCTGTGGGGTGGTAGGCGTGTGTGTGTGTGTGGGGGGTGTCCAGGTGCTGTGTGTATTGTCATATGTTACACAGAGTGTTCTGTGCTATAGTGTGTGGGGCATGGGGGATTTGGATTTGCTGTGTGGTGTGTGCATGATGCACACATGGATGTGGTGTATGTGACGTGAGGGACGTGTGCTTGGTGTGTGCTGTGAATGGAGGTATATAGGGTTTGCTGCGTGGTATGCATGCATTAGCTGTGGTATGGTATGTATGTATGGTATGTGTGTTTCTATGTGGTCTGTGTTGAGACCGGGGTGAATATGGTGTGTGTGGTGTGTGATGTGTGACTGGTATGTGTTGTTTTGTGCACATGTCCTGCCCCTCAGGCTGAGGGCCAGCGCAGTGACCGTGAAGCCCATAGGGTGATGTGTTCCTGACTGCTCCTCCTCCCCAGGACACTCACCTGGTCTAACCTGCCCAGGCCTTTTCTTCACCTGTACTACAGCTACAAGGGCTTCTCACAGAGCTAGGCACAGTGCCCAGAACAATTACATTCCACCCACTTCCCGTGCTCTTCCTACCTTGTGCCCCTTGTGACAACTAGGGCAGATAAAAACAAATCATTCTGAAAAAATGTGCTGATGATCCACGGCCCTCCCTGGTTTTAGAAAGCTGGTGTTGTCTAGACAATGGGTCGGGCTGCTGACTGACTGGAATGCCAGGCTGATGGGGATGGGGCCCTCCCGCTCCACTGCTGGCTGAGCCGTGTCTGCGATTCTTCAAGATGGGCTTCATCTCGGGGGGTCACAGGGGAGCAAAGACATCGTGTGATTTCCAGCTGTTAACGATTTAGAGCAGCGACTCACAACAAGGCAGGATGTGACCCCCAGGGAACACTGAGCTGTGTCTGTAGCAGGCTGCCCTGTCCCAGCTGGTCATGGCTATGGGCAGCAAGTGGGTGGAGGCCCCTGCAGATGGCTCTGTGCTAAGAGGTTTTCTGGTTCAATGTTGGCACGGCTGAGATTGAGGAGCCTTGACTTCGTGTTTCCATTTGTTTCTTTCTTAGTCTCATAGTTTCAGGGTTGACATTAAGATCTGTGGTTGCTTTGAGTTTGTTTCTGTACAAGGTGAGGGGTAGAGATCTGCGTTTGGCTTTCTACATGTGGATATCCAGTTCTCTTCAATGCATGCTCTTCTCACTTTGTCAAGAATCAGATGGCTACGGCGGTGTGGGCTTACATCTGAGTCTTCTATTCCATTTATCTACAGGTCTGCTTTTTGTGGTATATGCTATGTTTTTGCTTCTATGGCCATGCAGTGAAGTTTGAAGTCAAGTATTCTCATACCCACAGCAATGGTCTTTTTGCTCAGCACTGTTTGGGATATTCAGTTTCTTTTATGTTTCCATGGGAATTTCAGGATTGGTTTTTCTATTTCTGTGAAGACTATTGCTGAACTTTTGATGGACATTGTATTGAATTTGTATATTGTGTTTGGTAATATGGTCATTTTAGCAATATTTATTCTGTTGATACATGATCATGGGAGCTCTTTCCATCCTCTAATGTCTTTCTGATTTCTTTCTTTAATGCTTTACAGTTTTCATTGTAGACTTGGTGAATAGGACTCTAATAGATCAGGAAATAGGACTGAGAATAGATGAATGAGATTGTCACATGTTAAAACGCTTCTGCCCAGCAAGAGAAACAACAGGGTAAAGAGACAACTTATAAAATGAGAGAAAATGTTTCCACATAGCCATCTGACAGGTAATTTTTTATATTTGTAAAATTATTATTATAAAGGTGATGTACCGAGGGCTTACCATTTCATAAGTCAGGTAATGAGTACATTTCTTTTTGGACAATGTTTTCCCTTCCTTCATTCTCTCCCAGTTTTAACCTGCTGTTGTACCCACAAGTTGTGCAGCTCAGTTTCAATATAATGTCTGTGAGTGCCACTGCTGCAGTTATTCACCTGCTGTCCCTCTTTTTCTATGTCCCCTTACAGACACACACACACACACACACACACACACACACACACACACACACACACACACACACACACTAAACAAGATAAAAAAGAAAAGAAAAAGAAAAAATACTCCTGTTTTTACTTCTTGGCATTCATTTCAATATATATTATTTTGAATGATGAGAGGCACAGAGACATTGAGCTTTGTTTTACTCTCCTAAGAGTATCATCCTTTGGCCCCACTGTGTGTGAACACCTGGAGTCCTGTATAATTCTATCACTCATTTTAGATCTAGATTTCACATATGAGAGAGAACATCTGCTGTTGGTCTCTCTGAGCTTGGCTTACCTCACTAAACATGATTTGTTCTAGGTCCATCCATTTCCATGCAAGTGAGATCATATTATTCTTTCTAATGGCTGGGTAAAAATTCCATTGTGTATAGGTACCACATTTTTGGATCCACACATCTCTTGTGGGGCATCTGCACTATTTCCATGTGAATAGTGCAGCAATGAATATGGATGTGCAAGTGTTTTTATGGTATCCTAGTTTTGGTGTTATGGGTAGATGCCCAGGAGTGGTATGGCAGGTAATTTTTTATCCAGAATATAAAATGAACCAAAAAATAAAACATAAAATCCCAATAATCCAACCCACAAATGGGCAATGGAACTAAATTGACACATTTCAAATGAAGAAGTATAGATGGCCAATAAATAACCTGAAGGCCAACATCTTTAGCCATAAAAGAAACACAAATCAACAGTATTGAGGGGCTGGGAAGGTGGCTCAGTGGTAGAGCGCTTGCCTTGCATGCACGAGGCCCTGGGTTCGATTCCTCAGCACCACATAAGCAAAAGGAAAAAAGCCAGAAGTGGCATTGTGGCTCAAGTGGTAGAGTGCTAGCCTTGAGCTGAAGAGCTGAGGGACAGCGCCCAGGCCCAGAGTTCAGGCACCATGACCGGACCCCTCCAAAAAAACCCCAAAAAACCAGTATTGAGATTCTTCCTCTGCCCAATCAGAATGGCTATCATCAAGAAAACAAATGACTCCTGGAAAGGGTCTGGGGTAAAACAACCCTTATACACTATTGGTGGGAACATGAATGAGTGCAACTACTATGGAAATCAGTATGGAGGCTCCTGAAACAACTAAAAGTAGAACTACCATGTCATTTTGCTATACACTCCCGGGTATAGCTCCAAAGAATTCAAAGTCAGCTTGTTATAGAATACTTTCATATCCATGTTTAGTATGAATATATACACAATAGTCAAATTACGGAATCCATCCGAATGCCCATCAGCAAATGAACAGACACAGAAAATGTGATGTGTATCCACAGTGGGGATTTACTCACCCATAAAAGAAGAACAAAAACATATAGTTTGCTAGAACGTGAACAGCACGGGAGGAGACCAAGTTGCGTGAGACAAGCCAGTCCCACAAAGAAAAGCGCTGCGTTCTGGCTCTCATTTGTGGAAGCTGGGCGGGGGGGGGGGGGAAGGAGGGGGAGAAGTAAAGGAAAACAAAGCAAGGTCATCCAATAGAAAGGGGGCTTGCAAAGGGAGGGGAAGGGCACAGAAAAGGGGGTGTGCAGTAAGGGAGGAATAGAGGGGTGAATATGATCAAAGGACATCATATCCGTGTATCAGAATGTCATGAAGAAACCCCCTACTCTGTATGATTACCGTACACTGGAAAGAACAAGAAGGGAAAGCCGGTTCTAGAGGTGTCTGTGGAGGAGGCTCCGGGTGGTTCTGGGCCAGGTGTCTCTCTGAGCTGTGTGGTGAGGTCTCCTGCCTTTCCTGTGGCTCTCAGACGCCTTCCTAACCTTCCTTGCCCACTTGGCACGGAAGAGCTGATGTTTGCCTCTGCGCTTCCACCTCTGGTTGCTGTGGTCTCTCCTGCGGGCCACTCCCCGCGCTGATCCCGGTCCCATAGTGCTGCTACCTGGCCTGTGCTCATTGCTCAGTCAGCTCCAGCTCAGGGCTGGCTTAACTCATAGCCCAGCCGAGGTAGCCAGCCCTAGGGGCTGAGCTGTGAGCTGCCTCCCTGTCCCGAACGGCCCTCCAGCTGCCCTCTCCCTCAGTACTGTCTCCACCGTACCTTCTCTCAGCTTGACAACGACTCTCTTTGTTCCACGGGGACCCTTGGTCAGCCTGTGAGCCCAACCTCCGAGCTCTTCAAAGTACCCGCTCCACAGGGACAGGTGCGGGATTTCCCTGGACTCCACCTGTCATGTGTACCCTGGCATGTAATAGAGTTGTTTTCCTCATCAGTCAACTTCAATATGTTTCACGAGTGTGAAAATCTACCTTGTTTCTAGCCCACCAACTCTCCTACACCCCTAAACATCTCTTCTTTGGCAGTTAGAGCCGCCATCCGCGTGGTGCTGACAAAGGTGGAGGTTCTACCGGGAAGCCTGCGCCTTTGCAGGCTGCCCCTGACACTGAAGCAGGGAACACGCCCCAGCTGCCTGGCAGAGGGAGGGAGAGTGAGTCACAGATGTGGAATTCATGGTCAAGCCCCGAGCTAGCGGTCAGTGAGTAATTAGGTGTGGTTACTGGTGGCCTAGCCCAAGGCCAACTTAATCAATTCATCATTGCTGCGTGGCTCGAGCTCAGCTTACTGTCTGGGCCCCATGCAGTTATCTTCCTGGTTAGTCTGCTTGGGGCAAAACAAATCATGTGTAGGACAAGCCAAGTCATCTCCTGCCTTTATGACCAAACATGAAAGCCCAGGCACTTCACTGTGAAGGCTACAGATGCTAACTTAAGATACGAGACTGTGGGTGAGAAGCAGACACACTAACTGGGAGTGACATGGTTGAAGTCAGCCGGCAGGAGTGCTGGGATGGTTCTTAGGATAAGATTTCAGCTGAGTTCAACTTCAAAAATGCTACCTTGGGAGAGAATGCTGTGTAGTCAGAAATGTGAAGAAGTACTGCATTGCACTGTGGGAAATTCCCAGTGCATCCTGAGCATACCCCAAACTCCGAGGAGTCCTTACGTCCCCTCTGGGAAGACCATGGGTCAAAGGACCAGAGCCAGTTCCACCTGTTGTGCTAACACTGAAGGCACTGAATTCCTTGCACAGCCTCAATGGGGAGGATTTGAAACCAAACCCATTTCTAGAAGGGGTACCCTTGGTTTTTTGAGGGGGGGTCCGGTCGTGGGGCCTGAACTCTGGGCCTGGGCGCTGTCCCTCAGCTCTTCAGCTCAAGGCTAGCGCTCTACCACTTGAGCCACAGCGCCACTTCCGGCTTTTTTCTTTTTGCTTATGTGGTGCTGAGGAATCGAACCCAGGGCCTCAGTATGCAAGGCAAGCGCTCTACCACTGAGCCACCTTCCCAGCCCCAAGAGGGGGTACCCTTGTGTGTTCGGGTTTAGGAGCTCCAGGATGAGCCCCAGACTTTTCAGATGAGTGACTCTGATTAGAATGTGGACTCAGGTCGCGTACATCCAAGAATGAAGCTTTTTCTTTCTTCTGTTTTAAGCCTGAGTTTCTCACAGAGTTAGGGAGGTTACGTGGCAGGGAAGACCGATCTTCGATCTACCCTGCAGGCAAGTATCTTGGGAAATAGTGAGTCAGGAGAGCTGGGGCAAACAGCCATGCCTTTCAAGGGATGGAAAAGATGGCTGGAGGGGAAAAGACCAGAGCAGCTGCCACCAATAGGGTGACGTGAGGGAAAGCATTTGCTCCCAAGGTGTCTCACCTGCACTGTGAAGTCCGTAGACCATCTTTGAGGGAGGTCGGCAGGTACTGTTTCCTTTACTGACGCTTATTTGGATGGTGTCCAGGCAAATGCTTTCAACTTACTTCTACCCCTCCAGAAAAATGTGTTCAATAGCATGGAAAAATCAAGTCATAGGAGACATCTGATGTGTGTGAGCCCAGTTACAACCACTGCAGCAGGACACTGGCGCCGGGGATGGGTGTAGATTCACAAGACGCCTCTTAGCAGCCAAAGGCACCAAGGCCCACACAGGCCGCTCCTCTGAGGCACGCTGAGCAGGACTTAGCTGCCCGAGAACCCGGTAGTAAACTCACCATGAAGGACAGTGACTCACATGAAGCAGGGACACCCAGCCTTTATGGAACCAAGTCTCCATGATCTCCGTCGTCAGCAGTGCCCAGTGCCCTGAGGACATGCTGTGCAGGCCGTACCTGCATGGAGTATCGCTGTGTGGTTGTTGGATACTGAATGAGTGAATGACAAAGCCAGCGCTCGGATCCCTCAGCCCTGCTCAACTCCCTGTATTCTGCTGCCATTCAAGCAAGTGTGCCACTGGTAAGCACAGCTGGAGAGACAACGCAACTGATTAAAACGTATGCAAGACTCGCCCCTGCGTCCCCAGACGCCCTCAGAAGCCATCCGAGGCCCACTAGCGGGGCGCCAGGGGCTTATCTTTTCGCCTGTGAGGTTTCCTGTGCAGAGGCTGAAAATGGAGACGCTGGCAGGGTGTGTGAAATAGAAATATCTCTGTGGGATTCAGCTTAGAGAGTCCAGTCAGGCCCACAGAGGGAAAGAGAGAAACAAGAAAGCTACTGTGCTCTTGCTATACAAAAGCCAGAGATCTTGGTGTTTTGGCACAGGCTTTGGGCGGTTTTGGCAGATTCAGCAAAGCCAGGAGAGTGCCCACGGGTAGAGTTGACTGCGAAGGCCCCACGTGAGCCCTGCAGTGGCTGGTGCTGAAGCTCTTTCTCTGGGCGCCCTCAGCAGGAAAGGGGTGCAGGCCCATGCGGTGCCAGGAAAGTGGAGGCAGGCAGCCCCGCCGCCCAGAGCAAACGCAGCGCAGCGCTGTCGGAAGCCTGCCGCCAGCTCACGCAGGAATCCCCCCATTCGTCTCTCTTTTCCAAGTTGTGAGTTGGGACACACGTCCTTGAGCTGTTGGCTGCAGAGTAACACACCTGATGACACAGAGATTTATTTCTGTGCATTCTCTAAGCCAAGAGTCATCCGAAGGCCAAATAACATCACATCCTGGAGTGTTATCTGAAAATAAAAAAAGATCCTTTGGTGGCCTGGTAACATGAAGGGAAGATGGGAAAAGAAGGGAACACACCAACATTTAGGCCTGAGAGTTGCTTTCCCTCTGTCCTAACCATTAGATGCATCCCATACAATGACTTTGAGTTTGTAAACTGAAAATTCATTCCTCCTCCTCCTCCTCCCTCCTCCTCCTCCTCCCTCCTCCCTCCTCCCTCCTCCTCCTCCTCTTCCCTCCTCCTCCTCCTTCCTCCCTCCTCCTCCTCTTCCTCCTGCTCCTCCTCCTTCCTCCTCCTCCTCTTTCTCCTCCCTCCTCCTCATCCTGCTCCTCCTGCTCCTCCTCCTCCTCCTCCTCCCTCCTCCTCTTCCTCCTTCTCCTCCTCTCCCTCCTCCCTCCTCCTCCTTCCTCCTTCTCCTACCTCCCTCCTCCTCCTTCCTCCCTCCTCCTCCTTCCTCCCTCCTCCTCCTCCTCCTCTTCTTCCTTCTTCTTCTTCCAACTTACCATTTCTCCAAACTTTTGCTTTGGTTATTTTTCAAATTAAGAACTTGAATTTTTTTTGTCTTGGCTGGCATGGACTTTAATTCTGTGTGCAGCTGGGATGACAGTTGTGTACCACCATGCCCACTTGTTGACTGAGATGAGGTCTTACTGACATTTAGCCCAGGCTAGCCTCAAACCGAGATAGTTGCTGGAAAACCCAAACAATGTGACTGGTTTTGGGCTCAACTGGGAAATGACCGGAGCTGGCTGTTTTCAGGGAAGTCCAAACACGCTGCCTGGCATCGGACGCTCCTTCCTGGAGGAGACCCAGCATCCTGCTGTCTAGATTCAGAGCGCGGCTCTGCTTTCCGTTCTCTGTCCAGCAGCTACTTTTGATCTAGAACATGCCCAGAACTGAAATACTTGGCAAATACACTCTTGCCTGTGGGTCTGGAGTGGACACTGCAGGCAACATCTTCCAGGAAGGCTCCGGGGCAGGTGCCTGAGGCGCGGGGGTCCAGCGCCAGGGTCGGGACGGGAAGTCCAGCAGGCCTTATGGAGCTCGTTAGCTCCATCGGCAAGCGAGGGAATGCAGGAGATGGCTGCTCTTTTTGGCAACACTCCCCTCAATTAGCAGACAGGCAGGCAGATGGCACGGGCCCATTTGGATTTTAATTTAGCTCCAAGAACTGGTCCAGCCTAAGTTGATGAGCATCGCCGTGGCTCAGTTCTGGCGCGGGGCTGTGGAGGAAGTGTGCTGCGTTCCACCCCGGGAGCCGCTTCTCAGCGAGTGCTGAGCGTAGTACGGACCACACACCCGTCCGTGGGTCTGTCCTCACCAGTCCGGCCAGCCCAGTGTTGCATGGCAGTACCACCAGGGTCCACGCTGTCCATGGCTGGGCTGGGCTTCCAAACCCACGACCTGGTCCCGGAAGCGGGCTCGGCCAGCCCGAGAAGCTGTTTGCTTCCACTGGCCAGCTGTGGGCTGCGTTCTCCGGCGTGCTGTGGTCTAGGGGTGAGCCCAGGCCCCAGTGTCAGACTTTCCTACATTACCATTCTTGCTCTGGACCAAGGACACTGTTTCTCTGTGCCTCCCCTCTCTCTTCTAGAAGGAAACTCTGCCCTGTCCCCTTAAAGGGTGCCATGAGAATCTGTGGTGACCACGTGCTGTCCACACTCTGTGCTTAGTAGCTTCGCCCATCGGCCTCTCCCTGGGGCCTTTCCTGCCATCTCCTGTTTTGCAGCCTTGCTCCAATGTTTTGATTCTTAGGTAGCCAAGCACCTTGCTCTGACCCAAAGACCCCTGGGGGAGGCTCCGAGGACGGCCGTAAGAGACTCAGTTTCCCCATCAGTGAGCCTGGCAGCCCCTGTCACCCGGAAGTGGCCCTTTGCTTTGTTGTCTTCTTGGACGTGGTAAAGAAATCTTCCCGTGTGCTCTCTGTGCTTCTACGTCCACCAGAGGGTCTCTCAACATTCCGGAGGAGAAGTTCCCTTCCATCTCAAGAGCACTCTGCAACGAGTCTAGCCCTGCGGTGACATGAACCCTACTTGCAGAATTCACCTTCCTTCTACACGCTGGTAACAGTGGAGAAAAGGAAGAGCAAGTTCCTGACACCACCTACACCGACTCAACTCCTGTGACCACTCTCTGTGTTCCAGGGTGTGAGTGAACCAGGCCCAGGCGGCTGGGGAGCTCAGCTCTGTTGCAATGGCTGGAGCTGTGTGCTTTCCTGGCCCTGGAAGGCTGCCTGGAGGGGGCGGAATCCCCAAGGTCAGGTGGGCGTCTGAGCGGCTTCTCCAGAGCTGCAGGCCGTTGGGGTGTTCTGCTGCGGGACGGGTGACCCCAGCCTGAGGAGGGAAGGGGACGATGGGAACCGAGGCTACCTGGGAGTTTCACGGTGCTGAGAACCTGTCTGGGCTCTCCTCTTGCCTGTGTTCTCTCGGATCTTACAGAGGCGTTCCTCGGCGGACGGTGGGACTTAACACTTAGGACTTTCCAGGGTGACGGTGGTGTGGGCGGCGGTGTGCATCAGGAGAGGCTGTCCTGTGGACGGTGGACGTTGATCGTTCCCTGGACTGAGGTGACCGGCCCCTCCTCTCCCGGTCCTGCCCTCAGGACCAGCGCAGCTGGCCCCACAGGCAGGGCAGAGCAAGGGCAGCCTGGCTGTACTGCATACATTTGGACTTCCCACGGGTTTATGGGGACGGATGGCTCTATCGTAAGTCAGGGAGCTTTTCACTTTAAAGGACAGGCGAAAAACAGCAGACCCAAAGAGGGTCTTGGGAGCCCACAGATGGCCCAGAGCATGTTTGCCACATTAGGGAATGAATGAATGGACCCCTACCCTTTGTGGTCATGAAGAGAGTCCATGCATTCAGGTGATTAATTTATGCGCTTTCACGAAAAACTCCTCCAAATGTGGCCAGGCCTTACCACATCTATCCTTAGGGCTGGCTGGGTTTTTAAAAAAACTATCTGCGGGTTTCTTTAATGAAAACCAAACAACATGAATCGTGCCAAGATATACAAGCGACAGCCCGGGGGAAGCAAGTCTCCCCTCTAATTACCTGCAGGGAGCAGGGGCTGGCTGCGGGGGTTGAGTGTGGATAGATATGTAAGTAGTATCAGTCAAGTCACACACATGCATGCACACACACACACGCATACACACACACACACACACACACACACACACCCTGCCCCGTACTGTCACAGTGGTCTTTCCCAGTCCTGGGGCCCACGGAAGACAATTGGGAAGCTTCCAGATCCACTCAGCCTGGCTCTCCCTACCCCACCTACATCCCTAAGCATATAACTTAGATGTTCAGAAGAGCATATGAATGTGCAATCTTTGAATGGTCTTTTTTCCCCACTCAGAACAGAAGTCACAAGCCTAAATTATCTTTGTTTGTGTAGGTCTGCAGCTCATGAAGGGCCGTATTCCCAAACACGCCATGTAGAACACCTCCCTTCATCTTCATCTGATGTGAGGACTGACTTTGGCTAGCCGGAGCTGACAGCAGGCCTTGGGTGGTTGGGTTATGCTTTAGTAAGTGACATGCCACGTGAAGTTTGGCTAAAGAGAATTACTTCCGCTTGGGTGACCTGGGCACCAGATGCCCCGCTCCATCCTGCTGAAGATGCCAGCTGGGAACTCTCGTTTTACTGAGACAACTCGTAGATGTCAAGGGGTCAGGCTCACTTCACAGAAACTAAAATAAAAGTCTGAGGCCCCCAAACGGCTGAGTGCCAGTGGCTCACGCCTGTCATCCTAGCCATTCAGAAGGCCAAGATCTGAGGATCATTGTTCAAAGCCAGCCCGAGCAGGAAACTCAGTGAGACTCTTATCTCCAATTATTCACCAAAAAGCCAGAAAGTAGAGGTGTGGCTCAAGTAGTAGCGCACCACCAGTCTTGAGTGGAAAAAGCTAAGGGTCAGCATGTAGGCCTGAGTTCAAGCCCCAGTACAGGAGTGTGGATGCTTGCACACACAAGTGCATACACACACACACACACGCGCACACACACACACACACACACACACACACACACACACACACACACACACACAGAGTCCCCAAATGGCATCCTAATCAGAGACCCCATCAGAGACAGGCTTGCCGGCACTGGATGACACCTCCAGTCTACACAGGGAGTTAATACGGGTTGGCAATCAAGGAAAACTATTGGTTTCATTAATCCCATTGATATGATTATTCAGGACCATGTGGCAGATCATGGGTAATGAGATTTATGACGAGGGTCCCCCTGCATTTGGGCCACCTCTGCGGGCCTGTGAGCCACACCTTCCAGGCTCCCCTCTCCACAGGGAGGCCCCCCATTCCTGGTGTTGGTCTTTGTTGTCCTCCCTCTGAGAATTCACTTGGGCAGCTGTTTATGAGACAATTTCGTTTTTCTACCTTGTCATCTGAATGGACATCTCTGGTGGGGGCTTCACCAACCTTTGAGAAGAGCGATTAGTTTCTGACGTTTCTGTTCGATTCTGGGTCAGGAGGGTCAGAAGGATGATGTTACACATTGGAGAGAGACTTACGAAGAGCTGGAGGTCTGGTGGTCTCACTGCCTGTCCTGGGCTGCGTGGCCACATTCTAACTTGTTCTTCTTGATTACTAGGGGGCGGAGGGCGGGGGCTGGCTCCTCCACAGGGAGACCATGAACCGACGGAGGGCTGTGATGGCACCGAGGGAAAGTACCAGTTTTCTCCAAAGACATCTGTCATCAAGAAAACGAGTGAGAAATGTGGGAGGGATAGAAAATTCCTCTCTGACGTGAGGGGCTCCTCTGTGGCATATCTGTAGCTCCCTGAGCTCCAGGAGAGGGCAATTGGCTTGTTACTGAGTTTAATGACTCAACAGGCACCGGATCCTCCCTGAGGGATTTTATTAAACTGTTGGGGAAAGGATCCCGTGGTAGAGTAAGATGCCATGAGGATATCATGCCTGCAATGTTTCCCGGACACATCACTGCTGCATAGCTGGGAAGCCTTTAAAAATGTCAGAAAATCTCACTTGCTGATTAGCCAGAGGTCGCAGTAAGCCCTGCCAATAGAGACACAGAGCACCTGCTGTGTTAGAAAACAGCCACAGGTGTAGGATGCATGCCTTAATACAGCTTGCGCTTTGAAAATAGTCTAAAGCATTAAACCACCAATTTCTACGTAAGTGGACATTTTCCCTCTTCAGTTGATAGTGTCGAGGAGAGAATCTAATGACTGTAGACAGGTTCTTTTCCCAGAGACCCCACACTGGCTGTGGGTTGTCTCCCTGTCTTGATTGTAATTCAGGTACAACAGTGCTAGTTGAGAACCACCTGTGACTACTGAAATGTAAGTGAATTAAACAAATCAGTTTCTCTGTCGCAGGTCTTCATATGAGGACAGCTGCCATGTTGGATTAGGAGGTCCCCTCGTCCAGTTCGACCTCTTCTTGATTGATTACGTTTACAAGGCTTCTGTTTCCAAAGGAAGCCCCATTCTGAGGTGTTAAGGGGAGGGGAACAGTTCAACCTGCAGCATTCCCCTCCCCCTCCCCCTCCGGCCCGGCCCAATCCAATCTGCAATACTCCTTGCCTTCACCCTGTCTGGCCCTTGACTGGGTTTAGCTTTGGAAAGCCAGAGCTTCAAGGACACACGCATCCGGCTGTTTGTCTCAGTGCTGCAGTGTGGGCAGCCCTGTCTTGGGTGCATAGCTTCTGTCCAGTACTTTCCCTTCCACCATTCCAATTCTTGTCAGAGAGAGGCTTTATGTTTCCCCCTTTCTTGTCCCCTCAGGTCTGGGTGTCAGTAACTTTGTCCTCAGGTCTGCATGTTAATGGCTTTGCCTGTGGGTTTTCATCCTACCGGATGCTTCCTATCCAAGCGGGAAGTCGGCCTCCCCTTTTCCAGCGGGCGGGTGTGGGGTTCTCAAACGATGCAGGTGCTTTCTACCAAGCACAAACAAACTTGAAGACCCTTCCCTGGGCGCTTGGTCCCCTGACACAGCTGCCCCTAGTGGTTCCTGCCTTTCTCCCCAAGTCTATTGAAGGACCCTCACTCTCTTCCTGTGTCCGCTGACTTCCCACGTAAAACCCTCCCTGTTTACCAACCCGGCTTATCTCTGTCACTCCACGGAAACAGCCTGCGCTGTCCACTCTTGAAGGGGGCCGTCTGCCTCCACGACCATACCGCCATGGCCCCGCCCCTCGCCCCTCCCTCCTGTCCTGCTTCCCTGCAGGGGTGCTTGGGAATGGATTGCTCTCCTAGAGTTTCCACAACAAAGGAGAAATGTGTGTGTCACAGCTCTGAGGGACACACGCCTAAGATCAGAAGTCAGCAGGGCTGGTTCTTCCTGGACCTCCTCCTCAGCCTGCAAGGGAGCCCTTCATTGAATGTAGCCACCTCCTTTATGGCCCTGTCACCAATCTTTTTTTCTGTCGTAGGGCTTAAGCTCTGGGCCTGGGCGCTGTCCCTCAGCTCTTCCGCTCAAGGCGAGCGCTCTACCACTTGAGCCACAGTGCCACTTCTGGTTTTCTGGTGGTTTATTGGAGAGAAGAATCTCAGGGCCTTTCCTTGGACTGGCTTTGAACCTCCATCCTCAGATCTCAGCCTCCTGAGTAGCTAGAATGACAGGCGTGAGCCATTGGTGCCCGGCTTCCAATCTTGGTTATATTGTGAGGTTCATGGGGCCGGAGCTTCAGCACACCATCCTTGGGGGGCTCAGTTTCAGCACACCATCTTTGGGGGGCTCAGTTCAAGCCATGCCAGGTGCTCTCATCCTAGGTAACCTCCAAACTGTCCATGGAGTCATCAACCCCAGGTCCGCTCTTAGACGCAGCTCTGTGATCCCGCGCTCTGGACTGTCATACAGTGGCATCTCAGGATTCACGCACGCCAGCCTGTCTGCACTGCCCTCCTTCCTCCCATTCGTTCCCACTTGCTTTCCTGTCTGCCGGTCACATCATCTCCTCCTCCTGCCTGACTGACAGGGCCTCCCAGCCTCTGGCAGCCTCATGTGGACAGCAGGCCCCGCCCACCTGCCTCTGGTCAGCGGAGCTCATTCTCTTCTTGGGCTTCTAGGAGGAAGGGTGGACAGCTGTGGCCCAGGGACACCTTTTCTAGGGCGGGCTGTCCTGGGAGAGGCTCTCTTTAGGTGGGAAGTGTCCATGCTTAGCACGTGTCTTTGTGTAACGCTCGTTCCTCTAGTATTCCTCCGTCCTCAGGCAGGAGACATCACGGCCTTTGACCTAAGGAAGGGGCTTCCTCAGGCACACTCCCAGCTCAGCCCAGAGGGGGCCTGTGTGAGCTCAGTTTCCATTTACTCACGCGCTTTGACGGCAGCAGACACAAGCGGAGAGGTGACACACACGTGACACTCAGAGTGCCTGCCTGGGGCACTCAGCCTGGATTATTTGCTCTCTTTCTTACTGTGGGAATCCCAGGCGCTCTCCTAGGGAAGACCCTTCTGTTGGCCCTCTGAGATCTTCAACTTCCACCTCGCATCCCATGAGGCTTTGGGCTAGGAGACGATCTTAGTCAGCTCAAGCAAAGCACGACAGTCCATCCAGGTGCACTCCACCACAGACATGCTTTTCTCTCAGCCTGGAGGGTCGAAGTTCACGAACGAGGTGGTAGCTGGGGCTGGATTCTGTGTCTTGTGGGTGGCTTCCTGGCTTGTGGGCAGTGTCCACCTCTGGCCTTCCTTCTGTGCAGACAGAGGGGGAAGAGATGGCTGGTGTTTACTTCCTTTCGTATAAAGTCATGAGTCCTCTCAGGGCAGAGCTCCATCTTGATCGTTCACCAAACCTTAATTATCTCACCGAAGGGCCTGAATCCAAATGCCACCGTGTTCAGGCAAGGATTGAAAACCTGCGATATTGGAGAGAGGAACACAATTCAGTCCCTGGGAGGCCATCTGGAGGTCCAGGGATCGCAGAGGGAAGTTCCCAGGGCAGGGCCCTGTACCAGGAGCCTGATGAGCGACCCGGTCCTGCCCCTTCTCAGCTGGGTGACCTCGACCGAATCCATGGACTTTGTCCAACTGCTGAATGGGGACCTTCTGGCCTCATCAGGCTGGGGAAGCAGGGCGGGGAGCAGAGCTTAATGGGCAGTGAAGTACCCTGCCCATGTGGTGAAGAGTTGCTACACATCCTGCATCATTTTGAAAGTGAACTTGGATGACAGCAATGAGGAAATGGGGTGAAATCACCAGAAAAACAGATTTGTTGCTGCAATAACATTTCTTTCAAGAAAACCCAGTCCCTTGTGGTGGGGCTTGGTTGCTGACATTCAAATACCTACATATTTCCGATGAATACAGTTCATTTTTTCCCTGTGTGACTAAAGGTTCAATAATATTACCCTCCTAATGAACAGCTGATGAGAGCTAGAAGCCCAAGCCTGTAGGCCTGTCGATAGTCCTTTGCTTGGTGTTTTACATGGACCCTGGGCTCATGTCTCTATAAGTGTAACAGACAGAAACCCGGTTCTAACCATTCTGTTAAAAAAATCCTAGCCTCTGCTAATTGCTGTTCCTAATTGTTGATATATGTGTGCATGTATATATATATATAATATATATATATATATATATAATTTACCAAATCTTCTATCAGAGATCATAGTTTTCTGAGAGTTTAATTCCTCTTGGAACTAGGCTGTGTCCTACGCTTACTTGTCATATATTTTGTTTTCTAGAATAATCTTAAAAGATGCAAAATCTCTGGTTCTTACTCCTGTGGGAGAAAAATCACATCTGCAATGAATTGTTCTACCATGTTATGATTTTCTATGTTGTGTATGATAAAAATCCACTCATGTAGAAGTATGAGTATGACTACTCATAGATACTAGAAATGACCAGAGATGCAACAACTCTGGCATTCACAGTGTCTGCATGATGCTTTACAAAGGATCCCAGGTGAAGGTTTAGGGTCTGGGTCTAAGGCCAGGCTCACAGTATTAGGTATTCTCATGGAGGAAAGCATAGTTTCCTCATCTGTAAGCAAGGTAGGTTGAACAAGCTCAGAGGTGCTGCAGTGTGGACACATTTGCTTTATTCTTGGTGCATAACCTTTACTTTGGGTGAAATGAAATGCAGACAGACCTTGAAGAACTGAAGCAGCTCTGAGTACGGTGGAAGGAAGTGAGGGGAACAATTCTGTCTCCACCCATGCTGTAGAGCATGTTGTAAAAGCATCAAACCATTCACCTGTAAGATCCAGTTAAGTTGTCTGCATCTACAATCATGCCTTTATTGTGTGTTGATTAAGAGTCTGTCTTCTGATTATGTGCTATCATGACCACTCACTGTGTATTAATTTCTTTTCATATACTGATGAATAGGAAGAGGTCGTCTCTCCACACCACTTCCTTGAATGGACCATTCAGTGACACTGTGCAGATGGGGCAGATTGCCTTTTCCAAAGACCCTCTCCGCAGCGTTCTCCGACCGCTCGCTCTCCCGCCTCGTGGCTGTGCCTAGTGTCAAGTGGGGTCCGTAGCTCTGCAGCAACCTACCTGCCATGCCTTCACTACTTATTGCCCATTCTGTGAGAGACTTTCCCTCTTATCTATGAATGAGAACTCCGTGGGACGTGAGAAGGATAGAAATGAGTGAAATCTAGGGCTTACACTGCCTCCGTGAAATACAAGATTCATCCACGTGATAACGAGGCCCCATTCTTCTCTCAGCTCACAAGACAACTTACTTTCTCATTTTTGCTTGGATCTTTTTTATTTTTTTCTTTAAAAAATCCAATTATTAAGCCAGGAACTGGTGGCTTATGCTGTAATCCTACCTACTCAGGAGGCTGAGATCTGAGGATCATGGCTCAAAGCCAGCCTGGGTAGAAAAGTTCCCGTGAGACTCTCATCTCCAATTAACTACTCAAAACTAGAAGTGGTGCTGTGGCTCAGGTGGTAGAGCACTAGCCTTGAGCAAAAAGAGACTCAGAGACAGCACCCAGGCCCTGAGTTCAAGCTGCATAACCAAACAAAAATCCAATTATTTTGCTATATGTATGTAATCTATAATCTATATTTATACCATTTATGTAACAAGCTATGTTATATAAATTATAAATATATATTTATATACTATATAAATATTCTACATCTAACATATGATATATATAATATATAATTATATAATATATAATTATAAATATATATAATTATATATAATATATAATTTTTATAAAATATATAATTTTTATATTATATGTAACATACTTATATATTAATGTAGAATATATATATATATATATATATATATATACAATAGTACACACACATACATATGTATGTTTGAGATATGATATAGTAGAAAAGAGGGAAATAATGTAATGGATGCCTACAGCAAGTCTGTCCTGTATGCGTGTGTGTGTGTGTGTGTGTATATGTGTGTGTGTGTGTGTGTGTGTGTCTGTCTGTGTGTGTGTGTGTCTGTGTGTCTGTGTGTCTGTGTGTGCATGTCTGTGTGTGTGTAGTACTCCATCCTTAAAATAAAGCAGGGACTTGAAGTGGCAGCCCCTTAGTGCCTTGTCACAAAGCCAGAGGCCAGTTAGCTTGGGAAGTGAGTGGAAAGAGGGTGATATGAGAGAAGACAGAAACATAGACATGAAGGAGGTACAGAAAATCACAAGGGCGCAATAGTTATGTGCATATGATCATATAAAATAATGCTTATTGAAGGGAAGGCCAAGAAATGGAAGTAAGAGGTATTTTTTTGGGGGGGTCCAGTCGTGGGGCTTGAACTCTGGGCCAGGGCACTGTCTCTCAAATCTTCAGTTCAAGGCTAGCACTCTACCACTTGAGCCACAGCGCCAGTTCTGGTTTTCTGGTGGTTTATTGGAGATAAGAGTCTTAGAGACCCTACCCGGGCTGGCTTTGAACCACAATCCTCAGCCTCCTGAGTAGCTAGGATGACGGGTGTGAGCCACTAGTGCCCGGCTAAGGTTTTTGTTTTTGTTTTTAACTGTACTATTTGTGGGTTTTAAAAAATCTTTCTTTTTTCTTCGGTTTATTCTCTTTTGTCTCTGTTTTTTATTTCTATACCCTTTGTCTTGTATATAAGTTTATCTGATTTGGGGTGGGACAAGGGGGGAACAAATTCAGCAGTGATACTTACTAGACACTATGTTGGAATTGAATTTTACAACTTGGTGGGGGAAGGGCTCTGGGAGAGTGTGTCACTGTTCAAAAAGATATGTACTCACTACCTGAGTTACGTAACCTCGCTATACATCACCATTACAATAAAGTGTACAAAGTTAAAGAAAAAAGAAGCTGCACCCTGGCCACCAAGTGGCCAGAGCAGCGACCGCTGGTCCTGACTGTGCGGAAGGTTTCCTCTTCATGGTCTGGCATGGTCTTGCTCACTGACGAGCCTGGGTCCTGACCTTCATTCAAAGAGAAGCATGGCGGGGGGGGGGGGGGAGGATGGGGGAGGGGGGGATTGGGCAGGGGTCTCCCAAGGCCTCATTTCTCCACAGCACAGTAGGATGCGTTTCCTTTCCTGCTGTGATCTGGGATGAATCAGGAAGGGGAGACTCGCGATGGCCCATGGATGGTAAAGGCTGGAGGAGCTTTGCTCAATAGCCAGGCCGCATCCATAAAGCTCCCATACGAACCCGTACCCTGTTGCACAGAAATGGGAAACCACCCGGCCCGCCGTGATGATCGTCCAGTACCCACATGGCTTAAGGCAGGACCTGGGGGTTAACCATATACCATACTTTGAAAAGAGAAATCGGTCGACTGTGTTTGTGTTAATCCACCGTGGCCACGGCAGAATGTGCAGACCACCCCAGGGAGCAGGTGTGGGGCAGCTTTAGGGGCGAGGTCACGGGCTGCCCCTGGTCCCCAGCAGCTGCAAGAGCACACGGAAAGTCAAGCTCCGTGAGAATAAAGAAATGAGGAAAGTCATGCCCTGGGCAGAGAACTAGTGGGACAGCTGTATCCAGAATCCCGGCTCCCAGCGAGGGAGTCTGGGAAAACCACCAGCACCCGATGTGCCACCCAAAGGGCAGCAACCTGGGGGTCTGGAGCAGGCACAGAAATCCTTGTGTGCAATGGTTCCATAGACGTCATCTTCAAACAATGCCGAGTGGAGAGTGGCCTCTGGCCCTGGAGTTAATTCAAAAATAAAAGCATTTAGTCTTACCCACCAGTCTCTGGAAAGCCATCTTTACTAATAATGCTCCAGGCTTGTGATGTAAGAGCAGTAGAATTGCAGCTCAACTGCTCAAAATTACATGAACTAATTGCAATCAGCTTCAGTCATAATTATTAATCAGCCCAAACCCAGACTGCTCTTTGGTGGTGGATGGTTTGAGTGATGAATCAGGTCCAAATTTATGTTGCTATGGATTTCAGATGGTCTATGTCCTGGGGCCAGGCTTCCCGTGGCATGTCCAGACCAAGGGCAAGGGTCCAGGGACACAGGCTGGCCTGTGTTGGGAGGGTCAGTCTGATACAGTTAGGGGAGCTTCTGCAGGATGAAGCCAGCTGAGCAGCCATAGCAGAGGCAGGAATGAAAGCATGGGATGCCAATCATCATCATTGCCGACCATATTGGTTCCCTTCTTCATTGACTCCATTAGATTCATCTTCAAAGGCCTCTGCATTCAGTGTTTGCAAACAATTGCCATTCGCCTGGTATTGGCCCAGAAGGGAAACTCACGGGCCATCTCGGTTCTAGAGGACCAATACTCAGGAGACCTACAGCAACGGGGTCTCCCATTGGGTCAGATGTAGGGTGGTGGTGAGGACTGGGCAACATGGCCACTCCCTGCTGGTGCAGCTGAGGGTCCAGTCTTGCAGGATGTGAGGCAGGAGCTCATTACTATCTATAACTGGCTCTGATTGTGAGGCGCATGCTGTCGCCCTCTAGGATGGGCACTTCCCCAAGGCCACAGACTGTCCTTTGGCCACCTCTCCATCATCCAACATGCCTGTGTATGAAGTGGGACTCCATGGAAAAAAACCACCAGTGCTTGCTCTCCCCACTGAAGTTCAGGTTCCCTCTTCCATCCTGGTAAGCTGAGCATGCGCTCAGTTTCTGTGAGGGCCAGCCCACCACACAGCGGCTTCAGACAGATCGCCTGTACAGGACACCAGGGAAGGGCTACTGCAAACTTCTGCATGAGCCCTAGCTCAGCCAGATCTCCTGAAGCCTGCCCAGGGGTCTCTGGTCTCTTGGCTCAGTTGAATAGAAGGCAAAGAACCTTCTGAGTGCTACCTATTCATTCTTCACTTCCCTTAAGGTGAAGTGGTGGCAGTGTGGTCCCCAGTGGCACTGTGTCCCGATGTGTCTCTGGGGATCTCAGGGGCTGGAGCTCCACGCTTACTCTGCCTGGGATCTCGTTCTCATTCCTCCTTGGGGCTTTTAGCTTGACTTGGAAGCTTGTGAGCTGATGCCTGCCCTCCTTCACTCTCTAGCTGGCACCCAGCTCAGAAGACCAGAGTCTCTCCACCCACAACCCTGGGAAATGACCTTGCTTTCAGTCTTTGTTAACCAATGTCTTTGTTAACTCTTCAACTCTCCTACAACCCCCGCCCCTTGCAATCTGTGTGTGCCCAGGAGGAAGCAGAGGTCAGCGGCACTGACTCTCTGCCCAGGAGGCTTCTGGCCTCTGGGTTGCTTACCACAAAGATGAGCCTCAAATGAGCGCACCTGCTTTGGAAGCAGGTCCAGCCCGGCTTCCTCCCGGCCACCCTCGCTGGTGCCACAGACCAACAGGACTTGAGGCAAAGCAGGGAGGCCCATAGTCATGGCTTCTAATCACACCAGGCTTTCTGAGCAAAGACCTTCCTGTACCTAAGGGCAGCTACTCCAGCCCAAGCCCTGCAGGGATGACCAAGGAGTCAGGAGACCCGAGGCTGCAGGAGTTTCTCCCGGAGAACCTTCCTCTACCTGTTCCTTCTCCCAAGGGACCAGCCTCCCGTAGTGTAGCGTGACACGGGCAGAGGCGTGTGAGTGCCGTGGCCGGGCAAGCTGTACTGGGCCGGGGGTGGCCCATGCGGAGGGGCTGCATCTGTGTCTGCGCCGGGCATTCACTGCGGGGTGTTTATCCCTTCGGCCTTCTCCTTGGTTGTATTGTTTGGTTGATGTGGAGGCTGAGAGAGCCAGGGCATGCAAATAGTCCAGGGTGGGCAGAGCGAGGCCCAGCATGGAGGCTGGGCTGCAGGCCCTGGCTTCCCTGACTCGGGGCTCTGGTCCTCGAACCAGCACAGAGGCCGCTCCCGTCGGGTGGCTCTGGTCTCTGGCTGTGCTGCTCCTCCGCTCTGCTGTGCCAGGCCCCAGGTCTCAGTACCCACCCTGCCATCTGTTGCATCTGATCTTTCTCTTGAAGTATCTCCAAGGGCGATGTTTGCCAAGGCCACCTAACAAACACCTCCTGGCCACACGGGCATTTTACATGTTGACGAAGTCATTCCATTAGTCACACGCACTTCTTTTCTAAGCAAAAAAAAAAGAGACACGAACCTCCTGTTTGACCTCCGATGGAATGTTTGCGTGCAGAGGAGGTGTGCGTGGCATGTCGGGGGACATTAATGACCTGTGCAACACCCCGGGGGTCCTCCTGAGAGGCCTCAGGTTCCTTCTGGGGCAGGAGGAGCCCGGGGTTCTGAGCAGAAGTGTTCTCAGTCTCTTCCTCTACTCCAGTCACAGCGCCTCCATTTCCCACCAAGGGCTCAGATGCCACACTGTTCCCCTGAGTACCATGTCCATCAGCATGCCAGATGCACAGTCTCCCTGTTGCCTTAGAACTGTCCCATGGAGCAGGTGCTCAGGTCCCTGCTGCCTCCTGCAGTCACCCCTGGAGGGTCCCTAGTTCCCCACTCACATCCATGACCAGCCCTCCCTCCCAGCAAGGGCAGGGCAGGGGAAAGGCTGAGCTGACGGGCAGTCCCCACACGACCACCCGTAAACGACAGTACTCACCTACAGAATATGCTTGTGCCCAGGGCAAGTGACATACACTGCCAAGGGCAGTCATCATGATCCTTTGAGATAGAGGCTGTGCTAGAAAAGAGAAAGCTTGTTGAGAAAGAGAGCCTACATTTTCATTGTGCACTGGGCTCGCCCATTGGACAGTTGCCCCTGAACTTGATGGTGGATCTGCGCTTCTGTGAACAGCTGTCCTTGCAGAGGAGTTTGTGTAGCCACATTTCCTGACTCCACTGTCTAAGAGGGGAAGGAAGAGGAATGAGGTATTTGCTTTCTAGGGCTGAGTAGGAGTGGATTGGACTCAGGAAGTACAAGGGGTGGTCCCCAAGGAGATCTACTGGCCAGATAATGCATATGGGCAAATGATGCATGCATGCCAGATGTTTACTGAATGCTTGCTACGTTGTGAGCACTGTGCTAAGTCCTGGTATGAAAATGAGTCTGCGAAAGCAAGAAATGTTCACCTGACAGGGAGCAGACTCTGCCTCAGAGCTCCCAGAAGACAGGAGAAGCATCAGCAGCGGGCCCCTCATGGCTGGCGTTGAAGGGGAAGAGAAGGAGGCTGTTCAGAACTCCTCAGGGGAGGCCATGTGGAGAGACACAGCAAAGAAACCCCATCCTCAGCTTGCGCAGGGATTGGCCCTGGTTGAATGATGGGCGGTGAGTCACAGAAAGGAGCCAGGGAGCCCGACATTTTCAGATGATCGCAGAGAAGGCTTGTGAATAGGTCTTCAGGGGAGTGTGCTAGGAAAAGGAAACAGTGGGAAATGACCAAGGCCTTCAGTGAGAAGAGGGTGGCTGACAAGCCGAGTGTCTGACAACATGACACTCTGCACCATGAAAAAGTGGTCTGTCCAGATGAGAGAGGAAATCCAACTCATGTTGTTATTCAAAAACCAATTCTAGCCAGGCGTGGTGGCTCATGCCTGTAATCCTAGCTATGCAGGAGGCTGAAATCTGAGGGAAAGAAAAGTCTGAGATTCTTATCTCCAATTAGCCACCAAAAAGCTAGATTGAAGCTGTGTTTCAAGTGGTAAAGAGCTAGCCTGAGTGAAAAGCTCAGGGACAGTGCTCAGAAACTGAGTTCAACCCTCGTATAGACAGACAGACACACACACACACACACAATTTTAAAATAATACAAAGCCTTTGAGAGATAGGTGTACATAAAAATAAATATTAATATTAATATATATATATATATATACCTGGATAATACAGGTATGTTCCAAGACAGCTTTATGATCATACAGACTGGCAAAGGAGGAGACATACATTGTTAGCAGTGGTTATGTGATGCTAGTATTGTGGCAGGAAGAACAGGGGACTTGACCTGTCTTACTTGACTGTAGGCATCTCTATTCCTCAAACTAAAAACCAATGTGAAAAAGCAGAGTAAGAGCCCAAGGAGAGAGACTGCTTTTCTGGAAGTGAGTTTTGGGGGGACGGAGGGAAGGGAGGGCTTTGGGAAGTATTTTACAGAGGACTTGTGAGCCTCAGCCCCTTTGGATCAGCACCCTAATTATATATGAATTGTTCTCTTCCAGCCCGTCAAGCTTATCTTCTTAGCTATACTGTTCTTTGTCTCCAGGAAACGTCAGGGCCTAATTGCCGGTATCTGTTTCATACTGAAAGAATTAGTGCGTGCTCTGGGCAGAGGGCTGCAGTTGCTAGGACCAATGAGGAAGGCCTCACCAATCTCTGATGGAGGCCAGCATTGTGATTAACGTGCCCTTTGCTTCCCAGCATCTCCTGGAATCCCCCCGAGAAGGTTTTGCCTGGTACCCTAATACCAGTGGAATGCACAAGCTAAGGACTTGGGCCACGTCTCCAGATGGAGGAGAGAGCAAGGGGCATCTTGGCCTCTTCCTACTTGGCAAGAAGCTGGGAGGGAAGGTGACAGGGACGATCGCAGGCCTTCCACATCAGGACCTTTGAGTAAACCAGATGTCCAGGCCCAGAGAAGGCCTGGGTACCAGGAGCCACGGGCTTGGCGTGCAATGTGTAGAGATCACTGCGGTTACTCAACAGAGCATGCTTCCTGTGCCTTTAGTGGAGCTTTTGCTTTGACTAACAAACGGAAGGAATGTTTTTCTCTCCCTTCAAAGCAGAAGAGAGAACAAGGTCAGAAATGAGTTACTGAAGGCCCCTCTGTGCTGGGGGAAGGAAAGAGGGATTTCAAAGGACCTGTAATTGTAGGTGACCGGCAAGCCAGGCAGGAGAGCTGACCGAGGAGCGTGGCCAGAGTGGAGGAAGGTCAGGGTTTGCTCTGTTTTCAGTGTGTAGACTGTGCCTTTGTTCAATAGGTACTTGTTGAGTAATAAGTACTTGTTGAGAGATACATAGATGAATGCATACGTACACAGACTGTGTATGGGGTGCTGGTCAGCATCTGTCTATATCATTTCTTCATGTCTTGTTTGTGCCTGAACTAGTGTTTGAACTCAGGTCCTGGACGCTGTCACTTAGCACTTTTGCTCAAGGCTGGTACTCTACCACTTGAGTTGTAGGACCACTTCTAGTTCTTTTTTTTCCTAGGAAACTACAATCCTCAGATCTCAGCCTCCTGAGAGGTGCCCAGCAGCGTTTCTCCAACGTTAGCCCTTTAAGCCGGCATTATAGGGAGCTGAGGAGTGGGCTGGGCACAGCTGTCAGGGAAAGAAGAACTGGCCCAGACGGGGCTGGGACTGGCCGGTGCTTCTCCCTGGTCAACCTGAAAGACCGGGCAGTGCCTTTGGAGCGTGGGCTCTGTGGAGCTTGCGTTGAGTCCAGGGAAGGCTGCAGCTCCCAGAGCGGTGTTTGGCATGCAGAAGGAACGAGTATTGCCAGGTGTAAGGCTTTGGATTTTGTCCCACTTTCTGGGACAAACTCACTCTGCTGTAAGACCGAGAAAGCACCACGCACTCATTTCAGTGTTGGAGGAAACAGAGTCCACTGCACAAGGAAACTCCTTATAATTCAGGAGCTTCCCTCTCCGCTCCTGTGTCCAGCTCTGGAGGCAGAAGCGAGCTGTAACCCAATCCCCGCGGCTGATTCCAGGGCAGACTTGGAAACGCACGTGCTGAGCTGTGTTCTAAACCATCCTCCTCGCGCTCCACCCCGCAGACGGGACGGCTGTGCCTGGCGGGCCGCCGCTGGGCGCCTTCACCTCGACTGCAGGAGCCCTTCACACTTAATCACGTTTGCTTGTAAAACAGAGGTGCAGCCAAGTGCACGGCCCTCCCCAAAGTCGGCGAGCTGGCAGGCTGGATAAGTGATGATGACGCTGTCTCCTTGCAGCAGGTTCCAGGGTTTTAACTCTTGTACGGACCAATGGATGGTGCCCAGTCCCAAGCTCCTGAGAGTCCCCAGTCACTTGGACATGTCAGACTCTTGTGAAGGTCTTTGGTAGTAGATTTCCAACCCAATGGTTGTTTTTATTCTTATAGCCCATTGGTCTTTCTCCAGCTAGTCATGTGACCCCTCATGGGCTCAGGGGGTAGAGAATATTTCCTTCCTTCCTTCCTTCCTTCCTTCCTTCCTTCCTTCCTTCCTTCCTTCCTTCCTTCCTTCCTTCCTTTCTTTCTTTCCTTCTTTCCTTCTTTCTTTCTTTCCTTTTAAAATCTCATCGCAGAAACTGAAACAGACCTATAAAGAATGGACTGGAGCTCAGGTGCCTTCCTGGGGGTCTGTGGCTTCAGGCACCATGTGTGCGTATGCACATATGTGAACACGTGTGCGACAGGAAGTGCCACCCCCAGAATCAGCCAGCGGCGGGTTTTGTAGTGGCAGCGGTGGGAAGGACTTACGGCAGGAAGCACTTGTGGCAGGAAACACTTGCTCTGCACACTGATTGTGAGCAGATTGCTCCACCGCCCCATTCCACGACCGTGTGAGTGCTGCTCAGAGAGGCCGGGGGCTGCCGAAGAGCACATGTGGTAAGGAGGGAGCTGCTGTGATGGAGGAAGCCGACCTCCAGGGCCAGGGCCCTACAAGGTGCTCAACATGCCTGGACGGATGAAGGGATGCAGCTAGTGACCGGGTACTGGGCTGGATGAGCTGCTGATGGTGATGGCTTTAAGGTGAGCGGAGTACCAGAGTCTGGAGATGGAGACTGGGTTTGGACCTGGAGCCTTCCCATAGAGCAGGAACAAAGCTTCCTCCTCCTTGGCTGTATCCGTGCACTACTAGTCTAGCCAAGTCCACATCGGCTCCAAGTCTTGGCTTCCGTCCCCGAGGGATTCACCACTGAAGGTGGTGGGTGGGAACATGGAGGGGTAAGGGGTGGCTGGCTGGGAGGGGCCCAGGGGTACCTGGGAGGAGGAAGTGGAGTCTCTTCCTGCACCCCATTTTCAGCTCGCCTTTTATAAACCAGAATAGGAGCTAAAAATGAAAAGTTACGCAGAACAACAAAAGAGGAGCTATCACGGAGGCAGAGGGAATATTGGCAAAGCAAGAATTGAAATCAGGAAAGCTTTCAATAATCCATGATGATCTGGAATCAGTGCTTAGAAGCCTTTTGTGCCTCCAGCTACAACGCAGGCCAGGAGGAGGGGAGTGAGGCACAGGCGGTGAGCTCATCCTCGGCTCTGTTGTGCATGATTTCCACAGGCCCTGGGCTTCTTGTACACCTGGCCCTCCTCCCCCCAGCTCTCTGTAGCTTGCCCCACGCTCAGGGTTCTTGATCCTTGAATGCAGAACTGCTGTCCCAGTGGAGACTGCTTTGATTCATGGTTGAGATGTTGCTGGAAATGAAGCCCCCTGTGACAGTCTCAGTGGGTGGGGATGAACTCCTGGGGGTTTTCAGTTATGGGTGGGATAGTGTCTGATGAGAGGACTGGAGGGCATTTGCAAGGCCCGCCATGTTGACCTGGCCCTTTCTACGCTGTGATGACACACCATTCAAGACATCACCCTGGAAGCAGAAATGGAGTCCCCACCAGACACTGAACCGGTTGGCACCTTCAGCTTGGACTTCCAGCCTTTAGAGCTGTGAGCAATGAACAGAAGCAGTTGGTAGTATTTTGCTATCACGGCAGGAATGTTCTTAGACAGATGCTGTGTCTCCATCATCCTGCCGTCACCTCTGAGAGAAGGACATGGCACCGATCCCTCGACCCTCCCCAGCACCGTTAGCAACACTGGGCACAACTCAAGGCTTACAAAGGTCACACGGATGTGGGTGACATTTAGCTTTCTGGAAGCAGCTCTGGCTCTGTGGAAAAGGGCACTAGGTCTGGATCACGTAGCCACTCCAATGCAGTGAGATGGGGTCACCACAGAGCCACCTCAGTGTCCAGGATGCAGGCCAGGGAGCTGCCCGCCCATACACATCTCATGAGGAACGCCAGCCCGAGGAGCCTTGTGGTGACTTAATTTTCCTATTGTGTTACCTAATGGCATTTGTGTAACAAAATATGTGAACATAGTCCTTTACAAGTTCCTGCCAGGAAAATGCTGGCTTTAGCCAGGCAGAGTAGTGTACATCACATCTGTAATCCCAGCACTTGGGACGTAGAGAAAAGAGGATCAAGAGTTTGAGATCATCCTGGGAGACCCTGCCTCAAGGCTAGTATATAGCTCAATAGTAAAGCACTTGCTTTACCTGCACAATGCCCTAGGTTCAATCCCCAGCACCAAACAAAGCTGTCTTACTGAAATACCTGCTGTACCTCCTTTTACTTAGAAGCCTGCTTTGCTTCCTTCCTTTTTTTTTTTAAAGTCCTTCTAGGGAGCTCATGAGAAGACTTGCTCAAATGAATTTCCATCTTCCCATCTTCGGAAGAACTGGAGGAATTAGCTCTGCCTTTCTTTGGATGTGTTTGCAGATTCCAAAGTTGTCTTTATTTTCTATTGTCACATATGTGTTATGAGAGGCTTGAAGACCTTTACTGCCAATAGGAGCAGTTAATACCTGGGATTTAGGTACAGAATGCTCAGAGCAAGGGGCTCAGCCTGCTCCAGAAGGCTGGCTGGCAGGAGGACATCTGAAAATGGCACCCGTTGAATGGACATGAATGTAAAGGATGGGCATGTGGCGGCCCAAACACCCCTGAGATCTGAGGTCTGGGCCAGGCCAGGGAAGGGCTGGCACCCTCATGCTGGCCTCACTGGATCCTGGGAGCCTCCCCTGAGGGTAGTGATGAGCCAGGTGTGTGTGAGCAGCTGGGAAGCACGGGCTGGGAATGAGGACTGAGCAGAGCGGGTGCACTTTTGAAGAGGCCCCTGAGTCACATGACATGCGGTGACCAGGGTGAAGAGAAGGGGCTGGCTCAGCGTGAAGAGTCCCAGGGGCCCCCACCTGTGTGAATTAGTGGGGGTGAGGCTCCAGTGCCAGGGGACATCCCAGAGGAGACATTTAGTTGTTCTCTGCGGGGTGTAGAGTTTTATACACAGGTACAGCTTGAGCTCCCAACTCTGAGAGCCAATCAGTCTACTTCCTGTGGTCAGCTTGACGTGGGGAGCCTTCTCAGTAGGTCATTGCTGACACTCGAGGGGTCCCTGGGGCCATAAGGGGGACCCCAGACTCGGAGCACTTCCTTCAAACATCTCTAGTCTTTCAGGAACCCACCGCGTGCCCTGCAGCCAGCCTGCTGTTTATCTGCTCCGGGGAGGTGGAGGGACTGACGACTTGGAGCTTGCTTGGCATGCTTGAGGCATGGATGGAGAGGGTAGGGGGCGGGAGGATTATGTTGGCGCCAGGTTTCTGGGGTTGAGCCCTCCATGACTGAGGCAGTCACGTCTGCTAGAAACCTAATCCTGGGGTGGTGTTTCCCGCCTACCGCTGTTCCTTTCCCTACAGTTCTCCTGGCAGTTTGGTCTCAGAGAGCTTCTCGGGTTCATCATGTGTTAGCCATGGTGGTGTCTCTGCTTCTGGAGTGCCGTGTTTAGGGATGAGACGGGAACGTGGGCAGGGCCTGGGAAGCTGACTCAGAGCTGGAGATGCACCCCAGGACATCTTTGCAGCCATCAACAATCAACAATTCAGCTCACCATGCTACCGAACTTCCAGGGTGCACAGGCCTTGGACCTGGCCTCAGGGAACTCTGAAGCCCACACGGGAGGCAGCAGCTGGACGGAAGGCCAGGGACTTACACACAGGAAGAGGAAGTCCATAACAGACACGCTGGGTGAGGGAGTGAGGCCACAGAGCAGCCCTCCAGAGCTCCCATTCCAGGTGGAGCCTGCCGGCACTGGGTTGCAAAGCTGACCGAGGCCCCGACTGCTGTGCCTGGGGGAAGTGGGGCGGGCGGGGCTGGGGCATGGTGGGAGATAAACGCACATCCTAGGAGGTAAGGAGCAGATTTGCCAGCGGACAGGGCCACTCACCTGTGAATCCAGGGCTGTTGCGGCCCACAGATTCTCGTGGCTGGTGAAGTGGAGCTTGTGGGACGGCCCATGAAGAGGAGGCGGCTCTTTGCCCATCAGGGAGGAGGGAGGCTGAGGCCTCCTGGGCACCGGCGTCCACTCTGCTGGCAGAGGACACTGTGCTGTTTCCTTTGTTTAGTTTTTCTCTCTGACTCCATCCTGTCAACAGCATCCTGGCCATTTGTTAATGAAGGAGAAACTGCTTATAAATGGGGCCAGGCTTTTCCAATGTTGATTTCCCTTAAATAATTTCCAGCTTTTTAATCCAATTCATCAGTCACTCTGTAGTGAGGGTTTAATGAAGCCCAAGAAAGGAGCTGGCAGTCATAATAAAAGCTGGAGGGAGGGCAGAGGCGGCGGCGACGGGAGGGAGCCGGCCGAGGCTGAGTCTCTCCAACAGCCTGAAGAGCCCGTGTTGGGTGTCGGATGGGCAGGAAGGGGTGAGCTTTCGGGGCTTCGAGCCCGGCCTCCCCCCAAGAGCTCTGCCCTCATTTTCCATTCTGCTCCACAGTGTACAGCCTTTCTGGCCTGCGGCACACCGACCGCCTGCTGTGCCAACGCCCCGAGCTCGCCTGCCTCCCCACCCCGGTGGGTGCTGCAGAACAACTTGGGTATGCGAGAGACGGGGAAGTGGGCCTGGGGGGCCACTTTCTCAGGACCCTGCTAATGTGGCATGGCCTGGGTGCTTACCACTGCGGACTTCTGAGCCACTTAGACAAGGGGCCATCCGTCACTGTCGCCGGACCCCAGGAAGGCACCTTCACAGCAGCTTCCCGCCCCACACAGGGGCCAAGTCCTCAGGGTCTCCTCTCCTGGAATGCCTTCCAGGGGCCGCAGGGGGCCAGCTCCCACGGGGTCCCCTGGGGAATCTGGCCAGCTCCCAAAGGCATGTCCCACTCGGTGGTAGATCTCAGGCACTGCCAGCCCCAGCTGGCCAGGCCTCGAGCCGGCAGCATTTGGGGCTCTGAGAAGCAGAGCTGCTGTCAAGAGCATGAAGACCGGGTCAAACAAGCGTGATGACTGCAGGGGAGTCCCAGTGTCTGGATCCAGAGTCGTGCCCGATGAGTCCCCTGGGAACTCAGGGGCCTGGGTGTCCCACAGCTGGACGGACTGGTGAGTGCACCCCACAGAGCTCGCACGGTCCATTTCCATATTGCAATTCTGCGTGAGCCTGGGCACGGCGTGGCAGACAGGGAGCGTCCGGTCCATGCACCACAGCCACGCCCACTGTGTCCCCCATAATAAGTACATGTTTATAGAGTGAGTGGAGGCCGGGGGTGGGAGTTAGGAGGCCCAGGAACGTGGCTCTGCTTCCAGCCCTCAGCAGGATTTTGAGAAAATCATTTAGGGCCCTTGAGCCTGGCTTTCTTATATAAAGCATTCTATAAAACGGACAAAAATAGCCAGGCACTGGGGCTCACACCTAAAATCCTAACTACTAAGGAGACTGAAATCTGAGGATCGAGATTCAAAGCCAGCCCAGGCAGGAAACTCTGTGAGACTCTTATCTCCAATAAACCACCAGAAAACCAGAAGTGGCACTGTGGCTCAAGAGGTAGAGCGCTTGCCTTGAGCTAAATTGTTGAGGGACAGCACCCAGGCTGAGTTCAAGCTCCATGACCAGCACACACACACACACACACACACACACACACACACACACACACACACACACACACAAATAGTAGAATCTATACTCTCCACTGACAGGGAGCTCATCCCAGGACTTCAGGGAACCCCAAATGACAGATGTGACTTTTCCCTTAAGTCCATGCTTGTGACCTAGAAAAGAAATCATTGAACTAATTAATCATCATGTGAGAACTGCAATAAGTGATACCCTCTCTCCCCCATGGTGCTCAGGAGTGACCTCAAGAGTCAGCCTGTCCCTGCCAGCATCTCTGTCTGGAGCTTGAGCCCAGGCCACGTGAGGTTGAGATCATCTAGCCAGGAAAGTCCACTGACGCCAGCGGCTCCCACTGCCAAGCCCAGTTTTCCTCATCAAGACGACTGGTCCCTTCTTGTTGCAGGATTCACAAGGACACAAGGGCAGAGGACTCAAGTTCCAGCACAAGGGTAGTGAGTGAGACATTCAGCCTCACCTTTATAATCCAGTTCATCAGCCAGCAGGCCAAGAAAGGAGCCGGAAGTAACCATACAAATCAGAAGGAGAGTGGGACAAGGCTATGGAAAGGTCTCAGATGGTCAGACAGCCGGCACAGGCCCTGGCGGGTGGGAGGAGGGTGAACTATCAGGGCTCCTGCTCAGCCCCTCCCCCGCCAGTTGTACCCTCAAAACATTTCTAGAATCTGCCTGTGACCACAGCTTTTGAGAGTCACCATCTAACTCATCAAACTCCTGGAATAGAGGTTCTAGCAGCCAGCTCTGCTGAGCGGTGCCCATGTGTGTGACAATCCCGCCTTCCGTCCCCGGGTCCAGCCTTCTGGGAGCTCCTTCCTCTGACTTCTTCAGTTCTGACTCCGTGATAGCTCACAGCTTTGGCTGTTTCGTGGACACTTAGCGTGACGGGCTAGCTCCTTAATGACCTTTGGGAGGCAAGAGGCTGTCCACGTGTAGCAAGAGCCTTTCTGTGTATAGCCTCCACTGCCCTGCCTGACAGTGCAGAGGGGCTCCAGATGTCTCTGCTGCTGCTGCGCACAAGGCCCTTCTCAGTTCTCAACAATGCATCGAGAACCCAGCTGACCCTAGCACAGAGCCCGTGACGCGTCTGCGGGCCAGCCACCTCTCCCCGCTCCACCTGCCTACTAAGGCTTGATACAGGGTCTTTTGCCCTTGCTTGCTCATGGCTGGCACTCTACCACTTGAGCCACAGCTCCACTGCTGGCATTTTTCTAGTTAGTTGGAGGTAAGTCTCTTGCAGTTCTCTGCCCAGGCTGACACTGAACTGTCCTCCCATTTCAGCTTCATGAGTAGTTAGAAGTACAAGGCGGAAGCTGCTGGTGCCTGGCTTCGTTCTCACCACTTTTAAACATTTTGTTACGTGGCAAGTATCTCGGTGATTTCACTTTGATTCCACAGCCAACCATGCCAGGCCCTGGTCACGCCTCAAACCCTCGCCGCTTCCATTCGTTTTTCTGAAGGTTTCTCCGTCTACCTTTTCCTTCATGTGTTTTGTTTTTCTGAACAGAAACAAAAAAGTTCTGCTACTTACCATTTGATTTCTTATTGGAGTATCACTAAGAAAGTGAAGGCCAGCTTGGCTATTTCCTTTCCTCCCTGTGTTTTACTATTTAGGTTTATCTCCTCTTTGGATGGCTACACAGCCTCAAACACATTGAGCTCATGTCCTTCATCTCAGAACAGGGTTTGAAAGTTCCCTTGTAATTTCTCTCAGCAGAGAGATGAATACTTGCTTTCAAACGCATTGTTCTAATCCTCTTGGAACTCTTGCTATGTGGGAAGGCGCTGGTTCGCATTCTGTAATGAACGGTGCTTGTGTGGGACTGATGTGCATAGGAAAGAGTGATAGTCACGGAGTTGGTTTTGGAAAGGATTGAAACAACATACACTGTCAGCTTAATCATATCTGTAAAAAATTAGTGGATAATGAGCATCTGCTCCGTGCCAGACGCTGCAGTCGCCTCTCGGAATACATTATCTCACTTAATCCTTCCAACCTCGGGGCTGGCTCTTTCATCTGCTGTTTTCCAGGAAGCAGGCTCTGCTGCAGAGCAGAGCACTGACAGCTACACTCCAGACCCCGTCTGTCTGGCATGAGCTGGGCCATCCTCGCTGTTCAGCTGGAGTTCAGGAGGCCTGATGTGTGCTGTGTGGCCTGAGCACACTGGGTACACTAGCCCTGTGCCGGGTGATGAAGATGGCAGGCTTTACATAAGAAATGACAACAAGAAGAGGACGAGTACTGCCTGGGACGAACACCGGGAGTGCCGACGGAGTGAGGGAGACTGGCACAGTTTCTAAGCACGCTGAAGCAGGGACTTGAAGGGCCCAGAGGAGTGGCTCAGTGGGGACTGGGGCTTCACAGGCCCAGCCACGGGGCTGAGTGTGAGAGATGGAGAGGCCCATGTGAAAGAAAAGAGAGCAGGGCTGCAAGCGGAGGCCAAGGCAGAACAAGCAAGGTCAAACGCTTGCAGAGCAAGGCCTGGGCGGCGTTAGCAGAGGGAGACCTGCAAGGTAGCTGGGGATGTGACTGCAGGGGCCCGGGGAGGATCTGGCCTCCATCTTCATTTCAGTGACCCCCACTTCCCACTCCCCTCACCCCCAGCAGCCTTAGAGTGGTACAGCCAACCCTCCCTTGGCTGCAGGCCAAGGCCCTGGCTTAGTGGAGAAAGCCTTTCAGTCCCTCGATTTGATTCCACAGCTTTGGCTGTTTCGTGGACACTTAGCGTGACGGGCTAGCTCCTTAATGACCTTTGGGAGGCAAGAGCCTTTCTGTGTATAGCCTCCACTGCCCTGCCTGACAGTGCAGAGGGGCTCCAGATGTCTCTGCTGCTGCCGCGCACAAGGCCCTTCTCAGTTCTCAACAATGCATCGAGAACCCAGCTGACCCTAGCACAGAGCCCGTGACGCGTCTGCGTGCCAGCCACCTCTCCCCGATCCACCTGCCTACTAAGGCTTGATACAGAGTCTTTTGCCCTTGCTTGCTCGTGGCTGGCACTACCACTTGACCTGTCTAGGTGAATCCTGCCAGGCACTCTCTCCATACGCTCCACTTGGGTCTGTATGCCTTGTTCTTACTGCAGCTGCAGCTGTGGGGCTTGGCAGCAGCCTACAGAGCAGCTACAGAGCGGAAGTGACGTCTCCTGACTGCTACAGAGCGGAAGTGACGTCTCCTCACCACAGGAAGTAATGTCTCCTCACCACAGGAAGTGACATCTCTGCACCACAGGAAGTGGCGTATCCTGACTGCTACAGAGCGGAAGTGATGTCTCCTCACCACAGGAAGTGACGTCTCCTCCCTGCCATCAGCAGCCCTGGCTGGAGGGCTGGGGGCTTTGGGCTCCCCAAATTTGTGCTCCTTCTTGAAGAGCGAGGCAGAGGCCGGGGCTCTAGGGCTTCGGAGAAGGAGTGAGACGGTGGCTCAGGAGAAGGCCGCGGACAAGATGGGCAAGCACGTGCCAGAGGAGGCGGACATGGGGCATGCACGAGGCCTGAGAGGAAGAGGGGGTCCGCAGATTCCAGGCCAGCCTCAGTGACTTGACTTTGTGGTTAGGTATGTGTGGGGGGGGGCTCAGAGAAGAGTCCTGTAGGGAAACTGAGTCATGAGGGTGTCAGAATAAAGAGAGGGCAGACAGCAAACTCCACGCACCAACAGGCTTTGTTCGGAGTAAAGCCTGGCAAGGACGACGGGGTCTCCTTCAGCCGTGCTGAGGGGGAAATGGCGCCCTCCCTCCCTCACGACTAGGGCTTTTTAAATACTAGGCAGGAAGGGTGAAGTTGTGGGGGGCGTGTGGAGGCCAGGTGAGATGGTGGCAGGGTGGGTGAGCAATGATTTTTGACTGAGAAGTTTTAAAAGCATCTGTGTTCATCAGGGGCATCAGCATCAGATGTAGCCTTGGCCTCGGATTCTCTTCCAAGACCTCTGGTGCATTTCTTCAGGGGCAAGGAGAAAGGAGATGGTTCAGTCGGGTCAGCAGCAAGGAAAGTACTAAGATATGGCTGTCAGGGGAGAAGGGGAGTGTTTTCAGCTTAAGTCACCTTCCATCATTTTGAAAGGCAGAAGTTACACAGGCAGGCAGGCAGGTCATGGAGACAGGTAGGGGGGTATGGAGGCCTGACATGACATGGGAAAGATGCCAACTGCAATTCCTAGAGGCTGGGCGGATAAGGCAAAAAGGCTACAACTCGGGGAGAAGGCCTTGTGGGCTGGCCAGGGGCCCTGTCTCTCTTTTGTAGGCTCAAGGCTGTCCTGGTTGCTTGGTGAGCATGCAGCGCTTGCACACAGTATGGGAAGTGGTGGACAAGGGGGCAGACAGGTGGAGCAGTCAGGAGCTCAGGTAAAAGCTCCTACTGGAGAGGCAGGGGAGGGTCTGTCATTAGCGGGGGAAGCTGGGAGAAGAGGAAGGAGTGAGTAAAATTAGGGGGAGACTAGCAGGGCTGGAGGCTCTCGCGTGGAGGCTGGGACAAACTTTGGGTCTGTTGGACTAGATGAGCATGACCAATGGAGACAATGCCTCTCGGGGAAGAGCTGAGTGAGCAGGATTCTAGGTGGGAGGAGGAAGGAGGGAAAGCTTAAGTGGGCAGTGGAAGGAGTTGAGCTTGTCTAGGGCCTACAGGCTGTAGTTATGTGCAGGGGGAATGGGTTAGCTGAGAGGCCCCGAAAATGGCTCTCAGGTCAGGAGCATCAGAGACACTCAGCATCAGAGTTACCAGGAAACACTGATGGCAGAAATTTCATGTGATCTACAAATACCCAACGGAATGCCTGGTAAACTGTTAGCCTGTCTTTAAAATCTGGACCATACACTTAGAAATGTCTTTAAGCCAAAGTTCATAATAACATCTGATCAGCACATGCAGTGGCTGTTCCTGGTTTGGGGAGAGAGCGAAGTCCTCATCCTCAGGGTGATCTGAGTCAGAAGGAGGGCCTTCTTGCTGTCATGGACACAGGAATAACAGCAGTGACCTATCACAGCAGCCAAGACGGGGAGTCAGGCCCCTCCCTTGGATGTCTCCCAATTTCTCAGGCCTATGTCCCCCTCTTCAGGATCAGGATGGAGGGATGGCTTCTACGCGAGCTCTGCAGCTCCAGGAATTCATCTCCTTTGTTTCTCCGTCATTGTCTTGTTACTTCTGTGATACAAGTGAAGGATTAAAAATTTGGCAGGTTAATTAACTTTCCGTATTTTCTTTTCTCTTCCACTTCTCCCTCTCTGTGATTTAGATGACAAGTATACTATGATTTATCTGCCCTGCCACTGTCACCGTTTCTATTGCAATTTCCTTGGTCTTGGGCCAGTGATCCGGAGAACTCCATGTCTCTTCCTAGACTTCTGCAATTTTTCCAGAGGTTGGCTCCCGTGCCTTCTCTCTAAGCAAATGGCTCAACTTACTAGAGGCAGCGAAGCGAAGCCTCTGGGAGCTTGTGACAGCTGACATATTCTGTAGGAGCGACAGAGTGATTTGCATTAAATAAGGATTTATGATCAATCCTCATAAATTAGGGTTTCCTCATGAGCCCAGGTGAGACCATGCCAGTGAGTCTTCCTTAATTAGCACAAGAAGAATCCTTTGCTTAGTACAGGGAAGTCTGTGAGTCTGTGTGTTAGGATCGCAGCTATCTTTTACCCTGTGGGCATCCAGGGGGTGATGCCAGGGAGCCAGGGTGGGCCATGCTATGGGTGGGAAGTTTGTGTTCTGTGCATGGACAGAATGGATATACTTAAGTGCCCTGGTTCTATCTAGCAGGGTCAAAATCAAAGCTATCTCAGCACCCAAGTCTTGCTTTAAGGCTCTGTCAGAAATCTAGGTGTCTCGTCGCCGTTTCCATCTCTGTGTCTCTGTCTCGTGTCTGTCGCTCTTATACATACATGTGCATGCATATGTGCGCACCCCCCCACACTCTGCAGTTCTGTGCTCAGCTCCTCACTAGCTCTGTATTCTCCTTAGCAATTGAACTTCTCCTCCTGTGTCTTCATTTATAAAATAGGGATAATATAATAACAGCTAGATTGGGTTAAATAGTGCCCTTTGCCCCGGTATGTCTGCATCCCAATCCCCTGTAGCTGAATGTGACCTTATGTGGCTGTGGGGCCTTTTCACAGGTAGTTGCCTCAGGTTCTTGAGAAGGGGTACACCTAAATGAGCAAGGGGCCCTAAAGCCAATGGCTGCTCTCCTTCTAAGAAGAGGAGAGGAAAAGAGCTGTAAAGAGAAGGCCATGAGCAGATGGAGGCAGAGACTGGAGGTCTTTGTGTACAAGGCAATTCCAAGGCTGTTGGCATCCAACAACTTCTGGCCTCTGACCTGGGCTCACAGCTTCAGTCAGATTGCTGCTTCTGGGACTATGGAAGAACAGCCATTGTTTTTACCCCCTCTTGCTGTGTTTTGTAGCAGCATCCTCCTTGGCTCATCAGGACATGTGAGAATGGAGGAGGGACCACATCTGATTTGGT
Organism: Dipodomys merriami; assembly: GCF_024711535.1. Taxonomy (NCBI): domain Eukaryota; kingdom Metazoa; phylum Chordata; class Mammalia; order Rodentia; family Heteromyidae; genus Dipodomys; species Dipodomys merriami. The sequence continues at coordinate 3,320,829 of NW_027202270.1, read as the reverse complement.
GTCTGGTGCATGGTTGGCTTGGTCTGTGCTGTCCTTCCTGGCAATGGTTACCACTTATCTTCCCTCACTAAATAGCCTTCCACCCTCTTCTTGGGGCTGGGAGGTGAGGAGCTGGAAGCAGCTGGGTTGGTTCCCTTTCTGTCATCTTCCTGGGGACTTGCTTTCTCAGTCCTGTGACAAGCCTACACAGCCAGCACATTCTCCAAGCCAGGAAGGAGAATTCTATTTTCAACTCCTATGTTAAAATTTTGTCATAAAAAATAGTCTTAGAAAATGTGCTAGGCCATACCTACCTTTTTGTGGGATGAACCGGAGTGTGCAGACATTTTCAGGGCCTGCACTCTGCCCAGGACCAGTGGCCTTGTAAAGGCAGCCCAGTGTTTGCTCATTCATATCAGCTGCTTTGTGAGGTGTTGTGGGGTGTGGTGGTGGGGGTTCTGAGGAAGGTTGGAGGTTGTTATATCACCAGAACAATTTCCCTGACTCCCCTAATTGCAGCAGGGCCTTGGAGTTCTCATCTTTAGCTGGATAGTCTCAGTTTTTTTTTAAAACTGTAGCCTTTTAGTCCTCCCCATAGGAGTGAATTCAATCATGTTCTGGGATCTTTAGGAGTTACTGGGGTGGCCAAGGAGCAGCTGGACTGGGAATCAAGTGGCAGGAACCTTCTAGAGCTGCAGTATCGAGGACAAAGGCAGCTGATGCCCCACATAGAGCATGGGATCCCAGATTATCTCCTCCAAGGGCATCTTGTTCACCCAGTGCCACTGGGCTAGGGAGCTGGTCCTGGCTGTGAGGGGGCAGGTTCCATCAGTCACACCAGAGCCCACCAGGCAGGCAGGTGGGAGACCTCTGTTCTGAACAAGTCTTCAGCAGATTTGAAGCTTATAAAAAAAAACCTCACAGATAACAGAAGGATTTATCCAGTAGACCACAAGCAAGGCCACACTAAAGCTACCAGCACAACCATGTTCATTGAAGCACTGTTTACCATAGCCAACATGTGGAATTAGCCCAAATGCCCCTCATGGACAAATGGATCAAGTAAATGTGGTATATGTACACAATGGAATTCTACTTATCCACCAGAAAGAATGATATTGTACCATTTGTAAGGAAATGAAAATACTTGGAAAAAATTATATTAAGCGAAGTAAGCCAGACCCAGAGAAGCACAGGTGGTTGTGACAGCTAGAATGTGCCTATAAATCTGCAAGCAAATACACTGCATGGGAAGAAAAAAATACATGGGGGCATGATAAATTATGCAGGTCTCTAGGCATTCACACACTGTAAGACCCAAGGAGGATATTCTTAGGCGAGGAACACAAAGGCACAATGCCTATATGCGTCTGATCATAGAAAATAATATCAAAATGAACTCCAGGAAATGGAAACAAGAGGTAGTTTTCTTTGTAGATGTTTTTCTTTTCTTTTCTTTTCTTTTTGTCTTGCTTGTTCATTTATCTATCTTTAGGAGTATAAGGGAGGAGCACAGAAATGGAGGGACATAGGGTGAACAAATGCAGCAGTGGTACTCACTAGACACTATGTTGAAAATGAACTTTACAACTTGTGTGTGGAGACAGTAGGGAAAAACTAGGAGAGAGTGAAGGAAGGCGTGGCATTGTTCAAAAAGAAATGTACTCTTTATCTGACTTATGTAACTCTAACCATTCTCTACATCACCTTTATAATAACAATTTAAAAAAAAATTTTAAAAAGGAATTTAAGGTTGGCAATGTGTGCCTTAGTGGCAGAATGCTTGCTTAGTATGCAATGAGGCCTTGAGTTTTATGCCTAGCACTGCAAAAAATAAAACTGAGAATAATGGAGGTCCTCTATACAGAAGGACTGATTTCAGTCCAGGTGGTATTGGCCAAATAATGTCCAGAAGAGAAAGAATCTAGACTAGAGCAAAGGCTACATGCCTATGTGTATTACATATCTGTCTGTGTGTATGATTTTTGAGTTGTGGATGACATGTGACAGGACCGCTCTCCCCACCTGCCCACCCTGACGCTCACTTTATGCTCTGGCATGCCTGGCCAGCCCTGTGCTGGTACTCATATGGTAAAGGCCACCCAACCAGGGCCTCAGGCTAGAGAGGGTGGTGATATCTGTGCCACTCCCTCTTGGAGCATCAGAACCCACCCTGTCTCTCTGGGATCAACCTCACCATCTCCTCTCCCTCCATCTTGAGACCAGCGAAAAGGGAGAAGGCACGAAGAAGGCTGGAGCAGGGATTGTGGAAGTTGGAGCTGAGGAAGAATGAGAGAATCATTGCTTGCCTGGTTAATGAAGAAAAAGAAAATAGAAATCATATGCTGTAAAATTTCCCCTTCCAAAAAGTTCAGTCATTTTCTACATTCACAAAGTTATATAAATATCTCTTGTATCATGCCAAAACATCCTCATCACCTTAAAAAAAGGAGCTTGTTAGCCAGCCTTCTGCCAGCCTTCTCCCACTCTGGCAACTGCGAATTACAGCGTGCAGGCGTTGAGCTCTGGCTGAGGATAGCAAATGATTTGAAATCTAGTGCATTTCTTGTAAACTGTGAATCACTTAAGAAAGCTAACATCCCAGACTGGCCTCCCACATGAGCATGCTCCAGGCAAACAACATCCCAGGGCTAATATCTGTGGTGTTCTGGGCACCACCTGGCACACACAAGAATTATGAACGCATGTGGCTAATTGACTCAGTAGCTGCAAGACTGGGAAAGGCAGGATGTCAGCCACTGATCACAGACACACAGAACCAAGATCCCTCTAAGAGGACTGAATGGAAACTCCCCCTGCTCTGTGGAGGCCAAGGACCAGCTTTGACGCATGAGGATGTCCTTAAGGAGGGAGAAATTTTTTATTAAATATTGGGAAATATTCACAGTCTCCCTCCAGAGAGAAGCCATGGACAACGACCAACTTTATGAAAAATGCAGTCCAGCGAAAGTAGAATCCAATGCTTGGGTGCCATAATAATTACAAACGAGTGGCTTCTTTCCATTGACTCTTAATTGTATCTACTCCCCCCCCACCCCCAGCCAACCCCAGGGCCCTCCTGTATCAATGTTTGCCAACCAGAATCAATATTTACCTTGAGGGGCTGGCTTCCCGATGGGAAGGGGGCAGAGCAGACAAGGAGGGAGGGGTCACAGTCTGGTGAGAGCTGGCGGTTTCCTCTGCAGGATGCAGGAGTTGCCACAGCAAGGGAAGGTCAGAGGGAGTTTGTCACATGCACTGGAAAACACACATTTTAAGTGGATTGGTGGAATGATTGTTCTGATGGCAAACCTGGGGCATTCTGTAAGAAGAGCTCCGTGGCTGCCTTTGTGGGGGACATATTGCATCAGAACACATCTGCTAGGGAGCAGCAGACACAGCTACAGGTTCTGGAGGAACACTGTCCTCCATCCAGAGGGCAGGGCGGCCTGGTGGAGTCAGCGTGTAAGAATGTAAGGTACTGCCTCAGTGGAACTCAGGGCAGATGAGGGGAGAAGCCCGAGGCAGCCTCCTAGCAGGGTCACGGGCATGGGACAGGGGACAGAAAAGAGCCAGACACCACGTTTGCGACGTGAGTCGGGGGCTGGAGGAGAGGCTGGAGCCTGGGCCAGCCACACCAGACCTTTATGTATACAGCAGTGCAGTCCCGGGGCAGTGGACGAGGAGCGAGCATGCGCTCCCTGTGCTTACAGAAACGGCAGGATGGAGCTGTAGAACAGCTCAGGCTATGGTGTGGGGAAAGCAGGCCCTGGCAAAGGTGGCCAGGCCCTCATCTCCGTGTGAGGCAATTATAAGTCCTGGTAAGCATGGCCACCTTCCCCTGGGTATTCCCGTGTACAAAGGAATGGAAGAATCTGGAAAAAATTCCGGGTAAAGTAAGTCAGGCCCAGAGAAATAAAGGTTGCATGGTTTCTCTCCTATGTGGAAGCAAGAGTTCGTTTACAAATGCAGAGGTAAATGCTGCAGGTGATAGGCAAGTGTACACAAGCACATTAGCTGAAGTGTGGTAGATTCAAGGGGGGACTCAGCTAGTTTCTTAGAAAGGCTAAATCAAAGGTTATTAAAATAAACACCGGGGAAGGGGCACTTGAGAGGGGTGGGATCAAGGAGAGAGGGTAGATGGATAAAGACAAGGGGTGCAATAAAAATCCAGAGGGAAGGGGTGACATTAAAACCGAATGCATATCCTACAGGATTAAGAAGCCGGGGCAGGGGCAGGCGGGAAGGCATGGGTGAGGATGAGGAAGGGTGGTGTTGGTGAAGATACACCGTGTTCACAAACTGCTTTGTTGAATGGCAACTCCTGTGTACCTCTTTTCTTTTCTTTCTTCTTCTTCTTCTTTTTTTTTTTTTTTTTGTCAGTCATGGAGCTTGAACTCTGGGCCCTCAGCTCTTCATCTCAAGGCGAGTGCTTTACCACGTGAGCCGCAGCACCACTTCAGGCTTTCTGGTGGTTTACTGGAGATAAGAGTCTCACGGACTTTCCTGCCCAGGCTGACTTTGAACCAAGATCCTCGGATCTCAGCCTCCCGAGTAGCTAGGATGACAGGCGTGAGCCACTGGTGCCACTGTGCCACTTTTCTTATTTACACTTCTTTTGATTATTTAAAGATAATAAAACCATTGGAAAAAACCCTCAACCAAAGAACAACGTGGAGGATGGGAGAGCGGTGATGGTTGTCCCAGGCCTTGTGTGTGTCCCCTGGAAGGGGCTGGGTGGGCTCGACCCCAGCTCCCCTTCCAGCAGCCCAGGCGCCCTGGGAGTTGTTAATGACTGCTTCAGGAGAAGCTGACGAAAGCCATTGTTGTCTGGATGCGTGAGCACAGTATCGGCTCTGGAGCAGCCCGGGGTTGCGGGGAGTCACAGGAGGACGTGGGGCTGGCTGGAGGGGGCTCCCCAGGGGTACCGCATTTATCCAAAAGAGCAATAATGAACAGAGACTTGCTCTTCATCCTCTGTGCTAATACAAAACAAAGCACTGGGCCAAACCCAGAATGTTGTATATTCTAGAGCACAACGACCCTGTTCAATGTCAGCATCAACAACATCTTCTCTTTTAAAAGAAAAATTAAGAAGTCACCAAGTATAGAGAATGAAGCTTAATTGGCCTTTGACTCCGGGGCCTCTGTGTCCTCAGTGGACTCTGGCAGGAGAGTGTCGGAAGACCGGTAGGATGTGGTCAAGGGACGAAGGCCCCAGCGCCCTGGCTCAGCAGGGCGTGGAGGGCCGGGATGCCGAGTCCACAGATGGCCCTGGCTCACACATCTGTTGGAAAACCACGAGCCTCTCTCCTGAGGAAGGGCTGGGAAGAAGCTTCCAGAACATCCAGAGAGCCAGGAAAATATCCCCAAAGAGGCTGACTCAGTGCTGGGGTCACGCACGTGCTCCCGAGTCACAGCAGTGCCTTGTGCCCCTCCACCTCCCAGATGTGGGGTGTCCTGCTCCAGCCCCGGGGGGTGTGTCCTCATGGGGCTTCTAACCGCCTCTGGGTGTGTTCCCCTCACAGCCGTGCCAGGAAGCGGCCTCAGCTCAACCCAGCAACCAGCTAATTCCAAAAAAGAGAGAGAATAGACTGGAGTGTTCCAGGCTGCCCTTCTAAAGAATTCCCTGGACTTGGGACCTCATTTCTGTGGGGGTCCCCACTGGAAGATGTCTTCCAATAGCCCAAAGTGGTGACCGCCACTGCCCACCACCTCTGACGCAACACTGTGGCTTCTCTCTGGCTTCTTACTCGGGAGGGCTCTGGTCCAGGGGAGGCCGAAGGCTGCGTTGGGAAACACAGATAGTTGACTGGGGTTCTGTGTGGGGACTCAGCGTTCATCGACTCATCGCCGACCAGGCTCCCGCTCCCTTGGTCACCTGCCTGACCCCAACAGCTCATCTTCCAGCATGGTCCTTTCCTTGGCTTATGCATCCTGATCCACCTGAAGCAGCATCCTTCCTCCCCACACCTGCCTCCTGCGTGGCACACGTCACCCGTGTGTGTGTGTGCGCGTGCGCCTGTGGACACGTGAGCAGAGCAGCTACCGTGTGTGTGTGTGTGTGCAGGCGCTGCTGGGTGCCTCTCTGAAAGGTGTCTGTGCTGGAATCCCTGGGGTGGGGGGCTGGCATCCTCCCTGTGGGGATAACTGTCCTCGCAGGGCTCTGCAATGGCCGGTGTCCTCATGAGACTCCTGGAGGGAGACAGAGGACCGGCCCTGGCGACGGGGAGGGCGGAGACAGGCTGATGGGCAGCAGAGGAGGAGCATCTACCTGGAGTGCTCAGGTGGGCTGAGGGGAGGCCGCTCCCTGGTGCTCTGTGGGAGGCCCAGGCTGCAGACTGCAGGCAGCCAGCTGCCCAAACCGAGACTGCCCCTTGTTTTAAGCTACCTGTTTGTGATGCTAACACACACGCACGCACATACACACATGAACATGCACACATGAACACATATGAACAGACAGATGAACATGCACATACTCACGCACACACACATGCGCACACATGCACACCCACCCACATACATGCCGGGCAGAGGTCAGCTGGGCAGAAGGAACGCTCCTCACCATAGCACAGCCACACCTTCCACCTCGCTCCTTACCCACATCACTTGTGCCCAGGCCAGGAGCTCTGCTGGCCTCCATGGCCACCCACACCCTGCCACAGGCTCTGGAGTGCCCTGCTTCAACTCTGCCCCCCACAGGCCCTCAGCACGCTGACCCTTTCCACCCATTCCCAAGCCCTGTTCTGTCCCCAGACATCTGTGCACTGGGCTCCCCGCATCCTCATCTGGCCCCGGTGCAGCCCAGCACCTGGAGAGGCCCAGGGCCCAGCTGCAGCCCAGGGCCCAGCCGCTGCTCCACGTCCAGCCAGCTCCACCCTCATCACCCTCGAGACTGAGATGAAGACTTCTTAGCACCCCGCCTCCCCTGCTGGGTGAGTCCATCTGTGAGCCCCAGCCAGATGACTGGAGCCATCGTGAACTCCGAGAGGATTTTCTGGGTGGTTCTGTCCTCCAGCCCCTGGCTTGGGCGTGCAGAGCTGGTGTGGGGACTGCTTACCGAGGGAGCAAGGGCGCCGTGGCTCCTTTCTCCCATGAAGTTCTCAGCTTGCGAAGACTGCAAATAATACCTTATTAACACTTCTCAGAGGGGTAGAATTCGGAATTTATCCTGTGTAAAATTTTACAACACGTGTGAATGTGTCTTTATCATAGTTGTACTTCGCAGAGATGTCCAGATAATATGTTGTGTCACGATCTTACCTCAACCTGTAGAACTAGAGAGCCCTGAAATAGTGCCTTCTTTTGACCAAACTTTTGATGAGATAGTCCCATACAAAACAAGTATCTTTATTTTAAATTTTTTTAAAAAATTACCTTTCAGTTCAACATGTTGGTGTGTGAGTATAATGTATCTCCGTCAGGGCCACCCCTGCCCTCATTTCCCCATCTCTAAACACCCATCCACCCCATCACGTTGCCTGGCTCTCTTTTTACATAGGTGCATGGAATATTATAACTACATCTGCCCGCCTCATTTGTCTGCCCTCCCTCCCCTTGTCCTCTCCATCCCCTCTGACGATTCATGGTTCAGCTACCTGGTATTTATTTTGTTAAACTCTAAGCTTGTTAGTTGTTCAGAGTAGTTACCCCATTGCAATCTTCCCCTGCTAAATATACTTTAGTTGGTGTGTGTGTGTGTGTGTGTGTGTGTGTGTGTGTGTGTGTGTGTGTGTGTGTCCCTGTATATGGAAACAAATACAAAGAAGTAGAAAGAGCTAAGTAACACGTGACTCTAAGAGCGGTGGGTAATCCTTCAACCTCTTTTTTTTTTTTTTTTTTAAATTTCTGTCTACTCATCATGATCGTTCGCAGAGAGGAAGACTCTGGAGTTTTCACTTTCTCTGCTTCTTTGTGATGTTGTAAGAAGTCCTGTTTTTGACGGAATAAATCAGCACTAGCCTCTCTGTGCCCCTGCGGTCCACGTAGCAATGTGGATTCTTTTCATTCCAGCTAGAAATTCATCTTCTGATGTTTTGCACGCGCTGGGTGTGCTCCCCACAGCTCCCTCTCCATCCATCACTGTGGAGCGCCCCAGCAGCCGTTCTGATGAAGGCCAGATGGGATACCTGTTGGACATACCAACTTTGCCAAATTATAGCCTGAGAGAAAATGACGGAAAGAAGACTGGCGACGTCCAGCCCTAATTATAGAGTGGGCCGTCTTGCCGTCTGATGTTGACTTCATGCGAAGTATATTTGGAGACTCGGCAGAATTTTAAAAAAGAAAAGTTTGTGTTTCTGTGTCAGATATAGTGCCTGTGTTCCCTTGGGCTTCACCATCTAAGCTGACAGGGAGACGGTACGGGACACCCAAAATAATTTTACTTCGAAATAAAGTCTTTGTAGTCATGATGTCATTTAATTACTAACCAAAGCAATTATATCCTCATCGTGTAATGTTCTAAAAATGTTATGAGAACCCTGAAGCAAATGGAGTTTGCTGGGTTACTCGGGGCTGACAGCAGGGCTCTGAGATTGACAGCCAAACCTGGCCCTGGAGGCAAATCAGCCTCAACTCCCGGCAGATCCCCTGGGGTGGCCCCTACCCTTGTTGTCGATAGAGACAGGCTGTCAGGCACATTCAGAGAAACACACGCCACCTCTGCCCACTCTGTGACTCACCCTTGCTTTGCGCCCAGAACATTTTGCTGTTATTCACATTTGAGTGTTTGAATGTTCCTTCTAGCCTTCAGGAAACCCAACCAGATCTGTTTGTGGTGGGTAATGGGTCTTCATGTTGGCCTCCTGGCTTGCATTGACATGGTCTCTTTCTTGCTTTGAGTTTTCACTCAAATACTTGGGGACTCCAGGGCCAGCAAGGTGAGTGAAATAGAACAAGTGAGAGAGAGAAAGAGAGAGAGAGAGAAACAGAGAGAGAGACAGAGACAGAGACAGAGACAGAGAGACAGAGAGACAGACAGAGACAGAGACAGAGACAGACAGACAGACAGAGAGAGCTGGGGCCAGACAAAGCTGGTGGGGAAAGATCTAGAAGAGGGAGCAGGATGGAGGAGTCTCCCCAATACCTCCAGTTCTAATGCACCCTCCCTGCAACTCCCACATCAGGATTACAAATAAGCCGGCATCCTCCTCCTGCAGAGGGCTGAGCTGCCTCTCTAGTGAACCCTGGCCTGGCTGAACTATGGCAGAAACCTAAAATCACGCATGGTTTTATTACCAATCCTTTGAAAGGTTTTATATGCATTCATAAGGGCAGATAAGGTGAGTAAAGTAACCCCTTGTCCATAATTCTTCTGAGGTATCTGTTCTCCAAATATTGTTTTACCCAGAGGGCGCTGCCTTGAAGTAGTTGAAGTAACTTTGGAAAGGGCCAGGCTGTCAAATTGGAGCATAATGCATGAATTGTGGTTTAATGCTATAAACACAACTCACTCAATTGCAATGATTTGCTTACTGTCTGCATTTCTTGAATAGTTTTTCCCAGTGTGGTCCAGCGTGTCTTGTAGGATCATCCAGAGAGCTGCAGACATTGGCCAGCTCCACACCTACTCACTGAGAAACTCTTAGGGAACAACATGGATTTAATAGTCTCTACTGAGACATTGGGCCAAAGTCAAGGGTTGTAAAAAACTTTCCATGAAGGACTAGGTAGTAAATATTTTAACCTTCAGCTGGGCATGGTGGTACATGCCTGTAGTTGGAGCTACTTGGGAGGTGAAGGCAGGGAGATTGCAAGTTCGAGGCCACCCTGAGCAATGACAGCAATCTCCAAAACAAATGCTGGGGTATATCTCAAGGTGTAGAGTGCTATTTTAGCCTGTGTCCAGCCCTGGGTTTAATCCCAGCATAGAAAATACTTTAGGGCAGTGTTCCAGCTATTTAATGCTGATGTGGACGCACACCCATGACTGTGTCTGAATAAAACTTTATGTAGAGAACAGGTGGCGGCTAGAACAGCACAGCTGTGGTTTGCTTGTTCCTGTATTAGGTGGTGAGTTCAAGAGAGGAGTGAAAGGTGACAGAATTTTGTTACTGCTCAAGATCCAGGAAGATTTGTATCATGGAACAATCACTTGGTATGCACTGCCTGACTGCAAATACAGATACGCTTACAGCGAGCACACATATTTGGGCTGGAACCAAGATAATATGTGACTTAATTAACAAGTTATTGAATGATTTACACATATTCATGACAGGTGATAAGGTGAGTAAATGATCTCTGCCGGCATTTCCTGGAGCCTCTGGACCCCAAATACTGCTTTACACAGAGGATGACGGCTTCAAAGAGTTGGAGCAATTTTCCAGAGAGCCGCATCCACAGGGGTCATTGTTGAATTTGTACACATTTCACCACTTTTGTGTGCCGTTCTTTACATTTTGGCAGACTTGGAGAGTCACGTAGCTAACTACCACCGCAGACAGGAGACACACAGTCCGTTCTCCACGCCTGTAGCTTAGACTTGGCCAGAGCATTAAGCAAAGAGAGGCATAAAGTATGACTATGGAGTTTGGCGTATGTCACTTAGTGGACTCAGGTGCCGTTCATCTGTATGGTCCACGTAGGAACAGTTTGTATCCTAGTTGCTTAATAGCATTTCTCTGTAGCTGCCCTGCAGTGCATTTATCCTATTGTTCATTTGAGGAGTTTGATGCACCACCTCCTAATTTGGGTGATTACAAAGCAGTTATAAGCAATCAGGTACTCTTGGGTGGCACACTTCCATGGCTCTGGGATGAGCCCTCTCAGGAGTGGACTGCTGAATGTGTTTTAAATGGAGCTTCAATTTTATCAGCCACAAGCACACTTCCTGCCAAGCTGGCCCATTGTGTGTCCCTCAAAGCAGGGTATGAGGGTTTGAGGTCTTTTGTACTTACATTAACACTTGATATCATCAGGTAAAAAATTATTCTAGTCAATGTATTATGATTTCTCATTGTGGCTTTCATTTCTGTCTTCTTTACTGGAAGTGATATGGAATACCTTCTCATTAGCTTGTTTTCCACCTGTGTGTCTTTGATGAAGTGTCTGTTCAAATTTGTTTTTTTTAATTCAATTTTGAATTTATTTTCTATTCCTTGTGTGTGTGTGTGTGTGTGTGTGTGTGTGTGTGTGTGTGTCTGTGTCTGTGTCTGTGTCTGTGTCTGTGTCTGTGTCTGTGTCTGTGTCTGTGTGTGTGTGCCAGTACTGGTTTGGGGTTTTGAACTAAGGACCTTGTATTCTGGTTTAGTGAGTCTCTGCTCAAGGCCAGCGTTCTATCCCTTGAGCTACATCTCCAATTCTGTTTTTATTTCTTTCCTCTTTTCTGATTAATTGGAGATGAAGAGTCTCATAGATTTGTCTGCCCGGGCTGGCTTTTCCATATCTAGTCTTTGAGTGTGAGGTCACAGACTGTTCCCCAGTTATAGGGCTCTTTTCACTGATCTTGTCAGTGTAGTCTTCTATATATAGGTCTTGCACATCTTCTGTCAGATGTGTTCGTAATTTGGGGGGAGGATGGAAAGGATGTTATTATAAATGGTTTGTTTTTTAATTTCAAGTTTTGATAGTTGATTGTTGATGCGCTGGAAATCATTAATCTTGTATCCTGAGGCCTTTGTCTCGCGTAATTTGTATTTCTTTTACTCATTCCTCTTGAATTATTCCTCTGGTTAGGACTTCTAGTATGATGTTTAAGTGAAGAGAGCAACTATGTTTGTCTGCATCTTGATCTTAGAGGTAAAGCACTTAGTATCTGCTATCAAGTTCATGTTAATGGCATGTATGTTTTGTACATTCCTTATGAGGTTAGCGAAATTTCTAGGGATTGAACCTTGTCAAGTACTTTTCTGGATTTTTTTGTTTGCTAAGGTTATGTTCATGCGGACTTCTTATCTAGCCTGTTAATATGATCAATTACATTTTGCTTATATACTTGACTTATGAATACTGAGCCAATCTTGGGTTCCAAATGGACGCTGTTTTTGACGTGCTTTTCCTTTTTTGATGTGGTTTGTTAAGGTGTTAAGAGTTTTGATTCTGGGACTTTTGCATGTACTTTTTCTTATGTCTTCATGTGGTTTTAGCTTCATAAAACAGGAAATATTTTATTCATTTTTTCTATTTGGTTGGAGAGTTTTAGAGAACGGAGCTTACTTTCAAGTGTTTGATAAAAATCAGCAGGGAAGCCATTCAGGACTGGCACTGTCTTTACTGGAAGCTTATTGATTATAGATTTGTTTTCTTTAATAGATGTAGGACATCAACTTTCCTAACTTTTGGCAGTTTATGCTTTTCAAGGAGTTGGTCTGTTTTATTTTTGGATTAATTTTTATCATTTCCTTTGCCTGATTGCTCTAGGTTTAATTTTCTTCTTTTTCTTTAGCTTTATAAGGTAGAAACTTAAATGTCTGGTTTCAGATATATTTCTTTTCTAAAGATATTCATGAAATACTATGAATTTTCCTCTGAGCACATCTTTTGCCTCATTTAGTTGACAATTTTACTAGTGTTATTTCCATTTTTGTTTATCTCAAACTAGTTTTAAGCGAGAGTTGTTTCACTCATAGGTTGTTAGAAGTAGATAGCATAATTTACAAATTCTTGAAAATTTCAAACTACATTTATGTTACTAAGTTTATCTTTCTCTTCATTTTTGTTGTGGTCTGAGAAAATACTTTCCATGATTTGTATTTTTAAATAACCTGTTAATGTATACTTTATGCCCCATAATCTAGTCTGCTTGGTGAATATTCCATGTGCACTTGAATAGAAAGATATGTCGCTAACATGATTGACAGTGTTAGATCACCTCTGTCCTTATTTTTTTCCCTGTCTACTTTGTCTTGTGTCAAATCAGCCCTCGCTGATTTCTCTGTGCTCAATGCAAGTCTCATCACACACTCATGGTTGGTTGTAGTTCCCTTTATGTTCAGTTTGACTTTTATTGGTTATCACCATTTTTCACTTACTTGATGCTCCTCTATGTTTGGTGGACCATACCTCCTTTTGCAGATCCAATTTTGACAGATCTTCCATGATTTTACCACTGAGAGATAAGGAGACAACAGAATGGGTCACTTGGTCACCCAAGAATGAACTGAACAACAGATGCACATTGACCAATCACTGGCAGACTTTGAAAGAAGTGGTGCATTTGGTGGTGGATCCCAGTGCAGATCTGTTCCTTGGGCAGTGATTTGTGGATGGGAACTGGCTATGAAGTCTGTACTTTTTGTGATTGGTCACGGTTAATATACAATGTGTGAACTGTGTTGTTAGGAAAGTTGGCGTTGGTTAATCAAATTATTATTGTCTCCTCTCTCCACTTGGAGCCTTCTATTTTTGTCTCTTCTCATTGAAAGCCTGTCTCATAGCTGAAAGCTACTCTTGTTCTATAACTGCAGGCCTAGTAGCATGGCAATTGAGTGTGAGGTAGCCCTTTGAGGTGTTGGGGATTTGAGGTTTTTCTCCAGAGGACTAGAGGAAGTCATGAAGGGTTTTGGTGGAATAAGAATGTAAACAGAACTCAACAGCTGACACGTGGGGAAGGGCGGCGGGAGGAGGACAAAGCCCCCGGTGGTGGTGCATGCCAACACTAATGGACGGTGGTGGGGTAGCCCGGAGTCTGGCAGCTGGCAGGCTGGTTAGGGAGGTTAGGGAGGAGAGAATGGTGAGTGGCATGGGGGGGTGTTTGGGGAGGGGAAGGGGATCCTGTGTTACTTTAGGCCAACATATGCAGCTGTCCTGTGGGAGGTCTCAGGGGAGGGGGGACCCGCACAGATAGAAAGGGGCACATGGAGATCTTCAGGAGAGCAGGGGCAGGCATGCAGGCGCAGGGTGGGATTGCTCTGGGTAGCAGTTGTGCACTGGGTGGGAGGGAGGAGATTTCTTTCTTCCACTGTGACCCAGAAGGACAGCCACTTAGGGACCGTGGGGGTCGGATGGGGTATACTTGCCACATTTCTGCGGCGGCTTGGCAGAAGAAGAGAAAGGGCCACCAGCCGGACATTGCCTCCCCCAGAAGACCCTCCCTGAAAACCCCAGAGCCTTCTGTCGCCATGAGTCCTAAGCAGCATTCAAACTGGTCGTGCCAGATTCCCCTAGGCGAGGCTCAGGCTGCGCTTTGTCTAGTGGAAGTACGTGTCTGCAGGAGAGACGAGAGGAGGGGGCCCCAGGCAGGCGCGGCCTTGCCCGCTGACTGGCCGGGCCTGCAGCCCTCTGGGAGGGGGGCCCACGGGAGAGGCAGAGGGTGCTCCAACCCCGGCCCCGCGCCTGTGCCGCCACACGGTGCACATCCAGCCGCATCTTGGATAAGCATCTGTTTCTATAAGATCCTGTCTTCAGTTTCACAGAGAGAGCTTTTCTAACCTAATTATACGTGTCAACTCCGTGGCTGTAATCATTGCTCTCCGATTCACCTCCCCAAACAGTCACATTCAGATGGTTTTATGAGCTGTCTTGGGAGTCTTTGGCTTACACGAGACAAGGCTGATTAGCGGCTGATGTGCCGGACCTGTGCAGCCCGCTGACCTGTGTGATGTGCACATCGCTGGTGACGGGGTCTTGGCACCACCTTGCCGTTTTGGCCTTGCAGTTCCTTTGTCCATTGAGCTCCGGGTAATTGCAAATTACACAGTGACCCGAACTCTTCCAAGTTATGCGTACTTGGTGAGTTTCTTGGTGAGGGAGTCTAGCAATAAGCCCCGAAGTCATTCTCCTCCTCCATCCTGCCCCTCACCCACGGCCCCTGAGCCTGGGGTTAAGTGCGCAGCTTGAAAGTTAATGCAGTTCAGTTTGGCCATCGAGAAAAAATCATACACACTGTCTCCTGGAGATCCAGATCCCTGGACATGCTTGCCTTCTTTTTCATTTTCTTTGCAGCTGTTTCTCATCTGGAATAAGTATAAGGTACCACACAGAGTGAGAAAGGAGCCTCGAATTTGCTTGGCTGCTTTGTGTATTAAATTATTCGATGGGTTATTAAAGACTATTTTCTAGACAAGAGGATTGTCAAAGTTTTATGTCTATAAGCCACTTCTCTTCTTGATGGTTAGTGTGTGGCTTCCAGTTTTCCCCATTTTCCTCTTTGCTCTGGGGAATTCTAATGTTGCATCCATTGGGAAGTGTGGTCATAACATACTTCATCCTGGGTCATTTCAGGGAATGTGGGCTGCTGCTGCTTCAAGTCAAGCTACTTTATTTTTACCTTTCTGTCGCCAAAGACAAATCTAGAACTATGAAATCATTTCCCAAAGGGAGTGAAGTGGAAGTCATTGTTTTTTTTTGAAACATTACCAATATTAGCCATAATAAGACAAGTGAATGGGTCAAAGCAATCCTGATATGTAATAGTGATTAGCTTCATTTTTATGAGGCAAGCCATTCTCTGGTTGAGGAAAGTTGCAGAAAAAGAGTTACCTCTCCCTCTTCCTGGAGGGGTGTGTGATGTTGGCACGGTGTGTAGTCCTCTGGGCTTGCAGTGGGTGCAGTAAAGTATCAGCCTTATTCTCTAGCCACACCTCTTCTTCTTCTTCTTTTAAAAGCAAACTCACATTTACTCCCCTCCCCTCCCCACCCTTTGTCTTTTGCCGAGCCAGCCTGTCTGGTTCTCATGCCAAAAATGTTTTTAGCTTGTGGGCATATACGAGACAGGAGTAAATAAGTTCTGACGGCGCTGGGCTGGATTGCAGAGGAGAGAGCCCCAGGCCCAGGGTGTGCCAGAAGGGCTCCATGCGCACTGCCGACCGCTCTCTGTTAGTTCTCAGATGGGAAAGCTGGTCAGCTTCATGCCAAAGGCCTGAAATTGGCCATGGAGGCAGACTTGACACCATGGAAATAGGCAAGTTCCACACGTCAGGTTCCACTCCCAGCCACCCATGGGACAGTTAAATGTGAGCTAGTTCACTCTGCCACCTGGTAGGGTTCAGTGCGATCTAGATACTTACCAGTGGGGGCAAAGGGGTTATTTCTTCTTTTTTTGTGTGACAATGAGTTTGACCTCAAGACCTCTCTCCCATGAGCCATGCCCACAAACGCTTACTGATTTTTTTTTAAGGTAACAGGAAATTTTATTGGAAAAAAATATGGCAGAGAAAGAGCACACGTGGCATGGCCATGCTCAGGAAGACAGCGCGTCCGCCCGGGTCCGCCATCTTGCGCTGTCTTTGGTTCCAGAGCTTGGCCTTGGGTTAAACAGGGAGAAGTGGAGTCTTGGAAGATGCCTTTCGGCTTGGCGGGACTTCCTTCTGTTTTCTGTAAGGCCCTGACGCCAACGATTTCGTATTCCACCCTATTTTCCTCATGCCTTTGTCCTTCGGACTTCTCTAGTCTTCTGTAACCTCCTGCCCTTACTTCCTTGTCAGACAGGTTTTGGCTTATCAGCTTATCAGCTTACCCTGCTATGATATAGGCTGAAATTCCATGACTGTCTGCTTTTCTATGAACCCCTACCATCTTCCCCCCTCTAATGCTGTAACCTTAACCACTGCTAGAGACAGAAGGCAATGGCCGATCTTGTTACTTCCTGCTGGCTCCAGGTCGCTGATGAAAGCAGCCAGGCTAGGATCCTGAAGTCAGGGGCAGAAGTCAGGGGCAGGCTCATGCATAGCTCCATTTCCACGACCTGAGAAATAAGGAGGGAAAGAAAGGCAGGACTACATGTGCCTGTCTAGCTGGAGGCCAGGTATGGGCATTAGGTAGTCATGTTTATGAACTGTTGTCCTGAGCTTGTCAGCTTTTACGAGTTCCTTTTGAAAGCGCAAGCATGAGTGACTCTGTTTGGAAGCTGACACCATCCCTTCTTATCTGAGCAGTTCTACCTTTTTTTGTATGGTCCCTCATCACTAGAATATGCTTGGCCCTGGTTGGTCTGTCCTCACTGCTGGGATGAAATGTCCCAGTCCTTCTCTTCCCACATTGGAGGAAAGTGACTAACAAGAGTCTGGACCTGTGAGACCCTTTCTGGCCAAATTTAAACAACAGGTAAATAGAAATAGCTCCTAAGCAAGGCTTACCAAGAATCTGGTAAGTTTCTAAAGGTAACTAAGTTTGACACATATGTGCTGGTGACAGCCATCTTCTCTTCTAGAGAAGGACCAAATATGCAATGACATGAGACTTTAGAGTAGGCATGATAAAAAGAAAAATGAAACTGTTAGCAGTTGATTAAGGTGTCTATCTGATGGACCTGACATAAAAAAAGGCATAAAAGAACTTTGACTTATTAAGATGCTGTTTCCTAACTAGTCAAGGGTGTGACAAGATCAATAGTACATACACGGTTATTTTGATGAGTAATATTTTCTTGAATCCAGCTTTTGATAGGGTCTCATGGTTTTGCCTGAGTTGTCCCCAACCCACAATCCTTCTAACTCTGTCTCCTAGTAGCTCAGATACCAGGCATGGTCCTAAAATGGGCCGTGTGAAGAAATGCTTTGGAATACAGAGTTAGGAAAGGCAGATGAGAGGCTATGGGTCCTGGTGGCATTCTTTTTGTCTTTGCATCTGGAATTCTCTCTCTCCTAGTCTGCTTCTGTTGAATTCTGGGACAGAAGGAACATTTCTTCTCTGAACCTTTTGGGCTCTCTAGTGTACCCAGAATTTGGAATAGATCAATGCTCTTTCCTGGAGTAGTTGGACGTCTGGAGGAATTTCAGATATGAGTTTTGGCTGGAACCCAAGTCCAGTGCCCCAAATCCCATGGAGTCAGGTGAGAGCTGGTAGCAAATCTGTGAAATGAAAACAGAAGGACCTTGTTTCAAAGTTCTTATTTTATTTTTGTGCTGGCCCTGGGGCCTGAACTCAGGGTCTGGGCACTGTCCCTGAGCTTCTTTTGCTCAAGGTTGGCACTCTACCACTTGAATCACAGCTCCACTTCTGGCTTTTTGGTAGTTTATTGGAGAGAAGATGCTTCCCAGACTTGGCCTCAGCTCTCAGGTGTGAGCCACCAGAACCCAGTATATTTTACTTAAAAAATATGTTTTATCATTAAGTAGTTGTACGAAGAGGTTTAATTCCATATGTCAGGTTGTGAGTACAGTGCATCTTGATCAGTATTACCCCATTCCACCATCCTCCCTTACTTTCTTCCTCCCATCCCTACCCTCAAGTCAGAGTTCAGTTCTTGCCCAATGTAAGATGGATATAAATGACTACATTTGCTCACCCTCCCTCCTTCCCTCCTTTTGTGTGTCCCTCCCTCCCCCTTGCCCTCCTGGTGTTCATTTTGATAAACAGTACATTATTTGTCCAGAGGACTTACACCCTTAGACTCCTCCCCTAGGTGTACCACCCTTTGCGTGTATATATATTAAACCCTGTCTATGCTGTCATGTGTGCTTGCATTTTGGATCTAAAAGCTCTCATTTTAATCCTAACCATTGACCTCCCCAAACCAAGGAAAAACCAGGCACAGCGGGTGTTTGGAGAGGCCTCCCCCAGACAGTGACGAGGTGAATCGGCTCCTGGGGTTTATCACCACTCTGGGCTCGGAAATGAGATGTCAGGGCCACGTGGCGTGAGTGGCATAGCATTTCCTCCCATGGGTTTCTGAGCCCATTGCAAACCTGAACCCAGTGCTCAAAGTCTCAGGTCAGACTCTCCCTCCCGTCCCTGGCCAGCCCCTGGATGAGCAGTCCCAAAGCTGGCTCTCAGCGGTTTGTTTTAAACCTCACTCTATTTCAGCCAGCCAGCCACGGACTTGAAGGAGTCTAAACACCAGCGATCAGATTTCATTGAAACATTTGGCTCTTTCATTTTGCCCCTTTTCTCAACAGCTGCAATTATTGGAAATGTCACACGCAGGTGGAAAGAACATTTTGTGAAGCTCACTTATTAGCCATCTGCTATGAGCACTCTTGGCAAGAACGGGATCTGTGAGGAATTGACTTCAGAGTGCGACCCCGCCCCTCCCAGCCTGCCCAGCTCCTCCATCTCCAGGGGAGAGGCTGAGCCACTGTGCCTCCGCCACCCTCATCTCCTTCAGACGTGAACACCAAATCTGTACTAGTTCATTCATTAACGTGTATTTTTGGTGTCACTGCCGTTTGAACTCAGGGCCTTACATCCGCTAGGCACGTGCTCTACCATGTGAGCCACTCCTTCCCAGACCTTTTCTTTCATCTTATACTTTTGCCTGGGACCAACTTTGGATCGTGGCCCTCCTATTTCTGCCTCCTGACTAGCTGGGATTACAAGTGTGCACTTGTAATCCCTTGGGAGGGGGCATTCCCCCCTCCCAATTATTAGTTTAAAAGTAGTTCTTCTAGTGGTTTCACCATTTGGATTTGGAGGGTGAGTTGGAAGAAACTGGAATATTTGTGGAACCATTAAATTCCAGTTTGAGGAATTTCTGATCAAATGTTCTCTCCCTGTGGTCCTTAGCCAGGGGCGACCTGGCTTCCCAAGAGCTGGTTGGAAGTGTCTGGAAACATTTTTGTCCCTGCTGGAAGTAGGGTGCTGTTAACATCGTGTAGGTAGATGTCAGGATTCGCCGAACATTCCAGGATGCAAAACGATGAGCTCACTGACGTGGGGTGAGGATTGCTCGAAGCTGGGGAAGACGGGGAGAGCCAGGAGTCACTGGTTAGCAGGCACACGCTTCAGCCAGGCAGGAGGGAAGAAGGCATACGTTTGGCTGAGCCTGCCTATAATATTAATACATAAAATGGAGATTTATTGTGCAGGGTGGTGACTTTAATCAATAATAATGCCTGAATCAAAATAACTGAGAGCAATACATGCATGGATATCTTAACTAGCTCTATTTAATCATTCCCCATTATACATATATAACAAGGCGCCACGTTATGCCCATGAATACATAAATTGAGTCATTAGGAATAGGACTAATAATCACATAATATAAACACACCATCTCTCACCAGCAACTTTTGTATAAATCGTATGCTGAAATGGTAATATTTTGGACCTCGTGAGTTAAATAAAATAGATTTCATCTCCAGCATGCTGCCGATCCCCGTTCTTGGTATTTTGGAGGGGGGGTGGGATTCCCAGCTAGCTGGACCTGCAGGCCTGCGAGCCTGGCCAACCTGGCTGTCCCCGGCCAATAGACAGAGTCCTGCCAGCCGGAAAGTCGAGCCCTGCCTCGCCTGCGAAGCTCTCCAAAGGCAACAAGGG
This sequence comes from Dipodomys merriami, assembly GCF_024711535.1. Taxonomy (NCBI): domain Eukaryota; kingdom Metazoa; phylum Chordata; class Mammalia; order Rodentia; family Heteromyidae; genus Dipodomys; species Dipodomys merriami. Next base: position 3,300,705 of record NW_027202270.1, on the reverse strand, counting down.
AAAAAGGGAGGCTGTGGAATTCAAGTTTAAGATGCCTCGGGGAGGGCTTACGCAGTATCACTCGCTGGCCCAGAAAAACCACCAGGGCATCCTGCGTTGGGGGCAAAGAAGGGGCCGGAGCATCTCCTGGGGACTTGTTGTCAGCTGCCCAAACCGCAGCTCTAATCACTGAGCCACGTGGCTGACATTTAGCCAGGCTGCACGGACCCAGCTCTCACCCTGGATGGTGACAAGACTCCTCTCCCCACCTCCTCCTCTGCTTGCTTCTCGGGAAACACCCTGGTTGGGCAGATGCTGCCTAAGTGGGCTGGGACCCCTGTCTGCACAGCACAGCGCGGTGTGAGCGGAATGCCGAGGCCGGGCTCGGCCGGTGCTCTCCGCGGAGCGGGCAGAGCCCTGGAATTTTGGCACAACTGTGGTTGTGGCTGTGATAATAATGTTTTACACGGGTGATACTTCTTTCATCCGGATGGATTCCTAAGCACCCCACGAGCTTTCGTGAGTAATTATAGCAAGCTAGAACAATATATGTTGCCATCATAAAGCGTAGTTTCTGGGTGAATCAGAGATCTTGACCACACATGGAATTTGCGGCACTGTACTGATGGCTGCTGGGAATGCAGAACAGGACCGGTCCACCCTGGCAAAGTGCTCAGGCCGAACACAGGCCCTGCATGGCCCAAGGAGCAAGCGAAGATTGCCACGTGCCTGAGGGTGGAGAAGAGACCTTCCCTGGGTCTCTGTACTGTCATGATGTTTTTAAACTGTCTATAAAGCTGGTCCTGAACTCGGGTCCTAGGCACTGTCCCTGAGCAGCACTGTTCAGGGCTGGTGTTCTGTTTTTTGAGGCACACTTCTACATTTGGCTTTTTGCTCATTAATTGGAGATAAGAGTCTTGCAGACTTTCCTTCCCAGGTTGTCTTCAAATTGCTATCCTCAGCCTCCTGAATAGCTAGGATTACAGGCCTGAGCCACTGGTGCCCAGCTCGCCTCTCCATTTTAAAGAACAGGAGAAACGCGCAGGGTAGGCAGAGAGCTGGAGAGGATGTGCAGGTGTCACTGGTGTGAGACCTTAGGGGCTTCCTGGACCTGGCATGCAGGAGTCTTTCAATTCACACCCTGTGTGAGCAGCAGGCGCTGAGGATGGGGCTTCCAGGTGTCTGACTGGTGTCTGTGTGGATCTCCATGCAAGGTTTCAGCTGGAGGAAAGCATCTATGGCTACAGAAAAGAAAGACTGATGTTTGTAAATGTGATGATCAACGTCTGGTGTTCTAGGTGATGATCATGAGGTTATGGGGTGGCTTGAGGTGACATGAGCTAATATCTAGTTATTAATCACAGCTAGTATCTGGCCACACAGAAGTGGGCCCCAGATCTCGTACTGCCAGTCCCAGGGCCACCAATGTCAGAGTCGATCCCAGAGGGAGGGGACTCGGCGGTGGAGTGCACAGGCCTCCAGGGCTGCACTCTGCACAGGAACCTGCCTCTTCCTGCAGGTCCTGACACAGGGAAGGGAGGAGGCACCTTTGGAGGCTCGGGGGGGGGGGGGATCCAAAACCGGCCAAGGGAGCACAGACCACAGTTGCACTGTGGGCCTCGCTACATCCTGCCAAAGCTTTAGGTCCCACGTGGTCCAGGGTCCTTCTCTGCCCGAGGCTGGCACCCCACTACTTGAGCCACACACGTACTTGGGGCTTTTTGCTGATTAATTGGAGGCAAGAGTCTCTCGCTTGTGCTCCACAGCACTGGAGGAGTCTGAGCCCCATTTCTTCCTCCTCTGCCTCCCATTCTTATCCCTGTGCTGCTTTTGAACGCAGGGAGCATTAAGGAAGTGGAGGTGTGCTGTGCTGTGTGTGCATGGCTGTCTCCTGGACCTGGGAAGGGCCAGCCCCTTTACCTGGCTGGCCTCCTCACGGGCCGTGAGCTCCGCCAAGGCAGGCCACACGACCTGTCTGTCTTGGTGAATTGTCAGGAAGGGGTTGCGGCCTGTTTGTCCTTGGGGTCACCGGTGTGGCAGAGCCTGTGGTTGTAATCGGAACCGGTGACTGCACTCGTGTAAGAGGTATCCTGACCAGAAAGACGGGTCCTTCAGGCAGGACTTGTGTGTGCTGTGCTCACTCTTGGAACAAAACCACCACGATGGGCAGAAGAATAGCTTTGCACCGAGGCCTCAGTCTAACCCAGAACCTGAGTGTGCTGGGTCACAGAGCACTGAGGATTGGAAGCCACAGGGGAATGGAGGTCTATGGAGGTCGGGTTGCTAGTAAGCCAGCCTTGACCTAAGAGGAGCATTCTGGGTTGTCTGGTTGGGCCCAGTATTGTCACAGGAGTCTTTCTTTGTAGAAGACAGGAGGAAGAATCCATCAGAAAGAGAGACACAATTCTGGAGCCAGGGCAATGTAGCTGCTTCTTTGCAGATGCAGGGGGACACAAGCCAAGGGGTGTAGGCTGTCTCCAGCACCTGGGAAAGACTGAGTTCAGATTCTCCCCAGAGGAGGAGTTCAGTGCTGTCCAGACCTCGAGGTGGCCCAGAGTGACCCAGGCAGGTTCATAATCACACCATCTCAGGCACTCTGTGGCCAATTGTTGCAGCAGCCACAGGATACAGATCTGATGGAAGTGTAGAGGGTGATGGGTGGAGGGCACTGGGGAGCAGCGGGAAAGCCGCTCCTGCCAGCTGGATGGGGATTCCCGCCATGGTGCCTTCTCTTTGAGTGCAGGTCAGTTCTGCTCACTGTCACAGTAGGCTGCGATGGAGTGAGACTGTTAGTGTACCCTGGGGCAGACGGACAGTGGGAAGAGCCGCTGGGCTGGGCACTGTCCTCTGTGTGTCTCAGCCCTCCAGTACACTGTGTACTAACTTCATACATCAATGACCAATGCAGTGAATGGCCGAGGTAAGGTGTCAGCCCAGGCTCCACCTCAAGGCCCACAGCAGTGCTCTGTCAACATAGGGGTGCCCACAAGCTATTTTGGCCTGCTCAGCCTGCACCCTGGAACCCAGGGCCCGTGACCTGGGGCAGGCAGGTGACAGGAAGGAGCCAGCAGGGCAGGAAGATAAAGATGACACAGGCGCCGCCCCAGGCTGCGTCTGACTGTCACCCCGCAGGCAGGGGGCCCTGGATCTTCTGATCCCTTAGACTTTCTGGGGAACAACATACCAGAATGTTAGTTGTTTTTATTTTTATTTTTAAACAATCTGAAATACTTTAAAAATATTTAAAATCAATGTAAAAATACCGACCCTCCAGTCATGTTTTTGAAAGTAGTGGAGACACACACAACCCTTTGGGAGGCTGATTCAGCCAGTCAACACCAAGTGGAGCCTCTGAACTGGTTAGGCTGGTTTTGATGAAACTGGATCGCAGCTGGCCTGAGTGGAGCTTGCTGACCACCCCAGCTGCCCTCAGGGGACACTCTGATCTCACATAGACTGGACTCTGGATGAGAGCAAGGATTTGTAAAGAGTGGCTGCTTACCTCACTCAATCCATCTATTCTGTGTGTGTGTGTGTGTGTGTGTGTGTGTGTGTGTGTGTGTGTGTGTGTGTGTGTGTGTGTGTGTGTGTGTGTGTGTGTGTGTGTGTGTGTGTGTGTCCGGGGGCTTGAACTCTGGGCCTGAGCTCTGCCCCTGAGCTTCTTTTTGCTCAAGGCTATTTCTCTACCCCTGAGCCACAGCGCTACTTTTGGCTTTTTTGAGTAGTTGATTGGAGTTAAGAGTCTCACAGACTTTCCTGCCCAGGCTGGCTTTGATCCGCGATCCTCAGATCTCAGCTTCCTGAGTAGCTAGGATGACAGGCGAGAGGCACAGGTGCCCGGCTCTGGGCATTCTTTGCAGAAGGTGAAGCATCACTGTTGCAGGTGAAGAACATGGCCATGCATTCTTCTCCTGCAGAAAGGATGCATTTTCTCCAAGGGGAAGTGAGAGTTGAACTCTGGGTGACTGCCGGTCTCAGGGCCCACTGGTGAGGACAACTTTTCTCACCAGGACTCAGCGCTGGGATTTTCTGCTCTGAGTCAGCCAGGCAGGTGCATGGTACTCCAGTCTCTGCTCTCAAGGGATGCTGTGTTACCATCCAGCTGGACAGCACTGGAAGGGGGCGGGGACACAAAGCCTCACTTCCGCATCTGCCAGGAGAGGGTGGGGAGGGTGGGAGAGGGGGAGGGGGGGTCCAGCTACTGGGGAGACCTTCCCTGAGGCACAGGCAGTGTTTTATCTCTGGAGACCATGACAGTCTTGGAGAGAAGGCAGGATGAAGAGCCACAGGGAGACGCTACCTTTCCACAGCCTAGGTGTGGGGTCTGGGGCCCCATGTCTCTTCCAGCCTGGGTGAAGGCAGTGCCCCCCACGCCTTGACTTTGACCCTCAGGTCTCCAGCACTTGGGGGAATCCATTTCTGTTTTCATCAGCAGCTGTCACGCGAATGCATGCGGATGTTTTCATCTGTATTCTTGCTGCTGTAAAAAGGCCTATGCAGACAATAGAGGTAAATGAGCATGTGCTTTGCTCTCTGCCAGGACTCCACTCTGACAGCCTCTCTGCCCCGAGAGCCTCTGTCTTACTCCTTTTCTGTTGTTACAGCTGGGTGCCAACCACACAGGTGCACGGAAACCATGGAAGAAAGCAGAAGAGCAAGCAGAGGGTGTGGGGGAGACAGCATCAGCACTGGGCTTACTTCACAACATCCATTCCCAGGGTCACTGCTCCAGCCCTTTAAGATCGACATCCATCCTTCTTCATGAGGTAACCACCTCTAAAAGGATCCACTTCTGTCCAAAGAGAACAAAGGGTGCTTAGACCTGGGCCCCTTCCCAACTACTGGGGGAGTTAGGGACCCTCAGGCCTTCTTGTGCCTGGGATCCCTCAGGTCCCCTTGTGTCTGGACCCACCTCAGCCTGAGTGCTCCTCCCAGGTGCCTGTCACCAGGTGTGGCCACCAGCCTGGGCTTCAGGTCCCGTTGAATCTGACTCAGCGCCTGAGCAAGCATATTGGGGATGGGTGATTATTCTAGGAGTTCTCCCTTGCAGCGCGTGAGCCCTCGCCAGTGTGGCTGGACAGAGGGAAGCAAGTGAAGCCTCCGGAGGGACTGAGGATGCCCCAGGCCATTGGTAGGTAAGGAGACAAAGGAAGACTCAGATCCAAACCCAGTCCCAAGCTCCGTTTGAGGGGGGCAAGTCTCGCTCTTTCTCGTTGAATGGCCCACAGTACCATCGATAGAGAGCACACGCGCGTGGCAGAAATGCTGAAACCTGCTGCCAGGAACCTCGTGGTGCACATTTTTAAAAATGGAAGTGTCAGTGATAAAAGTAGAAGGTGCTGGTGGTGCTGCCAAGCGTCCTCTTAAGAAAGCCAAAGGTTCAGAGGGCAGCAGGGAGCGTAGGGCGTGCGTAGCACCCTGGGGTCTGCCTGGAGCTCTGCCCGGCACGGCGGAGGTCTCTCTGGCCGGCTGTGCTGGGTGTGCCTGGATTCTAGCTGACTGCATCTGTACGGCCACACGTGGTCCATGATCTCAACAGAACAAGTTTCAGAAGAGAGTGGGCCATTTCTTGTCCAATAAACCTGAATAGTTCCCACATGACGGCGTCCATTAAGCAAGACCCCAGGACAGAGGCCCCCACTGAGAGCTCCACAGCACAGAGGTTTGGGCAGTGACCCCATATTGTTAGTGTGTGGTTTTATAGGTTGTCTACTATATGTGTGTATGCACAGAACTTGCAAGTGTGATTATGTGTGTGACTTTATTGTGCCCAGGAGTCCAAATGAGTGTGTATGTGAGAGAGTGAGCGAGAGAGAGAGAGAGAGAGAGAGAGAGAGAGAGAGAGAGAGAGAGAGAGAGAGAGAGAGAGAGAGAGAGGGAGGGAGAGAGCTCAAAAACATTACTGATTTTTTTAATTCTTTTGTCTTTTATGGGTGTGTGTCTGTCCTGGGGCTTGAACTCAGGACCTGAGTGCTGTCCCTGAGCTTCTTTTGCTCAAGGCTAGTGCTCTACCACTTGAGCTATAGCTCCACTTCTGGTTTATTGTTGGTTAATTAGAGATAAACGTCTCATGGATTTTCCTGCCAGGGCTGCCTTTGAACTGCAGTCCTCAGATCTCAGCCTCCTGAGTAGCTAGGGTGACAGGTGTGAGCCACTGGTGCCGACCTAATTGTTTTCCTTATACATAGCTCTTTAAGTTCAGCCAGGTTGGAGATGAGGACATCTTGGCTCTGGGCAAAGCGTGGCTGGGGAGGTGCTGGCAGCTCCGGGGTTGGTTGGGGGCGGGGTGGGGGAGGGGCAGGGGTGAGGTGTGGGCTGTTTCTCTGATGCCTGGGGATGTTTGGGGCACAGGATGCTGACCTCAGCCCCCACTTTCTCTCCGTTTGGACATGTGGGGTGTTGATTACCGGGCCCTGGAAGGACTTCTTTAATAGAATTTTTGTTTTTAATTTAAGGAGCTGCACACAGGGGCTTCAGTTCCACCAGTCAGATGCTGAGCACACGGCATTGTGTTCTGTGTCCCCTCGGCTCCCAACGAAGGACAATCTGGTGCCACCGTGGGCAGAGGGGCGCTCACCGGGGCTGGAGACAGGGTCCTGACCCTCGGGGCTTCAGCCAGTGGCCTTGGTTGTGTGCTGGGACCTGGGAGCGGAGCAGGGTGACCCAGGGCCCACAAGACACCTCCACGTGGAGAACGCCTGTGTCTTTAATCACAGTAACGGCCGCACTCAGCCTGGACCTCCGGGCCTGTGCTAACCAGCCTTAGGCAGATGGTCTCACCCAGGCTCCCGTAGCTGTGTTTAAGAGGCCTCCGGGTGAGGCTTTGGCTTGCAGTGCCTTTAGGAGTACAGGGAGACTGAGGAAAGCTCCCCCTCCCCCTTCCCCCCTCCCCCGCAGGTCTCAGGCCTAGCATGTGGCTGGCCCTCTTCTACCTTACTTCCTGTGGGCCGAAGGGGAGGGATGGAGAAGTCACCTCCCAGACCCGGGCCAGCCTGGGCCTCCATGACCACAATCTCCAGGTCACCGATAGCTCCCTCTAAGAGCCACATGCCAGGCATTGGTGCACACGGGTGTTTTCCTCCCGACTCTGGAGAGCGGGTTTTCCCTGCAGCTGCACAGCGCCTGCCCGCGGCCTCGGGCCCCCACACGCCCCAGACTCCCTGTGGTCACCCATCTTCAGGCCGCAGCTTGGAACAGAGCAAGCAGGCCCGGTTGGCCCAGTTGCATGACAGCCTCATGCCCTATTTTCCACCGGCCACGCTGGCTGGAGTTTATTTTCCATCCTTACAGCAGTTAGGGGATCCAGATGGTCCTTTCCTCTGCAGAGACAAAAGCCCAGAGCGCAGCGCTCTGCTGAGCTAGTCTTTTATGTATCCTGAAAATATGTAATTCACTTCGACTAGAAATGTCTCTTGGCAACCACAGTGCCCATTACGAGCGAATTTAATATCATGCTAAACGTATCTGGAAATGCAGCCCTAAGCATTGATTTGGATGCCAGAATCACCAGAATTAGAAAGATGTGCTCACTTGAAAGTCTGGCACACGAGGACTTGAAGTTTACTGCTCTTTGCCAACATGTAGTCATTTTTCTTCTTCTGATATGCAGGTAACAAGGGAAAAAAAGAAGTAGAGATCAGGCTGATTAAAGAATGCCATCCTAAGACATTAGTAACTGTGAGTGAATCAGGGCTTGAGCATCAATGTTGAGCTGTTTCCTTCCCAAGATGTGTGATTTTTGTTCACTTTCTTCCTTGTGATTCTTTTGAGGAAAGCAGCCTTTCCAAAAGATAGTTCGCTAAATCTATGCCCTCATTGAGCAGATAAGGAAACTGAGGTCTGGGGAGGGAGTTTGACCGGGTCACACAATTGTTCAAGACAGAAGTGAAATCTCAGCCGAAAGTCTTGGAAACATTCTCTGCAGCCCAGCATTCTCCAGTTTGAGTTCCTGACACCAGCTGACTGTCAGGTTTTAGTAATGGTAATTGGCTCCTGATGGGTCTTTATAAAGAAACCTGATCATAATGCACACTTTAAGTTCATGCACAAGTTTTGAATTTGCAATTCTAAACTTTCATCCAACTCAAGGAAGATCCTGATTGTGTTAGAAGAGCTTACACAGTTAAACACGTCTAATTTGATTGTAGGCATGGCTTTTTTCATTGATGCTGCAGATACATTGCTGTTGGAAGGCTTTATAAACTCAGCCCTTGGGTTTGCTCTGTGAACCTGAAAAGCAGAGGCTTGCTTTCCCATCACTCAGACTCAGGATAGGCATTGGTTTTGAGATCTATAAGCCAATCCGCACTCACTTGTATTAACTGCAAGAAAATGCAAACAGGTTACAGTTCTTTATTTTTATTTTATATGTTTTTGCTTTTCTCTCTAATGATGCAAGTTTAAAGACCAGAACAAATAAATGGAAGATATGGAAATGTAGCTCAACAGTTGGCTCAAAATAATGGAGCCCTTTCATGGTTGTCTCCAGAGCCCTCTATTCATGTATCACGGTGCCAAAATTTTGGCAAATAAACCGAGTTGGATTAAGTTACAGCCAAGTATGTTGACTTTACCCATTCAATTTATTCTTGGCAAACTTCAGAGAGTATTTATAATAAAGTCCCATTTCGAACATTGTAGGGCCCCAATGGAGTTCTAATAACAGTGGGTATTTATTTAATGTCTAACTCTAGGAGTTCAAAGTATTTTATAGACATTCCTTGACTGATCTCAACATCTCTACAAGATTTTACAGCTCAGAGAAGTTGACTGAGGCCCAGAAACCTGCCCTAGATCACCCAAGAAGACCAGGGAACACCCCAAATTAATCATATAGTTGACACGTTGAGGTTTCTGTACCTAAGCTGGGGACGCATTCCCAAGTTCTTATCTAAACGGTGTGGAATAGAGAGTATTTGTTTATTTCTCCATGGAGATCTTTAATTAAGGAAAGCCGAAAGCCCACAAACACTTCTGTTTGTATGTCATAGCATTAATTGGGCAGAGAATCCTTTAAATGTTTTGATCCTTTGGCAACACAGTTAGCATCCTGGTAGAGAATAGACGGTTTGGGAGTGTGTGTGTCCCGTGTTGGTAGAGGTGTGGCGGGGATTTTTCCATGGTAGGTGGGGGGGGGGGAGATCTTAGGCTGTGGATGGTGGTGCCATCAAGGGGAGGCCTTGGGGCCTCTGTGTGGGACACCTGCCAGCACCACAGGTACCCAGCTAACCCGCTGCCACCAAGCTTTTCCAACGATCCTTGGCCCTGGCTGTGGAACAGTTAGTTACCATTTGGTGGGGACTATTTGTGTTTGGCAAGTGAAGTCTTTCTGCATGTTCTATGCTCTGAGATGAGCCAAGGTGACCTTGAACTTGTAGACAGGAGAGGTTTGAGTGCCGGGAGTGATGGTACGTGATAGCAGGCCCTGCCCTGCCCTGCCCTGCCCAGCAGGGCTTCCTGTGCTACTCCTACAGCTCCTGCCAAGCGCCTTGGAAAGGCCAGGCAATGGCTTTCCCGGGGAATCACAGATGTGGCCTCGGTGGCGGCGGTGGCAGCAACAGTCTTAAAAGAACTCATAAAAGAAAGGGTGCTGGTCTTGACAACCTGTTTATTTCACAGCCCACTCGTGGTTTCTGGGTCCTCTCCAAGACTGCGTGAGGAGCCAGAATAGAAGGTTGAGGCCTTCTTTCTCCCACATCCAGCATGCAACCTGCACATGCCTCAGTTTCCTCATCTGTAAAATGAGAATGATACTGATGGTGTCTGATTCAAAGAGAGCAAACGGATGGACGCTAAATGCCCGAGATGGTCTTGGCATGTCATTAGCACCTTATTAGTTTGCTGGATACGATTGGGTTTTTCCCCACGCTCTCACTCTCTTTGAAACTAATAGAAAAAAATTCATGGTTAAGACAAAAGTGGGAGGGGACTGAAGCCATCAATCATCAGTACTGAGATTGCAGATGGGCCTCTGCCCAGTTCACTAGGAATTCCTGCCTGCTGGATGCCACAGCAGGACCAGGCAGCACATACCATGGAAGGCCCTAGAACCTTCCCCGGAGATCACTCAGGGCTGAAGGAAAGGATTTCATTGCTTTCAGAGCTCCTTGCCTGGGGAGGCAGTTTTTTAGGGAATGAGTGGGCCATACTGGAGATGCTGGCTCCCTTTTCCTGATGCAGTAGCCCGAGCCATGAGATGCTAAGACAGACAAGAAGGAAATCGACGAGTGAAAAACGGAACGGTAACTGTTCGCAGAATTTGAAAATCCTGTTAGAGGATTAGCAAAGGTCAAAATCAATCCGGCTCAGGAAACTAGAACTCTAGAAGCTCTTTCAGTGAAAGTGAAGAGAGTGAAAGATGAAGAACACTAGAAAAAAATAAAGCAGCTCTTGATGAGAGACGATGTGTACTTGCTGCAGTGATCAGTTTCGCTCCTTGGGAAGAGAGTCCTGGTCAAGAGCTGGTGGTCCACACCAGCCATCCTGGATCCTCAGGAGGTGAGATCTGAGGTTTGAAGCCAGCCCAGGCAGCAAAGTTCATGAGACTCCAATTAAGCAAAAGGCCAGAAGTGGAGCTGTGGCTCGAGAGGTAGAGCACCAGTCTTGAGGATTAGAAAAGGTTAGGGACAGGGGCTAGGAAGGTGGCTCAATGGTAGAGCGCTTGCCTTGCATGCATGAGGCCCTGGGTTCGATTCCTCCGCACCACATAAGCAGAAAAAAAAGCAGGAAGTGGTACTGTGGCTCAAGTGGTAGAGTGTTAGCCTTGAGCTGAAGAGCTGAAGGACAGCGCCCAGGCCCAGAGTTCAGGCCCCACGACTGGACCCCCCCCCAAAAAAAAGAAAAGGTAAGGGACAACACCTTGGTCCCGAGTTCAAGCTCCAATTTTGGCACAAATAAAAATAAATAAATAAGAGAACCAAACAAATGGAAAGATTTGATTCAAACAGACATAAATGTTCTTTTCCAGGGACTTCAGGGTGCAGTCAAACAGCGGCAGGAAAACCTGGATCTGACAGTAACAGAAAGAGACTTGCCAGATGACCCTCCAAAGTGAAGGGATCACTTACAAACAAAGATAAGTGAGAAGAGTCTGAGTGATATTCAAACTGGAGCTCAGGGTCCCCCGGCAGGGGCTACAAATTCAGAACAGTCTAGTGTCTTCCTCCTTTCCCCGCCGGCTCTTACAAAAGCTGACTCTCCTTTTAAAAACTCAGTAAATTGCTAAGAGCCAAGACAGTACTTTTTATGCACTTTGAGCACCACGCAATAAAACCAGGGCTAAATAATAAAGATATAAACAGGAAACCGAAGCCATTGGAAAACTAAAACAAAGCAAGAAAAACAAAACATTCCTGAATGACTATAGGGTCAAAGATGAATTTCAAGCCACGGAAAGAAACAATTTAAATAGACTTAAGCAAGCAAAAGCTGTGGCTCCGGACGATGGGTGGACGCAGCAGGGTGGACCGTCCATGCGTCTACGGAGGAGAAGGTGACAGAGAGGTCATGACACACCCTAACCACAGAGCTCCCGCGGCCTTTCCAGCATCCTCACGGGTAGGAAGGCCATCCACATGTGTTTTCAGTAAAAGAGGCTGACGTATGGGCTCATCTCATAAACCGTGGGCTATGTTTTATCTGTGAGTAGTAGAGTAATGTTTTTCTCAATTCCTTTTTGCTTAGACTATTGACTTCTTTGTCTTGATGGACGTTACTTATGTACCCAAATAAGCAAACATATGTTTGAAAAAGGAGGAAGGAGAAAGAATCTAACATACAGAGACTGGAAAAAAGAATCCACACAGTGATTTTATAACTGGAGTTCACTGGGGCGGGGGGCGCTTTGTCTGCACACAGCCTTTCTTTAGAAAATTTACATTTAATATACTCCCATTTAGATGCACTTTACCATTGTATTTTAGTCACTGTCCAAAGGGATTTCAATTCAGTAGGTGAGTTTGTGGGTGCAGCGCATTGTGATGGACAGCATCGCTCCTGCCATTGCCCCACACCCCCCCAAGTTACTCTGCTCCATTTTCATATAAGGTCATTGATTGTCATGATGATCCTCCCTCCTCTCTCCATTCTCTGTCCCCCTTCCCACTGAACGCCTCATGACAAAACATGTTTCAGCTTTCTGGTACTTGTCAGACATATTTGCATTAACTACACTGTGAAATTTCCTCCAAACAGGTCCCCAGGACGACTTACTGCCTGCACAGCAATAGCCAATGCACCTGTTGTTGGCAGTGGTTTTCAGGCTCCTGAGAGGAGCGCCAGTGTCTAATTTTGTTTGTAAAAACGGAGTGGTATGTATAAACAAGACAAGAGGGAGTCCTGAGGAATGAAGCAGGGGCACCCAAAGCGTGCCTCGTCTAGACTCTGTTTACTGGGGATTCTGATTGCAGATGATTTGCATATGTGAAGATTCCGAAACGCCATGACGAAGATACGCCGTGATGCAGATATGCTGTGATGCAGATCGGCCGTGTTTACCATAGTCTTTGCTCACATTGCTTGCTCTATACATATATCCCCAGCCCAGAACAAAGGATCCAGGAGGGAGACAGGCTGAAGGGCGGCTGGCCTCTCAGCACTGTCCACTTAGGGGAAGTTCTAGCTGGGTGTTCGTCTCAGGATTACAGGTGCCCAGCCCCTGGCCAGAGGGTAGAGGGCACCATAGCCTGCTAGCATCAGGGTGAAGCCAGTGTCACCCCATGGGCTCGGAGGACAGACAGGACGGCAGACTTGGGCACCGACTTCTCGCTCTTCCTTTTATCTGCTGCTAGGAAAGCTTGCCAACACTGCTCAGAGGGGTCTGTGCTGGAGGCTTCTGGGTTTTTTTCTGGAATTCTGTGTTTTTGTGGAATTTTGCTCCGAGAGTCTTTGGAGATGGGGAACTTTAAAACTTTCAGACTCCTTGCGAGATGTCATGTTGGTAGAGACTTAGGTTTCTCTCCCGCAGGGAAGGAAGCAGAGATCTCCGAGCTGCAGCTTCGTTCTGTAACCTCTGTTGGCAGACACCAGGAGGGGATATCTCGGGACACTGCATTCCCGTTCTACCTGAGCCCCTGCTGTCCCCACCAGCCTTTCGCCCCATTTTACCAATGAGGACTGGGATGAGGTCCTTCCAGCTGCTCTCCCAGGATCCCCATAAGAAACCCACACAGGGAGCCCCAGGAATCTGCAGGTGTGGGGGTGCTCTACCAGGGCTATCTTGAGATCAAATAGCTGGAAAACTCCAGCGAGAGAGAAATAACTACGTGAGCTATCTGTGCTGCTTTTAGTACTGTGACGGTATGGTTTCGATTTCCTGATATTGACTAAGAATAAAAGAGGGTGTGGATCCTTTATGGAAGGGGGAATTTTTATTTTCATCTCCATGGACATGAGGGGAACAAATGTCAATAAAAAGACACCTTGATCTGCCAATTTCTGGGAAGCAGAAGCCTGTACACGTTCCCTGGCTTTGTTTCCAAAAACAAAACAATGCAAATCACAACTCCTGGAACGTGGGGCTGGTGCTTACCCCAGGAGGAAGGGTGCCGCCCCTTCTAAGGCACCCGGTGGGCCATGGCGTTCTGTCTGGAGCCCAGTGTAACACTCACACCAACCTGAGAGCAGAGGCACCGAGGAGCTGTGCAGTGCGGATACGTCATGTGACACGGCTCTCACTGTGCCCGAGGATACATAACAGAGCTGGAGCTTTGCCAGAGGATGCCCACCTCCCAAACAGCCCATCGACAGCAAGAAACCACGCTCTGTGAAGTCAGTGTTCTAGGACCTGTCGCCCTGTGAATCCTGCCAATCTCAAGGTCTCGGGAGGGTTCATGGATTAGCCAGAGGGCACACACTGCATGATAGCAAGAGGGCATGGCCCAAGGGTCTTCAAGCCCACTCGATGAGGAAGGCTAGTCTCACAGGGAGAGCCCAGAAGGCTAGTCTCCCAGGGAGAGCCTGGTAGCTGTCAGACCAGCCACTGTCCCCATGCTACTCTGGCAGGCCCACTGTTCCAGAACATTCTAACTGAATAAGAAGGCTGGAGGTCAGGGTGCAGGTAGTACCCAAGTCTTTCTGCAAGCAGTCACCATTTGGGGTGTCATAAAGAATGGACTGACCACTTTGGCAGCAGAAAATCTGGTTCCAGAAGCTTCTGGAGTAAGAAAACCCTTCTTTTATAAAAAAAAAAAAAGAGGTTTTCTTCCATTAATCCTTGTCTCCATCTCTACCTTAAATGAACCCTCTTTTATAAAAATAAAAATAATCTTTAAGTAGTTGCATAAAGGGGTTTCAGTTTAGCGGGTCAGGTTATTAGTACAATGAATCCTGGTCAACAGCAACCCTTTCGGCCGTCTTCCCACCTCTCTCAACACCACCTATCTCCTCAGGTTGTATGGCTCCATTTTCTCATATGTGTTGAGTATCGTGATTGTATTCACCCACCCTCTCTCTCTCCATGCATCTGCCCTCCTTCTCCTTCATCTCCCCTCTCCTGTATATACCAGACTTCAGTCAAATTGTTTATGAATATATGCACTGAGCCTCTATATGTTTGCATATATGTTTTAATTTATATCTAGCCTCCACACATGTAGGAAACATGCACATATTTTCTTTGTCTCTGTGAGCCTTACTTGACTTCATGTAATTTTATTGCAGATCCCACCCTTTTCACCCTTTTGGCTTTAGTGGATACATCTTTGTAAAAGTGTATCTAGACTTTAAAGAAAGACTGGAACTTAGAATTGGTAGCAATCAGGACGGTAAGAAGTTAATGCCACCATGTGAGACCACCAGGGGAGAGTTCTTATTCTTCCTGATGAATGAGAAACATTCCATTGTGTGTACTGTGTGTGTCTGTATGTATATCATACTTTCTTCATTCATTTGTTCTTTGTAGGGCATCTGGGCTGTTTTGGTAACTTGACGATGGTGAGCAGTGCAGTAGTGAACATGGATGTGTCTTTACCGTATCCTGACTTGTGATGATCTGGGACAGAAGGGATCTTCCTGAAGCCTCTGGACAACATGGGTCATGATGAAGCAAGAATACAAACCCAGTTTACAAAGAGCAGGCTGGAAGAGGTGTGGGAAGCCAGTGCCCCGCCCTTCTGGCCACCATCTCCTCACCTCCTGCTCTGGTCCTTGGTGCCTTCCTCACCCTGCAGAGCAGGGCTCCTCACGTGGTGGGCTTTTGCCAACCTAGTTATTTTTTGTATTTTTTTTGGGGGGGGGTAAATACAGTGTTCCTGGAATACAGCTACACCCATTCTCTCCCATTTTGTCTGTGGCAGCTTTCCAGTTGCCATGACAGAAGTTAATGGTGTGGCCACGATCGCAGAGGCTGGAATCTTTACTATCTGACCCTTGACAGAGGCTTGCTGTCCCCTCCTCTGAACCCATAAAATAGGGATACTCCCAAGTTTATGTTCTTGCCTTTATTCATTTCTTTTTTACGCCCTCTCCCCTGGTGGTCTCACATGGTGGCATTAACTTCTTACCGTCCTGATTGCTACCAAGTCTAAGTTCCAGTCTTTCTTTAAAGTCTAGATACACTTTTACAAAAATGTATCCACTGAAGCCAACATGTCTAACAAAAACCAGCAGCCTCCTGCAGTCTGAGACAGGCAGTCTCCCATAGCTCAAACTCTGTCTCCCTCTTCACCGAGCCCCTCATTTTCTCCACCATCTCTCTAACCTTCCCGATGGAGAAACCTCATTCCCCCAGCAGAGAAGAAATGTTCTCACATTGGGGAAGTGGGGCTAGAATAAGTTAAGGCTGCTCCAATACTCAGCACTAGGTTGGCATCCGGAAAGAGCCCCCAGTGCATCTGGACAGGCCCATGGTGGATGGTGTGCAGATGAGTGGACAGATGGAGGGATGGATGAGTGTATGGGTGAAGGTGAATGGATGGGTTGTTAACTGAAGGGGTAACTAGATGGGTAGAAGGAAGGATGAGGATATTAAGTAGATGAGGATATGGTGAGTCAGTGAGTGAATAAGTTAATGGATGAGTGGAAGGGGTGTGTAGGTGGACGGGTGGGTAAGTAGACAGAGAGGTGGGGGGTCAGATTGAATGGAAGAGATGTGTCCAGTAGTTACATGAGGTTGGATAAAGGATGGATAAGCACTCAGCCTTGGGAGGAGAGTGGTGGCAATGAAGTGGGACATGGTTTGGAGGGAGATGGCAGTGGAGAGAGGAGGATCAGTCCGAGGTACTTCTGTATCCCAGGTGAGTGGAAGACCAGTGAGAAGTACTTCCGTATCTCAGGTGAGTGAAGTCCTTGTGTCACACGGGGTAGCAGAGGTGGCAGTGGGAATGAGAGTGAGCCAGGAAGGGGCTGTGGGGCGGGGAAAGGGGAACATTCCATGAAGTGGAGTGCAGGGGTAAAGTGTGATGCCTACAAGGGCCACAGGGTTTAGCTCTGTGGACTGCAGCGGCCTAAACCAAACTAGACCAGCCCAGAGCAGATGCAGACTTGGGAAAAGCAATGGAGACTTTTGAGCTTAGATGTGTTGAATTAAGCAAACACGTTCTTGTAAAGGTATCTTATCTTCCAAGATGACTGAAAGCGCCTTACAGAGAGGAGGCCAAGTAACTGGGCCATGGGAGCAAGTTGAAGCTTTGAAGTAGCCATGAGAGACCGAGGGCTCTGTCTCAGCTTCCCAATGGCCAGGCCCAAAGGAGAACAAATAGCTCATAATGCTTTAGAGACAGTATGGGCAAAGGCCTGCAGATGACTCTGTCCTGACTGCACAGGGGACGGCTCCATAGATGCCCACTCTTCTGAACTGGTTATTTTTATACACTGCTTATCTGCCTGGTGGATGGTGAAGATTCCATAGGGCCATGTCTTACTATTCTCTGCCCTCCCCTTCCCAAGTCTTCTTTCTCTCCTCTCCCTTGCTTTCCCCTCCTCTATGCTCCTCCTGTCCTCTTCTTCTCCTTTCCCCTTCTCTCCCCTCTTCTTTCTCCTCTCCTCACCCCTCACCTCTTCTCTCTCTCCCTATTCCTCCTCTCCTCTTCTCTAGTCTCCTCCTTTACCCTCCTCCTCTTCCCTTTTTCCTCTCTCCCCTCCCCTCCTTTCCTCTCCCCTATCCTCCTCTCCTCACCTTTTCCCTCCCTTTTCCTCCCTTCTCCAGTCCTCTCCCCCTCCTCCCCTCCCCTCCTTTCCTTACCTCTTCTTCCTTCCCCCTCCTCCCTTCTTCCTATGCCCCATCCCCCTTCTCCTTCTCATTCCCCCTCTCCCAGTACATTGGCACTTTGTACCTTATGGTAGCGCTTAGGCTGGTAACTGAACAAGCCATGCCCTGTACCCTTTACAGCAGCTCTTTTCTCCAGGTTTGGATCTATTGGCCTGCAGGTGGGTTCCTGCTGTGCTCAGCCCTTGCCCCCCTCCCTTTTTTCCCTCCCCCCAGTCCCAGCACAGGCCGCTCATTCATCTTCCTTCCTGAGCGAGAAATATGCCAGGCGTGGTGGGCACTGCCATCAGAATCAGGATCCCAGTGCTGCGGGGATCATGAATGGACTGTCTGAACAGCAGGATTTATAAAGGCTGTCGAAGGTTTTATTTAGTGTGAAATAATTTCTCACTTTATTTACACAAACTTTCCCTTAGCAACAAGCACTCAGAGCTACGCTTAATTTAATAAGTAAGCATGTGCTACCCGTAAACCTCCATGAGCTGGTTTTGAATGTTGGCACACACCAGCGCACCACGCGCCTGATCCTCATAACCAGCCCTTAGATGTCAAAAAATATATTGTAGTATGCATTTTATTATTAGAACTTCTGTACTTCAACTCGGGTATGTTATCATTGAAATTTAGCATTGTTTTTAATTTTAAAAGATCTTTCAGGCCCCTAAAAATAAATGCAGAGGGGCTGGGAAGGTGGCTCAGTGGTAGAGCACTTGCCTTGCATGCATGAGGCCCTGGGTTGGATTCCTCAGCATTACATAAACAGAAAAAGCCAGAAGTGGTGGTGTGGCTCAAGTGGTAGCACGCTAGCCTTGAGCTGAAGAGCTGAGGGACAGCACCCAGACCCAGAGTTCAGACCCCACGACCAACAACAAACAAACAAACAAACCCAGAGCTAGGCCCTGGTGGCTCACACCTGTCACCCTAGCTACTCAAGAGGATGAGTTCTGGGCTGGGAAGGTGGCTCAGTGGTAGAGCGCTTGCCTTGCATGCATGAGGCCCTGGGTTCGATTCCTCAGCACCATGTAAGAAAAAAAAAGCCGGAAGTGGTGCTGTGGCTCAAGTGAGCGCTGGCCTTGAGCTGAAGAGCTGAGGGACAGCACCCAGGCCCAGAGTTCAGGCCCCATGACCGGATCCCCCCACCAAAAGAGGATGAGTTCTGAGGATTGCAGTTTGAAGTCAGCTCTGGCAGGAAAGTCTGTGTGACTCTTACCTCCAATTAACCAACAAAAAGCCAGAGGTAGAGGTGTGGCTCAAATAGTAGAGCACCAACCTTGAGTGCAAAAGCTAAGGGAGAGTGCCCTGGCCCTGAGTTCAAGCACTAATGCCAGCATAAAATAAAGAAAAGAATGTAGTTCTATTTTTATGTTGCTTGAAGAGTCAGTTCTTGAATACTTTTATACCTCTAATGACCCTTTACTATTTTCCTTTGGGAAATAATAAATAACTATAAGCTTTTTGGAGCCACTTGGTCTGGTGCTAGGAAGCCAAGGGAGATGTCTTCAACAGATCTTCATTTCTGTAGGTAGATTAAGGGGTTTGTTTGTAATGCCAGAAGTGAAGCCTGTGTGGTATTGCTCGCTTTGCAATGTTCAGTTGGGTCTTTGATCTGTTGGGCCGTTGTTAATTTTATGGTTTACACAATTCCAAGTGTCAGACAAGTATGAAGTGCTTGCTCAGGAAAGAAAACCAGAGCAGGGCCGCGGGCTGCTTGGCTGGCGTCTTTGACAAGCATCTCTGGGGATGCTTCTCTAGGCAGGAGGGTCCCGGCAAATATTTGCACAGTTGAACTGCATTTATTAAGGCCACATACACACTCAAGCAGAATTCTTCTTCCGAATTTTTGAGAGACTTCTGCATCCCAGCTTCCTGTCTAGGCTGACCTCCTGCTCTTTACAGCCCAGAGGACACACAGAACCTCCTCCGTGTTGCAGGGAGCGTGTGGTCCTGGAGCCTGCATGCATGGGGAATTTCCAGCAATATTGGTTGACAATGGAAACTGTATGTAGGGGTATATGTGTGTGTGTGCGTGTGTGTGTATGAGTGTGCATGGGAAGATGGTAATCTTTTGGTGGGCTGCTTAGGCTTAGGCCATGTCCCGTCTTTTCTAAATTAATTTTTAAAATTATTTTTAAAATTAAATTATAATTAATATTTTAAATTTTGATAAAGTAAATATACAAAGGTGTTACCATTTCAAAAGTCAGGCAATGAGTACATTTCTCAGTGGACCATGTCACCCCTTCCCTCACTCTTCCCCAGTTTTTCCCTCCCTTCCCACCCACAAGTTGTATATTTAGTTTATTTTCAACATAGTGTCCAGTGAGTACCGCTGCTCCATTCATTCACCCTCTGTCCCTCTATTTCTGTGCTTTTTCCCTCCCAAAGTCAGATAAATGAACAAACAGGACAAAAGATAAAATAAAAACAACAACAAAGAAAAGTGCTCTTGTTTCCATTTCCTGGAGTTCATTTAGATAAATATTTAAATGATCAGAGGCACAGAAGCATTGTGCCTTTGTGATCCTCTCCTAAGAATGTCCTCCTTTGGTCTCACTGTGTGTGAATGCCTACAGTTTATCATGTCCTATATATTTTTAGATCTAGCTTCCACATATTAGAGAACACATGTGCCATTAGTCTCTCTGAGCTTGGCCTACCTCACTAAACATGATTTGTTCTAGGTCCATCCATTTCCCTGTATGTTCATCTTAAGAAGAGATGAACTGATGGGTTCATTCAGGCTCCAGGAGGCAGGCATGTCTCCATCCCCAATCCCCTAAGGGGCTTTGTTGTCTCTTCTTGTTGTTGTTATTATCACTGTTTACTTCGTTCCTAAGGGGAAGAAGAGGACTTTGATCGACAGAAGTTGTGAGGAACAATTAGGATGGAGGATCCAGAGCAAGGGCTGTGGACAACAGAGAAAAAAGAAACCCAACATAGTGTAGGAGTATAAAATTGAGCCCTTGTTCTATTGCCATGTAGGGGAGATGCTGAGCAGGTGGGAGGGTGGAATTATGAGGTCAAAGTGACCTTGAAGGGCTCTGTTTGAACTTTTCCTCTGGAGAGGAATGCAATAGTTCCCTTCCCCCCTTACCCCTCCCACCACAACCCACAGTTAGGGCAGACCTAGGAGTGGATCAGGGGATTGGGAAATACATTTCTGATGTTGATCACCCCTTCCAGAGCTCTGCAATCCCCTGGATCCCCAGGGGAGATGGGGAGAGGGCAGTCAACGATGGTTGGCACTGCCAGCACTGCCATGCCTTTCCCACGGTAGCTTAACAAATTTCTGGTCAGTGTGATGTGTCCCATTTTCATTTTACAATTGGGAAAGTTGAGGCAGAGTGATTGAACAAGGTGGTCCAGATGGCACAGCCTGTGGCCAAAGGGGCCACAGTTGAAGTCCACACAGATCTGAAGCTGTGCGCTTTCCAGCCCTTCTAGCATAGATGTATGGCAATGGGAGTCAGATGCGCAGTCTGGTATAGGATTGGGGGCAGGTAGAGTCTGGAGGCTCGGGAAGAGATGGGGTGGGGACTCAATTCTGGAATGGAGGACAGGGAGAAAAGCAGTGACATTTGGTGAGCATCGACTGTGGACATGTGTGAATCCAACACTTCATACAATTTCCCTTCATTGCAGTAAACTGAAGCACAATTACAGCACATTGCCTAAGACCTTGTGACTAGTACATAGTACAGCCAGGTTGTGTGCTCAGAAATGTCTGGTTCTAAAGCGGCTGTTCTCACTGGCAGCGTAGCTCAGTGGTAGAGCACCCTACTGCCTGGAAGCATGAGGTTCTTAGTTCAATCCCCATACTGCCACTCCCCGCCCCCAAGATTCTAAAGCCCTTGTTTTCTGCTTAGTAGCACAGTGTAGCTGGGTGTCCTTGGTCTTCAGGTGATGGTCCTCCACCCCAGTGGTCTTCAGGTGATGGTCCTCCACCCCAGTGGTCTTCAGGCCATGGTCTTCTACCCCAGCGGCAGCTGCCTACCTCAATTTTGAGCATGTCTCTTCATCAGAAAGCAGCCTTCTGGTCAATGGAGTCACTTCTTCAATCTCTGGATCCAGGAGTCTACCTGATCAAGACACAGGTCCTTCATAAAGTGAGCAGAAGCCAGCGATAGAAAGCCAGCTCTCTAGGCTGGCCCGGAGGTGGGTGTGGGAGCTGGGATCCTCGAGGCAAGCCGTGGGGAGCTTTGATCCAGGTCAGACTTGAAGTCCTTACGGGAGAGAATGTAATTTGGTCAGGGGCAGGGAAAGAAGTAGGCGTGAAGCGCCAGGGACCCTCAGTCCTTGTGGCACAGAGGCTTCATGGTGACAAGACAGACATCGCTGGCAAGCGGCATGTGTCCCACAGAACTGTACGGAGGCATCCTGCCAGGGTAGGACAGCATGCACAGGAACACACAGACATGCCCAGGGTCTCTCAGCCTGGCCCTGGTACAGGACCAGTCCATGGGCCAGTATGAAGATGGTGCTTCAAACCCTGGACAGATCCAGACATTCACTCAGGCCCCAGGGGCCCAGGTGTGAGGAGCACCCTGGGGGCCGAGACTGTGGCTCAATAAGATCCGGTTCTCTGGCCCACTTAAGACCAAGGAGATCAGCTGTCCCCGAGTCTAACTTAGAATCCAGGATTCCGTGAGGGAACCTGACTGCTCCCCGGTGCTCCTGTGAGGACTTCTATCTGTGCAGCATGGGAAACGGGATGTGGTTTGAGTTCTCTGAGTTTCCTGCCGTGCTTGTGGTCTAATAACAAATGTGGGTCTTGGCTACTTAGAGTTGAAAGAGACATGGCGTGACCTGGTCATTAAAAAAAACAACAACTCATTTCTTTAAAAAAAAAAATGGGGCTGGGAAGGTGGCTCAGTGGTAGAGTGCTTGCCTCGTATGCATGAGGCCCTGGGTTCTAGTTCTCAGCACCACATAAGCAGAAGAGTCAGGAAGTGGCTAGCCTTGAGCTGAAGAGCTGAGCGACAGCGCCCAGGTCCAGAGTTCAGGCCCCACAACCGACCAAAAAAAAAATGCATTAGCTTTAAGTAGTTGTCCAAAGGATGGCCATTCCACAAAGTAGCCTGTGAATACAATGCGTCTTGATCAATGTCACCTTTTCCAGGTTCTTACCCCCACCTCAACCCACCCTCTTCTCTACTCTTCCTAATTTTGTAGGATATACTTTGAATTTCCAATTACATTCTCTGAACTTCCTCTCTTCATTTGTCAAACCTTCTCCCCTCGACTCCACCCTACCCCTATCAACTACCCATCTCCTGGTGTTTATGTTTTGAATCTTGATTTAGCTTTTCTAAATAATTACATTAAGTTCTCCCCTGAATTTTCCATATTTCAGTCAATACGTTTGTATGCACTTGCCTACCACCCAATGTATTTACCTCTATGCTTCTAAGCTAACTCTGGCCTCCACCTAAAAGAGAAAACTTGCAACCTTTGTGTCTGTGGGCATGACTTTCTTCACTTACCATAAATTTTTCTAGTTCCTTCTATTTCTTTGCCAATAATACAATGTCATTCTTTTGAATGGATGAGTAATTCCATTGTATGTGTTTACCACATTTCTGTGATCCATTCGTCCATTGAGGGCTATCTTGGGCTGATTCACACCTTGGCTATGATGCTTTATTTGAAAGGAAAAGGAAAATTGCACAAGGAAAGTAGTGAGACTCTCCACTCAGAGAAGGGGACCCAAAGTCCTCTTATTGGGACATTTCTAACGACATCTCAGTGGGCCCCTTCAGGTGTCAAAGTGAAATAGAATTGACCTCCTTGCCCTGCCTCCCTCTAGTTAGGTACACTTCTGGTTGTCATCCCAAGGCCTTAATCAAATGGTTGAAAACAAAACAAAACAAAAACACTCTGCTTTACTTGTTATCGGGCCGTGTTTCCAGGTATCCATTGTAATGACTCTCACCATTGTTAAAGGAAGCCTGATGCTTTAAAGCCAGCCCTGTCACATGTCACATCCACGTTCTCAAGTGGCCTTGTGAAAATGCATCCCGCACTGAGCTCAATCTTGGGAGAAATAGTTTCCCAGGAGAGCCAACTTGAGGTCCTTGAAGTCTTACTGCGTTCATTCCCTCTATCCGCGGACATCCTGGGATTCCAAGGGAGTGCAGATGATGAACCAAAAGCAAACCTTTTCTTGGTTGGAAGGAAAACAAAGCAAATGTGCAAGGTGCTTACATTTCCAGCAGCTAAACATACATGTACACTCACAGGCAAACCTCCGTATCGCTGAGAACGTGAACGTCTGAGTGCAAGCTTACAGTGTGCAGTCTCTTCTGTGAGAGCATTCAGACAGAGGCCGATGGTGCCTGGAGCGGCTCAGCAGTGAGGGGGGGCGGGGAGATGTCTGCAGTCTCCTCTCCTGGGAAGCCACCACTGTTGAACGTGACTGTGCCCTTTCCAGGCCCCGCCCCACGCTGTCTGGACACCCCCGCAGCTGTTGCCTCGCACACACCTCAGATAAGAAAGCCTGGAGTGTCTGTTGGTCAGCGAGTCCACCCTTTCCAGAAAGATGACTTCATCCATCTCCAGAAGATAGCCGCGCCGGTGGGACATTATTTGCAGGGAGAACTTAGTTATGCAAAGCAATCGCCATCCTCCCTTGTCCTCAGTCCTTGTCAAGCCAGAGAACACTCCCACCAGCCTGGCTTCCACGCCTGTCTCGAGGGTCTGATGAGGTGGTGAGTGCTAGACCGTCTGTAACAGGGATGCCAGGTGCCAGCTCTGAACTTGGGGCTTCGCTGTGTTCTTTGGAAGCGGCTGGCTCTTCGGTTGGCACTGCCCTTCCCTAGCGGTGGCTCTGGGAAGCTGGGCTTCTGGAAGTTGGCACACATACACCAGTGTCCACCTGTCCTGCAGCCCAGGCCCACATCACTGTCCCTGGCGGTCGTGTGCAACACTTACAGCTTGCCTGGACCGCCCATGAGGCCCCTGGTGTCCAAGGTGGGCTCCCAAGCTCTGGAAGAAACTTCTGTGTGCTGGCCGTGAGTGGTGGTCAGAGCTGAGCCTCCAAGTCACACGCGCTCAGGGTAGAACCTCAGGAAAATACAGAATGGTGAGCATACAGTCACGAGCAGCCCTCTGTTACCAAGCAGAGGAAGACGGCTAACATTTTTATTTTGCTACAATCAGCACTTTTAAGCACATTTTCCTTACATGAGTGAGAATGCTACACAGGCGATGTTTTGGTGGTATTTGATGCTGTCACATAAGCGTTTACACAAAATATTTACTAAGTGCATTCACCATGATCTATTTACTATGCCTCCTGATTTTGGATAGAGATTTCTTCTGATTCTTCTGCCCTATAAAGACTGATATGGTTTATGTTGAGAACACACACACACACACACACACACACACACACACACACACACACACACACACACACATACACACACACACAATTTTTAAAATGAAATTCTGCCAACTTTTTTTTTCTGGTCAAGCATTTGCCTAGATCTGACATTGCTTATCAGAAGGGAGAAAGAGGATCTTATGGGTTTTCTGAGGAAATACATCTATACTGGCAGGTCTCTGTCACCAGCAGATGTTAGTGACTTTCTGAGCTCTTTGCTTGTATCACCAGGCTGCCAGGGCCAGCTGTAGATTTTCCACTTAGGTACAGCAATAAATGCCACTTGAATCCTCAAAACAGCCCCATGGAGTGAAAATGGATCTTGCTTTCACAGATGAGCCATAGGAGGTCCGAGACTCTGGGTCGCATCTCCTAAGCTGAGCCCAAGAGTGGATGATGACGCTCCCCAGAGAGACCAGGTTCCAAGGAAAAGAAAGCAGAACCCATTGCACCAATCCATTCACCTTGTCTGAGGAGGGGAGCTGAGAAAGAAACAAAGAAGGGCTTGTTACTGCTCTCATTCATTAGGCGTGGTGAGATCACAGATGCAAACGTACACACTTTTTAAGGCATCCATTCATTCTTTTATTCAAGGATTCTTCTACTTACTAATTGGACCGACAGATATTAATTGAGCCCCATCAGGTACCATGCTGGGAATGTAATGGTGACTCCTGGAGAGGCAGACCATGGAACATAGGCATGCACACACACTCACACAGTGACATCAGAGCCACTGCTCCAAGAGATGGAATCTGTTCTGAAGAGTCAGGGCAGAATCCCCAGGGAAAGGAGTGTTTAGGGAAAATGAATAGAAGATTGAGAGAGTTATCCAGGCAAACAGGGAAAGGCTCCTCCTGTGGTAGCAGCAGGAGTGTGTGGGTGCGCTGGGGTGGGAAGAACAGAAGAACACCGTCAGCCGAAGAGGCCTCTGGGCTAAATCCAGCCCGTTGCCTGTTCTTATAACTAAAGTGTGATTGGCAGCCAGCCATACCTACTTGGGTGTATATTGACCGTGGCTGTTTTTGTGCCACAACAGCAGAGATAAAGAGTTACGATAGACTTTATAGGCCAAGGAACCAACAATGTTTACTATAGGGTCTTTCAAAGAAAAATGTTGACAATGGAACAAGATGGCTGGGTTATGGTAAGTGCGGAACAAGTGTGGGCCGCGGGTGAGCATGCGGAGTGGGGGTGGGGTCTTGGGAGAGAAGCTCCTGTCTTTGCTGAGCAGTAAGAGGGCCTGGGAGGCCATGTGCAGAACAATGAGGGGTAAAGCTATGTTTCTTTGTTGTTATTATTTGTTTGTCTGTTTTACAAGATTCTGTTTCTTGCTTGACAGCCTCTATTATTCAACTGTGGCTCGATTGCTTTAGTGTGTAGCAGTTATTTACAAATACTTTCTAAATGGTCTCAGCCTTTAAAGGCGTAGATGGTATTCATATTTAATGAGAATTCAATCACAGAACAAAGCCTTATTATTTTAGATGTTTACCTTAAACACTGTATTATTGCTCATCAAATAGAAACTCAGCTCTTAAATCCTGTCATGATACTTTCCACAGAGATGTCCTTTTTAGTAGTGACATTCTGTTTTAATACTGTAACTCTGAGCAGACTAGCTCTACAGAAGCAAGAGAGTTATAATGGCAATTGCGTTTTATATTCATGTTTTGATTTCACTGTGCCAGGACTGTTTGGTGTAGAGCCCAGTTAACCGCATGGAGTGGGTGTTGAATCAGAAAGACAGAGCTTTGGGAAAAAGTTTGGGTCCACCTGGTCCTTCAGAGTGAATTTATGGGTCAGGACCAAGGTGCTAATGACCTTCTTAGGAGGGCTGTCCTGGCATAGACACTTTGATCGGACCTGGAAATGAACTGCTTGTGCCAGAGCCAGTGCAGGAGACCAAAAGACTACGCTGTGTGCACTCACAGAAGAGTGCACATGCTCACACATGTGTGCGTGCACACACAACAACACACCCATTCTTGTACTTATTCCTAGTTGCTTGGATTTAGTGATTGGTGCCATTTTATGTGTTAACTTGACAAGGGTATTGAATGCCCAGAGATCTGGGCACATATTATTCTGACTATGTCTGGAAGGGCATTTCTTATGAGGGCGAAGTTTGAACCAGTGCACTGAGTAACACACCCCCATGTGGGCTTGTCTGCCAGTCAGTTAGAGACTCAAACAGAACAAAAGACTAAGAAGGAACCTCTGTGTCATGGCTTGAGAGGATGTCCAGCTTCTTCCGACTTGATTCAGGCCGAGGTGGCAGCTCTTCTGGTGTCTTGAGCCTCTGCCACTTGTAGAACAGATTTACACATCTGCTCCCCTAGGGCTCCAGCTCAATGACAGAGACTTCTTGGCCCCAATTTCATGGACCCAACAAATCTGTTTTCTTTTAAGCTTGCTTACTTATTTGTCATAATACTTTGTGTTAAAAAAGAAACAGAGCATCACTCCTTATAATTGAAAACCACTGTCACTGATGGTAAATAAAAGCCAGTGGTGCCCCAGTGAGGTGGGGGGCGCTGTCTCTGCCTGGGAAAGCTGCTCGGTCTCTGTGGAGCTAGGAGATCAGCCAGTGTTGGATGCAAATAGAGAAATCAAGGCTACACTTGGGGAGGCACTGGCTGGTTTCTGAAGTCAGCCCTGCCCCTGAGACCTATAGCCTCAGAGTCTCTTAATGACAGAGGTCAGAAGAAGGTCAGGAAGTGCTTCTCCAACTTTCTTTGACTGGAAAGCCCCAGGAGAACTTGGAACCACAGTTCTTCAGACCCTCATGCCCGAGACTCTGGTCTGGGGATAGGCTGACGACTGACCCCTGACAGGTGTCCAGATCAATGTCCTGTCCGGCTTCAGTGATGTGGCTGGTCTGACCCAGGCTTCTGGAGGCAGGGCCCCCATCCAAACAGCAGTCTGCAACCGTGTCCTGGCTCTGTTCCTGTGGGTGTGGTTTGCCAAAGAAATCGATGCCCTGGAAATGTGTACACAATTTCATCTACTTATGAAACTTGTTTTGGTTTGGACACCTTATTGCCAAATTTCTGGGATGCAGACCTGTCAGATACTTAACTTAGAGTGGGTAAGAGCAAGCAGTGCGAGGTGTTTTCTACGCCCGGGAGGTGGGAGGGGTGTGTGCATCTGAGTTCCGCTATGCGGATGGCATTCTGACAGCGAACCCACCGCTTCCCTGCTCACAGGACGCTGAGCTGCGGCTCATTTGCAGTGGCTCCTACAGCCCATCAATGCCCCCTTAGACGACAAGAGATGATGTGGCTGGTGATGCATCATGGAAACATCATGGGCAAGGAAGAAGGAGATGATGCCAACCCCAGAGGAGGGGGCTAGGGGACCAGGATGGGCAAGGATCGGGAATGGCTCCATCGCCAGCCCAGGAACGCTGTGTGGAGGGGGCCCAGCCCGCAGGTGCCCTGCTGGCTCTGGGCCTTCAGAATGGCGAGGAAACAGATTTCTGTTGTTTTAAGACACCAGATAAAACAATGGTAGTTTAATACACACAGCAGCTCCCCAAATAACGCAGCCATTCCCTCGGGGGGGGGGAGCTCAGGATGACATGAAAGGTGATTTCTGTGCCATTTGTTGTGTATAAAGGAGCTTCCTGGCCCCCACTGCCAGAGGGGAGTAGCCTGTGTGTGGACACGTGCACATGCAGGGACACACGCACAGGACCTGGCCATGGATGGCACCCTGGGCCCTCCCTGGGCCAGGGAAGCTGAGCAGGCCACGCGCAGCGAGCTGGGAAACACACCTTGGGGCTTCTTCCCAGCGTCCCTAGCCAGGTTCGCGTTCTTCTGGCCTACTCCACTCTGAGAAGGATTTGGGGCCAGGAGATGGGTTAATGACACTCAGGAAAGATCAAAGCATTATACAAAACTGGAAATTTCTATCACTTATGTTCTAAAAAGTCTTAAAGCTTCAACTAAGGTGAAATTAATTTGAATAATGTGATTGACATATCATTACATCTAAAAATATTATTATTGTCACACCTACCCCATCCAAAAATTATTAGCGCCACCTTTTCTATTCTCTTTATCTTGAGTTGTCATAGAAACTTGGTATGGAAGTTCCGAGTGTATGGAAGTTCCACACTCGGTTTTCCAACTCTGTTTTCCCTAGTTTCCCTGAGAGAGTTCATTCCTCACTTGGCCACAGTCCCTGGCTGAGCCTTGAGGGGTGAGCCCTGAGACCGGCACAGGTAGGCTGGGCAGGAAGGGATGGTTTTCTCTCCTGCATCCTTCAACTCAGATATTTCTTTGTGCGGCCCCTTGGAAACTTCCCCAAGGAGCTATTCTGTGCCTGTGAGGCTGTGGTTTGTGGCTGGAGCCAGGCAAAGGCAAAGAGAATTCCTGGAGTGATGTGAAAACCCTCCCTACCGCTTCCAGGGGGGATTTCTGAGGACACTTCAAGAACGGATCTGGACTGAGATCTCTAGAAGCTTCTAGAACTATCTACCCTCCGCTTCCATCCTCAGATGGTACCAATTCAGTGAAAACACTGGACAGTTCAGACAAGAAGCACCTTTAGGAGAAGATGGAGGAGAAACTGGCTTACTTCATTCTGAATGGAAAGTTAATTGCTGTGTGGAAAGTTGTTTTGAGTCGCATGAAGACCACACAGGGGAAAAACACCCACTGCCCTCAGTGCGATGGGAGTTGAGCCAGCAGTGACAATAGCCGTCTGGTTTCCTGAGCCTGATGGACACCGAGGGCAACCCGAGGCAGAGCCATTGTTTATCCTGACAGCTTAACAGCAGGCTGGAAGGAAGCAGGGGATGCGATGGCAGTGGGGAAGCTGTAAACACTTAATCTGTCACAGGAACTTTCAGGGAATCTGGCGCCACGGAGCCAGACCGACCAAACCCTTAATTGCTGGGCCATTCGTCGACTGGGCTGCCCTGGTCGGCACCCATTAGATGCCAGCACCTTGGGGCATTTTGAAGAGGACTGCTGGCCCCGGGAAGGCCCCCCTGGGGGGAGGGTGTGGAGGCCCCAGTCCCTGGAGACCTGAGAAATAGCATAGCTGGTCACCTGTCCTAGTGTCTCATTTATTCAAATTAACGGGTGCCTAGAGCTGGGGAGGAACGGACCTGGATTCAGACAGAGATAGATTACAGTTAAAAAAAAAAAAAAGGAAATTACAACTCAGAGAACTAATTTCATCCAACCTGTGGGATTTTATTAGCTGAGCGTGGCTATGATATTAGGCTTTTGAAAATGTCGCTTTGATTGGATTTTCACCTTGTACCCGTAAGGACCTGGCAGGATAGTGTTGAAACATTGAAATATGGATTGCAGCAAGCTGTTTAAACATCCTCTTCTGTCTCTCGTGTTTTTGTTTCATTGTTTAAGCACCAGGGATTTCTTCACACTGACAGTGCACACATTCTTCACATTAGACCGGAAACGACAAGCCAGCACCTTGACAAAGGCCAAGGCCAAGGCCAAGCATCGCTGGACGCCTCAGGATGGTTGCTACCTCACCCAGTGCTCTCCGCATCTCGTGTGGTGACCGCCCAGTCTGGGAGGAGAGCGCAGGGCCATGAGCTTGGGACGCTCCCTCAGTTAGCGCTAGCATGCTTGTGACCTCTGAACTGCAGGTGTGTGTCTGTCCAGTAGCTGCCTCTGTAGTACCTTTCCTGGGGCCACACCCCCCGCAAGCATGGTCCCTCCTCCTCTCCACACTTGGGACCCTCACTCACTGACGCCCCCTTGTGTTCCAGGGAGGAAGCTGCCTATCCCAGTGTGGCAATCTGCCCCACCTGACCCCACCTTGTGAGCTGAGCCAAGGGCTCAGGTTTTCCTTATCTGAAAGCCCACACAACCCTGCCCAGGGCTTCCTTGGTGGGAAGACCAAGCCTGGGCCTCGGCTAGAAATGCCATGTGGGAGGGGCTTCCTTTGGCCAGTGGGGGCAGGGGGTGGGGGTGGAGGCCCAGTAGTCAACACCCAACCTGGGCCCCTGAAGAACAATTCCAGGCAGCATCCTACATGTTCCTTGGGCAGTCCTAGGCAGGATCAAGCCCTGGCTTTCCCCAGTGGGCACTGTGGTTTGGATAGGGTTTATCTCCACCAATAGTGATGCTGACATTGAGTGTGGATTGTGGTAGAGTGACTGGTCCCTTCGTCACCTTCCTCTTTCCTTTGCACATGGCTCATCCTTCTTCTGTAAGTTGAGGCCACGCAAGAACCTTGCTGGGTTGAAGTCCCGTGAGAACCTTGCTGGGTTGAGGCCACGCGAGACTTTGCTGGAACACGCTCCTGGGCTCGCCAGCCTCCAGAACCACGAGCACACTCAGCCCTCCTTCTTCCGTCAGTCTCCCAATTTCAGGGATTCTACCATAGAAACTGTGGACCATGGACATCATTGTAATTTATTTTTTATTTGTGGTGGTGCCGGGGGTCCTGGGGATAGAACTCAGGGCCTGGCAGTTCTAAACAAACCCGCTACAACTTGAGCCATGCCCATAGTCCTTTTA
This sequence comes from Dipodomys merriami, assembly GCF_024711535.1. Lineage (NCBI taxonomy): Eukaryota > Metazoa > Chordata > Mammalia > Rodentia > Heteromyidae > Dipodomys > Dipodomys merriami. Next base: position 3,269,633 of record NW_027202270.1, on the reverse strand, counting down.
TATTTTGACTTGTTTTTCAGATAGGGTCTCATGCTTTTGCCCAGGGAATTGGCCTTGAACAGTGATCCTCAGACAATAATTCTCTTACCTCTGCCTCCCGAATGACTGGAATTTTAGGCATATGCTATTACACTAAGCTTATTTATGAGACTGGGTCTCACTGACCTTTGCCTGGGCTGGCCTTAAATTGCAATCTCCCCATCTCTGCCTCCTGAATGGCCAGATCACAGGTGTGCACCTCAACACTGCGCCCAACATTAGCCCTCAGAGTGGCTCCCTTTCTTTTCTCTGGGCCTTCACTCAGGCAGCCTGGGCTCATCTTCAAGAAGCCAGGTACCCTGAGCAGTGCTTTGCATATACTATGTTTTTAATTCTCATAAGTGTCTTAGGTGGGAAATCCCATTTTCTCCCCATTGTTTTTCAAATAAGGGAAATGAATCCCTGGGAGCTTGCCCAACCGAGTCAAACCGCTCAGATTTGGCGACGTGGTTATAGTTCAAGTAGGCAGAACTAGTTCAGTTACACAGAAGTCTGCCTCCCCAATTAATTGATTTTTTAAGATAACTGAATGTTCTTTGTGCTGCTTGGACCTAGAAGTACGTCATCTTGACATGTTGAGCATGTCTCTGAGACTTTACCTCAGCCTGTCAATTGGAGACAGAAGTACAGAGGTGATTGGACCTAAATCGATAGGAAAGAATCATTGGCCATTCAGTGCCCTTAGTCTGGTCACTTTTAATGCTAGCTGCAAGTGGATCGAAACCCAGGGATCTCACACTGCCTGCGGGACTTGTACCTCCTCCTTTGGTAATGTCTGGAAAGCCCTCCTCTCTGCATTCTTTCCCTGTAATTTGATAATGCTGATAAAAATCATTTATCATCCCATAAGCTGTGCTGACTATCTTATTAGAGAATGTAACTGCAGGCTCTGAATTTGGCCGATCCTGACATGCTTTAATTAGGGTTTAAAATATATGGGCCTCGGCTTCTCCTGCGAGGTGGGGTGTGACTCCTGTGGATTTCACTTCCCTCTCCCTCCCCTTCCCTGCATGTCAAAGAAATGCAGGGAAGGGGAGGGAGGAAGTCTACACTTCATTAGAAAATAGTAAGGCTGCCATCCACAGGCTGGCAAGGATGGGAATCTGCAGAGCAGATCCATCGAGACGGCCCCCAATGCCAGGGACCATTCTCCCCAAACCTGGATTTCATGGCAATGCAGTGTGGTGGATTCTGTGGATTCTGTGGCCAACCAAGGAGATGTGTGGCTCATGCCTGGAAACCTAGCTCCTCAAGAGGCTGAGATCTGAGGATCACAGTTTGAAGTTAGTTTGGGCAGGAAAGTTCATGAGCTTCCATGAGATATGGGGGAATCAACTACCAAAAAGCCAAAAGTAGAGGTGTGGATTAAGTGGTAGCATGCCAGTATTGGCACATTACAAAAAAAAAAAATTCTGGGCCAGCATGGCCAGAAATTGGCATTTTCCTGGAGTTATGTGAGGATCCTGTGCCTACATGATGGTCTTATTCTAAACACAAAGCCTGAGGTGAATGCCGGGCCTGGAACACACGTGTTTAGAGAGAGGGATGTTTGCAGAGGCTGGCGAGCACCCTGCAGAGCTCTTCTCTCTGCGTGTCCTCATGGCTGTGCACGATTTGGAAGCTCTCTGTACTGCTCTACTCCATTTCTTGCTCGTGGCTCTGTGATCTGGGATGACTAGGTTTATAGTCCCTGCTCGTGGCTCTGTGATTGGGACTGCTAGCTTTACAGTCCCTGCTCTCCAAAAGTGGAGGCCCCAGTCCTGGGCAGCTGCGTGCAGCTGGCAACGCCAGGCCCTGCCGTGGCGGGGGGTCGGGGGGGGCCGCGGGGTTCACCGCGGTGAGGTAGAGCTTAAGCAGACACTCCGGGGAGCAGTGGCCTCGCTTGTGGGCCTAAGCAGTGCAAATAGTTTCCCGAAGGAGTCCGGTGGCTCACCTGGCTTTTCTTGTGCCTCCATTCCCAGCACACTTTAAAGTGGAGCATGAAGTAGGACGCTAAGGACTTAACGGAGGAGGGCTTGAGGCTGGAGCGCCGTCAGCCAGGTGAGGCCCAGCCCCAGCCAAGGCCCGAGCGGTCCACTGCCAGCCCCCAGGGCTGCAAGGGGAAGGAGGCTCAGGGGAGAGGGGTGGCGCTGTGGTGGCACAGCGGGGAGGTTCAGCACAGCAGGAACTCCTGCACTGGTCAGACTCAAGGGTGCCAGAGGGAAAACCAAGAGGACATTACTGAAGGAATAAAAGATACCCTCACTGCCAGGACATCGGACGGGCTCCGGGCCCCCAAGGTGGCCTATGACCAGCCTTGGAGGAGGCCGTGCCTACAGTGCTCATTTGTCTGGGGCTCAGTCCCCAGCCCAATCCTCTAGGAGGGCAGCAAGGACATGAGCTGCTGATGGACCAGCCAGGCCTGAGCCTGAGGATGAGGGCATGTGGGTGGGGCTTGCTGTGAGATGGACGGAGCCCCACCTCCTAGCCACCAGCCACTGAGACAGGCTAGGGATGGCCTCACTGGCATGAAGGGCTGAGCCACACCTCCATGCCCTCATCCACCCACCGACCCCCATCCAGAGAAGCTCTTCTATTTCCCAGAAGCTGTGACAGTCCCGGGTAGTGTACAAAACAGGAAGGAGACATTTTTGCCTGGACCTCCAAAAGGATCCATTATCTCACTAAAGAACATCAGAGAGCCCTTCCCTCCCCCAGTGCATCTTGGGAAAGGTCTGTGCATCCAGAGGCTGCTGGTTTGTGATATGGACTGGGTGAAGAATTCAGCCAGCAAGGTGAGGTGAGGCAGGGTGTTCCCAACCACAGGTCACGGTGTACCTGTGTGCCTGACCCCTGGGAGCCTCCAGGGTAATAGGGTAGAGGACAGGGGACAAGAGGGAGACTAGCGTGGCAGATAAAGGAGACCAACTGCTGAGAGTGGCATTAACTCGTCCCAAGTCCCCGTGATGCTCCCCCGTGGCCTAACTGCCTGCCCCCCCTCCACAGGCCCCCCACTTGGTGGTTCTGTTCTGGCACAGAACACCCTTAAACCATGCCCAAATCACAGTGGCCTCCAAGTCCTGCCGGGTCCACTTCCCAGTGGCTCTAGGCCTGTCGGATTTGATGTCTGTCCCTTTGTGGACCAGGCTCTCCTCTCGGCACGGACGACCAGCTCACCTGCTGGTCCAGCTCATGTCCATCTCCTCTCACCAACCCTCCCTCCTTCTTGGAAGCCTGTCTGGTGGGCATGCCTTTGCTAGCACAGGGATGGGCTCAGAGTGGAGCGGAAGCAGGAGGAAGGGACGTCTCCACGGCTTCCCTATCTCCTCCTCCTCATTTCCGAGTCCCTCCATGAACAGGGGAGGTTAGCCTTTGATCCCTTGTTTTGCTCTGTTACTCTCAGGTAATTCAGTGTGCTCTGGTCACTGGAAGTCCCATGGCCGGACTCTTTCTGAGAGTCACACCAGACAACCAGGTTAAAGGTGTGTTCTCCCCTCCAGGCTCCAGGTTCTGGCTTCCAGGGTTGGAGACAACAAACAGCTGACAGCCAGATTCACTCACTTCTGACTCGGCCTCCAGCTGGACTGCGTGCGATGAACCGGAGGCCTGCTTCTGGCTGGCTTTTGTATTGGATTTTCTCCTTAGCATAAAATTCAGGATAAGAGTGATCTGCATACCCTCACAAACCATCCATCAAGAAGTGCTTTTGAAAGAGTGACAAAGTTTTATTATTGTGTCATTGTTCTCATTTTTTATGCATAATGTTCTCTTTCCCCTTTGAAGGTTATTGACTTTAACATTGCATCTACCTATCCTCGTCTACCTTTTATCAACTGTCAATCTATTCATCTATCTATCAATCAGTCTACCAATCCTTCTAGTTTCTATCCTCTCTATCAATTATCTATCTGTCTGTCTGTCTATCTATCTATCTATCTATCTATCTATCTATCTATCTATCTATCTATCTATCTATCTATCTAGATTGCATATTTTCACATCCATCCAGACAAAATCTTGCTCTTTTCCATCGTGCATAAGATGTTCACACATATGTAACCATTCTGCAAATATGGGGTACTATATTTAAATGTATGAAGTGTGTGAATAAAGTGTGCCACACATAAGCTGGCATTTTTCAAGTGTGAATAATGAGATGTTATAATGTAATCAGTTCTGATGATTTTCAATGTGGATCTCTCCTGTTTGGGTGTAATTAGCCCGTGTTCAGGTTTCTTTATGCCAACTGTGTGTGTGTGTGTGTGTGTGTGTGTGTGTGTGTGTGTGTGTGTGTGTGTGTGTGTGTGGTCGGCTCCTCTGTTGAGCTGGGTCTGATCCCGGGGCGCCGAAGCGTCTTCCCCAGCTGCCGGTGTCTTCGCTGTGACTCACCATGATGTATGGATGTGCCAGGGCTCGTTATGTCACGTCTGCTGATAACTGTATAATTAATTTGATGCCATCTGATTCGGCAGCAGGTTAGACATTTGAAACATAAAAAGTTGTCCATGCCCCATGGAGCACATCTGTTTAATGGCATAATTCAAATTAATTCCCAACAATTCCACAAGCGTTCCTGGCACGGCTCCACACACTGCCGGGTGCCCTCAGTCCCCTGCATGGCTCTTTGCAGGACTGTGCTGTCTGGCGGCTGTTGAGTCTGCTTTCCGTAACGTCTTCCTCTTTTCCTTTTGTGCTGGTACTGGGGCTTGAACTCAAGGCCCTGTGCTCTCACTTGCCATTTCAGCCACAGCTCTGCTTCCTGCCTTTTCCCCCCTGGCTAATTGAAGGTAAGAGTTTCGGGATGATTTTTCCAGGCTGCGTTTTAACCTCAATTCTCAGAGTTCAGCCTCCTGATAGCTAGGATTACAGGCATGAGCACACGTGCCTGGCTCACAAGGTCTTACTTTCAAGTCGCTTTAAAGCTACTGAAGTATTGTGAGACTACGACACAGCCTCCAGAACCTTTTCCTGACTCCTCAAGGCCAGGCCTGCCCAGCAGTGACCCACGGCACAGCTCACCAGCAAGCCCTGCCTGTCACCCCACACGGCCTCACTCATATTCTGACATCTGGCCCTGAGACCCCCTTACCCTGTGCCAGGACCCCACAGAGTATCAAGTGCTGTGTCCCTGCCCCTCCGAAGTGCTACAGTTCTCTGCCTTTCACAACGTCAGTGCTATCTTCAGAGTCGATTTGGAGCTATTGTAACAGAACATTGCTCAGTTACTCAGTCTAGGATTTTCCAAACATTTTCCTAATGCATCCTCATAATTTTTCTGGGTACTGGCGGCTCATGCCTGCAATCCTAGCTGTCCAGGAGGTCAGGGATCTGAAGATCAAGGTTTGAAGCCAGCCCCAGGCAGACAAATCTGAGACTTTCATCTCAAATTAACCAGGAGAAGCCAAAGTGCAGGTGTGGCAGAGCAACTAGCCTTGAGCAGAAAAAGATACTCGAAAATACAAGGCCTTAAGTTCAAGTCCCAGTATTGGCTCCCCACAAAAGAAAAAGAATAAGGTACATGGTTTGGGTGAGAATACCCCAAAAGTGCTGCTGTGTCCTCTGCATGCCATGGAAGGAGTGCAGGATGCTGGTGCCCCGTGGTACTGTGGTGGGTCGGTCTTGGCTTCCTGGGTGGGAGCTGTCTACCTCTGGCACTGTCCTCCTTGTTCGTTTGTATTTAATATATTGTGGGGAGATGTCTCAAGACTGCAAATGCTCATTGGCTCGGTCATGGATTCTTGTCTGCCGTCATAATTCTTCCTGTGGATTGTGGATTTTCCTTTGTTTGCTTTCTATTCTTTTCACATTTGTTAAGCGTTTTGTGTTTGTGAACTTATTTCTGTATATCAGCATGAACTGGTGGATATGTGGTTATAATTCCGTGATATTCTAGTTTATTTCATTGCTCAGGTTGTCTCAGATCTGGCTACTGGAGGTGCCTTGCCTGGTTTGGGGCTCTGTCAGCCAGAGATCCATGGTCGCACGCAGCCCCTCCACCCTGGATGAGGATCGCAAGTCCACATCACCCTCTTGTCTTTGTAACTCACCCTGTCTGTGGGGCGACTGAAAACAGACTAAGATTCCTGGCTTCTTCCCAGGGCTTTCCCCTGGGGCGGGGGCGGGGGGCAAGGGTGGGGGCCTGGGATTCAGGGAGCCAGGCATGCTGTGGTCATCTTACCCATCAGCTCTGGGTCCTCCCGGCCCCTGGGAGGGAGCGGCTGCTCCGCCGAGGAGGAAGTTCTGTGCCTAGGCAGAGGCCATACTTGTCGGATGGGCAGAATGGAGTTACGTCCGCTTCGCCAGGCCCGGCACTTGCTCCTTTCACCGGCACGCAGGCCACGTGGCCCTGTGTGTCTATCTCACAGGTGTCCGGAGACAGACGGGGCCAAGGACAGGGAAGATCCGTGAGACGGAGAAACAGCGCTGCTTCGCCAGCCCCAGCCACGCCAGGCTCCCTGTGCTCAGGAGCTCACGAGAGCAGAGGACCGGCTGGGTTGAAAGGTGAGACCGTCTGTCCGTCCGCTTGGCACACGCTGCCCTGCATGAGCTTCATTACAGCACGTGGGAGTTGTGACAAGGAGACTTTGCTATAAGCAACGGAGGACTTGGCCGCACGGGAGCGGCCCTCACCTCTGCTTTGGTCTCACGTGATCTGAAGCAGGAGTTTCCTGGGATCTCAGAGCCAGTGTTCACTGCCAGCAGGTCCATCCCCTCCACCTGCAGTGAACTCAGAGTAAGGACATTGAATTGTGTCCAGGACCTCGCGGAGGGGAGGTGTGAGGGGGCTGTGGGGTGGTGGGGGTGGGGTGGTGTGTGGTGTTAGACCCTAAAGAGCTCCCAGTATTGTTGACAACACAGGGAGACAAAATCCCCTCCCCCATCTGTTTACTGACCACATACTTGATACTTCAGAGAGCGTCAGACAATTATTAAGCAGCGAGACGGCTGTACTAAGTGGGGTGACAGGAAGGAAGTGGAGGGATCCAATGGGAAGCGAAGGAAGGCACCCCTCAGGAAGCGCTGTTTGCACCTGCCAACAGGGCCACAGGAGGCCTTGGGCCTAGAGCAGGATGCTTCTGGCAGAGACTGGATTCGAAGCCAAGAGCTTGACCCAGTGGGAGGTGCTGTCTCTTAGGCCGCACAGGCGCCTGGCATCTTCCATCCGTCTGTCTTTCCACCTCATACACTGATCACCTCTTGGGCAAAGGCAAGATGGCCCTAGGAAAATGGCATCAGTCTTCAAGTCACAGCGAGATGGAGTGGCTACCCTACCACGAGCTTTCGGGGTAACCTTGACTAAACCACTTACCTGTGTCATTTGCTCAAGGCCTCGGGTTCCTCAAGTATAAAATGAGAACTTCATCTTGCCTAACTGCGAGCAATAGAACGATAAGCAATCTATCACCATGCCCAATGCTCAGAACAGGCCGGATGAATGAGGTCCGGGTACCACTGTGGCCATATTCGTGCGTCGCGTATGCATCTATCAGCTGTAACCATGCATGTTAATGTACACCCACATCCCTGCAGTGTGAGACATTTCTTGAACCGCAGATTCAATTAGAATTTATGAAGGAAACAAGGCAAAGGACACGGACATTCATTAAAAGCTGACCATTTCCACTTAATGCTGTTTTCTTCCGCCACTTGGGAACAATTTCTAGAGACCATAATTGCGCATTAAGTATTGTGATTTGTTCCAGACTCTGTCTATGAAGTAAGTACACAGCAGAGGTATTTATTGTTGAGTCAGCATTGAGCGTCCCTGTCACTTTTCTTCCTAAACCACTTCACCGTCCCCACCGCTCCTTCCAGTCTCCTGGGACTAACTCTGACCTATCCGAAAAGTTGAGGCTGTGTGGCAGTGAACAATAGAATGGTGTATAATGAACAGGAACCTTCGGAGAAAGGGCTCTAGTTTTGCTTGGGTTGAGGGTCCCTAGGCCCCAGGGGTACCATGGTGTGCAATAGGATGTGCGTCCCTGTGTGTAGGAACACTCTGGAATGTAATGCAGCACAGAGTAAAAAAAAAAAAAAGCTGACTGTTTCCCCCACTTCACTCTGCATACTTTTTCTCCATAATAATAACCAAGAAGAAGAAAATATAGTCAGAACAGGAAGAAGAAACTTGAAAAGCACTAAAACCCTGATTGGATTACTCTGGAGATGAGTCGTCTGGAGACAAACTCCGGACAATGTGGTCCTTCCTTCCCACTGAGAGAGACCATGTGTGTGGGTGGTTCATGGCCAGAGCCTCAGTTTCCCCAAGTGCCAAAGGGAATTCTAGTAGCCTCTGCTCAGTAATATTAACGTCATGTGGAGGAGCATGCATTTGGAAATATATTGCTTGGCCTCATGATTAATTAATGTTGTAATTCATTAGGCGTTAATCATTAAATTTTCAACCACCCACTCAGCACGTTGAGGTAATTAGTTGGACATTGATGGAGGAACAGCAAGATGAAGGGTCAGCATACCACCAATGCCCCTCTTGTAAAAAGAGCCGAGGGGGAGGTGGTTATGCAAGGGTCAGTGACTCCCGTGGGATCAGTCTCTGTCCACGGCAGCAGTGAGGGCTGAGCTGGAGGAAGGCATGTCCTGGGCTCCTGTCCGGGGTTCTCGGGGTCATCTGAGGCTGCTGGATTGGCGGGCTTGGCCGGCCTGGCCTGGCCAGGCTCACATTCCCAGGGCACTGTCCCATGAAGTCACAGACGCTGGCCTGCCCCCTGCAAGTTTGGCCTGCCCTTTTCTCATTTTCCGCTTTGCTGAATCCATGGTGCAGCTCGGTGGGAGAGGACAAGGCCAGGCGGTCTTCAGGGACCTCCCTAGTGGCTAGGCCTGCTCCGGGAGCATCCAGCTTCTCAAGTCACAGCTGGAGGACCACAGGTGGCCCAAAGGTGAATTAAATTTAATGTCAAGTTCAATCTGAATGTCTGATAAACATCCAGTACATGTATGTTTGATATAAGGAACATACTTACATGTTTTTGTTTTTGTACCTGCACTCAGGCTTCAACTCAGAGCCAGGGATCTCTCCCTTAGCTTTTTCATTCAAGGTTGGGGCTCTACCCTTTGAGCCACAGCTCTCCTTCTGGCTTTTTGATTAGTTGGGGATAAGAATCCCAGGGAGTTTTTTTTTCCCCTGTCTGGCTTTGCACCTTGACTCTCAGACCTCAGTCTTCTGAGTAGTTAGAATTACAGGTATGAGCCGTTGGCACATGGCTCAGATGCACTTCAGTTTGGAAGGTTATTGTTCTCTGCTTTGTCTTTGAACTGGTGGCTTGTACATTACCAGGTCACCCTGCGTGCAGTGCAAATCAATGAACTGGTGGAGGCACAGCACTGCAGGGTGTGCAGTTTGAACCGGAAGGGGAGAAATGTCGACCTCAAAGAGAGGTTCAGATTTAATTCAAGGCAGGGCGTGGCAAACTGCAACCTATTGTCTAAGTCTGACTCACTGCTGTTTTTTTATGAATAAAGTTTTATTAGGATGCTGCCATGCCTATTAGTTTACAATTGCCTAGGGCTGCTTTCTCACTGCAATGGCTGGCCACATCAGAGACCATTGGTGACCTATGAGGCCTAAACAGGTAGCTTTCAGTTCTTTACAGAAGAGGAGAGCTGACCGCTCATTTGGGAATGAATGACTGGTGCAGAGCTGGCCCTTTGCAGATAAGGCTGCTTCAGCTCCGTGCTGCCAGGAGGGTGCTGTGCTCTCTGTCTCTGGCTGTTTGCGTTGACACTACAAAATCAGGAGAATCCGATCCAGGCCTTCAGGAAGCCTCAGGGAACGCCGGGTGGGGACTCTGGGAAGTGAATTCAATTGTCTATGTCAATCCTGCAGCTGGGACGTGACTCCAGAACCACCGAAGGCATCCAGGGTCTGACCTTGAGCCTGACCATTGCTTTGTTCACCAATGGTGAACATCAAGCATTCTCAGTAAGGGTAAGATGTGTCCCTTGCATGTAGCTTGATCTTGAGAGGAACAGTAGCAGGCTAGAGAGGACAGACCATCCCAAAGCACCCGGGTCCTGGAAAGGTGACTGCAGGATGGTTTCCTGGAGCCAGGTTAAGAGGATGGAGGCCATGCGTGCTCAGGGCCATGGTGTGGGGTCCTCCAGGAGCCTCGTCTCTGTTTGTGGGGGGGCCTCTGGCCAGGGCTCAGCCGTTCCTCCTCAACCCGATGTCAGGAGACTTGTTTCTAATTGTCGAGCCAAAAGGGCGGCGTCAGCGTGGACAGAGGGCAACTGGAGCGTCTGTCTGCCGCTATGCCTAGAAAAGCTCTTGGTGATAGGCCTCGGCTGTGGCTATGGCAGATGCTCTGTCCTAAGCTGGGAAATATAAGTCAGTCTGGAGGAGAAGACCCTAGAGGGAAAGGCAACAGGGACTGAAGACATTTGGGGAAACAAAAAGGGCAGCGTGCAAAAATCAATCCCCTCCCCTCATCCGTGGTTACCACCAATGGTAAATCTGAGAGCAAGGGCTCACGGTGGCTGGCCACTTCCTGGAGGACAAGTGGCCCCTTTCTTAGGCATCTGAAGACCGTGCAGCGGATGTCCCAGCTTCCAGTCACTTCCGCAACAGAGGCCCGGAGACGGAACCGATGGGTGCAACTCCCTCCCTCGGCTCCTCGGCAGTCCCCTCCTCCGCTGCTCAGTCCTGCGCCCTGGCACGCAGTAATGCATCAGCCTCCCACTGAACCACGCCGTCAGGAGCAGTCCCTTTCTCAAGGACTTAATCAGATTCGAAAAGGAAAGCAGCAAGCTGAAATTTTAGCTTGAATCCGGTATGTGAAGGAGCTAAGAGGCAGGCAGGGGGCCACCTTAGGCACTACGCCATTATTGATGCATTTATGCATGCGTGCAGGATTCCTCATAGCTTGCATAACTTGGAGGCGGCTGGCAGTCTGTGAGGGGATCTTTGGAACCCCACATTCTCCTTTCTAAGTTCTCTCCCCAGCTCATTCCCTTCCATTCCAAGCTGGGAGAAGCCAGGGTAGGGGGCGTGTGTGTGTGTGTGTGTGTGTGTGTGTGTGTGTGTGTGTGTGCGCGCGCGCGTGCGAGTGCAGCCTTCCCAGGATCCACAGTAAGCCACTGACAGGAGATTTCTGGATTATCAGTCTTTACCGTCTTCCTCCTTCTTCTGGTCCCAGACCCATCAGCCTGGCATCTGCAGTATGTCTCTGGGTGGGAGTCAGCCGGTGAGAAGCAGCAGCATCAAGGGAAACGTGGAAAGAAATGCCTCCCAGCCCCACTATAATGCCTCACTCCTCCCCGCAATCAGCCGTGCCAGGCTCCTGGACGTGAGGGCGTTCTACATGAATCCTGTAGTGACCCCTCTATTCCAATGACCCCCCAAAACTAACTGGGCTGGGGATCGACCCCACACTCAAAACTCTACTACCACTGACCCCAAAGCTGTAGTCACACGCCCTCTGCTGTGCATGAAGAGGGTTCTCTGGGTTTTCTAAATTCTCTGTCCCCCCTCCCTCCCTTCCCCCCTCCCTTCCTTCCCCCTCTCCTCCCTTCCTTCCCTCCTCCTCCCTTCCTTCCCTCCTCCTCCCTTCCTACCCTCCTCCTCCCTTCCTCCCCCCTCCCTTCCTTCCCCCTCTCCTCCCCTCCCCTCTCCTCCCTTCCTTCCCCCTCCCCTCCCTGCTCCTTCCTTCCTTCCCCCTCTCCTCCCTTCTTTCCCCTTCTCCTCCTCTCCTCCCCTCTCCTCCCTTCCTTCCCCCTTCCCCCCCTCTTTCCCCCTCTCCTCCTCTCCTCCCCTCTCCTCCCTTCCTTCCCCCTTCCCCCCTCTTTCCTCCTCTCCTCCTCTCCTCCCCTTTCCTCCCTTCCTTCCCCATCTCATCCCTTCCTTCCCCCCTCCTCCCCTCTTTCCCCCTCTCCTCCTCTCCTCCCCTCTCCTCCCTTCCTTCCCCCTCTCCTCCCCTCTTTCCCCCTCTCCTCCTCTCCTCCCCTCTCCTCCCTTCCCCCCTCTCCTCCTCTCCTCCCCTTTCCTCCCTTCCTTCCCCATCTCATCCCTTCCTTCCTCCCTCCTCCCTTCCTTCCCCCTCTCCTCCCCTCTTTCCCCCTCTCCTCCTTCCTTCCCTCTCCTCCCCTCCCCTCTCCTCCTTTCTTCCCCCTCTCCTCCCCTCCCCTCTCCTCCTTCCTTCCCCTCCACCTCAGCTGCCTTTTCTGCTTCCCATTGCTCAGCGATGACAGGTTGAACATTTCTTCTCTGGACAGAGTCCTCTAAGCCTCCTCTAGCTGCCAGTGTCCCATCTAAGGCCTGACGTTCTAGCTACACTGGCACTTGGACCTTCACTTTCGGGGTGGAGTTGGGGTCCCCAGGGCTGAGTCTCCCTGCCCTGCTCAGGTCCTGTGGGAATGTTTTGCCTTGGGTCACGACCCATCGTGATGGCTCAGGAACTTGGCAGCCAAATGCAGTGCCGGGTACCCCTCCAAGCACGGCTTCCAGTCACGACTCTTACCCGTACACATTTAGACAGTTTTGAACCCATAGGCATATTTGTAATTGGTCACAATTCAATTTCTTCCTCAGCATGTATGCTTGTATCTTGACTATCAAAATTCTTATAGACTACCATTTGGTTGGCATACTGACTTAGGTCTTTCCAAAATATATGTCCCAGCCCTGGTCCTGTGAAGGAGACCTAAGCTGGAAAAGGTGGTTAAAGATGAAATCAAATTAAGATGCAGCCGTGCTGGGTGGGATGAGCTGTACCCCACTGACTGGTGTCCTTAGAAAAACAAGAACTGCAGGATGCCAGCGGCTCCTGCCTGCCATCCCAGCTACACGGGAGGCCGAGATCTAAGGACTGCTCAGGGGCAGGGCAGTTCATGAGACTCTTATCTCCAGTGAACAAGCAAAAAGCCAGTAGTAGAGGTATGGCCCAAGTGGTAGAGTACCAGCCTTTCTTGAGGGAACATGCTAAGGGACAGTGCCCAGGCCCCAGTCCTGGCACAAAACAAAACAAAGCAACATAAAACAACAGCAAAGGGCTGGGAAGGTGGCTCAGTGGTAGAGCGCTTGCCTTGCATGCCTGAGGCCCTGGGTTCGATTCCTCAGCACCACATAAGCAAAAAGGAAAAAAAGCCGGAAGTGGCGCTGTGGCTCAAGTGGTAGAGCGCTAGCCTTGAGCTGAAGAGCTGAGGGACAGCGCTCGGGCCCAGAGTTCAGGCCCCACGACCGGACCCAAAAAACAACAACAACAACAAAACAACAACAGCAGCAAAAATCGAAGACCCTCTGAGCCAGAGGCAGGCATGTAGGAGATGCCCGCGCGGGTGCAGAGGCAGCAGGAGCTAGGCCAGCTTCCTCCGCCCGGGTCTCCGGAGGGCGCTCAGGCCTGCCAGCCCCAGCTGCAGACTTCTCGCCTTCCCGGCTGTGAGGACAACGGCTGTTGTTGAGAGCCACCCACGAAGTGGCACTTGGTTTTCGCAGCCAGGGAAACAAGCAGAGCCATGTTTTCTGCGGGACTCTCTGCCCAGGTTTGTGTCATCTGTTTTATGAACTTGATGGACGTCCCCTTGGCTTGGCATGGATAACTCTGAATTGATCCATCGAAACTGGGAGCCATTCTCCGGGCCAGGCTGGGACACGCTGGCATGAGTCTGTGTCCCCTCCCTGGAGGCCACCGGGAAAGCCAGAACTGGGACCTACAGCTTTGCCTGCCTCTCTGAGCTGGGGAATGAGGCCCCCAGGCTGGCAGTGTTCCCTGTCCCTTCCTGGGGTGCAATCTAAAGGCCATGCTGGCCAGGTTAGTATGCACACCGAGGTCCAACGCCCCTCTCACACGTCCTGCTCTGTGAATGGTACTGCAACAATCCCAGGAGGGATTGAATGAAACGATGGGGGGAGGGAGCTTTATTTCAAAGCATAGTGTTTGAAGCCAAAGTATTAGTGCAATAATTCAGCATGAAATTTGCCAAATGAGTGCATCGATCCTATTCAAGCAATAGAAGTACGTGTTGTGTCCTGTATGTGCAATCATGTTGTGTGCACACTCTATGATGCTGTCAGACTAAGTCAGCAGAATGGAGCGGCTGCCCAGGGCAGGAGCCGAGGCCTCCTTGGAAAGGGCCGTGACCTTCCACTGTCTCCAGTTTCTATTGCTGGCCTATAATAGAGTGTTCAAGTGTGCTCCACGCAAACACAATCCGACTGGGTACTCTTTAAAATACGGCTCCTGTGGTCAGATGAATTTGGGAGACATGGCTTATTATAGCCTCCTCCAAGAGATTCATAATTCACGTGGTGATATTGAAAACGACACCGCCACCCCCCCATCCAAAAGCTGCCATAAATAAAACCGATTTCAACTGTGTTTAATCAGTGATTTATAACTTGTTTGAGCACAGGGCTTTTTTGTTATTTAATACCTACGAAGGTCCTCTGGAATGAGGGCTGGAAAGGCAGTGCTCGGGAAAGGCTGCGGGGTGCTGTTCTCATGGCTCCGAACCGCTCTCTTTGTTTCCTGATCCCTTCCTCCCCTCACTGCTGCTCAGCCGCAGGTGGCCCTCGTCCCTGTGGGGTCCTGGACGAGGGCAGTAGTGATGTTCCCACCAGCGACCCTCCTTTGTCACTTTGTCAATGCCAACAGATTAATTGAGCAGAAGTCAAGGATAATTCCATTGCAAAGAGAATCCCTATCCCTGGCAATCATTTTTGTTTGTTTGTTTGTTTCAGAAACATGACACAAAGCTTAAGCTGGCATAATATCTTCAAAGTTTCTTTGGCAAAAATTCTTTAGTCTTCCTTGGCTTTCTTGGTGGTAGGCTAGAAAGGAATACAGGCGTGTGAGTACACCCCCACCGCAGGTGATGTCCAGGTGGATGGGAATGCATACGTGAGCTTCCTCTCCAGGTAATCAGCAACCATCACTCCCATTTCTCATTTTTTCCTGTTTGCATCCATACCTCACCCTATCTCTGTCTGGATAAGAAGATTTGCCAGGTTTTTAGTGTCTCCCACTCGTCCACACGCAGGATAGGGGTGGGGAAGGGTGGTTGGGGGGGACGTGAAAGTATGAATTCATTTAAGTGGGGAGGGGTTGAACTCAGTGTGTACCCTCAGTGGCCCATGATATAATTGCTGGTTAATTGAATGGAGCTGAGTGTGTTCGCCTGCGTCCTTGGTGTGTGGGTGAGGGGCAACAGCGGGACCATCCAAGTTAATGCACAAAAGGTTTCAGAGCAGGAAGCTCTGAGATGTGAACTGGGGTCCAAGGAAAGACCAGGGAGGAAATAAGGACAGATAAAAGAGCCAGTAAATCCTCAAGGCGGGGACAAACACGGTGGGCATCCCACATTGCATCTACATTGTGTCTATTACTAACACGGCCACGTTGGACCCCACAGGGAAGGCAGGGGATTATGGGTAACTTAGGGATTATGGGTCCAACTTAGAGTCCTATTGAACTTGTGGGCTAGTACGGAGGCCTGAACTCTGACACGATTGCTTGGTTTTTGTTTAGAGTTTTTGCACAAGGCTGGCACTCTACCACTTGCGTCACACTTCCACTTTGGGATTTGGGGTGGTTAATTGGAGAGAAGAGTCTTACAGGTTTTTTTATCCAGCTGGCTTCAAACAGTGAACCTCAGATCATTCAGGCATGAGCCTGTGGTCAGCTGAGCTCACCTCTTACATCCCGTGTTAGTCTCTTAACCTCAGACATCACCCAATGTGTGTACAGATCAGGCAACAAGTGCTGGGAGGGATGTGGAGCGCGTGGAGCCCTCCGCAGCCCCTGCGGCCAGGAAGGCAAAGCGGCGCCCCAGTCTGCCTGCTTCTCTAATGATTAAACACAGAATTCCCACTTGACCAAGCACATCCCACTCCCGGAAAAAAAGCAAAAGAAATGGAAACACAAGCCCACACAAACGGTGCCCATTAGTTTTATAGGAGCATTAGTCATAATGACCCAAAGGTGTAAAAAACCCAGATGTCCATGAGCTATGGATGTGTTAACTCTAGAGCAGAATACTGCTGAGCCATTAAAAGGAATGCCATACCCATTCGTAATGCAATTTGGATGAGCCTTGGAGCCATTCACAGAAACCAAACACACAGAATTCCATTTACACAAAATATCCAGATCGGGAGAATCTACGGAGACTGAGACTCGACCAGTAGTTGTTGGGGGACGGGGAAATTGTATTGTTAGCTGAAGGGCACAGGATTTCTTTTGTAGGTGACAAATACTTTCCAAGATTAACTGTACTTAGGTTTGTACATTTCTGAACGTATACTAAAAGCCCACTGTTTGTTCACTTTGAATGAAGAGTTGGCACATGAATATCAATAAAGCTGTTATTTAAAACAAACCCAAACCACACACATCTATAGCATATCCTCTAAGGTCCGGAGTGTGTGAAGCCCAGGAGACTCAAAGCAGAGGTTGTCAAGACCCCAGCTCTTAAAGGAACCCTCACCTAAACCATAAGAAGAAGGTTTAATCACATACTTGAAGAATATTTGTTTTTTCTGAGTGTGAAAAGCTATGCAAGCACATGGGGGGTATTTTGGACTTGGTATGTGTGCTCAGAGGGCCATGTTAGAACCTGCCAGGATTGGCAAACACGTGAGACAGAGCACCAGCAATGCAGACCTGCACCTGGGGTGGACGCTGCCCGGGAGCCCTGGGAGCGAGTGGCTCAGGCCGGGGCTCTGACCCTGCTTCCAGGCCTGAGCTTGGAGGAGAGACAGCTCCTACCTTCTCCCGTGCTGTCGATTAAGGACCAGCAGGAACAAGGGAGCTGAGTGCCCTCCCTGTCTAAGTCACCAGCCAGCCTGTGTTCTCAGACAGGCCCATGGCCAGGCAGCAAGGTTCTGCCAGCCTGTAAAGACCGGGCACAGCTCCTGTCGTTCCTGACACACACCTCTCCCTCCTTCCGGATGTCACACCCAGAGCCCGTCTCCCAGCCCTTCCCTGATAACTTCTCACCTGAATTGATGGGTGAGCTTTGTCTCTCTGATAACGAGTGGCTCCAAGGGCTGGGGTTGGGGGGTGCTGCATGACTATGTTTGCGGGGGAGGCTCCTGGACACGCAATGAAAGTAAAGAACACTAAACACTTGCAGAGGACGCTCCAGAATCTTTACTCTTTCCTTTTAGACTGCATGTTGAGTTTTGTTTTTTTTCTCGCAGCTCTAATTTTACTTTAAAAAAATGACTCAAATGCTGAATATATTTGAAAGCAAAGCCAAGTCCCACACTGTCTGCACTAGCAAATATGTTATGTATTTCCCCTCCCATTGGATTTCATGTTTGTTTGTTTATTTGTTAGTTTTCTGGCCAATTTTCTGTCATCTCAAATTCTAACTCATTGGTATAGCTAATGGAATCATGATGTACAGAGATGTCAGCCATGACTGACTGCCACTGTGAGTGTCCTCTCCTGCTGGAAGGAAGCATTTGTACCCAGTTAATAGGACACACGGGTTTATATTCCTGTGTGTGTACTTACATAGCTCACATACCTAAACATATGATTCATCCAACATGGATGGATGTGGGTAGGTGAATGGATGGATATGGGTGGGTGAATGGCTGGGGTGGATGGGTGGATGGGTGGATGGATGGGATGAATGAATGGATGGGTGTGGGTGGATGAATGGATGGATGGAGGTGGATGGATGGATGGATGGGGTGGATGGATGGATGGATGGAGGTAGATGGATGGGTGGAGGTAGATGAATGGATGGATGGGGTGGATGAATGGATAGAGGTAGATGGATGGATGGATGGGGGTGGATGCATGGATGGATGGATGGATGGATGGGGGTGGATGCATGGATGGATGGAGGTAGATGGATGGATGAATGGATGGATGAATGGAGGGATGGATAGATGGAGGTGGATGGATGGATGGAGGTGGATGAATGGATGGATGGAGGTGGGTGGATGGATGGATGGATGGATGGATGGGGTAGATGAATGATTGGATGGGATGTGGATGGATTAATGGATGCAAGGGTAATAGAGCTACAAGGATGGATTTACACTGGATTATAAGTATATAATTTATGAGGAATGTAAGCAAGTGGATTGATAATGAATGGATATATGGATGAATGGTTGAGTGGATGAACTAGAAGGATCATGAGCTCTACCTTTCCCTTTCCTTGGAAAACTCTCTTGTCTAGGAACAATTGTGTGGCACTAGTGTTTGATTTGTATTCAGTGTCGCCCCTGGTGGAAGGACCCCCGTGTGTCCTACAGGGGTCTCAGAGGTGCCTCAGCACACCGTGTGATGTGTTAGCAAGTTCCCCAACCTACTTGAAGTCCCAGAGAGGTGATAGGAATTGTCTGGGTCCTACACAGTAGGCCAGGTCACGAGAAGGGAGATGTTGCTGCTTCTCAGGCAGGCCTCTTTTTAAACGGTGTCCCTCTGGGTCAAGAAAATGCAGTGACTGAGAACCAGGCATCAAGTAGCTAATCAATGTTATAATGAGGATGTACCACGCACTGGGGGTGGGGGAGCAGGAGGTTTCTTCATCAGTTCAGTAGATATTGGTTGACTTGCTACCATGTGCCCAGCCCTGTTCTAGGGACTTGGAATGCAGCACCTGGGGGGGGGGAATAAAAAGAGAGAAAACCTGAAGTCAGATAAAATTATTCTTTTCTTCATGCACTTCAGTGGATGTAGGAGGGCAGAACAACAAACAAGTAAATCACATGGAATGAGCGTGTGTGTGTGTGTGTGTGTGTGTGTGTGTGTGTGTGTGTGTGTGTGTGTGTGTGTGTGTGTGTGAGGATGCTGATCTTCACCTTTTGTTCTGGGTGGGGAGAGAAGCTGTGGGAGGCCTATTGGTTCAGCAGGCATCCAGGCTCCACTACTACTGTATTAAATTTCTTCTTAGGTATGTCACTACTATGTTCTTTTATCCTCCTCTATGAAATCATCTTGCTGTAGGCCAGGTATTGAAGAACCAAAAGCCACAAAAGTTCTTTAACAAGCATATCAAAGTGTTTAGTTTGGTTGTAACTAGGAGTACAAGTATGGGTGCTCCAGCCTGCATCCCAGTTCCCTGACCCCAGCTGAACCCTGCCTTGGGACCCGGCACCCACGCCTTCCCTCCCTCCCAGGAAGGCTTGAGAGCCACAATGAGTTTCTGACCACCACTAGAAAGAAGGGTGCTAAGATGACCAACTTCTGGAGCTGGTGAATCCTGAGTAGCTAGGATTTCAGGCATGAGCAGTTGTAAGATGTTATTGACAGGCTCTTGATGATTGACAGGTTTGATGTTAGACTGGTAATGTCAGTCAAAGTCATGATGTCTAAGCTAGGTGCTGGTGGCTCACTCCTGCAAGCCTAGCTACTCAGGAGACTGAGGTCTGAGGACCAAGATTCAAAGCCAGCCTGGATAAGAAAGTCCATGAGACTCTTATCTCCAATAAACCACCATGAAGCCAGAAGTAGAGCCGTGGCTCAAATGGTAGAGTGCTAGCCTGGAGCACAAAAGCTTAGGAACAGTGCCCAGACCTGAGTTCATGCCCCTGGATCAGCAATAAAACAAAACAACAACCAACCCCCCCCCCCCACACACACACAATACACCTTATCCTAACCTTTGACCCTCAGTGTGGAAACGGGTGAGCAGCACAGACGCTGGAGCTGCTGTGGCCCTGGAGGAGGGCGCTGCATGCTCGCAGGCCCTGCCGGTGCTATGGAGGGTCTCCATCCCCCAGGTTGTTTTAGATAATAGTTCTCCTTCCTCCCAGCAAGGACAGTGGCCAGTGAAATCTGTGTCAGTGGAATGTCTGCTTCTCCTTGCTCTGTCAGCAGGCTTTGCCGTCTGTGTTATTGAATACAGGATCTAAGCGCCGGAGTTCTCCTGTGTGCTGTCTCCATCGGGAGTGTTCACAGCACATTTCACTGGCGCGGAATAAGCAGGTGTTTCTTCTCAGGCGTCGCATTCACGCTCCTCTTCTCACTTTTGTTCAAATGATGGATGCATGCTTTTGCTTTTCCACTTCTTCTCATCATTTGGTTCAATGAGCTCTCAGAGACAGTGGTGGCTGGATTCCCTGGACAAGCAAATATCTGTTCTGAGACCCCGTCCTGTAGATGCAGGGGTGAGGAGAGCACTTGTTAGCACCACAGTGTGGTTTCTTTTCTTCTCCCCCTTCCACTACGGCCGACAGAACTTCCATGCCTCATGTCATGGGATGGGTGTAGAAATTGCTTCCGGAGTCAATCTCATCTGCTTCCTGAGTTTTCTTTGAAAAAGGCTCAGAAACAGCACATTGTGAAAAGACTCCGTGTCCTACTGGGAATGTGATTATTTTTGGTGCAGTTAGAGAACAATAAGAACAGGTTAGGAATAAGAAAATGCCACCTCCTGAGAGCTATCGGAGTGGCTCTGCAGACCAGTACTGTGCCTGCTGGCGCAAGAGTGCTTATTGCGCTGAGAAAGCGCTGCAATGCAAGCTGCTGTTCCGCATGGAGGTCTGTGAGGCCCGGGAGAGGAGGCAGAGGCAGGGACAGGGGTGCATGGGCTGCTCAGGAGGCTGAGCAAAGAGCACGGGTCCTCCAGCACGGAGGAACATGGATATAGATGGAGGAAAGGCAGAAGAACGGGATGTGGAAGACAAAAGGCAACAGAGATGTCTACTGTGGGTTGGCAAAGAGCAAATCCCCTTGTAGGAAGAGGAATGGAGAGTCTCGTCTATGTTCACTTGGCTTTTGCTCAGCATTAGTTACCTTAATCAAGACATTACTGTTCATGGCTACTTTCAAGAGCGCACATCATCCGTTTTCAAAATGATTGAAGGCCTGGACTCCTAAAGCTCAGTAGCATAGTGACATAAATTACAAAGGAAGATGCTAGAAAGACAAAGAAGGAAATATGTACACTAGAATGGGCAGTGTGTTTAGAGTGAGCATTGTATTTGAGTCTGAACATTCCAGAAGATGGAGAGAAAAACAATGGGGGAAAATCCTATGTTATGGTTTCTATTATCAGAAAATAGGAAGCATTTAAGTTTCTCGAGTTGACTGTTTTCTGGCAGGGGATTAGTAAAATAAAAATACACATAGATTTCGACTTGGTCACTGGATGAAATAATGACAAAAGGACTGAATAATGTTTTCATTAGGAATCTAAGATCTGTTTTCTTATGACACGTTCTTACAACAAACTTTGAAAGAAGGCCAGGGCATAGCATAAAGGCGTAACTCAGTAAATAAGATGCCTTTGAGGTTAAAATTTATATGGTCCAAATATGTTGCTTCTGGTATTCTAACGTGGTGCAAACACTGAGTCTGAGCCGAGCAAGAGGCTTGAAGGGCAGACGGCGCCGATGGCTTGTCAACTCTTCTCTTGGCCGAGGCTTGGACACTGCTCCTCAGACAAAGGCCCCGGAGCAATGGTTCACTGTGGCCCCTGAGCGTGAAGCCCCAGAAGTTGCCTAGCAGGACTGGTGGTGGCCCAAGATTCTAATATGTGAGATCTAGGATCCTTCTGGAACGGGTCTGACTTCAAACCCAGTCTTCATTGAGCCTCCAAGTTCAATGCTGTCTGTAGTTCAGCAGAGGTGACTCGGATGAAAAAAAAGTCCCCAGAAGCCCTGGAGGATTCTTACCTGGGCATGTCACCGCTGACGAGGGGGGGGGGGCTGACAGGTAGGAGGGCTACGCTGTGGTTCTCACAGCAGCCGCGCAGTTGAATGCGGTTCGGTTGTGGTGACGGCTGTGGTCTTTGGGACATGAATGCAGCCATCTGACATGATAAAACTCAGGTTCAGCCATGCTTCCTTCCCAGTTGTGGCTGGCCCTCTCTGAGGTCACTCTTAGTTCAGGATAACAAAACCGTGTCATCAGCAGAAAGGAGATTTATCTTCTGCGTCTAATGCTGGGAGACACACACGCAGTTCTTTGGAAGCCCCATTAGACTACTCAGATATAAGTTCGTGGCTAGGGAGAGGAGGTGGTGCTGCTGCAGCTGCTGTCACTCCGGTGAGGGTCATGACTTCGGGCTCTTCTCACTGAGCCTTTGTCTTTAAGTGGAGCTCTGGCAAAGGCCTAAGAGTTAAGGTACCTTGTTATTAGCTGCAGTTTTGTACCTTTGCTCTGTGTGTGTGTGTGTCTGTGTGTGTCTGTGTGTATCTGTGTCTGTGTCTGTGTGTCTGTGTGTGTCTGTGTGTTGGTCCTGGAGCTTGAATTCTGGGCCTGGTGTTGTCCCTGAGCTTCTTTGCTCAAGTCTAACACTCTACCATTTGAACCAGAGCATCATTTCTGGCCTTTTGCTAGTTAATTGGACATAAGAGTGTCATGGACTTTTCTACCCAGTTGGCTTTGAACTGTAATCCTCAGATCTCAACCTCCTGAGCAGCTAACATTCCAGGTGTGAGCTACTGGTGTCTGGCTTTGCAAGTTTTGCTTTTAAATGTACTTACATCCACCCAGAAGAATAACACATTGCTGAATTTGAAGTCTGTCACCAAGAGCAGGGAACTGAGGATAGTTGGAATGTGTTTGGTTCACAAGATTCACCAGCGCTTCCCATTCACACATGCGGCTGCCTGCCGGCTGTACTCTGTGAGCTAGAAACACCTCCGAAGCCCTTCACTGTGCCCACAAATGCAAGCCCGCTGGCCAGGCACTGAGGCTCTCCCGGAGAGAATTCCTGGCACACTGCTGAGTCAGCACCCAGCCTTAGAACAGAGCCGTTGGCCAGCAGACAAAAGTGAGAAGTTATGCATTTATCAGTGCTCTAATAAGCCTTTCAGATTCTCCTTTCCTTGCCAGGAAGAAAGAGTAAGACAAAGCACAGCCTGGACAAAGATGCCAAAAATAGGGAAATCCTTTCATTCAGAAAATCAAAGTATGCTAGTTTCTAGCAATGCATAGTAATGCATAGCTGAATTGTTTGTGAGTTTAGTCCCTTTTAATGTATTCCTTTGGTTTTTACCTCCTATTTCTATTCATGGCATACATAACTTTGTCTAATTGCCTTGAAGAATAAGAATGAACAGAGCATTCACACAAGCCAGGGCCATCCGCTGCGTGGTGACAGAGCTACAGATTCCTGGAATTGGGTGTATATAAGCCCTTCTGACTCCAGGTACCTATACTTCTTTTTTTAAAATGCCCTTTTCCTATGAAGCTTCTGGAATGGAATTTAGCCTCTCAACTATAATTGTTGTTTTTCCTCCAGCTAAACATTTCCCTTCATCAGCCTGGGTGGTCTTTTCGTAACATAAGAGCTACAGGAATGCAAATGATTCACAGAATTCATAGGCATTATCACCCAAAGGGTCAACCACTCACTCGAGATTCAAGGTGTAGATGTTTATTGTCACAAGATTATCCCCACGCAGCACTCTCGGTCACTCCCTGGACGGTGACATCTCCGAAGGTTTTGATAACCTCAGGAAACACCGCAGTGGGATTTCGTTTCCATCTGCTCTTCCTGTCTCTGGAAACGTTTTGAGTTGTTCTCCTTGGGAATGCTCTGGAAAAACCGACCTGCAGGACTTTGGGGACGTGCGATTTCACCATCATCGATTTGGGGGTCCTGCCATTCCTCCGCTGCCCTGGCTGCTTAGCGACCCCAAGCACCCCAGGGTCATAACTTCACCCTTGCACGTTGGGTTGGGCAGATAGAATGCCCTTGCGGGGCTGATAGCAAGCCACTAACAAGATAGGAGCAGCAGGAGGACCCGAAAGGAAGGGTGACGTGCTGTGAACGGCGGGTGATGAGGTACCAGCAGGACGGCAGCTGAGAGCCTAACCGTGGCCCAGGATTGTGGCTCCACCTAGGAGAATGGACTGGTTCCCTCTGCCGAATGAAGAATGAAAAGGCAAGAAAGTGCTTAAGGTAAGCAGACTGCGTTTACTTGAAAGTGAGAGGAAAGCGTGCACGAAAGGAGCGAGACTCTCCATCAGAGAGGGTCGGAGGCATCCAGTGAGCCCTCTTGGGGGTGGGTGGCTACTGCCAGCTCCTCCCGTGTCTTCTCCCTTGGGCTGCACACTGGCTGCTCCCTGGCTTGCGCATGAGCCAGCCTGGCTCTCTCCATTGGTTGAGAGGGTGCCCGGGGCATTAGGGGAAGAAGCCTTTGAGCCGGGAGCCTGAGGAGCTATGGGAGCAAGACACCGAGACGGCCCGTGACCTGATGCATGCTCTGTCCACCACTTTTTATCCCTTTCTACTGAACAGTTCCTCTTTCTTTCCCTGAATGATGTCACTGTCGACCCCCAACCATGGTTTAGAAGCCACAAAATGTACAAGAAGTTTATGTGGCCTATTCAAATTCAGCCGCTCCTGCAGTCCCAATTTGCTCTAAAAGAATCCTGCACAGCCAGCAGCATCTCCATGCTACAGATTTTAAGAAGAACCTGCATCTCTCCCCGCCCCTCCGCAGCTGAGTAGTTTTCCCAACTGTGGTCTGTGTTTGCACGCATTAGTGCCTACCTGTCCTCTGACAAACTGCGCCAGCCCTCAGGTGAGGGGGGGGCCTGCTGGGTTCCAGACCGAGTCACCCAGCTGGCCGGAGGTGCAGGCGAGTTCCAGCCTGCGTCGTGGTGATGGCTCACACCATCAGGATATGGCAGCTCCCCAGCAAGGCCTGCAAGATTTCTGGATGAATCTGCCAGCTCCGTCTCTGGAGATGCTTGGTGTTTTGTGTTTGTTTGTCATGTTGTTTCCAGTTTTTTTTCCTCTTCCCTTTTAATTCAAGTCAGCTGGGTTGAGCTCCTTCAAGTTCTTCCTGGATCTCCAGACTGAAAAATATCCAAAAGTGTCACTGAATTATAAAATAGGGAGGTGAGTCCTCTCTTGGAAAGATGGCAAAACAAAAGCAGGCAGAATCTCTTCCCTCCAAAGACACACTGAGAATCAGAGAGAGCTGCTCACTGAGCCTCCGGAACACAGCAGAGACCATATCCGAAAGAGGCCTTGGCCAGGTGGGAAGGGCCACCCCCTTCACTGGAGGCTCACGCCTGCAGTCCTAGCTACTCAAGAGCTGTGAGGATTGTAATTCAAAGCCAGCCTGGGCAGGAAAATCAGAGTCTATCTTCAATTAACCAGCAAAAAGCCAGAAATGAAGCTATGGCTTAAGTGGTAGAGTGTTTTAGAGCAAAAAATCTCAGAGACTGTGGCCCTAAGTTCCAGCCCCAGAACCAGCATGCACTAACAATAATAATCATAATAATAACAACACGATGAAAGTGACGACGACGATAATGATGATGATGATGATGATGATGATGATGATGATAAGAGGCTCTTGGTTTCCTAGAGAAGGAATGGGACCAGCTTCACCTAGTGGATCTGATTCTAGAATCTAGCAGATCCTGTGTCTCCAGGGATACATTGTTGTTGCTCCACATAGAGCTCCCAGGGAAGTGAAACATTTTGGCTGAAACAAGAGAGACCCCACATTTACATGTAGTTCCTTCCCCTGGGACTTCCCGTGTCTCCGTGGTCCCTGTCACATACCACAACTTCCTGGCTGAGAGACCCGGCGTCTGTTTCTGTACGGAGTGGGTGGCTGTCGCCACAGAGCCTGTTGGTGGGAGAGACTTTGTCATTACACAGGACGGCTCGGTGCCCGACAGGCTGCCATGCGGCCTGCAAACCGGGTGTCACAACCAGACCCTTGGTGCCTACAGACCTCGGGTGGAATGTGCTGGATCCAAGATCAAAAATCCTAAAATAATTGGCGAAGAGTCTATAATTGGTTTCAGATGCTCGCTGCTTGGAGTTCTCTAATGTTATTATTTTCATGGAATTCTGAAGGCAAGCCTGAGTTTGCAGGTTTGACCTCTGAGGGCCTCTCAAATGCACCTTGAAGTTGTCAGGACAGTCACACCCAAACCCTGGGCGGCCCAGGGACCCCGCTGTGCCTTCCTGGTGTAGCTGGCACTGTCATCTCTTGGTCTGTTCTGTAATAGGCCCTTTGTGGCTGCTGTGTGTGTGTGTGTGTGTGTGTGTGTGTGTGTGTGTGTGTGTGTGGTGTGTGTGTGTGTGTGTGTCCAGGGCTTGGACTTGGAACCTGTACTCTACTTTGGCTTTTCATTCAAGACTGAAGCCCTATCACGTGAGCCTCAGCTCTGAGCATGGGTATATGTGAAGAGCCCGTGTGCTGACCTGACCAGGACTCAGGGAGAGCGGAGGGGGGGCGGGGAGATGACCCTTGAGCATGGTGGGTACAGCGCCCTGAGGATGGGAGTCAAGGACAGACAGAGGGAGCAGGCCTGAGCAGGACCGTGAGAGCGGCTGAGTAGCAGGAGAGATCTGATGCAGTGTGGCTTCTTCTTGCCCGCCTGTCACCGTGATGGAAGCAAAGATGGCACTTGGTTACTTTTGAAAGCTTCCTCATGGGAATAGTACCCTTGAATGCCTCGTCTCCTCTTCATTCACGCCCCCGAGGGACCTGCAAATCCCTGTGGGTGCATGTCCTCTCCCTCACTCAGGGCAAGGCCTCACCCCCTGGTCCTTAGTGAAGGGACCCTGCCTTCACACTGCTGAGTCTGATAAGCATAGTGCATAAGACAACTGCTCACCGGGCACCCCTGGGTGTGGGTGGGTCCCCAGTGCTCTGCCCGACACCAGAGTGACCATCTAAGTCTGGATGGAGAGGGCCCAGAGCGATTGCCACAGCTGGGCACTGACACAAGTGGTCAGCACAGCTGGACACTGACATGAGTGGTCATCACAGCAGGACGCTGACACTAGTGATCTCCAGAGCTAGATGCTGACACGAGTGGTCATAACAGCTGGACGCTGACATGAGTGGTCATCACAGCTGGGTGCTAACACGAGTGGTCTCCACAGCTGGGCGCTGACATGAGTGGTCATCACAGCTGGGTGCTAACACGAGTGGTCATCACAGCTGGGCGCTGACATGAGTGGTCATCAAGCTGGACACTGACACGAGTGGTCATCACAGCTGGGTGCTAACACGAGTGGTCAGCACAGCTGGACGCTGACATGAGTGGTCATCACAGCTGGATACTGACATGAGTGGTCTCCACAGCTGGACGCTGACATGAGTGGTCAGCACAGCTGGATACTGACACGAGTGATCTCCACAGCTGGACGCTGACATGAGTGGTCATCACAGCTGGATACTGACATGAGTGGTCATCAAGCTGGACACTGACATGAGTGGTCATCATAGCTGGGCACTGACATGAGTGGTCATCACAGCTGGATGCTGACATGAGTGGTCAGCACAGCTGGACGCTGACATGAGTGGTCATCATAGCTGGGCACTGACATGAGTGGTCATCAAGCTGGACACTGACATGAGTGGTCATCATAGCTGGGCACTGACATGAGTGGTCTCCACAGCTGGATGCTGACATGAGTGGTCAGCACAGCTGGACGCTGACACGAGTGGTCAGCAAAACTGGGTGCTGACACGAGTGATCATCACAGCTGGATGCTGACACGAGTGGTCATCACAGCTGGATGCTGACACGAATGGTCATCACAGCTGGACGCTGGCATGAGTGGTCATCACAGCTGGACACTGACATGAGTGGTCATCACAGCTGGGTGCTGGCACGAGTAGTCAGCACAGCTGGACGCTGGCATGAGTGGTCTCCACAGCTGGACGCTGGCATGAGTGGTCATCATAGCTGGGTGCTGAAACAAGTGGTCATCACAGCTGGACGCTGATATGAGTGGTCAGCACAGCTGGACGCTGGATGAGTGGTCTTCCTTCCAGAGAAGGGCTTGTGGGGGACACATTGGGAGGTGTCCTCTGAGGGGCAGCAGCCGCTGCCGTGGCATGGACGCCACCTCCACTTCCGCCTCCTCCCTCTGCCGACACAGGAGCCGCCGCCACTTTGGACTTGTGGGGTGTTTCACAAGGAGCAAAAGATTTGGATGAAGAAGCAGGGCACAATGCCCTTGGTTTAATTTCCTTGTGTCCGCTTCCCAGCATGCCTTGCAATCTCTAAAACCGTTTCCCTTAGTGAGCTATGTTAGGTCCAACTCCGGGACCTATCAGCAGGTCCTGTGCATCCTGTTCCTCGCTCATCCATCTTCTGAGTCCTGGACCTGGAGCCTGAGCTATTGTAAAATCATAGACTCTTGAGGCAGGAAGACATCCCCCCCCTCCTCCAGCTGACATTAAATGCCTTCTCTCCTGATTGCCTGGGGGTATACTCAGAGAATAACCAGCCACCCTGGGGGGGCTCTGGGGACAGCAGCCCTGAGGCCTCTCCCTGCAGCTCACCCCGAAGGCAGTGAACAGGAGAATTCTGACAGGACATCTACCTGGCATGTGGCACAACACCCAGGTAATGCAATAGGCTCCGAGTGGAAGGGAGAGAGAGGCCTTGCCTTGAGCAGAGGGGCAGGCCACTCTAATTGTGAGCTGAGTGTGTATAAGGGGAACTGGATAGCTACAGTGCTTTACCTACATCTGGACTGGTGCCCAGTGTCCCCGTGTGGGGACACTGCATTTTGGATGCTGCCCGCATCTACGGCAGATCGTTTGTTGATTGTGTCATCCACTGGTGGTTTCTGCACAAGATTTCTTTTTTATCTGCTTCCTGCACACATGGTTTAAAATTTTCCTCTGACATGTGTGTGCGCAGCCTCTTGGCCCGGTGAGTGCTTAGCAAGCAGTAGCTAAGTCTCCGGACCCACGCAGGAAGAGGAACAATGACAGTCACACACTAGGGGTTGGTTACAATTGTGGGAAGATTGAGGAAAGGAGAGCCTGCTTGGTGAGCAATAATGAAGCAGGAAAGGCCTCCCCAGAGGAAGGGATATTCAAACAGAGATCGCCACAATTACTGGTATTGGGCAGGAAGGAAAAGGATTCCCAGGAGAGCAGGGCCTGTACAAGGACCCTGAGCCCAGCGATGGCAGAAGAGGTGCGGGGGAGGGGGAGCTGGAGCACCCAGGGCCTGAAGACTGAAGGAACAGAGATCTTTATCTGGGGAACCATGGGAAACTGCTAAAGGCCTCGAAGTCCAGACAGTCATTTTGGATGGGCTTCTAAAAGGTCACTCAGGATACTGTGTGGGCTTGAGCGGTCCAAGTAGGAGGATAAACCTGACCCAGATGCCTGATGGAGAGGTAGTCAGGAGGGAGAGGGCTGGGGAGATGACAAGAGTCCAGAGAAGTTGGGGTGGGCAGAGCTGGTGCCTCCACAGCAGGGCAGCGTGGGCACTGGGTGGAGTGGTGGACAGATCCCATGCTCCGAAAGGAGCCACAGGCAGGACCCTGAAGGTCCTTGTTCACACGCTCCATCCAGCCCTTCCTCACCTGGGGCCCGTCTACATGCTCCAGCTCTTCCTCACCTGCGCTCCCACCTTTCTCAGGGCAGGGAAAGGGGTTGGGGAGCGCACACCTGATAGGAATTCTACAGTCTCGCCTCCAGGTGGTGTGCAGAGAGTTGTTTATTTGGGATTTGATGAGTAAATTGTGTGTACCAAAATCAAGAGCTCAATGAGGTCCCCACCCTTGGCATCTGTCACTTCCCTTTCTACTGCGAGGCTGGGGGAGGGGGAGGCCTTGGAGTAGCCAGGTTGCTCTGTCAAATGCTTACCAGCAATGAGTTGCCTCTGCTATGAGTTCTTCTTCCTCTACATCTGGCAATACAGAAAGCAATGGGTGTGCACTCTGTTGTTGATCCTGGAAGGTTAGGATTGGGGTCACACAGCCCATGTAATCTTTTTTCCCTTTAAAGATGGACGTTTGAACTAACATTGGATGTGGCTACTGTGGAAATCAAACCTTCTTGTTTGCTCATGAGCATGCCACTGACCGTGGATACCTGGAAGCGGTCATGGACGTGAAATCGGTGTCATTGCCTCTGCCAAGCTTTCTCTAATTGAAAAGGAAGGCATCTGTTGGGGAGGGACTCTGATTAATCCAGTTTAATTAAATGGAGCAGCCCGGGGCTCTCTTCTCCACGTGGCCCTGCCTGGAAGAAGAGGCTGTGCAACGCTAAAGGGGCCTTCACCAGGCTTGGCCTTTGGTCCCAGCCTTGCTTGCTTTTTTTTTTTTTAAATACTTTTTGTTTTTATTGTGAAAATAATGTACAGAGGGATTACAATTACATAAGCAAGGTAATGAGTACATTTCTTATCAAACATTGTGCCTCCTCCTTTGTTTCCCTTTGTATCTCTGCCCTCCCATCTCCTCCTCCCCCCGCCCCCCGACACTCCACCAAAGTTGTAAAGTTCATTTTTGACATAACGTCTTGTACATCTCATTGTTGCAAAGGGTCCACCTGTATCCCTATTTAAACAATTTGTTTTTTCCCTTTCCCTCCCCAAATTATACCAACATCAAATACAGTGAAAACAGGAGTTATACTGTGGGGGAGGGACATACAAAGCAACAAAGAAATCATCTTATTAATATGTTAGAAACAATAGCAAGAAAGAAAAACCATTTGAGTCCTTATCTTGGGGTTCATTTCGCCTGACATCAACTTATCTGACCTTTTCTGCTTGTCTCAGACATATACTAGTTATTGCAAATAAGGGAAACCATGGGACCTATGTTTCTTTGGGCTTGGCTTACTTCACAATATAATTTTCTACAAGTCTTTCCATTTCCTAACAAATTAACAAAATTGACAGACCCTTAGCAAATCTTATCAGAAAAAGAAGAGAACACACCCAAACAAACTCAGAGATGAGAATGGAAACATCACCACGGAAACAACCAAGATTCAGAACATTATAAGGGAATACTTATCAAACCTTTATGCTAATAAGTTTGAGAACTTGGCAGAAATGAACCTTTTCTCAAGAATCACATGATTATCTCCACAGATGCAGAAAAGGCTTTTGATAAAATACAACATTCATTCATGTTAAAAACTCTGGAGAAAATAGGAATAGAAGGAACATTTCTTAAAACAATAAAAGCCATATGCAACAGACCAATAGCCAATATTATACTTAATGGGGAAAAGCTACAACCAATTCTCCTAAAATCAGGAACAAGGCAAGGATGCCCACTGTCTCCACTCCTCTTCAATATAGTCCTGGAACCCTTAGCCAGGGCAATAAAGCAAGAAAAAGACATTAAAGGGATCCACATAGGGAAAGAAGTTAAACTATCCCTTTTTGCAGATGACAGGATACTATACCTTCATGATACCAAAAATCCCATTACCAAACTCTTAGAAATTATAAATCACTTCGGCAAAGTAGCAGGATACAAAATCAACCCACAAAAATCAATTGCCTTCCTGTACATTGACAATGTACAAGCAGAGGGGGAAATAAAGGAAGCAATCCCATTCACAATCTCCCAAAAAATAAAATATTTAGGAATTAACCTAACCAAAGTTGTAAAAAAACTATTTAATGAAAGCTATAAAAAGTTAAAGAAAGAAATTACAGAAGACACTAGGAAATGGAAAGACCTTCCATGCTCTTGGATAGGCAGACTTAATATAGTGAAAATGGCAATACTGCCAAAATTAATATACAAATTCAATGCAATTCCTATTAAAATCCCAATGACGTACATCTCTGAAATACAGAAAACAGTAAAAAAAAATTCATATGAAACAACAAAAGGCCTAGAATAGCCAACACAATTCTAGGAAAAAAAGACAACATGAGAGAGATCTCGATGCCGAACTTCAAACTCTACTATAGAACCATAATAACAAAGACAGCATGGTACTGGCACAAAAACAGACCCAAAGACCAATGGAATAGAATAGAAGATCCAGAAATAAATCCATATGCCTACAGTCAGCTTATATTTGACAAAGGAGCCAAAGACATACAGTGGAAGAAACACAGCCTCTTCAACCACTGGTGCTGGGAAAACTTGGCGGCCACATGCAGAAAACTAAAAGTGGGCCCCAGCCTATCACATGCACCAATATCAATTCAAAATGGATTAAAGACCTTAACATCAAACTTGAATCTCTGAAACTACTGCTGGACAAAGTAGGAGAGACACTTGAACTTATAGGCACAGGAAGGAACTTCCTGAACAGAGTCCCAGGGTCACAACCAATTGGAGAGAGACTTGACAAATGGGTCTACCTTAAAATAAAAAGTTTCTGCACAACTAAAGCTATAGCAACCAAGCTAGAAAGACAACCAACTAATTGGGAAAAAATATTTACCAGCAGTATATCATCAAGGGGTTAATCAAGAAACTAATCCCTCCCAAACCTAACAAACCAATTACTAAATGGGCAAGGGAACTAAAGAGACTTCTCAGAAGAGATAAAAATGGCAAAGAAACACATGAGGAAATGTTCACCATCCTTGATTGTGAAGGAAATGCAAATAAAGACAACCCTGAGATATCACCTTACCCCAGTCAGAATGGCCCACATCCTGAAGTCAGCCAACGACAAATGCTGGAGGGGATGCAGAGAAAGAGGAACCCTATTACACTGCTGGTGGGAATGTACCCTTATACAACCACTTTGGAAAGCAGTCTGGAGGGTCCTCAGAAAGCTAAAGATTGACCTCCCTTACGACCCAGTCATACCACTTCTAAGCATCTATCCTGAACAACAGGAACCAGTATACAAGGACACATGCACCTCCATGTTTATTTCAGCACTGTTCATAATAGCCAGGATATGGAAACAACCCAGATGTCCCACCACAGATGAATGGATCAAAAAATTGTGGTATCTATATACAATGGAATATTATGCAGCATTAGAAAAGACAAAATAATGACATTTGCAGGGAAATGGATGGAGCTAGAAGAAATCATGTTGAGCAAGGTAAGCCAACTACAAAGAGACAAACAGTACATGGTCTCCCTGATAAGTGGATGTTAAATCCAAAATGTTAGGTGATAGATAAAATTAACAGGACTTAAGAAACAAAGGACTTCCACTAATCTGGTCGAATAACTACTAAATAACCCCACGCTGCTGAACACATGTATGGTATATATGTATGTGCACACTGGAGGAAAACCAGGAGGATGACATAGAACTAGAGGGAATCAGGGAAAAACATACAACAGCGGGACCCATCAGCTGCACTGGACATTGACCAAAATGAACTAAGCAAATCAATGGCAGCGATGGGAGGGAGGGAACAAGTGGTAAAGAGGGAACAGCTGATGCTATGCAAAACAAAAGAAATGTACATACCACCCAATGTGGAAGAAATAACTGTATTGCAAAGCTCATAGAACTCATAAATGTTATAGACCTTGATAGACAATTTGCTCCATGAAAGTTAGAATGTGTTTGTGACTTTAACTAAGCATCACTATCCCACAATACTGTGAAATTTGGGAAATTATGTAACCACTTAATCACAATAAAAAATTTGAAAAAAAAAAAGAAATGGACCTATTCCTAGCAAATATCAACATGCCGAAACTAAACCAAGATGAGTTAAACCAACTTAACAGGCCCATATCAAGCATTGAAATAGAAACAGCAATAAGAGACCTCCCATCTAAGAAAAGCCCAGGACCAGATGGATTTACAGCGGAATTCTACAAGACCTTCAAAGCAGCGCTCACACCAATACTCCCCCAACTCTTCAATGAAATTGAAAGAGAAAGTTCATTACCGAACTCATTCTATGAAGCCATCATAACCCTCATCCCAAAACCAGGCAGGGACTCATCAAAGAAAGAGAAGTATAGACCCATTTCTTTGATGACCTTCTCAACAAAAATTTGGCCAATCGACTTCAACAATTCATCCAAAAAATCATACATCACAATCAAACAGAATTCATTTCAGGGATGCAAAGCTGGTTCAATATAGCCTTGTCTTCTGGCTGCAGGAATCGCCTTTCCTCCAGACTTTGAGATACAAGTGGCCCTTCTCCTCTCCCTCCCTCCCTCCCTCCCTCCCTCCCTCCCTCCCTCTCTCTCTCTCTCTCTCTCTCTCTCTCTCTCTCTCACACACACACACACACACACACATACTCACACACTTCGTTCTGTTGGTCTTCTATTAGGTTGTGCATTTTTATTGAGCTGTAGGAGCATTTATATATCCTGGATGCCAGTTGTTTGTTTGATGGCATTTTGAGAGGTTCCTGTATTAATTTCCTTTTGCTGCCAGGACAAATTACCGAATACCCCGTAGCTTAAAACAGTGCCCACTCATTACCCCCTGTGCTGCAGGGCAGACATGTAGCTCAGCTCACTGGATTGAAAGTAAGTTCTGGGTTCTCTTCCAAGATGGCTGCCTTTCAGCTTGATTTGGTTTCTTGTGGCACTGGGACAGAGATGTCCACTGCCCTATTCCCTGTTGCCCTTCATCTTCAAGCTAACACTTCACATCAAATCCTTCTCGGGCCTCAAATCCTCTGATTCCCTTTTCAGTGAACAGTCCAAGGCAGGGCTCTGCATATAATGACTGCTGTGATTGGATGTAAGCCCACCCGATAACTGAGGCTGACCTCTCTATTTTAAGGTTGGCCAATTAGTAACCTTAATTACATCTGCAAAATCCTCTTGGTCCCATAAGATATTTATGGCCTTGAAGCTAAGGAGCAAAGGTGGTGGGAAGGGAGGGGTGGGGAAGGGGAGGATTCTGCCCACCACATTTCCTGTCCCTAAGCCACTAATTAGCAGAGGAAACCAAATCCTCTTAAAACCATGTGTAGTTCTAGTTGTGGTCACTCCAATGAGAAGTTAACAGGGATTGCCTTATTCTTGCTGTGTCCCAGGATGCTCTTGACTCATCTGCACTTGCCTAGAAATGGTAGGAGGGGTGCTTTGAGACAAGGACCCCCCACCCGCATAGAAAGACACCACACCCACTGACAATTGTGAGCTCATACTCTGCCATGCCACACTGAGCACTGAGGATGCGTCCTCCCGTTAGACTTCCCAGCAAGCGCAGATTGGCAGCGCTAGAAGGTCACTTGAAGACCGCTGCTCGTGTTCTGTGCAGGGCTATCCAGAGCTCTGGTGCCCTATTCTCAGCAACAGATTTCCTTGCTTCATTCCTCATAGGAAATCAGCTTCTTGATTCCTCATCTGACTGTCCCTGTCTTTTCATGCGCCAAGTCCTCCCCTGGTTCACATCGTGACCTCAGGATGACTGATGGTGCACACCCTCCTTCTCTGTCCACATATTTCCCTGCCTGGACTTCTATCTGCCTTGCCTTTCAGAAGGAGAGAAGGCAGGAAAGTAGGGAGAGAATCTGGGATAGAGAGGAAGGAAGGAAGGAAGGAAGGAAGGAAGGAAGGAAGGAAGGAAGGAAGGAAGGAAGGAAGGAAAGAAGGAAGGAAGGAAGGAAGGAAGGAGGGAAGGAAGGAGGGAAGGAAGGAAGGAGGGAGGGAGAAAGGAAGGAAAAGAGGGAGGGAGGGATGTAAGAGATTATTCTTAATAACAATGATCGTTTCAAGAAGAAAAAGTATGTGATGATTTGTATCATATTTTTTGTTTATTGACACCCCAAAAGTTTTTTCTTGATTCAATATGCCTTCATTAGAAGCAGGAAACAGCAGTTACTTTGAAATGATGAAGGTATAACTTAAAAGAAAGGCTGTGGTGCTGAGGAGTGAGAGAGTAGAATTTCGAATTCAGTTCTGATAACAAAATCTACTAAAGAGAGCCCAGGAAAACATTTTGACATGTCTCCTATTAAATAATTATAAAACACTAGGTAATATATGTAGACAACAGAAGGCTTGCCACTAAAGTGAAATAAAGCAGTAGTTATTTTTGAATTATAATATATTAAAATCATGCCTTTCCTGAGCAAAGATATACTTGATTGAATATCAACTACAATCTATTCATGTAAATCATCAAGTTTAGAGACTCAGAAGAAGAGTCATGTGATACTCCTAATCAATGGCAAAAAAGAATTTTGGTAACATTGAAAATACAATTTTTCCAAAGCTTACACTAAGTTGTTCATTGAAGAACTATTTCTCTTATGTGACATTAGCTTCAGCATTAGTGAGAATGTGCACTGTATTTTGTCCACAAAATATTGCATATTTTGTTTGCAAAATAAAATGCTGTGGGTTTTTTTGGTATTTAAAATCATATGTAACTCAGCTAGTCAGAGGGCAGTCCTATCTCATTCTGAAAACTTCAAGTTCAGTAAACACATAAAATAAGCTTGGTAAATAGGGGAAATGATTAACACATTGTATGCCATCTTATTTACTGGGGGAAAAACTACTAGTAAATTAATTTAATATAATAACCACATGCAAGACATGTTCGTGCTATCTCTTTACTATATCACAAATGTAAAAGATAACTTCTATTAGTAATAAAAAACTTCAATAACATAGAAACCAGCTGTTGAAATGTCAGTAATTTGTGGGCAGACTGTAGAGACATTCCAATGAATGTGACCCTCGTGATCGAGACCAATGGGTGACGTCCATCTGGTATCAAGAACTTTTTCAGGATGAAATCCGTGCTTTGATTGCCCTGTTTCCATATGCTTACATATCAGAGAAGTCCTCTAATTACCTTTTAAAATCAGATTTATTATAGTTGAACTTCTGTATGGTAAAACTTACCTTTAAGTGGCATAGTTTTGTGAGTCTTAGGAAATGGCCCCAGTGAGTAGCTGCCATCCATAAGAATGTGCAGACAAGGCCTGGGAATTGGCTCATGGTAGAGTACTTGCCTAGCATGCATGAGGCCCCAGGTTCGATTCCTCAACACCATATACACAGAAAAAGTGGGAAGTGGTGCTGTGGCTCAAGTGCTAGCCTTGAGCAAAAGAAGCTCAAAGATGCACCCAGACCATGAGTTCAAGCCTCAGGATTGGCAAAAAAAAAAAAAAAAGTGCAGACCTATGTCCATTCCAGTAAGTTCTTTTTGTTGTTGTTGTTGGTCATGGGCCTGAACTCTGGGCCTGGGAGCTGTCCCTCAGCTCTTCAGCTCAAGGCTAGCGCTCTACCACTTGAACCACAGCGCCACATCCAGCTTTTTCTGCTTATGTGGTGCTGAGGAATCGAATCCAGGGCTTCACGCATGCAAGGCGAGCATGCTACCACTGAACCACCTTCCCAGCCCTGCAGTAAGTTCTTTTTCTCTTCTTGGAGTCGACCTCTGTCCTCACTTGCAGCCTGTGATGCCCACTGGTTTGTGCTGGGTCTTGCACTTTTCCTTTCTGCTATTTAACATGGTTGATCCAGTCTGCAGCCTTTAGATCTGGCTCCCATACTTAGCATAGGGCATCTGAGGTACATTCTTGTAGTTATTCATTTGTTACTATTATTATTTGTTGTGCTTGTACTGGGGCTTGAATTCAGGGCCTTGTACTCTCACTAAGCCTTTTTTCATTGACGGATGGCACTCTACCACCTGAACCATACCTCCACTTGTGGCATTTAGCTTTTAACTGGAGATAAAAGTCTCATGGACTTTTCTGCCCAGGCCAGCTTTGAGCTGTGATCCTCAGATCTCAGTCTCCTGAGTAGGTAGGATTGATTAGGCATGAGCCACCAGTGCCTGGTGCAAATGTAGTTTAGTGTGAATCAGTCATTCATTATTTTAACTGTGAGTGGATTAACACAGTGTGTTTATCCAGTCCTCAATTAAAGCCATTTGGGTTGTTTGCATTTCTGACAGTTATGAAAGAAGCTGTTATTGACATTCATGTATAGGTTTTTATGAGCATATATTTTTTAAAATTTTCTTTTGGGTAACTATGGAGCACTGAGATTGTTTAGTCACAGTGTCTATATTTAACTTTGTTCAAAACTTCACTTAACTTTTCCATTTGGTGCTCTTATTTTTCTTGCCTGATTAGCTCTTCAATACTGATTTTACTTACCCCTTTATCCCTTCTGATGCTATCTCCTGATTTTGAATAAAACATTCTCTTTTCATGCATTTCAATCCTCGTTGCTCATCAGTCTTATTTGTACATCAAGAGATCTTTGTTCCATGTGCTGAGGGTGTGTAGTTGATGTACAAAGGGAAGGGTTTGGTTCATCTGTATTTATTTATTTATTCATTTATTTTTTATTTTTATTTATTTGCTGATTGTGGGGCCTGCACTCTGGGCCTGGGTGCTGTCCCTCAGCTCTTCAGCTCAAGGCTAGCTACCACTTGAGCCACAGCACCACTTCCAGCCTTTTCTGCCAGTGCTCAGGAATTGAACCCAGGGCCTCATGCATGCAAGGCAAGCATTCTACTACTGAGCCACCTTCCCAGTCCCTCATCTGTATTTTTTAAAATAATAAATACTTCATGTGTCATTCAGATCTTCAGTCCAAGCTGAGAACCCTAATCTGCACCATCAGAGTTGCAATTGCAGATTACACACCAGAGACGATGTGTCATAACAAACTAGAGGTGGTGGTGCATTTCCTCGCACTTGCCTTGTACCTTTCAGGAGAGGGATGGGTGGCCAGGCTGCACTGGGCCAGGAGCTCACACACGATGTCCACTACAGGACTTAAGGCTGTTGAAACAGCCAAGGGACCAACTGAGAGCAAAGGCTGTCTAGACACTGACTGCAAAATGGAGGGGAAGGAGGGGAAGGGGACATGGAAGAGGAGTTCTGCTCTTCACTTAACAACTCTTTGTACTTTGTGCAATATTTTGTACCATATACTACTTTTAGAATAACACTTTAAACTAGGAGCTTTAGTGGGAAGATGGATGGCTACTGTGCACATTTACATAGTGGAGCCTGTTGGCGGAGATGGTGTCTGGAGGGACACAGGCGAAGTTCCCAGCGGGGATGCTGAGCAGAAATTGATGGAGTCCAGAATCTAGGCCACGGCTGGCTTCAGAGAGGACAGGGAGTCTCTTCAGACTGGAGGGGCTGGGATCATGCAGGAGAGGGGCCGGGAGGACTCTCTACACTCTGGTAGGGGTTCTCTCAACGGTCCGCTCTCTGAGGGGGCTGTGGATTGGTGGTGTGTGGAGTAGAGCCTGGTTGGCCAGATGGCAGATTGTGAAATCCTGGTCCAACGACCTCACAGACTTCATGAAAGCACGAGGCCCTCAGCTGTGAATCCGAGGACCCTCCCCCCACTGTGCTCACCAGACCCAAGGTCCTGCAGGCGCTGTAGACCTGACGTCAGAGGGAAGGAGGGTCTGGCTGTCTGTTCTTAAGTGGATACCAGAATCAGGAGTGAGGTCAGACTCCCATTTCTCTCCCTTCTGGTCCTGAGAAGAAGAGATGGTGTCACCACCCCTGGGGTGCCTGGTGTCTCCCCAGAGCTGTGCTCGTGGTGACATAGTGGTCAAGTTCTAGTCGCACAGCCCAGCCATTCCACACCCTATCGTCGACTTACTTCTGGCCCGGGAGAATTCTGATGGGGACCTGATGGATATCACAAGTTTCCGGCCCTTTCTTCATCTTCTCAACCTAAGGAGAGCTTCCGTTCAGAAGCCAGTGAGTGAGGTTGACTTACGCCAGGAGATTGACTTGTTTTCTCCTCTTGAGCACTCATTTCTTTGCTTTACATATGATTTGGATATCTGCGGTAGGCGCACACTTGAAAGTTTTTTTTTCTTTTTTTTAAATTTTATTTTATTTGTGAACATACTGTACAGAGGGGTTACAATTACATGGGCAGGATAATGCGTACATTTCTTACCAAGCATTGCAGCCTCCTCCTTTTGTTTACCCTTCACATCCCTTCCCAGCCTCCCCCCTCCCCCCCAATCCCAATCCTTCTCCTCCCCCCCTTCCCCCCCCCCTCCCACACCGACGTTGTAAAGCTGGTTTTGGACATGACAACTTGTACATCTCATTGTTGCAACAGGTCCACCTGTATCCTTAAACAACTGGTTTTTCCCCATCTCCTCCACAAGTTATACTGACATCAAATATAGAAAGTTTTGAGGACAGCAATTGCCACAGACGTGTCTGCATCTTTTTAAACACAGCGAAGCGCTTTGTCCCTTCTGTAGTGGTTACTCCAGGTCATTACCGTGCGGCAGAAAGATGAGCGTCACCAGTCTCCAGCTACCTTTTGAGGTGATAAGGCTACTTTCAAAGGGAGTGCATGATAGAAAGTTATTCTTTTTTAATCCGTATGATAAAGGAAATGGAAAAGTGCACATGGGTTCCATCTCCTAGAAACACTGGACAAGACCAGTTGTTCTTTCCCCATGCTTCAAAGAACCTCAAACTCCATCAACTTTCCTAATTTTGCTTTGAAAAATCAGAGCATACACGTATGTGTATACATCATTTTAAGAAAGTCTGATCTGTAACTGTTCTTCAGAGTGTTTTGGTCTGAGTCCGTTATTTCTGTTGTAAACATTAAGAATTCACCAATTACCCGAGAGCGCTGACAGCGCAGGCAGCCTGCACAGGTAACTGAACTAATGGGAGTTCAGCGTTGACGCTGTTACTTACCTGGCACTCTCCTTAGAGGACGAGTGTTCAGCCACATGATTGCTGGTGTTTCTTCTTCAGTTCCAGATGTGGCGTCGTATTATCTGGGCTGACGTGTGCGGTGAATTATGAGGGTGGACTGTGCCGCATGTGGCTTCCTTGCTCAGCGCTCACTTTCTCGGCAGCGTGATGACAGGCGAAGAAGGAAGTCCACACTGTGATGCGGCCCAGGGCAAGCTCCTCCTTCGCCTCGTGAGCCTCCTCTTGTCTTCTCTTGCCGGAAGGGGTGGGTTTAAGACACTCACAGAGGGTGCTGTGGGACATTCCCGAGCCAGGGGCTGTCAGACATCATGCCCACGTCGGGGGTTTGGCCTCTGCGGCTGCATGCTGGTCATTGAGTGAAGCGTGGATGATGGTAATAGGTCATAGGTCATAGGTCATAGGTTTCACTGTGGGTTTCTACCGAATTGTGGTGCAAGTGGTGGATCAGCCAAATCAGCCCCCCCCTTTCCTGCTCAATCTCCCAGCCTCAGGACAGGTGTCCCCATGGTGATCTTTTGGGCTAATGACCTTCTCTGCTTCTCCGATTTCTTCCATAATGAGGTTCAGAAATTCACGAGAAATTTCTTGCCCCACCTTGAGGGTCAATTGCCAAATGTCTTGGCACCTAGCGAGCCAGGCTGAGCCAATTCTGCCGGGCACAGCCAGTCGCACCCACCCCCACAGCTTCTTGGCACAGCAGCTTCTGAGGTGCAAAGACCAGCTGCTCCCCACGAATGCCCCGAGGTCACGTTCCACACGCACATGGAAAAGCTAGAAAGTTCCCTGGCCACGAGAGCGTGGAGCCGTCTGTGAGTGGCCATGCCGGCTTCCTAGCCTCTCTTTCCGAAAACTTCCAATATTTCTGGAGCGTGTGTGTGTGTGTGTGTGTGTGTGTGTGTGTGTGTGTGTGTGTGTGTGTGTGTGTGTGTGTGTTGGTACTGGAGCTTGAATTCAGGGCCTGGGTGCTGTCCCTTAGCTTGTTAGCTCAAGGCTGGTGCTCTACCACTTGAGCCACAAGTCTGACTTCTTGCTAGTTAATTGGAGAGAAGAGTGTCATGGAATTGTCTGCCCAGGCTTTGCACCTGTCCCCCAGATCTCAGCCTCTTGAGTTGCCACTGCCTGGCACTATAGGTTTTCTTAGGATTATTTTTAAGAGAGAAGAATCTGAGCTTCCTGATTCGCTTGGGAGAGGACTGAGAGGCCTGGGAGGAGTTCTCTGCTCAGGAGTTCTAACACCTGACCCTCCATAGCCCTCACTACTAGACAGATGCTCTGTCAGTGCCTGCAGCCTCCCGTCCATGGTACAGGAGGTCTGGAGGTGGAGGAGAGTTGGCTATACCTCCAGTCACACGGTCATGGATGCAAGTTGGGAAGCTGGTTGAGAAAGCTCCTCTTCCTAAAGTTTCCCCGGCAAACACCACGTTGCTGTTGAAAGCCAGTGGCCCGAGAGACAGACATTCCTTGCTTGGCCTTTGTGCCAAAGACTAGCAGCTGGCTGAGTGTCCAGCTTAGAGCCCTGCAGGGAGAGGCGCTGGCGGCTCTGCACACTGGCTGCTCCAGGCCTTGGGTGTGTGGACGCTGGAGCATGTGCCCTTGGTCACTGTTTATTCTCTAACTAAGTACTAAGGACATGACTGCTGATTTTATGAGGACAACCCAAGATACCACCTCTGGGCTCTGCTAACCCCCTCCGTTTTTTCTTAGCTTCCCAAGGAGCCTTTATTCTCAGTCATTTGATCCCCTGCAGCCCGGCTCAGGGCTTTTAATCCTTCTTGTTTACAGTGAGTTTAATCTCTGTCATATTTAGCCTCTCGCTGGACAGATCCCCTCCTCCCTGGGCCTCTCCACGTGATCACATCAGTTAGACCTAGTGACAGGGGCTTTCAATGTGTCCCTCTCTTGAAAGAACAGGCCCTAAAGCCTAAGCCCCATCACGTAAATACTCTTTGAAGGGCATTTGAAGGCAAACGCGATAAACAGGATCAGAGGCGGAGTGACCCGGGGACCACCCGGCGCTGGGTAAGCCGGGGTCTGGAGGGCAAACACTGTGCTCTCCTCAGTGTGTCCACAGAAAGCGCAGGCCCAGGTTCACGATGGCTTTATACCGGCAAAGGCGAGAGAAATTCGATCTGAACTGTTCCCTAGTCAGAACGGAGGCTCCCAGGTGCCTGCAAACCGCGCTGTCCGGCTTTGTGGGTGACTGGGGTCACCTGCAGGGACCGGACGCCAGCAAAGCACATCCCCACTGGCCCCGCTGAGTGTGTCTGCCATGGTTTTTGACATGGGAAGCCCACGACCCATCCTGAGGCTGGATCACTGTAGCTAAGTTTCTTTTCTTCTCTGGAAGCAGGTGGTTGGATCGTGGAAGAAATGGCAACGTGAAAGGCTGCCCTGAGGAGCCCAGCTGAGAAGAGGGAAGGCCACAGACACTGTCCACGTAGCCCCGACCCTCAGAGGGAACAACACTCCCTTTGCTTATTGGTTCAGAAACAAAATTGTTTTGTGTTGGTTAATTAGCCTTAACACATCAAAACTGTTTTTGTTGTTGTTGTTGTTGTTTTAGTGATAGGGCTTGAACTCAAGGCCTTACACTCTGGCTTGGCTTTATCTCTGAAAGCTGGTGCTCTATGATTTGGATCACACCTCCACTTCTGGTGTTTTCTTCTGGTTGACTGGTGATTAGAGTCTCAGGGACTTTTCTGCCTGGGCTGGCTTTGATCCTCAGATCTCAGCCTCTGAAGTAGCTAGGATTACAGGCGTGAGCCACTAGTTCCTGCCTGTTTGAATCACTTTAAGTCTGCCTTAATGCCTTGAGTACATACAGGTTCTGTGATTATCGTTACCATCCAGGACCACCCTGCACCCCTGAGCACAGACTCTCCTCTCCTCTCCCTGCCTGGCACGCCTCCTCCCCCCCCTGCAATTTTCCGTGCTTGCATATTGCACTGCTCTGAAGCCTTCACCTCACAGGAGTCCCACATTTGTCTTTTGTGAGCATCAAGCCTCTAAGATGCATCTGTGTTGTAACCGGGGTCAGTATTCTATTATGTGAAAACAGTTTCCTTATCTGTTTAGCTGTTGATGGATGCGTGGATTGCTCGATATATCTTAACTATTGTGAATGGTTCTTCTCTAAACGAGTGTATATAAATATCTAGTTTAGCTCAACTTCTTAGGTATCTAGGTACCTATACCCAAGCAGTGAAAACTACTAAGTTACACAGTAACCTTATTTCTAATGCTTTGGAGTATGTACATACTGTTTTCCTGATAGCTATGACAATTCAGTCTCATGAATAGAGCACAACTTCTACAATATCTTGACACACATGTTCCCTAACTTCTGTTATTTTTGTACTAGTCATGATGATAGGTACAAAGTGGTATCTGTCTGTGGTTTTGATTGGCATTTCCCTAATGATTAGGGAAGTTGAATATCTTCTCATGGACTCACTGGACTTTTCTATCTCTTTCTTGAAAAGAAAAAGTCTCCATTCAAATCATTTGCCTTTTATTGTCCATCATGGGGCTTGAATTCAGGGCCTGGGTGCTGTCCCTGAGCTTTTAGGCTCAAGGCTAGCACTGTACCACTTAAAACCATAGCTGTACTTGCAGTTTTCTGGTAGTTGATTGGAGATGAGTCTCAGGGTCTTTCTTACCTGGGCTGGTTTTGAACTATGATCCTCAGATCTCAGCCTCCTGAGTAGCTAGGATTATAGGTATGAGCCACCAGTGCCCAGCCCTTTGTCCATTTTTAACTTTTTTCTCTTGTTGCTGAGTGTTTGGAATTTTTCATATGTTCTGACTGTCAATCCCATCTCAGATCTACAATTTGCCAATACTTTCCCCTATCCTTAGAGTTGCCTTTTTATTCAATGCATACTGAGTTTTAACTGGCAGGTTTAACACTCTTACTTGCTGTGTAGACCAGGAGAAAGTTCTGGACAATGTTTGATGAAACATG
This sequence comes from Dipodomys merriami, assembly GCF_024711535.1. Lineage (NCBI taxonomy): Eukaryota > Metazoa > Chordata > Mammalia > Rodentia > Heteromyidae > Dipodomys > Dipodomys merriami. Next base: position 3,225,380 of record NW_027202270.1, on the reverse strand, counting down.
CCCTTGATCCCCTGACACAAGGAAGCAAAGAGACATTACTGTGAGATCCCAGGTCTCTGGGTACAATAAAGGGAGGAGCTTGCTCCTCAAATGGGGAAACATTTTTATTCACGTGTCTTTGATCCTGTGTCCTCCAGCTGCCTGTACCACATGAGACAGAGGCGGGGACCCCCCTCCCCATCTTGAGCTCTGGTCGTTCCAGCCATGTGCAGTGAAGAGTGTCACATGAGTAATGACCCTGGCCTGTGATGTCAGCAGGCCCGTGGAGCTCTGATCTTGTGTCCCTGCCTACAGGAGCTGTGAACCTGAAGGCTTCTGGGGCAGCGAGCTCTGTTTTGTGCAGGAGGCCGCGCGCGCGACAGTGAAATCGGAAGCCCTGAAGTTCTAGGTCAGCCATGGAGGGACTTCTCGGTGGAAACGCCGCATCCTTGTGCTAAGTGATGTCATCAGCTGTCCCCTTGCCTGCCTCACTCAACTCCAACTCTTGGATTTGATCTGTGGGGCTCCTCCATCCCAGGCATGGCTGGGACCAGCTTGTGGCTGACTCTGGAGTCAAGTCTGCTGTTCCCAAGGACAGCCACGCTCCAGCCCCAGCTCTGGGGACTGGGGCATCCTCCCCCTCCCTCCCTCAGCCGTCCTTTCCTCTGCCCTGCTAACACCTGGCCCAGAGCTAAGGGGCCGGAGCTCAGACATTTGTTCCTGCTTAGCCTCCTAGGGAGGTGGGTCAGCTTGTACAGTTGCTTGAGATTCCAGATTGTTCTGTCAACACAGAAGCCTTCTCCCTCAGTTCTGCCCCACATCATGAGAAGCAGATGGGCCACAGTGTCTCTCAGGCTCACACTGGGTTTCCCCTTGTGCTGCTGGGAATGTGGCATGGGGCGTGAGTAGGTCGTGGCAGTGTGGTAGGGGAGCGTGGAGGACCAGGCTGGCAGGACTCTCACCTGCAAGGGGGGGGGTGTCCCCTGTTGCATGCAAAGGAATCCTCGGGCTACCTGGTCCCTGTCTGGGAATGTCACCAGGGTCACTTCCATGGGTTACTGTCTGCGTCCTGTGACAGTCAAGGTGACTTCCTTTACAGTGGCCACAGTGGTTACTCTTGGTGATCAACTTGACTTGATTGAGAAGCTCCTGGGGGAGCAGTAAAGCGTATCTCTGTGGGTCTGTGTGATGTTTCTAGGCAGGACTGACCAAGACCAGAAGACCTGCCCTCCCCCCACCAACCTGTAGGCGGGGAACCTGGACAGAATAAAAGGGGAAAAAGGAGAGAGTCTACAAATAAAGGCCTTCTCTCTCTCTCCCTCCCTCCCTCCCTCCCCACCACCCTCCACCTCCACTTCTCTCTTCTCTCTTCCGCTCTCTGTTTCTGCTTCCCAGCTACCATGATATGACCCATTCCACCTCTCCATGTCATGGTGGACTGACACGGCTGACACCATGAACAAAATAAAGAATTCCTTCCTTTTGGTTGTTTCTGTCATGAGTTTTGTCACAATAATGAAACGTCTAAAGATCTCCTGGATTAAAGTGTTGTGTGAACATTGAGCGGCTAAGGCTGAGTGGCCTCCTCCTTCACTGGCCTTGCGAGTCGCCTTGGGCCTGTCTGTGTGGGCAGGGGCTGGCCTGCTGCCTCGCTGGCCCCATATCTGGCTCTGTCCTCATATCTGCTGCGGTGCTGCAGGCAGAACCTGCCCAGAACAGAACACGGCCACTGGCATTCCTGGAGTCCTCCGTGATGAACTCTGGCTCATGGAAAGGTGGGAGATCTCTTGGGTCCAAGGGTATCAGTCAGGTGTCCATGCCCAAGCTAGGGAGGCAGGGTCCCCTCTCTTGGTACGATGTGGACAGGAGGTTCTGGGAGCAGGGTGCCACTGGCGGTGCAGGCACGTGGCCAGCAAGCGGCCGGTCAGGGACAGCAAAGTCCAGCAGGCCAGCCAGCATCCAGGAGCCAGTATCGAGACTCACAGGAGGGAGCTGCTCTCCATGGAGAAAGGCTTGTTCTCAGAGGTAAGTTGACAGACTCAGCATTGAACTCTCAGAACGGATTTGTGAGGCTCAGAACTTTCTAGAGTGGCTTTGATGAATCTGAAGCGGCCTTGGAGAGAAGCAGGGCACGGAGCCGAGTCCCTTGCTGCCTGCTCAGTCCTGTCATCACTAGCCCGTCCCTCACAGCTCATGGGCAGGGCGGCCCCCGTGGGGGTGGGAAGGCATGCGGGATCTGCAGTGCCAGCGCAGAGGGACAGGCATCTGACGACAGGCTGTGACAAGGCTGTCATCTCCCAAGAATCCGGCCTTCCTCCTCCGGGGCTGCGTGCCCTCGCCCCGCCTCCCATTTCCCATCAGCCCCCTCCCTGTGCTGACTGGTGGATATGTAGAGTCAAGCTTCTGCTCGTCACCCAGACTGTGGTCTCTCTGTGGCCACCTGGGAGGGGACAGCCTGACCCAAGTGACACATCACGCTGGCTCACCAACCGCTAGAAATGGCTGTCGCTGGTGACTGACTGTGTCGGACAGTGTTGCCTCCAAAATCCACCCAAATCCATGGCTGAGGCTCCTCCATCTGGAGCTGGTGCTGGCGGTGGAGGGGACACAGGGGAAGAGTGACTCTCGTGAAAGCTTTTGTAGGTTTACCAGGCAAAATGCACCACTCACGCCAGTCCTTTCCTTTTGACAGGAAAAATGCATGCTGGTAGAATCCGCTAGAAAGACACAGACGTGTGTGACAATGAAAACCCAGCTAGTCACTCAAGACCTGGAGGAATTACTTCTCATAGACTGTTTTTTTGGTTTTGATTGTGTGTGTGTGTGTGTGTGTGTGTCTGCACGCGCACACGTGCACGCGTGCATGCTTGAACTCAAATCCTGGATGCTGTCCCTAAGCACCTTGTGCTCAAGGCTAGTGCCCTACCACAGCACCATTTCTGGTTTTTTCTAGGTGGTTCATTGGAGGTACCAGCCTTATGGTCTTTCCTACTTGGGCTGGCTTTGATCTGCCATCCTCAGATCTCAGCTCCTGAGCAGGTAGGATTACGGGCCTACACCATCAGTGTCTGATTGTCTCATAGACTTGTTTGGAGGGGAATGCTGTTCCATGCTGAGCTTGCTTGTCAGAAGCCCGGGCATCGTCTGAGAGTTCAGGTTGTGACAGAGAAGGTTTCTGTGGTGTGGGGTCCTGCTGAGGCTGCTGGCCTGAGAAGCCCTTTGAGCTTTGAGTTCTAGTGCTGTTTTGGCACATAAGATTGTTAGGAAGTGAATTACAGCCCTCCCCGAGCCTGTTTTCTTACCCACAAAGTGTGTGTGGCGGGGGGGGGGGGGCGGGGGCGAATAACACCTTCTTTGTAGTTAAAGACTAATGACACAGCGTTCACACAGCACTTGTGGCCCTACTCGATTTCCATTGATAGGACACAGTGGATGTTTTCCAGTAAGCGCAATTTTCTGAAAGCACAGGTTGAATACCTGCGTTTCAGTGGCTCTTACTGAGTTCCATGGACTATACTTTATTTGATCATTTCAGATGTAGAAATCAGTGCTCTCTTGTATTTCTTATTATTCCATTTAATTCTTGTTTTATTTTGTTTGCTTTTTTCTCATTATTTTCCCTTAGGTTTTTTCCTTTAGGTTTAAAAAAACTTATCTTTAAGGATTTGCCATTTAACGAAGCAGCGTGTGAAGCAGCGTGTGACTACAATGTATCCCGATCAATGTCAGCCCTTCCAGAGTTCTCACCCATCGGCTCTTATCCCCTCCTTCCCTTACTCCTCTCCATTTCACAGGCTATACATTGGATTCTTTGCTAGTTCCCCCCCACACCCCCCTCTGCTTCTCTTCATTTGTCTGCCCCTTTCTGTTAACATAGTAGCTATTTTCATGCTTATTCTAAGGTTTTTTTTTTTTTAAGTCTATTGTACTTCTTTTTCTGGAAAACAAGGCATGGGAAATGGGTTTTTTTTTTGTTGCTGTAGCAACTTAGAAACTACAGGTTCTTATTTTGTTTTGTTTTGTTTTCCTATTTTGAAATTCTGAGGTTTCCTGGCACCTAGTGGGCACTTGACAGTGATTGTGGAAAAGGTTATATTAGTCCCTAAAAATATATATCCAGACAAACAAACAAACAAGAAGCTGTCACAGCCCTAAAGTCAGTGAGTAAAATTAGAGATTTTCCTGACAAAGAGGCTATTTCATGTCTTCCAGTAATGAAGAAAATAACCACAGAGGAGAAAGCTGCAAACATTTGAGGACTCTGTGGTGTCCTAAGGATCCCTAGTACTTAGTTTCAGTCAATCTCTCCTCAGACGGTTCATGGATGCTGCGTGGCAATGCTGTGACTCCTGAGTACCCGGAACCCTTCCCCGACATCCTCCCGGGTTCCTTTCTCAGTGGCCCTCAGCATCCTGCCTTGGACTGGTCCATGCACGCTGCATCCTCTGGCTGGAACCAGGCCCGCTGAGTGGCTGCTCAGGATGAGCCACTCTCCTCAGGATGGAGGGCCTTCTCTAGCCTTCCAGAGGGATATCTTCTGTTTTCCATGGCTCTAATTGAATCCTGAGAGACATAATGCATTAAGCATCATTTACCCGGCTCAGGGTTCTGGAAACTAGGAAGTCTACATTCACGTTCCCCGTATCTGCTTGGCATCTGGTGAGGGCATTGGCATCTGGGGTAGGCAGGTAGAGGCATCCCAGGGCCAGGCAGAGCCAGCCTGTCTTTGGGAACAGGCCCACCCTAGAGATAATCCATGAACACATCCGTCCATGTGGGTTAATGAAGAGTCCCCACGGTCGAAGCACCTCTGGACGACGGGCCGCCTGGTCCCATCTGCCAGTTGCTCGCAGTGGGAATTGGCTGCTGCTACTCAGGCAATTGAGATCTGGAGGGCTGAGGCTTGAGGTCAGAAAAGTCTGCCAAATTTCACCTGCAAAATAATCAGCAGAAAGCAGGGCTGGAGGTTTGCGTCAAGTTGCAGCGCACGGGCTTAGCTAGCTGAAGCCCCGGAGTCCAGACCCCAGAACTAGACGGAAAAAACAGTTCAGCCTGAGTTTGGGTGAGTCATTCACACCCTAGCAGCTGCAGAGTCTCCCCTGCCAGCCGTTCCAGCTCTGGCGGGAACCCCACCTTCAGCCAGGGTTGGTGGACTGTGTGTCCAGGGAGAAGGAAGATGGCTCGAGGCCTCTGTTCATTTCCTGGTGAACGAATGTGGCTGTCTGGGACTTGCAGATCCCCACTGAGACCCAGCCTGGCACAGGATTAGTTGTGGACACACTCGTGTGCCCGGGAGCAGCTGCTTCCACCTCTTCTGTCATCCTCTGGCTGCTAGACCCACGGGTAGATGTGTAGACTGCCTATCACCCTGTCCTTAAACACCTGTCCCCTTCTAGTCTCTCCCCCCGCAACACCCCCGTCCACTGTCCACTGGAAACAGTAGGCACTACAGAAAGCCAGACTTCCACTGCAACCCTCAGCCTGCCCCAGTGCTTCCGGTGAAGCCCCCAGTCTGCTCCAGTAGGGCCCCGCTCTGGGGAACCTGTCCAGGGTCATTCCTCAGGGATTAGCTTCTGCCTTGGTTTCCAGTGTGAGCCACCCCTAAATGAGCCTGGAGGCAGGATCGGGGTCTCGGGGTGCTCGGGGCCTAGGGGTACAGGGCTCTCTAGGTTCCTGCAAGAGGCCAGGAGACTTCTGGCGTTTTCTGCCTTGGGGCTGATACTTGGGAAGAGCTTGGACGTTGGATGGAAGGTGTTTCATACACGAGGCTGTTTTCCGCTTCAGTGGACCTGCGACTAGCCATCAGCTCTGATGCTCTTCATTTCTTTTTAATCAGTAATCATGTTTATCCCGGGCAGTGTTGCCAGGACAAATATTATTTTGGTTTTAACATCTGTTCACATGAAATCTGATTTTGAAATTCACCCCAACCCTGTTCTCTGGTGATTGTGCTCCAGGGGCCATTCACACTCAGTGTCTGCGGCCAGCACACAGCGGAGCTGTCACCTTCGGGGTGCGTCCGCCCTGCTTCCCCGTGTTCTGAGGGAATGCGGGCTCCTCCTTCAGCTCTAGCTGATACTGAAATAGAGCTGCTGCGGGGACCGCTCCGCTCCTGCGCAGCTTCCTGCCAGTCCTTGCTCGGCATGACCCCCAAGGCGAGGTGTTCTGGAAGCATCTCCGCTGTCAGCAGTCTTTGGCAGCTTGCCGACATCACGGGAATTTGACATCTCTTTCCTTTGAGAAGTAAAAATGTGTGTGGAGGTGACGCCAAGAATCCACGCTGTGCTCTGCTGCTCCTGAGGAATGGCCAAGCCAGGCCAGAAGGACCCGGCCCTTTGGCCCGCGTATGTGTTCGTGGGGTTCTGTGGGTACATCCCCCCAAGGCCTCCAGAGTCAGGGCTCCACACGGGAGTGTCACCGCGTCCCGGGTGAGGGGCTTGCAGGCACTGTGACCCTGTTGTCACCGCCGGTTGGGCCTCGGGTGGTCTCCGCCAGCCAGCTCTGTGAGAAGCCACCTGCTGTCCTCACAGCAGATCCACACAGTGACATAACACTGTGCCACGCAACACCATGCCACGGCCCCGGAGGAAAGAGCCAGGCCGCGTGAGCCACAGGGCCGTTTTGCTGCTGGGCTTGCTGTCTACCCCTCGAGTCACAGACGCCATGGAGCCTAGAGCCTGGCTGGATTTTCCCAGGGCGTGGTCATCCACTGGAGCTGCTGAAGGTGATTTCATGAGAGGTCGGTGAAAGGCTGCATGGGAGACATGCTTAGGGAGCTGCTGCTCTTTGTCTCTGTTCTTGGCAGATGCTGCCCCGGTTTCACACAAACACGCATAGGATATTGACTCGAAGGCCCACGCACTATCAGGACGCGATCAGACACTGGGAAGATGCTGAGAATGCATCATGCATTCACACAGTGTTCATATGAATTTTTGAGAGTGTTTAATTGTGGAGCATAAAGCACACATACTACGAAATGTATCATCTTGATCACTTTTAGGTTGCACCTGTCAGCCATATATTGACATTTCTGGGAGAACTTACCACTGTCCAGCTCCAGATATTTCTAATCTTCCTACACGGGGAGGAAACTCAAGGCCTGCCCCTCCCCACACCTCCCTGGATGCCCTCCCCTTCTCTTGACGTACATTTGGTTCATAGTCACGGTTTCCCTCTGGGACTCGGTAGTGTCTGGCTGCTTCCCAGAGCCTCTGTCCATCAGCCCCAAAGTGGCACTTCTGGAAACATCAGTCCCCCATCTGATTGCCATTTTCATTGTGACAACACAGCTTACGCCGTGAGGATCTCTTCCCTGAGCCCCATCTGCCGGTCCATCCAACTCTGGTTCTCCTTCCACCTCTACCCCGTCATCTTCCTCGAATTTTATCACTGAAGTGTTTAACCTCACCTCCTCCAGGATCCTGAGTGGCAGTGCCCCAGGGCTGCGGGAATGCACTGAGAGGAGCTGAGAGAAAGCAAAACAATGATTGAAATGCAACGCTCAGCCCAGGTCCCAGAACAGTTCCCATTGGAGAAGCAGCAGGCTCTGCTCATCTCGATTTCCCTCCTAAGGTACCAAAGCACTCCTGGCCCCAGAGCAAACACAGGAGAACACGAAGTAGAAAGGCCGGGGCCTGACGCTGAGATGCCTGTGGCGGTACTTGGGTAAAGAGGATGTGGCAGGTGGCGGGTGGTTTGGTGAGGCCAGGGAGAGGTTCTGAGTGACCCAGTGAATTCAGTCAGCCTGAAGGGCTGTCCATCAGCCACTGGGGGGCCACGGGTGTGCTCCTTGAAATGATGGACCCGGGATATCTCCTCTGTGGACTGAAGTGTAAATTTTGTCTATTTAGCAAAACAATTTGGCTAATTGCTTTGTGAGTAAGAAATGAGGCAGTCCTTTAGCAATTCAATCCTATTTCCTACTTCTGCGCTTTGATTCAATAAATTTGCATGAGTCCTGCGAGAAATTGTGGTGTGAGAAAGCTGAGCCATGGAGAGGTTCACTGAGGAATGCAGCTTTTATTAGCTTTTGAGTTAACAAACACAAAGGAGTCTGGCTGCCACCGAGATGTGCAGTACCGGGAACTGCTGATGGGACCATGGTGTTTCTCTCATTTCCCATGTCTGCTACATTACCTAGCTCACCATTTCCCAGGAGTTCCAGAGCAATTGCTCTCTGGAGCCTGGGTGGCTTTGGGATTCTGGTACAAATCTGCTCTGTTTCATAAAGAGGAAAATGCATGTGGCTCTCAAAGCCCCTAGTCAGGAATGAAATTACTACTGCCAAAAAGAGCAGAAATATTAAGAGGAAGCAGAAATTTGTGCATGTGCCCTTGGCAGCTGATGTAATTGGTTTCCAAAGTGATGTAATTTAAAAAATATTGCAAGGTTTCTCAGTGACCCACGTGCTGTAAGCTGCGCAGTCAGCATCCCCTGATGTTTGGCCACAAGCATCTGACAAATCTTTGAGCCCTGTGGCTCTGAGACCCATCACAGCGGAGACGTGGATTCTGCCGAGAGGTCCGGCCGCTGCGTTAGTCCAGTCAAACAATCACTCGACAAGTATGCCCCGAACCAAGCATAGAAAGCAGTATGTATTATTATTATTATTATTGCAGAAACTTGTAATTAAGGCAAGTGTCAAAATGAGTGTAAGCACTTGCCAAAAATTATTGGCGCTATTTTCCCGGTGGAAATAAACCGAGCATGGGAAATGCCGAGAGCTTGAAGTCAACACTCACGCTCCACAGCCTGTGTCCTGTCCTTTCTCATCGCTTCCTCGCCCATCCCACTGTGCACACTCTTGGCCTGTGCCCTTCAGTGGCTTCCTGACTCTATTACTGGCTACACAGTGCCCTGCTCAGGCCTCAAGCAGCGTTCCACATCGGGTGACTGTGACATTTGGTCCCATTTGACCCAACCTCTTTCTCTGTTGCTCCCTTAGGTATTTGCAAGGTGGACCTCTTTTCTCTCATAGAGGTGTCAGCTCATCTTTTCTAGGTGGCCTGATCTAACCATTTAACCTCAAGCTACCATTCCGTATCGGCTGAAGCAGGTCGGCCAGCAGGATTATCTTTCTAGAAACCATCAATAATTTATTATTTTCTACACAATTTCGCTCGTGTGTTTTCTGCCTCTTGTTTTCCTTGCTCATGTCTGTATTCTAACTGAGATGGCTTGTCATTTCTTTGAGATGAGGTCTAAACTTTCTGATTAGGTCCTCGAAGACATTATGTGTCTTTTCCTTTGTGCTCTCTCTTGGGCCATGGGCTCTGGGAGAATCCTGCTGCCTTCCATATTGTCAGGATGCTCAAGCAGCCCTATGGAGAGGCCCATGTGGCAAGAAAGTGAAGCCTCCTGCCAGAAGTCATGTGACTGAGCCACCTCCTCGGCCCCCATGCATTCTTCCATGACTGTGTTCCAGCTGATCTTCTTGGTAACTGATCCACTTCTCCTGTCCCACAGAGATGGCATTATAACAAAAATGATCATGGTTTTAAGCCAGAAAGTTTTAAGGGCAATTACTACATAGAAATAGATAACTAAAATGAGTGATTTTCAAACCTTCCAAACCAGGAAAATACATTGTTTGTGGAACTTGAAGGAGGACCCCAGCCTCCTCTACAGGACAGAAGGGCAGGGCTTGGCTCCAAAGACCACACCCCTGTGGGAGGAACATGAGCACCTCTTCCTTGGAGCTGAGGATCCGCCTCACTAAGCAATATGCTTAGGTCCACATTAAGTGTGGTGACATTAATCGATACATCTCTGTCATCTGGGTATAATCATTTTCACATGTCCTTTCAATTTCCATTTCTCTCTCTCTCCTGTTGCTGTTCTCTGATGTTTCCCAGTCTCTCCTGGCCATTGACAGATGCAAGCCTTCCCTTCTGTCCTTGGCTTTCTCTTTCTGTGTTAGCAACATGCACACGTGTGTCCTACCTGTCTCCACTCACGAGGTACTGGATAGACACCTCCAGAAGACTCCCTGGGAAAGTCCATCTGCCTGATATGTACCTTTATTACCACTTCGGATATCATGGCTGGATGTTTGTATGAGCCAGGATGAGTTAAGCTATGGTACAGTAACAAACAAGCCCAACATCTCAGTGAATTTAAGGGGAAAACATCATCTTTCATTGTCTCTTTCCACTCCCTGTGTAACCCATTGGCTGTTTGGAGTGGTGGGCTCTTGTGTATCTCATGGGTCCAGACCAAGTGAGGCTCCTTTTCTCTGAGTCCATGAGCAATAAGCAGAGTAGTTTGAAGACACATTCATTCTTAAGTTTCTCTCTGACTTCTCTCTGCCCCTTACAAAGCAAGAGCCATGGCCACACCAACCTCTATTAGGGTAGAGCAGCTCTATCCTGCCTGGCAAGTGGGAAAGTGGAACTATTGGTGAGTGTCAGGCATGACTGCCAGGCTGTCCTTGGTCCTCAGCCTGGATCCTGTCTATGCATTCATGTTTTGAAAAGAAGTGGAAGACAATCTTAGATGCAATGGTCAGAAATGGTTATCAACGGGGCCTGAGCAAAAGTGAATTCATTGGTCAAGTATCTGTAAGTTCTGATAGGCGGCTAAGTCCTACCATTAGAAGAAACTCGCCCCAGATATTCAGGAAAGGTTGTCAGAAGTTCTCCCCATCTTGCTTCTGATTTTTATCTGTGTTGGTTTGATTCCTGAGCATGGCCTCTCAAACGCGGAAGGCCAAGTCTTACAGCAGGAAGACAAACTTTCCCAGGACCTGCACCAGAGAGGTGTGGCTCCTGGACTGTGGGTGGCCAGTTTGGTCATGGCCGTCCATCACTATGGGTTGATCATTGTGAGTTATGAGATATCGTTGACCTGTGCTAGTTCACTGCCTTTGCCCAAGAGCCCGGGTGAGCTAGCCTCACATGAACTACCTCGGCTATCAAGAAGGGCAGTTCCTAGAGAAGAAGCCAGTATGCCAGTCCCTGAAGAAGGGGAAGTGGAGGCAGGGCAGATGGAATGTCAGGTCCCCCAGAGCTACCTCCTGGAATCATCCTATTTCCCAGGCCAGGGCAAATCCTTTGGCTCAGCTGCCCCCTAGCTTAGTTACTCTATCATTTCCTCCAGGATCTCGGTTGCACCTGGTAGCAGACTCATAGTGTCCTGGACAGCAGGGATGATGGAGCGAAGAACCAGATGGTGACCTTTCTTTATTTAGGTCTAAATCTGTCTTCTGAGGCCTTGGGACCAACCAAATAGAAGCCCCACATCTTTTCTAAAGGCAAGTCCAAGAATATTTTTTAAATCACTATTATGAAAAACTCATTTCCTTTCTCCCCTCAAACCGAAGTGGAGACAGCATGCTGTTTTGAGCAACTGGAAAATTGTTCAGGTAATTTAGGATTGTTGGGTAGTTTAGGTCACCATGAGGAAGTAAGTGCTGGCTTTGTTTTTGGTAGTGACGCTTGGGTGGTAGATATTTCTGTAAAGCCTGCGGTTTGTGTGTGAACGGCTGACATAACTCTCTCTATAAAAATAGGATGGCCAGGCATCAACTCTAACCACAGATCTAGATGTGGAACCCACGACAAGACTTTAGAAATGGCTGGAGTCTGGTGGTTATAAACCCAGGAGAGAGAAAGTGATCATTTCAAGTCAGCAGGAGTTCAGTAAAGGACAATCATGCAAGATTAGTTTCATTTCCTTGTTTTGACAGGAAATTGGACTTACAGGGCCAAGGCCTCCCGTAGACATAATATATCCGAAAAAATGGAAGCAACATTTCTTGGAAGAGTTTCTCATGATGACCTTTAGTGTATAAGCTAGGGAATCACACAGGATTCTGAAGGATTAATAGCTTTACTGAAATGGGGCTGGATGTACTCAAATTGGTAAGTAGCCCTCAGCTCTCTGCAGAGTTCTGTCATTGCTTCTCTACCACACCATGTCTTTGTCCATGATTTAGGTGACACACTAGGCCTTGATATTAATTATATTAACATGACATTAATTAAAATAATAATGGCAAGCACATTTGCCGCAGAGCAGGTATTCACTGTGGTGTGCTAAAAGGCTCATATAGATTTAATTACAAGTGTGTCACCCCCCAGCGAGATAAGGGCTATTAGTTTCCCATTTTACTGGCTTGGGAGGGGGTTCATTTGGGAAAGTCAGCCGAGCCTACCCATAGCCTGAGCAGTGTGGATCACAATGCCCAGGAGGAGGTGGTCACCTTTGTGTCCATGTACAGGGGTCCTCTCTAAAGGAGGCCAGAAGCCAGAGGCTCAGTGTTGGAGCTCTGTCCACAGCCTCTCCTTGTAAGCTACCATCTTGTGGCTGGAAAAGTACACTTGATCCTAAGAAGGACCCCAAAGCCTGGCCGAGGGTGGGAATGATGCACAGGTCTTGGAAAGAATTGGCAAGAGATAGCACATGACAGGTTCCGTGCTATAAGGTGAGTCTGAGAATCATGTCCCACCCCTACAAGGATACCGAGTGACCGGTGGTAGAGGAGGAAACAAGGCAATCTAGACTATTGTCCATGTGGAAAATTCTAGAACCTGTAGGGTGCCACGTAGCACTCTAGGTCCTTTGAGCATTTCTCCATGGGCTTTGGGTAAGATTTGCCCCATGGATTGGCAATGGCGGCGCTAGCCTGCCACCGAACTCTGACATGTGACAGGTCTCTTTTGTCTAGGGGTGCCGAGCACCCAGACCACGACTCTCCTCTTGAAGTCTCCTTAGGGGACTTGCTGACAATTGCAGGTGCGGATGGAGAGCCAGTGGGAATCCCACGGTTCTGATCCCTTCCCAGCGCTGGAGAAATTGCCTTGACTGGGAAAATGTGACAGCCGTGGCCACAAAACTCAACACTATCCCCACCGAACATCCCTCGATTCGATACGATTTCGTAGAAAGCCAGTGAGATAAGAGTAGAGCAAACGGTGTCCTGAAAGTGGCCTGTGTCAAGACATTGTGAGGGCATATCTGTTGGAAAGAGGATTTGTTCTAAGAGTTGGTATCACAGTGTTAATTTATCAGTTTCACCACGGAGAGTATCTCCAGCTCTGGACGGGAAAACCATGTGGTTTTCTTAGTAGTTTCCAGGTGGGAATGGGGACACTGGGTGCCCCAAACCATTTCACTTATAAAAAGAGGAGGCATAACTTACGTCATTTGGAATTATAGTTTGATTGGCAAGAAATCCAACTCAACTGGGCGCCGGTGGTTCATGCCTGTAATTCCTGCTACTCAGGAGACTGTGATCTGAGGATCGTGGTTTAAAGCCAGCCCAGGCAGGAAAGCCTATGAAACTCTTATCTCTGATGAACCACCAAAATGCTGGAAGTGATAGTACAGCTCAAATGGTAGAGTGCCAGCCTTGAGTCAAAAAGCTCAGGGACAATGCTGAAGCCCTAGTTCAAGCCCTCGTACCAGCACACCCACGCAAAAACCCAATCCACTCGGGGCCACGTAAGCATGGCTCATGGAAAGGGCAGGTGAGCTGCTTGCTTGGCAACCTAGGTAGGTCCTCAGAGCATGGGGAGAGGAGAAGGAGGGGGACCTTCCTTGTGCTACTCTTCCAAAGGTGGTGATGAGCTCCAGAGGCCCTGGAGAGTTGCGGGAGCCACACGGAGAACCAGGCCCCTGGGGGTGAGATCTCGCTATGGATTCGTCTTGTCGTCTTTAAGAACGTGCGTTCAGCTGATGCATGCTCACAAGATTAACTACCCCTGTGCAGCACGCATCTTGACAGCAGTTTCTAATCGCTGTGCTTTATTCGCTTTCTCTTTCACATGTCGCTGTACCACAATGAACAATCTTGATCTTTTCAGGGAGAATAATAGCCTGTGATTTTTGGAAGAAGGCAAAATTATTGCCAAATTCAGCATCTCGCATGACTCTTACGGAGAAGCGGCATTTCGGGGGCAGCTGAACGGTGAGGGAGGGGCAGTGTGCCGTGCTCCTGCAGATCAGGCAGCTCCGTGCTCCCTTTCTGCAGCATTTGAGTTTTGACCAAACGCCCCCTGTTCCCTGAGGCTGGCCACGGCCAGGGAAGGCACCGTGTGCTTTGCTGCCCACCGGGCTCTGGGCATCCGCGCGAGAGCGCACCGCTGGTTCTTCCTGTGAGGCCAGCTCTGGTTTCTGGAGGTGCGTGGTATTCTCGGGAGGCCCAGGACCTCACCGGGTGACTCTCTTTGGAAGGGAGGTCCTTGCAGGAGTGACCAAGTTAAAACGAGGTCATCAGTATGGGCCCTGATCCAGGAGGTACAGTGTCCAAACCTGGAAGCAGGGAAGGATGCTGCGAGGAGACACAGACAGAAACCCAGTGAAGCCCAGAGCTTTCCCCAGGCCAGGAGCAGCTGGACCTGCCCAGAGCTGCAAGAGGACAGGAAGGTCCTGCCCCAGGTTTGCAGAAGAAGCCCAGACATTACGTCTGGACTTCACGCCTTCAGCCGCTTGATGCATTCCGCTTCTATTGTTCCCAGACACAGTTAGAGGCTCTTTATTACAGCAGTTCTCTGAGAGCCACACACTAGGAAGTGCCACTTCCTTTTCCTTGTTGTTGTTGTTGTTTGGGAGAGTTGAAGAGTATGAATTCCTCCTAGCTCGTGTCCCTGGTGTTGTGGAATGAATTCAAGTCTGAAGTGATGTCCAGTTTCCTGAGGAGCTCAGCTGTCCCCATGGGCCTCTCTGTGCTAGCTGGTGACGTCACGCTCTGTGGAGCTGTGAGTGAAGGCTGCTCTGAGTGAGGCCTGAGGGCTGCAGGAGCTGGAACTGAACTGGAGTCAAGGATGGCAGGGGCGGTCCTTCCTGCCTGTGTCCCAGGAACTCCTGGCTTCAGGGGTTCTGGAAGGGACTGCCCCGGGCAGCGGGCAGGAGGAGGGAGTCCCCAGCATGGTCCCAAACGACAGAGTGCTCCCAGAATACTGTTGGGTTTCCAAGGGCTTCTTGATCAGAGCACATATCTGTGTAACGTGGCCCCCTTAATCCACATGTTGGTCACTGTAAGCCCAGGTCGCGGGAACCCTTCCACACGGCACTGAGAAGAAGGTGCTGATGCTTGCCCATCAAAACCCCGTGTGTCCCTGACGGTACTGAAGGCAAGGAGGGGCTGAGGGCTTTCCAGATGTGCGAGGCAGGATTGTCAAGACGCACAGTCATTCCAAACACATTCTGATGAGCTTTTCAGAGATGAAATATGCCTTTGATTAAGCGAGGCTTTCTTCCTCTTTGATAAGTCCTGCGCGCACGGGTTATCAGTGAGTCACGACGTCAAATGGGAAATGGAGGGATAAAACCTTCACTTTGATTTATGATCCTGGTTATTAATTTCTGCTGCAGCTTTGGGGGTTGGATTATTGGGGGGGGGAGGGATTTGGCCAAGGTGTAGCAGAAGCCTGAAAGATTTACTGGTGTGCACATCACAGCAGAGGGCTCGCTGTAAATAAGAAAACTTCCGGGAAGAAGTATTAAATCCCACACCGGTGGGAGGCAGAGGAAGAAACTTGGACACCTGAACACTGAACAGATGCAGCTACAGCATGCTCGGGGTGGCAGGGCACATCTGTTTCCAAGGCCGTTGGCAAGCTGAGTGGCATCTTATGCTAGGACCCATCACGGACCACAGAACACAGCTTTCATTTCTACTTCTTGTTCGTCATATGGAAATGCACAGGAATGGGCCGATGGGTCCAAAACTCCAGCTCTGCATGCATCCTGAATTCATAAAATGTTAGTCTGGGCGTACTAAGTGGCAATTTCCTGGCCTGGGCAGACAGACTGGGAGTAAGATGGGGAGTTCACATGGCCTGGTGTTCAAAGGAGGGGTGGGCAGGGACAGGAAGAGGCTGGGGGTATCAGTTGAGCCTAGGATCCCATCTCAAAAATAACCAGAGCAAAAAGAGCTGGAGGTATGACTGAAATGGTAGAACATCTGCTTAGCAGCTGTCAGGTTCTGAGTTCAAACCCCTACATAGACACAAAAAAGCATAAGGCTTTATGTTTATAGGTGTAGCCGTGGGAAAAGTTGTAAGGAAAGGTTAAGTTTATATTGGGAAAGATGACTTTGCAGGCGATGAGGTTCATGATTGGAGGACTGGTTTTAGAAAGGCCAATCTGAAAGCAGGGGGGAGGTGGATTTGATTGTGGGGGGGTTGGAGTGTATGGAGTGCAGGCCAAGCTCTTTGGGAGGAGTTCAGTGGGACACAGCAATGAAATGAGCAGCTCAGCCCCAGGCAGGGGCCTGGGAGCCAGAGAAGAAAGCCAGAGTCCATGGAATGCCTTCTCTGGGAATGAGAGGGAGCAGGAGCTGTGGGTTCAGGTTTGTATGATTGACGGCTGAGCAGGCTGCAGTGGGAGGGGTAGAAAATTGGAGCTGTGGTAGGAGTCTGGAGCTCAGTTGGTGGGCTGGGACTGCAGGCATGTGCAGCAGCTCCGGAGAGGATATTCCAACCTGGACGAGGGGGAGTCAGGCCTGGGAGGGCTGGAGAGAGGAGCACCTGTCACTGTACTGTTGTGTGTGGTGGATCGTAGCTGAACGGCTGCCCTGGCCTGGGAGATGCCTTGGGTATCAGGAACCAGAGCTCAAATGACGGCTCTGCTCAAAACATCTGTGTGGGCTAGCTGTCACCCCTCTGGCCGGCGTTCTCCCCTGGCCCCATGAGTGGAAGGCCCCCCAGGGCCTGAGGGGCCATTTGACTGTGCACACAGAGGCCACACCCCTCTCCCCCGGGGCTGAGTGGTGCCAAGAGCACTGCAGCCTGAGCAAAAGCCCAGTGTGGTCCTCACGGAGGGTGGTTTGTGCTGTGGCCTCGAGGCCCGGGGTCCAGTGGAGGGAGCCTGTGTGAGCAGTCTCCTGGGAGGGGTCACCCCAGTGCACGGCCGGCAGGAGTCCACCAAAGCCCCTGCCAGGGCCTCCCTGGAGCCAGGAGGGTGGGAGTCTCCCTGCTGGTGCGGGACATTCCCGTGCTCCTCCCCGGGCCTCCTTTCCTCCCGGGCACTTGCTTTCTGCCACGCCTTCCATGCACACATTGCAGGGCTGATGCTAGACTCCAGCGAGACCTCCATTTCCTCCACTCCAGATCCTCCGGTCTGAACCTCCCTCTGCAGTCACCCGCACTTTACGCACCGTTGGGCGTAAGGATGGGCTCCTGTGTGCTCTGCTTTTCCCCTTTTCCTCGGGCTCCATCTTGCTGGGGTTGGGCAGGTCCCGAGAATCCTGGGTATCACAGGGTGCTGACGACCTTGCACCAGCCACAGCTTCAGCCTCATTTGTGTCCCTGGACCCTGCAAGGGGGTGCCACTCACCAGCCACCCTGCTGCCAGCAACACGCAGACCCCCAGTCCTCCATGCCGAGCCCCCCCCCGGGAGTCAGCAGCGGCCTCGCTCTGCTGGGGAGGCACCAGCCCCTCAAAATGCAGGAGCCAGTGACCAGCACCCATGGAGGCTTGAGCGCGGGCCCAGCTTGGCATGCCAGGCTCAGCTCCTACGCGTGGCTTCAATAAATCGAGTCTGGAAAATGGTGCCAAACCCACAAAATGAATCAGCTCTCCCTGGTGAAACCATTTCTCTTTCTCAGGACCTGGTGGGGCGATCATGGAAAGGCTGGCTGGGGGTCCGCCTCACACAGCCGGCCCAGACGCATGCACGCTGGCAAGCTCATCACCTGACAACACCTGCTTGGGCCTCTCTCCTCTGTTTCATCAGCCAGGGCCTCTGGGCTCCTCAGGGATGCTTAGAGTAGGAAGGCCAGACCAAGGCAGTGGTCAGAAGGGCAGGGAGGTGAGCAAAGTCCAGCACCTATACAGCATTGTGCAGTAGTAGCTCAGGTGAGTCTGGTTGACTGTCCAGGTCTGTGAGAAAGTTCCAGAACCAAAGAGCACACACAAGGCAAGGAGCCTACCTCCTGCCGTCTGTGCTGGGGACGGGTCATGGGACCAGAGGAAAAGGCAGCTGAGAAGCAAAGACCAGAACCTACCTAGAATGCGGGAGCCATTCCTTGGTCCTGGGGCCAGAGGCCAGGCCCAGGCGCCACAGGACCCCTGCACACACCCCCACGTGTGCAGTGACCAGGGGCTGGTGCCCGGAACCCTCCTCCTGGGTCAACTGTTATGTTTTCAGTTCCACATTTCTTTTCCATTTCCCACCCTTTGTGTATTTTCATACAAAAGAACACACTCTTCTCTGCTAAGGAATATTCCTTCCTCTCCTTGTTTTTTTGGTCTGCAGATTCCTTCATTATTTTAAAAGGTGGCATTTTCCCCCAATAAAGGTGGTTTCTACAGACTGGCACTCTGCAGCTGGCCTGGCACGGGAGGGGCCCTTCTACCCTTCTGTGCCCGCGCTGTCTGCTCTCTCCGCTGCTCCAGCAGCTCCCGACCACGTGGATCGGGATGAAGGATGTCCACAACGGCATTGCCAATACTAGGACCTAATCTACATGGGTGAGAAACACACAAAAATGGCTTTAGGTGCAAAACCATTCAGGCAGCTTTTATCCTTCCCCTACCCTTCCCTTCATCTTCAACTTCACCTCCCCCAGCTCCCCTTCCCTTCTCCTCTATTCCTCCCTTCCTTCCTTCCTTTCCTTCCTTCCTTCCTTCCTTCCTTCCTTTCCTTTCCTTCCTTCCTTCCTTCCTTCCTTCCTTCCTTCCTTCCTTCCTTCCTTCCTTCCTTTCTTTCTTTTTCTTTCTTTCTTCCTTTCTTTTGTTGGTCGTGGGGCTTGAACTTGGGGCCTGGGTGCTGTTCCTCAACCCCTCAGCTCAAGGCTAGTACTCTACCACTTGAGCCACAGCGCCACTTCTGGCTTTCTGATGTTTAATTTGAGATAAGAGTCTCACAGACACTCCTGTCTGGACTGGCTTTGAACCTCGATCATCAGATCTCAGTTTTCTGAGTAGCTAGGATTACAGGCATGAGCCACTGGCGCCCAGCTAATTTTTTTTTTTTGCCCATCCTGGGGCTTGAACTCAGACACTGGGCACTGTCCCTGAGCTCCTTTTTCTCAAGGCTAGCACACTACCACTTGAGCCACAGCATCACTTCTGGCTTTTTCCGTATATGTGGTACTGAGGAATCGAACCCAGGGTTCCATGCATGCTAGGCAAGCACTCTACCACTGAGCCACCTTCCCAGCCCTCTGTTCTCTTTTCTGCCTTCCGTTTTTGTTTTTAAATTCTACAAATGATTTTGGTCTATTTGAAATTTTTTTTTAAAATAACAGAGAAAACAAACAGTAGATTGTCAACTTCCCCAGGAATCCAGATCCCGGACCTCATGGGCAAATGGAGAAATGTGAAGGAATTCTGGAGCAGATGCATTCTGGGGGCTCTGCCGAGTGACTGGGTCCCTGTGGGGGGAGTCAGGGGGCCTCCCGCACCACCCGGCATGTCCATGGCTCCAAGGCCCATCCCCTGCGTCCTCTCATGCCGCCAGGAGAACGTGGTCAACAGAGGCTTCCTCTGCCGGAGTGGCTGCTGATTTCACCGTCTGAAATCGCAGTGGCTCGTGAAGCGATGGCCTGCTGGCTCATTCACCTCTCCTACCTCCCCTAACGCAGGAGGCTGCACAGGGAGGCTAGCCAGAGCTCTTCTCGTGGAAAGGCCTCGGGCTGCCGGAAAGCATTTGGCCCCTGTTTATACTTTGCTTCTCTCTGTTCATCATTCCCACATTCATCCATTTTACCATCTTATGAGAAAGTAGACTGTTTCGTTAGAACATCAGAAATAGACATTTATATCAGCCATTAGGAATTTGAGTGCAGCTGCCAGTCCCCCAATTAATTTGATTTCTGCTTAAAGCAAATGCTCATGGATTCCAATTTTTGCAGCAAGAGGAGCAGCTCCCCTCTTTTGCCATCTGAGGGGTGGAGCGGGGGCTCAAGGTCTGAGAGGAGGGACTGCAGGCTGAGATCAGGGACGAAAAGGGACCCGAAGTGCTGGCTGAGGTGAGGAGCGATGTGAAGCTCCGACCTCCGCATCTGAGCTGGGGGACGGGGGCTGCATGGGGTCAAGGGCGAAGAGCCAGCAGGGCATGGGGTCCAAGAATGTCTAAGTGTGTGCTGCCTCCATGTTGGCCTTAACAAAAGGTGGCAGGCATTCCTTTGCCAGATTTGCAACTGGCCATCTACCGTCCGGGCTTTGTTTGCCACGTGCTTCTGATACAGCACCCAGCAGCCGCTATTGTTCTACACAACCTCCTCCAGACTGTTGAGAACTGAATAGAAGATATGTAGATTCCTAAATACTGAAGTAAAAGCACACCCTCCCCCGTCCCCCAGTCAATACGTGTTTAAAAGTCCACAAGACACTGAGACCACAATCACCACTGCCCGCCGGCTCTCATGGTTTGGGTGCAGCCTAGACTCCACTCTGAGGCAGGCCCTGGAGGAGCACACAGTAGAAGAGTCCATTGGACATGCCCCTCTGAGGGGCAACAAAGCATTTCTAGAAGGTTCCACCAAGGGGTCTATCTCCACATTGGCAGTCGCCTCCACTGGCTGCCACTTTTGCTGTGTTTGCCTGGAACACTCCGTTCTTGGGAATTGAGATGGTTGTTCCCAAACCAGGAAGTAGCATGGCCAAGACCCTCGTGACCTCGCTGACTACCTTCGTGCATGGTCCAGCCTTCCTGAGAGGGAATTTTCCATGCAAATGTGGGAGTGAAGCCAACTTCTGTCCCAAGCCTCCCTCAAGTGAAGTCTTATTCCTGGAAAGCAGTGACCTCTGAACCAGGAAGTGGTAGTTTGCACTGTCCTGATCCATGTTTGGAGAAACCGGGCTTGCCGGGGTATCTGTGCTGTGTTGGGCTGTCCAGGCCATGCTGACCATGACAGCCGACCCAGCATCTAGTTCTGAGCCCTTGTGTCTGTGATTGTTCCAGAACTTTCAGCTTGGTAGGTGTTCTGTTTATGGAGAGTTCTTCTAGTGATAAATTATGATTAGACACTATTTTCAAAACCTTGTTTTAAAAAATGGGAAGGTGGCTCAGTGGTAGAGTGCTTGCCTTGCATGCATGAGGCCCTGGGTTCGATTCCTCAGCACCACATGAACAGAAAAAGCCGGAAGTGGTGCTGTGGCTCAAGCGGTAGAGCGCTCGCTTTGAGCTGAAGAGCCGAGGGATAACGCCCAGGCCCAGAGTTCAGGTCCATGACTGGCAAAAAAATAAAAATAAATAAAAATAAATGCAGGCTTGGAAAGGCTCAGAGAAAGCATTTACCTTTTACTTAAATATGTCAACATTGTCCTGCCTCTGTTTTCAGCTTTTACCTACATAGCCCAAAATTGTATTCAGTGTGTGAATCTGGTCAAAGAATGCTGTGGTGTTGAGCTCCATATAGCAAAAGAATCTAATTAAAAATAACATTCATCGGCACAATGGACGCATTGTACTGGAAAGCTTTGCAAAAGATTAAAGTGATTTCATTAGGGCAGTCCACAGGTCTCAGATGAGAAGGACATGGATTTTCCAGAGGACTTTCCAGACCTTGTCTCCTGCTGGGTCAAATCTGTTCTCTTCCCAGACCGGTCTCAGTTCTTCAGGCAACCTACCCAGGGTCTATTAGCATATTAAAAACAGGAAATCACAACGCATATAATGTAGGAAGGAAAATAGAGATGTCCACATTTCATGGTCCTTCTTCAGTACTACGCATGAGCTACGAAGTTAAAAAAAAAAAAAAAAGTTCTGTTTTGCTTTCTGACAAATTATCACATTTAACCTCCTTCCAGTCAAGGCGTTCTATGACTCAACCCTGCAAATCTTGACTTTGAATCCCATCCCCCCCTCAGACACAGAGGCCAACCAGGAGGAAACGACTCCTCTCCTGAGATTATTGCTCGGGTGTGTAATTTTAGCCAGCTGTGTGTCTGTCTGTGAGGATAAACACAGGGTTGATGCCTAGAGGTGTCATTTAAATGTTGTCACAGGCTCCACACTGCTCAGAGGTGGGGGAAAAGCTAGAATAAGTTGAACTTTTTCAAAGTTGACTTTGGCCACTGGCAAACAAAAAGTACATTTCTCTTTCCAATATAGAATGCAGTATATCAAATGGAAGTCATTTCTGTCAGAATCGTTTCATTGAGGATTAACTATACAGTGTTAAGCTCCTTTGGTCTGGGGGAAAAATGGGTTTTGATAGCATGTGGTATTGTGTAGCCATGGACTTAACATTCTTTGTTCATGATTGAGTGTGTGTGTGTGTGTGTGTGTGTGTGTGAGAGAGAGAGAGAGAGAGAGAGAGAGAGAGAGAGAGAGAGAGAGAGAGGGAGGGAGAGAGAGGGGAGGGAGAGACAGACAGACAGAGCGACAGAGAGGCAGAGAGACATAGAGTAAGAGACAGAGAGAGGCTTAAAAACCCTATACTTTTCACAACTACTGGGACTAAATTCTTTCAGTTACAGGAAGAAATAGGCAAAAAAGTAAATAAGTTCGTTTCTTGGGGCTGCTCTAGCAAACGACTGTAGATGGAAAGCTTAAGAGAAGAGGAGTGTGTTTATTCACAGGCAGGAGGCCGCAGTCGGCCATGAAGGTGTTCTAAGGCTGCTGGCTCTTACAGCTCTGAAGACTACACCCCCCCCAGCTTCCGGTACTTCTTGGCCACCCCTGGCTTTCCTCCCCCAGCAGGTGCAGCCTCCTGGTGTTCCGCCCTCACAGGCCATTTTCCCTGCCAGGGTCTCTCTGCTGTGCCTCTGTATCTTCACCTCACACTTTTTGTTGGAATGCCACACATTGGATTAAACCCGTTCCCCAACCCCAAAAGACCCCATGCTAATTCGAGATCCTATTTCCAAATGAAGTCACACTGACAGGTACCAAGGCCACATACTTTTTTAGAATGGGGGCAGACCCAAAGAGACCCACAACAGAAGTATAGAATTAGAAGGTGACTAATTGGGAGACGCGAGGATCTCAAACCCCAGTAAGCCAGAAAAAGAAGCTATAAGCAAAGGAGCCAAAAAGTAAAGTAACTGGTCTCTAGACAGGATGCTGCAGATGGGAGCTGAGTGCAGAGGCTCAGCGTGAGGGTCTCTAAGGTTCAGAGTGACTGAGGTGCTTAGAGACTAAGGCGGAGGGGCACCATGGCAGATTCGGTGGGGACAGGTGTCCTGAATGACTCAAAAGCTAACAGGGCGTGTGACGGATATGAAGAGAGGATGAAGCCTCTCCATCACACATCTGCCCCCTTGGTTCAGTGTTTCTTAGATGATATATTCAATGGCTTTCATCGCAAGCCTGAATTCAGGCTGTGTGGTATCACACCAATTCTTGTATGCAATACAGAGCACTCGAATTACAAATGATATGAACATGGCTGTGTTCTTGAACTTGGTTGGACCAAAGTCAGGTCATCTCTCCCACAGAAAATACATTTTCAGAGGAAAAATGTATGCTTTCTGAAATTATAAGATGAATCCTGGATTGGAATGCTGAGAGAGTAAATGTGGCCCAGAAGGGAAAAGTAGAATAT
Source organism: Dipodomys merriami (assembly GCF_024711535.1). Classification (NCBI taxonomy): domain Eukaryota; kingdom Metazoa; phylum Chordata; class Mammalia; order Rodentia; family Heteromyidae; genus Dipodomys; species Dipodomys merriami. The sequence continues at coordinate 3,201,957 of NW_027202270.1, read as the reverse complement.
GTTCTCCTGCTTTTATGTTATCTTCGCCTAGTTATCACAGAACCTGGAAAGAAAACTCAATGCCATTTCCTCCCATCTGTGGGTCTCATTTATAGATGTCCCCAGTCATTCAATCACGAAATGAAAGTTGCCAGTGCCAGGGTTACCACATCAGCCTCAGATCCACAGATACAGTGGCTCAGACGACAGAATTTGGTTCCTCAGTCTGCAGGTGGGAAGTTTAGGGTCAAGGTGTTAGCAGGCAGGTAGGGATGGCTGGTTTCCTCTGGGCCTTGCTCCTTGGCTGGCAGGATAATGCCCCTGCCATTAGACTTCACTCAACTTCAGAGACCTCTTTAAAGATCCTATCCCCAGGTACCGGGAACTCAGGTACTGGGAACTAGGCCTTCCATGGGGGAATTTGGAGAGGTCATAATTCAGCCCATGACTCATTATCTATGCCTTCTGTTGATGATGCATTTTCCGGTGTTCTTCAGACTTGACAAGGCCACGGAAACAAACCAAGGCATCTCAAGGACTGAAAATAGCAGGGTTTCTTTCTGTGCATTTCATTCCCTGTCAGAGGGCCCTCAACTTACATAGTCAGCAGGCCAGGCTGATGTTTCTCAGAGCCATCTCCTGAAGCTCTTCTCCATGCTTCTGCCACACGAGGCCATGGAACACTGTGTTTAGACCAGGATTCTCACACACCGCCCAAGCAGCCCAGGCCACGTCTGACCACAGGGCATTACCCATGCCGGTCACTTGTCCACCACGGGTCAGGACAGGGTGGCACAGCAGAGGTTCACTGAGTCTGAACTGCTCTGCTACAGCAGAGTCCAGGCCTCTGCTCTGGAGAAAATGAAATCCTTTACATTTTTTGTCTCTATTTTGTATGTGATAAAAAATATTTTGTCTTAGGTTGGGTGCTGGTGGCTCACACTTGTAATCCCAGCTGCTCAGGAGACAGATCTGAAGACTGCCGTTCAAAGCCAGTCCAGATAGACAAATTCAAGAGACGTTTTATCTTCAGTTAACCAGCAAAAGGCCAGAAGTGGAGATGTGGTGGGGTCTCAGCCTTGAGCATAAAAGCCAAGGGTTGATCGCAAGGACTTGAGTTCAAGCCCCAGTACTGGCACGACTGTCTTTAAAACTCTCATGATGTTGCCATGATGTACGCTTCATTCAAGTTGAAAAAATTAAAAAAGCAGTGATGACAAGCCACTTGGTTAGGTGCCCAAGAGCCCACGCTTGACTTCAAGGAGCATTTGGTCTCAGGGTAGAAACAGCCAAGCCGCTCAAGGATGGGGTAGGTGCCCCGGAGGAATGCAGGAATGCAGAGAGGGCACCGCTGCTTGAAGACAGAGGATGCGCCCTGAGGCAGGAGGCCTTGTGCCTGCCAGGCGGACCAGAGAATGTGCACTCAAGAGAGCAGAACCTCGTGGGGTGGCGTGTGTGCCCACCTATTCGCATGTCCTGAGAAGGATGTGGCTTCCCTGCCCTGGCCCGTCTTTCTCTCATGGTTCTCTGTGTGCACTGCTGACCTGCATGACCTTGGCGGTGCTCCAGGGCCCGCTAGCTTCTGGTTGGGCTCAACAGGGGAGACTCTGGCCTAAGTCAGTAGGAGCTGGAGAATAAGACTGGAGCTCATTCCCCACCCCCATACTCCCCATCCACGCCCCCTCCCTCCACTGCGGGGAGAAATTTGCACTCTTGCTTTGATCACATGGTTTTTCCATGAGGCCACTCTGCTGAGCCTTCTTCTGGCTTTCTTTTTCTGTCCCTTCTTCTCATTCCTCTAGGCTTTGGGGCATGTTTTAGGCAGTGCTGCGGCACTAAAGGGAAAGGGTAGATTCAGCTCGTACTGAGGAGGTGTTCGGGCATCAGCCAGCTGTGATGAGGACCCTCGAGGCTCAGCCCAACATGGTGGAAAACATATGGAGCAAAACGGAGCCAGGGAGAGATCGGGGTCCCACAACCCCTTTCAAGGTTGGTGCCTCAGATTTACCTAAGGATTTACCACTAGACCCCACCTGTTCAAGGCACCACCATCTCCCAACCACCCACGGGGCCGTGGAGGACACTCTACATCATATTCTGGCCACAGGATGGTGTCACGGCCCAGGCACATGCCCCACTGTCTGAGAATAGTTAGTGGAGAGCTTCAAGCAGAGAGCTGTTTACCAAGGTGGACTTAGGAGGAGGGAGCCCAGGAGGGCCACTGAAGCCCCAGGGGATATAGCATGGAGGCTGTTCTATTTTGGTATTGTAGCAATGATCCAATTTCGTATCTGTCTCTTCCCTCCAGCCAACTCCGCTCCCCTCTGACTTGTTCAGAAAACAAGACGTTAAATTAAATCGAAACAGAATCATGAAATTGTTTTTCTGAGTTCCTTCTGGGATGAAGCCAAATGTACTTGTTTGGGCACATGGTCCTAAATGAGAAGAACATCTGAGCAGATGGAATCATGATGTGAATCTGTTCTACCTTGAACAGCTACACAGAGAATAAACACGGGGCTGTTTGCTTGTCCCTTCTAGCTATGGAACATGAGTCTCCCATTTCTGAATAGCCAATATAGTTATTTACATAATGAGGTAAAAGCAAACAAACAAATGAAGTGCTGGGTGGGCTCCAGGGCTGCTCTTCAAGAGCTACCTACCTTGAACAGCACGTGGCTGTTGTTTTGGATGATGTTGCCATAGGAAAGACTGCACTGGTGTTGCATGGAGGAATGAATAGGATGGGAGCAGGAGAAGGAGGAAGGAAGAGAGGGAGAGAAGAATGTAGACCTTGAAGAGGAGAGGCTGGTGAGACTGCATGAATTTAGGGCGTAACTGAGGAACATTCTAGAACAGTGGCATATGTGATTCACCTGAAAATGGGTGAGTCAAGAATGTAGGCTTCCTCATTGATTTCCAACCAGTTCACACATCTGTAAAAACCATGTTACCTCAACAAATACTGGGGACAAAGAGTTTTTCATTTGACTTTGTTCTATTTATTTCTTTAAAATTATTTTAAGTAGTTGTACAAAAGGCTTTCAATTCAACCAGACTATGAGTACAATGTAGCATGCTTAATGTCACCCGCTCCATTGTTCTCCTCCATCTCTCCCAATCCTATCCAAACCCTCAAGTTACATAGGCCAACTTTCACCTAGCGTCATTATTTATTTTTGCACATATGTTTGCACGTTACGAGTGGAGGAAGGGCTGACTCTACATGGAGCATTTTCAGTTGGATTTTGGAGCCCCACAGGCCATAACATTGGGACATTTGAGTCAAATATTTGTGCTTCTGCAGGGTGCCCCAGGGGTTGTGTTTTAAGTTGATGTCAGCGTAAGAATGAGGTGACACTCGGTCCGTGGGACACTTGGCTGAGGTTTGGGATTTAGGGGTGCTCCTGCTTGCTTTGGGAGCACTTCAGCTCCAGGCTTCTCCATATTTCCTTCCCTCCACAGAGTGCTCCAAGTTAAGGAAAAATGACATTTCCAAGTGGGCTCAGGCAGGGTTAGTTTCCTTCCTGACAAAACCCCTTAAGACCTTGGTCTCAGATCGTGTATAAAGTATTTGCTGTACTTAAACTGCATGCCAATTTAAAGAGAAAATGGAAAAACTACTTTCTCACGATCAGCCTTCATATTCACTGTCCAGAAGGATGACAGATGCAGTTTGAGTTTGCAAAGCAATCATTGTATAGAAGATAGACACTGTTACCACCAGTTCATGGCAAAGGTTGCATATCAGGGGCCGAGAGGGGTGTCTGCGGGCCTCATGATTGTGAGTGCACCTCTGGATTATTTTCTAGGACTGAGAGATGTTTATTTATGAGCTGAGTCTCTGGCCACGTGCTTTCTGTGTGATGAGTAGGTAGCTGGTTGAAGCCATTGTTGATGGCTGAGCAGAATTTTAACAAACAGATGATCCATGGTTAACCCAACAATTCCAGCTACTTTACATTTCAGGTTGGTTAAAATTTTTTTGTAATTACCATCCTAATTAAAGTAATATTTGTAACTAGTAAATTGAATGCATCCTTAATTGTGTTCTTTAGAAACAATGCCAAGGAATATGAGGCCAAAAGGCATACAGATATTAGAGCTTTTGATAGGATATTTATTCCTAAGAAGTCTGCCAGGAAAGTTGTATCAGATTGCATTCTCATCAATGACGATGGGAGGTGTGAAGAACAGAGGACCTTCCTGTAGTGCCAATGCGTGAGGTCCTTCCTGTAGTGTCAATGTGCAGCCCTTTCACTCTCCGTGCAAACTTTGTCATGTAATCTTTATCTATGTCTTAGGGGAATTTCATATTTCAAGTAGTATGGTTATACTTTCTCTTGAAATTTTTTCCTTCACCTTGCACTATCTCAACAAGGTCTTGAATTAGCACTTTTTACATGATTTAAAGGTTTAAAATGGGTTTTAAAAATAAAAATAGAGCAAACAGAACATAAGATGATGGAATGAAGTCAGCCTCTGCTGCTCACAGCATGTGTCTAGGTTAGAGATTTCTGATGGAGATGGGAAAAGGAAAGAAAGCCCAACTTCTCTTTGGAAAAGTGAACACACCAGTTCTTCCCAAAGGAAAAACAAAGAGCAATTAATTATTCTATTACAATCAAAGGAATATATCCGAGAACATACACAGAAGCTTTGGAAACCATTGCTGATATGTCTTTAGAATATTAAATCCCACGTAGTTATGGTCAGCACATCTACATGTTTAGATATGAAAATGGCCATAAAATCTCCTTCATCCATCACTTCTTGCTGTTTAGGGTCTAAGAGACTACAAACAGTAGATGTAAAGAGAAAGGCAGCAATAAACAGAGAAAGTTCACATTTATGCCTGTAATTCTATCTCATCAGGAGTCTGAGATCTGGAGAGCTGAGGTTCAAAGCCCAACCTGGGCAGAAAAGTCCAGAAAATCCATCTCAAATTCCCACCCAAAAAGTAAGGCTAGAAGTGTGGCTCAAGTGGTAGAGACCAGCTGAGCAAGCAAGCCAAGAGAACATGAGGCTCTGGGTTAAAAAAGATGCCATATCTCAATTCTCATGCTTTGTCCACAGAAGACCAAAAAAAATTAAACAGATGTTTTTATAATGGCGATTTCATTAATGACATTCTATCTCATCTCTCCGGATAAAATCTTACTAGAAAGTAGAAGACAGACATTTCTCCAGACCAGCAGTTATAAAGATGCTTACATACGTTCCCGTCTCCAGGGATTTGTGTAGCTGTGGAGTCATAAAATCTTTTTTGTTGACTGGCGCCCATCCAAGGACTGGTGTTTGGGAACTTCTCTGACTCAGGAAACAGAGGCCAAGAAAACTGAAGCACACTGCCCCAAATTACTCAGCTAATTAGTAGCAAAGTTGGGATGAGAATTGCAGACTCCTAATTTCTGACTCCCCAAACAAGAATAATGATCTTCAGATTCGAGGGGGGAGAAGCCAAGAATCAAACATCTGAACTCTGATGCAAAATAGCTGAAGGGAGAAAATCCAGGGGTCCTCCTGGGAAGGGACTGGGGCTACAGGATCAGAGAAGCTGGGAAGAGCCTCTGGGATGCAGGAGGACTGGCAGATAACAGGAAGAGATGCCAGGGTGCACCAAATGGAGCTCAAGGCACAGCTGAAGATCCCGAGCACCACTGACCCCGAGAGACACTACGGGACAGAAGGGTATGACACAGGAAGCAGGTGAGCTGCAGATGTGCCCTGTCGCTATGACCGCAGAACATCTGGGAAGAAGATTGGCAATGCCTAATGAGGGACACGGCAAAGATGTTATTCACTATTTCTCCCAGTCCCAAATCCCAACCAATAAATATTTAAAAAGAACTTTCTAACAGAGTCTTACAGTGGAGCAGACTGCTGCAGGAGACAACAAATCTTCATCCAATCCAAGTATAGACGCAGGGTGGGTATGCCTACGTGTGGGAGACACAGACATAAGAGTATGTTGTGGACCTCTGAGAGCCTTCTCATGGAAGCCTCTGGAAGAAAAAAAAGCAAGAAGGTTAGGGAGCAGGAAAGAATCACAGGAAATGTCCTGAGCCAAGGAAAGGGAAAGAAAACGCCCCACCCTCAGTGGAAGAGGGCACTGAGCACGAAGAAGGATTGATGAATTCGAAGATGACATCCCTGAGTGTTTGCTCATGAAATTTCAGACTCTGAAGATATTAAAAAAAAGCAACCAGTTTTTTCCTGAGATCCTGAGAGAAAGAGCAAGTTACCTACGAAAATGGGAATGCATGTCTGTAATCCTAGCTGCTCAGGAGGTTGAGACAGGCAGGGTGAAGTTCAGCGCCAGACCAGGTGCACAGATCCAAAAGACTCTTAATCATGAATTAACCAGCACAAAGCTGGAAGTGGAAGTGTGGCTCAAGAAGCAGAGCATCAGCCTTGAGCAAAAAAAACTAAGCAGCCTCCAGTTGGAGGCCCTGAGGTCAAGCCCCAGTATTGGCAATCAATAATAATAAATAATGTGTATATACATAAATACACAAAATCATACCAGAGGTGACAGTATGTGGTAAGAAAACAATAACGTTGGACTTGAAACTTACCATCTAGCCACTTCACCTATCAAGCAAAATGAGAAGTACATGTTCCAAGAAGCAAGGAGAAAAAACATATATTCCCTGTGGGTCCAGCTCAGCTCTGTAGCTCAGAGCCTCCGTTCACCTGGGTGATGTGGAAGAAAGACATCAGTGAAGCCACTTCTGCCTGTGAGGACCTGAGCCTGGCTCCAGCTGGAGCTGTGGAGCATAGAGCAGCAGGCTACTTCCAGGCTAGAAGATGTCATTTCTTCTCCCAGTGCTCTACATCCTTGGTTCATTGACACCAAACTCCCAGCAACCACATCGTGCTCTGCACCGGAACCAGGTGTGATTTCTCCTTGACCATCCCTGTCTTCCCAGCCCAGGACCACAGGAAGCATTTCAGATACCACGCTGGGCCAAGCAGAGTGTCCATGCGCTAGTAGTTCACGCCTGTAATCCTAGCTACTCAGGCGGTTGAGCTCTGGTGGATCACTATTTGAGCCCTAGCACTAAGTCTGTGGAGATGCTTTGTCTTTAGCAAAAAGTGGGGTTGTGGGTATGGCTCAAGTGCCCATTGAGCAAGCAAACAAGCTGAGTAAGCACGAGGCTCTGAGTTTAAAGCCCAGGACTACCCACACAAAGCACAGAAAGTAACCACATGTGGCAGTAGGAGGTACGGTACCATCCAGCTCTGCTGGGAGCACACACACCAAGCAAGTCAGATCCTGTGGCTCCTTCTCCAAGGGTCCAGGAAAAGCAGGCTCCAGGGTTAATGTGGAATTTGCCCACCGAGGGGCTGGCTAGCATCAAAGCCAATGTGCCCTGTCTCCTTGTTTCTGCTGTTATCGGGGAGCAAAGTCATTTTAATCCCACTTCTGGAAGATTCTGTGGCTCAGAACCCAGAGCATCTCTGGAGCTCTCCATCAGGCAGGTGTAATTCACGAAGTTTCTTGGTGTTTGACACGTTCAATGTTAGAGTGGTAATGTCCATCAAAGCCATGGCGTCCAAGCCAAGTGCTGGTGGCTCACACCTGTAACCTAGCCACTCAGGAGGCTGAGATCGGAGGATTGTGGTTCAAAGCCAGCAAGGGCAAGAAAGTCTGTGAGAATCTTATCCCCAATAAACTACTCAGCAAAAGCTGAGTGGCTCAAGTGGTAAAGCTGTGGCTCAAGTGGTAAAGCAATAGCTTTGAGTACAAAGAGGCTCAAGGACAGCACCCCAGGTCCTGAGTTCAAGCCCCATGACAGGAAGAAAAATGAGTCATGGCATCCAGGTTTTATTCTGTGAAGAATTTTATGCTTAAAGGGCTGAGTTGAAGCAAGAAGTGTGGAAATTCAAACCTGTCTCGTGGAGGGCAGTGCTGTTTTGGAGGGAAGTCCCGCCCCTGTGGGGGCTGGATTGCACTGCCCTTGGCTTAGGTCCCACCAGCACCTGGGAAAACAGACCCCGCACCACACCCCGCAGTCCGGCCTGCCAGGGCTTCAGAAGGGATTTCATTCAATTAACAGAAAATAGTGTCGATAAACATTAGCTCAGCAGCTATCCCAAACCTGGGGCCCAGGCCCAAGCTGCACGGGGACCCCCTTCTGGGGTAGGGGAGCGCCCACCGCCAGCTATTACAGCAGGGTGCTCTGCGCTCCAACACCACCCCAGCAAAGTCTTCCTGTCTGCAGCCCGCCTGCCACCCTGTCTCAAGTCAGGGGCAACCAGCTCCACAGTTGGGCAAAGCATATATCCTGGGAGCCTCAGCAGCAGTGACCCTCCAAGGGTTCTCCACCCACAGGACAGCCTGGGGCAGTCCTCATCGGGCATGCTGAGTATAAAAGCACAGGAAAATGCGAGCAGAAGCCAGAGCCCGGGGGCTGATGACTGTAATCCCTGATACTCGGGAGGCTGAGATATGGGAACTACCATTCAGAGTCAGCCTAGAAAGGCAAGCCCCATAAGACTCTCACACCTCCGATGAACCAGCAAAAAGCTGAAAGTGGAGCTGTGGCTCGAGTGTTAGAGAGCCAGTCTTGAGCAAAAACAAAAAAACGGGACAACATCCAGGCCCTGAATTCAATCCCCAGGACCAGCACAGCAGAGATGAGGAACAGGACTTGTCATTCACATCATAAATGCAGGAAAGACTGTTTCTTATTAAAAACAAAAAGAAATATCAGCCAGGCGTTGGTGGCTCACACCTGTAATCCTAGCTACTGGTATATAATATATAAGGAAACAAACTCCTGTGTGTGTGTGTGTGTGTGTGTGTGTGTGTGTGTGTGTGTGTGTGTGTGTGTGTGTGTGTGTGTGTGTGTGTGTGTGTGTGTGTGTTGTAATATGAATGTGTTTGGGTATTTTTTTGAATGCTGGATTCTTTACATAGATGTTCCATATGCACTGGGAGAAGTGGCTCACTCACCCAGCTACCTGAGAAGCTAAGCTGGGTGGCTAGTCATAGGAGGCCAGCTCCCTGCAGGCACAAATTGGCACAGACCTTATTTCAGCAACAAGCAGGACATGGCATCTCATGCCTGTGGTCTCAGCTACCTGGGAGGTGAAGGAAGGAGAATCAAGGAGGCTGAATGTGGCCTAGGCAAAAATTCAGAACCAGAATTGAAAAACAAACTCAAAACAAAACCAGAGCATAGCCAATCAGAGAACACGAAGTTCTGGGCAGCCAGAAATGCCAAGCACAGGCTCTGGGATCAGTCCCCAGGAGCACTACTGCCAGAACAAAGCAAATGAACAGCCAAACAATGTCACTAATAAACACTCCTAATCTAAAATGGCTGTTGAAAATGCTCCAAGCTTAGGAATGTCGTGAGTGCTACCTCTGAGTGCTCATTCACGGAGCGCTTGTGATTTTGGCACACTTGGAGTTTGGGTCTTCAGGCTGGGGTGGTCAGGCCACACCCTGTGCAGGGGCATGCGCGCGTGTGCACGTGCACACACACACACACACACGCACGCACACACACACACACACACGCACGCACACACACACACACACACACACACACGCCTCTTGTTCTGCCTGATCTTGGTCTTTGCTTCCTGTGTGCCAGCCTGTGGTCCGCTCTACCTGCAGTGTGCATAGCAGTGTGTGGCTCCTGTTCACCACCACAGCCCCAGCGTGTGACAGGGTTTTGCAGCTGGCAACGATCTGTCAACCCTTGTTGAACAAGGGAATGAACACGTGAGCGACAGTCCTGAAGTTGGCTCATGATTGTCACTTCTATGTAGCCAGAAGTATGGTTACCATTGGGACCACTTCCTGGGACAAACTCCCCCTGCGCCCCAGCTAGCTTTGCACCTGTGGCAATGTCGGGGAGCCCTCTGTCACTGGCATGTTTGGGGATTCTCTAGGATGGCTCCCAGGCTCCCTGGCAGGTTTGGTGGATGTGTTGTGTCCTCTCGTGTCGTGACCAGGGCCGTCCCTGCAGGGTGAGTCTGAGTGCACTGTGGCGCCCCCTGACCTGGTCCTTGCCGCTGTCTCCCCTGACGCCTGCTGTTGCGTGCTCTGTCCTGCTGGCCTCGGCCACATACCAACAAGGAGCAGGAAGTGCCCATTCCGCATGTGTGCTGACCACACGGGCGCTTCCCTGGCCTCCAGTGTGAGTCTGTGGGTGCAGGCCTTGAGCTACAAGGTCTCCCCGCCAGCACAGCAGCCATCCACTGGGCAGCCCTTCCCCTCCCCCCACCTCCCCAGCGAGTCCTCTAGCATGGGGCTTTGGGGCAGGCCCATGGCCAGGGTCTAGGGACAGATCGCAGACTATGGGAAAACCCCACACACCTGTGAAACTGGGAACCCCACTCGGTACCCCACCCTGTGGGGCCCCACTTACCTTTGGGCCCAGGTAACAGAGCAGGGTCGCCTGGCAGATGGGTGAGGAAACCCCAGGGCCCGGGCACAGCTCTCCTCACGACCTTCCCCCGGCACGTGGCATTGTCTAAGGGGAGCTTGGTCTTTGCAGTTATGTGTAGTCACTGGGCACCTCCCTGCCCACCTAATCCCACTGGGTATCCTTCCTGGACTGAGGCCACCCTGAGTCTGGATCTCAGCAGCTGTCATGGGAGAAGCCCACGGTGTAGGCACCCAGCCCGGGGGGCAGATCAGAGACAGGTGCTTGCTTACCGTGTGCAAGGCCCCGAATACGAGCTGAGCACCACAAAAGCCACCACAAACCCCCTCATCAGCAGAGGCTGGCTCTTCACGCCTGTGGCATCTGTTCTGCGGCCGGGAGCTGGCGCCTTGGCCTGTGTGGAGTGTGTTCTTGTTCTTGGGGGAGTCTCTGGAGTTCTAGTTCTGTGTTTATGTCTATGGCTTTGCCCCAGGCCTGCAGTGCCTGTGTGTGACATGTTATGACAGATGTCCTGGTCTGGGCCCTGCCTGGTCCTCTCAAGGGAGAGGGTGGCCTTTGACCCCAGCTGGCCAGGCAAGCACTAGGTCCTAGCAAAAGCCCACCAGCAAAGGACATTCTTCAAGCCACTGGCATGGAGCTGCATGTTTTCTGTTGCCACAGTTGGGACCCACAGGTGGAGTGAACTGTGATGAGTGGACAGTTATCTCAGGCAGGGCTCTGGGGGCTGGACGGTGGAAGCACAGGTGCAGGGCGCCCTCCTGCTGGGTGAGCACAGGGCAGGGCCCGTGTGTGGTAACAGATCTACAGTGCCTGTCTATAGTTAGCGGCATGGGAACATTATCTGAATAGTGCTTCACCAGGATGATAGTTTGATTTCTCTTTGTTATGAAATGGAGTAGGGGTATGGAATCTATTGCCTTTTGCTAGATGAGGGGACTGGATGAATGAAAATGGGAACAGGGTAAAAACACACCAAGACTACTCAGCGTACATATGTAATAAAGGAAGTAGGATACTGTAAGGGGGGAGGGAATGGACGAGATGGGGTAAAATGATGGAAGCGCCGAAAAGGAAGCACTGGACACTGGGATGGATGGTAAACTGTAACCCCTTGTACAAGCTCTTGTAGTTCAGAAAAAATAAATTAAGTTATATTTAAAAAATTCTGTTGCCTTTTTTTTTGTCGGTCGTGGGGCTTGAACTCTGGGCCTGGACACTGTCCCTCTGAGCTCTTTGGCTCAAAGTGAGCGCTCTACCACTTGAGCCACACCACCACTTCCAGTTCTTTGATGGTTTATTGGATGTAAGAGTCTCCTGCCCAGGCTGACTCTGAACTGTGATCCTCAGGTCTCACAGCCTCCTGAGTAGCTAGGATGACAGGCGTGAGCCACTGGCGCCCAGCTTTCTGTTCCCTCTTTAAGGACTCTTCCCTTTCACCACAGTGTTGTAAATTCTAATGAGGAACATCTGCCCCCTCCCTGTCCCCCTCCCCTCAACTCGCATGGATTGACTTGGAGGACAGTAATGTGTCTGGAAAGAAAATGCAGGAGATGGTCTCAGGCAGTGGAGGTCCCAGGTTCTGGTTAGCTTTCAGACCTGGAGACGAGATCTCGGTTCTGCCCAGAAGTTTCTTCCCGTTGTCTCATTGCAACCCCTGTGTTCCATCCAAAGCCCTCAACACAACTCTGCCATCACCATCACCCCGAGATGTAGATTGGAGACAACACAAGATCGCCTCTATTTTACTAAGGGCCTGGTAACAACATGGCGACATTGTGCATGGAGGCATTGTGCTGGACTTGTCTCCTCTTCCTGTAGCCCACTAGTGCCGCCATAGGGGACAGACTCCAACAACCTCACGTAAGCCGGCATCCTCACAAGGCACACCTCCAGATTCACATACTTGGGAAGTCACCAGCCAATGGACTTTGGGAGCTACTTCAAGCCACGGCAGCAGTCTTTGGTTTTTCTCTGCATTTTCAGTGGAAGTTGATGGTAGAGGAGGGTCTCTCCACCGCGAGCTCAAATCACTGGCGAGAACAGGGCAGGTGCTAGCGTGCGGTAGCAGACTTACAATGCCTGTCTCATAGTTAGAGGCATGGGAACATGATCAGAATAGCGCTTTGCATTTGACGTGTGTGTGTGTGTGTGTGTGTGTGTGTGTGTGTGTGTGTGTGTGGTGGGTGGGGGAGGGGGATGTGTGGTCTCCATCTGACAGGGAGACCGGGCATTGGTGGAGGTGACAGACACACACCAGCTCAGGCCTGTGCAGGCTGAGCTCACCAAGCCTGTGGGTGGGTTGTGGTTTGACAGCAATGAGTACCTCATGGGACAGCCACAAAGTGTGGTCCAGGGGAGTCCAGATGAGCCAGGAATGAGCCTTGGGAAGAGCAGAGCTGGCCGCGAGGCACCCCAGTCACGTGGGACCGCATAGACAGAGGGCAGGCGCAGGCAACGACTGTCGGGCTTTCGTGGGCCCAGAGTCACTGGCGTGAGTGTTAAAAAGGAGACCCTGGACTGTGACCCCCAGGAGCGGAGCAGACCCCTCCATCTCCAGGCTGGTGGACAGGGGCCGGGAGGCCCCTGTATTCCAGAGGCTGTTGGGGTGTCGTAGCACAGCTTTGGGCCTTCTGCAAGAGGACATGAGAAGCTGCTTTTGCTGGGCTCACGCACTAACAAAAAGCAAGAGAAAAGCTTGGCATCCCTGCCTCCATTTTGTGTCTTCACACCCTTCTCTCACTATCCCTTGGGTCCTGGAAAGGACAGGAATGATCCATATTTATGACAGGGGATCTGAAAGTACCCTGAAGGAACAACCACAGCTTCTCAAGACACACCAGTGTGACAGTGGTAACACCTGCGGAAACCCTCCCCTACTCAAGGGGAGCCCTCCCACACTGGGGGACCCTCCCACACAAGGGGACCCTCCCACACAAGGGGACCCTCCCACACAGGGAAACCTCCCACACAGGGAATCCTCCCACACAGGGGGACCCTCCCACACAGGGGGACCCTCCACACAGGGGGACCCTCCCACACAGGGGGACCCTCCACACAGGGGGACCCTCCCACACAAGGGGGCCCTCCCACACAGGGGGACCCTCCCACACAGGGGGACCCTCCCACACAGGGGGACCCTCCCACACAGGGGAACCCTCCCACACAGGGAAACCTCCCACACAGGGGACCCTCCCACACAGGGGGACCCTCCACACAGGGGGACCCTCCACACAGGGGGACCCTCCCACACAGGGGGACCCTCCACACAGGGGGACCCTCCCACACAAGGGGGCCCTCCCACACAGGGGGACCCTCCCACACAGGGGGACCCTCCACACAGGGGACCCCTCCCACACAGGGGGACCCTCCCACACAGGGGAACCCTCCCCACACGGGGAAAACCCTCCCACACAGGGAAACCTCCCACACAGGGGACCCTCCCACACAGGGGAACCCTCCACACAGGGGGACCCTCCCACACAGGGAAACCTCCCACACAGGGGAACCCTCCCACACAGGGGAACCCTCCACACAGGGGGACCCTCCACACAGGGAACCCTCCCACACAAGGGGACCCCTCCCACACAGGGTGACCCTCCCACACAGGGGGACCCTCCCACACAAGGGGGCCCTCCCACACAGGGGGACCCTCCCACACAGGGGACCCTCCCACACAGGGGGACCCTCCCACACAGGGGGACCCTCCACACAGGGGAACCCTCCCATACAGAGGGACCCTCCACACAGGGGGACCCTCCCCACACAGGGAACCCTCCCACACAGGGGGACCCTCCACACAGGGGAACCCTCCCACACAGGGGGACCCTCCACACAGGGGAACCCTCCCACACAGGGGGACCCTCCACACAGGGGAACCCTCCCACACAGGGGGACCCTCCACACAGGGGACCCTCCCACACAGAGGGACCCTCCACACAGGGGGACCCTCCCCACACAGGGAACCCTCCCACACAGGGGGACCCTCCACACAGGGGGACCCTCCACACAGGGGACCCTCCCACACAGAGGGACCCCTCCCACACAGGGGGACCCTCCACACAGGGGAACCCTCCCACACAGGGAACCCTCCCACACAGGGGACCCTCCCACACAGAGGGACCCTCCACACAGGGGGACCCTCCCCACACAGGGAACCCTCCCACACAGGGGACCCCTCCCACACAGGGGACCCTCCCACACAGGGAACCCTCCCACACAGGGGGACCCTCCACACAGGGGAACCCTCCCACACAGGGGGACCCTCCACACAGGGGACCCTCCCACACAGAGGGACCCTCCACACAGAGGGACCCTCCCCAACAGGGGACCCTCCCACACAGGGAACCCTCCCACACAGGGGGACCCTCCCACACAGGGGGACCCTCCCACACAGGGGACCCCTCCCACACAGGGGGACCCTCCACACAGGGGAACCCTCCCACACAGGGGACCCTCCACACAGGGGAACCCTCCACACAGGGGGACCTTCCTACACAGGGGGACCCTCCACACAGGGGACCCTCCCCACACAGGGAACCCTCCCACACAGGGGACCCCTCCCACACAGGGGACCCTCCCACACAGGGAACCCTCCCACACAGGGAACCCTCCCACACAGGGGACCCCTCCCACACAGGGGACCCTCCACACAGGGGAACCCTCCCACACAGGGGACCCTCCACACAGGGGAACCCTCCACACAGGGGGACCTTCCTACACAGGGGGACCCTCCACACAGGGGACCCTCCCACACAGGGGACCCTCCCACACAGGGGACCCTCCCACACAAGGGACCCCTCCACACAGGGGAACCCTCCCACACAGAGGGACCCTCCACACAGGGGGACCCTCCACACAGGGGAACCCTCCCACACAGGGGGACCCTCCCACACAGGGGGACCCTCCCCACATGGGGAAAACCCTCCCACACAAGGACAGGTGCAATCACCAACCAGACCCCATGCTTTGTTCTTTCTGGAGGGTCTTGGCCTCCCTTTTCCTCCGCAAAATAATTATGAGGCAGGAAACATGGAATCAGAGGCAAAAACCGTTTGAAAATGAGAATAATAATGTGCCAGGGAAGCTGACGGTTTTCTTTTGGCTTCCAATGCGTTGGCATCAGCCCTCAAATAAGATCCCTGGGTGAGAAGCCACCTATGACACAGGGGTCCCGCTGGCCACTCCCCAGAAAGGAGGGGGAGGGGAAGGAGGTGGATGAGGGAGGGGGAAGAGAAAGGGACAAGTAGACTTTTCAGTGCAAGAGAATGTTTGCAGTGCCCCTGGGGTCCCTTCTACGTCCCTTTGGGCAAGTCTCAGCTGTTCCTCTGGTCAGGTCACTATCCAGCTCACCCCAAGGAAGGAGCCCTGGTGTCCGGTGCATGCCCAGGGTCCCTGGGGGTTTTGCATCCCTCAGGGCCACTATCTCTGCCTCTGAGGAAGTGGAAGGGGGCATTATCTCCCCCTCAGGGCTGCCTCTCCTATCTTCCAGTCCCTCCCTCCCTGTCCTCCTCCCCCCTCTCACCCCCCCTCCCCAGCTGGGACTGTTTAATCATTACAAATACCTCTCCTCCATCCCTCCTCAATTCTTTGTTTATACAACCTCAGTCATCAAGAGCCTGGGGCCTTGTCTCAGCTTTGTAGGGGGTGTTTGTGGCTTGATGGCAGGAAGTTGTGGTACTGACTGTGGCAGTGTGTGGTATATGAATGAGCGCCAAGTACCTTGTGACCACCAGCCATCTGTGCAGGGGGTCCTGAGAGGGACGGTGCAGGTAGGGTCTGGGGTCTCTAGTAGGCTCACCGGGTATCCAGGTGGCTGTGGAAGATGCACTGATACGGCCCCCCGAGGCCTGGGTCAGGGCGCACTCATGGGGCAGGATGGCCTGTGATGTTCACCCAGGTGTGAGTCACACCTCACTCAGCCGAGCAACCGGCCAACCCCCGTTTGCACCAAATGGAAGAGAATGATGAAGGAGAGGAGAGTTTTATGAAATTCCTTATTCCAGATTTAAGAGGATGCCTTGTCAGAGTCTCTCCCTGCCGAGTGTGGGCAGGGAGGAAGGGAGGAAGAAAAGCGAGCTGGGAGAGAAGTTCAGGGGTGAAAGGCTGGCCTCTTCTGCCTTGGTTCTGGCCATGGGGGAAGCTTTGGGAATCCAGAACCTAGAATGAAGGTCGACCTCACCTTTCTTCTAGAAGGCCCCAGGTGGTCCGCAAGGCACCAGAGAGGCAGAGACCCAAGGGCCACCAATGAAGCCAGGCAGATGAGCCTGCAAAGACTTTCCCAGAAGCCCACGGACACTATCAGGGACCGATGGGTCCTGTTGGGTCCCCAGGAGCATGGGGGGTATAGGAGAAAGAGCCAGCTGACAGCCCTGTGTTGTCCAGGGTGAAGAAGCCCACCTAGGGGCTAGATATGGGCATGGGTATCAGCCCAGCGAGCGAGGCCATGCCCCATGCCAGCCTGGGTGGTCACGTGTCAGCAGGTGACATCAGATGACCATGGACAAGGAAGACCAACCATGTAGAAACCACACAGACTGGGATTGATCGAGTCCAGTTGCTGGTTCTTCTTTAAAAAAAAAATTAATTTTGTTGTAAAGGTGATGTGCAGAGGAGTTACAGTTATACTAGTGAGGTAATGAGTACATTTCTTGTTGGACATTGTTACCCCTCCCTCATTCTTCTTCCACTAATTCCTCCCAACCCCAGCCCCCCAAGTTGTAAAGTTCATTTCCAACCTGGTGTCTTGGGAGTATTGCTGTTGCATTGGTTCAGTATAGTGGTATGCCCGGTCTGGTGGAGTGGCGGTGGAATACTAATTTGGCTGAGTTAATCCTGATGTTACCAAGAAATCACCAAATATGTCTTGAGTTTACTTGGAAGTGGCTAGATTAAGTTTTCTGTGTCCAGGCAAGTCTCAACATCCAAATATAAATCAATGTTTGCATACCTGAGCTAGTGACTTGTGAAATTGCAATCTTTCACCAGTAATTGCTGGGTGCAGAGAGCCAGGGTCTGGAGAGCACCATTACCAGGTGTGGACATCCATCATCGCTGGTAACCTTGAGCATGTTCATTAACTCTCCACACAGCTCAGGAGGCTCACCTGAGCTCTCCATTTTAGAGAAAAAGAAGCTGGCACCTGGGGAGTTAAATTCCTAAACTAATGTCATCCAGATGATCGGGATAGTTCTTCAAGGATGTCACTTAACCCATGGTGCTCGTGGAATGAGGCGATTAGGATACCCCAGTGCCCACAGCAGAATTTACAGGGATGGTGGGGACTAATGGAGAGACTGTGGCTGGTGGTCAGGTGACCATGAATGGCCTAAGGGAAGTTGAGACCATGCACAGACAACCTCTTAGTGAAATCAGAACAGTAACGAAGTACAGTTTTGTTGTTGTTGTTGAGTTGTTAGGAGATAGTTAAACTCATTTATCCACTTAGCCATGGAATCTGGCAGTCGGGAAGGCAAAAACATGCAGAGAAAAGCAGGCAGTAAAAAGGGCAGGGAGGAGGAGGTACACACAGGGCCCCCCGAGCCTCCTTCTTGCTGCTCCCCTCTGTGGTCCTTCCCAGCATGCAGCAGGGCTGACCTAAGTCACTGGGGACCCAGGGAAGGGCCTCTCTGGGGACTAGGTGACACAGGACCCCGGGGTTTCACTTCATTTTCTCAGGCCCTACACACTGGAAGCCAGTCCCGTGTTGCGTGAACACATGGGCACCTTTGCAGCAAGAACCGTGTGTTGCGGGAAAACAAGGCCCCCTGACCAATGCCTCAGGTGACAGAAACCCAGGCCCGCGGCTAGCAGCCCAGGGAGGAAGCCATCTTGGAGATAGACCGCCCCGCTCCAGTGAAGTCTTTGGCTGACTTCAACCCCAGACACCATGACTTAAATAAACCTCAGGAGGGACCTGGAGCCGGAACTTCTCTGCTGATCTGTGTTCTGGGCAACGTGAAATAGTTAATATTTACTGTACTGCACGCCACAAAATTGGAGATGACTTGTTGGTTAGTGGTAGACAACTAGTGTGGTAAAGACCAATGCGTGTGAGACGCGCAGGGGGGCCAGGCCTTCTGGGCGGGAGACCGCGTGAGGTAAAAAGCAAGGCTGGCCATTGGACAGGGGATGATGGAGGTGACGTGAAGAGGTCGGAGGTCATGGAGCATGGGGGCTGTTCCATCAGGACAGAGGGCAGAGGTCACATGCTCTCAGGGTGTCATCACTGTTCACACCTGGAAATGGAGATGAGGCTGAGGTAGCACTGCTCCATGTCAGGGACAGACACCATACCACCATACCACCACACTGGCTGCAGGGGGTGAGTCATCAAAATGGAGTCTGCCTAGCCCAGCAGGCCATGCCATGGGGGGCTGCGGGAGCTGACACATAGGTGGAATAGCGGGGGACAGAATGCTCTTCACATGACCTGCACGGCACTGTCGCCTCGCTGTGGGGCCAGGGAGTTGAAGACGCTCATCTTTTCTTTTCCTTCTTTCTTTGTGTCTTTGCACATGTCTCTGTGTCCTTTCTCCTTCCTTCTCTCCTTGCTTCCTTCCTTCCTTCTTCCTTCTCTTCCTCTCTTCGTTCTTCTCTTCTTCCCTTTCTCCCTCCCTTCCTTCTTTCCTTCCTTCCTTCCTTCCATTTTTCCTTCCTTCCTTCCTTCCTCTCTTCCCCCTCACTCCTTTCCTTCCTCTCTCCATCATAGGAGATATTTCAATGCAGTCATTACTTTAGAGAAAAGGCCAATACATAGGAAGATACTCAAAGGAAAATGCCTGTACTTCCTGGTACACTTAAAAATCTAGAGAAGTCGGTTCCCTTCCCTCACAGCTTGTAGATGTGAACAGGGAGGTGTAAAGGGTCTATCTGCATCTGCCTTCCTCGTAAGGAACTTTGGTCTTTATGTGCTGGCTAGGCCTCCATCACATCTCCGTGAATGTTCTAGAATAATGAACAGCCCATCTTGGCCATCCGGAACCAACCTCTAATGACATCTAAGCCATTGCTAGGCTTGCCACTTGATGAAGGCCATGTCCTCTCCTCTTTACTCCTCCTACTTGCTCTTTCATGCGAACAGAAATTCCTTGTGAGACCGTCCTTGTGGAGGACTCCCTGCCATGCTTTATATGCGTGGATCTCAAGCACCTGGGATCTATCATGGAATCCGTGAAGTTGGGGGAACTCACCCAGTGAGAGCAGGACCACTGGGACACACTGTCTTCTCAAGACTAAGACACCCTCACCCCAAGCCCCTTCTTCCTATAGGTTCAGCCACGCACCTCCCATACCCACCTCCTTGAAGGAAGTAGAAAAAAACAACATCCATTTGGTAAACTTCCTTAGAACAAATCCACCAAGCCAAGTCCTGTAGGCTGTGATTATTTGTATCCCGAGTGGCCAGGGACCTCTTTCGAATGCTAATGAGCACTCAGCTGCCTTCCCAGGGGCCCTATCCATCTGGCTGCCTATATCATTAACAGAAAAAAATCCTTCTCTCTCCAAAGAGGGTCCCTTTTAGTCAAACACTACCTTTTCGGTGGTGGAATTTGTCCCTGCTCGGGACAGACTGTAGGCAAAGGAGGCTGTTAATCAGCTTCCGAGTCAAAAGGAGACAAATCACTTCACCAAGGTGAGAAGCTGTTAAGAAAA
Organism: Dipodomys merriami; assembly: GCF_024711535.1. Classification (NCBI taxonomy): domain Eukaryota; kingdom Metazoa; phylum Chordata; class Mammalia; order Rodentia; family Heteromyidae; genus Dipodomys; species Dipodomys merriami. The sequence goes on along the minus strand of NW_027202270.1, from coordinate 3,181,921 downwards.
CTGCAAATTAGAGTCCAGTCTTCTGATCTTTCAAATTAAGGCTGAAGAAATGGAGAATCTAAGGGAATAAAACCTCTTGTCCCAGAGATGTTAAAAGGAGGTCTGGGGAAACTCTGGAGATGGATGTAGGGTGGAGAGAAAAGGACCACGTAACAGTCCAGGCACTGGAAGATGCTCTTTGCCTCTGAAATCCATGAATGTTAAAGCTATCCTTTTGAATCTATGTTTGTCACTAAGAAAAGCTGCTTCTGCTTCATTTGGTTGAAAGGCTTTGAGCGTTTCTATGTTGAGTAGAAACAAAACCCAGCCTTCTTTGGGCCTTGATTAATGTTTTGTTGGTGCCTGTCCTGAGGTTTGAACTCAGGGCCTGGGAGTTGTCCCTGAGCTGTTTTGCTCAAGGCTGGCACTCTACCACTTGAACCACTGCTCCACTTCTGGCTTTTTGTGGTTAATTGGAGATAATGGTCTCATGGACCAAGTTTGGCTTTGAACCACAATCCTTGGATCTCAGCCTCCTGAGTAGCTAGGATTATAGGTATCTTTTAAAGTGTTAGGTTTTTAAAATGGGTTTCGTTATGACATTTCCACATAATCAAACGATAAGGACACTTTTTTCTTTAAATGTGTAAATTTCTCATATCTCCCTTTTGGTTATCAGGAGATAAAATGTCACTTAAAATATAGAGATGTATCTTACACTCTGTTAATGAGGGACACAGTTTGGGCTGCCAAGTATTGGTACCCTGAAAAAATGAATTAAGATGAAACAAGCCACATTTATGCTTAATGATGAGTTGAACTGTTTCTTGGAAGCACCAGGCAGTTGGGGAAAGCAAGCCTGGTGGCTTTGTTCTTGTTTTAATTTTTCTTCTTGCCCTAGTGGGAAGACCATTATTGGAAGGCGCCTTGCCTCCTCTGGATATAATGTACATACAGCTGCTCTTTGAATGTGTTTGCTGAAGGAGAAAATAATTAGAAAACCAAATCTGCATGCAAGCAATTAAAAGTATGGGGGATTATTTTTTCCTGAAGTGGTGATTGTCTTTATAAAGTAAATATCATGGGATCAGACATGTGGATTAAAGCTCCTCTCCAGCATGCAGAATATTATCCACTCGGGTAATTAAAATTTGTTTTCAAAGAGTCTACAAATGTCAATGTTGACAGCCAGAAGGAAATGAAGAAGTCCACTTTCCAGGTGGTCTTTGTTTACCTAGGACTGACTTTAGTAACCTGATAATTAAGCCAGGAGAATCCAAGGCCTGGCTGTCCTCCTGCTGGTCTCCTGCTGTGCTGGACACCTGCACCTCTCTCCCCCATCCACACCTGTGCCTCTTCCTCAAGACCCAGCTCTGATTGAACTCCACAGCCACACATGGTTCACACAGCAGTGTAGACTGCAGGCTTCCCCTTGGGCACTTGTCCCCGTGACCTTTCTGCCATGCATTCTGTCCTTTGATCTCACCTTTGTTGGCATTCAAAAAAGCATTTCTAAAGGTTGATTTAGCAAGTCCACCTTTGGATCAGGACACCATTGCTATCTTTTTAGATTTATTAACCCTGTCTATTCTTTCCTTCCCTGCTGAAACTTCTTTATATATTGGTGAGAGTTCGTTTTTTCTTTTTGCAACTGAGGAGACTGCTCTCTTGGAGCTTTTTTGGTAACAGCTCATCTGGCTTCCTCTGTTGAGGTGGATTCTTGTGGACAAGTTCTACTCATGCTAATCCCTGCTTTCCATTCAAAACTCATGCAGATTGGCTCCACTGGATTTTAATCACTTTGGGTTCCAACTATCCCTAACCAGGTCGCATTGAGTGGAAATTCTTTCCAGAGTCTGGGAAACCACTGATTTACGTTCTCCAATTTCCAAGATTCATTCATTCTGCAGCATTGTGGGTGAGATTTCACGCACATTCCAAGGGGCTCTGGTTTCTACCAGCAAATCTCCCCTTCCAGAGTCCCAACTCCTTCCTGTTTCCCTGCTAGCTTCTTTTGTGTCCTCAAAGCCCTGGTGGGCTGTGATGCATGGCCTCCTACTTCTCTCTCATTGTGATTTGGCAATACCATATATATATATGCCAGTATCGTATCTTTGGGTCCTTTAAAACCACTATGGCCAATTGACCACTCACCTCCTCCACCCTTTTCTGTACTTCTGTGCATCACAGACTCATATCTGTCCAACAACTCAGGCACGCTCCTGGGCATCCAAACTACTTTCTGGCCTTTCTCCGCAGCTCCTGGCTGGTCCCCTCATCCATCATGGCATCACCACAGTTGTTTCTTAGCCTCCTTTCCCCATGACTTCTCCCAGTCCCCGTTACACTCAATGAGGTCCATCCCATCATTTGCAGCTGCCAGCCCCGGCAGGAAACCACAGCTTCAGCAGTGGGCACTTGCAAATTCAACGCACCTCCCTGTGGCACCCGCGTAAAGAGATGATTGTTTTCCTCCCACCACATGGCACAGACACTAAGTGCAGTCCCCACACTCCGGTCAGTTCTCCGGTCCTGCAGATGACAAGTGTCTGATTCAGTTCTCTTGGAACACTGCTTTCCTAGGGTTAGAGTCAGATCCCATGGCTAAGCACAACCCCACCACAGAGCCCCGTCCTACACGCCAGCCACAGGGCCACACCTTACACGCCAGTCTGACGTCCAGGTTGTTGCCTGCACTTCTTGCCTCCCAGTTATAAATCCAGGTTACCATGCTCCCTTCGTCAGGCCCAGGAACTAGCCAGAACAGCTCACTGAACTCAGAACAACAGGCTGTTTATTATAAGGGATAAAACTCAGGAATTAAAATAGCATTTCAGAGCCTGGGTACGAACTCCTAGTTCCACATGTCAGGTCAGCCACTTGCCTGGACATGACAACTAGAAAGACATGGTGACGGGCAGAGAAAGGGGGTTTACTGAGTAGCATGGGCAGCTGCTGGAAGATAGCGCCATTGAAGATAGAGCTTTAGCAGCCATTGAAGATAGCGCTTTAGCAGCCATTGAAGATAGAGCTTTAGCAGCCATTGAAGATAGCGCTTTAGTGCCTCAGCCATGTTTGGGAGACAGACAGGAACCACAGGTTTAAATAGAGAAAGAACAGAGGTGGAGTGTGTGTGAGAGTGCTGGGCTGTGCGGCTCGGTTGGTCATTAGTCCCGTCCTTGCTTCAGCAGGGCTCCAGAGACGTCTCATTGCAAGTCCTTACTGCGTAGCTCGAGGTCTCAGCTGAGGACGCTCTTGGTTTCTTGGGGGGTCCTTTGTCAAAAAGATGTCATTCTGAAAAACCTAAGCGATTCCATTTTGCTTAAGACCCCATCTCAGTTCTGCAACTTAACTCGTGGCCCACTTTAGCCTCAATGCTAGGAATTTGATAGAAGGCCATGCACGATTCTTGGAGCCATCGATGGCATTTGCTTAAGGCAGGTGTTAGCCCCCAAGTGGTGTTGCCCCCCAGCGACCTAGGGCTAAGAGTTTCGGTTCCAAGGAAAAACATATAATTTTCTGACCAACCAGTTCTTCAGAGCCCAGGGCGAGACATGCCATGCATTCTGTTGGTCCAGGTGTGACTCATAACCGTTTTTGGTCAAGCTATGGACCAAGGACATTTTTCTGTAAAGGTCAACCAATCATAGTTGCCCAGCTTAGCTTGCTTTACATGTTAACCAATCATGTAATTTCTTACGTAAAAGTTCCTTAAAGTTGTTTGTTCAATATTATAAAAACTGTGCTGATTCTATGCTCAGGGCCTCTTAGCGTCACCGATTGCCAAGGAGGACCAAGCTCGAGCTTGCAATAAATGACTCTTTGCTGTTGGCATTGATCGTGGTCTCTGGTGGTCTATGAAGGGGCATCCGAAAACGGGGTACTTCAATTCTGGGGCTGGGAAGGTAGCTCAGTGGTAGAGTGCTTGCCTTGCATTCGTGAGGCCCTGGATTCAATTCCTTAGCACTACATAAGTAGAAAAAGCCAGAAGTGGTGCTGTGGCTCAAGTGGTAGGGTGCTAGCCTTGAGCTGAAGAGCTGAGGGACAGCTCCAGGCCCAGAGTTCAGGCCCCATGACTGACAAAAAAAAAAAAAAAGATGTAATTATATGTTGAAAATGAACTATACAACTCATGGGTGGAGATGGGAGGGAAACACTGGGGAAGTGCCAGCGAAGGGGTGACATTGTCCAAAAAGAAACGTACTCATTACCTGACTGATGTAACTGTGACCCCTCTGTATATTACCTTTATAATAATAACAATAAAAGTGATTTTTGTATAAAGCTCAAAAGCTAAAAAGAAAAGGTGTTGTTGAGAGGGATAGCTGGCTGAACCCAGCTAGGTAATTAGGGGAAGAAAATGGCGAATGGGACCAAGGGCAACATGGTGGGAAACAAGAATGCAGCACAAACCACCTGCCTTGGTTCCAAACAGGCTCACAGGGTTCCACAACTTTGCCACAGGTACTTTAAGAAAGGCAAGGCCCCACTTCGGTTCGTGCTGGAGTTAAGTGGGGATCCAACCAGAAAGGCCACCTTGAGTGTGTAGTCACCATTGACCAATCAAATCAAAGATAAATAGATACCCTTCAAAGCAGGAAGGAACAGGGACCCAACTTTCTGGGACCTACAGATATCCACCTGGGATCTCTCTTCTCTTCAGAGAGTTTGTTCTCACCAACTCTTTCTTCCCCTTCGCTTCTAAATAAAATTGAATGTTCACTTACAGTGCCTTCCTGCCTTCTTGTTCTTTAATTGGTAGGGAATGAGAACGTCAATCAGTGCTGGAAACCAACCGAGGTAATGGCAGAGAGGGTGGCCTAGAACACAGATACACGCAAGGATGCAGGCGGGCCTTTGCTCCTGCTTTAACTTGGTGAGGAGCTGGTGCTTTACAGGAAAAGCAGCTTTTGAGCACGGCTGACAGGCCCAGTCTGAGGAAAGATGCACAGGAGTGGGGAAGAGGCTCAGAGCTCGGACTTGGGCCCCTGCCTGAGAGCTCCTGCCTGGAGTCCCATCCTTTGGGCTCTCCTGGAGTATCCATTACACCGGCGTGGCCACCAGTGCTGTCTGTCTGCACTGGGTGGGGCTGAAAGTCCCATTCCTGCAATCACCTCATCCTTAAGGGCTTTCCAAAATCGCTTGGTTAAGCTAAGTCCAGGTGTGGTTGGCCGGGTCTTCCTACGAACAGCTAAGGGTGCTGTTTCCCTCCTGCTGCTCCCCTCACCATGGAAGCGACCTAGGCTCGTGTTAGAAGCTCCATCTGGGAACCAGGCTGCAGAGGGAGCACATGCAGCTCCTGTTACATCAGAGGACCATCCCCAGGTGTGCAGCCTCCCCTCACGCCTCAGACACAGACACAAAGCAAGAAACTTCACAGACCCAGTCCTTCAAACCCCATGGAACTGGGACCGAATTCTCCATTGTGGTCCGGTGGCTGGCAGGGACCCCTAGACCCGCAGCTCTGTAGCAGGCGGGCAGGCCTGCTGGTGTGTGTTGTGGCTCAGGGAAGACAGTGTCGCTGCATTGCAGCTCTACTGCCAGCACGGATGCCGCCTCCTTGAGTTCTTGTCTTAGGAGCTCCAGGAATGAAGTCAAGGGCAATGGAGAACTTCATTCAGAGGAGAAGTATCTAGTTTAGAGGCTGCTACAGCTCCCTGCCAGGTGTCTATCCTCTTCTTCAGAGGGCTCTCTCTGTATCTCTCAGTCTCCATCTCTGTGTCCCAGGCTCTGAGGGATGGACCCCTGTCTTATTTCCCCAGGTCAAGCAAAGAAGCAGGTGTGTGCTTGGGTACTTGACCGCTGGCAGGTCATTCTGACCCTAGGAGGAACATTCCATTCTGGGCCTGGCCAAGGGCACCTGCCCTTCATCCCCAAGAGACCATAGCCTAGCACCCACCCTTGGCCCCTAAGAGATCGTAGCCTACTTTTTATTTTCTGCTTCCTTGTTACGACCCTTATAAACCCAACCTCAAATCCGTACCCTTGCACAACCTGCAGGAAAGCTGGTGCACCTTGCTGCTATGCTTCAATAAGCAGTCCTAGCCTGTCGAGACTGAGTCTGGCCTTTTACTTTCTCCTCCATTTTCCTAACAGTCTCCAAATCTGTGTCCGTCTCTATCTCCCTTGCTCTCTTACTGTCCCTGAGTCTAAGGCTTCCTCAGACCCCGGGTTGTGCTCTGATTGGTTGCCCCTATTATAATAAAGTGTTCGATTGGTTGGTAATTTCTAACCAGATCCTTTCTACAAACTCAGTCCCAGGGTCATGGGAAGGTTACTGAAAATAGGCCAGGTGTTCTAAGACAATGTCCCCTTTTGCATCTGTTAGCAAGATACTGTCCTTCGAGCCTGGGTCCTAACTAATTTACTATTTCAGAACATCTGTGGCTATTGCTAGGCTACCTGACTGTTAGGTCTGCCCAGGAAAAGGGCTAGTTTCTCCATGCAGTCTGCATATAATCTTCCCCCTCTCCTCTGCTTTCCATGCAGGACCACACATGTCCACCCCCAGAGGTCTCCGCCAAGCACTTGCCTTACCCAGGTGACCGGCACACCCGGGGCAGTTTCCTCCCAGTTCTCTGAGGTCACCTCCTGAGCGCCCTGCTCATGCCTCCTTTGGGCTGTGGGAGGCTCCCAGACTCTGAGGGCATCTGCATCCCCCCCATGGCATCAGCATCCCCCCATGGCCACACCTCCTCCCTGCCCTCTCCCTGCATTAACCCAATCCCACTGGAAGTCGCTCTCCCCTCCCCTCCCCACCTCTTCCCTTCCCATGTGGGCCAGCAGTATGCTCTCCTCCCAATAAACCTTTCTCTGCCTGAACCATGGGGCAGTTTCCTTTCAGCTAAACCTTACACTTACCATATGAGTATGTCATACTCATATAGACAATATAAAATATCAAGTTAAAGGACAAAGGTAGGAGCCCCTACTTCCAGGATAACAGATGTAGTTAGCACAAACAGCACCAATTATGCCTTGTAGAACCATTTCTTTCCACCATCGCTTTAAACCCCAACTACTCTAGGCCACTACACTTCTTCAAGAAGAGCAATAAACTTCCCAGTGTCCAGCCTGTCCCTTCCATGCTTCACCTCCTAAAAATCCCCCCCCCCCACACAAGTTCCGTTGACTCTACAGACTCAGCTCTAGAAAGATCCTTCTCCATTGCTCTGGCCTGTAACATTTCCAAGCACATTCTTCCCCATGAATAACCTTGAATGCTATCTTTAAAGATGGAAATAATGCATATTCTAACATTTTTCACAATAGGATTCTTAGACACAGAGCATTGTCATATAATAAATAATGGATCTGGCCTTTGCTCTGGGTTTCTGGCACAGAGCTTCAAAAACCCTTGGAATTTCCTGACCATAGGAGTGTTCTTTGTTATTCATAAAGGATGAATTGATACTAATGAGCTGGGACTTTAAATGTTTCCCTGGGAGGGGCTGGACAGGGAGACCCAGAACTTGATTAGAGTGTTGGAACATTCAGCCCTGACCTCTCGTGAGGGAGGAAGGGTAGAGATTGAGTCTAATCGTTTGGTCAACATTCCTGCCTAGGTAATAAAACTCTGAAACCAGGCTCAAGGGAGCTCCACAGGTGAACAGAAGATCCGCAGTCACCTACCCCAAGACCAAGATGTTTTTCTGTGCATCTCTTCATCTGAGTGTTCATTAAGATCCTTTAAAACTGTAGGATTAGCGCTTTCTTGAGTTCTGACTTGTTCTACAGAATTAATGAGCCTTTGGAATGTGTGTGGTAAGGGAAAGGACCATGAGAATCTTGCCTCTGTCTGACTTCCTTTATTGTAACAAAAGGCCTGAGACGGAGAATAGAGGGCCATTTAGTTCATGATTCTGAAACCTGCCAAGTCCAAGTGTTCTCTGGGAATTCAATCATGAGAAGCCACATTTTTTTGGGTCGGTTGTGGGGCTTGAACTCTGGGCCCTGGGCGCTGTCCCTCAGCTCTTCAGCTCAAGGCTAGTGCTCTACCACTTGAGCCACAGCACCGCTTCCAGAAGCCACATTTTGAGAGGCTGAATCAGGAATCTTTATTAGAAAGCTGGCAACTGCAGGTGGACACATGTTCTCAGAAAACCTGCAGCCTCAAATATACTTAACACTGTTAGAAAACTGAGCCATAGTAGGAGAGCCGAAGTGTGACGGCATGGTAGCCTGAGGAGAATCAGGAGACAGGAGGCATGTCGCAAAATGGTGCCGGAGCTGATTGGGGCCTAGATAGGGTACCGGTCTGGGGGCAGGTCTCAGCGAGCCCAAGAGTCCTGTGAGTTCATGGCACAGGATAGGCAGGTCCAGGAACCTAGTGTCCAAGTCCCTGCCCTTACCTCTAGACACTCAGGCATGGGTGTGGGACTTCACTTTCCTCCACCAAGAAGACAAGATGGCACCAGTTAAACCCAAATCTCTATCATCCACCTTGGCAATGGCACCGGTCAGACCTAATATCCTTATTTCACAAGAAGATGGTGCTGAGATCTGCTCAGTATCTGGTGTGTCTCCCTGGTGGGTCCTGATATGGCAGAGACATCGCCAGGAAAGACAGCGTGTTAGCTTTGATCTCCCTTCCTCTTTCTACAAAGTCACAGAATGCCACCATGGGAACCTACTCACAATGCCGCAGCTAAATTACCTCCTCAGGCCATTTACAGGCAGATTAGGGGATTGAGCTTTCGACCCATGAACTTTTGAGGGACTCTTTCAAACCATGTTGTAAGATGAATTATCTGAGAAGCCACATTTTGGAAGATGGAATATTAGAGTCTTTATTATACAGTTAGCAGGCTGTAGGCAACCCATTGTTACAAAGGCCTGCGGCCCCCAAATACACACAGTATGGTTGGGAAACAGGCCAGAGAGGAAAGAACAAAATCAATACCAACAAACCAATTTAGCGCCAATGGAGAGCGGAATTGGGACGCCATGATGACTGGAGACCAGCCAGGAGACAGGAGACAGGACACCGTCACAGAGACACATGACATGTTGTAATGGCGCCTGTGCTGGGTTCAGGCCTAAATAGGGTTGGCACAGGGGGCAGGTCCACAGGAAATTCCAACTCCCAGCCACTGGACTGACAGGCTTAGTAACCTATCAGCTAAGTGCCTGCCCCTGCCTCCAGGGATCCTGGCACGCCCATCACCTGGGAGGCAGGGGTGTTTCCTTCCCCCAGCATGAAGACGGCTACCACCCACCATGGGGCCAATATGGTGCCAGCCAGACCTGACCTTCCTACTTCAACCATAACAGACCTGAAAATGAAGCCAGGAGCGAAGGCAGCCTGGGAACGCACTTACCAATGGCTCCTCTGGGAAGGGCAGGCTGGTTGGAAGGATCTGTTTCTAACTCCACTAGATAGTCCCTGGTACTAACTCCAGGCTGAAGGACTGTGCCCTTCACTTGAAGGTCTGTGCCAATTCTGGGTGCTCGTTCTGGTTCTGTTAGCATCAGAGCTGAATGGAGTGGTGGGACACCCAGCTGGTGTCAGAGCATAGATTTTGGAATTGCAGACATTCTAATCCTCAGGAATGCTAATAAAAATAGAGACCCCAGATGTTGTGGGTCAGATAATCAAAGCCAGGGAGTCTTCACTGAAAGAACACTTTAGAGATATGCATGCATGAAAATTTGAGAACATACTTGTTAAAGCGCACTGGCAAACCATAAACAAACAAAAAAAGCAGCCAGGCGCCAATGGCTCACGCCTGTAATTCTAGCTACTTGGAGAGGCTGGAATTGAGAGGATAGCAGTTCAAGGCCAGGCCTCACAAAAAGTCCAGACCTCATCTCAGTAAAAGTACCTGAATGCACCTATCAGCTATGACAAGGAGCAAAAACACCAGAGGATCATGGCTTAGGTCTAAACCTGGGTAGGAAGCAAGACCCTATCCGCAAATAACCAGGGCAAAAAAGGCTGGAGGCGTGGCTTAGTGATAGAGAGCCTGACTAGTGAATAAGAAGCACTGGGTTCAAAACTCTGGTACCACCAAAGGAGGGTGGGGGGGGGAACAACCAAAAACAAAGCAAAAAGAAAAGCAGCAAATGAGATTGGAATAAATCATTCCTGATTCTATCACAAGCATCCTGCTGCATTGCTTTCTGGAATCCTGTTTTTATTGTGGCATAGTTTGTGGCATCGATTTAGGAATAGTAAGCTCTGCTTTTCTGTGACCCACGATGTAGCAATATTTTCTTAAGTGTGATGGATTCCTGAAGAAGAGACTTGCTAACCAGCGTGACCTGGTGTAGCTACTTGTGTCTCTTGGGGGTGGGAGGGATGCCTGATATGTTATCATTAGTTATTCTTTATTCTGAATTATATAAGTAATGCAAATCTGACTGAGGCTCCTACAGTGTTTGTTTTCATACCTCAGACTTCTCAGAAGTTAGGTCTCTTGTTCTGTTACTACAGATGGCTTCGATGACGTTGTTGCTCCGGACATGACTGTCTATGGGTTGCCTATGCGACCGTGTTTCTGTACCTTCTCTGGCAATGGTGTTTATTTTTTCAAGCTTTGTTAACTTGATAGGTCAAATGGTATGTAATTATTTTAATTGTATTTATTCCATCGTTAATGCGGCAGGAAATTTTCCCAACTATTTGTTTACTAATTACATTTCCTTTTGGGAATTCTTGGTTTATGACCCCCACAACCTTTGGGGTTGGAAGAACATTGGCGTTTTGTTCTGGAATTAACCCTCTGCTGGAAAATTTGCACACGAAAAATTTACATCATAACTCGTTTGCCGTGAAGTCTTGTTATACTTATACTGCATCAGCATTTAGAAGTATTATCTGGCCAAATAGGACCTTTCCTTTTTAAAAATTCTATTGCTCTGAAATTCAGATGGTTCAGAGATTTGATGCTTTTAGTTTGCTTAGAATCCTGTTTTTCTTTTAAGACAAATGATTAAACAATTCTTTCTTTACTCTATCTAGTGCATATTTTGATATATAATAGTAAGTAATCTAAATAAATTATTTTTTCTAGATCTCATTGCTCCAAGATTACCTACGGAAGGGTTTTCCCCTGTACTCTCACGGGTCTGGGGTAGTTGATCTTGCAGCCATCGAAAGACAAAGACAATGTCTGAGCAGTGTCACCCGTGTGCGGGCCTGTCCCTCTCAGCCCTGAACCTGAGAGCTCAGCAGCGCCTCCGATTTCCAGAAAAGCTTTGTGAATGACTACCAAAGCTGCGTGGAGTGGTGTGCTCTAGAGCCCAAAACGCACTGGAGGCTGAGGTGGGAGGATTGGTGGAGTCCACAAGTTTGAGTTTAGCCTGGGCAATGCAGCTGGACCGTGTCCCAGATTAAACAAGCAAAAAGTCCAGGCCCTAGCGTCTGACGCCTGTAATCCCAACTACGGCTGCAAGTCCTCGGTGACCGAGAGCCATCCCGACGTGGAACGCGGTGCCCAAAGCTACTCGTTACATCTCCTCGTGTTTTTCATTTGTATTTTGGCAAGCAGATTCTTTCCCCCAGGAAAATCTTGATCCATTGGCATGATGCTTTAAGCCGTTATTTTTACATTGTTCATGTGAAATGGATAAATATTTTTAGAAGCACTCCACTGCCACAAATGGAAGAAAGTGTGGAGGTCCTGGAGACGGCTGGTGACCTCATTTTATTGCATTCTAAGCTGATGAGAAAAGTGCCAGTTCAAACGCACGGAGTTTCCAATTCTGGGTTCCAGCGATCCTTCAAATGCACAGAGCCCCAAGGCTGGGCCCTGAGACACTGCTGCGCTTGGCTGTCTCTGTCCCCCCTGAGGTGTCCTTCTGGCTACCGGCTGATAACTCCCGGCTCCACCAGGGCCGGGCAGGATGGGTGTGCCACCGCTCCCAGCCCTTGCTGGGAGACTCCCCCGAGCACGAGGTCATCATAACCCTGCCAGGAACCTCGCTCATCGAATCTGTGATCCCATCTCCACCCATGAGTGGTCAGGCCCCATTGCACCTACACTCAGCTCAACTGCTTAACCTAGTGCGCTGTCAGCCTCCAGGTGTCGGGACTGAGTCTGGAAATGGAGGAGGCAGTCCACTGGGAGAAGTGTGTCCTGTGTGTAATATTTGGGTAATAAACTGAACAGCTTGTGCTGGGGACAGAGGTTGAAGGAACTGACCTTGAGGCTGACCTTGCCCACCCAGAGCCGCAGGTGCGGGGGGAGCTGCACCCCGGCGTCCTGCCCGGGATGGTGGCTGAGGCTCCAGATGGATTCTGTTGAGCAGGAGGACCCGGACTACTGAGTAGCAAGGCCAAAGCAGTCTCCCTCTGCATTCACTTGTTTCTACATCATTCAGCCATTCAGCACACGTCATGCCAAGAAGTGCTGGGAAGGGGGACAGAAATGCGTGCAGGCATGAGAGGGCTGAGGTCAGCGCTCCGAGGACCTGGGGCTAGGAGGAGAGGACCTGGAAGGGAGTCCATCGCTGCGAGGCGGTGGTGAGACCACCTGGTACCAGCTCTGCCAAAGAGCCTGGCATCTGGTGATGGTCACACCAGATGTAACAGATGGTCACAACAGATGTAACCAGAGCAGCACCGCTCCTGCACCGCTGTGTGCCCTGGTCCCGGCGGGCACCGCCGCAGGTGGGGGGATGGGCGCACTGGAATGGAACCTTCACCCTCTGGAGGTGTGGCTTGAGGCCCTTGCCTGTCCTCTCTAGGCACTGGCTTCCTCATTTGCAAAGGAGGAGATGGCCAGCCAATAGCCATTCTCTCAGAGCCTCTGGTCCTGGCATACCATGGGCACTAAGCTGGCAAGAGTCGCAATGATCATTACCATTAATGTGGTTATTATTATTGACAATGTCGGCTCGTATTTATTGGTAGTTATTACTTATTGATATTGTTTCTCTCTTGTTTTTTAATTTTTTTTGGTGGGGGGACAATGTTGGGCTGTGGGTTGGATCCCTGGTGTGTGGGCGGCGCTGCGGGCCAGCTTGCCACGGGAATCGGAGACTGTCTCCCTTCTGCGTGTCACTTGCTCTGTTAGGAGTTGAAGCCATCTGATGTGGCCCCTTGCCTTCCAACCTCCCAGCCTCCACAGCGAAACCAAACTCACCTCTGCCTAAAGCAGCAGCCTCAGGCATTGTGTTCTAGCAATGCAGCAGAAGACAAAAGACCAAGACACCCCTCTCTTCTATTGGGAGCACCGGAGGAAGTCAGAAGTTTGGCAGGAAGACACATTGTGAGCCATGTGTTGTGGAATTTCAGAGCAAGCATCGCCATGGGCACAGAGGACAGAGGCTCAGGGAGGCATGCCCCAGCTCCTCCCCCCTCTCCTTGGTGTGAGGCCTTTGGCTTCCCACTTGTAAGTCTACAGGATGAGTGCATATCCCTTGGGAGCAAGTTACTCCCTGCTCTGGACCTCAGTGTGTCCATAAAATGGGAATTCTGAGCCAAATGACCTCCAGAATCCTTAATCTCTTTCCATGGCTATTGTGCACATCAGGCGTCTACTGGGGCTGGGGACTCTCAACCCTTTCCTCTCTCTCCCCATTGTCAGCAATAGATCCCTGCACTCTTTCCTCCGGGCAATTTCTGTGTGTCACTCTCAATGGAGGGGACCTATGACTGATCTTTCACCTCTAGCACCCCAAGCAAGTAAAGACGTTTTTTCAACATGGAACTCCTGGCCAGGCCAATCCTGCTGCCCCAGGCTCTTCTACAAGGAATGTGAGCACTAACGGATTAGCTGGAGTTGAGCCTCCTTTGCAGTCCAAAGGGTAGAAAGTTCACAAACTCAGCTACAAGTGACATTCTGTCCTGAGCTGGGGAAATCACGGGCTGAGCAGCAAACACGTTCCTCATCCTGACCCCCACACAGGAGATCATCTTGCCCTTTTGAATGCATTGGCTGCACAACTCTCTGGTGTCCTTTTTGATTTACACCTGACTGGGCAGAACACCGATCTTATCTAACTTGGGAACAATCAAGGAATTTCAGAATATGAGGAGATGCCAGCCTGGCCTGAACAGGCCTCATCTGAAAATCTCAGATGGGACTGGGGTTCAGACTTTTTTCCTCTCAATTTTGGATATTCCCGTATACATCATAAGATCTCTTGGGGACTGGATCCAAGTTGAAATCCAGAATTCATTTATATTTCATATGTAACATCCCCAGTGAGCCTGAAGGCAATTTTATGTGAACTTGCATTTCAGCCGTGGCCTGTCACCTTAGGTTGGGGGTGGGGGGCAGCCGTCCTGTCTGGAGTTTTGAATTCATGATACTCAAACCGTATCTATAGATCAATGCAGAGCACCCAAGACACCAATTTCCTTTGGAGATGAGGAACCTTGGCACCAGGCACCTGCTTCTTGAAGATCATTTCCCAAATGAGGGCGTCCCAACGCTTCTTCTGGCCCAGGGGAGGGCCCGCGGTGAGTTCAGCAGAGGGACGGCCTTAATTTTCTGACACCCGTGGATCAGCCTCACTGGTCACTTGTTAAACAAGATTTGACCTGTTAGAACAAGCTTTTCTTTTTTGCCAAACACGAACTGAATATTTTTGAAAAATTCTCCTTCTTCCTTTTGAATCAAAATGGGTAACAAAGACCCAAGCAACGCGGCTAGTAATAGGCCTTGGGCATCCCAGAAAACCAGAGATGTGTGTTCATCCGCTGGAGCAGTCTGCATTGTGCAGTAGCTGCCTCGAGTCAGGTTGTCTGGCTCTTTCACCACTGTTGCGAGTGGGATTTGATCTCTTGGAAACACCATCCTCAGCAGGGCTCCCGCACTGAGGACCGCCCGGCACTGTGGGCACATCAACACAGCAATCCGAGGAAGGACTACACGGTACATGCCCCGCGTCCTAGCGACCTGTGCCCTCACCTCGGATAGCTAGCTCTGCTGTCCTGACTCAGTCCCATCTGGGACCAGCCACCGGCCGAGGCACCTAGCTAGCATCCTCCTGGGAGCTCGGGTCCTGGAGCCCTGACTTGGTGTTCTGCACAGATGGCCAGGAACATGCCTGGGCTGGTGACACTCTGAACACTCCCCTCCAGACCTGTTCACATCTCTCTCCAGCAGGCCTGCTTTGGACCTTGGGTTCTACCCCGAGCATCCTGCGGTCCCCTCACCCAATTGCCAAGACAAATCCCACCCTATCGTCTTCTCTTCTCCCACTGCTACCTGGCCCCCTTGGGACTGATAACAGGTATAAGGCCACCAAGATGCTGGCACTTTGCGTGCTGTCCTGGGGCTGCCTGGCTCATGTCCTGAGGGATGCAAGGCCTCTTCCTGCCCAGGCTTGGTGCAGGCCTGCTTGATTCACATTCTGCCTGGCTGTGCACTCAGCTTCTCCTCCCTCAGCTGTATACACAGAGAAGGAGGTTAGGTTAGGAGGCTCCAAGCAAGCACTGCATGGGAGATGCTGAGGGCTGTGGCAAGTGTCTGTCAATGAAGATGGAAAGAAGGGTGTGGGCAGGGAGCTGAGGGTTTGGAAGACAACTGGAATTTGGAGATGGACAGGAGGGCTTCAGGGCAGAGCTGGGTGATGGTGGCGAGTATAGGGTTTCCATTGTACCGGAATCAAGTATGGCAGGAACAAGCTCAGGATTGTAGCTCCCCTGTCCTGAACCAACCACAGTGTCTCCAGTAACCACGTTGTTAGGTTAGCAATGGGTCAAGGTATACACCAGGAAGCGTAGCTGCGGGAAGTGGGGCCTGTTGCCAGTTACAAACATTATGCAACTGTTCAATAGCAGCCTGCTAGACTGACTAATAAGTGGAGGCACTGAAGAGTCAGCCTGGACTCAGAGGCCCAGGGCCAGCATCTTGGATGTTTACATAAGCAACATGGAATCTTCCAACATCAAAGCTCAAATAGGTTGGTTTGGAGAGGAGTAGCAAGACAAAGACCAGTGATGCCACGTAGGGGAGTGAGGAAGGGAGAGATCATCGTGCTAGTTAACACTAGCTGTGTAACAAGGCTAAGACCTAACCGGGCCAGCGATGCCTTCCTCCAGAACCAAACCTTAACCTCTGCCCAGGAGCAGGGACACATCATGCCACAACCCGGGCTGTGCCAACACTTTGTCCAGCTATATGCCTGGAAAGAAAAGGGAAGTTTGAGGTTCCACTGAGAGTCTATCTACCACAGCCAGCCCTGAGCAGCATTCTCACCCCAGCCAACCTAACTCCATATTGCACCTTGGGTGGAAAAGTCCTTTGGCCTATTAACAAGGTATCGAGTCCTGGTTGGTGCCACACTGTGAAAATCAGAATCACAACATCCGGATGACACGGATAAAGGAGGATGATATATCTGTGCCGGGGAGAACAGGATACAAATAGGGGGAGTAAAAATGTTTGTGTCTCATTATGGCCGCTGTGGTTTGGTGGGTGGGTGGGGGTACTGGTTTAGTGGCTTTCAGAAATAAAAGCCCAGCAATCTGCGAGTCTATTACTTATTACCCAGTTACACAAACTGATCGTTTCTGTTGAGCTAGGCAAACTTCCAGAGTGGACTAATACAGAAGGGATTTGGCAGTTATGAGAAAAAGGAGTTTGACACATGAAAGGACAGTTAGTTTCCATTGAGAGAGGTCCAAACGCTTTAGCCTCACCCCTTTGTGTTAGCGTCTAATAGTTATAAAAACTCCTTATCCATGTCCCCAAAGTCCACATCATCAAATCACTTCACATTTCTACATTTGGGGGTCCCTCCCTCCTTTATATGACCGAATGCATGGGAACACGCAATCCTGGCCCGAGGCCCATCTTGTGACTCATGTGGTGCATACCAAATAGAAGATAGATTAGAGATTACAGTGGCAGGAGAGCTCAGAGTTTGAACCAGCAGCTACCGCCAAACTCCTAATCAGAAGTGTGCGTGAACACGTAACATTGGCCCACGAGAGTCTGATTCCTTAGAATCAAGGCATTGCCATGTTAAAAGGAAGGAGGGAAACTTTCTGTGGTTTCTGGTCAATAAAACCATGTTGATTTCCCAAAATCATCTTTCACAAACATAGTCACAAACAACGTAGGTGCAATTCTGTTTCATCACAATTGTGCTGGACCCAGATTTGGGGATTCTTCTATTATTTTATTTATCTGAACTGCTACTTTTTTGTTTTTGTCAGTTATGGGGCTTGTACTCAGGACCTGGGCGCTGCCCTGGAACTCTTTTGCTCAAGGCTAGCACTCAACCACTTTGAGCCATAGCTCCACTTCAGATTTTTGAGTGGTTGATTGGAAAGAAGAGTCTCATCAGGAGGCCAGCCCAGGCTGGCTTCACAGCTCAGTCCTCAGACCTCAGCCTCCTGAGTAGCTCCGATTGTAGGCACAAGCCACCAGCATCTGGCAACTTCATCTTTTAGAATGTAGTAAATCCTTCCTGATTTTAGAAGAATTATAATAAACCAACATGAAAAGATAACAAAATAGAAGCTACCTAGAAATTCCATTTACTAAGAAATGTACATGTTGAAGAGTACAATAGAACCTTCTCATCTCCATGACAATGCCTTGTTTTCCACTGGCTGCAGACGTTAGTTTCTCTTCCATTTAGTATGTCATGAGCAGCTTATGAAACCATCTGAAAATGTTTATCTTATAATTCTATATTATGAGAATTTCAATTTAGCAATCTCAACTTGTATTCCAAAACCCTAATTAATGGACCTTGTGCCGATGTCTTTTGCCAACATTTTGCCGAATGTTTGCCAACATGTGTACTTGTTTCCTTAGCATCAATCTCTCAGTGGGATTTCTGGGTGGAAGTGTTTTGATATGCACTGACGCATTTCCCTGAAGAAGGGTTCTTCCATTCTGCATGGCTCTCATTTTTCAGGCCTCCTAGAGGCTGGCATGACACGTCTCCAGTGTTGTCCAATAAAAGTGGTAGATCATATCTATTGGGGAATTTGTATTTCTGAGGTCATTGAAAAAGTAAATATTTTCAATGCTTAGTACCCATGAAAATGCATTATTTGGTGAATAACTTATGCCCTCATTATTTTTCTTATGTGTTTGGAAAGATTCCTGTTATAGTAAGGGTCCACTTTTTTTTTTGAATGTGTCATAATATATTGTTTACTGGTAACCTTTTACAGGTCACTTTAACATCTAGATGGTTGTAATTTTAAAGTTAAAAAATAAGGAATGCATTCTTTCTGGGTTCTGATTATGATATCATGGTCAGAAATGCCACAAGTACTCACAGATATTTTTCCTTTTATTAACATTTTCTTCCATTTATTTAAAAATGTTTCGTTATCCTATGATTTCACTTTAAAAGAATTTATCTATCTTTAATCCAGCTGGAATGTATTTCACTCACCAGCTGAGATAAGGATCGAAGCTAAACAGCTAACCAATTACATCATCACCATTTTGAATAATTCATTCAGCAGTTATTTGAAATGCCATTAAGGCAAGAGGAGAAATTAGTGCTCTCTTAGTTGGGGTGATCTGATAACATGGTTCAAATATTTTGATGTCTACTGGTGCTAGTGGCTCACACCTGTAAATCCTAACTATTTAGGAAGCCGAGATCTGAGGATACCAGTTCAAAGCCAGCCCAGGCAGAAAAGGCTGTGAGACTCTTATCTCTGATTAACCAGCAAAAATCAGAGGTGGAAGTGTACCTCATGTAGTAGGGTGCCAGCCATGAGCAGAGAGCCAATCACGAGTTCAAGGGGCCTTGAGTTCAAACCACATACCAAAACAAAGTGGGGGTGGTGGGGAGAGAACATGTTGGTGCCTCTCATTTGGAAGGAGGATTAGTCCAGTCTGTTGATCCCAGAAAGCAGAGTGTGGATAGAAGAAAATGACAGTGTCCAGGAGCCATGGAAGAGTGATAACAGGCAAGAATTGCCCAGACTTGAGACAGCCCCCTCCACGTGATTGGCCCACCAACAAACTGCCCTGGGAGAGCAACCTGGCCGTCTGGGGAGGGGTGGACGCTTTGCAGGGCTTCCCAATGCCCCTTTGAACCTGAGCACTCCTGAGTCTTTCAACCAAGGGCAAGTGAGGACACACACAATCCCCCTGCAAACTTGCCATAAGATGTAGACGGACCCAGGACTGACAAACGAGGGACACAGGAAGTCCAACAGAGGTCATTCGGACGGGGTCATCCAGAAGCCATGATCTGATTCCCCTGGTGGTCCTCGGGCATCCGGTTCGCAGAAGGCACCTTTAACCCAGCCCTGCCCAGTGCGAGAACAAAGCGGGAGGCCGTGGGGAGGGTCCACACTCTCAGGGCAAGGGATTGTGGGTATCTGGGAAAGTATTTGCTCTGTTTACTTTGGGCTAGAAAGATTGCATTTTGTTTGTGTGTAGCTGTTTAGCAATGGAAGTCTAAATTTAACATGTGCTAAATATATCATTGTTCCAGTGAAAACTATGACCGTCATTTCCCACCTGGTGGCAACGTGTGGGAACGAGAGCCCGCAGCGGCCCCGCAGACAGGAAGACTGGCACAGGCTTCCATCCTAGGGACTTTTCCTGGGACAGAGTCTGGCATTTCCTCCACGAATCGAGTATGCTCAGAATTATCCCATCTATTTAAGGGCATGACCCTGGGTCCCATGGACTTCAAAAAGGCAGGCAGAATGCCCTTAGTTGGTGTTCTCAGCAAAACCCACTGGGCTGGCCACTGTTGTTTATGAGAAAGAGAAGCAGCCATAGCGCAAGTCTGACCAGGGCCTTGTAAGGACACGGCTTGGGAGCGCAGGGCACCTGCAGCATAGGCTGAGATGCCGGGAACTGGACGGGCCTTTGATGTGGGTCCAGTGCCCATGGAGACATTTGCCAGTCTCCCTAGGGGCCGAGGGAGTGAGGTATGGAGGGGGGGGAGGGGAGGGAGAAGGGGAATGTGCAGTGGAGGGGGAGGGGGAATAGGCAGGCATTGACAAGTGTGGGCCTACCCCACAGGCCACCAGAACTTTGGGCAGACTCTTTCATTGTGACCAGTCATGCCATATATCCCCTGGGGTGGCCACACAGCTGTGACAATCTGGACTAGAAGCTGAGCTTGAGCCCCAGATCCCTCGCTCTGGCAAGTGACTGAGACTCACCGCGCCTGCCCTGCCCTCTCCTCGCTGCATCGAGGGATGGTAAACGGGAGCTGTCTGCTAAGCTGTGGTCAGGAACTAGGCTCCATCTTTCTCAATTTCACTCATGCATATGTGAGCACTTCACGTGACTATTTATTCGGACTATGGGCCAGGTGCTGGATAGGGGACCAGGGAGTAGCCCCGTGCCTGCTCTTGGAGACCACGCATTATCATTAACCCTCAGCATTCCTGTGGACATCTACCTCTACTAGTCAGCCTTCTGTAACCCCAGCAAAATACCTGAGATGAGGGCCTGGTGCCGGTGGCTCACGCCTGTCATCCTAGCTACTCAGGAGGCTGAGCCCATCTCGGACTTGTGCCGCTGTCAATGCTGCGGCCAAAGCTGGGCTAGAAGCACGGCACTCACAGGCAGAGGGGCGGGCGCCATCTTCCCAGGAGAGGATTTCACAGGACTCTCTCTGTATCCCCCTGATTTAATCGTGGGAGTCCCTAGTGACCTCAGAAATTCAGTTCTGTTTGTATTCCGCCAGAACAAATTGCCTATTAAACCGGGAAGCCGGTCTCAGTGACCTGGGCCGGCTGCTGTCTGACTGGCTTGTTGTTCGGGACAGTCCGTCCTGGTCTCTTCTCTCCCGTGTCAGATCCACTCTCACTTGGACCCAACTCCCATTCCGCCTCTGGCTTCAGTCTGCCTCTGGCTGCGGGTGCTTGGGTCTGCTCCCTCTCGCCCCGTGGCTCAGCTCCCTGGCAAGGCCGTGGCTGGGACCTGCACACCCCTCTGGTATGGTTGCTGATGCGGCGCAGGATGCCTGGTTCAGGTGCTTGAGATGGAGTTAGACTAAACATGATTCCTCAGTGTCTGAAATTCTTACTGAACTGGGCTTCCTTCATTTCCATTTGCCAAATCTAAACTTGGCAGGCAGTCTCTTTGGGCTACTTAGGAGCACATACATGCGTTCGTTGACCCCTAGGGAACATGACCTGCAGTCCCAAGCCCCCAAATTCTCAAGGGTGAGCGTCATTTCCAGTCAACCCCCTTCTTGTCCCCGTGTCTAGAGGAATGATTGCCCTGTGCATGCGCGGGCCTCTACCCCTCCAGAGTAGAAGAGCATTGTGCTCGCGGCCACGTGCGAGGCTCTGCTCTGCTCCCTAGGGCAGCTGACTTCCAAACCACCATGCAATGCCCACTCCCACCAGGTAAGGACCCATTTACAGAACAAGTGCACACGCTTCCAGTCAAGCACAGCCCAAGGTGGCAGAGAGGCCTGGGATTCCCAGGATTCCCTGGGGAGCAGAGTCTCTCTGAGGTGTTCTTTTATAGACATGGAGGCAAGTTTTCATCTGGCAGACAGAACATCTCCCTAAGACCTAGGGACTTAGAGATGGGACTCTGTCCCACTAAAGAAAGAGAGCCAGTCTACGTGGCACTCGACTTTAGAAATGGGGAGAACCAACTCAGAAAGCAGTGCTTGCTCAAAGCCAGGCTCCCTGGGGCCGCTGGTGGCCCCAAAGAGTCAGGACACTGGGAGGTGACAGCGGAGTGTCCTTCTCCAGCTCCCCAGTGAGAGTTAGTGGGAAGTTGAGCAGATGTGGTGATTAATTCAGGTAACAATCGGCTACCGACACTCTGGAGATGTGACACCTGCTGCAGGCTGAGAAGGGAGTCTGGAAAGAAGACATGTGTGCCTATAATTTATCATTTACATTCAGCCCATGCAAGGCAAGATCTGAGGCAGACCTGAGGAAGCTGGCAAGACTTGGATTTGGGGTCGTAGAGGACATCAATTTTCTTGTTAGCCACGTGGATGTGCTCACACAATCCGCTGCTGTGGGCTGTAGCAGGTGGCTTCCCTCCTATTGGAGAGAGAAGCATGGGTCGGGGGAGTCTGTGTGCATGTACTGGTCGCTGGCCAGGAAAAGGACCAAGGACCTGCTCCATACCATGGGTTCAGAGCCACCTTCTGTCTTAAACCAATGGCTCCCAGGTTTTGTTTAAAAATAAAGAAATGTAAAATTTTACCCATTGATGATAATGGAACCTTTTATTTATCTGGTTAATATTACAATACTTTTGTAGGGAAAACAGAAGCTAGAAGTCACCTGGTGATTCTATCAGGTGCTTGAAAGTGGCTTTTGCTGAGAAGTACTGACCTCTGACTTGGTCCTGTGAATGAACAGAAAGCAGGAGGGCAGCCCTTCCTCCCAGCCTCCATTTATTTCCGCATCCTTTATCCTGAACCATTTTCTCCTCAGACACTTTAGAGCCATCTTGGAAGCCAGGAAACTGCCAGGCCCTGTGACAAGCACCAATAGTCCCCAACATCACAAGATCCTACCTGGCCAGGCTCGAGAGAATGGAGGGTCAGCCCACTTCTGGCCACCGGAACTTGCTGTGCCTGGGACTGTTATGCATGCCTTTTGCCACCTGCCTCTAACTCCTTATCTGCTTAAGACTGTAGCTCACAGAAACAGTGGGACCAAGAGTGAACAAGTGCGGCAGTAAGTCACTAGACACTGTGAAAAATGGGGGGGATGGGGTGTCGGAAGGGAAAAACTGGGAGAAAACAAGGGAAGAGGTAACATTGTTCATAAAGAAATATACTCACTGACTGATGTAACTACAACCCCTCTGAATATCCTCTTTGCAATAAACCAAAGGCTGTAGCTTGTGTCTGTACTTTGCAGATGACTGGAGACATACTGAAGGGCTGTCTTTCCACAGATTTCTGTGCCACACAATAAATCTCCTTTCTCTGCCTTTACCATGTCTCTTTATTGGACATATAGGAGCAAATGGCCAGTTTTTGGTAGGTGGAACTCCTCCAGTTTGGGTCTTGCAAGTCTGGTTTCATGGGAGGCAGGACTTCCTTCTGGCTCAGGACAGAGAACGAGGCGCCTGGGGCCTTTCCCTCCCAAGTAAAGGGGCTGACAGGTTTCACCTGGATAACAGCTGCGTCTTGTGGTGCTGGGAACATGCCACATTATTGCACATGGGAAAATTTTGAAGGCTCTAAGTGGTATGGAAGTGTACTAAGAGTGTTGAAACGTCAGATGTATCCATGCCAGCAGAGAGGGGAAGGATTTCCCCCTTTTCTGTCTCTGTGGTTATTTACTATGAAAGCTAATGTACCACAGGAGACGGCGTCCATCTACTCTACCCACCATCTACCCTACCCACCCAGCCATGTGACTGGGTGCACTCTACCCACCAGCTACCCAACTGGGCACACCAACAGGAATTGCACGTGGAACCCACCAGGGAATGACATCAGTTTAATCCAGAATCAGGAGAAAATCCTTTTCCACTTCAGGAAATTCAGTTTCCGATCCACTCTGCATCGATGTAGTAGCTACCTTGCCTTTCTTTTAAGCCTTCAGAGTGGCGTCAGTGTCCTAGGGCCACCACATCCAAGCCGCACAGACGGGGAACTTAAACAACAGATGCTTGCTTTCTTACAGATCCTGAGGCAGGAGGTCCTAGAGAAAGAGGTGAGCAGAGCCAATTTCCTCTGGGGCCCTGTCCCTAGAGATGTGAGTCCTCTCCCTTGCCTTCTCATCCTCCTCCTTCTGTGCCCTAACTTCCTCTTCTGATAAAGACACCGGCGATACTAGATTCGGCTCACCTTAGTGAGCTTAGTCATCTCTGCAAAGAAGTTATCTCCAAACGCACACCTGTTCTGAGATGCAGGACGTGGCGCTTCAATCCATGAAGCTGGGGACACTCACTCAGCCCACTGCACAGCCACCCAAGGAGGCGGCTGGTTGAGGAGATCAAGGCCTGCGTGCTGCGCTTGCAGGCACGTTGGCTTCTGCCTCTAGGAACTTGCTGGCGCTGGGAGGGGCCAGTTCCTCCCCGGGCCTGCAATGCCCTCACCCGTCAAAGCATTGTAAACTAGAAAGCACGCAACGTTGCCACGGACTGGAACCCAGAGCTGTTGGGCCCTTTGGATTTTGCAGGGCTGGGGTGGGAGGAGCAGGGGTGTGGGCACGGCGGGGGAGCACTCATCTGCCCCTGCTGGGCCTGTGCCAGTCACTCGGGTGACAGCGTCTGCTGTCTTTGAGATGGCCCCCCCGGCGGACCTCCCCCGGGCTTCTGCTAAGCACCCTTCACCTGTCAGCTCTAACCCTTTCCCACACTTGTGGGGGGACTAAGAGCTCTCTTGGAATGATCCTAACTTAGGTACCCCATCTGTTTCCTGTGGGGACCCCTGCTAATACTTGAACTAGTTTCCAACCTCAGAGATTCCGAGCTGAGCTGCTCACGCGGGCCGCGACCGCAGGGGGACATGATTAATGCGAGGCACGTGGCGGCGTGATGATCATATTATCACCAGATTATCATCAGCGGTGGAGGGGATGGGGTGCAGGTGGGAGGCACTGTGTGGGGAGATCAAGTGGCTGGGGGGGGCACTTAGTTGCTATGGCAACCACAACGATCACGAAGATGAGGAGTCATAGAGCTTCTTGCCTCCCAGGGAACCTCTAGAGGGAGGGGGGAGATGAACGCCATGAATATTCAAATCGGCGCATGTCACAGAGACCTTTCCTAGGAGTCCTGTCCTGTGTTTGGAACAGACCTGGGAGAGGGGCTAGTCCCGGTGCTCCAAAGTGAAATGCTGAGGAAAACCCGACCCAGTCATGTCTTGGGCCAGGTGCTAAGGTGAGGGGCTAACAAAGGTGCCGGTAGGGACCGTGTGGTCCTCTGGATGGACAGTTCCGCGGTGTCTGAGGACAATCCCGGTGGGAGGGGCTAACTCACCTCACAGTGTCGCGCATTGCATCGATTGGGTGGCTTTCCTCCTTCCCGACGGACCCCTCCTGCAGCTTCTCTTCCACCCCTGTTGATGTCCCACTGTGTAATGCCCACGCAGGTCCTTCCCAAGGCTTCCCAAGGCCTTCCCGGGACAGGTCCCTGACGACAGCAGTCACATGGCTGCTTGAGGAGTGCAGAGTTTGCTAGGGCTCTTGTGCATGGGGCAGGTTATGGGGTGTGTAATGGGGCGTGGCTCAGACACCACCTGTGTGCAGTGGGAGCTGTTGCTGGTGCATTTTCTACTGGAGAGTGCGGGGGGGGGGGGTGTAAGGGCAGAATGCAGGCAGAGCTGGAAGCTGGGTCAGGAGGGGTGTGGCAGCTCAATATCCACTTACTGCACCGTGTGCGAGGCTGAGCCTCAGAGGCTCACGCGGGTAGAAAAGGATACAATTCAGACCCCACGGATCTCCTAGTCCAGGGCAGGAGGCAGACCCAGACAGAGGGCAACCCCAGAACAACAGTGCGGTAAGAGTTCTCCATCCTGGAGGATGTGACCCACAGGATCCCAGGACAAAAACCTCCCGGGCAAATGCTTCCCAAAACCGACCTCCCTTCCTCTGAAGCCAGCGGCATCTCATACTTGATGCTTAGACTTTCCTCACTTCTGCTTTTACTGCTTGCTTTTCTTCTCTGGTACCCACAATGTCTTCTCAAATAGATGGTTGGGGGCCCCTGGTTCCTGTTTTTTTGTTATTGTTGTCGGTCATGGGGCCTGAACTCTGGGCCTGGGCGCTGTCCCTCAGCTCTTCAGCTCAAGGCTAGCACTACCACGTGAGCCACAGCGCCACTTCCAGCTTTTTCTGCTTATGTGATGCTGAGGAATTGAACCCAGGGCCTCATGCATACAAGGCAAGCGCTCTACCACTGAGCCACCTTCCCAGCCCAGCTTCTGGTTCTTGTCTCTTCTCCCTATTGTCCTTCCATTGTGCTTGCATCATAGGCCAGCCTAAGTCTCTAGTACATAGGCGCTCAATGGAACTTTGCCTATTTTAATGATAATCAGAACAGGCGGGGGGAATAGAACCCCCAGGGTTGAGGGGACTCGAGTGGAACGTGGAGGCAGGTCATGGCTGTGTGGGGCTAGGGGTCAGGAGGAAGGGATGGTGTCCGCAGTGAAGTGTCCAGTGCCCGCTGGTGAAGGGGAGAGCCCAGCCAGCGGAGGCGAGTGCGGTCATGGGCTGGGGATGACACGGCGGAGGTCAGTGTGGGCTCTGCACAGCTCCACCAGCCCTGCTCCCACTCAAGCCCATGTGCGCCTCTTGGCCTCTTGGCTGGCTACATGGATGTGTTTGGTGATGAAGGGGACCACTGCGCCCCCAGGAAGCATCCCACCTTCCCCTCTATATACCGTGTCACCAGGCCCCCAGGAAAGAGCATCCGGGTCCCACGAGTCCTCTTCACAACAGCTGCTGACTCTCTAGTCCGTGTTGCCCCATCAAACAAAACTTACTTCCCGCCTGGCTCAACGATGAGCACCTCGGTGCCTGGGGCCCAGTCAGACCTATCAAGGGTCAGTCAGACGAACACGTGAATGCCAAGCATTGAAGAGAATGGGAGAAGATGAGCTGCCCTGTCTTGGGGTGAGCCGCTTCGGGCCCCCACTAGACCACCCTCATCCAGAGGTGGGCCACATGCGTGAGAGCGGTGTGGAGCCAACGCTGCTCTCCCTAGAGAGGCCTGGCTCTGCCCGCTGATTACCCAGCAGCCTGCTGACCTTGGATTCCAATCAACTCAGCACTCAGCCGTGAGGTTATGAATCCATTTTGTGAATGCAGAGAAATATCCCATGAGCTATTATTTTGCAGATAAGCTAAAAAAAAAAAAAAAGCAACAAGCCAGCCAGCAAACAACAACAACAGAACAGTGTTCTCACTTGATGGGCTTGCTGGCAGCCAGTTCTAAAATCAACAGCTTTGGAGCATCACCGCTCTCAGAAAAGTGGTGTCCACATCAATTATCCTGAATTTAACTGGAAGTCGGGAGTCGCTAGCGTTCGATAAGTAGTTTGAATGTCATTCGAACCTTCTCAGCATTACAGAGATAACCTCACCATTAAACAAAAATACTCACCCATGAAATGGAATAAACCTGTTGGACACATGCAAGGATCTGGTTGCGGGTATGTGGTGCGGTAGATGCTGGGGTGGGGGGAACTAGACTTCTGAGAGGGTCAGTGCCTGGGAGGTCCCGGTCTCCATGTGACATCTCAGATGACACAGGGGTCAGGGAAGGTTGCACTTATGCACCATGGAGCAGAGCTGTCCAGATCTCAGGAAGTAGGTCAGAGGAGACACTAACTGCACAGGAAAGCCGGCCCAGGGCACAGCCCGGGAGGGGATGGCAGTCAAATGAGCTCCAATCCCCTGACCTTTTCCATGCCTTTCCATGGGAATCAGGGTGTGTTTGGGAATCGTTTCCCCATAACAGCTGTGGCAGGCTTGCTCAGCCGCCCCACAGCACAGAGAATGCAGGCCTGGCCAACTTGGGTGATTGCACTTGGACGTGGCCCAACCGTTCCCACTTGGTGGCCTCTTGCCGTCCTTTGAGGTATTGGGAACAGCCACGGCTGCTTCTGTGCACATAATGGCCCTGGCCAAAGGCCATGGGCACTGGGCTTCTTCTTTGGTCCACTCTGCCTTGTAGTCAGGAACGCGTACTGCACGGGGCCAGCCTTGCGTTGACATTTGCTGCTGCTTTGTGTTTGCGTAGGTCTCCCAGAGGTTCATGTGTGGTGAGGTGGGGGTGGTGGGCCCCTGAAGAGATGGAGCCTAGAGGAAGGGAATGAAGGCCTGGAAGCATTGCCCTCAGACGGGATTAATGCAGGTCTCATGAGACTGAGCCATTCCCCAAGACCTGGCCAGCGCTGAGCAGATGGCAGCCACCCACTCTGCAGCACCCAGTAACGGAGAGCAAATAACCTCCGTATCTCCCATCCAAGTACTAACCAGGCCCGACCCTGCTTAGCTTCCGAGATCAGACGAGATCGGGCACGTTCAGGGTGGTATGGCCACAGACTACCTCTGTATCTCTAAGAAAGGATTTTTTTTATTGGCAGCACGAATTGGATCACCTGTGACTCTGGTGTTGTCTTTGTTTTCCAATTAGAGTGAGTGCACACAGAATGAGCAAGCACCTTGCCGGAAGTTGCACAGACCAAACGAGGACAGAGGCGTGTGGATTGCTGATGGTGTCACACGCCCACCTGCCTGACCCTCTACTCCGTCCTGCCCCGCGGGCCTCTGTGTTAACCTTGCTCTCACCGAGCAGGTCCCGGGTTGGTGGTTCTGTTTTCTGGTCTCCAGCTGATGTGTGATTGCCTCCAGGGCCATTCAGCAGACAGGCCGGGCCACAGGAGGACCAGCGCGGGGCTGCGGCACAAGGAGAGACGGGAGCATCTAGCCGGACCTGCTCTGGTGTGTGCAGCCCCTGATCCGGCGGCGGCGGCGGCCTCTGGCTCTGTCGTAGGCCGGGTGGGCTTCTACGCATGCTCGCAAAGCCCAGCTTGACCTCCCGCCGGAATCACCTGCAGCCCCACGGAGCACGCCCAGTTATCCCCAGCAGCGCCTGCTCCCCCCTTCGCTCGTCTCTGAGTTTGGTCCGGGCCACTTGGACCCTAACAAACGCAGGCTTGATTATTATTTTTTTTAGAGGTGCTCAGAGAGGATGGGATTTTAGTGCATAACTGAAAAATGCCGAAGGGAAAGAACCTAAATGCAACCACCAAAACACAGGAAATTGGTTTTCTGTAGTTTTACAGGCTGACGGGCTTCTCCAGACAGACCCACTACACAGGTGCGAGTCAGACCACTCTCCTGCCGCCCCCGCTTCCCCTCCCCCTCCTTTCTCTCGGTTTCTGTCTCTGTCCCTCTCCCCTTTCTTTCTGTTTCAATCTCTCTTCTCTGTCTCTGTCTCTCTCAAGCTAGGCTTCAGTCTGTCTCTCTGTGTCCCTCTGTTCTTCTGTCTCTCTCTGTGTATATATCCTTTTTCTGTCTCTCTGTCGTCTTTCCATCTAGTTCTCTCTTGCTCTGTGTGCCTTTCTGTCTGTGAGTGCCTCTCTCAGGCTAGGTTTCTGTGTATTTCTTTCTGTCTCCCTCTGTTGCTGCCATCCGCTGTCTGTGTCCCCTTCTCCCCCAGGCTAGGCTTGCTCCCCATGATGTCCCCAGACAGAGGGGCTCTGACCCACCTGTCTCTCTTGCACAGATGAGAAGTTCTCACACAATCCTGATCTGTAATTAGCCATCTAGTGGGGCTCCTGCCATGCTACTCGGGGAACATTGGCATCCCGTTTCTGGCCCTCAGACCATGTATGACCCCTCAAATCCTCAAATTGCAGCTTCTCTAAGTGTCGCTACCTTGCTATGAAGGGAAAACAAACAGGAACAGCCTTCAAGGGAAGCTGAGCACAAGGACAGGCAGTGTCTAAGACCAGAGCACACGTGCCTCATGCTCAGCTCTGGTTCTGCAGGGCGGCAGCTTGGCCTGGGGTGTGCTCCGAACCAGGCTCAGAGCACTCCTCCAACACGGGCAGAGTCAGCTCAGGCACTGTTCACGGGAGCAGCATGCTCCATGCACACACACACACACACACACACACACACACACACACACACACACACACACACGAGCATGACTGGGCTTCCCTCAACTGTGTTCCTGAGTAAAGTGGGGAATCACCAGGGGGTCCAGCGTAGGGAGGGGGAGAGGGCCTCACCTGTCCCCAGGACTCTGTGCAGGACACAGCAGCAGTGAGAGGCAAGGGCTGGTCACTGACGTCCGAGCTCCAGCCGGGCGCTGCACCCGCGTGGCTGCAGAACAAGACAATACCCCCTGAGAGGCGCCTTGGCTCTGCTCTCTCCACCACACAAACAATTATGAGGCAAAAAGAAATGGGAGTTGAAGCAAAAGGTGAATTTGAAAGCGAGAGGAAGATGCCAAAGCAAATGCCGACAGCCTCTGGGCGGCTGGTGGGTTGATGCAGGCCCCAACTCAGACGCCCGGCTGGGAGGGCTGCCTTTGGCGTCCTCTCCGCTGGTGTGTTCCAGGCTCTTCAGGTAGAAGGGGCATCGTCGGCATCAGGGCCACCATCTTGCCCCATCTGCCGGTTTTCTCCCTCAGGTGGACCTGCTTCCTTCTCTCAGTGCTGCTCCATGTGTGACTAGAAAGACAGCCTGACTTCGTGTTGAGGGTTTCCCCGATTCAGATCCACTCATCCTTCTGATAAGCCAGGGTCCCTTAACACCTTGTGGATGTCTAGCGTTCTCAGAGAGTAGATGGTGTGACTTCTGCCTCTGTTTCTGGACTTTGCTTTTCGGTCCTTACCTTTCCATCTTCACAAACTCCGTCTCCATCACTGAGGTTGCCTCCCGTCTTCACCTCTCCTCCAGAGGCTGCCAGGGTGATCTTCCCGCTGGCTGTCTCTGTAGGGGACTCAGGTGGAAACAAAGGGAGGTTCTTCTTATTCTGTTGGGGCTTCTGTTTCCTGAGTTGGTAATTTGCGCTGCATTCATTTTCTGTTGCCACTCTGCACCGAGTGTCTTGAAGAGATATGCCCCACGTTGCTTACAGTGTCTGTGTGCCAGGAATCCTAGCACAGCTTAGCCTGAGGGCTTTGGCTGGAGACTTCAGTGGAGATGTTGGCTGAAACCATCACCATCAGAAGACTTGAATGGGCTGGCTTCATCTCAGGGCTCTTGGCAGGAAGCCCAGTTCATTGCTGGTTGGTCGCTGGGGGCTTTGGCATACGTCTGCATTACCATCTTCATGCTATGGTATGGGGCTTCCCCCGAAGGGAGGGATCCCAGAGCCTTTGATGACCTTGGAAGTCACACATGTCACTTTGGCCCTTGTCCATGCAGTGGAAGAGTCACTGAGTCCAGCCCACATTTGAGAGGACAGGATTAAACTGTTTCCTATGAAAGGGCTCCAAGAACATGCAGACGTATTTTAAACTCACCACACATCTGAGCGTTCATTTTGCAACCCAGGCCGAGAACCGAGGCGGACCGGCTTGAGAGGCCCTGACAGCATCGCCAAGTAGGCTGTGGTCTTCCCCAAGCTGAGGTTTTTATCTGGAAAAGAAGACTGACCGCAGCTAAGTCCTTGGAATGCTGGAGATGAAAATACGATCACACATGGAGAGTTGTTACTAGAACACAGCTGATGGTCGTTACCCAGCGCAGACGGGGCTCTGCCAGCCTGCCCTCCCTGCCAGCCTGCCCTCCCTGCCGGCCTGCCCTCCCTGCGGCCTGCCCCTTCCCCAGCCTGCAGCCACCTCTTGCCCTGCCCACACGGATGGGCACCTGTTGTTCGTCTGTCCTGTGCTCTCAGTCACAAGCTTCTCACATAATATTCTCCCCACAAGACTCTGCTGGCTTCGATAATTATTCTTACTGCTATTGGTAAGCACAATGCCGATTCCATCTAAATCCCCCAAGCAGCTGCTACGTTAAATACTACCCAGAGTTAGAATTTTAAAAAGAGAGAAAATGGCCTGCTTCCACTTTCTCACAGTGATGGCTCACAGGGCAGATGGGCGGCCGGGTGCCTGTGCTCTCTATGAAGATGCATCTCACTTCCCAGACACTGGGGCAGCCGCTGAGCACCCAACCCCTTCTCCAGGGGACAGGGGGAGCCATCTCTCTAGACCTGCTAACTCACAACTACCATGCAAAAGACGCCGCTTTCTTTCTGTCTCTGAGGCAGATGTGACGTGAAAGGGAGAGGGAGAGGGAGTCTGTGGGAAGGAAGCAGGGCTGCTCAGCCTCCTTGAGAAAGAAGGTAAGCGAAGAGAGGGCTAGAACCGGGAACCTATAGCATTCCTTGCAACCCATATCTGTGTCATAATAGCAGCAGCCGCGAGGCATAGCTTCAAGATTCCCAGCAGGCAGACAAGTGCAAGATCCAAGTTTACAACTCACCCTACATCACAACCTTAGAACTTCAACAAAAATTCAAGTTTTTCCAGAGAGCCTCTCCCCTTGAGATCAGCAGAGGAAAAGGGTAGAAGTGAGACTCTCTGACTTGATTTTATAGTTAATTTTGATATAATTTCTTGCCATTTTCCATTTGATGGTGTGGATGCTTTTGCCTAAGATTCATGTTCCACAAGCGTGTTTTCTGGTGTTTTTCATACTTTGTGTTATTCTCTTTCTTATGAGTTGGAGTGAAAAGCAAGTCTGTGCATATTTAAAAAGGAAAATTTCACGTTGAGAGTCTTAAACAGAGCATGCTCAGAGAAGGCCTTCCTGCAGCAGACTCTCCACACTACATTCTACAGCTCCATCAGTTGTGTGTCCACAGACTCCACCAGTCTTGGATTGAAAGTATTTGGAAGAGAGAAAGTTATGTCTACACTGAGCCTGGATGGATTTTTCTTGCCATTATTCCTTAAACAGTCGGGTACCACTATTTACACCGTATTTGTGTCATCTTAGTTATTACAAGTCGTGTAGCCATGAACTGTATAGGAAGATGTGCTTTGGTTATAGGCACACCGAGGTCTGGTGCAGATTTTTGCTGTCCCCAGGGCTCCTGGAACCAGTCTCCATGGATACAGAGGAATGGTTCTACTTTTCTACCAAAGATAAGTTCAGCGGTTAAGCTCAAAGGTTCTGGGAAGGCTTCCATTGGCATATCATAGATTCTTGGGGTTCAACAGGACTGTTTATTTCTGGGTTCTATCACTGTCCTACACATCCATGGTCTCAGGAACTGGGACAGATGGGCAATATGGCTGTGGCACACAGGAAGAGCCCTTTGCCTGCAGCCGTCTGCCTCCCGCCCTTCCTGCCAGCACAGCCTCTGCTTTTCTCACTGTAGCCTTTTCTTGCTTGTACCATCTGCAGGGCCCGGGGCAGAGCACCAGAGCCGCAGGGACCCAGCTCCTCTCTAGAATGTCTTCTACCTCTGACGCTCATCTCTCTTCATTCTAGATTCGCTCATGGAAGTTCCACCGAGAATTGTCTGAGGGGTGTTGTGAGTTGACAGGGTCTGTGCAAAATATTCTGAACCCCAGATTTCAAATCCTCAAAGAGCTTCCTATAGTCACGCATTCTTTGTGCCATTATTAAAGCCAGAAGGATATTTCCATTCTCTCAAATTCTTGCTGAGACCAGTCCTCATCTGTTGTGGTAATGGTGTCTGCCGAGCACCGGCATTCACGGAGCCGCAGAAGTGGAAGGGAAGGGAGAGGAAGCCCGTGTGTGCTCTGCAGAAAGCATCATATGGCTGCGATTAAAATTCCTCTCCCAGCAAAGGGCGATCCCATGGCCATCCCTCTTGGCATCTGACAGCTCGGAGTCAGGGTCCTCTCTGGGCAGCAGCCTGTTTCCTAGATGCTGCCCCATCTCCCGGATCCCCACATCTGACCTTTGCCAGGTGATGGACGGAGTGCACACATCTTTAGCTCAGCACCGTGTCCTCTGGTGCTTTTGGGAGCTGAGCTTGGAAATCTGCGCCATGGTCACAGATCTTCTACAAGATACCTTGTCCTGACTTTATGACCTCTCCCGCTCACATCCTGGGCTTTATAGAAGAAAATTCACATTTGGCAAGGATTTACTGCACTTGAAAAGTTCCTTAAAGAACCAGTGGATTATCTCCACTCCGAGAAAGGTGAAGTAGGAGTCAGGCTGCCTATGTACAGATGAAGGATTGAGGTGTTTCCTTTCCAAATTTACTGTTAAAGGTAATTCGCTACTGGCCAAGAGGTTTTGGCTTCCTAAATACTTAAGTTCCAGTGTAACCACACATTATTGCTATTGTCAAATAAAATAGAAGGTGGTTGCTTCTCCCAGCAAGTCATGGGGAAAGGGCGTGCTATGATTGACACAGCAGAGGACACAGCCCCAGCCCTGACTCAGGGAACAGGGATGGGGACAGGGACAGGCTAGGCTAGGGGCAGAGCCCCAGCTAGACAGCAGCGCCACCTGGCACACTCCAAGCAGTGCTCTTCACAGCAGCCCTCAACTTGATCCTGGTTCTCTGATCTCTGAACTAGACTTTGCCTGAACCCAGGGCATCTGCCAAGCCTGATCCAGATGGAGCCCAAGCCCTGTATCTAGTCTAGGTGGTCATCTGATTGATTGTATGTGTCATTCTGACCTACCTAAGGGATGCCTAGACAAGTGCCTAGTAAAGCATGCGTGTCTGTGAAGATGTCTCAGGAAGCAACTAGCACTTGCATCAGTGAGAAGAAAAGGTCCGTCCTAGCTAATGTGGGCTGGCACCATCCAGTCCACTGAGGACCTGAGTGGATTTGGCAAAGGCAGCCAAGTTCTCCTGTTGCGCTGTGGGGGCATGTGGACATCAGAGCTCCTGTCCTGGAGCTTTACACTCCTAGGTTTTCACGGACCAGCCTCTCATTCTCAGACCTGTACATTCAGACTGTACATTCAGATGCTTTTCCTGCTCTCCAGCTTACAGCTGGCAGATTTGAGGATCTCTTGGCTTCCAGAGGTCCACGAGCCAGTTCTCAGCCTGTCCCCCTTGGACACCAGAGCCTGTCCACTCAGGACACCTTGGCAGATCCTGATAGGCCCTGGCTGCCACTCCCCTCAATGGTCAAGCCCACAGTCGGCCTCTTCCCCCTTTTCTTTCGAGAGTCAGCCCTTGTTCACATAATCAGAGCAGATTCCGAAAGCAGGCTTGGGACATTTAAAGGTGAGGTCTGAGTCCTGAATCTAGCAGGCTTGGGACAGTTAAAGGTGAGATCTGAGTCCTGAATCGAGCAACAACGGCCCTGCCATGGCCTGGGCTCACTGCTCCTGCCTCCTTGGTTTCCTACAGCCTGTCAGTGATTCTCGTGAGCACCCTGGCTGTGTCTTGCATCTAGATGTCCCCACCCAGAACTTCCCTTCTTCTCTATGGTCTTGTCCACATGTGATGCCGAGACGCCTTTCGATAGTGGGATCCATGGGATACCGCACCTGGCTACATGGCCAAGGCCATCAGACTACATTACAGATGCTAATAGCACCACCCACGGCTGTGTGCTTTGACTGTGATTATCACAGCCAAGCATCGCTGGGCCTTTACCTGCCTTCCCTCCTACCATCTTCACTGCAGCCTTTGAGGTCAGTGTTTCTTTCCATTTGACTGGCAAGAGATGCTAAGCCCCGATACTTGCTTTATGCTGCTGCTTTGCTAAGTGCATTGAGAGCATTGCTTCCCTTCACTTTCAGGACAGCTCCCAGGAGATGGGTACCCATTGCACGGATGGAAACATTAGAAGCTTGGAAGATGGAGAGAAACTTGCCCAGGCCACAGTTTGCAAGCCAAGCATTAGAGCTGGAGCATGCAAGCCCACCAGCCTCCAGAGCACCACACGTCTACCCGAGGCCCCATGGCATTCTTTCGGCAGAAGCAGCCGGTGCCCGCTCTGCTCTAGGGAGTTGTCTCAGGTGACTCTGGTGTCCCTCACGAGGGCTCCATGTGGGTAGGGACCAGGTCCCCCTCCTGGAATGCAGGACACCTGGTGGCAGGGCATCACCCTTGCCAAGCCCTCAGGCGGGTCGTGAGTGCTGGAATGCAGAGCTCGGGAGGGGACATTTCCCACTTTGGAGGTTCTTGGCTGGTGTGCACTCCAGGAAGCTCTGGGAAATGAGTGTCTTCAGAATAGCGATTAGAGCCTAGTCTGTAGGGAAGGTGGGGGGGGCAGTCTATAGGGAAAGTGATGGGAGGGGCAAAGTGGGAGCAGAATGGCACAGGAGAGGTTTTGCATAATCACAACCACATGTCCTACAAGAGTGGGAATCGTTTTCCCTTTTTGCACAAGGACCCTGGAAACGGCTTCAGGAAATTAGCTTCAACCCCTGATTAAGCTAAACTCAATGTGTCAGAAAGGCAGATGGAGTGAAAATGTGCCTTCGAGCGCTGTGTGGCTCCCAGCATTCCTGCCCATTAACCGTGTTAAATCGACAGAGATGTTGTGTGGAGAGAAAGAAAATTTCAGAATATCTTGAGTGAAACTAAATCCTTCAAAGAGCAGGTCATTCATTTTCTGCCCAGCTCTCTAGGTAGACTTGAAATCCAACCCCACATGGACCAAATTATTAGAAAAAAGCCTCACCTAGGAAAGAACGTGCACTGTTTACTGGCATTTGGTCTTAAATTTAAATACTACACTAAATGCTACAAAAACACCCATCTGCCCAGGTTTTCTGGAAGTGTTCTACAAAGTCTTGTTTCTCCAATGTCATTTTCAGCACTCACTAACAAGAGCTGTAATTGGTGCCTTTAAAAAAAAGAAAGAAAGAAACCTAGTCATGAAACCTTGATGTTGAAATGAATAACAAAGGCCACATTGACTTGGTCCCCCAACACGTGACCTGCCACATACACTCCTAATTTCCTAGGCATTTCTCTGTCAATTGGCACCAGATAATGGGCACTTAGAGCGGGGCCATTTCCTCTCCCTTTTCTTACCTCATTATTCTGATTAGTGTGGAATGACACCACTTGAACTTCACTTTATGACCAGAGTCAAGGCAACACCAGGTCTCTCTTGAGGCTCCTGGTCCCTCCTTGTCCCTCCTTTCAGACCTAGCTTCTCTGCAGAGAAAATCCCAGGAATCTTTGACCCAGGACAGAAGACTTTATTAGTGGAGAAAATCCCAGGCAACTCCACGGTGGGGAAAATCCGAACCGTCTTTCCTCAGGTCAGGAGACTTCATTGTTGAAGAAAACAGAGGCAATTTTCATGAGGGGCAGGGCTGTGACTCTAAGCTTCATGAGAGATAGCAGAATCAGAATGGTTCTTGGCCAACAGAGAATCACAATCACAATGGCAAGGATAAGCTTTTCAAGCTCAAGTTTGCAAGTGGAGTCATCTCTGTGTTTTGAATGCCCCGAGGAGCTGAGGGCTCACAGTATGAGCATGCCACGTTTAACAGGCTTTCATTTGGGCCAAATGAAGCTTTGAAGCAAGCCTCGGAAGGCTGCCGCCTAGAGAGCTACTTTTATTTCCTTGTCTTAGAGACAGGCGATGATTTACGAAGTACTGGCTGATCTTGCTGAGCCCCTGCTGGAAATGCACACCATGACTCTGGAGGTGCCCATGGCTTTCGCCCTGCTGTCTCATCCCTGGGTTGCGGCTCTCCACTCCCAACAAAGGAGAAGTCTTTTTGTTCTACAGAGATGACCCACTGGAATCCGAGTTTGCTCATCTTTCCTCTCCATTGTCTCTGTCCATGCATTTTCATGAGACACGTACTCTCTTTCCTGACCTCTAACTTTTCTTTGCTTATTGAACTTCTCTGCCATCTCCCTGGAATAAAGAATGAGGTCCTATACATGAGCCCTGTTCAGATTTATGCACCAGTGCTACGCTATCAAAACAGCTGCAGCAAAAGAAAACAGGCCTTCTGTTCTCACCAGGATAAAGGACAGAAAAGGACCCCCTGGCAAAGCCGAATGTACTGTGTTCTCATTCACCCTCCTTCCAGAGAATGACAATTTTATTTGTGGAAATACTGCAGGCAGGCAGTTAAATGGTTGCCTTTTACCTATGAGTTGGAGTCAGAAGATAGGTGGAATGTTATGTGTCTGTAGCACTCAGTATTTTGATTGATATTTTAGCTATAAACATCACACTTCTTACCCCTCCTCTATGACCCAAGTCACTGATCCCTGATGTCTAGCTTACACCAGTCATGGCAGCACAAATGTTCCGTACCTCCCTCTACTTTGTGATTCTGATACTATGCTTCATATTAAGCTGTCACTTTAAAGTGCTACTAAATCTACAAAGTCTAGCTGGGCATGGGTACTGGTGGCTCACGCCTGAATCTAGCTACTCAAGAAGCTGAGTTCTGAGCTTCATAGTTCAAAGCCAGCCCAGGCAGGAAAATCTGACACTCCTATCATCATTCAACCACTATAAAGCTGGAAGTAGAGATGTGGCTCAAGTGGTAGAGCACCAGCACTGAGGGAAAAAACAAAGGGATAGAGCTCTGAAAGGTCTGAAGGTCTGAAGATCTGAAGATTCGTGTTTACTATCCTAGAGGACAAAATGAAACCCCAGATAAAAAAACTGGACACCACCTTTGAAGACTCTAGTGCTGAGGGGTATTTCTGACTTCATCTCCTCCTTGTCCCTGGGCTCCTTCCCAACTCTGTCCAACCTTGTATGGTCCCTTTCCAACAAGCAGGGCGGACAGTCACATGGCTGCTCTTGATTGCCACGTACTTGATCATCCTAACTTTGCCTACAAAGAAACCAAAACCCATTGAAAAGTGGAGTCTTACCCGAGCCCCACATCACATAGGTAAAAAGACCAGATAGCAGTAGAGTCCATACCTCTCTGTCATCTGGGCCCCTTCTGCTGGCCATGCAGGCTCTGGGCAGTCATTTGGGTATAAGGTCGCAATGCTGCCTCTTGAGTCGCTTATGGCAGGACTGCTTTTTACCCCCTTGAAGATATCCCAGGGCCTGTTTGAGTGCTGGAGATGCTTAAGAGCTAATAATGATGGCAGGAAGAGGTGTAATAACATCATAGTGCTGCTAAACAAGACAAATACTCAAGACTCCCTGTGTTGGAGGTGTCAAGCAGGAGGGAAGGAGGAGACAGAAATGACAGGAGAAAGAAAATAGGAGTCTCCAGACCCTTTCCAATGTCCACCATAAGGAGAGATTGTCCAGAAGATTTTGATGAGACACTTTAACCTCTCCTGGTTTAAAAAAAAATGCTAGAACTTTGACCCCTAATCATTGACAATTAATGTGAAAATCATGACCTAAGTGCCAGGAATCTAAGTACATTTTTCAATTGCTGTTCCCTAAAGAGTAAAGAAACAGTGATGTATAGCTGTCCAATGACAGCCTTTCCTCCTAAGCAAAAGTATACAGGTCCTTCACTCATTCAACAGGGAAAAACATGCATTACCCCATTTATCTTGTTTTCCAAACAGTTGACCATGTTTTAGCCTCTTTGTGAACTAGCTTTTCCATGGTGCCTTTCAATCTTGTAGACCAAAAATGGGCATGGATTTTTAATACTAGCCAAAGTGATGCTAAATGTCATTAAAATATGTTAATGTATGGCTGCAAATCCATTATCTCTTTCTACAGCACTCTTCTGTTGTTGAATACTCATTACTGCTCAGGATTTTTCTCAGGGATGATTGTATTTGGATGTCATTATCCTTGTGAACTGACAATTTAATATTGTGTGTTTGGACAATGAAAGAAAAATAGTCTGTTAGGCAATCCGCATTTGTCCGTATGATACTTTTCCATATATGTCCATTCATTCATTCATTCATTTATTCATCCAGTCCTCCTACACTCAGAGAGAACTCCTACTGTGGGTGAAAATCGATGCTTGTTTCTTAGGTGAGAATTCTCTGGGTCCACTGTTTCCCCAACAAACTTTGTCAGGGCTTCCACAGACCCCTGTTGGGGAGCCAAGTGTACCTTGAGCAGACTTTCACATGAGATGCAGCATCCAACCCCAGGCTGCCTGGACACAGTTTTGTTCTGAGACAACTGCAGATGGAGATGAAAGACAGGAACCAGAAGCATAACCATGCCCCTGACTGCCGGGGTAGACATGGCGAGTTATTTACCCATTTTATTCCTGCATCATGACATGGATCTAAAAAGAGAATGGTCTTCATAGAGTTATTATAAGATATAATGCAAAAAGATATAATAATACCACCATAGCATGCAGACCTGGGGTTCTGTGTGGATCTTATGAAAAAAAAAGCTTATCAAAATTAGAGCCTTTTTACCAGTTATTATGAGGCCAATGTTCCACATAAAAGGTCAAGTTGATCATTGGTTCCTGGGATTATCCCACAGAGTGTTGGATCAGAACTAGGGAGCTGCCACACCAGTCATGTGTACAAATAAACCTGTGTGCTGGGTGAAGGAGTCCCAGCATCTACCTCAACAAATACCTAAACTTCACAGTTCCCCAACTTATGGAATCCACATGAGCAAGTAGGAGGCTGTGGGTGGCACTTGTGGTATTGCTGCTACTCTCTTCAGGCCAGGGATGCGGGATCATCAAGGTTCACCACAATTCAGGCAGCTTCTTGTGGGTCAGCATTCAGAAGTGAGCTGGTCTTGCTCACGACTCATGGAGTCACAGTGGGGAGGTACAGGGAAGAGCAGCATTCAAAAGGACTGTGTGGGGCCGGGTGCTGGTGG
This sequence comes from Dipodomys merriami, assembly GCF_024711535.1. Taxonomy (NCBI): domain Eukaryota; kingdom Metazoa; phylum Chordata; class Mammalia; order Rodentia; family Heteromyidae; genus Dipodomys; species Dipodomys merriami. The sequence continues at coordinate 3,141,919 of NW_027202270.1, read as the reverse complement.
CTCACGCCTGTAATCTCAGGAGGCTGAGATCTGAGGATCACGGTTCAAAGCCAGCCCAGGCAGGAAAGTCTGGGAGACTCTTATCTCCAACAAACCACCAGAAAACCAGAAGTGGCACTGTGGCTCAAGTGGTAGAGTGTTCGCCTTGAACTGAAGAATGCAGGGACAGTGCCCAGGCCCAGAGTTCAAGCCCCACGACATCCAAAAAAAAACAAAAAACAAAACGGAGTGTGCTGGCCTGTTGTGAAGCACAATAAGGTGCTGGGCATGCAAATGGAAGCAGGAGATCACGTGGGAAAGACAGGCATGCTAGGTCTCCCACTGTTGCTTGTGTGGGACTTGGGCTGTGGTCTAGCTGGCCACAAGCATTTGAATCTTTACAGCTGTTGGTGAATCATGGTGAAATCAGATCTAAGGCCCAGAGCACTTCTAAGGAACTGGTGCTCAAATAGCACCTGTTCCATGCATCATGCAAGGGATATAAAATCCATGTGCTGAGAGGCCTGGAGGTTAAGATGACTCTGGAGGTCTCTGAAGTAAACTTACTAATCTGTTGGCACTGATGTTCCCTCCCCCTCCCCGCTTCTCTCTTTCTCATCCTCCTCTTCCTCCTCCTTTTTTTTTTTTTTGCTAGTAATGGGGCTTGAACTCAGGCCTGGACTCTGTCCCTGAGCTTTTCTTCTCAAGGCTGGCACTCTACCATAAGAGCCACAACTCCACTTCTGGCTTTTTTTCTAGTTAATTGGGGATAACAGTCTCTTAGACTTTCCAGCCTGGGCTGGCTTTGAACCAAGATGCTCAGATCTCAACCTCCTGAGTAGTTAGGATTACAGGAGTCACTGGTGCTCTCAGCCCATTCTTTGCTTTTTTTTCCCTCTTCTTTCTTGTTCTGCTTTTTAGTCATTCACTCTCCCAATCTATTCACTGTGAGCCATTTTAGAACAGAGAAAATATCCCACCACTGGATTCTAAAGATGACTGTGTGTGCATGCACACAGGAAAAAATCCTAACAGGAATGGGATGCAGGAAGAGTAAAGACATGTTAAATTTGGTCCAGAGCAAGGATAAAAGGCTTGAGAATGGTAATATGATATTAAAATCAATGCAGAAGGGGAAAATATCCTGAACAACAGGCTGGTATCTGTATTCCTGGAGACTCAAAAGATGACACTTCATACCTGGCATGTACTCAGACCCAGGGCTTGAGTCTACTCTTAACTCTTTGCCCTTCTCCTGTCACAGGCTGACCTGCTGCCATCTTTCCCTCTTCGACCTGCATCTGCAGTTTCCTGATGACCTGAGCCTAGCTTTTCCTCCTCAAAGCCCTCTCAGACACCACAGGACCATTGCAGACCTGAGTGTAGATGTGAGTGACTTCTGAACCCCACCTCCCACCCCTCCCCAAGACTCCAAGAAGTCTTGATCATCTCCAGTGAGACATCACTAAAAATCTGTAGAATATATTGGCCAGTTCTTCCTCCAGAGCCAGCCGCTGCAAGTGAGGACTATTTTCAGGCGATTTGTTTTCCTCCTCCCCCTTAACTTTAGGTCATGGTCCTTCTATATTTTTCACATAGGCTTTACTTTCCTCTGAAATGTGTCAAAAGGAAATAAGAGCCTGAGCATTGCTCCTCATTGCTCACCTAAGCATTCTCACCCTCGGGGGGCTGTGCTTAGCAACTGGGGTCACATGTGGCCCCGCTGGAAAGGCCAGTTACATAAACATGCTTAGAGCAGAGACTGGTGATGGCCACTGGTGACAGACCCTTCAATTAGCCAAGTTCACTCCCACCCCTGTGTTCTGAGGACTTAACTGAATGCCTGCAGAGCCGTAGGAATGTATTTGCAGCCAGGAGATGGTGAGCCTTTCTGCCACTCTCCTGCCTTTGCAACAGACACTTCCTTCCCCACTGTGACCAGCAACGCTCCCGTCCTGACCTCTGAACCTGCCACACACACTTGGGCCCCAGCAGATGTCAGCCCAGGTTTTTCATTTCACTGGCATGTCATGGGAGTTTCCTTCTACAATTGGGGAAAAGAAAAGCGCTAATATTAGGACTCTTTATGGAGGAATCGGGAGACACACGGGCTTGTGGTCCTTGAACTTCAGACCCGCAGGAGAAATGGATGCGCACTGTGACTGTGGTATAAGATGAACTGTCCGGTACCACATAATCTCCTCTATGCTCTGTGATGTGGGAGCTGCCATGCGTCTGTGTCTTGCAAGAGGAAGACAAGAAGAAGGCAGCACCAACCTTCACCTTCTCTTTCCTCCTACGTCTGTGGTGGGAGAGCCTTTCTGGTTTATCAACCAGAAACTTTGTTAGAACAAGACATTGATTGGCTTTGTTAAGCAAGAGATGAACTTGTTTGTCTCCTGCTTGTCCCAGGAAGGTGCTAGGAGAGCTAAAACCAAGAATATCCCATTACTCTCTGAGATGAGGCCGGGGTCCCAGGGAGGAGAAGGACAGGGAAAGCCGTGGGGATGCCTGGAAGAAAAAGACAAGGAAACCCAGAGCAGGAAGCCCAGAATTCACAGGAAAGAAATGGGGGCCGTGTGAGCCCCCATTTGTTTATGACCAGGACATTCCCAGGCATTGAGGCCTGCCAGAGGTAGTGGAAAGCTTGTTCCAGTGGGGGTGCCATGGAGGCTTATTTGAGGAAGGAATATGGTGTCATTCCTAATTGTGTCTGAAAGCTAATGCCTTCTACCAGGCTCTTCCACCTCTATGCAGTATGCGCCTGAGGTGGGGCAGCAATCAAAACACTTCCAGACACACAACAAGTGAGTAATTGCACACAAAATGCCCTGTCCCGAGCTGTCAGGAAAGGCTGCTGGGAAATGGGCAGGGACAGCCTGGATGGGAGCAGGCAGACACCTGCACTCCATCAAGGAGGCCCTGAGCCCTGGGGGGGGGGGGGAGAGGCAGGGGACGGAATCTGCCAGCCCTGTTTCATCCTCCCTATAGCCACCTGCCAGGGAGGAGGTCAGTCATGGGGAGAATGACATGTGCCTGGCCACAGAGTCTCTGCTGGAGGATGAGGCTGCCCGTCTGGCTTCCCAGAAAAAAGGAGGCTCCCGAGTGCCAGGCATGGGATGTGAGCCGCATGGACAGCCTGCCTTTCCCGTTACCCCGCTCTTCCTCCCTGGGCCAAGTGTAAGCTCCCAGCCAGGGTGTGGTCCAGGTGATATGTGCAGCTCACTCCCACATCCTGCATCCTCACAGGCCCCTGCTCAGGGTCTGCTTTCCAGGGCTGCTCAATGAGGGATAGGCCCAGTTCTCAGCCTCGATGATGGCAAAATCAAACACTCCAGAAACTCTACAGAGAAGAATTCTGTCCCATTCATCTGCCTGTCAGCCATGTAGTTCACAGGTTGACTTTGGGAGATACTCACCCAGTGTGATGCTAGAGACTTGGTTTTTCTGGCCAGAGTGTAACTCTATTGGGCCTTTAGATCAATACAGGGTTGCAGACCTTGATGACGTGATCAGTTTTGCTTATTTTAACCCCTTTTCCATCAGAGGTTAATTGGCTTTTCTTTGTTAAACTAACATTTTTGATGAGTTAAGAACCACTAAGACCACTTAAATAAACAGACTGCTCAGGTAAGAATAGCTAACATGGGTATGGCTATTACTTGCTGGCTTGGGGCAGGCATAGTACTTCATTAGCATTTGTGTTCACCCAGAAACTTAAAAAAACACTCACAAATTGCTAACGAGGTTGACTTTCTCTTTTAGATAGAGGAAAGAGATTTTTTAAAAATCTGCTTAGTCTTTCTAAATCACTGAAATAAACTTCCATAACTAGTTCTGTTTTCTTGTGCCTCCTATATTTCTTATTTGAATTTCATGGTTCATGTAAGCTAGCTACGTCGGCTCCTTTAGAACCTAAAATTTTCAACCTTTATAAAATGATTCAAGGTAATATTACACTTGTTTTTACACTCTGGAAGAAGTGATATGTTGTGCAAATTATGGGATTTCTTTCACTAACAATTTTATAGTAAAGAAATTACATTTTTTAATTAAAACAACACCTCTGTCCAGAACATTAAATGCAGTATGTGTGTGGATTGTTGTGTGCTGTAAAAGTTAAAATTCATTCAACCTGTATCATAGTGTTGTTGTCCTGATTGATGCCTCCAACAAGTCTTTTTTTTTGTCAGTCGTGGGGCCTGAACTCAGGGCCTGGGCACTGTCCCTGAGCTCTTCAACTCAAGGCTATCACTCTACCACTTGAGCCACAGCACCACTTCTGTATTTTTCTGCTTATGTGGTGCTGAGGAATCGAACCCAGGGCCTCATGTATGCAAGGCAAGCGCTCTACCACTGAACCACCTTGTGCCAGGCCATCCAACAAGTCTTTCTTAGCCAACAACTAAAGGTGAAGAAGGAGACAGACTCTACCTGTCAGTGTGGGCAGCCAACCTCTGCAGTGGGTGGACACGCCAGGCTTTCCCTGGCTGAATGACTAGAAACCTTCTCGTACTTTCCCTCATTATTATGCTTTGGATCCTCTTACTGTTCTCATTCAGTCTTATAGATATCTGTATAAACCTCACACCAAAGGTGCTGAATTGATTCTCACCCATCAAATACAAAGACGATCATTCCCACAGCTAGCCAAGTGGCTGAGAAATGGGTGGCAATGGTTCTTCTTACCTAGAAAAATGGCCACTTTGGGAAATGGTCCATCTTCTTGTAACAGGGCTGAGATGGTCTCTGGACAACAGCCCAGTCTCCTTGCACAGGTGGAGGTGGAGTCAGGGAGGAGAGCTGAGCCCTCTGGTCAAGAGGTCCAGTGAAAGGGAGGCAGGCAGCGACTGCCGGCCCCTGCTGCTCTCTGAGCCCTGTCTATAACAAATCTGGATGACACATGGGCTGTCCTTCATAAGGCAAAGCTGAGACTTCACTGGGAATGCCCATTTTCTGAGACAGTGAGTGTCTTGATCAGGGAACAAAACGACATGAGTGAATGGCATTTCCCCTGAGGGTAGCAACGTACCTGGGCATGGAGGGGTGAGGATGAGCAGGAGAGCTTGTGGTGGGGGCCGCTCTGGGGTACCCCACATGCAGCCTCTGGCCAGGCCTACTTAACCAGCCAGGCATTTTTACTAGCATTTTTGTCCCATGGAATTTATTTTAAGCTGTTTGCCAGAATTGCTGTGTTCATTAAACACTTGTTTCTCAGAGACATCGTTTATATTTGCTGGAGCCTGGGGTTCTGTAGGCATTACTTTTTTCCCTGATGAAAGTAAACTATGGCTAGGAAGTGAAATGCCATTGGTTTTTTTCACTGAGCCCCAAAGGCCAAGCCCTCACCCCTTCCACATTTATATTTGTTCCTGGGACGAAAGGAGGAAGAAAGACACTTGAGGAGATTCCAGGACTTTGCAAGAAGAAGAGAAAAATTCCGGGTCTCTGAGATGCAAGGAATGATTGAAGCAAGTGATGGGTACCTGCAACGCCCAGGACACCCGGGAGCCCTTCCTCCTTCTGTCCCTTGTGTCCTCAGTGTCACTCCACCAGCCTGAGGACACAGTGACACTGCAGGTCAGAACCAGCAATTTCCCAGCAATTCCATAGGACACTGGTAGTTACTTGATTATATTTTCCCTAAGTATCGAATTCAATAAAATCATGTGGATTATCCATTTCAGCTTATTACTGACACTGGGCTCATTTTATTTGAAGATGTCATTTATTATTTTTCCAGAGAATAAAAGTAATGCATGAATCCAGGAGAAAAAAAAATGAATTGGAAAATAGAAAAAGGATAAAAATGAAAATAAAATCATCTCTAAGCATACAAATTGAGTCTAGCTTCCAGGAATATTGTGACAGTTTTATGTTTCAGTAGACTTACCCCATGACCTTTTGGAGTCCATGAGAATATAATTTTTATGGGTTCATAATACTTTATATTATCCTTGTACCATAATTTATTTGGCCATATTTCTGCTAGTGGTTATTTATGATAATTTCTATTTTTCTCACTGTTGCAAACAAGACTGCGAGTTTCATCATATACAATGCCTCATTTCTCAAGCCTTTGTCCTTTTCTTCTTGGCAGTACTGGAATTTAGAGTCCAGACTCTGTGCTTGCTAGGCAGCTTTGGGAGCCCATTTCCAGCTTTTTCTTACTTCAGTTGTTGTTTCTAGACTAGGTCTTGAGTTTGTGGTCCTCATATCAACGCATTCTGCATGGTTAGGATTGCAGGCCTACCACGTGGCCACTGTATTTATCGGGATTTGATCACACATTTTTTTGTTTGGTTGTTTTTTTCTTTTTTTGCCCAACCTGGCTTTGAACTGTAAGCCTCCAGATCTCCACCTCCCAAATTGCTGGGATTATAGGCATGGGCCACTGTTCCTGGTCCTTATTTTATTTAATTATTTCATTTATTTATTTATTCCAGGACCTATTTCTAGAGAGGAATCTGTGGGAGGGAATCCAGAGAATGCTATTAACCTTTTCTGGGATCTTGAAATACAACAGTAAAATAGTGAAGACACAGTGCCCAATCAACTCTGTAATTTACCATGAGAAACAACCAGACTCGCTGTGCAGCTCTCCAGATTCCAGTCATTTGTTTCTCTGAAACAGATGTGTGTTTCTTTAACATGTTCAGCCACGTTTTGGCTTGAAATAAGCATGAAGTGAAATAACACATTTTGCCACAGATATATAAGAGATCCGTCCTTACTTTGTCTCTATTTTATGAAGCCACATTTCTCAACAGGCTGAACTACACAGTGGGAGATCAGGCCGCATGCATGCGTGGGGGCTGAGAGAGCCGCAGCCATCCTGGCCCATGGACGATCTCCATCCAGCACTCAGGCCTCGGAGACGGCTGCACAGTGAGCAGCTTCGGAAGGCCTGGCCTTCACGCTGCCCTGGCTTACCTCACGGGATCACACACACACAGGTTGGTTGGTTGGTTTTCCAGTGCACGCAGTTGATGTCTGCCGAGCTGAGGTTCATCGGCATCTCTGCAGGCCTGTGATTTCCTCTTGGGTCCCAGCTTCTACAGAAATCAGATTGTGCCAGAAGCAATGAACTTGTGAGCTTCCACTCAAAAGGTTTTCTCTCTCAGCCTGGAAATTTCTCCATTATCACTGAAGTTCCCAGTTACAGAAATAAATACACTAAATATGCGAAGAAAGGAGAAAGACCAGTAGAGACAGTGATGTGTGCACTCTCAGAGAAGGTTCTGGGAGGCCTGAAGTTCCCAGTTACAGAAATAAATACACTAAATATGCGAAGAAAGGAGAAAGACCAGTAGAGACAGTGATGTGTGCACTCTCAGAGAAGGTTCTGGGAGGCCTGGCACAGGCTCCGCCCTGTTGTTGCAGAAGGGGCTTTGAAACTCTTACACACACTTGTGCACGCGTGACTGTGTTGGAGAGACAGCCACTGTCCTCTGTGACCCCACGGGGCTCATGTTTCACGCTAAGGCAGTGGAACCACAGCTGCTCCAGCCCCCCCCCCCACCTTGTCAGGCCTGGCACCGTCCACTCTGAATCACACATGAGCACTGCCATTGAGAGGGTCGTCCCCCACACCACCCATCACATGACACCCGCGGGCACCAGAAGCCTCTGTGTTCCCGTTCCCGCCTGAATTCTGTCAGGGCTGTGCTGTAAAGAAAGCCAGACTCTGGTCTTACTCTCAGGGCATTGCTCCATCTCCACTGCCCACTGCCCACCCGGTGGTGCGCCACAGACAGCGCCACACACCGGAGGGGCCGTGGTCAGCAGGATCGTGACGTAGCTGTGCTTTCAGTGAGACCCCTGCCTCATGGTGCTACATTCAATGGGACGGCAAGCAGAAACACACCGAGTCAATGGAGTCCGAGTCCGTTTTCATAAGCTGCAGGGTGAAATGAGCCACAGAAGAGAAGCAGAGAGCCGAGAGGAGAGCCGGGCAGACACACTGCAAGGCATGGTGCCATCTAGGCAGAGAACCCGCCAGGTAAGCCCGGCCTCCTCCGAGTGGAGCGGGGGACAGGGACTGAAGGCCACAGCGCAGGAAGGGCCTTGAGATGTGGGGGTGACCTGTGGAATCATTGTATGGACTTTGAATTTACCCTGGACACAGGTAGCCCTTGTGGGGTTTGAATCCTGGCGACCCCAGGGCACCTGCCCTGGGACCCGGTGGACTTCCTGCTATGGGACACAGTGGACTCCCTGACACGTGGACCTCCTGCTGTAGGAAGCCAGCTAGGTGCGTGACTTGGCTTTAAGGAATTAAAAGCGAGAGCGTGTTTAAGACAACAGAGCAGGTTTATTTGAAAGGGGAAGGAAAGTAACAGAAGATTCTTCAGAGATGGGCCCCAAAGAGTAGTCCGGTGGTGTCCTTCCGGAGGGCAGTTTTTGTAGGATGGGTGCTCCTCCCAGGCCTCCTCCCCAGCCTTTGCGTTGATTTCCCAATGGCTCTTGCAGGGGCCCCTTTGGTGCTTCTCATTGGTTGAGTGGACACCCTGCCCCTTTCTGAACCTTGACGGCTGTCTGGGATGGAAGTAGCCAGATGTCACGAGTTTCCAGTTCAAAACTGTTCCCCAGACATGAGTTAATCTTTCCATGAAAGCAAGAAATGCATTTCATTTCGTATTGCTTCTCATATATATATATATATATATATATATATATATATATATATATATATATATATATTGCATGAGGTCTTTTATCTGCAGTATGACTGACTACAGATGAAATATCACCACATATGCCCAGAGCATTTTCTTTCCAGGAAATGTCCCTCAGGAACAGAGGCTAGTAAGGAATGCGCTGGTGCCGCTGCTCCACTCTTCCCGGAACCATCCGTCCCCCGGCTCTGTCGGAGCAGCATCGGGCCCCAGCGTGACTTGGCTATCAACACTGAAAAGCCTGACTCTGAGCATCCTAGACAGGCCAGCTAGGTTAACAAGTTAATAAAATCCTATTTATCAGACACCCAATCCGTTTCCTCTTCCCTGGCTCCTGGATATAATTATTCTTTATGGAGGACTGTCGGTGTTTCTTTAGATCTGCCTCCGTTCTGCTCCCTCCTATTTCCTGAAGCCACGCCACAGGAGGAGGGAGAGAGCTGCACCCACTGGAGAGGGGCCTGGTATGCGTTCCGTCTGGGCGCAGCAAAATCACTCTGAAGGAATGCCTCCACATAATGGAGATAATGCAATCTGGGTTCAACTCAGGTCCACCAGGGTCAGACAGCCTGATGGCCCCCAGCTAACCCAGCCCTGTGCTTTCACATTGGGGAACAGAAAACCAGGCCTTGAACTCTGTGAAACTCCAGACGTTCACATTGAAAACCAACAAGGTCATGTGAGCTGTCTTCGTATAAAGATAAGCTCCCACAATTTGTGTAAAAATATTTTTTTTAGAGCAGCAGAAAAAGTGAGGAATGATCTGTGTTTCCTGGCCTGTTACCCTTTGCCTCTGCAGCCCACCGGAAAGACGTAGAGTTGGGGTGAAGGAGGCAGGCCTTCTCTTTCCAGTGAGCATCCATTTCTGGGTTTCCTGACTGCGAGCATGAGAGACATACTCTACTTCTACAGCAGTGAAATCAAGCGGAAATGAGGATTGTATCTCTGAGCAGAATAAGGGTTCAGAACACTGGGTCTGACCCCAGAAAGGTCAGCTTGTGAGGCCTCAGGAGCCGGTGCCTGGGCTGTGTGGGGCCACCCAGGCCACGCCCCTTGGGTGCCACCTCCTGTTGCCCAAGGAATGGTGGACGGCCATGCCTGTGCCTTGGGTCAGTGGCCTTTGACTCCAAGTGTCTCCATGCTACCTCACCAAAGTTTCAGGCTTTGGTTAAGGAGGTTTTGTACATAAATGTGCAGTGTGAGTGCGAGAGAGCAGAGATGGAGCGCATATGGAGGTGTGTGTGTGTGTGTGTGTGTGTGTGTGTGTGTGTGTGTGTGTGTGTGTGTGTGTGTGTGTGTAGAAAACAGACTTTTGAGTGAACGCATCCTGACTTGGAATGCTCTGTCTGTTGGTCTGTCCTGAACCTGGTCATCCAGTGGCCTCAGAGATGCAGACTGTGGGCTGTGGACCTTGAAGGACACACAGCTGTGAGACCTGCCCGCGATCTGCTCGTGCTGTTCAGAGGGGATGGGCAGAGGAATCTGAGACCCCTGCCTGTGGCCTCCTGGTTGAGAGGGGAAGGCAGGGGTTCCAGGAGCAGCATCTAAGCTGGGGGCAGGGGCGTACAGAGGATAGGGCAGGCAGGGCCTCACCAAGTGGGGATTCTCCCACGATTCCGGTCCTTAGTGTCCATGCTAGCAAGAGAGGGAAACACATGAGCTGCTGCTGCCAGACCGGCACCACCCAGGCTGTCTGGCAGCTCTGGACCCCCGGGTCTGCCCTCTGCACCCCTCAGCCCCCTTGACTGCCGAAAGGATGAGCACTGGGGAGAAAAGCTACACGGCTCCCCTCTCCTCCATCTGACCCTCAGAGAGCTGGTTGGAGACCCACATGCCAGCTTCATCATCTCTGTCTCCCCTGACACAGGCTAGAGCAGACTTCCAGGTGCCAGGACCGAGGTAAGTTGTCAGCCCCAACAAACCATGCGCAGATCTGCGGATTCGCCTAACAGTTCATAAATCAAAGGGAGAAGATGATATGCTCAGACTGGTAAATCTGGAAAAGTCATCTGCTAAAATTCCATACACCTTAATCACACACACACACACACACACACACACACACACACACAGAGAGAGAGAGAGAAAGAGAGAGAGAGAGAGAGAGAGAGAGAGAGAGAGAGAGAGAGAGAGAGAGAGAGAGAGAGAGACCACAGCACCACACACATCAAAAATACCACATCTTCTTGTCTCTTGATCCATTGTACCTCTCCTGCTGGCTGTGCAGGCATCCTGTGGACCTGCGTCTACCCCAGCCCTTATTTATGTTGAGTAGGCCTTAGTGTGTGTCTGGGCTGACCCAGCTGATCCTCTGGTCTATGCTTCCAGGTAGATCTGGGATGACCGCCATTGTTCTTCTGCTTTAACTGGGAAGGCAGACACACACAACCACACCCAGTCATTGGTTGAAATGCAGTCTCCAAGAAACTTTTCTGCCTAGACCGGCCCCTAGCAGCCGTCTCTCATCTCCAAGTAGCTAGGATTGCAGGCTTGAGCCACCCGCATCTAGATTTTAGAGCACGTTGGATCACAGACCAGAAGGGAGGCGTGACTGTGATTTAGTTTTGTTTTGGAAATGTCAGCCAACCCAATTAAATAAAAGGTCCTTTGAAGTTTCTATCATTGTTCCTCTAACAATACAAAATAATCAACTGAAAAAAACAATCTGAAGTGGTGGTAGAATTCAACGAGTTGTATGTTCTCATTATACAAAAATCAATGATTTGAAACGTAGACATTTACAAAGCTCACACAGGGTAGGTTCCCATTTCAATAATAATAACAGAAAGGCAAGGAATAAATTTCTCAAGACAACTGTAGGACTCCAAAGAGGAAAATATTTCACTCTGTTGAGAGACAAAATTGCCACTAAGGGACATTTGCTATAAGGGAGATAACAGATCTCATCCTTGCGAAGGGTTTAGGCTGTAGATTTTGTAGAACCTTAAGTACAAACAGGATACTTTGGAATTTCACAAAGTGATATTGGATCACATGTGGGGAAATAAGTATCGGCATGATCACAAGGCTTGTGATAAATAATAGCAGTGAGCACAATCTTTCCTCGATACTGCACTGTGGCCTTAGTCTAGAAAAATCACTCTGAGCTGGCACTGGAACAGAGGGTATCATTGAGCCACACACTCCAGCCGGGAAGCAGCTGCGGTACCTAGGGGACACCAGTGGTTTCTCATCGGTGGCGAGTACTCCCTGAAGGACAGTGTTAGAGAGATGACAGTTAGTCCCTGAGGGGAGATTTGGTGGCTTCTCGGTGCAGGCAGCAGCTGTGCCGTGAGATTCGGGGGAGAGGAGGCGAAAGCCTCTTGTCTGGGATGGATGAGGGTCTACAGTAGAAGGGAATGGGGATTTTACTAAGCTTGCAGGGAAGAGGACTTCAGCATTTTTGAAAACAAACAGATACATATCTTCACACAGAGGATCTAAACAACCATAAAGAGGTTTTTTTTTAAAGCTTAATTCCACAAATGTCATGCTAGATCAATATGCTGACAGATGGATGGGTAGAAATAGACATGAAAATTTGGGTCACAAGTCTAAGTGCTATTCATCAGAAGCACATGAATTGGATTTTGAGAGGCTGAATTGAATTGAATTTTGCATGCATGGTACTTTTTTTCTAATTGCTTCACAATGAGAAAACAGATTTATTTAAGACTCCCAGGAAATTAAGAAGAAAATAATGATGAGAAACCATAGGTTAGAAGCACGGTGCCGTTTTTCTTCTTTTTAGCTGTTCATATTTCCTTTTAACTTGCTTCTGGAAGCTCAGCTGCCCTCCAGGTTCTTTTGAAAGTTTCTAACATCTCAAATCTGCCATGCAACAAGATTTCCCAGAGCTGTTGGGTCCCATCCCTGCACTACCATACATACTGCATGCTGAGTTAAGTCTGTGATGGTTGACTGTGATTGTTTGGTTGAGTTTTGAAGAGAGGCTTAAGGATGCAAATACTACAGAGTTGTCTTGTGTTCAAAATTGTCTGTATGTTTCCTCTTATCCCAGGCTTTGGGGAAAGGAATGGAACTAGATGACCCCTCCTTCGCCTGGCCACTCCCCTCCATCTAATGAGTGTTCTGGGAGGAGGACGCCGACCCCAAGGAGCATCCTTTGGACAGGCCCACCATAGCCCTGGATGCTTAAGTGATTCCCAGGTGTTACTAGGTGACATGCACTCAGCATACCTGCACAGTGCTGCCCAACAGAACATCCTAAAGCTACATGGTACGACCACTATTACCCCTATTTTCTTTATTCTTGACAGTTTGTGGCTTCAACGGGGTGTGCATATGTATCTCTCTTTCTGCACCTTTTCCTGAAGCACATGATGTCTGCCTGACATATATTTGGATTTCAGGTAAGCCTTTAAAACATCTTGGAATATCTTGATTCTTGTAGCATTCATCTGTTCTATTTGTAATTATCCTTGCTCTTTTGAATTTTATATCATACAAATCCTCAAACCTGGCTGTCACATCCTTGGCAGTATCTTCAGGGATTTTTTTTTCTTTTTTGTCTTTGGTATGAATCATAGGTAATTAACCACAATTACTTCTTTAATTTGAAAGAATGATGGATGCAATAAATGTATATACACAATTCACCTAAAGGAAGAGAAATATGCAGTGGGCTTTTTGCAACATTATCCCAGAAGCAAATTGCATAACTAAGCCTTAATTTTTGTACCCCATAAATTGCTCTTCACATATCAATGCAACAAAATTATTATAAAAAATTCAATGTGTCTTTTCTTTAAAACACAAACCAAAACAAAAACTAGCAAGTCACACTTCAAATGGAAGAACACAGATAAAGGAAAAAGATGGTGGTTGTGAAAGGATGGGAACAAAGCACTGAAGCAATGATGGTCAAAGCAAACAGAATTTCATTAAACAGGAGGAATAACCCAAGAGATCTTACTGTTCAACATGGTGACCGTGGTTAATAACCACATATGGCACACTTCCTCATAGGGTAGATTTTAAGCATTCTTAGTAGATGGGGTTATGTTAATTAACATGGCACATACCAAGACATCATATTGTGCACCATAAATACAATTTGTACTGGTTGATTTTAAAATTTAATTCATGAGCAAAAGGAAGGATTGGTGGTAAGCATTGAAACTGAGGGTTGAATGTAAGCAATTACCTAACTATTTACTGAACACAACAAACACCAACAGTTTTCCAGAAACTACCACAAAGTAGAATTTGAAGATGATCTGTTCTAGAGCTGTGTGTTTCTGTGGGTATTACTAGAGGACAGAAGGGAAATTAGTGCCAGTGTGATTCAAGTTGGTCTTCACCGAGCTTTGGGTAGAATAAGTTCATGCTTATGAATTGTCCTTATGACTGAAAAACGAAATCTTACATGTCTGTCTTATCAAAATAGATACAACTAGTCAGCAGGAGAAAGTAGCCCATAAATTATCGTGATGTTAAAAAAAAGTACTGATTATAAAATGAAAGATACAACAGAAAGGACTAGGAAAAGTCTTACCCTGAACAAAAAAGGGAAGGAAATATGGATTACTGGATGTGTGACAATCTCTCCCTGTAAACTCACTTGTGGCTGGATTTAGAGAGAAGCCACCTGTCCATCTCAATAAATGCAGAAAAACATTCTATTACATTTTTCTGTACACAATCAAATTCAACTCTTAGAGAAAACAAAAAAAGGAACCTTCTTAACCTGTAAGACGACATCAATAGATCAGTTAGAAATCAACTCCTTTGAGTAGTGAAATATTAGAAGCACTTATTTTGAAACAAAGAACAAAAAAAAAAAATCCATCTGGAATCATCGCACTTAATTAGCTTTCTACCAAACACAGAAACTCTAAGACAAGGGGGACAGATCATTCCTTCCGGCCCTCTCCAACAGCACCCAAGTAAATAAACTATAACAAGAAAAAGATGGGAGAGAAACAGTCATATTCTTTCCAGCAAGAATAAATTAAGAATGTAACTATAGCAGTTTCTCCAACAATACAGCAAAACTGCTAAGAATATGGAGCTAAATCTTAACAAAATAGGAGAGTGATTTATTGAGAAAGTAATCATAGAATTTTTTAAAGTAGAAATACACTGTGGTTTACAAGTAGAAAGACAACCTTATAGAGATCTCAAATCTCTCCAAATTGATTTATGAACTCCATGAAATTCCAGGCAAAACGCCCGCAGGGTTGTTAATGAAACTTAGGAGCTTTGATCATGAAACCCATATGGACCCAAAGAAGAGCTCAAAGGGGAAAGCACTCTTCTGAAGAAGGAAAAGCAGAGCATGAGAGCCTGAGGGTTAGTCTGCATTCCAGAAGGGTAGTGCTGAGGAACCCAGAACTGACCCAAGGACTCACGGTAAGGCCTTCGCATTTGTCCCAGGTATGTTTTTATCCTACCGGAATTCTTCAAAGCTCTGTCCCCACATTGGCAGAAACACTAGATGGTATTTTATCTGTACCAGGAGATTGCCCATCTTCTTACAGAAAAAATAAAGTTAAACATATTCCCATGGCAAATTCCAGGTAGAGTAATGAAACGAGCTTGCAGGGGAAGACCTTGGGGAAGGTTATAGAAGGAAAACCAGGACAATGGCAATATTGGTGAATGTGTGGAACAAAGGCCGCCCAGGGTGTGCAGTGCGTGCCTGCGGGGCCGTGGGACAATTTCTGTGAGGACAAGTTTTCTCTCCGATGAAGCCCATTGGAGAGTGTCCTTCATCCTGGATTTTTCCTGACACAGGTTGAGCCACAGGGAAGGATGTGTATAATGGATTTGTTGTTGTTGTTGTTGTTCATGGGTCTTGAACTCAGGGCCCAGGTGCTGTCCTTGAGCTTTTTGCTCAAGGCTAGCACTCTACCACTTGAGCCACAGCTCCACTTCCGGTTTCCTGGTGGTTAATTGAAGATAAGCGTCTCATGGACTTTCCTGCCCAGGCTGGCTTCAAAACGCCATCCTCAGATCTCAGCCTTCTGAGTAGCTGGGATTACAGGCATGAGCTACTGGCACCCAGCCTTAGACCATTATTTTTAAATATCAGAAAAACTGAACTTCCCATCTGTGGGTAACTGGATAAGTGATGTCACATCCCTGCGACAGGCTAGACACAGTTCTTATAAAGATTTTAGAGCCAACTGTGCCTGTGTGGAATAGAATAGACTGGGAACTGAAACTCCAACCATAGAAATGGCAATACTAATATCTGAGGCAAAACCCAGAAAATGCTGTCACGACATAAATTATGATGTGGACAGCTGGCAGCAGGCTCCTCCCGGGGAGAAATGTGTCTCTGCTTAGGAAAAATGAGCTTCATAAACTTGAGATGCAGAAATCAAAACCCAGACAGCAAGCGCTGGAGCCAAAACAGGGCACCTCACACCATTAAAACATGATTCATTGGAGAGTGTGAAACCATAGAACATGTTTATTCAAAAGTTGAATTCCCTAGTTCAAAGATGTTTAGTGTTCACACGTTTCATGAGGATCATACTCTACTTTGGTAGTCAAGGGAAAAAATATGACGACGTTGCAACTACACGATGGATCCAGAAATGCAAGTCATACCAAGGAGACACCGTCGGATGCAAAGCAAACTGTGGAAGATTTAAACCAAGGTCAGGCGCTTTTCTGGAGGAGTTCAAGGGCACTTCCTTGAGGGTCCTGGGATGGCCCTGGGCGGCGAGCTCTGGGCCACAGTCAGGCTCTTTCAGTAGAATTTGGACTTGAAGTAGCTTACACCCAGCAACAACTGGAGGTTCAAAGATAGTTACACACAAGGAATTCTGCCATTTCTTAAGTTAGAGAAGACATGAAGAGATCTCTATGCATGTAAGGAGACAAAGGTATTTTAAGTAAAATATCACCACTCCGCTTGGTAAACTACTACTAACATGTTAAAAGCAAATTTTCAAAAATGTTTAGCTTTCTGGGAAAGTCTTTGGGATGTATTATCAAGTCGTAGTGAGATTTGAGGCAGGATTGCAGGACAACTTCTGCGTTGTTTGCTTATATACATAGGCATTTAGAGAGAGGGAGAGGGAGGGAAGAACAGAAAATAAATGAACGGAAAAAAATGTAGACCAAAATTTGAACTAACTCAATTACTTCTGGATATGTAACAAAGCCCCTTTGCTCATCTTTGTTCAGTGAGCATACGTTGCTTTGACAAATGCCACGCGAATTAATGGAGTGAGGCAGCAGGCTCTGCAGACTTCCATGGGTTCAGGAGGCCCTGGCCGGTGTGGTGTGGAGCTTCCGGCCAGTGCCTTGCTGGATATCATGTGGCCCGTGGCCAAGGGAGCCATTCCTTCTGATCCAGTTCCCTTCCGTGTGCTCAGTACCCAATGGCAGAGTCATTTGGGTGGGATTCACATCTCTGAATCCATCCTCTGTGGGTCACAGTGATTTAGAAGGACAGCCGGTGACTGCACCACACTCTTTAACCCTAGATACTCAGGAAGCAGAAAGCTGAGGATCATGGTTCAGAGCTAACCCGGGTAGAAAAGTCTGTGGGAATGTTATCTCCAATTAGCCAGCACAAAGCCAGAAGTGGAGGTATGGCTCAAGTGGTAACGTGCTAACCTTGAGAAAAACAAAACCAAAATGAGAGAGAGAAGCCACGAGTTCTGCTCTAATGCCAGCCCGCACCCGAAAGAACAGAGGAAGAGAAAATGTCGCTGTCTGGTGTAAGGGATCATACAGGGGTCGAGCAAGGCATCCGAAGCAGCTGCTTCACCAATGTGAACACACATGGCCCAGTTCCCAGCGCCACCCGTGTCATGTGATGCTCGGCTCTCCACATCTAAAGAGTAAGCTAGAATCCCAGGGGGCTTGAACTACGCATGAACTAATGGGGATTGGGGGAGGATTCGATTTTTGTTGTGAAAATAAAGGTCCTAATTTGATAAGGAGATTAAGAGAGCACGTTGGAGAAAAGGGAGGCTTCCTTGTTAAAAATTCACTCTCGTCAATGGAGCACATTCGTTACCTCTGTACACTGCTTCTGGCTGTGGAAACAGCAAAGCAAGTTGGGAAATGGTGCAGGTCCTGTGCAGACAGGATGCACTTACACTTTTAAAGGAAGATAGAAACCTTGTGTGTATTGTTCACAAAGAACAGAAGTTTATTAAAACACCAAGTCCGGTGTATGCAAGAGTCCACGTTGATAGCACAGGCCAGCACCGCCTATCTGTGGAGATAAAGGGACCCAGGCCGAAGCTTCCTGGCTCAGGAGTTGAGTATGTTCTCACCAGGCTCCGTCTGCAAGGTGACAGCAAGCCGGCATGCGGCAGGATTTCTACTTCCTACCTGCGTCCATCTCCTATTGCTGCATCCTGGGTCTTGAGGAAATCCAGGAAAGTCAGCGCTCATGGCTACGAGGCTGTAAACACACATTGTAAAAAATACCAGATAGGGAAATGATTGAATAGGTTAAAAAAATAGTTAATTTTTCTTCCAACACAGTTGAGGGCTCACCCTCTGCTGGCCTCTGTTCCAGGACCCGTTACAGTCACTTAATACTCAGCCCACGCCCCCAAGGAGCCGTGTCCCGGGGGATTGCTCAGGGGCAGCTCACCTGGCGAGCATCGTGGAAGTGACTACAAAGGGATCCTGCACCTTTGCAATTCTGCCCTTGGGGTTGCGGATACCAGGCTAGCTCCTTAGTGCCGTTCATGAGCATTCTTATTCTCCAAGCACATGGGGAGACCACACCTCCCCACTCACCCGTGTGGGCATCCATGAGGGACTATATTTGCCATTGTGATCAAGAGGATCTCCCCGTCTAGGTCCTGAGAGAGTAATGCAGAACACGCTCGGCATGCAGCATGGGTGAGGAACAGTTTGTTATGTAAGTCACGGACATTCGGAGGCTGTTTGTTACTGCAGTCTAGACTGATCCAGCTGACCCATACAGAGAGCGACATGTACCTGGTCAGCAATCTGCAGATTTGGAGAGGTTAACCCAGGGTGAAGAGACAGGCAGATTAGCAGCAGTAAGATTGGAGCCCCAAAGATGTCCTGCTGGTTTCCTTGGACATAGCTGTTTCTCCCTCTTGTCTGCCCGCTCAGTGACTGTCTCCTATTCTCTTCCCCAACCACCTGTCAAGAATGATGTACTGGCCACAGCCATCTGCCCTCCTTCCTGCCCAAAGTCTCAGCAAAGGAAAAATAAAGAAAAAATTGTTTTTGAATACTTTAAAAAAAAAGAGGAAAAATTAAGGTTTTATTTTGCTAATAGGAGCGGCAGAAGGAAGGACACTTCAATAGACAAGAAATGTTAGCACAATTAGACATAGCAGCAGGCAGGTGGAAGATACCCAGTACAAAGGAACCCAGAGAAACAGCCTGATTTACCTGCAGAACTCCTGAGAGACTCGGCACTCGGGGAGTGGCCTCAGAAGGTTATAGGACTAAAGTCAAGGGGTTGTGGCAAGATGGGACAGGGGCTGATCGTGTTCAACTTGCTTTGCCTGTGCAGCACAGACCTGCACCGCTGTCCTCCCGAAGGTGGAGAGTCCGTGCTCTTGAATGTATCACCCACAGAGGAAGCCACAGAGGAGAGTCAGAATTTGAATCAAAATCTCTTTGTAGGCTGCATGCCCGTGGCTTACCAGCTGAGTTACTGGGGAGACCGAGGATGGGAGGATCAGGATTCAAGGCCATGCTGGACAGAAATGTCTATAAGACTCCTTCTCCACAGAGGGAGCCCAGAAGCAGCAACATGCTGTCATCCTGGCAAGGGCAGGAAGTCTTCATCAAGAAGATCGTGAGGTAGGCACGCACTAGACAGGAAACGAGGCCTTGTCTCAAAAATAACCAGCAAAAACCAGGGCTCGAGACCTGGATCCAGCAGTATAGCTCCAGCCTAGCAAGTGTAAGACCAGGTTCAAGCTCCATACTGTGAACAAAAAAAATCTTAATACTTAATGGCAAAACTGCCAAATCTCATCTCCAGCATGGTCTCCAAACCTGGGCAGACCTGTGGATACGGCCCCTGGGGTCACCTGCAGGGAGACGCAGATCAGCAAGCCACATGTGCTGCCCAGCATTCTGTCAGCAAGCTGCTGTCCCCGTGATGCTTGGTGTAAGCAGACCAGGGAAGGCACAGAGAGAAACGGAGAAGCAGGCAGTGCGGGGATCAGAAGAAACAGCCAAAACAATCCAGAGAAACTTCTGTTTTTGAGAAAAGAGGATTTTGCATCCATAACAGAATAGAATGTGTTGTTGGAAAACGAGGCGGCAGGAGCTGGGCACCAGTGACTTGTGCCTGTCACCCAGCTACTTGTGGGGCTGAGATCAGGAGGATCGAGGCTCAGGGGCTGCCCGGGAACGCAGCTGAGACCCCTGAGATCAGAGGGATCAAAGGTCAGGGCCTGTCTGGGAACAGCTGAGATCCCTTTCCAGCCTGCAACGAGAGAGTGATGGCATGCCTCTCTCAGCCCAGCTATGTGTGCAGCTGAGATCCCAGTGGGTTTGTGGTTCAAGGCTAACCTGGACTTATACACCAGAGGCCTTCTCAGCCAGTAGCTGTGCTGAGTGGCGTATGCCTGTTGTTCCAGCTACGATTAGAAAATGTAAAACAGGCAGATTACAGACCAAGTAGATGGCTAGGCAAAGCCCCAAGTTTCCATCTCAAAACTAGCCAGCGTAAAGAGGCCGAGGGATAACAGGCACCATGCAGCAGACCCCACAGGCCCGGGGAACACAGGCAGCCACTTGTATGTGGAATCTGATGACTAGTGCCACAGTTCAAACTTGTCTTCATGGCTTCCTCTACACCCAGCTTAGAAGGGCTACAAGGAGATTGGACACATCTGTGTCTTAAAGGTGCATCGCTACATCCAGCCCAGCATCCTACATAGCTTGTCTAGGGCAAGTCATTGTCTCATTTTCTTTAGTTGAAATCCCTGTGGTGCATTTGGGAAACAGAAACAGGAGTGTGAAGTCACACCACTAGTGAATAGCTGATGCGAGGATTTAAATGTCACCATAGCAACAGCGCAGGAGCAACGCCTCCTGATTCCTGGACCTCGGCTTTCTCCCAAGACTTCGCCTCTGTTTGGTAGATGTTTTCATCCAGATCTGGTAACATCTGGCTGAAGGAAGGAGGCAGATGTTCAAGGTCAGACGTGGCAGGAAGGAGCCTGGTGTGGACCTGCCTTGGCCCTGGAAAGAGATCCCAGGCTAGGTTCAGGCACTGCCCAACTGTTGTCCGCACTGCCATCTCTGCTGGGCTGCAGGGACTCTGCGTGGCCCACAGAGAACCACAGCTCCTCTGCTGGTTCCCACCTCTAGTTTTCCTGTACAAAAGGGTGTCCCCCGCATCTCCCCCAAGGCAGGGCCACAGAAGGCCGACTTCCCCTTCCTGTGAGTGTGACCGTGGACAGACCCAGAGCAACCTACTACCTCCACGTCATGGTCAGGCTCTCTCCACTGCTGGATCACAAGCTCTGCACCTGGATTGCCAACACCTTGCTACAGGTTGGTAGATCTGCACAACAGGGGAACCATGTTTACTTTGGTAGGTTATATCTCATGCATGACCCAGGCTAGCGTCAGTGAGGACCTCCTGTCTTGGCGGACAGAACGAAGTGCTTCCGCTCTGGCATCCTGGCCTCCAACTCCTCTCCACAGCTTCCTCGTGTCCGCAGTGGGGCTGGCCCCTGACTTTCCCACGCGCTTGTCTCTGTTTCAATGGGAAGAGCGCAGGGAACAAGAGCCCATGTTCTGTCCTGCACGGAGGAAGTGCGGGGCGCTCTGGGGCTCTGACTGGAGTCCTGCGGCTCTGTGCCTCTGCACAGCTTGACCAAGTGCACCCTGGGAAAATGTACACACTGACCAGGGGAGCACACAGCTCCACACAGGAGGTTTAATGACCACTCTCCCAGGCTGGCCGCTGTTCAAACTGGATCAACTGCCTGGTATTGATCAGGTGGTGATTCCCCCTTGCTTCCCTCTCCACCAGGCCCTTCTCCTCCCCATTCCTCCATTCAAAGGGCAGGGGGGTGGGCAGGACAGGCCTGGCCCACTGGGAGCTGGACAAGGCTCAGTAGCAAAGTGGGGCAGTGTTGGTTCTACCATTCAGGAAGCAAAGTGTGTGCTGATGACACTCAGAGTTCAGTCTACAGACTCACAAATAAGCCTGAGGTTTCTCGTGTGTGTGTGTGTGTGTGTGTGTGTGTGTGCGCGCGCGCGTGCGCGCACGCACCAGCACTGAGGCTTGAACTCAGGGACTGGGCACTATCCTTCAGCTTTTTCGGCACAAGGTTGGCACTCCACCAGTTGAGTCAGGCTTCCATTTCCAGTTGTTGCTGGTTGGTTGGAGATAAGAGTCTCACAGACATTCCCATTCATCAGATTTCCCTGGAGGAAGATTTCTGGGTCCGATGAAGAAATTAGAGGGAGGAATATTTGCATCGGAAGGGGCTTGAGTTGGAATCAGGACAGAGCCAGTCTGTTGTGCAAATTTACTAAGGACTTTCTGAATTCCGCCATTTTCTCTTTGCAACCGACCTAACTCATAGTCTTTGCCTTCCCTGGCGTACGGTTTAAAAATCAGCCAAGATTTGAGCCAAGCAGTTGAAGGAGGGAGATGCTTTGTGAAAACTGAAGAGCAGGAAGCCCGCAGGATACTGTGTTCTGTGTTACCTCCGGGGCCCACCCCAAACCCAGCGCCCATGACTCTACCACTGAAGCCACCTGGACTCCTGGCTTGGGAGGACTGCTTCTGAATTCTGTCCATCTGCTTCCCAGGCAAGGAGGAAGAGGAATTGGAGGAAGAGGAAGAAGAGGAGGAGGAGGAATTAGAGGAGAAAGAAGAGAAGGAATTGGAGGATGAGGAGAAGGAGGAGGAGGGGGAGGAAAGTACAGACTACTCAAGGCAAGAGAGTGAGAAGGTGATCAGCCATCATCAGCCCCTTTGGGGATTGTGATTGTGGGTCTCTCTTTTTTGTCCCTTTGGGCGCATCTCCGCGGCTCTGGCTCCTGGTGTCCGGATGGATCATTTCCCTCCTCACTCCACGAGCAGTGTCTGCACCGGTGTCCTCAGGAGCCAGGGCCCGTGTCTCTGTGCCCCAGGGCCTTCAGGAAGAAGAGTGCCTTCCAGTGTGTGCTGTGTCTATCTGCCTAGTCTTTCTCTCTCTGACTTGCCCTCAAAATCCTGCCATTTATGACAACACAGATGGAACTGAGGTTGTTATGTTAAGTGAAATAAACCAGGCACCAACAGACACATGCCACACAATCTCACTTATTTGTGGAATCTAAGCACGCTGACCTCATAGAAGTCAGCAGTAGCTGAGCAGCTCCAGGAGCAGGGGAGGCAGGAGAGGTCAGCCGGGGCCAGAGTTCCAGGGACGGAGGAATCCCTTCTGGATTTTCACTACTCAGTGTGGTGACTACAGTTAACAACCTCACATCGTGTTACTTCAGAATACTCTCTGCACAGATAATGATGCCTGCTTGAGGCTTTGGTTTTCCCAGCACCCATGCATCGTAGGCAAGTATCAAATTAGCCGCATTCACCAAGGCTGTATCACTCTCCCCTCCCTCCCGCCCGCCTGCCCCTTCTCTGGCTCCTGAATCCCACCTGTAATGACTGATCGCATTCCGTCACCCCCACTGACCTGACCTCAGATCACCCCTGAAAGCCAAACCCCATTCCTGTCCCCCCAGCCCTCTCCTGTCCTGGCCCCGGGACCCCGGCGGCACCCCTGCACCTGTGTGCCCCATTGCCTCCTCCGCCCTTCCTCTCTGTACGCCCCCACCCAGCCATCTTTGAACTCTTAACAGAATTTGCATCTGTAGCAAATCACTTGGAATTTAATTATGTCCTGCCGTGTGATTCCTGTTGAACTTGGCTGAGAAGCCTGCGCTCCTTGAAGGCAGAAATGTCTGTTATTTCTGTGCCCCGGTTCAGACTGCTGGACGCAGAGACTCAGAAGGCTGTCAAGTGTAGGTCATGGGAGCGCGCCCGGCTTGTGCACTGTGTCACTCCTTTGTTTTTCCAAGTCCATTTTCCTTTCTTTACTTAAATGAACTCATTGTTTACGGAACTTTTTGTCACCTCCAGAAACGGAACGGGGCTATCATTTGCCATGGGGAGAAGCTGGCTGTAAAAACAAAGCAATGTTATCAAGTTCCACCCACCCACGTCTGAGGCCTGCTCTCTCTAGATTGGACCTGGGGAGCCCCGAGCATCACAGGTGTGCTACAGATGACACGCTGGCGCTTTCCAGAAGGTTTATGGTGTGACCCATGACCATTGAATCCAGTGTTCAGAAAAATCCTCCCCTCGGCCCAGATCTGGACCCTCCTCCCAGACCATATGACCATTCACATGAGACTCACAAGGAAGCACTAGGGCAGGCTCCTGCACGGGCTCGAAGGTTCTCCAAGGCAGCCATGGTAGTACCTCGCTTTTCAGGGTCCCCGTTTCCAGGCCTTCTTTTGATCAGTCATAATGACATCTAGCAAGCCAAGGCAGCGTATTTCTTGCACTGAATATCCACTACTTCCAAAGAATGGTCATCAGAAAAGAAATGAGCTGCTGGGCTTACCTCCTGCTTCCATACGAGAGAATCTACTTCAGGTCACACACTCCTTTTTGGCCAGAGTTGGCCTCTTCTGGATTCCCTGGAAAGGTGCTGGCCCTGGAGCTGAACAGTGCTTACGTAGGAAGGTGACAGGAGACTGCTGCAGGGCCCTGGAGGGCCTCCTATGGTTGCAGCCCCTGGTGAGCGAGACCGTCACTGGTCCCTGGGGGCTGGGCAGTCAGAGACACTGTGAGCTGCCCAGCCCTGGTCACTCCACCCTGGAGAAAAGGAGTGTGGTGTTTGATTCTTGGGATGTGCATGTCCTGAGTAGAATCCTCTGACATTTCCAAGAATAAGTGGAAACCACCGAAGTTTACATTTTATTCTTCTCCTTTGCCTCTGACGTGATGCTGGGTATCGGCTGGGAGATTCTGTGGACGCATCCACATTCTTGGGAATCCTGACGTGCTCATGGCACTTACAAGGCTGAAGCAATAGCAGTGTCGAGGCTCTGCGGGAAAATGGACTGGGACGAGTCCGGAAGGCCCCTTAGGAGGGCCGCACTGGTGGGGGAAGCCCCCCGAATTGGCCTTCTTTGTGAATCCTGACCTTAGGGAAGTTCCTTGAACACAATTTGTGCTCTGCACTTTAACACCAATTTGGCTTCTGTGTCTGGGAAGAGAAAGCCCACTTGCCTTGCTGGGGAGGGATTACGCAGACCTGTCTCCCAGGCTTGTAGAACAAAAGGGGAACATTTGCAATTTGAACAGAGGCACTGAAAGGATGTCTTTTAGCCTGAGATGCGAGGGGTTGTACCCGCCTGCTGCTCCTCCATTTGCATTTTAACTGTTGGGGGTTTTTTTTGACAGGAAAACCGCTGCCCTTGTACACAGTCTGGGCAGCTGAACCGCCCCTCCCCGCCAGGCAGGTGCTGCTGGGGGTGGGAGACATGGGTCCTTTCAATGCTCTTGTTTCAGCTTCTCTTGGTGTGCTAGCATCCTCTTCGCCTTTGAAAGGCCTTTGTGCGTTATTTCAATCATGAAGTAGGAAGTACATTCGCAGGCCATTCGCCCAGCTACTGTTTATAATGAGGAACGGAAAGCACCTGTTCTATAGGTGTGTCACGGGCGAGCTTCACAGGAAAAGCTCTGCAGACATCACGCCGTGACGTCAGATTCTGTGTCTACATCTCCAGGATGGCACCTGTCGTGAATTGACTCGCAGAGCTCAGTGTGCCAGGGACCTAGAAAGAGCTTGCTCTCCCTGTACAGAAAATCCCATTTCCTCCCCCCCGCCTCCAGCACACTCACTACAAAAACGTGCGTGTTAAGAAATAACATCCAAAACCTAGAAAAGAAGACAAAAAAGAATCCAATGTGTCTTTTCAATGTCACCCTAAAACTATGTATAACAATCTGATCAGCCTATCTAGGGGTCATCTGAAGTGCTAAAGGTTGGTTTTTTTAAAAAAACTTGATTTAATATTTACAAGCAATGTGGGAGTCAATCTAGATGAGGGATAAGTCACGGACTATTTCTGGCCAGTAGAAAAGATAATCAAACCCAAATGTTACTAATTAAGGTTTGCCCAAGAGCCGTCACTGG
Organism: Dipodomys merriami; assembly: GCF_024711535.1. NCBI lineage: Eukaryota > Metazoa > Chordata > Mammalia > Rodentia > Heteromyidae > Dipodomys > Dipodomys merriami. The sequence goes on along the minus strand of NW_027202270.1, from coordinate 3,116,106 downwards.
TTTTATTTCTAACTTGGCAAGCTTGCTCAGTATTTTTTCTCCCTTCCATCACACACATGTCTCTTTCTTTGAGCCAATGTCCGCCTCCCAGATCCCATTTATGAATTTAACACATCTTCAGAGCATGCACACTGCATACATTACACTCTGAAAACTTTCGAGTAAAAGCTTTAGAAAATAGTGATATTCTTTGTGCTAAAGAATAGGGGGTGGGGGGAAAGTCAGGCACCGGTGGCTCACGCCTGTAATCCTAGCTACTCAGGAGGCTGAGATCTGAGGATCACGGTTCAAAGCCAGCCCGGGCAGGAAAGTCCGTGAGACTCTTAGCTCCAATAAACAACCAGAAAACAGGAAGGGCCATTGCTCAAGTGGCAGAGCACTCACCTTGAGCTGAAGTGCTCAGGGACAGCAGCCAGGCCCAGAATTCAAGCTCCACCAAGGAAGGAGAAGAGGAGGAGGAAGAGGAGGAGGAGGAGGAAGAAAATAGGAGGAGGAGGAGGAGGAGGAGGAGGAGGAGGAGGAGGAGGAGGAGGAGGAGGAGGAGGAGGAGGAGGAGGAGGAGGAGGAGGAGGAGGAGGAGGAGAAAAAAAGTGTATCCACATAGGGGCCAACTACCTTATGTTGTGGAAATTGTAGGGCTGTGAAGATAACCACTTCACCCCCACTTCTGCCCCTGATTGGCCCTTCCTGCCCCCCCCCTGCCCTGATTGGCCCTTCTTGCCCTGATTGGCTTGCCCTGACTCCCACCTCTGCCCTGATTGGCCTGCAGTTCCCTGATAGCCCAGCATCCACTGCAGAATCAACATCCTGCACATGTTTAAAAGTATTTGATGGGCGGCAGCTGAGAACTCTCAAATGAGAATGAGTTCCTAGCTGGTCCTTTGTGTTGCTCTCAGAGAAGTCATTTAGTCTCTTGTAGTCTTGTCCTTGTCAACTTGTGTTATTCTAGAAGGCAAATCAGCCAGTAAGATGACACCTTTTCCTGTGGAAGGATGGCCCTTTTGCCCGGGAAACCCACCTTGGTTGTAGGGACAAATGCCATCAGGGCAGCCCTAGGAAACTACGGCTTCAGGTCAATTGTGTATGCCAGGTGGCACCCTCAGTAGCTCCAGAGCTTGGTCATGGGAGCTGTCCTGGGTTCCTAGGCTTGGCTGCCCCAACTTCATTGTTTACAAGGCCAAGAGAAAATAAAGGCATCCTAGCGTTTGTAAGTCAAGTTGGGCCTCTTACATGTCCATTTCCTGAGGTGCTCTTGGAAAGATCTAGGACCGAGACTATACAAAGTGTTAGCTACTTACAAGTCCAGGAGGCTTGAGAAATATAAAGCATGTCTTTCCTTCAAAATCCTCCTAGAAGTCAGTGGAGAAATGCCAGGACTAAGAGGCCAATCTGACCAACATATGTCTCAACCTAAAGTTCCTACACTTCAGGAAATGTCAGACTTCCCAGGACAGCTTGTGGTAGAAGGGCATAGTGCCAGCCCTGGTGAATACTCTATGGTGAGCACTCTATGGTGAATACCATATGCTCACATGTGATCCCCATGGTAGACCACCCCTCCACCTCAACAAACAAGCCAGGCACCAGCATGCACATCTGTAATCCCATCCACTTGAGAGACACGAAACTAAGAGGATCACAGTTCAAGGCCAACCTAGGTAAAAATGGGAGACTATCTAAAATATGGACCTAAAGCTCAAAGACTGGGGGTAGAGACTAGCAAGCTCAAGGTCCTGAGTTCAAACTCTAGTACCACAATAATAACAAGTTCAATGGAAGCCAACATAACTACATCGAGTACAATTGAATTGTCAACTGTTAATTGTTTTATTTACTTGGTAGGCACCAGGTCAGCTGAGGCATAAATGTGAGATCCTACTAAAAATATAGCTAAAATTATGATCCCTAAAACAGAATAAAAATATACCACATGTCCCACATAGCTGGGATGACAGACATAATATTCAGCTTTTATTTGTTCAGATGGGGGTCTCTCTGAATTTTTTCCTGGGTTGTCCTCAAACAATGATCCTCCTATTCCCTACTTCCCAAGTAGCTGGGATTACTGGCATGACCCATTGCACCTTGTTACACATTTTGAAAACTGTTCCTAGAGTTTTACCTCATTCAAGAATAATGAAGCCCTTCCAGCAGCCTGCCTTTACATAGAATTTGTAATTCTGTAGTCTTCTAAAGGCAATGCAGTGTGAGTGTGACCCTCATGTTTTTACAAAGAACACACCTGGGGGTGTCACAATGGAGAATAAATCCATGTCATTTTCACATGAATTGCTTTAAATATACTTTTGAGAAACTATTTCATAAAATGTATATTTAATTAATGGAGATATCAGACAGGGAAAAGTAATATATTTAGCAATCACCTATTCTTTATTTGGGATATGTGGCTGAATTGCCTACAGACATCATGATTGTTAATAAACACAATTAACAGGGAAGGGGTTGTGTACTGTACTCTTACAAAGAAAGAAAACTAGACTAGTTTTTCTAAGATTGCTGACCGTTTCCTTCATAAAACGTTTCATAAGTATGCATTTAAAATTGAAAAGTCTATTTCGTACTTTGTAAAAGAAAGAGTGAATTATATATGTATAAAATGAAAAGGTTAACACAATTCTTTTAGCATGCTTGCTTTGGAAGCATGGGGCACCTATTTTTACATGGAATGGACATGGGGTTTGATTTTAATGGTGTTTTGTGTAAGGTAGATTTATAAACTTGATAGAAAAACAGAAGCACACTATGCAATTCTGGGCCAATCTAAGAGAGGGAGTAATTCTTGACCCTCCTCTAGCTACCTGGACTGAGAGTTCTCAGTTAAAGTAACAACAAGGCTTCAAGGGAAGAGTTTCTTCATAGAGAGTTTCTGATAATAAGAACAGCAGCACTTACACTGCGTACACTACGTGCATTAACAGCACAGTACCCCAGCTCTTTGAAGTAGGTATAAGCAAATGTCAGTAGAATTACCATCATTTTCTTAAAGGCACGGGAACCTGGGCACGTGGAGTCAAATGACTTGCCTAAGATGAAGGAGCTCCATGCAGATCCAGGCTTTGGCTTGGTAAGTTGGCTCTTGGCTATTTTGTTCATCATGGCTCCTGCCTTAACCTTGTCCAGGTAGAAAAATTTATGTGAGGATCATTTCCTTCCCATTTGCCTTCCCCATTTGCAGATCCCACATCCAAGGGACTCAACCTACCCCATATTAAAAATATCTGGAAAACATAATCCCAGAAAGTTCTAAAAGGCAGCAACCATGGTATCAGCCATGGATTGCCTTCAGCATTTTACTTTCCAGGACCCTGTTAAACACACAGGGAGACTTCAACACACAAACGCGCCTTCTCCCCTGAGCGCTGGACGTATAGCTGCGGTAGGCTTTTAACTACATGCTCTCTGCCAGATAGGGCTACTGGCTCAGGGGGCCATTTTTGTTTCTAGTTACGATCTAAAACTGCAGGATTTCACTTAGAGACCATTCTCTTGTGCACGGTTGAGTTTTAAATTAAAACTTCTGAAAATAGATCTTAAAATTAGTTTGGCCACAAGAATTTCAAAAGTCTCTCCCCACCCTCCATTTCTTTTGTTTTTAGTTTATTTTAGAACAATAACATCAAATAGTTGGTGACAGGCACTTCCTTTCTAGTGTCCCTCTGTGTATGCATACTTGCTGACTGCTTTAGTTGCCTTCAGCCCAACTTTATGTGTGTATTTGCTTGCTGTTTTCCTTTCCTAGGAGCTGTTTTCCAATGTTCACCTCACCCCAATGTTCAGTCATTTCTTACTTATTTTGTGCTCAGAGACAGAGTCCACATTTCTTTCATCAGAGTTCCAAATATGAATTATGAGATGGACCAGCAAACAAGTCCTGCTAAGGTCAGCACGAGAGACAGCAGGGTTGTTAAAAGAAGTTTCCTAAAAATGCTAATGTTTTGAAGCTGTTGATATATTTTTACATATCAATTTCCAATTTACACATCTCTGGTGTCTATATCTCTGATGACCAGGAAATCATAATAAAAAGTGCCTACTATGTTTTGCAACTATTAGTTTACTTCATCTCCCACTAGTTCCATGCGGGATTATTATTTTCAGGAGCATAGGGTGTGCTGACATGGGGAGGGCATGCATTTAAAAAATTCATTATTCTCAAAAAATGATTATAATATTTTCTATAGAACATCTTATATTTGTCTTAAATATCTTACGGGTAATATATGATATACATTGCCCTTATTGATAGAGGAAGAGGTTAATAGTTGTTAACTATCATGTGGCAAATCAAAGATTCTGAATTCAGTGTTAGGAATTGAGCCATCCTGCACTCCTTCACAGCTGAAAGAAAGGCTGTGATTTTCTCAGATGAATAATGAAAACAAGGCTCTTTAAGTACTGATAAGAAACAATTGTTTTGCCCTTCAGTATGAATGTCAGTAGTAGTTTCTCAAAGAAAAGAAAAAAGCTTTGGGGGGTGAGATAAGACATGCTTGACAGAAAAATCAGTTACCAGGTGGTGGAGTGGACGTGCCATGGTCTAGGTTTCCTGCACTCCTCCACAGAAGCCTGAGGACTTTGGACACTGTGGATGTTTCATGTGCTTCTGATGCATCCATCCTTCTTCATGTTATTTGTCTTGGCCGGATGTGTGACCAAGTTCGCACTGCAGACTATATAGAGCATCGGTCCTGAAGACTTGTGACAGAGTCACAAGTCACACTCAGGAGGTCATGTTCCTTCTTAGCATTCAGGGTTCTTTATCTTTCTTTGTAGCCATCCAGGTTTCTGATGGGTATCCTATTCCTTCTACCTCAGGAATTCCACGGAATACAGGTCTGCTGATAAACTTCCTCAGCTTTTAAGTTTATGAAAAAGCCATCTTTTCATCTTCATTTAAAACAGTAGTATAGATCTCTGAGTATAGCATTCTGGGCTAACAGTTTCATTTCATTCAGTACTTTAAAGATGCACTTTCCATTCGCTTCTGGCTTGCATAGTTTGTTTTAGGAAGTTGGCTGTAATCCACACCTTTACTTTTGCATAAGTTGTCCCCCCTTGTGTCTGGCTGTCTCAGAGGTTTAATATTTGTATTTGTTTTTAGAAGTGTGTCCACATTTTAAAAAGCATTCTACTTGGTACTCTCTGAGTTTCTTTGATCTATAGTTTGATGTATTTTATAATTTTAGAGAAATTGTCAGCCAATGTATTTTCAAGTATTTCTTCTCTTCATCTTTCTTACTGTCTTAAGAAAATGTAATGCTTAAATAAAAAATAATTATTGTTGTCCCAGAAGACTCAAGATTTTCACTCTCTGTGTCTCTGTGTCTCTGTCTCTGTCTCTGTCTCTCTGTCTCTGTCTCTCTCTCACACACACACTCACATTCAATTTGAGTAATTTTCATGTGTTTATCTTCATTCAGTAATTATTTTCTCAGCTATGCCACATTGACTAAAAGCTTGTTACAGACATTTTAAATATAATTTCCAGTGTCATGTCTTACTATTTTTTGTTGTTTATTCTGGTTTTGGCTTCAGTGTATAGCATTTCCATTAAAGCCTTTTTTAATAGTTTCTTTCTCCCTGGTAAAATTCCTAACTATGATCCTTTTCTTTGGATTTTTCTACTAGATTATTAAACATACTAATAAATTAATTCAAGTCTATCTTATAATCCAAACAATCGTGTCAGGTCTGAATCTTATTCACTAATCCTTTTGTCTCTGAACAATAAATTTGTTTTCTTAGTTGTTTGTGCTTCAATTTTAAATTAAAGATGGACACTGTCTAAATTTCTGAATCCTAATTCTATCCCAATAACCAAGAACATTTGTAGTTTTCTCCTAATTGTATATGTGTGTTCTCTTTACTATAAGCATAAAATTCATTGTAGAAGCTGTTCTATTCTGTTCATCATTGGCTATTTGTTAGAGCTGAAGGTTGCTCTATATCCTATGTCTTCTAAAATTCAGTTTTCTACTCTATTATATTTAGCCATTCCACTTGAAGAGCTTTTGGCCATTTGTTTTTATCATTAAAAATGGCCCTGTGATAAGCATGATTGTGTAATTCATAGCTAGTGACTTTCAGGAATAATAGATCTATTCAAAACATACCTGTCTGGTGGATCTGTGGGGAAATACGTGGATGGGAAAATGGATACAAACACTAACTCTGGAACACAAAGGTGTCAATAACAGGTATCTACAAAGATGTACAGTGATGAGTGAGGCAAGATGTCAGATTGCTTATGGATAAAAAGAACTGAGCATATTTATTCTGAATACAGAGAGACAGGAGTTGAGCCTGTACACCGAGGATGGAGGATCAGGATTAACAGATGCAGACTGAAGACAGGCCCATTCGTGCTGATGGGTGCAGATTTCCAAGTGACAAAAAAATGAGTTATAGAACCAGCAGAGACAACCTTCCCAGAAGTTAGATCATGTTCTGTGGCCAGAGAGAAGGAAGCATGAATGCAACAAGGTGTGTGCAGACACAGGTCACATTTGAAGCAGAAAGAGAGTGAGCGGTTTCTCCAATGGTCCCTCTGAGTGAAGCCAGGATTGGCTTTTCAGTGTGGTTGGAGTTCAAGGAGATGGGATCAGGGTCTGGGCCAATGCACAAAGTTGGAGAAGTCTGCCCTTGCTGTCTGTGGAATATGAGAAGAGCTGGTAAAGATCACAGACAGAGTTGGCCGGGCTGCTTTGGAACTCTAGCTGAGCCTGGACACTTCACAATGATATTTAGAGTAGGAAGAAATCACTACTAAGTTTGCTGGAAGAGAGAAATGAGAAAACAAGAACAGGAAAGAATGACTTGAGTGACAATTTGTAAATTTGGCTGACTCTCAGACAGATGGAAGAGGACTTAACGAAAAAGCGATCTAGAATGAATGGAGATTGTAGTCACAAGTTTCCTGAGGTAGAGAGCTTTAAGATTTCAGAGTAGGATACCTTCTGAGGAGATGTCCAAAGTATGGCTCTGAGAATGGAGGTCTGATGTGGGGTGGAAGAATGCACCTTTTGGTTGGGAAGCGTTAAGAGCCACAGGCATCTGACCATCACGGTGGACATTTAAGCCACGCTAAGGGTGTCCTTGGAGGTAGGAAGACAAACATCCGTGCGGGTGATTTCTCCAGCCTTTGTGAATGGACTCACCTGGATGAATGAGCAAGAAAGTGACAAGTAGAACATGACAAATAAGCAAGAAGGCAGAATCAGCACAGCTCAAGGTTGATGGAGTTGCCGTGGGGAGGCTTTGGAGAGGGGTTTCCCCGGGGGAAGTGGTGCTGCAGTAGGTAAAGGAGGGAGGGGGGCCCGTGAGGCGAGAGCGGCGCGTGCCCAGAGCAGTCCGGTTCCTTCATCTAGGGGTCCCTGGGGAACAGTGGCGGGTGGTGACTCAGTTCCATAGACACGGTCCACCCTGAAGAGGGGCATGGCCGTGCTCTTCCGCCAGCGGGACATCGTGAGTAATGGAAAGTGTGTCTCAGCTGTCAAAATACATGAATAAAGTGTATTTTATGGGGTGTTATTTTTAGTTTTATAAGGCCAGATGTCCCAGCTGCATTTTGCCTCGGTGTGCCTGTGTTTCCTCGATGAGCCACGCTCTCCATTTGCCTTACTCTTTGCAGATACCAAGTTTGGCCCTGGTGATGCGGAATCAGCACTCTTACAACTCACTAACTGGGACTCTGGGAGGAAAACAGAGAGGGCTCAACACAGGACTCTGAACAGCCAAAACCCAGGCCCCAGGCCCACCCGCCTTTCCTTCTGGACGTCTTCGGAACCTACTCGGTTGTAAGGCAAACTTTTAACCAAGTTCACTTGTTTGGTTTCCTCACTCGGGGAAGCAAAGCCCCAGAGGGCAGAGAGGGAATAATAACTCAAAGGACGCAGTTACAAAGGGCCAGGGACAAGAAATAGGAGAGGGTCACAGTACGGTATCCCCAGAAACAGCTGAGGACAGGGAGATGCTAGGGAATGAAGCTATCATACTTTTATCGTCTTGTAGAACTCCGTCCCATAACGAATCAGTCCATTTCCTCTGAATTGGGGTCCCAGGAGGTCTGGTCCCCCATGCCTCCATGCCCTCTTTCCTCTTGGGTAGTTCAGCTTCCTCTCACGTGTGCTACCCTGCAGACTTCTTACCTCCTGAGCTGTTTTCTTTGCAAGGTTTCATGAGAAGTTGAGGCTAGGAGAGAGGGAGCAGTGCACGCGCGCGCGCACACACACACACACACACACACACACACACACACACACACACACACACACACACACACACACACACACACAGAATAGATAATATAAATATATGTCAAAATCCCAGAGGTTCTCCAAGTACCCATTTTCTGGTCAATAAATATTTGCTAGGTGAATTAATGTGTTAGGAATGAACTCCAGTATCAGCTCGGTGTTCACAGTCCCTCCCCAGACCAGCCATCCCTTGTGCTCTGGGTCCATCAGGTGCTGGGAACATTTGGAGCAGGGAAACAGATTTCTGGCCCAAGCCTAGGTACACTCCTGGGATGAGACTGGGGGCTAGGAGCTCCCCACCTGTGTGGACTGCCCTCTCCTCACTCATCAGCTCCTCCCCCATAGCAAGTCAGCAAATCCCTGAACCGGCTGAGAGCCACTTGCACACGCAGGGAATTCCCAGTAAGTCTCTAGCATGGTCCATTATAGTTATTCCTCAGTACAAACATCAATAACTCATGGATATAGTGTAGCAGGAAAAGTGTACAACATCACTAGTATGTTGTGAGTGTGGGTGGCTCATGGCTTGGTCTTCAGTTGTGAAAAGTTCACTCTGCAGCCCCTGTATTGAAAATCTAAGAATTAATGAGTAGCCACATCTTCTGTGCCTCTCTCTTCATTCCACTATCTTTCCTCTTCTGGAAGCTCAGAGACTCGTGTGCAGCCAATGGAGACAGAGAAGCTTTCACAGAACCCAAACATGAGCTGCTGCAGGGGCCAGGGGTCTCCTCTAAGAGCGTTGTACGTCATTCATCCGCTCCTACATCACTGATTCAAGGCACAAACCTTGACTCAGCCAGATGTGTGTTGAACAATGAGAATACCAAGAGAAACAATTCCGGTCCCTAAGCTCGACATTCCAACAGTCTGCACATGTAGCACACAGCAGGTAGACAGACAGCAAGGAAGGAGGCCAGACTGATATCTTCCTGGGGTCGGAACAGAAGAGAAGGCAGTTGGGAAAGATGGCAGGTAGGGGCAATATGGGGCACCCTGGGTTAGACTTCCCTTAAGTGGAGCTTTCCTGAGACCTTTCTTTGTGTCAGCTCCATGCCAGGCTTTGAGGGTGTCAGAGATGGTCCCCACCTACAGAGAACAGAATTCAGTCCAGTGGTGGCAGAGCAAAGCACACAGCAGACAATGTGGAGCTGGCTGCCAGCATGAGCTGGGCCACGTGATAGGCTCTGGGCCGGATGCAGGGCATGAGGTGGGGACTGTGACAATCACCGGAGGAGGATGTAGTGACATTTGGAGTGGGAAAGGTGGCTGGAACTGAAGAGAAAATACACTATTTGAGGATATCCAATTACCCAACTGCATTCCTCAGAGTGACTGATCACAAGCTCACCCAGTGTCTCCAGCCCTGATCCCGTGTGGCATGGGTCACGCCTCGGCTGACATACGGCGAGATGGTAAGGACAGGACTCCTGTGATGCCATCAGTGGCTTTATCTGGAGGAGAAGGCAGGGCTGCAGCCAGCACATTTGCTCTGTCTCCCCGTGGGATGTCTCGGCCACATTACAATGCCTCAAGCTGGGCCTCACCAGATACTGGCACCAAGGTGTTGAGCAGATCCACCTCTGGTTCTGAGAGCTCAGTGGACGTCTGTGCCATAGCCTGGCTCGGGCTGCGGATTCCAGTAACAGCAGTAGACAATGGGCGGCAGCAACCCGTGCAGGAGTACTGAGCTATTAACACACCCACTGCCTGGATATCACCAGCCAGAGCTCTGAGTCTGTCCGCAGTGCCCTGGCCCTCCGGTCCTCCCACATTCCCCTGGCTCCTTCCCTGTGCTCCGCAGAGCTTGTCCACCCATGTCTGGTGTGGCCAGATGCTTCGGTCCCATTCTTCAGTGTTCCCTGCTGTGTCCTGGCCTTGCTGGGGGTGTTGATGAGGGACTGGCCCGGCCCAGGCTCCCCTCTGGTGCTCTGTGGGTGATGGCTTCAGGGAGCCCAGAGAACAAGATGAGCTGGGAGCACAGATGGAGCTGGAACCCGGGCTCCAGCTCATCTAGGTTAGTGGAGAAGATGCAGGTGGGGTCAGTTTTGGACACAGGGGCTTGGATTCCAGTTCCGTGTATGAGACCATTGCATTTTATCTCGAAGCTATTAGATTTCACTCACCCCTTTCTGTCTCCCACCGTACTAGCTCGGAGGGGTTCAGGGTGACATCACCACCTTCCAGGGTGTTCACGGATGTGCTTTGGTGTTTGTGTGGATCACAAGTTTCAGTGGGGTGAGTCACGATCTGATCGCCGTGGGCACTGACGATAAACACTGTTGGCCATGCTGTGGTAAACAGTGATGTTTTCACTGGCCTTGGTCATCTGTTCAGCCCTGGGCACAACCAAGGGGACAAGGTACACTTCTTGCTCTTATGATAGACTTGCTTCGGAAAAACATTGTGGTGATTAATGAGCCCCTTCCAGCTGCCGTACCGCACTGTGCGTGGTGGATGCATTAGCATGTTCTTCTCTAGCTCCAGTGAGTCACCTTCCGCCCCTGTCCCAGAGGGTCCAGCAGTGGGGAGGAGTGGGGTCAAGGCCAGGCTGGACAGCCCAGGGGAGGGCCTTCCTTTGCTTGCTGGTAATGAAGGCACATAGGGTGGGGTGCGGGGGGCCCAGGAGCTAGGTCGGGACCAAGATGCAGGACTGAGCAGTCAGTACCCGGTTCTTCCCACATCATTCTTCCCCGTGTCCTGCAGGATGGGGAGGAGGCGGGGAGGGGAGGGGAGACTGTTCTTCCCAGGGATCTGCTCACTGGCTCTGCCAGGGATGGGCACAAGGTAGGACCTGGGAGTGCCCGTGGCCAGAAGCAAGGAGACAAAGACCAACCACGCTGGGCAGGCTGGTCCGTGGGCTAGGAGGAGGGGGAGTGGTAAGGAATGATATTGTTCTTGCATCTTTTCCTTCTTTTTTGTTTAGGTCTGAGACTGGGACTCAAACTCAGGACCTGATGCTTTTGCCCCTTGGCGAGTGTTTTACCAGCTGAGCCATGCCTCCAACCCATATTTTTTAAATCTTATAAGACATCCATAAAAATTGAGGCTGGGAATGTATCCAAGTAGTAGAGTGATTATTTAGTGTGTACAAGGCTCTGGCCTCCTTAATACCATGATAAAATAACAAACAAACAAACAAAAAGTAATGAACATAGGTTAGTTACATCATAGTTCAAATCTTTGAAGAACTATTTGTGTGCTCATTTTCATAATAGTAAATAAAATAATCAAAAGAGTTATGTTTAGAATAAAATTTTGTTGTTTATGTCTACTTAGGCCCTAAATATTTTAAGAAAAAAAAGATTTGATAATTCATGTCTTTTATTTAAAATTTTCTTTATTGTCAAGGTGATGTACAGAAGGGTTACAGTTACATAAGTAAGGTAATAAGTACATTTCTTATCAACCTTGTTACCCCTCCCTTAATTTTCTCTTACTTTCTCCCTCCCCACCACCTCCACCCAAGTTGTATAGATCATTTCCAACATATTGTTTTGTGAGTATCACTGAGAATTTCTTTTTTTTAATTTAATTTTATTGCAAAGATGCTATACAGGGAGATTACAGTTGCGTGAGTAAGGTAATGAGTACATTTCTTATCGAATATTGTTACCTCCTCCTTTGTTTTTCTCCTACCATCCCTCCCCACCCCACCCCCCACCGCAACTGAGAACTCATTTCATTTTCTTTTTTTTTTTTAATTTGTTTTTTATCGGTCCTGGGGCTTGAACTCTGGGCCTGGTGCTATGCCCGAGCTCTTCAGCTCAAGATGAGCACTCTACCACTTAAGCCACAGTGCCATTTCTGGTTTTCTGGTGGTTAATTAAAGATAAGAGTCCTGCAGACTTTCCTGCCTGGGCTGGTTTTGAACTGAGATCCTCAGAACTCAGCCTCCTGAGTAGTTAGGATTACAGGCATGAGCCACCAGCACCTGGCAGAGAATTCATTTCTTAAAAGCAAAATGTCTCCAGGCATCAGTGGCTCACGCCTATAATCCTATTTACTTAGGAGGCTGAGATCTGAGGACTGAGCTTCAAAGCCAACCAGGGCTGGAAAGTCTGTGAGAGTTTTATGTCCAATTAACTGCCAAAAAGTCAGAAGTAGAGCTGTGGCTCAAGTGGTAAAGCACTAGCCTGAGCACAAATGCTCAGGGACAGGCCCTAAGTTCAAGCCTCAGGACCAGCACACACAAAAAGCAAATTGTCAACATTTTGCCACTTAACACTCCTAAATCCTGATGTTCAGTGTATGTGATTAGTACAGATATGAACAGAGCATAAGGAGTAGGAAACAAACGTCTCAGGCACCCACTGAACTGCAGCCAGCAGAGGGGCAGCGGCTCAGGGAAGCTCCCGTCTCTGCCTCTCACACTACCATGTGCAGAAGGGCGTCAGGATGAGGGCTGAGAGTACTGGGAGACCATCGCCAGCGCTATCTTGTCCAAACTCAAGCTTTAGTTTCTAAAATGTTCATGGAAGTCTAGTGACAAATAACTTGCAAGTTTAAGTTAATTTGAGCTTAATTTCTGTATTATGAAACTCAGATGGTTTGAACTCAGTTTTGGCCAACTATTGATTTTCACATTTGGTTATTTGGTATTTGGCCCAGGTGTGCACACATGGGTATGTCTTGCATGCATGCGTCCATGTATGCATGGACCTGTGTGTGTCTCTGTGTAGGTGCACATTTCAAATGTGAGTGCATGTGTGAGTATTTTTAATGCACGAATGCCTATGTGTAGGTGTGTCCCTTGTGTGCATGTGTGTCCCTTTGTGTGCATGCATGCGTGAGGGGTGGCACTGAGGCACATCTAGACACACACTGACTCATCACGTGATGGTCCTCTGGACAGCTCATCTCACTTGCTCTGTGGATGAGGCCAGGTCGATCTTTACTGAGCAGATGAGGACTGGGGAGCTTGGAGGGTGGAATCATCAGTCTAAAGACTCCTGGGAGTTGCAGCGTTGACGTTCTGAGCAGATGCCTGAGTGTCCATCTGACCTTTGGTCTTCAGAGCTTGGAAACCCACAACTGGATGCCCCGGCTGGACAGTCCAGTTCATGGGAATGAAGTACAGATGTGCAAACCATGTTCTTGTGAGCACGGAATCAGAGATTTCTTCATCCAACCCGATTGGTGGTATCTATTTCTATGAGGATGGAAACGCCTAACTTAGGCAAATTCACATACCTCCACTTTCAGATCATAGCTCTCCTCCCCCACCCTTTTCCAAGTGTTTTCCCACCACAAGTTAGAAGCCCACTTGCTTCCTGTCTTTGGGTTAGCCCCAGCTCCAGGTGTCTTTCCACTGATAATGCAATGACTCCATCTCATGCAGAGCCCCAACTAAAGGTCACGACACCCCTAAACTCCCCCCATGTACCTCTTCCTCATTCATCAGAAACCTGTTCTGCCTAGGCTTCCTCCTTGGCATTGAACCCATACTCCTTCATTGTTGGCTCCTCATTCTTTATCCCTGGCTTGTAGACCTCCCTTAGAATCACCCCATCTGCCTACTAGGTCTCAGCAGTGATCAGTCAGGATTCTGTGGTTGAAATTACAGACATAGATTATGGCTATCTGGATGAGAAACAGTATTATATAATACTATTGAAATACATGGTATTATAAATATGTATAAATATATAGTGTATGCTATTATAAATATATATGCTATTATAAAATAGTATTATGTATTATTATGACTATGGCATAATTCACACACATGGGAAGAAGGACAAGACCCAGCCAGATGGAGTGAGCTATAGGTAATGAAAACTGATGTGGACTTTCCTTAGGGCTCTGCCTCACCAGGAACGAGTTCTGGCCAATTTCTTACTTGAAGGACTCAGCCAGATGTTGAAATGTCTGCAAGAGTCTAATTTGTCTGCTTTGGACCAGGTTCCCACATTTATACTGCTTGATGCATTTGGAGTAGTGGTGAAACAGAAGAAGGTTGACTCCTAAAGAATGACCAAGATCCCATTACTGGGATAAGGAAAATTCATCCTTGTGGAAGGAAATCTGTCTTAGTGGAATTTAGATTGTAGAGGGTGTATCCTAGCAGGAGGAAGTTGGGTCAGTAGGCATGTGTCTTAGTAGGAATAAGGTGGGTCATTGGAGGTGTGTCCTAGTGGAGGAAGGTAAAATACAGGACAGGTGAAAATATACGTGTCAGTTAGAATGGCTTACATCTCTCCTTATAGATACAGTGAGAAGACCAAGAGCTCTCCCCCAGGGCAGGACATTTCTGCACACCACCACAGTCCTGTCTGTTGAATGTTTCAAGCCCAAATTGAGAGTTAAACTTTCCTGGATTCATTTTGCGCTCACCTCTCACGGCAGGATGGAGCAGAGCTGATGGATTTTGTTTATAGAACCTGGCCATTTGGTAATCTTGCCGCCACACTCCAGCCATTGTCTCACAGGATATGTGATAAGAGTCACACACGCATCAGGAAGGGTGCGGCTAAACACTGTGTCATTTCTGCAAGGAATGAGGTAGGGAAAGGAGGGAAATTCTAAGTGAAATTCTGAGCTCAGCATCTCTTTTGAAATCACTAAGACAAAGCCCAAGGCCAGCTCCAAGCCAAGAGGTGGGTGACCTGGTTCAGGAAAGCACAAGAGGTGGGCTTGCTGTCCAGCCTTGGGGCTGCTGCTATCCAGCCTTGGGCTCTGGAAATATCAAGGCCAGTGGTTAAGTAAACAGTGCTAAAAATCATTAATGCTCTAAAACTACAGCCAAAAGGCTGTGGTTGCACCACACAGTGCTGTCCTCGCTCCATTTGAGGACACACTGTATTGAGTGTGTGTGTGTGAGTGTGTGTGTGTGTGTGTGTGTGTGTGTGTGTGTGTGTGCGCACGCGCGCATGCTCATGTGTGTGCCACACAGCCTATGGTCTCCTGCTCCATTTCAGGAATTCCCACTCATGCCTCAGTCTTATCCACTCAGCACAGTGACTGATGTACGCTGAGTTCTTACCAGATATTTATTGAACAAATGAGGACACATCAGAAGCTAAAACCTATTATCTCAGCGAATGCTGTGACCACAAAACACAAGGGGGCCTTGTCTACCTCCCTCATCCTAGAAAGGAGACACCCAGCCGGGTATGCTGTGGTTCAGATCCAAGCCACCACGGGAAATGTCAGGAAATCTCTCTTTCAGAAACTGACTTAACAAAAGAAATCAAGATGCATAGGGAGGGATGGGCCATCTGGAGCCTTTGGCTTGAAAGACGTGCAGACACCTGGGCTCACCGAGGGCTGGACCAGGCCCTAGGGCAGGGAGCTCATGGCAGAGCAGAGAGGATGTGCTCCTTATGCGTTTTGCATGGTGGGACCAGACTCTTCTTCAAAAACAAATTAGTTTAATTATATACATTTATGGTGAACAACATGATAATTCAAATGTTGGTACTTCTGGAGAAGATCTGAATCATCTGAAGAGTTCCAGAAGATCTCTTCTAAAGGAAACCCGTGGAGAACCACAGGCCAGCCCTCACATCCTGAATCTCACATAGTCTCTTCTTCCCTTTGGGAGAGGCAGGCGACGGTTCTGATGTTATGTTTGTGAAGTCAGCTCCAACAGCAGTATTTTTTACAGTACCCAAAGGGTGGAAGGAATCAATCCACATGTCTATGCTCAGTCTTAGGAAGGAAGGAAATAGGGGCCATGTCATTAAGACTACAGATGGAGCTGCCAGCACACTTAGCTGGTGCTGGGTGTTTTAGGGGTATAGCCATTGGTGAAGACCCTGGGCTGATAAAGTGGAAGCCAATCATGTCCTATGACCAGCTAGGTCCATTCAGGTGTAAGCCATGGACACACATGCTCAACACAAGAGGTGCAATAGCAAGATACTGGAAATTTCCACAAAATAAACTGTGTTATATTCCTACACCAATATAACAGTTATTGTGCATTGTTATTCTGCAACAAGAAGAAGGACCAACTGCAACTACAGGCAATTGTGTGGGCAAATCAGAGTCAACGCTGAGGGCAAAGAGCAGACATCAGCCTCATTCCACTTGAAGGGCTCCTGAGGCTCCGTGGTACTGCCCAGGTGTCATGCAACTTGTCCAAGTGTGTTAGGCTGCCTTTTAAGGATTCATATACATTTTCTTTGTGAATTGTACCTGCATTTTTGTTTTTCAAAAAAGAGACATAAACCCTGGGAGGTATGTAAGTAGTTATCATCTCTGGATTGTGGATGGTCTTATTTTCTTTTTCTAAAATGAGCCTACCCTCTAACAGTCTTATTGTAAATGGTTTCTAGGTGTTGCTTGTTCAGGGGTCAGTCCCACCTGCTTTACTGGGGAAAGGCCCTGTGATGTGTGGGCTTTGTTGGCCTCGAGTAGAGAAAGCACATGGGAAGCGGTGCCTGTTTTCAGAGAAGGCTGCATGGGAGCGCTGCTCCTCACAAGGTAGAAACCAAACCTTAGACACAGAGACTGTTCCCAAGGGTCAGTGGGGCTCACTCTGTCCCCTGGGGCAAGACCTACTTCCATCCTGGGAATAGTCAGTTGCTATGTTAGTCAGCTTTCTTTCACAAAAAAAATACATGAAGTAACCATGGGCACACCCCAACTGAACTGACTTCCTCCCATGGACACAACCCATTGACCCAACTTCCTCCCACTGGGACACACCCCCACTGACCCAACTTCCTCCTATGGACACACCCCCACTGACCCAACTTCCTCCCATGGACACACCCCCACTGACCAAGCTTCCTCCCATGGACACACCTCCAGTAACCCAACTTCCTCCCATGGATACACCCCCACTGACCCAACTTCCTCCCATGGACACACCTCACTGACCCAACTTCCTCCCATGGACACACCCCACTGACCCAACTTCCTCCCATGAACACACCCCACTGACCCAACTTCTTCCCATGGACACAGCCCACTGACCCAATTTCCTCCCATGGACACACCCCACTGACCCAACTTCTTCCCATAGACACACCCCCACTGACCCAACTTCCTCCTATGGACACACCCCCACTGACCCAACTTCCTCCCATGGACACACCCCCACTCACTCAACTTCCTCCCATAGACACACCCCCACTGACCCAACTTCTTCCCACTGGGACACACCCCACTGACCCAACTTCCTCCCATGGATATGCCCCCACTGACCCAACTTCCTCGTATGGACACACCCCCACTGACCCAATTTCCTCCCATGGACACACCCCCACTGACCCAACTTCCTCCTATGGACACACCCCACTGACCCAACTTCCTCCCATGGACACACCCCCACTGACCAAGCTTCCTCCCATGGACACACCTCCAGTAACCCAACTTCCTTCCATGGACACACCCCACTGACCAAGCTTCCTCCCATGGACACACCCCCACTGACCCAACTTCCTTCTATGGACACACCCCACTGACCAAGCTTCCTCCCATGGACACACCCCACTGACCAAGCTTCCTCACATGGACACACCCCCACTGACCCAACTTCCTTCCATGGACACACCCCACTGACCAAGCTTCCTCCCATGGACACACCCCCACTGACCCAACTTCCTCCTATGGGCACACCCCCACTGACCCAACTTCCTCCCATGGACACACCCCCACTGACCAAGCTTCCTCCCATGGACACACCTCCAGTAACCCAACTTCCTTCCATGGACACACCCCACTGACCAAGCTTCCTCCCATGGACACACCCCCACTGACCCAACTTCCTTCTATGGACACACCCCACTGACCAAGCTTCCTCCCATGGACACACCCCACTGACCAAGCTTCCTCACATGGACACACCCCCACTGACCCAACTTCCTTCCATGGACACACCCCACTGACCAAGCTTCCTCCCATGGACACACCCCACTGACCCAACTTCCTCCTATGGACACACCCCCACTGACCCAACTTCCTCCCATGGACACACCCCCACTGAACCAACTTCCTCCCACTGGGACACACCCCACTGACTTGACTTCCTCACATGGACACACCCCCAGTGGCCTAACTTCCACCTGCTAGACCCTACCTCCCACAGTGCCTTCAGTTGGGGTCAAGCCTTATGCACCTGTGCCTAGAGAAGACAGGGCCTGTTCATGTTCTTCCCAGTGCCATCTTTTTCAGGCTAGGCTCTGACCATGCAAGAAGAATCAGAAGGAGCAGCTTTGCTGGTGAAGTCCAGGATGGCATCTTCTCTCTAGTTTTATTCAGAGGGCGAGTTCCTAACTGCCCTTTGCAACTGGATAATGCACAGGGAAGAGGAGGCCTGTAATGGATCCAAAGCAGGACTCGTAGCATTGTTCTGCTCCATGTGTAGGAGGGACAGTGGTGACAGCTTGTCCTAGAGGAAGACAGACTAGGAGCTAGCCAGGTCATCCCAACTTACTTCAGGTCATCTCAGAGTTATTGTCTGGCTTTCCCTTTCTCCCCCTCTGAGGAGGGCAGATTGCCACCACCCAGGACTGGAGAAGGAAGGAAGGAAGGAGCTGTTTGCTTTGAGAAGGTTGTTTGGTGAAGCCAGCCTCTGGTGGGCTTTCCTCCAGGTGACCTCTCCTTTGAAGGACATTGGCCTTTTCCAGGGTCTGGGAAAAATAGCCGAAGAGAGTCCAGGAAGGCCTCCTTTTAGGAGCTGGCTTTTCCTCCCTTTCATGTAGAAAAGGGTCCCCTTTGGGGAGCTCCCTTGTGTAAACTCTTTAATTGCATAGCTAATGCAAACCAGAGCAGAAATGCTCCATCCGTGAATTCCTGTTCGGATTCATTACCACTTTCAAAGGGGACCCGAGGTCTCTCTCTTATCTGTTCTTGGATCGGCTCAACCGTGGACTTGTTTTCAAAGGGCTTAGCAGTGGAGATAGCGCATTATCGCTCCTTCCCGCCCTGCCGTGGTGGAGGGAGACTTACTCTGAGGATCATTAAATCTCAAAGCTCAATGGGTGAGGAAACCCAGACTTCTGGGAACCTCCTGCCCTGCAGCTGGGCGCCCCAGAGGAGATCAGAAAGAGGGGTCTTCCCACGCTCCACACCCAAAGTGGGGAGAGAGAAGGGGCAAGTGGAACAGGATGTTATTCCACAGAAGGCTGGCCCCCGGTAGACAGCAGGCCTGAGAAGCTGGGAATCTTCGTGCTGGAGCTGTGGATTCTCACTGCTCGAAGTTCATGGAAGACCGGCTATGACCTGTGTCTGACGCACTGTACGGGGGCCACCCACAGTTCACGAAGCATGGGACCGGCCCAGGGCTGGACTGACCTCAGCTTGCACACGCAAGGTGCCAACTTACAGGATCCCTGCAGCTTTAGGGGCAGAATCACACCCACTGGTTGGTCTAGCTTCCCCCAGTGACAGCAAGACTGCCTGGCAATGCCTACAGTGCACAAGGCTGCTCACAGGAGCGAGTCTGGGTCCAGAGTTGGCTAGAAGGTGGACAGTGATGTTGTTTGCTTGCGCCACTGTAGGAGGACTCCCCATCTCCCCTGCCCCCTTCCCTCTCAGCTCCTTCATCCTTTCAAGGGTCCCTAACTAGCCCCTAGTTCTCCTAAAGCAATTACAGCACTTCTTCTTTCTCAAGGAAGCACCACACGCCTCAGTCCCTGGCATTAGAGCGCCTACGGGTCCACCCACCATCCGTGTGGAGCTGTGGTGTGGTCTCCACCCCAGAGGAGCTGCCGTGTGAAGGAGACCCCCCCTTCCCTCCCCATCGGTGCATCTCAGGTATAGCTCTGGAGTGGCAGGAATGCTTGACTGTAGGGCTGGGAAAAGAATCTTCTTAGATCTGGATCTATTGGGATACAACCTTTCCACCTTACAAATTTCTGGGCACCATGAGTCAAGGAAGATTGAGCAGAAAGACACTCAGGGGCCGTCCCTGGGGGATGGGCAGGGGGTGCGGGGGCAAGGGGGAATGTGCATCTGGAAATGTCCTGTTGGGCTCCAAGCACGTGGGGTCGGTGGCCAGCCAGGCTTGGCCCTCTGCTCAGAGCTGAAGTACATCCAGAGTTTTCACAGCCCAGAAATCCCAGACTGAACTAGAGACTTCCAGACAGGGGCCTCAGCTCTGCCTGACAGTTCCATCCACAACCTGACTCTCCCAAGGACCAGGAATCAGACAGCACTCTGTTGCTTCTGTCCCTGGCCTTGCGGGGGCCGTCTGTCCTTCTGTCCTGAGGACTCGGCAGCCACCCAGGCTGCAAGGCTGACGGCTAACTCAGCGACCCTCCCTCTTCCCCTGAGAGCTGCAGATAAGCTGTTGCTTGTTCCAGCTTGTTTGCTCCTCGGAGATGTACTCCGGCTGGATTCTTCATTTATTTACGGAGATAAAGCCTCAGAGGACTCTAAACGATGCTTTGAGGATTTAGCAACTTTAAAAAAAGTTACAAGAGATTTTAGGGAATTTTAAAACTGATGTCAAATGCATGAGTATTTTGAACCTAGGTTGCCCTCACCTTAACCCTCACTGAAAATCTAACCCTGACACCAGCCTGAACCCCAACTTGAGGCCTGTGGACTTAAGTTCAGGGAAAAGAAAACAGAATTGTCCTTCTGTCCAGTGACATTTTTACAAAGCATCGGGGATTGTCTGCAATCTGGCATGTCACCCTATGAAAATAGATCTCCAAGCCAAAAAATAATGGTTTTGTCTTATTTTTCCAGTGAGTGGGTCTCAGAAAGCCAGGAGGAAATTCCGTCTTTAACACTCTATATTTTCCTTGGAAAGGGAAAAGGCCTCTCCAATGGGTGTCCTTGAAGGCAATTAAAGGCAAGAGAATGCATTGCCAGGTCTAATAGGGCATATTCCAAAACTCAACACCAGCAAATTGTGTTTAGGAACAATGCCCACTGCCGCAGAGTTATTTACTGAGGGTTGACATCTGGGGTCTCTGCATCATCTGAGCAATAGAGGAAACAAAACAGAATGAAGCTATACAGGAAAGGGAGGGAAAAATACTCTTCACAGGTCATCATAGTTCAAAATATATGAATGCTACTGGGCACTGGTGGCTCACGCCCGTAATCCTAGCTGCTCTGGAGGATGAGATCTGAGGATTGGGATTTGAAGCTGGCCCAGTCAGACAAGTCTGAGAAACCCTTAACTCTAACCAAAGAGCCAAGAGTGGGTAGAATCCAAGCCTTGAGTAAAAGAGCTAGGGGACAGTGCCCAGGCCCTGAGTACAAGTATTGGCATGAACATGCATGCTCACATACACACACACACACACACACACACACACACACACACACACACACACACACACAATATGAATCAAAATAATTGAATAACTTTGAAAGATGAAGTTGTAAAATACTAATAGCATCTGAGTGAGAATCCGGTTGACGGAAGTTTCAAAATATCAGAGACATAGAAGTGATTTTGAGAAAAATAGATAAAATATAAATCAGACCTCTACATTCTATAGAAATCATAAAAGACAGTCAATTTGACAGGAGGAAAATATTTCTAGTTGTGCAGATGAATACTTCAAACAGTATTTTTATAAATTTGGCAAAAATAACTTTGATTTTTCTCCAAAAGAACAATTGGCTTGGATTTCCAAAAGACAATCTGAGAATTAAGAGAGTACCTGGGAAGATGTTTTGCAGTGATAGCCAATATTAAAATATACTTTGAGAACACTAATTAATCTTGGCTTAAAATTTAAGAGTGAGGCAGAAAAAATACACTGTGTGGCCCTGAGCTAAGGCAATTAGGTACAAGACTAGAGATAGCCACATGGCAGTTTTACATTTCCCAGTGGTCACATTTGAGATCAGTAAATAGATGTAGTCAAGCTGATTTTAATAGTGTTTTTGATTTAACCCGATACATATAAAAGAGCATTACTTCAGCATGTAATCAATCAAAATACTATCAGCAAGATACTTTACATCTTGATGAGGCGTTGAAATTTGAAGTCTACTTTTAAGCCTTATAGCTAGGTGTGGCCAGTGGCTACACTTCTTCCCAGCATAGATCACAGGACAGGGACTATTTTTTTAGTGCCAGTTCCCAGGCTTGAACTCAGGACCTCATGCTCTTGCTTAGCTTTGCCACTCAAAAGTCGGTGCTCTACCACTTGACCATAGCTCCACTTTTGACACTCCGGTGGCTAACTGGAGAGGAGTCTCACAGACTTGTCTGCCCAGGCTGTCTTTGAGTCCTGATCCTGAGATCTTAGCTCTGATTACAGGCATGAGACACCAGAACCAGCAAGACAGGGAGTTCAATTACTGAGCAGCACCAGGAAAATAATGAGGGAGAAGAACTGGTGTTGGATAAATGGTGTGATGTTGGATTGGTGAGTGACAAATCCAGAAGCATATCACAGTGAATCAAACCATACCATAAGCCATTGATACCATCAGGTCTGTAGGAAGTAGATTATATGCTATTTTTTAAACAGAAAAAAATGGGAAAGGCAACAATGAGATGTATGATGTCATGGCTGGATGGCTCTGAGTGAAGACCTGCTGGTCCCAAGTCGGGAAGGAAGAGATGTCGGATGATGGAGTGGAGCCGTCTGCGGACTTGGTTGGGCCCAGGGAAAGGGGTTTTGGAGTCCACTGCCAGGACCCAAAATGTAGACACCCCAAACCCATGTCCAAGGTGATTCAGACAGCTTTGTGCCTTGGGCAGCCTGTGGGGTGGGGCAGTATACCGAAGATTCCAGGCACTGATCCAACTTGGAAATCCCAAAGGGTGTTGGTCTATGCGGAAATCTGTCCACAGAGGCCAGGGCCCACCCACGGAAGCTCCACCAAGGACAGCAGGGCTGTGTCCTGGGGAAAAGGCCACGGTGGGGTCAGACTGTCCCCAGAGGCCTCAGGGTCTGCCACATGGCCTCAAGCCCTGAGGAAAGGTGGGATGGCCCCAGGACCCCAGACACACCATCTTGTTAGGACCCCAGTGTGGGTCAGTGCCTGGGAATGAGACATGGGAATGGAAGCCATGTTGTGGGCTGTGTCCTCTCAAATTTCTAAGCTGAAAGAATAACACCCAAACCTCGGGTGTGCTGTGTTTAGAGTCAGAGCCTTCAGAGAAGTGATGAGGGTGAATGCTGGAAGGAGAGGAGAGGAAGGTGGAGAGGAAGGTGGAAGGTGGTGCAGAAGAAAAATGAGGCCCCAGAGGGAAGCCAGGCACTCCAAGCCCGCAAGAGGGGTTCAGAAAGGAGCAACAGGCTCAGACCCCCATGTCAGACTTCTCACTGTAAAGTTGTGGGGCAATGGGCGGGTGTGCCTTGGTCTTTTCCATCTATCGTCCTTTACCACAGCAGTGCGAGCCAATGAATTCAGATCAGAAGCCAAAGAGTGTTCAGCAGGAGTGCTCAGCCTCCACACCCCCTCCAGCCTTCCTGCTGTGAGAGATAGCTCCGGCCTCGTGGGCAGGAAAGCCACGGTCCTGCAGGACATGCTGCTGTGCCTTGGTGGACCTGACCCCCAATGTTAATCCTGGCTGGAGAGGCCTAGCCTGGTATGAGCTGGAACCAGCGCTTGGTTGCCAGGTAGAGCGCAAGGTCTCCATTTTGACCTGAGCCATGGTGTCCTCAGTGTTTCCCAATATTGCCAGGGGTACAGGGAGGGAGCCAGTTGGACTACAGCTCAGGAAAGTGTCAGCATCTCAGTAGCCAACTAGGTAAAGGTTGTGACCAAAAAAGAAAAATTATACCAAAGGACCTGTCATTACCAAACAGCCAAAACTCTGGAAGTAGAAGTGTGGCTCAAGTGGTTGAGAGCCAGCCTGGAATAAAATATCCAAAGTGCAAAGCCCTCAGTTCAAGCCCTATGATTGGCACAAAATGAAATTAAATGAAATAAAAATAACACTTAAAAAAATGAAAAGCCTAAAGTACTTAAGCAAGCAGAGAACACGGCTCTGCTGCTGCTTTCTGGGGGTAGAAACAATTCACAATGTGTTTATAGTTATTGATCCAAAAATAATCTCTGGGACTTTTTTATTGTTTCTGGTGGTACTTGGGTTTGAACCCAGGGCTTCAAGTTTCCTAGGTGGGTGCTGTACCACTTGATTCATGCCTCCTGCATGATTTTGGGTTTTATCCTAAAACAGCAATTTAAAACAAAGGTGGAAAGATAAGATATTGTACATTAATCAATCATAAAACAAATATAAAAGTAGGAGTATAACGGAGTAATGACTGAAATGAGGAAAAATAAGAGAATGGCACCTGCACTTACCCTTTACAATTTCACTTGGGTTGTTAGCATATTATTTGTTTGTGGCCAAATATCAAAATGAAGAAACGTCTTTCCTCTTGGGCCCCCAGGGCGAAGGCCCAGGGCGAAGGCCCAGTGTACCCTGCGGGGATTCTAGGTGTCTCCTCACGCAGGGAGGGAAGAGTCCTGGCCTTTCTGAAAGAGCTCTGAGGACTTCTGACTCGCTCAGAGAACAATTCCATGAAACTTTCTCTTTATCATCTCTGTTTTTACATTCTTGGCTATGAGATTTTCTCTGGCTGGAGGTTCAGTGTACTTCCCAGAGCACTGCTTCCGTTCAGTGAGCCAGTGGTTTAAACTCTGCAGGAGGGACTGGGTCTCCCAGAGTTTTCTGAGCTTGGGGATTCGTTTTCAGTGGGTCAGAGTTGGGGAGAGGCAGGGGCACGGCAGAGGTTTTTAAGGCACTGGGTGCAGCACCGTCAGGAGGGATTGATGCTGGACTAGGGCAGGCTGGTGGAAAGCAAGGCCACCCCACACAAGTGGCCCTTTCTGCACAGGGCTGGTTTTCATTTCTGTTTTACAGCAGGCTGTGAAGCAGCCAGTGAGTCTTCTCAGAGGCCAAAGATGTGGCCACCCAATTTTTCACGTTCAGTCACAAAGCTATAAGCTAAACAAACCTCTCTTCTTTAGAATGTACCCAAACTCTGCTGTTTGTTTGTTTTTTTTTTGTCATAGCAAGAGAGAAACATCTATTCTGTACTTTTAATAAATGATTCTTCACACGGTCTTCTTCTAACCAATAGCAAAAAAAAAAAAAAACTATATGAACTATTATGATAACATTCTTTGTGTGGTCTGGGATAATCTTTTTTTTTCCCCAGGTCCTGGTCCCTGAGCCTCTTGGTGCACAAAGCTAGCACTCCACCACGTAAGCCTCAGCTCTACTTCTGGTTTTTTGGTGGTTAATTGGAGGTAAGACTCTCACGGCCTTCTCTTCCTAGGCTGTCTTCTAACTATGATCCTCAGATCTCAACCTCCTGAATAGCTAGGATTACAGGTGTGGGCCACCAGCACCTGGCTGATAATCATACTTAATTTTCATTATGTCATTATCCAACATCAATGAGGAGTAAGAGAGGGTGTTGGGGTCCCAGAAGCATCTAGGTTTCAGTTCTAGAATAGATGGCACCAACCATTACATGAGCAGGAGGAGGACAGTACACTGCGGGCCAATTGAGTGGACCTGTTACTATGGGAGTGGTTCCTAAAAACGTGTTAACGTCCAAAGGCACTGAGCCCGATGTGTGTGTGCAGACACGGAACAAGGAAACTTGGGGAGGTGAGGGGTTGGTGCCAGGGAGAACAATGGGAGGCGTGGTGCTGATCAAGATGCACTGAACACGTAAAACTGATATGTTGACTTGAAACCCTTTTGTTCAACTAAAGATAATTTTTAAAATATGTTTTTATAAAAGCATAGCACTCTTTGCTAAAGTTCTCAAAGCTTTCCCCACTGTAAATTTGGGAACAAGAGAGCACTCATGTCCAACATGGGCTCCTCACAACGAAGCACTGTAGATGAGTGGCTCAAGCCACTGACACTTGTTTTCTCCTGATTCTGGAGGTGAGAACTCCATCTAGGTCTTGGTAGGGCTAGAGACAGGCATCTTCTCCCTGCTTCCTCCCATGGGTATCCCACTTATGAGGTCACAGGCCATAGTGGATTTCAGCCCCTCCTGTGACCTCATTTTAACTTAATTTCCTCTGAAAAGGTACTACATCCAAATCGAGTCTCATTCTAAAGACAGGTTAGGCCTTCAGCTCAAGGACACAACTCAACCTACGACAGGTCATGAGGAAGGACACGACCTCCTCTTCCTGGCTCCAAAACTGCACAAAATTCCGTGTGTGTTATAAAAGAATCCCAGCTTTTCCTGGAAGCAAGAAAGTTACCAAATGTCCCGCCAAACACCAAAGCATGCTTGTTCCAAGGCCTGCCTGGCCTGTCCTCACAGTGACCACATCAGTGCCTCATGCCTTTCTCTCCGGATTCCAGACATTTCTGACTCAAACTGGACGTTTCTCCTGGGAAGGGATCCTGAGCTCCGGGCACCCATGAGAGCCTTGCCAAGGCCAGAGCCAGAGTGTCAGCGCTATCTCCCTGACCACACCCAGGGAGGCTGGGATGGAGTTATCCTCCGAGACATCTGGGGATGTTACACAACATTTGCAGCAGGGAGAAGAAACTAAAACTCCCAAGAAGCTGCACAGTTCCCTCGGCCTGTCAGCCTTGGGGGACGGGTCAGGGCACTGTCAGCCTCGGGATGCAGGGAGGGCAGAGACAATTCTATTTGCCTGTCAGCCTCTGGGTACAGGGTGGGGCACTGTCAGCCTTGGGATGCAGGGAGGGCACTGTCAGCACAGGACAGGGCAGAGCACAATTCTAGTTGCCTGTCAGTCAGCTTTGGGGCACGGGGAGGGCACTGTCAGCCTCAGGGTACGGGCAGGGCACTGTCAGCCTCAGGGTACGGGCAGGGCACTGTCAGCCTCGGGGTACAGGCAGGGCACTGCCACCCTGCAGAGTATACATATGATATAAAGCCTTAGGACGGTGGCATCGTGGTCACCGCAAGGCCCACCATTCTGCTGAGGTGCCAGCCACACCACAGATGTCTTTTGCACAACTAGATGCTGTCCACTCCTCCCTCTGAGCCTTCTGAGTGCACACTTGCAAAAGCGTGACGTGTGTCGCCTGGGCCCTGTGGCTACACAGCAGTCCTCCACCCGAGCGGGACGTGCTACCTGATTCGTCCAAGGGCGGGCATGGGACCTATCACCTGAGGATGGGCACTCCACCAAGTGCCCCAAAGCCATCAGGGCTGAGGAGCCACCACCTGGCAGCACTGGAGCCTCAGTGCTGGGCGCCTGCCGCCGCCTTCCTCCAGGCTCCTACCTGCCCAGGACACACTGCTCACAGCAAGCCACACCCACCTGCCCCACCCTGCCCAGGACACACACAGCTCACAGCAGGCCACGCCCACCTGCCCAGGACACACTGCTCACAGCAGGCCCCGCCCACCTGCCCCACCCTGCCCAGGACACACACAGCTCACAGCAGGCCACGCCCACCTGCCCCACCCTGCCCAGGACACACACAGCTCACAGCAGGCCACGCCCACCTGCCCAGGACACACTGCTCACAGCAGGCCCCGCCCACCTGCCCCACCCTGCCCAGGACACACTGCTCACAGCAGGCCACGCCCACCTGCCCCACCCTGCCCAGGACACACACAGCTCACAGAAGGCCACGCCCACCTGCCCCACCCTGCCCAGGACACACACAGCTCACAGCAGGCCACGCCCACCTGCCCCACCCTGCCCAGGACACACACAGCTCACAGCAGGCCACGCCCACCTGCCCCACCCTGCCCAGGACACACACAGCTCACAGCAGGCCACTCCCACCTGCCCCACCCTGCCCAGGACACACAGCTCACAGCAGGCCACTCCCACCTGCCCCGCCCACCTGCCCAGGACACACACAGCTCACAGCAGGCCACGCCCACCTGCCCAGGACACACTGCTCACAGCAGGCCCCGCCCACCTGCCCCACCCTGCCCAGGACACACACAGCTCACAGCAGGCCCCGCCCACCTGCCCAGAACACACAGCTCACAGCAGGCCACGCCCACCTGCCCCGCCCACCTGCCCAGGACACACACAGCTCACAGCAGGCCACGCCCACCTGCCCAGGACACACTGCTCACAGCAGGCCCCGCCCACCTGCCCCACCCTGCCCAGGACACACACAGCTCACAGCAGGCCCCGCCCACCTGCCCAGAACACACAGCTCACAGCAGGCCTCGCCCACCTGCCCCGCCCACCTGCCCAGGACACACTGCTCACAGCAGGCCACGCCCTGCCTGGGCTGGGATAGACCATACCCTGTGCTCCATGCCTGGAAACTCAGCATACCCTGGTGGGTTTCCTTCTTCGAAAAGTGGTCTCCACATCTGTTAGAGAAGAATGCTGGGCTCGAGTCTGCCTGAGCTTCTCCGAGAAGGCACACACAGCTCTAGGAAACCTGGGAGAGCCGGGCACTTGTTTATCTCAGCATTGCACTAGTTATTACACTAGAATAAGTATGTGTGCACACATTAGGTAAATTAAGGTAAGCTCAGCTCCTTGCAGGCTGTCACTTGCCTTTCCCCAGCTCTTGGGGACACACACACACACACACACACACACACACGTGTGCAATACACGCACACACTGTGACTAAGGATGCTTGAGTAAAAACATCTAACAGATGGAGCCTTGCTGGCCTCACAAATGGGGCCCAGGACCATGCTCTGTCCTCAGAGAAGTTCGTGCCCTGAGCTTACCACTGCTAAGGCTCCTGGTGCTCTCACCCCTGTCCTGTCTCTGTCGGTCTCTCCCTCCACCTAGCACACTGTGTCTCTGCTCTCTTAGGAATGAAGCTTGAAGGAAGGCCGTATCTTGGCACCTTGGCTTCCCAGAGTGGATGTGAAGCTCTGGGGCACCTCAAATTCACCAGAGGGGAGGCACCATTTCCTACAGGAAGCTAAACTAGCTTACCAGGCCTTGGGAAGAGGCCTGGCTGGCACAAAGCCTTGCCTTTCTATTGCTGGTGAAGAGCAGGCTCTGGGAAGGGCCGTGTCCATCACAGTGGCCGAGGGGGGCTCTGCACTTGCAAATGGTGGTACAACAAGGGGTCTGGGTTACTCGGCCTCCTTCCCTTCCTGTTCCCCAGGTCCTGGTACGCCTCCTGGTTCTTCAAAAGGCCAGCCCAGTGGTGGTTCAGGTAACCTCTCCCCTAGGACCACCGTATGAAACAGTAACCAGATGGTGAGCTGGCACACTTCGGTCACTGGGGACAGCGTGGTTAAACACAGATGGCTGGGCAGCACCCCCAGAGTTCCCGCCTTAGGAGGCCAAGGGAGGGGGGGAGTTCATGTCCAGCACACAGGTCCTTCCAGAAGGGGCCAGGGGCGGGTCCGGTGCTCAGGTCCTTCCTGGAGGGGCCAGTAGACCCCTTTCTTGCAGA
Organism: Dipodomys merriami; assembly: GCF_024711535.1. Taxonomy (NCBI): domain Eukaryota; kingdom Metazoa; phylum Chordata; class Mammalia; order Rodentia; family Heteromyidae; genus Dipodomys; species Dipodomys merriami. Next base: position 3,086,601 of record NW_027202270.1, on the reverse strand, counting down.
AGCTATATTGTTTCCTCTGCTCCTTGCTGCTCCACACAGAGCTTGTCAGACATTCAAACCTCGTTCCCACTCCAGCCATGAACAATCAGAGTCTGGATGTGAATGAGATTCTAGGGGCTCAGCGCCCAGAAAAGCTTGAGGAGACTTCTCCAGATTGAGATCCTGTGAGGCTCCTCTGTGTAGTCTCAGGACCTGGCACAGGACCGGATGAGGTGGAGAAGCTGGGGCGCTGGGGCTGGGGCTGGAGCAGGCATTCCAGGGGTCACTACATCCATCCTGGTCATGTCTGTCTTCACTGGCACTGTTGAGGCCTGAGCAGGGTGCCTTGTCTGTGCATGCTGGACTTGCCAGGATGCCCTTTCCCTGGGTTATCAGAGAAACCTCTCCAATTACCCACTGAGTCCAAGAGTCTCAAAAAAGTGATTCATCCCACCCCACATTCTCCACTTTTTTGTCAGGCTTGATCTCAGGGCCTGGGCTCTGTCACTGAGCTCTTTCACTCAAGGTTAGCTCTCTACCACCTTGAGCCACAGCACCACTTCTAGTTTTTGAGTGGTTCATTAGAGAAAAGAGTCCCATGGGGACTTTAGTGCCCAGGCTGGCTTTGAACTGTGATCCTCAGAGCTCAGCTTCCTGAGATGTGCCATCCCTTTTGGACCCCAGGATGCAAATACATTTCTACCTGTGTTTGTGCAAGTAGAGTATTTCAGGTGTCACTTCCTGGAGAACTGATCTTCAAGTGATGCCTGGGGTCATCTGCTCAAGGCCTCACAGGGAGTCCACTGTGTTTACCTGTGCCAAAACTGAGCTCAGCTTTCCTTGAACAAGGTTTCCAGTATTATTTTGTTGATATTATTCCATATTGTTAGGCCTGCCAGACACCAAGAACCGACCACCACAAGACAGAAAGCGTAGTGGAGACATTGACACCTACCCAAGTCACCTCCACCTAATTATGTCTGGCGTGGAGCCCTGCTGTCCGGGCGAGCATGGCCACCATTGTGAGCTGCTTAGCAGCAAATCAAGTCCAGGACAGGTTGGTGATGGTTGTTTGGGGAGGCATAACGGAACCCCCGGCCCTCTCAATGGAAGACCCCTGGAGCACGGTGACCAGAGCCCATGCATTGTCACCATGACGCTCCTTCCCTCAGGGACTCTGGTGAGAAGAGGAAGAAGTTAAGCTTTGCACACAAAGCATCTTGTAACATAAACAGGTGGCTATGGTCATATGAGAGTCTTCTTACCATGTGCTGGGATATTGTCACCATTGCCCTGCAGACAGAAAGTGTCCCTTCCCTTGAGAGAACTCAAAATCCTGCCAGCACAACTTAACCTCCATTCATATGTGTTGTCCCCTTCCATTTCTGATACATTAAGTAATTATTCCTGAAATATATACTGTAAGGTAGGAAGGGGAGAAGAATTACCAGATAGGAAGGGTGGTGGTGGTGGTGGTGGTGGTGGTGGTGGTGGTGGTGGTGGTGGTGGTGGTGGTGGTGGTGGTGGTGGGTGTGTGCGTGTGTGTTTCAATATTGGGGTTTTTAGGTTATTTTACTTCTTTATTTCCAATCTCTTTTCCTTGTAGCCATCACCAGCCTTGGAGGAGCTTGCTGGCCTGGGGTACAGATAGTCACCCACCTCTTATCTTTTTTTCTTCTCCAAGTTTTTTCTTCTCCCTCCCACCCCCCCTACGCCACACCCACAGGGACAGGAGGAGAGGTGGACACCTGTGCACTCTGGCCTCTTTCACTTTCATTAGTCCAAGCTTTGCTGCGCTGAGTATGTCAATTTAGGGAACTCTCCTTTGGTCCTGAAAAGTACAAGGTGTTCTGGCGTGGACTCCATCTTCTCTCTACACTCCCTCTCACAGGACGCTCCCCGGCCTTGCCTTCCCACCTGCCCAGCTGCTTCACCGCAGGACCGGGGGCGCAGGGACACCCTGTGTAACACTGGGGCCCCAGTGACTGTCCCAACTCTCTTCCCAGCCTTCTCTGGGTCTGTTTTCACAGCCACTGAAGACCAGGGTCTTCTGTCTGTCTTCTGGGGTGGAGGAAGTGACAGCCACGCACTGGGCTCCAGCTTACCCCTCCTGGTAGAATGCTCTTCACACTTCCACCAGGATTGTGACCGCAGTACCCTGACCTCTGCCCACAAAATGCCCTGCACCACACTTCCCTCCTGCTGACCTTCCAGAAGCTCCCTGGAGCCCCTGGAGCTTCTCCACAGCCGGCTCCACCCTGCATTAATCACCCCCTCTCTAGCTCTTCCCAGTCCCCAGCTTGCTGAAATCCCCACGGCTCTCCCCACCCTGAGGTCCGTCTTAGTCACCGGTTCACAGACGTCATGAACTTCCCCAGCTCAGGCGTGTGTCAGCACCCGTGTCCGAGTTCATGTGTCACAATGTGGCTGGTGTCTCCCTCCCATCTCTGCCTCTCCCAGCTCAGCTCAAGTGGCTTCCAAACTAGTAGGTGATTATAGCTTTGGCCTTTGTGACCTCCTCAGCATGCTTGCTGACGTTATTCTCATAGGACTGGGTTTTTGGTTGTTGTTGTTGTTTTCTCATTGGATAATGAAAGTTGAAAAGTTGTGGGTTGGTTGTTGTTTCCAAATCAGAAAGCAAGTTGGCTGGTAAAGGAAAATAAACTGTCTTGAAAAAACTTGTATCATGACTTATATATTTTGCTGGTGTGTGTGTGTGTGTGTGTGTGTGTGTGTGTGTGTGTGTGTGTGTGTGTGTGTGTGTGTGTGTGTGTGTGTGTGTGTTCATCTGCATTGTCTTCTCATTTTAGCCATATGGTGACATCGTTCTAAGAAGGAATAGTGGGCTCTGGTTTGGCAACCCCAACACTCATCCTTAACCCATTTCTCACTCTCCTGTCTAGATAAAGACTCCTATCAGAGGGGTCAGTCTGTGTGTAGTTCTGGCCAATGAGATCATATCAGCCAGTACAGATAAGACTATGCTAGGATTGCAAATTAATCCTGAATTCAGTCTAACACAATGGGACTCACTTTTGCTCACAGGTCTGGGGGCAGAAAGAGAGAGAGAGACAGAGAGAGAGACAGAGACAGAGACAGAGAGACAGAAACAGAGAGACACAGACAGACAGACAGAGAGAGAGAGAAAGAGAGAGAGAGAGAGAGAGAGAGAGAGAGACCAAGACAGACAGACAGACAGACAGACAGACAGAGAGACTGTAGTGTGCCCTGGAAGCAAAGGAAGCAGTCCAGACACATGACTATTCAAAACAGAGTCAGCACAGGATCTATGCTGTTGTAACCATGGGAGTCGATGAAACCAGACTTGTCTTCATTAAGATCCTTCTCTGTAAGGACAGGCCTGGGCCCCAGAACTAACCAAAATACTGGTAGGGAAGTTCCTGAGCCCTCTTTGTCAACTGAACCATCATAGCAGTCTGCTAAACCATAAGAACATGTCATTGAGGGCCCATCCACCCTGCAGATGGAAATGACACTGATTTGACCCACAAGGCCCTCCTACACCAAGTGAAGACCTCCATTGAGTTCATCTGGTTGAATGAGCATGCTAGCCAGCAGGTCCCTCCCCCGCAGCATGTTTATCAAGAGGACTCCAACTCTTTTCTCTCAGTCTACACCCCCCCCACACACATAAACACTCTTCCTAAAAATCCAGGTTGGTGGCTATTGCACAGACTGGAAATTTACCAGCCAGGTTTCCTAATGTCTTAAAAATATCAGAATTTCCTTTAGCTAATGATCCATTTGACCATATCTTGGCTATAGGAAACAATGCTTCAATGAACATGGTTGTGCTGGTAGCTTTAGTGTGGCCTTGTTGTGTGCTAGTGAATAAATGCCCAGGAGTGGGTCATAATGAAATACTATGTTTAATCTTTTGAGGAACTTCCATACTGCTTTCCAGAGTGGTTGAACAAGTTTACAGTCCCATCAGCAGTGTAGGAGCGTTCCTTTTTGGCCACATCCATGCCAGCATTTTGTTGTTACTTTTCTTGATAATGGCTATTCTAGCGGGTTAGGTGGAATCTCAACGTTGTTTTGATTAGCATTGCTTTTATGGCCAGTATGAAATCAACCCAGATGTCCTTCAGTGGATGAATGGATCAAGGAAATGTGGTATATATACACAATGGAAATTATATGTTTCCATCAGAAAGAATGGCATGGTACCATTGTACTTGGAAAAAATTATATTAAGCCAAGTAAGCCAGACCCAATGAAACATAGGTTGTATGGTTTCCCTCATTTGTGGTAACTAGAATGTGCCTATAAATCTGCAAGTACACACACTGGATGGCAAAAGGAAAAAAACACTGGAACATGATAAATTATACACATCTCTAGACATTCACACAGAGTGAGACCAAAGGAGGATATTCTGAGGAGAGGATCACATAGGTGCAATAGCTATGTGCATCCGAGCATGCCAAATAATAATAATCTGACCATATAAAATAATGAACTCCAGGAAATGGAACAAGAGTTTTATTTCTCTTTGTTGCTATTTGTTTTCAATGTTGTTTGTTTGTCTGTCTTTGGAAGGGGAAGGGGGCACAGAAATGTTGGGCAAAGGGTGAACAAATGCAGCAGTGGTACTCACTAGAGGCTATGTTGAAAATGATCTATGTAACTTGTGAGTGGTGAGAGAGAAAAACTGGGAGAGAAGGAGGGAAGGGTTGATATTGCTAAAAAGAAATGTACTCTTTTCCTGGCTTATGTGACTGTCACCCCTCTGTACAACACCTTTACAATAACAGTAAGCAATTAAAAACAATCCATTGGTCTGATTCTGAAGTTTATGCTCCAAGTTTGTCTTAGCTTCTCTTGTTCTCTCTCCCTCCCTCCTTCTCTTTCTCTTTGTCTCTCTCTGTCTCTCTCTCTCTGTCTCTCTGCTGTCCTCCCTTGCTTCCAAGGCAGAGGCAGCTCGGCCCTTGTTTCTTTGTCTCTTGATGCTCAACTCCTGAACAAGGACAAGACAAGGGGAACGGCGCTGTTGGCTCTCTACCCCACATGCTGGCCCCACTCAGCCATCCCAGCCTCAAGTAATGGTGGCAACTTCAGACAAACATCCGGGGCTCTGCAGGAGCTGTGACTAGGGACCAGCCCCGGTTCTCCCTCTGTTTCACAACACAGTGTTTCATACTCCCGTCCTCCTTTCTGGAACACAGGTGTGTGCTTCCCTGGGCCTTGCAGTTGGTGGAGGCATTTGTGTCTTTTCCGCATGGGGCCTTGTGTCTCTGAAGGCTGCCCTCTCTGCGTTAGCCACAGGTAGGAGATGCTGAAGGCCCCCACATAGCCCTTTAAAGCAGGAAAACCCCCAGAAAAGCCGCTGAGCCCGCCTCTCCCCTGCAACCCCCTGTCTGCTGAGCAAGTGACAGGTTTTCTTTTTCTTTTTTTTAGGTGACTGGGACTTGGTACCTGACGCTTTCACTCACTGGCTGGCACTCTACCAACTGAACCAAGTCTCCAAAACCCAGGTGACAGTTTTCATTTCACCTTTCAGGATCACTTTCCAAAGATTAACCAGGCAGCAGTCAAGGCCGAGAGGGGTGACTTGGAAAGGGACTGAGCTGGGGCTGAGGAAGCCTGGGCTTAGGGATGCTGCCTTGCTACACCCCAGCACGCCAACCATGCCAGCGCACCTCATCTTTTTGGGTCTCCATCACTTCATTAACTAATAAAATATTGAGGTTACTCCCAGAGTATCTTCACTGCCTAACACTAGTTTATTAACAAGTGTCCCTTTTCAGAAGGAAAGGACTTTTCCATGATCTCCTGAGAGTCTTACTAAGATGCTAGAAGGTTCTAGGACGTTCCCTTTGTCTCTGGCGACGGACCCCACTGAAGACCTTTCTCTGGGGTGGAGGAAATACCACAGTATCTGGGTTTCACTGCAGTTGTGCTGCACTGTGGCACACACACCACTTTCTGTTTTGTTCTTCATTCGGGAGTCACCGTGGAGAATTACAGAGAGATGAAAGAGGAAAATCTCCCTAGGCTGCTGCTCAGCACAGACGCAGGCTGTAAGCCTTTGGGCATTGCTTGCCAGCTATCTTGTACAGACATTGCAATGCCTTGTAAGGAAGGCTCTGAACAGTACCAACAATGTGTCCTGCCCCTGAGGACAAGGGGGCTGCCAGCGATCTGCCCTCTCACCTGTCTCTACATGCCTTGATTCCTTGGGACACAATCTCTTCAATTTACACATCTCTAAAGGAAATAAGCCTCCATCCCCCAGTAGAAGCCGGGGAAGGTGAGGTGAGGAGAGGCAGTGTCCAGGGCCCAGGGAGTAGTGGAATAAGCTTCCTGTGTGTGGAACAAGCTGGAGAGACCCTCTCCCCCTCAGAGATGCCTCCTGCCCTCCAGCCTACAATAGAGCAGCCGATTACTTCCTTTCCAGCACACACAGTTCCAAGGAGACCAGATGTTAGGCCTAGCAAAAATCACTTGGAAAAACAAGAGGCAACTCCTGAAAAAATCAGTGTGAAGGGAATTCTCAACTTGAGAAAACACATTGAAATCAGGATAAGAGTCCCTCCTCCATCAGGATATGGCAATAAAAGCATCTTGCAGGGTAATCTACCCTGGAGGAGTCTGCCTTCTGAACACAGCCCCAAGAAGCCACAGAAACAGGGTCCTAGCCAACATCTTCCCAGAGTAAATAGCAAACATGCTGGTGGTGGTTGGAATCCACCACATTTAGGGGTGGTTGCCACACAGAAAGGGATAGAAATGTTCTGTGAAGAAAATTCTAGAATAAAGGGACACAACCTTTGCAAAAGACTCATCTTTTACTTCTACGCTTGCCCAATTTTAATCTAATCACATGCTTGCAGTAATAAGCATGTTGAAAACATTGTCAAAGCACATGCAAGTTCCTTCCTTGGAGAAGTCTGACTGTTTTCAATGTTAACCATTTTAGTATCCATATAATTTCTATCCTAGCAATACAGGAAAGAAAATGTGTCAAATATGGATACATCTACTTGGCCTAGAGTCAGTTTTTGAAAAGACTGTCCTCTATACACTGCCCTGCAGTGCTTCACTTAGCCTGCCTTGGACACCACAAGCATCCTCTATTTCTGAATGGACTATTCTCTTGCCACTGGTCATCCTTTTCATCACAGTCTCCGTGCTAGCTGAGCACCTTATTGGCTTGTGATGGCTGGGGACATGTGCTCCTCTTCTTCAAGCTTGTCTTGGGGTTCTTGACCCTCTGGATTTCCAATATTTTAGAACCAACATGTCATAATCTCTTTTAGGTTGTATTAAAATTCTTTTGCGACTATAGATGTCTAAAGTGGATGAGCTTTTTACAATATGATTTTTTTCTATCAATGAACATGGTACAGTTCCTCCTTTTAAGTAAAGGGGTAATTTTATTTTATTTTATTTTATTTTATTTGGGTCCGGTCGTGGGGCCTGAACTCTGGGCCTGGGCGCTGTCCCTCAGCTCTTCAGCTCAAGGCTAGTGCTCTACCACTTGAGCCACAGCACCACTTCTGGCTTTTTTCTTTTTGCTTATGTGGTGCTGAGGAATTGAACCCAGGGCCTCAGGCATGCAAGGCAAGAGCTCTACCACTGAGCCACCTTCTCAGCCCTAAAGGGGTAATTTTAAAACAAAGGTCTCTTCTAGTGCTCCAATCTGACAGGCTTACAAGAAGCAAACCCCAAACTCACACATGAGAATGAAGAACAATATTATGTTACACTGAAAATGGGCCCTTTCTTTCAAAAGTGAAATGTGGAAGCTAAAGGAAAAGCCTGCAATCCTAAGAGGGCCAGAAGTCACTGGAACCCCATGGACTCGTTTCCTCTTTAAAATCCCTCCAATCATCAAATCTTTCAACTTCTTTATTAGCATTTATTAAGTGCATAAATAATGGGTTTATGGTGATATATTTAAATATGCACATAAAGTACTTTGACCATATTAATCCCCCATTGCCCTTCCTTCTCCTTTCTCCTTCCTCCCCCATTCTCCTTCCTCTTCACTAAAAGTCCCCTTCCATGAGCCTGATCTCCCTTCCCCACTAGATTCCACACAGAAGAGGAAATGTGATATCTGCCTTTCTGAGTCTGGCTTATTTCACGTCACACAATCATCTCCGATTCCATCTGTTTTCCTGGAGGTGTCATGATTTTGTTCTTTTGTTTTATGGCTGAATAATGCTCCCGTGTGAATTTACTCCATTTATGTCCTTCAACTTTTCAAATGTCGCTAAGCTATACACACCCATTCGCCTCCTCAATTCTCTGTCCTCGAATTGTAGGATCTTGACCTGAGTGACTTAGACATCAGAGCTCCCTGCCTCCCCAAACTAAAATGTGCTACTATTGTGTTAGGAAATGGAGTTCCAGGGAAGCAGCAATCAGTAAGGAGAGGGGAGAGGCAGGGAAAGAAAGAGAACCTATCTGAGGGCGGGTGGTCCCAGTAAGGCCCGCAGTGGGCTTTCCAGCTGGATCTCAGGGAACGATTTTCTGGGCATACCATGGATGTTTGCATCTCAGAACAATCCACCCTGAGGAAAGAAGGGAAAATGAGTTACCCCCAGCTCTCTGCTGTTGCAGGGAGTCCGCGGCATCGGTCTGCCTTGTTCGTAGGGACGGCCAATGAGGTTCTGAGGTGAGTAGGGAGGCACAGGTGTTTTGTGTCCCTGGGAGCCAGCTGAATCGGTGCAGAGCTGGTGGTACAGAAGTAGCCAGAGGTCCTGCACACAGGTGAAGAAGCAAAGAATCGTCCAGTAGGTTCTAGTGTCTCTCATCTGCGTGGCTGCAGGAGCTTCTCCACATCCCATGCAGTGCCGAGCCTTAGTAAGGCACCCAAGGGACCTGCTGAATGGCCGTGCTGTTCTTCTGATCACAACACTATCCACAGTACAGGAGTCCTGCTGACACTTCCGATGCCATCTCTCACCTGAGATCCTAGGACAGGAAGGGGCCAGGGTTTGATCCGGAGCCCAGATGTCAATTGTATCCATTCTTCACCAGCGTGGCGACCACAGGGGTCTGTATAAAACAGGACCAGCGTAGCCCTGCCGCACGCAGTGTTGTGAGTGGTGAATGAGCGTGGGCACATGCAAGGTCCTCAAGGAACACCTCAATGCCCTCCTCCCCGACGCCCTCCTCATTCTCTCCAGCACTCCATCCTCGTCACTATTTCCTGCCCTAGGACCCTGCCGCCCTGTTCTCCGCTCTTCAGTTGTGAGGTGTGCTGTCTCTGCACAGACAACAAACGTTTTCCTAAGACTTTCGGCAGAATGGGGCAAAGCAAGTTTATGAAGAAGCTTTATCAGCGACGGTGCCCTCGGCATGACTTTTCCGCAATGGCCTTGCAAGGCCCGGCTCTGTAGTGTGTGAAACATCGGTCCTCTGGGAAGGGAGAGGAAGCAAGAGTTCCTGGGTGGGAAGGAGAGGGAGATGCGAACATACTGATGGAGACGGAGTCTCTGCACCACACGGGGTCTCTAAAGCACCCCTCACCTCACCCCACCCCCAGACAACTCTCCAACACTGACCTTTTTATTTAACCTTGTTCTACAAATAAGGAAAAGCAATGTTAGTGGAACAATAAAACCCATCCCAAGACCTCAGGCCCCGTAAATCAGAGCCTTTGTCTGTGGGAAGACCACCCCATGCTGTCCCCAGCCCAGCACCTTCATATTGCGAATGCTCTAAATCTCTAGATTCAAGCAGCTTCTTTTGCACACTTTGGAAGCCAGCAATGCATTCTGGGTGCTCCTGCAGCAGAGAGACCTCCACCGCTCACCTTGGGTATCTGTGCAGAGCATCTCAGCTTCTACCTGGCCAGAGCTGTCAGTCAGTCAGTCAGTCAGCCACTGACCTAAAGTCCCCTGGGGCTCTTAAGATACAGAAATCCAAGTCATAAATAGCAAAACTGTTAAGAGCAGATTAAACTTGCCAAAGTGACTCGGGCCGAGTGAGAAAAGTGGACCCCCCTAGAAATGATCTGCTTCCAGCCAACAGTAACAAAACCCTGGAAACAAAGCCCGGGGTTTATTATTCAACAAGAAGAACACGTGTTTAGGAAGGAGCCACGGCCAAAGTCTAGCATCAGCAGAGGATGGGGAAATGTGAGCTGCACTTAATTTTTCATTCTCTCTCTCTCTCTCTCTCTCTCTCTCTCTCTCTCTCTCTCTCTCTCTCTCTCTCTCTCTCTCTCTCTCTCTCTTTCTCTCTCTCTTTTTCTCCTCTTCCCTAATAAAATGACCCGCTGGGGAATTCTCTGACTTTTGACATTGGAACTCTACAGGGTCTGTCTGGGAGGTGACAAATGAGAATGCAATCCAGGAGCCTAAAGCTTGTGGTCTGAGGGAAGAGAGTCAAGTCCAAATGTGATAAAAAGAGGAATTAAGTAGGGAGGGAGGAATGAGAGGAGGAAGAGGAGGAGGAGGAGGAGGGAGGGAGGAGGAGGAGGGAGGGAGGGAGGGAGGGAGGGAGAGCAGGGGGAACTGTAGGCACTGGGAAACAATCCCATCTCCACGTACCTTTTTTCTTATAACTTAAAAACCAGAAAATAAATACTGTGAGGAAAGCTCCTTTTCTAGAGAATCAATTCTACTTTCTGAAAAAAAAAAAAAAAAACTGAAAAACGAAAACCAACAAGCCCAGTCTGTCCTGACACATAGTGTTTGTCATTAGTAAGACCTCGCGTGAAGCTGGGGTGACACGCCCCTCAAATTCCTCTACAAGACGTTTTCATCTCAGCAGGTGAAGCAAACAACCCCAGCCATGCACGCCCTCTTCTATTCTTGCCCCTTCTGTTTACCTTTGTTTCTGAAGAAGCCCAGGAACCGTGGGGACATTCTTAGCAGAGGAGGGCAGAAACTCTAATCCCAGAACCAGGTGGGTGGCGTGGTAAGGCATTATTCAGACACCTGGGGTAACGCCCCGGGATCCGGCGGTTCTGTTTGTTTCTCTTTTCAGTTTGCAGTGTGTATTGTCACTAGCATTATGTGTTAGAAGAGCTAGGGCACTCAGCAGATGTGTATTGAATTTTTGAGTCCTCAGCCACAAGCCAGAAGAAGCCCATGCTCCACCCGCCATGTAAGCAAAGGCTTCAAGCAAGCAGGTTTATGTTTGTTGGGAACAGCCTTTCTGAGTCTCTTTCTGTCTTTCTCTCTGTTTTTCTCTCATCTATGTGTCTGTGTCTGTGTCCTAAAAGCTAAAAAAAAGTCCTCTTTGTCTTCCTTCTAAAAGAATGCCTTTACAATAAGAAATAATGTCATTTTTGTGATTCCTAGGCCTTTGTCTCCTATGCTAAATATTTTTTTAAAAATCAGCTTATTTCAGGAATTGCAAAAGGTAGGAAAACTGAAAGCAAACAAGAGTTCTTGCCTTACAGGAATCCTTGCCTCTGTGGTGATCATTTAACCTTGTGGTATGCTATTGTCTTGCTTTCCTTTCTTTTTCTTTTGGTGCTGGTATTTGGACTTGAACTCTTACTTGGCTTTTCCACTCAATGCTGGTGCTTTACCACTTGAGCCACACATCTACCTCTGGCTTTTTGCTGGTTAGTTGGAGATAAGCATCTCAGGGATTTGTTTGTCTAGCTTGGCTTGGAGCTGCCATCCTCAGATCTCGCTCTCCTGAGTAGCTAGGATTACAGGTGTGAGCCACTGGTGCCCAGCTTCTCCCCCTCCCTCCTCTTTAAGGACTTCTCAACGTGTCTCATTATTCTGTTGTTGTACATTTGTATGAAGTATAAATGCAATTCGTTTCAAGGACTTTTATGGGCCTCTGGAAACAGGTGGCTTATAGCACAAATGCACTTTCCCTCACCTCCCTTTGTGTGTATATTTGTTTCTTTCTCTTGGATATTGGAGAAGAGACACCCTGTTCTGTGCTCTGGGACGGTAGCAGCTCCCTATGACCAAAACACCCTCCAGCTGTGTCCTGTGGAGCAGAGACGTGACCCGCTGCGCTGTCCACCCTTCTTGGAGGGGTGCCTTCCACATGCAGTCCAGCATACAGCCTGCCAGCCCTTGGTCAGGCCGCAAATATGTGCAGGAACTGTGACCTGCTGTGGCCTCGTGCTGTCTCCTAGACCTCAGTCCCTGGAACGGAGGCCACAGCACACAAAGGGGGGGCCTGAGACTCCCAGGCTGCCCTAACCACCCCCTCAGCAGCCCCCACTCTAATGCTAATTTAAGAAGTTGACAGACACAATTTGGCCCAGTGGCTGGATCCTGAAGAGAGTAGGAGGATGATAAGCAAAGCTACGCCTAATTAAAAACACATTTGCAAAAGGTCAGGCCTGGCAGAAAATGACAAAGACAGTTAAAGTTTTAAAAATCAAGTCATTCTCTCTTGAGAGATCTCTCGCAGACCTGGGTGGATTCGGGATGCTGGGTTTTCTCTTCCAGCAAGAACCTGCCCAGCTGGGTCAGGGTGAGCCAAGGGTTAGCTCCTCAGTTGTTTCCAAGGGAGTAGGACTTTTTCCTCCCAAAGAGACCCCAGCTGGAAAGTGCATGGCAGGGGAGAGGCAGCGCCCTGCACACACCCAGTCACCATGCCAGCCAGAAACCCTGGCATGCGGGAAGCTCCCCGAGGCTGGGCGGGAGCAAGGTGCTTCTTCAGCAGATCACAAGGCCGGGGTTCTGTGGCAAACAAACTGGGTTCAGATGGGGAAATTCTTAGAACTGACTTGATATTTCACATCCATTTGTACAAAAAAAAGGACCAGACACGCAGATCTGGGGCCAGTGGGGAACCCACAGGAGGGTGGATTTCTGCCTAGGAAACATTCCAACAACTGACAAACACTGTTGTCACGGGGGATGGGGCTGTGGACCTGGCCTGTCCTCCTGGAGGTGTCAGGGAGGGGCTCCAGCAGCCACAGACAGAAGCGCGACATTGAATGAACGTCCATCTGTGAGTTAAAATCCTCTGCTTCTAGATTATTGCAGGCCTCTCCGTAGAAAAATGGCTATTGCCCAGCTCTCTGGGAAACGATGGTTCTTGTGTGTCTTCACACGCATCTGTCACCTCCATTAGTGAACAAGGGTCCCCCCGCGAAGCAGAAACATTTCCCTGATCTCCACAGGCCCCAGAGCGTTCCGTTTCCTCTGTGAATCATTACAATGCAAGCACATGGATGACAACCTCGCTCCGGCGCCAACAAATGCAATCAGCGGAGAAGAGTGTGTCTTAAATAAAAGTGGTATTTGCAGTTGGCAAAACATAGATTATTTTTGCTATTAGAGAAATTGATCTCTGAAGACATGATTAATTATGTCTGTAAAACAAAAATCTATCAAAGACAAAATGTTTCTCCCTTCAGAAAACACTTGCGAATTCCTACCATGTCATGGACTAAACATGACGCTCTATTTATGGGCACTGTGTCTCGGAGGATGAAGTCAGGCCGCTGGCTTCCCACTGCACCCTCCCCAGGCCCTTCTGAGACTGATGACCTGTGATCACACCAGGGCAGCACTCCGTGCCTCTCTCTGGGCTCTTGAGAACAGAGATGAAAGCCCTGCCAGAGCTGGCCCCTCAGAGGGGAGCAGGTTCCCGTGTGGTGTGACAGGGGCCTCTGGGCCTTCCCCGGGGCAAGGCGGCCTGTGGCAGCCCCATGATTCCCAGCGTCTTCCACCTGTACTGCAGTCTTCTCCCTGTAAGCCAGGATCCCCACATCCATCTGCTCTTCTCCCTTCATTCTAACCACAGCACCCAGAGTGATCCAGTTTAAACTACAGTCTGATATTGAGACTGATTGGTACCGCTCCATCTTTCCAAGGGTCTCTCATCTCAGTAAGAATAAGACTTCCCACTGGCCTCAGCCCTGGCCACTCCCCTCCACCCCCCAACTCCTCCCCACTTCTCTGGTCCATCCTAGCTCCACTGATCTGGCTGGGTCTGTTTCTAGCATGGCCTCTGGATCTGGCTGTTACTGGATCTTCTGCTGGAAGAGTTTCCCGTTGGGCATCCATCTTCTTGGCTGTCTCTCTTGCCTTCGTGAAAGCTCCAAGTCAAACATTACCTTCTTAGAGACAGCTCCCACTGTCTTTAGCGCTTTAGCTGCCTCCTCCTGCTCCCCCATCCTTCTCCCTGGCTTCTGGCTTCCAGGAATCCTCACTGCTCTGTAAACACACTGTGACTTATCTACCTGCCTCACAGGAAACAGCATTTCAGATTGTAGCAGGTGCTTAAGAGCTGCTCTTACTGAAAGGCATTGACCCCTTACTGGGGACCACAAATTAATTAAAAGCAGGAGAAAAAAATAGTTATGCCAGCCTCTATTTTGGATCTATGACTTTTGCTCTGATCTGTTTCCCCCTCAACCATTTGCAGGCATCTTGGAACCTAGAAAGGAGTGGGGAGGAGGCTGGATTGCCTGCCAGGGAGGTGTCAATGACTGCGATTGTAACAGGGCCTTTTCCAACTAATCCTGAGAAAACCTAATTTCTGACCCCACCGCTAACCATCTCTGACCATTGGAACCCATTTGTGACTAGGAAAATCCAGCAACTTCCCCCCACCCCCCGCTGCCTGTAGTTCTTTGTCTCTTTAAACCCATAGTTCAACCTATAGTTTGTGTCTGTCATAGGACAGGGGTAAGGATGGGCTCAAATGCTGTCTTCCTGTGGTATGCATGACAGGTAATACATTTTTTTCTGTCCTTCACCATGATTTGGCATATAGAAGTGAGTGGCCAGACCTGACACACGAAACACCTAGAGTTTGGGCCTGGGGTTTAAAACTCTGGTTTCATGCTGGTGGGATTATTATCTGTGTTGCCCACTATAGGATCCCCACTTTCTAGAATGTGTCTGATACATAGTATAATCATGTAATCTTTGAACAAATAACTTTGTGGTTGGGTGGATGATAGATAGGGGGGAGGATGGGTGAGTAGATTGTTGGGTAGATGGATAAATAGATGGATAGATGGATGAGTAGACAAGTGAATTAAGAGAAGGGGGTTAATAGTTGGATGGTAGATGAATGAATGGGCTGATGGATACACCAATGGATGGATGAGTAGATGGACAGTGGATAAATGAGTAGGTGGATAGAAGGAGAATGGGCATATATATGTGGATAGGTAGAGCGATGATGTGTGGATGGGGATGGATGGCTGTTTTGTGGAGATGAGTGGATGGAAAGGAAAATGTATAGATGGAAAAACAAATGGGTAGGTGGATAGGCTGATGGATGGCTGGCGCTTGGGTGGATGGCTAGAAGGATGGATGAGTAGATGGATGGAAAGATGGATGAGTGGGTGGATGGACAAATCTCCATCTCTTAGGAGATGTGGGAGGCACAACTGGCTTCTTGAGAAGGGCAAACCTTGAGAGTGCTGGGACTACTGGTGGGGAATGCAAGTCTGCAGGCTTGGAACAGGGCCCAGGAATCCTCTCCCCAGGGTTTGTTCTGCACAGTGACGGCTGAGTTCAAGAGATGACACAGGAGCCTGCAGAAGGCTTTCTCTTATCCTGAACACCTGGCAGATTGATACGTAATGCACAAACTAAGCACTCGGGGAAAGATTCTACGGGAAGAGCAGGGTTTGAGAAGCAGCCTTCTTTTGTCTGAGAGCCCACCGTCTGTCATCTGTCCACCTGCAGGTGTCTTCTGACGGTCCACAGGTGACTCAAATCCTGCCTGCAGTCAGCAGAGCAGAAGCTCTTCTAGCCTTTTCCTTCAGCGGTGGAAGTCCACCACCTTATGCCCTGCTTGGGAAAATGGAAGCAGCCCAGAGTCCTTGCAGCCTTCGACCCGCCTGCTGTCTGTTAGCAGCATCAAGCTGCCTGGGAAACCTGTACCATTACTGCTCGCAACTGGCCACCGAGTTTTTCGTTATCTGTTCAGGAGTCACACCATCCATGTCCTGGCTGTTACTGTCGAGCTAGAGGATGCTGGCCCTTAGCCACACGGTGTGATGCTTTCCTGTTTCCCAGCACCACTCCACACAGCGCCCTGAAGACCAAACACCAATGCCCCTTCGTTTCCCACCAGCAGATCCTAATGTATGTAGGTGAATGTTCCCTGCTGTCTACACAGTGTGAAGAAAGGGGCGGGGAGGGCAGGAGAGAGGGAGAGCAACTGTCACAGAGAGGTGCCCTGTGGTGGCACAGAAGATGACAGAAAGCACCAATTTAACAAGGAAATGAAAAGACACTAGCAAGAAGCCATCACGGACCGCCAGTGTCACCTGAGCACCCCGATTTACGGGTGTGCCGTGCGGTGACCAAGTCCCCGTGGTCCCTCTGCTCTGGCGTTGATGCCAAGCCAGGCATAGTGGAGCACGCAGGGGAACAAACCCCCGGCTGGGCTGGGAGGGAAGCGGGTGGGCGGGCACATGGATTCCCAGCTTCCCTACCTCTCTGAGAGGACAGCTTGTTCTTCACTGTTTCCCAGAGTTCATAGCCGGGAAAGGCTCAGAACACAGGCGGGACCTGATCCCCGGGCCCCTCAGTCTGCTCCCTTCCTGCCTTCCCAGCAACCCACCCTCTCAGCAACTGTCTGTCATGGCGCTGCTCATATTTTAAACGGTAGTTTGCAGCTAGGAGCCTGTGGCCCACAGCTGTTCCTAGCTACCCAGGAAGCTGAGATCTGAGATCATGATTTGAAGCCAGCCTGAGCAGGAAAATCTATGAGACTCTTTTCTCCAATCAACCACCAATAGCCCGTAGTGCAATGGTAAAGTCCTAGCCTTGAGCAGAAAAGCTCAGAGACAGTGCCCAGGCCCTAAGTTCAAGCTCCAGTACAGGTACAGGAAAAGGGAGGGAGATACAAATTTATATTTGCTTTCATATGCTCTGGAATTTGTCTTTTAGTAGAAGTGTTTAATGCATTGGTTTTATTGCATTTACTGATTTGCTGGGTCTTAATCCTGTCTTAGTTTATGATTTCTACTTATGCTTTCCCTTGTGTTTCTAATTTATTTTCTTTCTTTGCCATCATGCTTAAAGAGTGCTTGTTCTTTTTTAAATTATTATTTGTGATCTATGCCTTTTCTGTTTATTTCACTAACAACAGCAATGCTTAACTTTGACTGATAAATATATAAATTGTTTTGCCTTCAACGTCTGCATCCCCTGAGTGTTCCAGACCCCCGTGAAGGAGAGAATCAGCGTCTCCTATCTGTCTCCTGTCTCCTATCTCCTTCCCAAGATCTCATTGAGGTCAGAGGGGATTTGCAAAAGCAGATGTTTATCGTTAAATTATTTTTTATGCAACAGATCACTTCTTTGTCGAGATTTTGCTTTTACTTTTACATGAAGGTCTTGGGATGTATTGTCAGCGTTCACCTACGTGCGACTGATTTTCTTCTGGCCTGGAATAAAGTTCCATTGTGGTATTTTGTGCTCCCCCATACCTATATCCGGGCTCAGTTCTCAGCAGATCCCTCCTGGTGGCAATGGCAGGGGAGTGAATGGGCCCTTACAGTACTAAGGAGTCACCATGTGTCTCTAGAAAAGGATAAGAATTGGACGCTGGGCTGCGTATTTTCCCTTCAAAACACAGAAGGTAGGAGACCACATGGCCGATGCCTCTTGCTGGGAGCTAGTCTAATGCCTGTTTGGTTTTGATTTTGCAAGTTACCTCTCTTCCTGCAATTTTTAAATCTTCACAAAGAAACACCTAGCGGCGCACTTATCTCTTTAAACTCCAAAATGCAAATGGCTTTCACTCCTTTTCTGCTTTCAAAGTGAGCCAGTGTCCTGTTGACTGCTTTGATTAACCACAAACTAAAACTCACAAAGCAAGCGTTCCAGTTCGCGTGGCTCTCTTTACTCTGCAGGGTGCCGTCAGATCTCTTTGCCAGTGTGAAGTCAGGATCTCTGGCGTCCTCGCGGGGACCCACGTGTGCACACAGAGCCCCTTCTTTGAAATCGGGGGGCTTCCAGACCCCGCACAGTGCCGTGTTTGCTGGCTGCTAGGAGCTGTGGCCGTCCCAAGTCCTTGGTCACCTCTCCTAACCCAGACAGTGGGGACACAAGTCCCTGCACCACCTCTGCCCCTTACAAGAGCAGGCCCTAAGGGCGCTCACAGGACCGCCCTGGCCACAGCTCACCCCGGCCTTGCCCAGACCTTTCCGCCCAGACCCACACCTCGGTGCCTCTGCAGCTTCCCGAGAGGCCGCTCTGTCCTGAGCTGTGCAGGGAGGGCTTCCATGACTAAGGCCCCGCTCTTCTTCTGGGCAGTTTGTGCCACCTGCTGTTGGGGTCCTGCCCTGAGCACACCCCATCCGCCAGCCTCCACACTCGTGTTCCCCAGGCTGTCATCCATGCCTGGGGAACACAGGACCCCTCAGCCACGTGCGCTTCCCATGTGGTCAGGACACCTGTCCTGGTTCTCTGCAGGCCGACGTTCCATTCAAGTTTGATAACTCAGACTTGAAGCACAGCTAGAGCCTGGGATTCAGCCCTGCTCAGAAGTGATCCAACTGTCTTCTCCAAGGCTACCATCACATGCAAACGCAGGCAGTCCCTCGTCATACTGCCTCCTTTGGTTTGTTTGGTATTTTTTCTGCAGGTACTGAGCGTGAGCTCAGTGTCTCATGCTCTCCCTCAGCCTTTTCTGCTCAAGACGGTTGTTCTACTACTTGTACCGCACCTCCACTTCCAGATTTTTGCTGGCTAATTGGAAATAAGAATCTCATAGACGTTCCTGCCCAGGCTAGCTTCGAGCCAAGATCCTCAGATCTCAGCTTCCTGTGTAACTAGGATTACAGGCGTGAGCCACGAACTCTTGCTCATTGTAAGTCAGAGCACCTCCTTAGCATGCTCAGGAGATCACATGTGAATGGATTCAAACACATCTCTTGTTTGCACAGTAGAGTTATGGGAAATACAAAATAGGATAGTGCTTGCATAAGAGAGATGTGATGTCATATTTTGGCTTTCCTTCTGGACAGCTGGGAAGAGGTCTCCCCCCTTCCCTTCCTTTCCTCCCCTCCCCGCCCCCAGCCGTCACAGGATAAGCACTTATTCTCTGGATGGCTTCTTGGTGTCCCCAGGGAGAGCAGGGGACTGACAGGTGACCAGGGGTGGATCATGCCACAGGTCCTGCCTGCCGCCAGGCCGAAGGGTGCTCCCAACACCTAATTTATCAGCCCTTGTTTGTCCGGCTGTAGCCAAACACGCAGACTTGTTCCACAAATGGAGAAGGAGGAAGCCATTCTTCACCTTTTCCAGAAATGTATTTTTGTTCTGGTCAATTTCCCCAAGAAATGATGGTCTTGTCCTCGGGCTGCATTTGTGGAATTCCTGCAAAGTGTTATTTAGTGTTTTTGAAAGCTATGCAGAACAGAAATGTATTTACAATGTCAAAGGGGAAAAAAAAAGCCAAATTGAAGAGCACATTTTTGTGTGCGTGTGCTGTTTCACAAGCTCCGCTCCAAGCTTAATCCTGGCGACCTTGCAGCCATCAGGCCTGCTTGGAGATGTCACAAATCTAAGTTTCAAGTGTTTGGATGTTTTGTTTCCATGTGACTCATGAGGCTGTTACCCAGGTGCCATGGTGAATGTCTGTCTCAGCCAGGAATTTATCTCGCACGTGAATGTCTCTATCTTACTCTGAAGAACGTTCAAGCTAATGATGTCCACAGTTTTGAGACTTCACTGTTATTGTTTGTTCAGGATTTAAAAAAAAAAAACAATGGAGAAGTTATTAAAAGGTTGCTGAGCAATGAAAACGCCACTAGATCTTATTATTGTTTATTGTGCCCAGATGTTGAGAGTTTCCAGTATCCCCAGGGATTAGCAGGGATGTCTGATACCGGAATCTTACTGCTGCTCATAGATATCGATTCTGAATTTTGCTCATTAAGAACAAAACATTGGCACCAAACTCACGGTGGATGTCGGGTGAAACATTGAGCTCAACAGAGCGGCATTCTCTCAAATCAGACTCAGGACATAATTAGAGACCACAACACAGCCTTGGCTACTGTGAGAAATTCTGTTCTGGAGGAAAATAAGCGCATGGTGTGCGTGCTCTTTAATTTTTATGCAATGTCCTGTTTGGAAAGGAAGCTAATGATGAATGCATCCAAGATGAAATAAATCATGCTAGCAAGCATGTGGAGACACCATTTTAAAGAAATCTTTGTTTTTAATGAAAAGGAAAGAAATCAAAGCAAACCCAAATAAGTGTTGAAGTATATTAAATTCCTAGTAAGGGCCAGGGGCTCTGCTCATAGCTACAAGAGAGAGATTTCTGCTGCTGCGTATGTAAGGACCACCACAGGAAAATAAGTAGAGAAGGAAAAGGGGGATGGCAATTTAGAATCTGGCAGCAAAAATTAGTCCTACGAGCTCCACTGGATATTAAACCAAACTGTCAGGCAAAAATAACCGAGATAATGAGAGACTGGTTTCGTAAAAAGTTTTTGAGGGACAGATACTGGTGGCTCATAATCCTAGCTACTTGGGAGGCTGAGATTCTTAGGATGATGGTTCAAGCCCAGCCTGGGTAGCAAAATTCAAGGGATTCCCCCCTACTAAATGTATAACTGGACAGGATGTGCATGTCTGTTCTCTACCTACTGTGGGTGATCGTGCCTAGGTATACATATAGGCAGGAAGTGAGACTCTACCTCAGAAATTACCAGCAGTGCCAGGCGCTGGTGGCTCACGCCAGTCATCCTAGCTACTCAGGAGGCTGAGATCTGAGGATCGTGGTTCAAAGCCAGCCTGGGCAGGAAAGTCCATGAGACTCTTATCTCCAATAAAACCACTCGAAAACCAGAAAGTGGTGCTGTGGCTCAAGTGGTAGAGCACTCGCCTTGAGCTGAAGAGCTCAGGGACAGCACCCAATCCCAGAGTTCAAGCCGCACGACCGACCAAAAAAAAAAATTACCAGCAGAAAATAGACCTGGAAGGGTGGCTGGGTGTTTAGAGCACCTACCAAGCAAAGGTGAGGACTGGAATTTGAATCCCTGTCTACCGAAAAGGAAACAAAAATTCGGATACATATTGAAACATAGATAAACTATGAGAATATGATACTGAGAGAAATAAAGCAGGAAAGGACAAATACTGCATCGAGTCCTCCTGTCAAAGAGGTCCCACAGATGGCTCACAGGGGGCATGTGGAAGGGAACAGGGGCTGGGGTAGGGATGGGCAGTTACTATTGTGACAGTCTGGAATTCTGCTGTAAAACAATGTGAGTATACTTAATACTACTGAATCATGCATATAAAATGGTTAATCAAAAATTTTTATGTCGTGTGTGTGTGTCTATAACAATTAAAACTCTTGTGCTGGTATTTGGACTTGAAGTCCTGGCTCTTGCTTGACTTTTTAGCTCACCATAGGAACTCTACCCCATGAGCCATACCTCCACTTCCAGTCTTTTGATAGTTAGAGATAAGTCTCTTGGACTTATCTGCCTAAACTAGCTTCAAACGATGATGCTCAGAGCTCAGTGTCCTGAGTAGCTAGGATTATGAGTATGAGCCACCAGTGCCCCGCTTAAGAACGTTTCCTAGGGCAGCTTTTTAAAGGGCAACAGTAGCTATAGGTAAGTGCCACACTTTAATATACATATGTATGTATGCATTATGTATGTATGTATCTATGTATGTATGTGCATACATATATGATTAAGTGAAGACAGTCTACTGAAGAGGTCTAAAAGGTAAACTTGTTAAAAACATAAGGGTTCATTTCTTAAAAGACCTGAAGAACACAAATGTAAGAAAATGTACAGAAGTGACAGATAGCCAATTAGTTAAAACAAGGAACAACACCATCGTGAAATTCACAATCCCATTCATAAAAGACGCAAGGACTTGAAGGAGTCATAAATAGTAATGCATACAAGTGACACCACCATTAAAAAGTCAGTGAGAAGGTCCCTGTAAACTGAGGCTGGCTGGATGAGCAGAAGCATAAAAATCCTTGTCAAGAAGTAGAAAGAGACGATGCATGAAATGTCCTATTTCACAGCAACAACGTGACTCCTAATAAAGTAGTGTCCATTGGACCAGCCAATGGTAGTAAATTGACTGACTTGGGTGGGGACAGAGCTGGACAGAGCTAGAGGACTGGGGCTCCTCATTCTTTCTGGTCCTGACTAAAGAAATAAATGTGGATAGTTCATAGTCATAACTTTGCTTGCTTATCCTTAAAGAGTGCCCCTACATTGTATAAGTTTTGTATTAACACCAAACTCCTAGTTTTCCCTGTGTGGACGCATTAGAAAAATTCTAAATAGAAGCAAACAAGTTAAATCTCGTCCATTTTAGTAAGCACAATATTGACTCCAAGACAAAAATAAAACATCCAAGGGAAATCCAACTAAATAGAAATGAAGATGGGCGGATAGTGTATGCCAGGACCTTGTGTGGTTATACTGTGTCTGAACAAGGATGAGGAGGAATTATCACACACAGTATTTAGGGATGAGCTGGTAAGCATATGGAGAAAATCTAATTTGTATCCATAGTTACACTAAAATTCCCCAATAAAGGAGTTATTTAATCAGCACAAATGTGTTTATGGAGAAAAAAGTCAGCAGAAAGTATCTTGGCTCTACATAAATAAATAAGTACTTCAATAGATATCTAGCTAGCTAGCTAGATTTCCAATTAAAGAAGATATGAAGCAAATTGATAGGCCATTTGATATCAGAAGTTTAGACTACTGATTAAAATGAAATTAACTACACGTAATGCAGAGAGAAACACATGGGCTAAAATATTGACATGAGTTGGGTCAACAAACATGGCGGACTTTGGTGAGGCCCTGGGACAGCCTAGAACATAACCGGAAGAACTCAAGACTCCTGTGAGAAGGAAGGCAAGGTCAAGTTCAAAAATGCACACATAAAAGAGAATAAAAATACTTAAACCAACACTTGAACGAACTTGAAATAGAAAAAAATAACACAAAATGGAATACAAAATAAGATCAAATAAAAACTAACATAAAAGCACATGTGAACTTTTTAACTTAAATGAGAGAGAGATTTTAAATAAAAACATCTGTTGCTGGAGAAGATAGGGTGAACTCAGGCAAACACAAATGTTTGCTTCTGTATGGGCAATGTATGGTTAACAGTGGTGTACCTCAGTACCAACCATTCATAGATGATCTGGCTATGGAAACCAATACTTTTGCAGTACTGGGGTTTGAACTTGGTGCCTCGTGCTTAGACAGCAGATGCTCATACCCCCAGCTCTGGCAAGTAAAAATGTAAACCTATTTTGCCCATTATCATCTCATCTGGAAGGAATAATTAGAGAATCATGAAGTAGGGCTGGGATGCTCGCAGGCTCTGTCACGGGTAAGGTCCTGAGTTTGACCCTTAGTACAAGAAAGAAAGAGAGTAGTTGTTGTCATGGTATTTGTTAGAGAAAATGGGAATGCCTTAAGTACTGAATAACAGATCAGTGATAAGTAAATTCTGGTTTTTCAGTTTGATGAGCTGGTATGTGATTTAATCCTTAAGAATACAAGGTTTAAGACAGCCACCGGTGACTTGCCCTGGTAATATTAGCTACTCAGGCTGACATTCAGGGGTGTATTGGCCTTGGCCAATGTGGACAGAAAATCCAATAGACTCCATCTCCGTAATAACCAACAAAAAGTTGGACTGGAGGCATGGCTCAAGTTGTAGAGTGCCAGCTGAGCAAACAAACCAAGCAACTGCAAGGCCTTGAGTTCAAACTCCAGGACTGCCAAAATAAACAAGTACTAAGTAAGTGTAGTTTAAAAATGTAGACATGTGAGCAGATCTGTATAGAATATGAAATGAACCAACTGTGTGAACACAGACCCAAGGCAATCAGGAGAGAAAAAACAAGGAGTCAACATTCTTTGTGCCTTGGTGTGTGTGTGTGTGTGTGTGTGTGTGTGTGTGTGTGTGTGTGTGTGTGTGTGTGTGTGTTTGTGCGTGTAGGGGCTACTGCAGGCAAAGGGAGGGGCAGTATGAAGCCCACTGAGAATAACCAGATACCATAACCACTTTAAGTAAGAAAACAATAGATATCTTATATTTTATTTTTGAGATCCCACTTTTCCATAACGTGGCCCTATTAAGATTCTACCCTTCAGGGTGAGGCTCTTTTAAATGTCAAAACCAGAATGAAGATGTCCATTACCCACGTATAAACCAGGACTCTTGGCAGGCAGTTCTTAAACATCAAAAGATGTGTAAGAAATACAAGGAACTGGAAATAAAAGCCCAAATTTACTTTGGTTTGCTTACAAGAGTTTCCCCTGCACTCATTCGTGGTCAGAGGCTGAGTTTGCTTTGGATAGGTTATTACTTTCCCACTTGGGGAAAATATGGCTCAGGGTACCTTTAATCTTTCAGACTTAGCACTTGGGACAAGTTCCATGTGGGAAAGGCCTTTTCGGAGCCCAGTTAAAGTTCAGCGTGGGTGCGCAGTGAAGCCCTTCCCCTGCTCTGCATGTGGTGCCCTCCGTGGGCTCCCTCTGCCCGGGGAATCAGGTGGGCACAGCCTGGAAGCCCACATGGCCTTGGGCACTGCAACACAAACCACACCACACTCACCCCCACACACACCTGCACACGCAGTGCAATCGGTTATCATGTGCATGCTCTTTGGGGTTTTCTGTACCCATTCTAGGGCTTCAACCCCAGGCTGTGGTGCTGTCTCTTAGCTTTTGTTCTCGAGGTTGGTGCTTTACCACTTGAGCCACACCTCCACTTATGGCTTTTTGATGGTTAATTGGAGATAAGAGTCTCAGACTTTCTGCCTGAGCTGGCTTTGAACTGTGATCCTCAGATCTTGGCCTCTTGAATAGCTAGGATTACAAGAGTAAGCCCCGGAGTGTGTCTTTAAACAAATGAACGTATCATTTACTAAAAGCTAGGCCTCTGGACATATGTTTTAGTAAACAGGACTTAGTATCTTTTCTATTGAAAATTCCTTACGGCGTGTGCAGGGACTCAGTGTCTGTGGTACAGCTGTCTTCCAACGCTCCCTTGAGATGCTTCCTTCACCGAATGGAGTAACCTTGTGATGAGATCTGTTGAGCCTCTAAGTTTCCATGAAACGGGCTCTTAGAACAGGGCCTGCACGGGGCCAGCAGGGGGTACACAACTCTGCTACCTGGGGGCCAGAAAGGGGAGGATCACTGCTCAAAGGCAGCCCGGGTCAAATAGTAGTGAGACGTCATCTCAGCAAATGATCCAAGCAAGGTGATGTATTTCTGAGACCCTAGCTGCATGGGGAGATAGATAGCTACAGAGGTAGAAAGATCACAATCGTGAGGTCAGCCTCAGACAGAAATGTGAGACTCTATTTTTTTAAAAAAGCAAAAAAGGGCTGACTAGAAAGCATAAGATCTTGAGTTCAAACCCTTGTAACACACACACACACATGCACGCACGCACGCACACACACACACGCACACACGCACGCGCACACACACGCACACACATGCACGCACGCACGCACGCACTTACAGAACATTACGTGCCTGTAACTGGTGAGCAATAGAGTGTTTAGCTGTTGTTGTTGTTGTTGTGGGAAGCCTACAGTAAATATTTTGGAAATGGATCAAAGGCTCAATCTGACTACCAAGGAAATTGTGATACTTGCACACAGGTCCTAAAGGCAGTGACCCCCAGAGAGACTGCAGGAGCAGAGCACGCTAGCGCTTCTCAGCGGGGACCTACTGTGTGTTTTACGATACATGGCAAGTTTGTGATCATTTAAAGTGAGTGAGAGAGAGAGAGAGAGAGAGAGAGAGAGAGAGAGAGAGAGAGAGAGAGAGAGAGAGAGAGAGAACGTGCGATGCACTCCATGGTCTTAGAGAATGAAATGACATCATGGTCACGGCGGGGTGTGTCCCAAGAGAGATGTGGGTTCTAAATAGCAGGCTACTCTTGTGTTTCCATAGCCACATGTCTAGGCCCCCGCTGGGGAGGACAGGGTGAACGGCAGGGAAGACAGAAATGAAAGGCATGAGGGAAAGGGGAGGTAAAAATTACCTTGGAACTCTGGCTTTCTGAGACAGGCTAAGCGTAGGAAGGGCGGTTCGCTGGCGGCTCCCCGCCCTGTGCTCCTCTGCTTTGCCCTCTGGGGCCACATGTGACACACGTAGTGACCTCACGCAGGCTGTGGGCTCAGCTCGACCAGGCCGTGTGAGCAAAGAGGTGATCAGAGGCTTAGAGAGCATGGGGCCCTGAGCTCCTCACTCCAGACCTCTGTGGCTGCACCAGGTGAACTTCCTACAGAGAAACCACCTAAGGGAAGCCAGGGGAACCATTTGTCTCTGCAGACCCTGGATATGGCCCCCACCCCCACCCCCACCCCACCCCCACCCCACCCCCCGGCTGCCTGGAGGGCGACTCATCCCAAACAGGCAGTGGCAAATGTCGATCCTTCCGCTCAGGTTGCTAGAACATGGGATCTCAGTGTCACAGCCACTATGCCCTCTGCAGTTCCTCTTTGCTCTTGAGTGAAGAACAGTCAAGGGTTCTACAGAGTGACAGGAATGATAGGAGGGATGCAGGATGGATAACGGATAGATCAATAGATGACAGACAATGTGTAGAAATGAATTCAGAGGTGGACCACTTTTTTGAGGCAAAACATGTGGCCCTAAGCTTGCTTGCTTAGTGACTTTCAGATATGATGAAACTCATGCACCCAGGAAAGCTCCTCAGCAGAAAAGGTAGACAAACAGGACATTAGGAAGGGGGGAACTAGCAGGGTGAAGAATGGACTCCTACAAAAAGATAAAGTGAGTAAAAAACTAGATGTGTTAGGGAACACATACCCAAAAACGAAGCCTGGCATGGTAGCTCGCACCTGTAATCCTAACTACTCAGGGGCTGAGATCTGAGGATGGGGGTTTGAAGCCAGCTCTACCATTCACTCTTGACCCCCGTCCTTTAGTGATCCAACTTCTGATCATCTCGTCTCTTAGCACAGAAACTTCACCGTTTCTGTTCCTTTCAGTCAGTAAGGGCGCTCTCCCTTCAGTCCCCAGCTAGCAGGTAGAGTGTGGAAATCTATGTGAACTGGAGCCTATTGTATCGATCGCAAGCCCAGGGTCTCACCCTCGTTACTGATAGGACTGTGTGTGCACAGGCTCTGTCTCCGCAGCCTGAGTTGACGGCCCCACCCGCTCCTGCTATCAGCTGAGCCCAGGACAGGGGATCAGGCGAGGTCCCTGGCTCCGTGCGTCTTCAGGGTATAAAGACAGCTGCATACGCAGCTGCTCTTCCATCCAAGGACTGTGGGAGAGTGGGGCCCACTCTGTTTCCATCAATCTCTCTGGTGTGAATCTGCAGCATTTGAAAAAGAGTCCCTGCCACGTAGGAGCCCATTAAAAGGCCATCCCTGCTCCAGGGTCAGCGGCTGGAAGAGGCCTACCATGGTGGGTGTGGGGGTGAGCTCACTCAGCCACAGTCCTGCGGCATCGAGAACGTGATTAATGTGCTGCCACCATGATAGATGATAAACATAATAGAGCTTGAAGGAAATTAATGATATTTTGAATCTTTAATAATAGTACATAACTATCTAAAAGAGATATCTCCATCACAAAGTCATTCTTTTCAATGCCAAGGGAGCTTTGCTGACAACCAAAGGGAAACGTGGTGTGTGCCTGGATCGGGATTGGGGACAAAGGTGGCAACAGAGAGGGCTCTTTTTGTCGGGATGGAGGGACGGGGTCTCTCCAAGTTCCGTGGATAACGTCATGATCCGTTCCTGTAGAGTCTAGAAAAGTGGAAAATCAACTGCAATCCCATCGTCGTCTTCAAAACAGCATTGTGGTTTTTCATGAGGAAATAAAGGTTGCGGTAATTTGCACCCTATCTCCTATTTCCAGTGACAAAGACCTCCTGTTTCACCAGGCATGCAGAAGCTATACCGAGAGCTACTGTCCTTGGTTTTGTCTACTAGAACTTGGGGGAAAACGCATACTCTCCGCCTGGAGGAGGGGTCAGAGGTCGGCAAAAGGAATGTCTGAAGGAACAATGGGTCACTGTGGCACCCTGGGCCTCAATTAATCATCTCCATCATCAGGACATCCTGAGTAGCAGTGCTGGGGATGCCCCTAGACAAGGACCGGGGGCAAGTTCAGAGCAAACCTGCCGGGGCTGCCTACAGGCAGGCTTGCGGTCTGGTACCAGCCTGCACCCAAGGAACGTGTCAGCAAATTCTTTCCTTCCTTCCCATCTTGGTTTGTTTTGTCACTCATCAAAGGGGACTATTCTGTGAATGCATCAATTTAAAAATCTGTGAAAATGCGTCATGTGACAGGCAGTGAGCTGTCGTATAAACAAGCTTGGATTTTCACAGGCCAGCCTGGGCCTTACTCCCAAGCTCTGGATCCACAGGCTCTGAGCTGTGGGGAAGCTGGTATGGTTGGGAATATCAGAATACCAGGGCTTTGTGGCACAAGTTTGCCAACTAGTCCCCACAGTGCTTTATAATGATGTCGTCCTCTGAGTTTGCTAGCACTGTTTTGCTGGTATTAAATGAAGTTCTTCCAAGAAGCTGAGTTTTCTCATGGCAACAAATTCACCATCAAAACAGTTGCCAAACTGGCATGATGGCTCTTCTCTGTTATCCTGGCTGTTAGGGAGACTGAGATGTTGACTTGTGGCCAACACAGGCACAAAGTCCACAAGACCTCATCTCAATTAATATAAGCTGAGCATGGTAGCACACCTGTCATCCTAGATATAGGGTAAGTGTGATAGGAGGATTGGTGTCTGAGGCCAGCCTGGAATAAATGATATTCTATTCATAAGAATACCTCAAAGCAGAAATGGGCTGGGGACAGAGAACAAGGACCATTGTGCCTGCCTAGCAAGTACAAAGCAAACAAAAGTTTAAAAAGAAAACAAGAAAGCCTCAACCATCCACTACACTTCACGCCTCCTGAACAGAACAGACTGGCTTTGCTTCTCTCACTAGGGATATACTTCCTCATCAGCTTAAGATTGTTCAGCCAAGTGCTGGTGGCTCATGCCTATAGCCTAGCTACTCAAGAGGTTGAAGTCTGAGGATCATAGCCCAAAGCCAGCACAGACAGCAAAGTCCATGAAACTCTTAAGTCCAATTAAACAAGAACATAGAAAGTAGAACTGTGGCTCAAATGGCAGAGTGCCAGTCTTGAGTGAAAAAGCCAAGTGTCTGTGCAAGGTTCTGAGTTCAAGCCCTAGCACCAGCACCCACCCCCCTCCCAAAAAAAAAGAACAAGAAACTCTTCCAATGATGTCTCTGAAAAAAAGTGACCAGGTTTTATTTGATGCCAAACTAACCAGGAGCAGAAAACAATTTCTGGCTCAAGACACCTGATCAAATGTCCTGACGGCCTTGTTTGGCCTGACTGAGGGTTCGTGGTTCATGGTTCATTCAAACGGCTGTCGGGAGCGCCACGCCGGACTCTGTGATGGATTGTCATTCTCACATTTTGTTCCTGAGCTACAAGTGTTGTTTTACAAGAGTTGCTGACAGTCAGGTGATGGAGACAGAAGACAGAGCGGGAGCGGCTTTGGAAGGAGCCGAGAGCTGGAGCAGGGTCTCACACATCACAACCCTCCCTGAGCTCATCCAGGTGTTTCCTGTGACTGGAAAGGGTGTGCCAGGGGCGAGAGGATCTGGAGGGGTGATGGAGAGAGGAGAGAACAAACGCCTTGGCCAGAGACTGAGACCTAAGGAGGGAGGAAGCCAGAGCAGGGTTGTCTGCAAGGAGAGGAGAGTGGAAGTCTGCAGATGACAGATGTGTTGGGGCTCCGTGGCCCTGAGGACCAAGGCGGCTGAATCCCGCTGTGCACCCTCGCCTCTTCTTGTGCTCCAGTGGCTCTTCTTCTTTCCTCCTCACCTCCCTTGGTCCCTGTCCAATCAGCCTATGCCCAGGAAGCCTGGAGGACGTGGAAGTAATCGCCATGAAGGACTGGGCTGTACGTGGCCTCAGCAGGCCAGACCTCACTGGCTCCACTGAATACTTACCATGCTGGGCCAGGTGAGTGGTGACCCATCTCTGCCCAGCCCTTCTGTGCCATGACGAAGCTTGTTTTGCTGTCTGGTGCCAACATCTCCGCAGCTGTTTTGTGTTATCAAGAGCCTTCGTGGTGGGTGGCCTGACATCCAGATGACATTCTGTTTTCTAAAGCATGTGGATAACTTCCATGGATCCTTCACAGCCAGGGTTGATGGGGATCTTTCTTTACAGGCTCTGCTGACTGCTACGAAGGAAATTATAAGACATAGCTGTTTCTCCAGGGGTTCAGAATGGGGTTAGAGGAATAGCTGGGTGTTTTCTGTTGCTCTCATTGTTACAAAAAGTAGAGATTTCTTTGGTTCACACTTGTGGAGTGTGGGAAGTCTCCAGGCAGGGTACTGGCATCTGCTGGGGCATGGTAAGGCAGAGGTGGCACACAGGTGAGAGAATGTCAGGGGGCGTCCACGCTATAACAAAGCCACTCGTGAACGAATGCGTTAACCCATGCATCCATTCCTGGGGCAGAGACACACAAGCCATTGGTCTCCTGAAGTCCGCACCTTCCAAACACAACTCATATGAACTTGGTGATGGAGTTTCCAGCTTTTGACTCTAGGAAACACATCTAAGCCATTGCAAGAAATCCCTCAGGCCACTGAGAACAGTTGGAGAGTAGGAGATGGTCAGAACCCAGAGAGGGGGTAGACACCGCAGAGTGGGCAGCTGGGTTTCTTCTGGCCTCGGTCTTCCGTCCGGCTGCCAGGGGACGTTGGGCTGTGGTGGACGACGTGGGTATGGAATATGTGTCCATGTGTTCTGTTCCCTCCCTGTGGCAGAGTCTGGCACCTGGTTACAGGTGTACCTGGATCACAGGCCAGGACAGCGGGGTTCCTGGAAATCACTGAGGCAGAGAGCATAGACACCCAGAGCCCAGGAGTGTGCTGTTGCCACAGAGAGGGAAAACAGAGGGGCCGGGGGACCTGACACCTTTCCGTGAGGACAGGAGCCCTTTCCCACCTCCCTCCAGCGCTGGGATTTTGTGGGGGATGGAAGATGAAGGGGTGTGGGATCTAGAGGGGGCCCTCCATCCTCCCATGTGGAAAATGGCCTTGCAGCTCCTCTGAGGTTTGTTCCATGTTCAGAGGAACTGACAGATAAGGAAGATTCTAGCAAATGGTGGGGATTTCACAAAAGCTGTAGCCTAGTGGAATTTCCACTGGGCAATATTTCTGCCCAATTTTGCCAACTTCAGATCGTAGAGCTTTTGAGTTCTTCTTCCTTTTCACAAACAATTTTTTGAGGGAGGTATGGGGAGACAGTGCTGGAGTTTAAACACGGGGCCTCTCATCTGCCAGGCTGATACAGTTCCATTGAGCCACACTTCTAGCCCTGTTTCTTTTTCTGGTTATTTCTGGAAGACAGCCTCATTTCCTGCCCTGGAGTGTGTCTGAGCTGTGATATGCCTACATTAGGCTTCTCATAGTTGCTGGGATTACAGGCACTCACCTCCATGTCCAGCTTCCCTGCACAGAGGTGGCGTCTCATGAACTTCCCTGCTTGGGTTACCTTGAAACCACAATCCTCCCAATATCTGAGCCTCCCACTTACCTTGAGATAAGAGCTTTTAGGCCTATTTTTGAGCCTAAAAATGACAGGTCAGGCAGGACCAGCTGGAAAATCTAGTCCACTTCCTTGAGGAGTCATCATAGAAAACCAAATCTCACACACACACACACACACACACACACACACACACACACACACACACACACACACTCCACAGAACCATCCCCCACTTGCCAACACAGGAGATCAGATATATATATATATATATATATATATATATATATATATATATATATATATATATATATATATACAGTTGTTCTTGAATCAAAGCTACAAGGGGGAGGGAAACAGGTAACCCCAGACTGATTCTGGCAGGGCAGTCGGATCTTTGCTTAACTGAGGAGTCATAAAGTTGCTTCTACAGCCTTGATCTTTTCTCATGAAGACAGCCTATTACAAAACTTTTGCATCTAATGTGTGAGTACCTGCTACCCTTCTCCAGCACTCCAGGGTTCATAACTCCTCTGTAAGTAGCAGGACTAAAATGACTTCAGAAGTTAGAAATGTTGCCTCGAATATTCAATTATTCCCTAAGCAGATCCATAACCTCCTAGTCATTTTACCAGAACAGACACAAGTTTCTTGTGACAGATGTCAGTGCAAGGAAAGATCTCTTTGCAGGGAGCAACAATGACTGGCACCTTATTAAAAGCTGCTCAGCTTCTCCATCTTGAAGAATTGAGAAAATGTAGCCCCATTTGGCAGCAGCCCAGCCACTACAGCCCTGGGATCTCCAGCATTTCCGCAGCTCTTCCTCCCCTCGCAGGGACTTTTGCTCCTAGATGTTCCTAGATGACTGTGGAGGCTGCCGTGGAGTCCCATCTCCCCAGGACTGGCCATTCTTCCCCTGGCTGGTTCGACTCCCTTGGTGCTGGCCACAGAACACACCCTCACCACTGCTTGACAAGCTCAAGGAAGAGGATGCAGTAAGTTCAGCCAGCAGCAAGTTCTGCATCAGCAGAACTCTGAGCACTGGCCTCAAGCCAACCCTGAGCTCCACTACGCTGGGCTTAACTTCAGCCTTCTCTCCCCAGCATGTGCTTGGCAAACAGTGCCTGTGTCCCACAAAAGAGCCTGAACGTGTGCATTGGGATTAAAGATAAGGGGAATGGGGGTGAGGGAAGCAGGGAGGGAAGGAGAAAGAAGGGAGTGGCAATAAGTAAAGATGGTTTGGAAACAGTGCCTGCCTCCAAAGGGCTTGTAATCTGGCACAAGGATATATAATGTGTGTGTGTGTGTGTGTGTGTGTGTGTGTGTGTGTGTGTGTGTGTGTGTGTGTGTGTGTGTAATTACAAGGTAAGTAGTGCGTTAGCTGTCTGAGACACTCGGTGACAGACACAACCTCATTACAGCGAGCTCATCACTACAGTGATGCTTTAATTCTAAATCCTGGGAAAAGACAGCATTTTGCATTGAGGGTAGGAAGTCTCCCCTGCTTTCTCCCTAGTCAGTGCAGACATTGCTAGTCAACCCCTAGTCAACCCCTAGTAGCAGGCATGGCTAATGGACCACAATCCATTTCCCACAGAGCTTTACAATCCTTCTTATGGGGCCCTGAGCTGTGCCCTCAGGCCCACAGGTACTGCTCATAGTCTTGTTCCTGAGTGGTCATCCTAGGACCTTGGGTTCCAAAGCAGAGAGTTCCAGAAGCACTGATAGCTTAAGGGGCCTGGTGCCTTCTCCAGGGTTGGGAAGCCTTCCACCTGCAGTATTTGGTTGGCATTATAAACCTACCCCTACTCAGGGCATCTTTCTATACAGCCTGTATGAGTTCTCACTCACAGAGCATGGAGCCTGAAGAGCCATTCCCACGGTGGAGGACTCAGTGGCGATGGGTCATGAAGACCCACACTTCTGGGGAGAGAAGAAGAAGAAGGAAAGAAAGAAAGAAAGAAAGAAAGAAAGAAAGAAAGAAAGAAAGAAAGAAAGAAAGAAAGAAAGAAAGAAAGAAGGAAGGAAGGAAGGAAGGAAGGAAGGAAGGAAGGAAGGAAGGAAAGAAAGAAAGAGAAAGAAAGAAAGAAAGAAAGAAGGAAAGAGAGAAGGAAAGAGAGAAGGAAAGAGAGAAAGAAAGAGAGAAAGAAAGAGAGAAAGAAAGAGAGAAAGAAAGAGAGAAAGAAAGAGAGAAAAAGAGAAAGAGCGAGCTTTGGTTGACCATTGGCTCTGGGTAAGCACATCATGGGTCTTTTCAGATGTGGTGTCTTTGGTGTGCTAACAGCTCTGTGAAGCTCATTAATTATTCAAATCCCCCCCACCACCACCACTACAGACCAGGCATTAGGAATCGCAGTGGCAGCCGCTGGCCAACCTGTCTGACTCGAACCAAGGTGTGGTGTTTCTCACTCTCTTGTTCTAGAGGCTTTGGCTGCTATTGTTAGCGCCCCTGGTCCCCCATTAGGCAGTCAGACCATGCCTAAGATTAGGATTTTTTTTTGCAATTTGCTATTCAGCGTCTAAACAGCAGGCAGACTTAAAGAGAACCTAATTGTGATTTAAATGCCATCGGGTGCTTTTGTCCCCCTCTGGCTCCCGACCACGGCCTTGTATTTTCAACCAGTCGCAATCTTTTCAAGTCCCTAACTTTCTTCACTTCAAAGTTTCCTCAATGCCTGAGTAACAGGGGCTTGGAGGCGGGGACGGACGCTACACCCGTACACTATGCAGAGGGTAAATAATATACATCTGAGGACATGGAGGACTTCAAAACCATTTGTGTTAATGTAGGCAGCGGCCGTGAGTTATTCCGCCCTGGTGGGATGCCCTATTATAAACACCACAGTGGAGGGAGCTTGGGGAGGGGAGGCCTTGTTCGTTTACATGGGGTTTTGTTCATCGTCCTCTACAATGAATCCACGTGAGACCCACGGAGCACACGGCCATGGCCTCCTGTGCCTCCCTGAAGTCTTTCATCAAAGGAAGAAAAACACTCGCTTCATTCTTTTATGTGGCTCATCATCCAAAATGCTCCTGAGACGAAGCCCTTGAACATTTAGAAGCTGTTCATTAGGACACAGAGGCTCAATAGACTCAACTTCCTCTGGGTACTTTCTTGTCTAAATAGAGATGTAATGATAATAAACATTCCTTTACCATAACCTATGACAATACTGGCTATTCTGTGCTTTGTGTGCATTATCTCCATTTTTTTCTGATCATACCAGGGCTTGAACTCATGCTCACTTAGCTTGCTTGCCCATTTGATGCTCTACCACGTGTGTCATGGCTCCAGCCTTCCTTTTGGGTAGTTATTTTGTAAATGGGGCCTTGTGGACACTTCAGCCTGGGCTGTCTTTGAACCTGATCTTCAAAATCTCAGCCTCCTGAGTTAGCTAGGATTGCAAGAATGTGGGACAAGAGCCCAGCTCGATGAGTCTTTACACAAATCTCATCTTAAAACATGAAAATCATCTGTGGGAGAGGTTGGCCCAGTTTTCTTAGAGCAGCAATTAGTCATGCCACAGGAACCCTTTTCTCGCAATTGTCTCCCTTTGTTGTTTTACTGTAATACAGATACAGCTCTCTTTGGCTGATCACAAGGCAGCATGCATGTATTTATTTTACCTCTCTGTTGCTTTAAAATCTATACAAGTCCTACACACTAGGAATTATTCACTCTGTGAAATAGGAAGTAGTGCTCTTTTCGTAGGGCAGGTTGTAAATGACAGTCAGATAGAATCAAATCATTTCCTTTAAGCTCGGGGAAGCAGCCTCATTCTATAAGAGAAAAGAAAAGGAGGGAAACAAAGGAGAGGAGAAAGAAAAGAAGAACAGAAGAGAAAAAGACCACAAAGCCCACTTTTGCCGGCCATCCTCACAGACAGTGCTGTGTTTGCCCTGTGGCTCTCAGCCCTTGGCTCTGGTGGCGTCCCCTCGCCCAGAGCTTCCTACAGAACCTCTTCCCATTGCACTGTCAATATCTGACTTCAATTGTTTTCCATAGCACAGAGGACTTAGTGAGTGGTCACTTCAAACCTGGTGCAGAACTTTCTCTGCTCCTTTAAGGCTGTTCTGCAGATTATGAACATGGTCACTGATCTCCTGCTGGCTCATGCATCATTTTCTCCTCAGACGCTGATGTCTAGAGGTGCTCAGAATTATTCATGTCTGAAGCACATGCAGAGAAATCCTTACGAACAGACAGGGGTCGCTCTTGCGCCTGAAATCCTTCCAGCCAGTTCCACTATGTTGAGCTCTTCACTCCCCATTTTACTTCTTTGTTCATTCATTTATTCATTTTTGATAGGATGGGGTTTGAACTCAGCCTCACACTCTCCAGATGGGTGCAAAACTGCTGAGCCGTGCCTCCAGCTCTGTTTTTTCCCCATTGGTTATTCTTAGGAAGAGGGGAGGTCTCCCTTCCATTTGGGCACCCGTCTGAGCTGTGATTCTCTTCCTTGGGGCTTTCTGTGGTTTCTGGAATCACAGGTACCCACCCAGCCCCAAGCTCCCCTCTGTGGAGACAGAGTCTCTTGATCTTTTCTAACCAAGCTGGCCTGGAGCCACAATCCTCCCAACCTCAGCTTTCTACATAGCTTGGAATAGCAGGCCCAGGCCATTATACCCAGCTATGGGTTGAGAAGGGGGTCTCTAGAACTTTCCTACCTGGGCGTGATCTCCTGTACTCACCTTCACAAGTAGCTCCCTTTCCATCTTGAGTGCTCTGCCGCTGTCTTTCCCAGCACTGTGTTCACCCAGCCATGTGGGGAGTGCTCAGCGTACCAGCCACAAGCCGTTCCCTCCACCCCTCCTCTACCTGCCCTTTGCCCATCCCTGCTTCTGCCCTGCCGCCCCCCTGCCCTCCCCAGCCAGAGTCCAGCCCTCGAGAACCTCTCCTCTCCAGCCTGGCTTCCCTGGGGTCATTTTAAATTAATATGTACTAATAGCCATGTTAATATTAATACATCATGTTAATCAGCAATAAATCAACTTCACCTCATCTAACTTTTAAAAAATGATACTCATTTGAAGTTACAGATTATTGTAAAATTTTGTTTTGCAATGCTTCGTGAATTGAGAGCTACAAAAGACAACCGAAATGTCTTCCCACCCTCGTTCTAAGAAAGCAATTGTCCCATTTTTGATGTCACTCCTCCCGCTGCAAGAAAATAACAGTCTCTGTCACATACAAAATAGAACGCTATCATTTAAACCGTCGGTGCTTGTGGAAACACTCACACATGGCACCTAGTCCATCTTGCCAGCTGAGGAATTTCACTGGTAATGTGCTAACTTTTTTCAAATGGCAAGATGTTGATAAATAACACATTTATAAATGGCTTACATAATGGGTTTTTAACAACTTCTTTGGGAGATAATTTTAAGTCATTTTTCCTGCTAAATTTCATCCTGAATTTCCTTTTGTCATATTCCCTGACTTAGTAAGGTGTTGGGGTCACCGAGTTCTGCAGATCTCCATCAGGGAAGGGGCAGGGGGGTCCTGGCTACTCAGAAGAGGAAGAGACTCACTGAGCACAGTGAGACCCGCCCCACAGTCCATCTCTTCTCCAGACAAATGTCAAACGAAGCTGCACGTGTTCTCTGAGTGACTGTGAAAAAATTCTTGACACATTTTTTTAATGGAAAAGGCTCATTTTGCACAAGAGTCATATTGAGGAGGAACATTCTGGAACAGTCATGTGAGGCACTTGTTTCTGCCTCTTCTGGATGCTGGCCGCCTGGGGGAGCAAGGCTGGGGGCCGGATGACCCTGTATCTGAAGCCCCATCTTTGACAAGGCCCTCGATCCACCTCCTGTCCTGTCTTCTTCCTACCTTCTCTGGCACCGCTGCTACACTCTGATGTCACCACTAGGGACTTGGCTCTAGGAGTTCCTTGGCACCCTCATTCTCTGGATTTTCTCCACTGGGCACAAAATATTTGTGTCTTCTATTTTTATATTGTACTTTGGCAATTTGTTTTTCCAGAAATAGTTTGTGAACAGGGGACCCTAACAAAATGCTGCTTTGATTTTTGCCTGGGAAGAATGTAGAGTTGGTCCTCAAGAAAGAGGAAAAATGGGTCAGAGAAGGTTCCAGGGCAGCTGCATGGAGCCCCTGATATGAGTGCATACCCAGCCTGGCCCTCCTACCCCGTGTGCTGGCTCCGCTCCGGCTCTGCTCCATGCTTCCTTCCTCCTGTCCCTCACTCTGTGACGCAGGACTTGAGGGTAGGGACAGGCCTGCAAGCACATCGCAGGTCTGCTTCATGACATCGAAAATATGATGACAGCAAGGCCAATTCCACAGCCACGTCCAACTCCACTGTGTGGCGGACAGATGATCCACTTCTAGGTCAAGGTCTTTGTGAAAAGAGTGGGCTTCAGGGAAAATAGAAAAAACAATGCGCTTATATAGCCGTCTGCCTGATGGCACTGATCTGGCACAGCTCTGAGCGTGGCGAAACGTCGCCAAGAACACTTGTCAAGGGAGGCCAAGGACCTCACTGACTGTGGAGCAGGCAGACGCATGAAGGGACAAAGGAGATTCATTCTACAGATGTTTACTGGGGACCTATCGGGGCAGGCTTTGTTCCTACTGCTAGAGAGAACGGCTTCCCCTTGAAGCTTCTATTCCAGTGAGAAACTGGGAAGAGCCACAGTATACCAGACACATAATAAACAGCAGTGCTTTGGTTATTAAGTACTATTGGAAGACACAGAAAACAGAGACACAGGCATGTAATTATTAGGACATAGGTTGACATTTTAATAGCAGGGGCCCAAGAAGGATACACCGAGAAGGTGCCCTTATGAGCAAAGACTCTTCCAGGAAGTCAGGATGGAAGCCACACCCATACTGGGGGAATCAGTTCCCAGAGGAGGAGCCTCGTGCACGTGGATGGGAGGCAGGGGTCTGTTGGCACGTTCAGGGCACAGAGCACAGGGAGAGTGGCATTTGGGACACAAGCAGGGAGACAGGAGTAAGAGACAGGCCAAGCTCAGAGAGCCGGGCTGTGATGGCGGGGACTTCCACCATGAGCCGTGAGCTGGCGGTCAAGGGGCTCTCTCTGGGATTATGGGATTGCTTTGGCTACTTCACAGCATGGAGGTGGGGGGTAAGGACAGGCACGGGCGGGGGGGGGGGTAGACACTGAGCTCCTGTGTCAGGAGTCGGAGGCGTTGGAGGAGGTCGGCCACCGGGGGTGGCCCAGTGGGCAACATGAACTGATTCTGGAGCCAACGTGATTTGCTAATGGGTTTCATGTGGGGTGGGAGAACGGGGAGGCATTAACCTTGTTGGCAGAGATTTTGTTTAATCAACTGGAAGAATTCTCTGCCACTGGAGAAAGATTGGAAGAACGGACTTGGTGGGAACACGGGGAGCTCTGGGCGCTCATCACACGCTTCGGGTGTCCAAGGGAGAGGACACACTTCAAGGAGAAACCTGGGTCTGAGACACTGGGAGCAGGGGCAGGGCGGGGACACGTCTCCCAGCAACGGGGACGCGGATGGCAGCACAAGCCAGGAGCAGGACTGCAGCTGCCTGCGGTGGAGAAGGACAGCCATGAGAGGGTCAGAAGGTGGAGTCCGGGGATGCCCGCATCTGGAGGTCACAGAGTAGAGGAGCCGCCTCCGTGGAGTCTGCCCAAGCCAGAAGGCCCCACATCTGGGTGGATCCACGGAGGGTTTCTGGACCTCACCGTGGAGCAAACGCGATATGCATGCATTCAATAGGAACCAGACCCTGTGCGCTGAACTTGGATCTGTTCCCAGGCTAGCACTATGCAGTCTGATCTTCTCCTGGGATGTGGGGTGGTGGCAGCCGGCGCAGCGCCCAGGCCGCCCCACCAGACGCACGCCAGCCCCGGTGGCTCCGTGCATCTCTGCCAGGTCGCCGGGTGGGTTAAGACTAGTCAGACACGATTGATTTCCCAGCTTGTACCCCAACATCAGAAAGGAAGCTCAACAGCAAGATGGTGGAGAGGAAGGGAGAGCTCCCCCATGCCCGGGTCCAGAGCTGGAGGCCAGGGAGACCTGGGCCGGAGTGGTGGTGGTTCGGAAGCCCGTGATCTTGTAGTACTTTCAGGGCATGGCGGAGTCAAAGGCAGGTGGTGTCTCTGTGCCCTTCGGGCCCAGGGAAGGAGCGGGGATGGAGGCAGAGGAAGCAGGTTTGTGGGGAAAGGAGGTGCTGAGCCCCCTGAAGGACAAGAACTGAGTACTGAAGTGCAAGAGCTTGGGAAGAGGCCTGCGGGGTGGAAGCCTGGTCGGAAGGGAGACCATCCCAAGAGAGATAACCCCCTTGACGGGGAGCTCACGCACGCAGTGTGGTGTGAGGAGGGAGAAGAAGCCTCCAGAAGCCCAGGGTATGCATTCACTCAGCGACTACCTCCCTGGTCGTCGGCGCTCCCAGAACCGTAGGAGGAGTGTGGGCGGACAGGGTCAGGGGGTCTATGAATGTCGTCGCAGTGCAGACGGAGTCTCTTTTGACAATCCCTAGCCAAAACCTCATCTGGTGATGACAGGGCTGGAAGGGAGGCATTCACACCTCTGCAGGCAGCAAGAGCAATCACGGGCTTCTGCAGAGCAGCGGCAGCCTTGCACACAGGGCCCTGCGGCCCAGCACAGAAAACACTAGCAAGATGTCTGCGCAGCACCTCTCTCTGCCAGTTCGGACTGGCACCATCTTGTGTGGCAGCCCAAACCGATCGTGTCTCCGTGTGTGGCACAATCCTCCTCATTTCACACACAGAAGCTGCCCTAAACCAGGGTCACTCTGTTGACTCTGGTTCATGGGGGTGCTCTGAGACTCCCAAACAAGCACCATCATTCTCTCCAGAACGTCTCTCTGGCTGACCTTCAGCTGGACAGAAGCTGAAGTCACGGAACCCGTGACTCAACTGGGGGACAGATGAGCTACACGAGAGACCCAGGGCAGAACTCCCAGGGAAAACCTTCTCATGAAAGGAGGGGAGAAAGAAAACGAGGCCCAATCCCTGGAGAAAGGGAGTCCTTTTGGCCCCCAAACTCTCCCCTGTCCCCTTGTGCCCCACCAAGTGTCAGGGAGAAGAGACTTTCCTAGGCAAGAAGACGTCACGCAGTCGTAGACTGAGGACAGGTCAGCCCTTGTCGGGACAGGCGGCTCTCCCATCCGAGCACTGGGCTCGGAGCGAGGCTGGTGGGGGGTAGAGAGGAACAGAGGCCCTCGCAGCACCTGGAGAGAGGCTGAGTCCATCAGGTGGCCCGCAGGTATCAGGAAGGAAGTCCCTCTCCTCTCAGGAGACCCGAGGCAGGACGTGGCGAAAATCAGAGCTATATAAGTAGTCCCAGTGGAAGGTGCAGGTAGCGACTTGGGCCTGCATCTCCCTGGATCCTCACTGTAAGGGCGTGAGACGTGACTCTGCGTGGAGGGAAATGGGGCCGAAAGGCAGCATAGGGGACTGACCCGGAGACACGGAGCTCCTTGCAGATGACCCTGGAAGAACACAGGCAAACCTCTACACCACGGCAGATGGTAGTTATTTGGAAGCATCCCTCCCCTCGGGAGGAGGTCCTCTTCCAGACTAATTACTTTCTCATCAGCAATGCCCCCTTTGCCTCCTTCACTTTTACTCTCCATTGTAGAGGAAAAATCAATCGGTACCCACCTTCCCCAAGACTGCCTGAGAGGATGTTTCTAGAGAGACGGTGGCTTCCTTGTGGTGGGAGGTACTGAACCCACCGCACGTGGGCTCCTTGAGCTCTTCACTGAAGCTGAGGAGACATCACTGAGCTGGCTACAGATTCCACTAATGGTGACCAGGGTACGTGAAAGACATGGAGGCACAATCTAGATAAATGTGTGTTCATTTAACTAGCCCGGGCGCTGTCCCCCAGCTCTTCAGCTCAAGGCTAGCGCTCTACCACTTGAGCCACGGCACCACTTCTGGCTTTTTCTGCCTATGTGGTGCTGAGGAATCGAACCCAGAGCCTTAAGCATGCAAGGCAAGCAGTCTACCTCTGAGCCACCTTCCTGCCCCTCAACTAGCATTTCCTAAGGGACTAATGCACACAAAGGTATGTGGGCAATTCATCTTTCCCATGTTCCAACAGGAAAGTGCATGTCTCCAGGGTAGCATGTGGGCCAAACAAGAACCAAAGGCCTGACTCCCTCCTGACCACAGCGTCTCCTCCAGGAGGATGCAAATCCCTCCACACAGGTGCGACACCTTGCCACCTGTGCCGGCCACCATGTTGGCCAGTGGCTGGCAACCAGAAGTGCTCAGAAAAACCAGTGGTAGTGGTGGTTTTCTGGTCAGGAGATCATCTGCCTCATTGTGCTCTAGTGTAAGGAGGACCTATGCTTTGGTCCATACTAAAGAGCAGGGTTATTTTGCAAAGACCAGTTGTAATGACATAGCATTGCATAGCATCATGGTCTCTTAATGACATTATCTCTGGAATGTGAGTCTCCCAATGCTCCCCAAACATCAGCAAGACTTGAGCTCTGAAGAGCAACTCTGATGCTTCATATGACAGAAGTTTTACAGTAGCCCTTTGGCAAAAAACGATCCCATCTTCGAGGCTGGAGCCAAGGGCTGAGCTGCCTTGTTTGAGGTGCTATCTCCTCTATACTTCCCAGCTTGTTAATCAGACAGCTCACGGTTACCTTTCATGCCACAAGTGCAGGAGAGGAGAAGAAAGGAGGGGAAAGGAAAGAAAGAAAGGAGGAAGGGACAAAAAGCAGGAGGGATATGGAGAGGGAGGGGAAGAGAAAGGGAAGAGGAGAGGGATAGAAAGGGAGAAAAGGAGAAAGTGTGCAGAAGTGAGAGATGTCTATTGCCTTCAATAATGGATTTAACAGGCATAGATAGATATCCAAATTCAGCAAATTGTGTAATTATTAGCAGGATTTGAATGTCAATTATACCTTAATAAGTTGTTTTTATTTAAAAAAATCTGCCTCACACAGGCAGATTAAGGGATGGCAGGGTTAAGGGATGGCAGAAGGGTGGGGTCTGGGGTGGGCTGAGGGGCCCATATGAGGCTCCTGCCAGAAGCTGGGTGCAGCTCCCTGTCTTCTACCTTGATCTCTCCTGGGAGCACTGCCTAGAACTTGATTCGGTTCGTCAGAGCCCAGCACCCAGCTCTGGGGCCCCTTTTGTGAGCTCCTGCCCCAAACGCTTCCATTGCACCATAAATCAACATCCTAACCACAGCTCCGGTGCAGAGCCCCAAGCAAGCAAGAAGGGTGTGGTTCTCATGGACTGCTACAGGTCAAAAAAGCACCAGCTTCCTTGGGGTTCCTGGCTGGCTCACCCACTATGTGACGGCCACTGGCAATGGTAAGGTGGTTTAACTGACTCATAGCTAGGCCACAGAAGCCATGTGGAGCAGAATTTGCTTTTATTGGCCTTATTGTTTTCTGATGGATACTAGATAGGAAACATCAGAAGATTAAACGCTACTTCTTAATGGAAAATTAACTCAGAACCAGACATTGCTCGGGTTTCTGCTCCCTGGGGCTAGGCGTCCTGGTCTGAGTGGTAAGTGAGACTTCCTGGATACCGTGGCTCTCTCCTTCCCGGTCTCCCAGCCACCCTGGGCTCCCAGTACCGCCTGCATTTTACATAAACCTCTCACACACCATTACTTGCCTGCCGTGTAAATATCCCCGCTGGGCCTTTGGGGCCACCAAGCTATGACTTCACATAAGGCTTTGCCATTATGTATTTCTCAGTCAAACTTCACGGATGATCGTCAGAATCCTCCCCACAGGTAGTAGCCTGGAGAATTTTGTGCTCACTGGGTCAAATTTAGAACAGCTGCTCCCCAGTTTGGAGCCTTTGAGGGACACATTCTATTCCAGGTGACATATATTTATCATCAGAAGTTTACAGAGACACATGAGGTGACAGTACCATTGCAGTCCCCAACCAGACAGCTGGGGAGTTTGGGGTCTCTGAGCTTCTTTTCTGATGGACAGCTTGCTCTGTGCATGAACCCACCTCTTCTAGTAATCTGGCACCCTCCGATAGGAAAGCTACTCACTCTGTGTTCTGTCCCAATGCCACCATGCTGCCCACTCTACTGCTGCCTTCTAAGTCGACACAGGGCACAGGGGTATGAGCCAAGAAACTTCAGGGAGAGGGGATACGATTGACCCCAAAGCTCCCTTATCTGTCTTCTGGCTCCGGGGCTGAACTCTGCCTCTGCACAATACAATGCCCAGATGAACAAGTCATTGTTCATTGGAGATTATAAATGTAGGAATTCCAAACAGTAAGGCAGGAAAAGGGAACGCATGTGGAAGTGGCCTGGGGTCTTGGACTTATACAAGTATGAAAAGACTGAGCACATGTAGAGAAGGATTCAACAACCAAAACCCATTTCCAGTTCATATAAGAGCACTGGCTAGCCAGGATCCATGGGTATAAGGACATGTGTGTGCTGAAAGATGTGTGCCTATGTGTGTGTGCATTTGTGTGTGTGCTTGTGTGAGTTCTGTGTGCATTTGTGCCTGTGTGCATGTGTTTGAGTGGGTGTGAACGTGTGTGCACTCTAGATGAGGGTATGGGGTATGTGCACATGTGTATGCATGCACGTAACTGTGGGGGCGCATGTGTGCATATACTGTAAGACTTCTCTGCTACACCATTTAAACACTGGGGAGCTGTTAGTTGCTTAGTTCCAGCCTTTTGTGACCCTGATAGAAAAACCCAACTAGAGGCCCAGTGTCAGGACTTCTCCCGCAGGGACAGTGACCATCTTCTTGAAATCTCTAGCCCTGTTTAATTAACAATTCACGTGTACATAAAGAGAGGAAAGCCCACAATCCCAAAATAATAAAGAATAAGCAAAGACCGAGAGAGACTATAGAGAACCTAATCCAGCTCCCAAGCCGGCCACACATCTGCGTTTGCTCATGGTCCTACCAGTACCCCACTTCTGAGAGGCCCATGGACCGCCCTGTTGGGGGCCTTCCAGCCTTCCACCAGAGCAGCTCCTCTTCGTGTGGTCTCTAATTAGCCCTACTGACGTCAGGAGGCTTTCATAATTATTCAAAGTTGATGGCAATTTTTTTTAGGTTTGCCAAGGTCATTTAAGCCTGATGGTTTGACTTCCATCCAAACCCTAAGCCGTTTCTCATTCATAGCTTTGATGTGGCCAGGATGTGACAAATGTGTTTTTTCCCCTAACCACCAAAGAATTTCTGTGAGTTGTTTT
The DNA here is from genome assembly GCF_024711535.1 of Dipodomys merriami. Lineage (NCBI taxonomy): Eukaryota > Metazoa > Chordata > Mammalia > Rodentia > Heteromyidae > Dipodomys > Dipodomys merriami. The sequence continues at coordinate 3,041,916 of NW_027202270.1, read as the reverse complement.
CTTTAGTAATGCACATTTTGAGTAATGAGATTTGCGAAAGTGTCAAAATCAAAATGGTGTCACCTGTCAGCCAACTCTAACAGAATTAGTTAATACACACACCAAGCAGAAGGTTTTTTGTTGTTATTTTTGGGGGTCCGGTCATGGGACCTGAACTCTGGACCCAGGCGCTGTCCCTCAGCTCTTCAGCTCAAGGCTAGCGCTCTACCACTTGAGCCACAGCACCACTTCTGGCTTTTTTCTTTTTTGTTTATGTGGTGCTGAGGAATTGAACCCAGGGCCTCATGCATGCAAGGCAAGCGCTCTACCATTGAGCCACCTTCCCAGCTCCCAAGCAGAAGGTTTTAAAGCAAGGGTTCTCACACATGATTGTCTGATGGTAAAGACCACAGTAGCCTGTCCAAACCTCAAGCCTGCAAAGGGGCCACTAGAACCCTGCACACAAAAACGTACTTCTGTGAGGATATAAGCTCAGTCACTGTCTTTTCAACCTGAAACTGAGGTCCCCCATCTCAGGCTCTGCCCTCTGCTCTGCAATGCTCTTCCCATGGGAAACATGACTGTGTTGGTCTCAGTGACAGATTCTGAGGACCTGCTTGTAAGAAGCCTGGGCACACTTATCCCACTTGCACGTCCTCTGTGTCCCTCCCAACTGTCTTCTTGCAGTGATTCCTTAGAAATTCCTCTTTTCTGTCTCTGCCTTCATCAGGTGCCCCCCCCTATCCTCACCAGATTCAGGGGCTTTTTATACTGAAGATTGAAAGGTTTGCTCTGTTTTGTTTGGTTTGTAGTACCAGGGCTTGAACCCAGGGCCATGGTGTTTCCCTTAGCTTTTTTTTTCTCAAAGCTGAAATTCTATCACTTGAGCCATTTCTGGCTTTTTGCTGGTGAATTGGAAATAAGAGTGTCATGGACTTTTCTGCCCAGGTTGGATTTGAACTGCAATCCTCAGATCTCAGTGTCCTAAGTGTTTAGGGTGACAGGCATGACCACTTGCTGATGCCTGGCTTGATGATCAAAATCATCTGTTACTAGCTTAATAGCTAGTGAGATGGAAATATGTCATCCAGTAGTGTCTAAACAGAATCATGATTTGCAAAAAAAAAAAAAAAAAAAAAAACAACTCCAAATACAAATGCAGTGCAGGCAAACATGCAACCGTTGTATTCCTTAGCCTTATTTTTTTTTTTAAATAATTGTGTTTGAAATACATTCTGCTACACAAACCCATTTGTTGAGGAATTCCCTGGTACAGCACCTACCCAGAGCTCTGTCCTGAGCAAGCCTGCAGTTGACTAAGTGCCTGTGGCAGCAGTCCTGTGGCTCTCTGCAAAGATCTTCCCCCTGCTTCCTTCAGCTGGGCCCCCAGCTGTGAGTCTCAGCAGCTGCTTGTCCATGAGGGGCAGTGTGCACGAGTAGCTGGGCTACCCCCCTTTTGTGTCATAGCCCCAGAGGGCAGATGGGAATACTCCCATTTTGTAGACAGGGAAATAAAGAGTCTGTATGCATCAGTGATTTCTCTAGAGCCTGGCAGTGAGTAGGAGAAGTAAAGCCAGGAATTAGATTTCCACTGTTATGAATTCAAACCCAAACCAGTCACTGTATCATGTACAGTATTTGATGAGCTCCAGAACTCCTCACAGACACGGGAATCTGTGTGCCTCTAGCCCGTTATATACAATGACGCAGTGTGTGCATGTATCCTATGTACCTACATCATGATCAGTGTGTGCACGTATCCTGTGTACATACTCCTGTACACCTGGACATCTCTAGCTAATGCAACACAAATGCTCTGTAAATAGTTATTCCTATGGTATTGCTCAGAAACTAACAGAAACAAATCCAAGAACCAACTTTTGCTTTCTCCAACATTTCCAACTGTGGCAGGCTGACAGAGCTCATTGCTAGGGAGGACTGATTATGTGTATCAAGTTTGCTCAGAATGGGCTGGGTAGACTCTCAGGAGGTGAGTGGGTCCAATGGCAGGACCTCTGTTTCCATTTACCCCATAAAAGCCCTCCTGGGAGCTAAACTGACTCTTTGGGCCTCATGGTCACCAGCAGAAGGGGTCACCCAAGCTCTCTCTCTCAAGGCCTCTTGAGAAATCTGAGCAAGAAAGCGAGGGATTGACCGCAGAGCTGATACACACACACAAGGGCACACTGGCCCTCACCTGACAACCTTCAGCTCAGTTCTGAGCTCTGGGGTCTCCTCCGTTCCTTATGAATCAAAAACAAAACGAAGAAGCAGACCTGAGGAATAAAACCTTACCACTACAGTTTTCTTTGGAGCCTGTGGAATAGGGGGAGGGCTAGTCTTATCTCCATTTTAAAAGTCCCTCGCTGAGTCCCTCTACTTACCAGAGGTCCCAGGAGGGCTCCACAAGCCCAACAGAGATCCACATCAACCCCTAGGACTCTGGCCATTCAGCAGGCGGGGGTGGGGGGAGGAGCTGGGGGGCTGTGGTCTGTGATTGACAGCAGAGTTGAGCCTGAGGAGCCACGGTGTTTGAACAGGTGTCACAGTCAGTGCACACCAGATTTCAAAACGCCTTGCCTTGTCAATCCACCCACAGAAGCTTCACACCAGGAAGTGGACAATCTTCATTTCCATATGTTTTGGTCATTGAGTTCTCACTGCTATATCTGGGAAGGAAGATCTAAGGAACAATCTTTAGAATGTACGAAATGAGAAGACAAGTAGTCATTTAAGAGCACTTAAAAGGAGAAGTGCAGTGACTATGTATCCCCTGACTGGGTTGAATCCATCATTTACACCATGTATTCCAGATGTCCCCCTGGTCAGCAGACTTTCCACATGGGCCATTACAGAGAGGGGCACACGGGAAACCCCTGTGTGGAACTTTCCCTTTGTCCACTCTCGCTCTCTGTCCTTCCTGCTCTACAAATTCCACCGTGTGTGCAATCCAGCCATGTACAACTGCAAATAACAATGTCCTGAAGCAGCTCAACCCTTCCTGGCTACTGAGGAAGTCTTAGGCCCACTGGCCTTTTCCTGCAGCCCCCTGGGACCCACTGGCTGAGCCCACAGCCCTGGGCCCTGTGACCTCCCCAGGATGGATCAGAACTCCAGCTCCCAGGATTACAGAGGACAAAGCCTGAGCTTCCTGCAGATCTGCCTTGTACCTGGCACAGCCCACTCATGCCTGGGGAGAACCCAGCACTTGACCAGATTTCCCTAAGAAATAGTGCCGGCTCACCCAGCACCAGCCCTCATCCCAGGTGATCAGAGCCAGGATCACGCAGGGAAAGTCATTTCTGTCACTTCCCATGATCCTCTGCAGTGCTCTGCTCTCCTCTCACCGCAGGGAAATCGACTCCTCCATCGACTCCTCCATGTGTGAGGTTGTTTGCTCTTGCTGAAACACCATGCGACGGGCATTGACTAAGTGACAAAGGCAAATCTCAAGGGAAGGTTTGGAGTCTCACATCAGCTCTACTAAAGTAAATATCTACCGGAAACTGCTAGAAAGAAGGGGTGTTAAAATGGTGTGGGCCCTGGAGTTACCAGTACCAATTATTATTATTTTTTTGTAATGGACAGAATCACAGAAAGACCCTAGTGTGTCATTTCTCAAAACTTGCAGAAGAATGAAGACTGCCGTGCTGTACGGGCTCTGCTATTCCATCCTGATTAATTTATCAGAGTCCGTGGCAGACACATTCTCTCATGGTAACAGTACTCAAATATGTACAAGACAAAGTTAGTTATAAACTCCTGGCTCACTAGCAGTATGTATTTACAGAGGAAATTTTTTAAAGGGGGGCCTTCGGTAAGAGCCCAGCTCAGACCAATGAGATGAGTAAGTCGTGACAGAATGCATTATTCTGCTCACACAGAATTGCTGGTTTGGAGCTTTGTCATAGAAAACCATCCTGTGTGTGGCTGCACTTGTGTGCGTGCTGGCCGGGGCACCCTCCATTGTTTGGTTGATGGACCATGGCTTGCATCACCAATGTTATCAGTGCCATCATTTACCCCTTGCGTATTTTACATATTCCCCTAGTTGTTTCTAACTGCCAATCCATTATGTTGACAGGCCAATCATGTTAAAATGTATTCCAAAATGCAATAATGTAAAATAAAAACAGGCCATTTAACGGAAACATATTTGTGGGCCATCTCCTGCTACATTGACTGCTAGCTGACGGTTACAATTGGTTATGTATGAAGTATTTGGAGCTGGGAGCGGGCAGAAGTGTTCCTGTGAGGGAGAGAGCAGGGCTGGCAGCTGAGGCTCTGTCTCTACCCCAGGGCAGCGGGAAAGTCTGGGTTACTCCTGTCTTTCCGTTTCCCATCTGCAAACACAATGGCTTAACTAAGCATCCGCTTCACTTGGCCTCCGTCCGTTGGGATCACAGGCCTGTACTCTGACTAATCCAGAATGGTTAGAGAAAATGCTTCACAAATCACTGTGGCGAGGCAGAAGTTTGGGGTTCACAGTCGGTGAACTCATTCAGCTTGATGCAAAGGAAAGCAGGGGGACCCGTGGTGGCGACAGGAGAGGCCGCAGAGTGCCAGAGAGTGAGTCGCTATGAACACACGCGAGTCCTGACACACCCAACAGCGTGGGCTTTCCAGATAATCCCAGGTAAGCCTGTGTCCATCCAACTAGAAAGCAAGCATGCAAAATATTCATGAAGAGCCTGCGGATGGACGTGAAATTTCCACTTAATCCAGTTTTAGGCTCTGGAATCCAGCTGGTCCTCAGCCTGTGCGTGAGCCACCCCTGCATCTGCGCCAGGCTTTGCACAGTCCTTTTTCTGTTTCTGTCCATGGGTTTAAATTCCCCACTCCTCCTGAGAACACCAGAGGGACTGGATTGAAGACATACCCCATTCCACCTGACCTCCTCTGGATTATGTCTGCGAAGACCCTTTTCCCAAAAGGCCGCCATCCTAGTCTGTGACGCTAGAAGGAAATATCCAAGACCGTGTCATCCATAAAGAATAGCTGTACTTCCAAAAGTTGTGCAGGTTGGAAAGTCCTGTGTGAAGGAGCTGACAGGCTCAGAGTCTGCAGTGACCCATTTCTCATGTGTGGTCTACATCCTCACACAGCAGGAAAAATGGAAGGGACTAAAGAGACACTGCCCCGGCCACACTCTTTTATAGACACCTGACCCCACCCACAAGGACTCCTTGTCTTATGACTCAATCCTCTTTGGAAGGCTTCATCTCTTGATATTGAGTTCTCAATATCAAGAGAGTTTTGAAGAGACATTTGAACTATAGCAGCCACATGCAGTATGTATTCTTGAGCAGTTACTCAGTATGTAAGGAAAGCACTCGCACACATGGAAGTACAGAGAGGCACACTTACAGTATTTTTGAATGCAGGCTAGCTCTGTCTCCAAATCCAGGAGCTATAAAAAAGGCACACTGTTTGGGGGAGGTGAGAAGACGTAGAAGAACCATTTGTTTTTCATTCAATTAACATTTTTTTGAGCAGTAAGTCATGATTTGCACTGATCCTTGGAGGGAAGGTTTTAAATAGGCCCAGAGTAAGATCATCGGCTCTCAAATCACTGATGAATGGAGCTGCTCCCTGGGCCGGCACGGCTGTATCAGCCTTCAACCGTGAGTCCTTCATCCTCCACTCCAGAGCAGCAGGGACCTTTGCAAAGAGAGCAAGAAAGGTAGCAGAGGGTTGTTTTGTGTTTGGGGACTGTGTCCCAAGCCACCCCTTCTTCTAGACAGTCCAGTCCAGGGTTTCCCTGAGAGGACAGGGGAAAAAAGCCTTCCTGTTGTCAGAAGGAAAAAATCTCTGGGGTTCGTCCTGCTCAATAAGGGGGTCCCTCTAGCGTCATCAGAAGGTGTTTTAAACACGGTCTCAGAGTGGGTGGGAGGAAGTTTCAACAAGAGGACCCACCATGTGAAAAAATGAACGGCTTCCATGTAGGGAAACACCCTTCAAAATATCTTCCAGCCTTCCTGGGGTCTGCTAGGTCTGCACATCTCTTTTATCACCAAACACTTCGTGTTTGCCCTCAAGCTGACACATTTGGAAATATAATTGATCCCGTCCTAGGCAACAAAATCCATTTTGAGCACTTGCTTAATGCCCCAGCTGCATGTTCTCTCATCGGTATTAAAAATAATCACAAAACTGAGAAAATAAAGAATGTCTACCCCTCAGCCACATGAAGCCCCGTGGACTGTCACGGCAGGGGCTGGTGGGGGGCGGCAATCGCGGAATTCTGATTTCCAGCAGAATCCATGGGACTGAGTTTGGCCATTGGTTGTCTGTGGGCCCAACAAGAACAGCAGTGCTGACTCCAGACGCGATCCTGTGGTCCTTAACACATGGAACTCCACAGCCACACACCGCCCTGGCTGGAGTGCCAGGCTCATTGCTGAACACCACCTGACCTTAGAAAACCTCGGTTTGATCATACGCATCACTAGGCCGCCGTCTCCCACTTGGCCGTGCTAGTGTGGGCACCAACATATATTGGTTCATAGACATCCACTGAACCCCTCATTTAGGACACCAGGCACTGGGCTTGGCTCTCTGTGCCCCAGGAGGGAGTACACCGTCAATGCTGTGTACAAACATCACCCACCATCTCTAAGTTACTTGTTTGGTCAAGTTATGTGTCCACTCATTAGGGGACAATCTGAGGAGGATCTAGGGGATAGAGGGGATATTTGTTCACGCAAGACAAAGGCCTGGGCCAGGTTGGCAAAAAAAGTTAGGTGAGATATAACACTCTTAGAAATGCTCCTTGCTCATGTGGCGTTGATGACAAACCGGGAGGAAGAGAAGTCCCCAGTTTTTGCTCCTGGCAGGGGAGAGGCATTCCCAGAGGTCCAATAAAGAGCCTCACACGGTATCTTCACAGACCTAACAGGCAAATTGTTTTCCCTATCACTCCCTGCACACGGTTCCCTGACATGCAGGTGACTTTCTTTTGACTTGTTTTCTCTGGGATATATCATCTACAAAAGATGGCCTGGACAGTGAGTTCCCTACAGAGGAACCAGGGCTGCTTTTATGTTCACAAAGCACTGAGCAGAGTGCAGGGTCTGGGTCGTACAGATGCAACTGGCCTGAACCACAAGGACCAAGGCCCAGCAAGGCCATGGGAGATGCCTCCGGGCGGCACTTTGTCTGCCTCCGTCTGTTTCTCTCACTGTGGTTGTGAGGCGACTAATCAGATGGTGTAATAGGGATTTATGTATTTATTTTTGCCCTGACATAACATTTATTCGGTTGTGCTTCAGAGCACCACCTAGCTGCTTCCATTTTGCTTCTGTAATCAGGCAGCTGTAAACATTTGGATTATGATCTTATGACCTAATTACTTTGACATTTGCTGTTTGCTTTTAAATTTCCCTTTCTTTTACAAAGTTACAGGAAATAGAGTACTCGCCCTCCAAAAGATAAATCACCGCAAATTCCAAAGAGGAATTTGTAATATTTAATGACTTCAGATTTACTGCTTGGAGTCCACCTTCTCCTGCCAGTGACAGAACCAACAACAGAAGTCACAGAGGATTCTTTGATGTCTGAGAAATGCAACGTGAATGGCAGGGAAGGGGGTAATGGACGTAAGGATAGGAGCGACATAAGCCAGGACATGGAGGTAGGAAGGAAGCCCAGCCTTGTCCCTGTCTCTTTACGTTGATGTCAGATTAACAACCCTAAAAGTAAACATCCCACCATCACACACTTTCTTTTTCCCCAGGACATGCTCAGGGCCTTTGCAAATAGATAAAAGTGAACCAACTTTCACAGGAAGAACTCAAAAATCCCAGCAAGAACAACATGATTTTTTTAAAGAAGATTTACTTCAGTATAACAGGTTTAAGGTAGGAAGAAATAGAAAGACAGAAATATCACCTGCTCCTCGTGCAGGATATAGAAATTAAAGCCTCAATCTGGCACCTGTTATTTTCTGTTTTTGTTCTTTCTGAGCTAGGAGGAATACAAGTGGCCATGCTGTTTAGAGACTCCTAATCCTTAGACAATAGTCCTAAGTGGATAAGATAGGAGAGACCACCTAAACACAGGCAACTTTTAGAGCGTCCTACAGCCAGACATGTCTTTCCTTCTTTCTGTCTTTACTCATCCAGGAAGACTTCCCAGATTTTTGCCATTTCAGGAGGGCAGATTTAGATAGGCCCCTGTGAAATCTCCTTCTCTTGTAGCTGACCATTGAAACGGAGGCATGATAGGAAGGGAGCTTATCTGCTCTTTTCAGTTTACTTTCTGCTTTTAACTTTTGGGTCTAGCTCTTTTGACATTTATTGAGAATAATATAATTTCCCTGTCTCCTTGTCTACCTGTCCTGCTTCATTTCCCCTCTAAATGACTTTGGTCCCTTTTCATTTTAATGGGAGTACAGAGGAAAAGTGGTCTATGATCCGTGACTTCTACGTCTACCACATCTGACCAAGACCAGAGGAAAAAAGTTACTCTCTGAAAAGAAATTAAGGAGAAATTAGGGAAGATTGTTAACAAATAAAAGTATTTCATATATTTATGTCTAGGTCTATACTTGTCTATATCAATCTATCCTTATTTATATCTTTCTGGTTCTTTCTTTTTCCATGTCTGTTGTTTGTATGATGTTCTTAAGAAGCCAACAAGAAATATACACAATTGACCAAATGTTTAGCCAATAACACTGGCAGGTGGCTTTCTCCAGGCACTTTAGGGGAATCTTGGAAGCAAAGGTAGAACTGAAGATGTACTTCCCTTATGGCTCCACAATTTCCCCCTGGATGAACCTCCTAAAACTTTCTCAAATGGGAAATATAATGTGTGTGGGCTGCTAACTGCAGCGTTGTCCTGCAAGCAAGGAGAAGAAAAGCACTTCAATCCCCATTCACAGGAAAATGGTTAAGCAAATTATCATAATTTGCACAGAAGAATCACTATCACGGTTGAAAAATGCTCCTTAGAGCACCTCTGTTTGGGGAAATGTTCACCTGGGGTATAGAATTGAAGATTGGCCTGCTTTTATTTGTTTGTTTTCTTTCAAGCCCTGAAGGATACTGCTCCAATGTCTTCCGGTGGACATTGTTTCTTATGAGAAATCTGCGGCCATATGTATATTAAGTTTTTTCGTATTTCATCAGCCTGTTATTCCTGTCTTTGCTGTATTGCTGCTTTTGAGATGGACTCCTTAGCATTCATCTTAAACAATTTGTGCATTTTGCTCCCTGGTGCATATTTCTTCCTGTTTGTTGTGATTAGGGTTCTTGGAGCTGCAGTTTTATAATCTTCATCAAATTTGGAAATTTTTACATTGTCACTGTGTTTGACATTATCCCTCAGATGATTCTTGTCGTAGTCATTTTTTTCAGTATTTTTCTACTTGACTCATCTTTTATGTTACATTTTTCAATTCACCACTCTCTTCTATTTTTTTTCATCTTACAGCTTGTACAATTTTCACCTCAGGTTTGTCTGGTGTCATTTTTATATCTTTAAGATTCTACTTAACAGGTGACAGTTGTTATCATTGTATTTCAATGCCCATGTCTACTAATTATTGAATCAGCATCCATTCTGGGACAATTGTCATTGCTTTCCTTGGCTACTATAGGTTTTGTTTTTCTGCTTCTCTGAGCACCTGATGGGAGTATTGGAAGATTTTGTGAACTTCTCAATATTCTTGAGATTTATTCTCAGATGCAATTAAATTAGTTAATTAAATTAGTTGGAGGGAGAGGAAACTCTTTAGACAGGAGCTTCGAAGGTTACATGATGTAACAATTGTAAGAATGTCTCGTGATATTTCTATTTTCCCATTATCCTTCAAAATTCCATATGTCCTGACTTAATAAAAGTTACAGCATGGTCTTTGGTATGCTTCATGAGTCACGTTTTGTTTTTGTTTTTGTTTTTTTTTTAATGGAATCCATAAACACCTTGCCTTAATCACTACAGAGAAATTGCACTATCTAGTATCTCATGGCCCTACCCCAAACATCTTAATAGTATACCAAAGACCATGCTGGTGGGAATGGGGCCATGCTCAGGCCATGGTGAGCCCCAGACAGACACTCTCACTTCTAACCCTGTGGGTGACTCTTTCTCCAGAATCCAGAGTTGTCTTTTAACACAGTTAATAATCAGTACTTGGTTCAGTACTCAAGGGGCATCAGAGTTTTGTCTGTGCAACCTTTTCCTCCCTGTAAGCTCTAGCCATTATGCTTTTCCTGCACTCATAATATTATCTTTCCAATCCAGAAGCCACTAGAGGCTGCATGTCCCCCGAACCATCCCATCCCACAGCTTGGAAACACTCTCAAGTCTGGAGAAGTGGAAAGCTCATTCCGTGTTGCTTGCTCTCTCATAAAGATCACGGTTCTACCTCACTTCATGCCATGTCTTTGAAGGCACCATTTTGGGAGGATGGTCAAAAATTCAAAGTATATCCTGCAAAATTCAGAAAAGTGAGGGAAGGGGTAGGTGGAGAGGGCTAGCTGAGAACATTGATTAGGAGGCCTTGTATTCATAAACTGCATTGTTGAATGACCACTCCTTTGTACAGCTACTTAAAAATAGTAACTTTAAAAAGCATCGTTTCACATATTTTTGACTGTTTGCGGGTTCGTTTCAGGCAGGAGGGTAAATTGAAACCTTACTATTTCCTCTCACCTGAAAGAGCAAGTTCATTTGCTTGGAAGGAATCATGGTACTTTAATGAATGAACTAGACTGATGAAGTCTGCACATAGTAAGGAATCTAATGATGAATGAAAAACAATTAAACTGGCAGAAAATATGTGTCTAAAACCACTCGCATAGTTTTAAAATATACCAAGGTATCCTGATATCACTTTTGTGCATAAGAGTATGAACAAATAAGCAAATCTAAATTCATGTGAGGACAGAGATGGCCCTGAGAAGAGAAGGTTAGGACAAGGACCCATAAAAAGAGGGGAATAGCCGATATAAAATCACAATATGAAATAGGAAACAAATGGATAAAATGTTAGTGTATTCGCATTACATTAGCCGATGGCTGATTACAAGAAGAGTTCCTATGTCTTTTTACATCTCCAAGTTATTTCCTGATGTAAGCAATCTATCATTTAGGTTATTAGCAGCTCCCTCTGTGAAGAGGAGATATTTGAATTTGCCTTGGAGCTCTTGTCCTGCTCACCCCCCTTTGCTCACATTTGCTTAATTAAATAGCTCAGAGAGAGGACTTCCTGGGGACAAAGAAGATATTCCCCCGCCGAAGGAATCCTTCTGATGACCGTTAGTGATTTTTTAGTGTAGAATTTAGTGTCGAATTCTAAAATCACATCTGCAAAATAAACAAAGTGTATTCGGTAAACATTCATTTAGACTTCCCCACCATGAAAATGATTGCTTTACGGTAGATGAGTGTACGCACGTATCTGTATGTGCATGTACCTGTGAGTAGGTGTGAAGACATACACACACACACACACAACATTTTTCTTGCTTAGGAGAATAAGATGGAGAATCATAATATTGTTAAGGTTTTGGTGTCCATTCTCAGGGCTTTATAAAAAAAAAGCCCTTGATTCACAATGCCCATTATTTAATATAAATTACTACCTCAACAAGTGTTGAGGTCAGGGCTGTTGAGTAATTATCTTGTTGGGACCATTCAGGGCTGAGCTAGCCCACACACCCGTCAGAGTGGGGTTTTTTGTAAGGGGACTAGATTGTTCCATATCTGAGATACCAGAAGAGGCCAACCTGGGGGAGAAATACAGAACTGCCCCATTTCTGTGTGTGAGCATTCCCACTGAGACCAAGAGATGTTTTAAATCATGGATGGAGGAGTCATCCGGCCCAGCCATGAAGAACTGAGTCAGAAGCCACCAAGAGGATGCTCTGGGTTGGGCGCTCTGGAGGTGGCACAGGGCAGCAGCTCTAAGCCTCTTTTATCGACCCTTCTCCTTCCCATCACCCTCTACTTCCAGAAGCCCTGACTTACTAAAAGTGACAGCCTGGGCTCGGCTGTGCTCTGACAGGTTAAGGACAAGGACAAGGACAAGGACAGCCAGAACGGGCTCTGCCCTCCGTGGTGGGGACAGTGGGTGCCGTGGGGTGATGGGCACAGGGGCTGGGGGCGGTGGCAGCAGTTCGGCAGAAGCAGCAGGCCCTGCAGGCCCCGCAGACCCTCGCCAGGGAGACTTGAGGGCCCTCGTGGAGCCCTGCTGTCCAGCACATAGAGCAGCAGAGGCCTCTGGTGACACAGACAGCTCATGGTGGTTTGTGGGAAACGTGGGTAAAGATGGGTTGGTGAGGCCCAGGTCTATGACAGAAAGCAAAGTCCTGACATGAACGGGCACACATGGTGCATCCCAGCACAGCCGCACGGCAGCTCGCATCCACGTTTGTCCTCTTTCCACGCACGGAACAGACCCAGCCTGAGGTAGAGTCAGTGCCCATTCCTCCACTCACCTCTGACTATGCTTTTCTGGTGACCAACAGGAGAATGTGAGTGCGTGGTGGCCTTGAATCCACGTAAACTTGGACTATTAATAATACTAATGGCAGGCTCGTCCTGGGGGCTCATGCCTGCACATCTAGTTATTTGGGAGGCAGGGATCTGGAGGATTATAGTTAGAGTTCAGCCCAGGCTAAAAGTGGTGAGGCTTCATCTCAACCAATAGTAACTTGGGTTTGGAAGTAGATGCCTGTTGTCCCAGATAATGTGGTAAACCAAAACAGGATCATGGTCCAGGACAACCTAGGCAAAAAATACAAGACTCTGTCCCAAAAGTAACTAAAGCCAAAAGGGTAGAGTGAGTGGTAGAGTACATGTCTCACAAACACAAGGCCCTGAGTTCAAATCCCAGTACCTCCCCAAATTAAGTAATAAAAAAAATGATGATGCTGATGCTGATGATAAATGGCTCATGCCTGGCCACAAGCTGCCAAGGCAGCTGGGAAGAAGGGGGAGGGGAATGAGCCAAGATGGCGTCTGTGCTGGTCTGAAGGAAGGAGAGCCAGGGGTCTGAGAAACTGGACAGTCAATTGCCAATGCACTTCTCAGTCACCACTTAGTCAGAAAGGCAAACTACTCTGGGGGTTCAAACAGAGGGAGCAGAGCACAGCACAGGCCGCTGCTCACTCGAGTACCGGGCAGGTGTTGTCTGTCCACAGCGGATGGCAGACCATGGGAAGATGAGCTATGGTGACATGTGCTCTGTCCCCAGGGCCTGGGTGTCACAAGGACTGGGGACCCAGGAGAAATGGCAACCAAGGCAGGCAAAGCGTTGTCTGGCTCTTCTTGGGCTCCTGGAGCAGCTAAGCTCCCGGGGTCTGGAGGACCGGGAGCCCCTGAGACTGACTGAGGAGCAGAGCAGGCCCAGGGCCGGGAGGAAGGGAGTCAGATCAGGTTCCCCATATGATCTGAACATCAGAAGCACCGTGAGTTACTTTTGGTATAACTATGCCCAATGTGATACTTGGTGTGCACTTATAGAAAGATAAACTTGTTTCTCTGAAATTCAGATTTTCCTGGGCATCTGGGACCTGACTGGGAAAATGACAGCCGAGGCTGAGCCAGACAGGGAAATTCTTGATCCAATATAGCCTCAGGACTTCCCTTGGCCTACCGAGGAAAGGGAAATTTCCAAACAACTGGAGGATTATGGGAAGAAAAAAAAAAGAAACTAGGGAGAGAGGTAGCCAAGGAGCAAACACATGAGAGTCTTCAAAATGCTTCCCAGCAGGATCGAGGGCCAACGCTGCCACAGATGTGAAGAAAGGCAGCCTGACACCGAGGGGACTGGGACTCCAGTCAGGGATTCTTGATAATGAGCCACGCTCCTGATTGAGGCCTGAGACTAATCAGAGACAATAATATGCTTGGTCCCCAAATTCAATCAGAGCTAAAAATATGCCTTGGTTTTGGAAGCATGAAATGGTACACGTATGCGTTGAGTTCTCCTGCCATCTTGCCACCCGGTGGTGGGAATGGGCAAATAATCCAGGAAGGAATTGGAGACAAGGAGACTTCAGAGCTGAGTTCAGGGATGAGCACTGCTGTCCGTCCCTAGAGGGCATTGTGTGGAAGTAATGGCTAGCTCCGGGATGCTGGACAGCCGCTGCGTCCACACCAGATCCCGTCTTAAACTAACCCTACTCTGGCAGCTGTGAAGGAAACTGGGAAATCACCCATCCTGCCTGTCCAGGAGGACCCACGGCATGCCTTCCTCCTGGGGAGCAGCGGAAGCACCCTGATTCCCAGGCCTCTCCCCTCCACCAAGAACCAGGATGTTGGTCCCACAAGGACCCAAACACATTGGCAAAGCTGAGCCATGGGGAGCAAACTGTAGCAGCTGGATTCAGGACTGAGCTCTTTCCACACAGAGATTCTGCTGCAGACTTCATCTGCATGGCTTTACCTCACCAACCAGGTAGAGAAAAGGAGCAAGGCTCGGCTCACAGACCTGCCATCATTCCACAGAGGCCTGGTCCGGAAGAAAGCTTTCCTGCCCATCGTGCTATTTGCATGAAAACCCAAAGGATGTTGTGAGAACTTTAATGAGGAGAAAACAAAGCCAAGTTTAGGCAACTCGTCCACAGAAGCAAACATGGGAAATGGCGGCTGGTGTCCAAGGTCATGGGACCTACAGTGAGCGAGGCTCCAGGGAGGAGTCACAGCTGGGAGGACAGGAGGAGCACATACGGAGGGCCACTGGGCTATGAGGTTAGAGGGGATGGTGCCAGCATGCCTGGGATCAGGCCTCCTGGGGTCGGATGGCGCTACCGCTCGTGGCCAAATAGGCTCCAATGTTGGTATTGGTGCTGCTGGTGTTAGTGCTGGTGTTGGTGTTGGTGTTGGTGCTGGAGCTGTGCTGTTCTCGGCGCTCTGCATCCATGCACATGTCCAGTGTGATCATCTCTCCTATCTGTGGCTACTGAGAACCATGAGTATTGCAATGGGGAGACTAGATCTTTTACTTCATTGTAATTAGTTTGCGTTAACACTGGTCCTCAGGGCTGGGTATGTCGGCTGAGTGGTGGAGGGCTTGCTTAGTGTGCACAAGGCCCTGGGTTCACCCCTAACACCACAACAAAAAGCAAACAAACCTCACACTCCGTTATGAGAACCACTAGGGCACATGAATATTTTCAACAGGAAGTTTAACGGAACTTAAGAATAGAGTAAGCACCTCAGGACCAATGGAATAGAATTGAAAACCCAGAAATGAACCCACAGACCTATCGCCATCTAATCTTCGATAAGGGAGCTAAAACAATAGAATGGAAGAAAGACAGCCTCTTCAGTAAATGGTGCTGGCAAAATTGGTTAACTACATGTAGAAAACTAAAGCTAGATCCTTATATATCACCCTGCACCAGAATCAACTCCAAATGGATCAAAGACCTCGAAGTCAAAGCAGACACTCTGAAAACATTACAGGATGGAATAGGAGAAACCCTAGGTCTCCTTGGCTCAGGCCGAAATTTTCTGAATAGAGACCCGGAAACACAACAAATCAAAGAAAGGTTGGACAAATGGGATTGCATAAAGTTGCAGAGCTTCTGCATGGCAAATGACATAGCTAGCAAGATCAATAGAAAGCCCACAGATTGGGAGAAGATCTTTACTAGCCATACAACGGACAAGGGTCTCATATCTAAAATATACTTGGAACTCAAAAAATTAAATCTCCCAACAACAAATCCTCAAAGAAACAACTGCCCAATAACTAAGTGGGCTAAAGACTTAACGAGAAACTTCTCTGAAGAAGAAAGAAGGATGGCCAATAGACACATGAAGAAATGCTCAACATCCCTAGCCATAAAAGAAATGCAAATCAAAGCAACATTGAGATACCACCTCACTCCAGTTAGAATGGCAAAAATCAAGAACTCTAACAACAACAGATGCTGGAGGGGATGTGGACAGAAGGGAACCTTACTTCATTGTTGGTGGGAATGTAAACTTGTTCAACCACTTTGGAAAGAAGTATGGAGGTTCCTCAAAAGACTCCACATAGAGCTCCCCTATGACCCAGCAATCCCACTTTTGGGCATTTACCCAAATGTTTACAAACAAGACCACACTAAAGCTACCAGCACAACTATGTTTATTGCAGCATTATTTACCATAGCTAAGATATGGAACCAACCCAGATGCCCTTCAGTAGATGAATGGATCAAGAAAATGTGGTATATATACACAATGGAATTCTATGCCTCCATCAGAAAGAATGACATTGCCCCATTTGTTAGGAAATGGAAAAACTTGGGAAAAATTATATTAAGTGAAGTAAGCCAGGCACAAAGAAACACAGGTTCCATGGTTTCACTTATTTGCAATATCTAGTATACGTATGAGTCAAGCGGAAAAAGTCAGATAATGTGATGTTAGGAAAATGAATCCTTAGATAGGTATTTTAATGTGTTTTTTTCTTTCATGCATGTGTTTCTAATGCATTTATAAGTTTATTTCTTTGTTGCTTTGTATGTCCCTCCCCCACAGTATAACCCCTGCTTTCAATATATTTGATGTCAGTACAACTTATGGAGGAGATGGGGAAAAACAAGTCATTTAAGGATTCAGGTGGACCTGTTGCAACAATGAGAAGTACAAATTGTCATGTCAAAAAGGAGCTTTACAATGTCGGTGGGGGGGGAGCGGAGGGGGGGATGGATTGGGGGTGAAGGGGGGAGGCTGGGAAGGGAGGTGAAGGGTAAACAAAGGAGGAGGCTTCAATGCTTGGTAAGAAATGTATGCATTATCTTGCCCATGTAATTGTAAGCCCTCTGTACAGTATGTTCACAAATAAAATAAAATTAAAAAAAAGAATAGAGTAAGCAAATACATTTTATGTGTGAAGCATACCTGAGATTTCAAAGACATGGTACAAGAAGCAATCCAGAAGATCTCATTAGTCAAATCTCATTTGTGCTGGTCATGAGATTCAGCAGAATTCTGGATATACCGGATTAAATAAGATGCCATATTTCAACATTGCATTGACCCCCACCTAGTTTGCTGAGGAAAGCCTGAGGATCAAGAATATCTGTTTGACGTCTAGATTTTTACCTTGACGGTGCTCAGAAGCCAGGGCCACCCCACATCTTCTTGCTGTGTGAGGGCAAGTAGCCCCGGCAGGAGGGAGCCTGCTGTGACTGAAGGATGAACAAACACAAAGCCAGAGAGAAGGAGGCAGAGAAGAAGAGAGCACCCTCCCCTCCCCAGCGTGGCCTGGTTTGAGCTGTGTATGTTGGACTGGGTAACCGGGAACACATGTGTCTGTTTGTATATGTGTGTATGTGTTTATGAGTGTATATGTATTTGCATGTGTGTATGCGTATATGTGTGCATATATCTGTGTGTGCATGTGTGCATGTGTATATTTTGCATATGTACAAAATGGTATATATCTGTGTATTGCATATTTGTGTGTTTGTCTATGTGTGCATGTGTGTATATATATGTGTGCGTGCACATCTGTGCATGTATGTGTGTACTTTCATAGGTGTGTGCATGTATATGTGTGTGCATCTGTGTTTTCATGTGTGTGTGTGTATATCTGTGTGAGTGTGTGTATTCATGAATACTCTAATTCCGGGCCCTAAAACAAGAAGTAAATGGAAATTCCCCAGTCTTCACCCAGAGCTGGCTGCCCCGCAGTCTTAGGTAATGTGTAAGGTTGACTTTGGCCAGGCGTCTCCCAGCCCGTGTACGCAGTGTGGTTCTCACGGGTGCACGGGGAGCCCAGCCCACCGCCCATGTCCACTTTCACCCCTCCAGAAGCGACGATGACAGCTGGGATGTGTAATGCACAGAGAGACTATCAAGGGGGGCAGGCCCCTAATTACACCGCACACATCCATTCCATTAGTAGCACAGCCACGGGGGGAGAGGCTGGTGCGCATCCCATACGCCCGGAGCACAGCGGAGGCTGCGCAGCAGGAGACGAAGCCAACGTGGCCAGATGCAGCTGCCAAGTTCTCCTCTGCAGTCAGAACAGAAAGGGGCCAAAGACCTCGCAGATGAAATGATGTGCTTCCTAAAAATCCAGATCGCTGCGAGAGAGTCATACTACAGCCCACAAGAGTAGTTAACAGAGGGGGGCTCTTTGTTTATAAAACCTCGTGGATAGGAGCGGAATTTATTCCTGGGAGTCGCATTCCACTGGACCTGCCTGGAGCCTGATGCCGGGATGTTACAGGCCTGTGGACGCTGCTTAATTAACAATGTCAGCGGGGCGGCCAAACACATCTGCATCAGGCCATGGCACAGAACGAAGCATGCCCGGTGGGCCAGCTAGCCTGCCGGCCGGGGCCAAGGGGAGGTACAGCCAGCAGGAGGCTGCTCCCAGGGCTGCCTGGAGCCCCCACGGGCAGCTCTGACAAGGGGCACTAGGAAGGCAAATCCAGCACCAGCAAGAGGCCCCAGCCAGAGGGTGAGCTCCCACCACCTTCCTGTTATATCCATGGGAGGATCAGACTTGTGGTGCTCACAGCTCTGCCCGAGTTGGTGCTCAGAGGAGGGAGACAGGGTCAGATGGGGCCCCATCCTGCCCAAACCCAGAAGAAGCACTCACTCACTCATTACACTGGGGTGCTGACCCCACTTCCTAAAGCAGGAAGCAGGTATCCTCAGGAGAACCTGCCTCCTCCGTGACGTTCTTACAATATTTTAAAGGCGAAAACAAAGATGTGTGTAATAAACGTAATCATAGTGTTAGCCACAATGGTGGACACCTGTAATCCCAGCTATTCAAGAGGCTGAGACCTGTGGATCATCGTTAGAAGCCATCCCAGGCAGACAACTCTGAGAGAGTCTAACCAACCAGCAAAAATCAAAAGTAGAGATATGGCTTAAGTAGTAGAGCACTAGCATTGAGAGCAAAAGCAAAGTGAGAGTACAAAGCCCTGAGTTCAAGTCCCAGTACTGACACACACACACACACACACACACACACACACACACACACACACACACACAATGGCACTAGGGCGTAGCTCAGTAGTAGCTTGTCTATCATGTTTGGGACCATGGGTTCAAACCTAGCACTGCAAAACAAAATTCATTAAGTACAAAATAAAGTGAAGCAAAGAATATCCCCCAAAAAGTATCTAAAAATCTTACCATGCAGGGATAAACACTAGCCAAATTTTATAAAATCCATTGTTTTTTAATTCTATTATTAGCATGCTATTTCCATTTTAGAAAATTTTCCCACACCAATGAGTACTTCTCAATATTATGTGTGTAAGATACATAAAGCTCATTTTCAGATGCATATAAAGTCATCTTTCCATTGTTCGGGCTTGCAGCAGATTTCATATTAAATGTATAGCTAGTCTCTGATGTCATTAGAATCCATGGCTAAACAAATTCCCTCCAGATGATTTCCCATACTTTGGCCTCTGACCTTCAACAAGGCTGTGCAGACACAGATTTCTCCAGCTCTGGACGGTGCACGTTTCATGTTTACATCCAGCTACATATCTCTGAGGCTGCTGCAGCCAGTGACTTGGCGAGACAGGTCCTTCTGCGGACAGAGTGACGGAGCCCCTGGCTTGCTCAAGCTCTGAGTGTCCCGGGAATTGAAGACTCCTTCCTTGGGTGCCTCTGGACCAGGGAACTTCCCTCCTCCGTCCCTCCCTGACGTCATGGTCATCTTGAAGAGAGGGGCTGGTCCCATCGTCCTTCCCCAGTTTCTCTTGGGAGCATGTTCTCGAATGAAATTCTTGCAAATATTATAATAGCTTGACCCCTGCTTCCCGGGGACCCAGGAAAAACACCCAACGTCCTATCTGTCTGCAGACGCCCCTCTAGTTAGTTTCTACCCCCCAGGCTGCACCCGGCTCTGTCTCAGCTCTCAGGGTCTGTGTTCTCTGATGTTCACCACAACCAACACGCCACATTACCTGGGCTGCCCGAAGGTACGCAGAGGTCACAGCGACGTAAGGATGAAGACCATGCGGGTGGGACCCAGGGACCAGACCCCACACTGGACACACTGGAGGTGCACAGGCCGGTCCTCACAGGCCCCGTGGCCGTGGACAGGCCGGTCCTCACAGGCCCTGTGGCTGTGGACAGGCCGGTCCTCACAGACCCTGTGGTTCTGCCTGGCCTGAGAGGCAGAGTGACCCAGCAAGGACACATCAGGCCACATTCACAATGGGGGCGTTATATATATACAAGCAAGTGCATTCACATGCGCATGCACACGCACATACACTATTAAGAGGCTAAGAGGAGGGGAAATGCAGTGGCTTCCTGTCCACAAGGACACAGCAACACTGGTGTCCAGTAACCGGAAGCCGGGACTCCTGTCACTGACGGGACCCCCAATGCGGCCTGGGCGCCCACTGTGCCCTTGGGGCCACTCTGTGCCACATGAACCCCAGGTGGCTCCCGGTAGCTGACCTGGAGCTGCTCTCCTTGGGGCCCTGAGCGCGCCCAGTGCTCCCAGGACGGGAGAGGGTGGAGAGAAGGGAGGGGCGGTGTGGATGGTCTGCACAGCAAAGGCAGCTCAGGTCAGAAGGGGTGATCTCCCGAGAAACCCAGCTTTAGGAAAGGACGCCGCGTCACCCCCTTGGGGGCCTACTTGGCTCCCACTGTGACCCTCTTTCAGCTGTGTGTGTGTGTGTGTGTGTGTGTGTGTGTGTTCACCTTTGCAGCTTGCTTTAAAAATGCTAACTTTCCACTCTCAAGCTCACAATCTGTTGTGCTGGAGGACGAGGTGGTGCCACTCTAACCAGAAATGCCAGAAAAGGAGGAGGAGGGAAGGATGCCCCAAGGAGCCCCCGAGGTCTTTGTCTGCATTGTTTGTGTCGGTCCTGGGTGGTGAGAAGGCCGCGCTCAGTGGTGGAGCTAACAGGCGCTGGAATTCTTTTGTGGGAGCGCCACCTTGTGGTGTCTGCTGGCTTGCACGCCTCTGTGGACGCGCAGGCCCAGCGACACCGGCGTGGCTCCGGGTTCACATCCAAGCTCTCCTTGCTGACGTCTGGCGCTCACAAGCCTGGGAGAGCGGGCAGTTTCCCCTCGGTGACTTCTGGAGGGGGGTGCTAGGTGGGAAAACACCAAGGACCCCCGGTGCTGGCCCCGCAGCCCTCACCGAGCCCTCACCCCCGTGTTCCTCCCGGGCCACGTGCCTGATGCAACCACACCTGCAACCTACCCTGCTCCGCGGTGCCCACCCTCCCGCCACGGCCGGGGCTCACGTGGGCACAGACACAGCCGTGCCTTGGCCTCTGCCTTGTCTTTTGTTGCTGTTCCCACCGACGACCCCACCTCGAGTCTACACCAGGCAGACGCGCGGGCTGCTGTGTGAAGGCGGGCAGTGCGGTCGGAGCTGGCCCGGCTAACAGCTCCGTGTCCGCCGCCCTCCCTCACCGCTCGCGGACGCCCAGTGCAGCAGTACTGAAACACGCAGAGAGCGAGGGGCATAATTTGGCCCGAGGGTCCATGCGACCGTGCTAGGAAAGGACCAGTGGCTGGATTGTGGGAGTGATAAGGGCTCGGGACTGGGCCCATTATCCTGACCCAGACTGTCATGAAGTGAGTTCCGCTCCCTCCCCCCAATTCCTTTCCTCTAAGGCCACGCCCATCACTCACCTGTCACCAGCACTAGCCTGTCTCCATTAGGATGCAGATGTGGCCTCCTGAAGTAGACTGGGTGGGCTTTAAGCCTGTTAATTCAGAGAAGCCTCTTTGCCTTAGAAAGCACCCAGCCTCACGTATTTTGTTCTAGCAGCAGCCCAAGACAGGGCGGGTTGTACAGATGGGAGCAGGCAGACAGGAGCGGCTCCTGTCCTCAATCTGCCCATGTTGAACACCCCCCATTCTGGGCTACCCACAGAGGAGAACACACAATTCGATTCCGTAGGAACTTCTAGACTGACTCTTTGGGAAAGTTCTGATATTAAGCTTTCAGAGGTAGGCGCTGACGTTGAGCTGTGTTGTGGGTTCATAGGTCAAGAGCCTCTTCCCGCCTCATCAGCACCCCAGTGTCTCCTCATCTGGCTAACTTCCTCGGGAGAGCGTCCGCGTGTCCAGTTGGAATAGTACGATCACAGCGCCAGGCCCCAGCCGCTGGAGGACAAAAGAGAAAAAGATGTGATAAATAATATTTAAGGCACCGCAAACTTCCATTTCTCAGGTCTGATATCTGCCGCTGGAGATTCTTCTAAGTGTCTTTTATTCCTCTGTTCATAAATTCTTACGATAACAATTTTATTTGGGAATTAATCCAGATTCCCATTATTCATTAAATCGCATTTTCTCAGCAGGTAAGTTCTCCCTGGCTGTAAGTTACAAACCTTGAGAATCTGCTCAGTCTCCAGAGCCGCTGCGAGGATCGGAAGGTATTACTAATTACCAGGTCTCAGAATTACCTCTTCAGAGCGCTAAGGCAGACTGAAAGGAGAACCTGAACTGGACTCCTGCGAGCAAAGCTTAGGTGTAACTCCATCCCTCCATCTGCCACGTTCCTTTGCCCGAGCACATAACACAGGCGCCTCCTGGCGTAACATTCAGACTCTGGGGCCAAACTCCACTGGTTCAAATCTTGACTCTACCTCTCACTAGCTGTGTGATCTCAGGCAGGTCACGGGCTTCTCTGACCCTGGGTACCTTCGTTTGGAAAATGGAGAACTAACTACATCTTGGAGCTGTTGGAGCCGATACTGGTGCTTACCCAATGGTTGGCATTGCCGGAGTGTCGCTCTGGTGGGCACTGTGCTGAGGGCTCTGCCTGACATTGCACCCACTCCACACCTCCGCAGTGCCCCAACATCATTGATGGAGAGGCGGTGACCACTCAGCCCATGGTGGTCATCGGCCACTGATTTTGACACCTCTGGAAACTATCCAGACTTCAGTTGGAAACTACACCTACCCTTCCGAACAGTCCAAAGTCTCTGGGCAGGGCAGATCATATGACAAATCGTAGCCAATCAGCCTCTCACTGGCATCACTCTGATTGTTGATTGGTCAATGGATTTACAGTGGGTGGGCTCATGACCTCATCAGGGTGAAGACTTGGGGAAAGGCATTTTGGCTGAGATGGGAGGCTGGTGCTGCTGTAGCTGGAGGAGGGCAGGTCTGAGAGAGATAACCCTGAGTCCACAAGTGGCCGAGGAGAAACCAGACTCCACTGACCTCAGGTGACCCACTCACCACCAGTGCCCGAGAGAGGACCTGGCCCTGGGCCTCTCCATCACAGCACAGTTCTGTGGGGTTTCCTGGCCTGTGAGACAGAGGCCTGGCTGATGCTGGACTGTCAGGCACATGATTATAGCCTGGAGGGGGGCGCATGAGGGATCCCCCTCCTCCTCTGCAGTCCAGCTCCCACCACGAGCAAGGATTTCCTTCTGTCTCTCCAGAGCTTGATGGCACCCCACAGAGCCTCCTGTTTCAGATGGTTTTCAATCAGGCAGGGTGTCCCAATGAGCAAAAGCGGACATCATAACTTAGAGAAGGTTTTGAACCAGAAGATAAATTTGTAGCAAAGCAATATAAACTCTGTGGTTAAAAGCAATAGCAATGTATCCTCCCACGGCTCTGAAAGGCCGGGGTTTCAGAATCAGCTTGTTAGCTGGCTCAGTCACTGGAAAGTTCCAATCCAGCCTCAGGGGGTCGCACCAGCACGCCTTGGTTTGTGGACGCATCCTCAGCCTCCGTCTCTCTGTGTATGACCTGCTCCCTGTGACTCGGTGGTCCTGCCTCTTTCTCGTAAAGGCATCCGTCCTACTGAACTTAAAACCCACCCTGTTCTCATAGGGTCTCATCTTTACTTGATTACATCTTCAAAGACTCTATTTGTCAAGGCCAAAGGTTCCAGGACAGCATGAACTTGGGGGAGTACTATTCAACTCTGTGCAGTAGACGTAATGGTGGGTGTCACCTTTCACCGGGTTCCAGTGTAAGGGCGAACCTATTCTCCAGAGCCACAACAACATCATCTGGGCTAACGGAATACGGAAAAGGCAGCATCCAGTCTTTTCTTTTTCATTGTAGATGAAGTTGAACATTTATTCTTCTGTGTCAGTTTTGCAGGGGAGGGAGAGGGGGAGCGTCTGTTCAAGTCTTTGCTCATTTTCTCCCCAGCTCTTCTCAAGTTTTCATTTCAAACTTGCACGGGATATCCTCCAACCATTTTTCTGTTGGCCCTCCAATGGGATGTAGCTTTCTTGACCCTTTTTGGCTCCCATCCTCTCTCCCTTCTCTATACAGCTCCCCTGCTTGGGATTTTTGTGAACGGTCTCTACGTTTTGGCACTTGGCTTCCGAGGTGATGTGGCCAGGTCCCTGCCCACTTGCATGATCCTTCCCCCTGCAGTCTCCCAGCTCCCTTCTTCCAGTGCTTTCCACTGGGCATGGGCCCCAACTTGGAGAAAAACTCTGGCAGACTACAGTGAGCCTCAGCTGGGTCTGAGTAGCCCAGGCCCCCAGCTTGACCGGGATCTCTGCAGCCTCACCTCTGAGGCTGCCAGAGCCCAGGAGCTCAGCCACTGTGTCCCATGGTCCCCGGCTTCATGATTCGACCTCTGTGGCTCTTCCCTGCCTGGGGCCCGTCCAGTGCTCAGCTGCTTCCTTCTGCTTTATTTACACAGATGCACACGTGCATGTATGTGCACACACATACACACACACATACACACAAATCTTTTGACCATTGCTGGCATGTGCCATCTACTCATTTTGAAGTTCTCAGGGTGACTGCCACCCATGGATTTCTGATTCGCTGTCTTGTTGCTCTTGGTTCCAACCAGGGAAATTAAAAGCCAGACTACTACCAACATGGCCATTTTACCTGTCCTGCCACTATCTTTAATAAGACAATATATTAGTGAAATTGAGCCTTTCAAATATATTACAACTATTTCTATCAGTTCAATTTTTTAATGCACCATTTTCTTTCCACTTTGAGGTGCCCAGTCTTACTTTTCTGTGGTGGCATCTGGATTTTTGAGTCATAATGGAAAAGCTCCTCCCCAAAGAGACATCAAGCATGTTGCCTTCTAATACTCTCATGGTTTCTGGTTTACCCTTACCTCTCTAATTATGTGGTGCTTCTTGTTGTACATGGCGTAAGATGCAGTTACTCAATTGCCTTCATATTGTCCATTAAAATGCCAATTGCTGGGCTGGAGGCATGGTTCAAATAGTATTGCACCTGCCTAGCAAGTGCAAAGCCCCACGTTTAAAACCCAAAACTTCAAGGCCTTGACATGTCACCTGCATTCTGCACTGAGTCACCATGGGGAACTGGGTTACTTCTGAACTTGCTTTTCTGTTCCACTGATCTATCTCATCAGGCAGCATATACTTTAATGTGCGTTAGGAGCTACTTAAAAACACACAGAGCAGATTAAGCAGAATATGGTGGTGTTTCTGGTATCCATATCCCAGCTTGAGACGCTCGTGAACTGTAGCTGCTGAAAGCCGCCCTGTGCCAGTCCCCAGGGCGTGCGGGCTCACACACTCTCAGGTGGGCTAAAACAGACAGGAGGTACAGCCTGGGTGCCAGCAGACCCCGCCTCTGAGGAAAAGGAAGGGTGAGTGGGGACCAGGAGGCTTGAAGGCGGAGTCAACATGAATGGAAAACACTCTCTGGTTTGGAACCTCCAGCACTGGCTCCACAAGGTCGTGTGGCTGGGTGTGTATGTCAGCCTGTGCTTGCCTTGTGATCGGGTGATCCTGTACCACCCGCTGGGCCAGGACGCTGGGCGGGAGCCGTGTCTCTTCAGTTGGAAATTCAACTGTGACCAGAGCATACAGCATTTCTGGGCTGATCTGATGCCGACCTCTGGGACTTGGGGCATGGACAGAGTGAACTGGTGGGGTTCCAGGACCTCAGCAAGGCCACCGCCGAGAACATGGGCCTTGGAATCAGTTCAGACCCCCGATTCCAGCTCTGTGACTTTGGGATGGCTCTCTAAATTCCCTGAGCCTTGGTCAGTGGTGGTGCTGGTTATGTGAGAAATCCAGGAGATGGCCCAATGAGGTACTTTAATAAACGGCTGTTGGAATTGAGCGAAATCCAGATTTTAAATCTCCCTCGAGCCTATCACATAAACCTTGTGGACACGCAGCACTGGGCACTTCACAGCCTCAAGCTGGCTTATGCTGGCCCCTCCTAAGACCATCACCTTGCCAGGGACTCCACACCACAGGTAAGAAGTGTTGCGAAAGCTGTGGAAAAGTATGACGGACAAAACACCTGTCTCTTCTGCCCAGAAGCCACAGAAGAGTCCCTGTCTTGGACTGTGGTCCTGGGGGGAAGAGGGGGAATTGAGCTTTCCTCCCTGCAGAACCCCCTTCCCATGGAGACCCAGGGATGCCCACAAAGAAGCTTGTTTGCACCTTGCCCTTGTCTCCAGAACCACCCCTCCCCTCTGCGCCCAGTGCCCCAGGCTGACTGTGACCTTTTCCCTGAGCCTCCCCTGCAATATACCTCCACTTGGGCCAGCTAAGGTCCGGATATACCCAAAAGAAGCTGCTGTCCTAGGGAGCCCCAGGAAATCTGAGAGACAAACAGAGCCCGTGGAAAGAGACTCCTGGAAAGTAGTGTCCTGGATCTTTCAGAAGAAGGAATTAACTGCCTTAAGCTGAAAGAGAAACAGATGGAAATACAAGGCTTCCCCAAGGCCTGTGGCTTCCAGATCCTTCCTTCAGAAGGAAAAATCTCCTGCATGGTGACACAGCATCCCCTTGTGGTGGGGCCTGGAATTGCACGGGTCTCCAGACTCAGCTTGGTTCCACTTTGGAGGGGAGCAAACAGAAATGACTCCCGAAGGACTGCATCCCGCCGGGATTGCAGGAATGTGCGTACTTCCCACTATCCTAGGTCAAAGAATATTTCTCAAAGCCTTGTATGAATGAGATTATGGAACAATCCAACCATCTACTTGCAGTCATATCATCCATCTGCCCAAACATTGAGAAGACTAATCCAATGCAATACCCCCAACCACCCTGCAGGATGCAGAGGTAACCTCAGGGAGGGAGGGAGGGGCTTCTCAAGGGCTCCTCTGTGTAGTCTATGGGAAACAGCCTGGCACCACCAAACCACAGGAAGAATTCTATTTGGGGTCCAAAATTCTTAAATTTCTTTGCTTACTGAAGACTGACTTTCTACTTAGCCACTCCAAACCCTAGTTCATTTCTAGGAAAGCCTGAGTCATCACTCTGAACAAGTCCCTGATGGTTTATTATTTGTGAGCTGGGTGCAATGGGCGAAGCCCGCAGGAGGAAGCCCACTTTCCCCTGAGGTGACCCCAGTGACACTGAAGTACTCAGAGCTAAGAAATCAAGTAGACTCCGCAGATCATCCCAAGTATTTGCTGCTAATCTTAGCCCCAAATTGGGCTTGAGGGCCACTTGGCACAGAAGGGCTCAGGCATCCAGGGTTCCTGGCCTCGGGGAGCTCAGAGCCAGCCGAATCAGGAAAGAAAAGGGAACAGAAAGAGGACTGGCACAGCAGCAAAATCATTTGGCTGATTTTGTCATCTCTACATGCTTAAGAAAGATTAGGACGTGGAAGAGCCTCTGGGACACAGCAGCTCGGAGAAGTCCACAGCAAACAGGGTGGGATCAGGTTTCATTCAGCGGGACACACACGCAGCAGCGGCAGGAGGACTGCGT
Source organism: Dipodomys merriami (assembly GCF_024711535.1). Classification (NCBI taxonomy): domain Eukaryota; kingdom Metazoa; phylum Chordata; class Mammalia; order Rodentia; family Heteromyidae; genus Dipodomys; species Dipodomys merriami. Next base: position 3,014,320 of record NW_027202270.1, on the reverse strand, counting down.
GGAGGAAGGATCTGGAGGCTGAGATTGACTGGTAATGTCTGCCACGGTTTGCATCTGGAGCACTGGCACGACCCAGTCAATGACTATTTCTGTCTGGTTCCAAGAGAACTTTCTGAATATGAAAACCTGTTTCTAAACTGGATACATGGAAGTAACCTAATGGAGAGGAGGAAACTGAAGAGAACTAGACAAAACAGCAGTGCCTCCAAAGCAGACCAACAGAGCGGGGCCTATGGTTTCCACAGCCACTGACGGACCACCCCACCACTTACCCCTGCCTGAGGAACTCCACAAGACACCTCCTAACTCCCAGCTTCACGACCATCTAAAAGTACTTACAGATACTGCGTGGGCCAGACAATGGCAGTCCTGACCTGATAGCACGTATGCTTGCTCAGCAAAATAAATTCCCTGTAGACATGGATGCAGTGCTGCCCTTAGCTGTCTTCAGTGAACTTCCACGAGAAGCCGCTCATGAAGGCCTGCGTTTATGCACTGCGTGCATTACTATCATCTTAAGAGAATACACTGCAAGGATGGGCATGCATACTTGAAACACTTATGTAACTACACCCTGCCACTCTCCTCAGCGAAGCGCCCTTCTGGTGGGAGGGACGCTCCAGTCTCCCCAGAAGCCACTTCCTGGGGCTATAGCTCTCCTGCTCAGCCCATCCCTCACTGGGGAACAAATTCCTACCTTACGGCTTTTTGTTTTTTACTTTACTTTGGCTTCAGTAAACCTGTGCTAATCATTACGTGTGTGTGTGTGTGTGTGTGTGTGTGTGTGTGTGCATGTGTGTGTGTGTGTGTGTGTGTGTGTGTGGCTTAATTCTTTGCTAAAGGAAGGACCTAGACTCACACCCAATTGGGACTACCAATCAGTAACATCTTCCATGTATTATGAAGAGATGGAAGTTCTGGGTGCTTCTGCAAGTCTATACAAGTGAAAAGACATCATCAGCACAATGAAGAAGCATGCAGAACATTTGCCAGGTGCCACAGGCAGAGCTGGTGGCTACATGGCGAGGGGGGGAGGATGTGAAAAGCAGGCAGGGAGCTGGGGGGGGGAAGGGGACATTCAGCACGGCTGCCCTGTCTTAGAACCTCTGAACACACCAGACATGAGAGCAAATCAGGGCTGGCATGAAATGAGGTTGGGCAAGGGTAGTGAGCCAAATTCCTCTTGGGAGGTGGGGGTGGAGTGGCATCTGACACCCTCAGTCCTAGGACATTCTTATTGCAAGAATTACCATGTCCCAGAGCCCCGAGCTAGCCAGCCAGTCAGAAGAAAGAGGGGGGCCATAAAGCCAGGAGGACAAGGAAGGGAGAGGGGAGGAAAGGAAAGCTACTCCCAGAACAACTTACATACTTAGTGAGCATTCATGAGGTCTACAGTCCGGTTTTAAGAACATCCTCTGCTCAGTAATCAGAGTGCAACACACTCTGACACACACAGATTTATAGCTACAGAGGAAAACCTTCTACTCATGTGGACCATCAGCCTAAGGAGATGAGTACTGCGTGTAACAGGGGCCTTTCACCATGCTCTGTCCTAGAAGCTTTCCCTGCTGCTGTTAGTTCCCCAGACTTCCTCCTACAGCCAGGCTTCTTCCACACTTTATCCAAGACCCTTGGCTCTGACCTGACGTCATTTTTCACAGATCTTCCTTCTTCCTCCAAACATTCCTAACAAATTATCTGTCCTCAGCAGCCAGCCTTTCTGGAGTCATGCAAAACTCCTCTTCCCCCCGCCCCTCCCCCTCTCTCTCTCTCTCTCATCTTTCTTTTAGTCAATATTTGACACTGGGCATCTATGGCTCATGCCTGTAATAGTAGCTACCCAAGAGGCAGAGATTTGAAAATCACAGTTCAAACCCAGCCCAGGCAGGCAAGTTTGAGAGACTCTAATCTCTAATTAACCAGCAAATACAATAATTAGAACTGTATGGATCAGTGGCAAGAGCACCAGCCTTGAAAGGAAAAGCTCAACTGAGAGCGTAAGGCCCTGAGTGCAAGTCCTAATACTAGCACACACCCCAAAAATAGTTTTGAATAGTTTGCAGAGGACGTATTCAAAGCATAGCGAAAAGACAAGTTGTTTCACAAAATGGTATCCCAAACTCTTCTTTCGAAATTATATACCCAAACTCTCTGAGCTTTTTTCCCATCCAAGAACTGTGTATTTAAGGGCTGGAATTTCAGCAGCTGAAAACCTTTAAACTGTTATTTTTCTCCTAAAATAATCCAACTGCTGGGAAAAGCTTCCACTGAATATTTCACTGCCTCAAACACATCATTATTACCTACTAGACTTCAAAATCCTGCTCCTCAAGTTTATGTAAATGATCTTAGATTCATGCTTCACCCACTCCTCCTCTTTGTAACAATGGGTAAAACTTTGCTGTTTTATTCCTCACACATATCTCCAGTTACACTCACCACGTGTGTCACTCCTATTTAATGTTGTTACTTGGCTTTCCATCACTATAACAAACACCTGGGATAATCAGCTCATAACCCAAGAAGGTTGATGTGTCTCACAGCTTTGGGGAGTTCAATCTGGAAGCAACTAGCTCCATGGCTTTTGGTCCTGCCACTCACTTCATGGCCAAAATGTGGAAAAGTGGAGAAGGGGGCCAGAGTTCCACTCCTCTTCAAGGGAACCAAAAACTATAAACCACCCCTGAGGCCTGCCTGCTAAAGATTCCACCAACTGAGGACTTAGATTTCAACATGTGGGCCTCTGAGGGATACTTGAGATGAAATCGACAGCTGACAATTCCCGGAGGGATGTTTTTTTGTTTTAATATTCCATCCAGAACATTATTAAACATGGTTATTTCCAGACAGACTTGTGGATGATGCAAAAATAACCAGCAGTGGCTACATTCAACTACAGTATCTAGGACTCGTCTTTAATAAGAGCTCCAGGCAGACAGGGGAGTGTGTACATGGGTTGGGGCTGTGCATTATCAGCATGTGTATTCAGTCATTCTACCATGTTCACAATATCCCATAAAAAGGAACTACCTGTGGATTCCACAGTCTGAGACCAGCAGAACCCAAAGTGGCCACAAGATAAGGGAGTGATGTGGATGAGCATAAACTAGGTGTTGACAGTCTCCTCTCCCTGCCTTTAAGGCTGCTCTTCCTCTTAGAACCCATACTTGCTTTGAACTCCGAAAGAAGGCAGTGGAGTCTCAAGAAACATGAAGGAACCTTGTCATGTCCTCTCTTACTCATATTGATTGCATCTTTGTATTAGCTACTAGATTACGCCCATATCGACTCCATAAACGTAAAAGACAGATCACAATTCTTTGAGTCCTGTCTTACTTGTCCTAAGTAAATTTAACCAGGGGAGTATTCCCAAAAAGGTTTGCTTACAAAGCACTACAATAAACACAGCTGAGTTCATTTGGCACGGTATTTCCATGGTTCTCATAAAGACAAAATCCGTGCACAAGCAAGGAATGAAGTAGGAGCTGCAGAATTTCTGTGATTACGAGTTGAATGCTCCTATATTTGCATGTGAAACTGATATTGCACGATATATACATGTCCAACTTCAGCCATAAAATATAAAGCTTTTAAATTTTCTTTCCTTTGGATATTAATTAGCAATTCAGAGCAGCAAGAAGTTAGGAGAGATGCTGGGAAGGAAAAAAATCTTTGTTTTATTACCTCTAGCAGAGCTTATCCAGTTTTGTTTTGTTTTTTCTCAAAACAGAGCCCTGAATGTTTAATTTGCTCCGGGAACCATAGATTATTAGAGCCTCTTCCCCGGAGCCCTGCCCGGGTCTGTGAAGACCTAGGGCAAGTCAGGATCCGGGAATTCTAGGGAGGTGCGAGCGGCAGTGAGGCCTTTGGATTTCTGGGGTCGGACAAGGGTGGGAAACCACGGGTGAAGGAAGGAGGAGGAAGGAGGAAGGAGGGAGGAAGCAGGGGGAAGGAAGCAGGAGGGAGGAAGCGGGAAGCAGGAGGGAGGAAGCGGGAAGGAGGAGGGAGGAGGAGGGAGGGAGGAAGCAGGAAGGAGGAGGGAGGAGGAAGGAGGGAGGGAGGAAGCAGGGGGAAGGAAGCAGGAGGGAGGAAGCGGGAAGGAGGAGGGAGGAGGAGGGAGGGAGGGAGGAAGCAGGGGGAAGGAAGCAGGAGGGAGGAAGCGGGAAGGAGGAGGGAGGAGGAGGGAGGGAGGGAGGAAGCAGGGGGAAGGAAGCAGGAGGGAGGAAGCGGGAAGGAGGGAGGAGGAGGGAGGGAGGAAGCAGGAAGCAGGAGGGAGGAGGAAGGAGGGAGGGAGGAAGCAGGGGGAAGGAAGCAGGAGGGAGGAAGCGGGAAGGAGGAGGGAGGGAGGAAGCAGGAAGGAGGAGGGAGGAGGAAGGAGGGAGGGAGGAAGCAGGGGGAAGGAAGCAGGAGGGAGGAAGCGGGAAGGAGGGAGGAGGAGGGAGGGAGGAAGCAGGAAGCAGGAGGGAGGAGGAAGGAGGGAGGGAGGAAGCAGGGGGAAGGAAGCAGGAGGGAGGAAGCGGGAAGGAGGGAGGAGGAGGGAGGGAGGAAGCAGGAAGCAGAAGGAGGGAGGGAGGAAGCAGGGGGAAGGAAGCAGGAGGGAGGAAGCGGGAAGGAGGAGGGAGGAGGAGGGAGGCAGGAAGCAGGAGGGGGGCGGCGTGGGAGGCGCGGGCCGCGCCGGCGGGGACGGCCCCCCTCCGGGGTGCTGTCAAGATGGCGCCCCGGCGCCGGGGTGGAGGGTCAAGGTCGAAGAGGGCGGCTTGCGGCGCCTCGGTCGGCACGTGCACTGCTCCCCGCAGGGAGACCTCCGGACCGCGGGCGAGGGGCGCTTCCGCTTCCTGAGCACCTGCTACGCGCAGGGCGTGGCGCGGAGCGCCGGACACGACCCAGGTCCACGTCTCTCCCTCGCCTTTGCCGCGCGCGGCGGAAGCGGAAGCGGCTTCCGGCGCGGCCGGACGGGTCCTCCAGAGCACCGAGACGCCCGGCCAGAGCGCCGGCTCCCCCTTCCAACCCGACGCCGCCAAACGACGCGACGGAAACAACATCGCGCCTGCGCGCGGGCGCTCGGCGGCGACGGCGGCGGCTTTCTACGTCATCGCATGCGCGACGCCCCGAAGGGACAGCTGGGGGTCCGGCCATCGGGGAAGCGCGGCGGCGAGTCTGGCCGGGAAGATGCCAGTGGCGGTGATGGCGGAAAGTGCCTTCAGTTTCAAAAAGCTGCTGGATCAGTGCGAGAACCAGGAGCTCGAGGTAGCTGCCGGAAGGAGCCTTGGGGCGCTCGGGTCTCGGGGAGGCGCCGGTTTCCAGGGTAACGCGGCCGGGCTCGCCGGCGCCCGGCGCTGGCAGAGCGGGACGTGCGGAGTCGGGCGGGGGCGACCGGAGGCCTGGACCCCCTCCCCCCGACCGATTCGTGAGACCCGGGGACGAGCACCCGGACCCCTGGCCGGCCCTGAGCATTTCATTTGTCCTCGCGCATCTTTGCTTTAACTCGCCGACCTGCTTCTCCGGACGTCGTCGGGCGAGAATGGGGGTCCTGGGTTCTGTTATTACTGTTACTATTACTGATAGTGCAGATAGCACACAGACTAGAAACAAAACAGAAGGAGCCTTCGTTAGTCTCGTGAAGTTGTACTCAACTAAGCCTGCTGTTCTCTCTCTATGCCAAATCGAAGTTGCGTTGTGCAACTGTTAAGGTGTTTCTTAGGTACTTAAACATTTATAATGATGGTATGAAAAGCGAATGGGGACACCCGTGGAAGCAGCCGCCGGCTAATGGACATCAGTAGATCTGATGAATGAGACAAGAAGTTACTTTGTAACTCAGCGGTGACTTTACTGTTCCTCACAGATATCCGCACGTCTGATATAGTGGCCAAGATCGTGCCTTAGGAATCTGTGCAAAGTCTTTATTTCCTACAAGAGTAAGATGACCTAAATCAAAATGTGAGAACTGGTAGAAGGATTTTATTTGAATATTTTTGTATAGAAAATAAGATTGAGACCCAACGGGATATAATGTCACAGCTGATGACATAGCCAAACTCACTGCTCAGGAGTTTAGTACTTAGAATTTCTCTCCTGCTCCTTCTGAGTCTGTAGTAGTATAAGATGGGCTTTCTCATTAGGAATTAATGTCATGTTCTTTGTTTATTGAAAGTATTAGATTAAATGAGTTTTTTTTCCTCTCTTACTTTTGGCCTTCTAGGCCCCTGGAGGAATTGCTACCCCCCCAGTATATGGTCAGCTTCTAGCTTTATATTTGCTCCATAATGACATGTAAGTACCTATTATTTAAACTAAGAGCAGCAGCTTCCTCTGTTGGGCTGAATTCTACATCAAAATAGACCACAGAACAGACACAATGAACTATATCTTTTATTGTAATATGCTCCAGGATTTCTATTGGATCATAGTGAATTATAATGAGGTTCTTTTAAATACATTTACTTTACATACACCTTCTAAAAACTTCGTGGGTTGTTTTCTTTCTTTTTAAACAAGAAAGCACAATGTCAGTAATCATTGACCTTGTTTTTGCTTTTAAAAAGTTACGACCTTTGTTTGTTTATGTTTTGTACAGGGCTTGAACTCAGGGCCTCTCTTTGCCACTTCATTTTTTTCACTCAAGGCCAATGTTCCATCACTTGAGCCACATCTCCATTCAGGCTTTTTATGGGATAACTAGAGATGAGTCTCATGGACTTTTATGCCTGGGCTGGCTTTGAACTTTCATCCTCAGTTCTCAGCTCCCTGAGTAGCTAGGATTGCAGGCATGAGCCACGAGCACCTCGGTGTTTACTTAATTTTAAATATAGTACACAGGACCAAAAGAAGCTTGAAAGGGAAAACTGAGGAAGCTGAAGGAGAATTGCTTACCAGTATCTGTGATGTCTGTGAGGTTTCTTGAAAGCTTTTTTTTTTTTTCTTTTTAACTTTGTTTCCTTAAGGAAAATCAGAAAGCATCTATCCTAAAGAACAGGAATCTTTTTAGTCCTAGTACACACTGATGGTTTCTGGTTCTATTTTGGCTTAAATTCCTGCAAACCCTTTGTGATAGTGTTTCAGAAACTAACTCAGGTTCTTTATTTTTTTTATTTTATTTATTTATTTATTTTTTGGGGTCTGGTCATGGAGCCTGAACTCTGGGCCTGGGTGCTGTCCCTCAGCTCTTCAGCTCAAGGCTAGCGCTCTACCACTTGAGCCACAGCGCCACTTCCGGCTTTTTTCTTTTTGCTTATGTGGTGCTGAGGAATCGAACCCAGGGCCTCAGGCATGCAAGGCAAGCGCTCTACCACTGAGCCAACTTCCCAGCCCCTCTTTATTTTTTTAATCCGCTATCTTATGTTTGTTCCAGTACCTTTAAAAACTCCTCCTTGAGGCTTCAGAGAAAGACTTTTCTCCCATTAGGAGAAGGAATTCTAAGGAGAAAAACTGTGTTCCCTACTTACTGTCAGGATGTAGCAGAGCCTTTTAAGTGTATAACATTGTTTATCTTTGTATCTGCAATTCTGTATGTTACTTAGTTTGGCCGTAATTTAAGAGCTGGGTCTTATTTTAAAATTAAGTAAAAATGACAAAATAATACTTGGGTATTTTGAAATACATATCTATATGTTGTATTGGAACTAGTAACTGTTTATTTACTGAGATTTTAAATTGCTCTTCTTTGTGTAAATTAGGAATAATGCAAGGTACCTTTGGAAAAGGATTCCACCTGCTATAAAATCTGTAAGTATTCTTTCAGTGCAACTTGTTTTTTTCAATACAGCAGTAGCATTCACGTAAACAGCAACTTCTTACAAATTCCTGCTTTCTTTCCTTTTTTTTTTTTTTGGTTGTGGCGCTTGAACTCTGGGCTTGAGCGCTGTCCCTCAGCTCTTCAGCTCAAGGCCAGCGCTCTACCACTTGAGCTACAGCGCCACTTCCCCTGCTTTCTTTCCTATGTCACAAAAACTGTTGTTAAACTTGTATTAACATTAAGATGTCAGTTTTTCCAATCAGAAGTTTAAAATTTCTATGGAATGGTATAGAAGTATATATTCAACTTATTGATCAGATTCTTATAAGCTGTTGCCATTATTAGCAGGAAAAGGAAACAGTGCGGGAGGGTTGGAGGCAGTGGGTACTGGTGACTGTACCTGCCTCGTGCAGTTTTTGATAGTGGTGCTTACTTTGCAACTTAAGTTTTTTATAAGATTAAGTTTTTTATAAGATTAAGATTAGTTTTGCTAACTAGATTTTCGATGGAAGAGTAGATGAAATAGAAGTGTCTTGCAAAATAGAATGAAGTTAATTTCTTTCCCTGACATCCTGTTAAGTAAGAGTGAGAGTGAGTTGTTAACTCACTCTAAAGAATTATTGAATGTATACATAGTTTCAGTATTAGTGGAAACTATTTTAGGCAGTAGAGTGTGACTTCCTTGATTGACAGCCTGGTATTAACCCGTTGAGTATTTTGGGCAAAGTATGTATAAATATACATATGCATATATGTAAATGTATATACAATATGATAATTGTCTATGTATGAAAAATAAATGCTAACATCTTTAGAAACAATAATACTTAAGATAATGAGCCCCAGGCTTAATTCTGAGATATGCTTTAATTTACTGTTGTAATAAAAATGTGTATCTGATTATAAGTATTTTCTGTTACCAGTGTGCAAAGTATCTGAAAACCTTTTTGCTAATAGAAGAACAATTGCAACTCTTAAAAGAAATGTTGGTTTTATTTCTTTAATTATGCCACTAACAAGGTTCATGTTATTTCTGGTATTTTGTTTTAAGGTGTAGTCACTGATAAATTACACGAGTTAGCAATGCTTTCAAATATACTGTTTCTTGTAGGCAAATTCAGAACTGGGGGGAATTTGGTCAGTAGGACAGAGAATCTGGCAAAGAGATTTCCCTGGGATCTATACAACCATCAACGCCCACCAGTGGTCTGAGACTGTCCAGCCAATCATGGAAGCACTTAGAGGTAGTGTTTCTTTGTGTTAAAAATTACATTGGGGGGGCTGGGAAGGTGGCTCAATGGTAGAGCGCTTGCCTTGCATGCATGATTCCTCAGCATCACATAAGCAAAAAGAAAAAAGCTGGAAGTGGCGCTGTGGCTCAAGTGGTAGAGTTGAGCTGAAGAGCTGAGAGACAGCACCCAGGCCCAGAGTTCAGGCCCCATGACTGGACCCAAGAAAAAAAAATTACATTGGGAGCTGGCCACCAGTGGCTCAGGCCTGTAATTCCTAACTACTCAGAAGACTGAGATCTGGGGATCTCAATTCAAAGCCAGCTGTGGCAGGAGAGTCCCTGACTCTTAATCTCCAATAAATTGGAAGTAGCGCTATAGCCCAAATGGTAGAGTGCTATCTTGAGCAAAAAAAGCTCAGGGACAGTGTATAGTCCCTGAGTTCAAGTCCAAGGACTAGCAAAATAAAAATAAATGGGCCTGGGCTGGGAAGGTGGCTTAGTGGTAGAGTGCTTGCCTTGCATGCATGAGGCCCTGGGTTCGATTCCTCAGCACCACATAAGCAAAACAAAAAAGCTGGAAGTGGCGCTGTGGCTCAAGTGGTAGAGCACTAGCCTTGAGCTGAAGAGCTGAGGGACAGCACCCAGGCCCAGAGTTCAGGCCCCACGACCAGACCCCCCAAAAAATAAATAAAAATAAAAATAAATGGGCCAAGTGTGGTAGCTCATGCTTGGAATCCTGGCTGTTGGGGAGGCTGAAACCAGAAGGTTTGCCATAGGAAACAAGTTATGACAGAGTTTTCAATCAGAACTGGGCACAGTGGCTCATATCTGTCATGATATCTGTCTGAGGAGGCTGAGATCAGGATTTCATTTCAGACTGGCCTGAGCAAAATAACCCTGTGGACTAAGCCCTATGAAAGTCCCCAGATTGATGAATGCTGCCATATTTTCCTCCGTAGCATGCTGCCTGGTAAGAGTGGTCTCAGGACAGAGTTGAATGACTCCAGAGTTTAGTCTTTTGCTTTTTGGTGTATTATAAAGCTGTTTTCTAGTTCAGAGCAATCACTGTCAAGCTTAGTACCAGTGGCTGAGAAGCTGAGATCCAGAAAATCACAATTCAGGTTCATCTCAGGCAGAAAGGTCCGAGAGCTTTCGTCTCCAGAATAACCAGAAAAAAGTAGGGCTCAAGAGGTCCAGTGTATCTGGGCGCTTGTGGCTGCTATAATCCTAGCAACTCAAGAAGCTGAGATCTGAGGATTGCAACTCACAGCCAATCTAGGCAGAAAAATCTGAGACCCTTATCTCCAAAATACTCTTTAGTAGAAAGCCACAAGGAGAGCTTTGGCTCAAGTGGCAGAGCACCAGGTTTGAGCAAAAAAGCCAAGCATGAACACAAGATCCTGAGTTTAAGCCCCATTAACTAGGAGGTAGGAGTCGGGGGAGAAGGTAGAGTGCCAGCCTAACAAGCGAGCTGAGCGAGAGCACAGGGTCCTGAGCTTAAACCCTAGTTCTAGCAAAAAATAAAAAGAAGGAACAGCCATTACCTTAGTCCGTCCAGGGGCTGAGTGCTTTATATGAAAGAGGTTTATTTGGCCCACAGCTTCTGGAGGCTGAGAGCCTGAGATGGGATAGCTCCATCTCTTTGACCTCTCATGAGTGCCCCTAGTGGTTGGTGGATGGCATCACAGTGGTGAAGAGAGCACGTGGTTAGACAAGAAGCCAGACAGGGCCACGCTTGCTTTTTCCAAAAACTTGTTCTTGAAACTAAGTGGGGACCTGGAAGAGTGGCATTGGTCTCTTCTGGGGGCAGTGCCCCAGGAGCTGAGCACCTTCCCTTAGGCCCTCCTTCTTAAGATCCCACCTTCTCATGGTCACTATATTGAACACTAAGTTTCCAGCGTGCCCCTCCCCCCTCGCCCCCAGCAATGCCTTCCCATTCTGTTCTGAGTTAGTTTTACTAGAAAAGTGAGGTAGCACGACTGAAGAGAGGCTCTCGAACAGACTTACCTCCCAGACCTGCAAGGCTGGTAAAGCTGTACAGGGGGACCAATGTCTCTGCAGCTGTGGAAAAGGGACTATCCCTGTGGATACAGGTTGGCTGGAGCAAGACGGAGCAGAAAGTACATTTCCTGACTGTTGCTCTGGCCTCTAACCTCCTGATGGAACCCCATCTGCCATGCCAGGGGAGCCTCGGTGCAAGAGGCACCAGTGGCCCACCTCTCCTACTGCCAGCACAGCTAGGAGGGCTGGAGGCAGGCTAGGGAAGTAGGGCACTGACTGCTCCCTGATGAGCAGCGCCTGGTAGGTGACAGACACTTAAGTGTGTGTTGAACACCCTCTGCCATGAGTTCAGACAGGACCTTTCAGGCACAAGCTGCAAAGTGGAGGGTCAGAACGCAGGCGTCAGAGTTCATCAGGCTATGGTAAGCATGCTCTGGGAGCACCAGCCTTCATCCTTGCTCCTTTGTTGATCAACTTCTACCTCCTCTATACTCTTCATTTTCCAGCTATGCCTCTTTCTGCTTCTCCTCCTCCCTGTTTTCTCTTCCACTCATGTTCTGTTGCTTTTTCTCTATTCCTGAAATCTGACCAGCGTAATTTAAAGAGTTACTTTAAAAATATGGTAGGCTTACCATATATTTTTTTTAATTGGTCCTGGGGCTTAAATTCTGGGCCTAGGTACTGTCCCTGAGCTTCTTTGTGCTCAAGGCTATTGCTCTATACTTGAGCAACAGAGCCACTTCCAGCTTTTTCTGTGTAGTTTATTGGAGCTAAGAGTCTCACAGACTTTTCTGCCGGGCTGGCTTCGAACATGATTGTCAGGTCTCAGCCTCCTGATTAGCTAGGATTGTAGGTGTGAGCCACTGGCACCTGGCTATCCTTACATTTTTGTTAGACAAATGTTCTTTGCCATTGCAGCTTTGTTTATTTTCCTCCCCTATGTATTGATCACCTTCTTAAAGAACTTTCTGCATTTCTAAGTCTGCATTTAAAAGTCTGGAGGTTGGGGCTGGGAAGGTGGCTCAGTGGTAGAGCACTTGCCTTGCATGCCTGAGGCCCTGGGTTCGATTCCCAGCACCACATAAGCAAAAATAAAAAAGCCGGAAGTGGTGCTGTGGCTCAAGTGGTAGAGCACTAGCCTTGAGCTGAAGAGCTGAAGGACAGTGCCCAAGCCCAGAGTTCAGGCCCCACGACCGGGCCCAAAAAAAAAAAAAAAGTCTGGAGGTTGGCAGAGAGAAGGAAGGGACAGAGTAGAAAGACATGGGAAAGAGCAAGTAATGCTCAATGAGAGCTTGAGTGGCTCCACAGGAAAGGAAGGAGCGTGGCTGAGTTCAACTGGGAGAAAACACAGCCTGAGGCTGGGTGGTACCCAATGCACACACACCAGCAGCATGTGTTCAGCTCACAGCTTGGTGGAGACTTAGAGGGATCTGCGTAGATAGACCAGGAAGGTCATGGCAATGTATGGATGGAGCTATGTGCCATCGGTGATGAAGGAAGCTTGATAAGTTAGAAACTTACACTGCAGGAAGTTTATAAATGGACAGAGGGACACTGACAGAGAAGGGGTTTCAGGCCATGGGGGAGGAAAAAGCCCAAGAACAAGAATGTCTTAACACTGCCTAAGAGCAAGGGGCTCCTGAAGTAGATGCAGGAGAACTTTGACCATGTCAGCAGGAAATTCCAGGGGACTTTCAACATGTCGGGTTTAAATGTGTGCGTTTACCTACTAAGGAGGGAGTAAAATAAGCATTTTGGCAGCCTATAGAGGAACCCCTCATGTTCCAAAAGGGGGTGGTAGAGCAGAAGATGAGCTAGCTGGGTTCTTCTGGAAGGAACTATCTCAGCTCTCTCAGCCTTGAATTTAGTGTGGACATCAGCCATTTCTAGGGAGGCATTTTTGTGCCTACTGCCTGGCACCCCTACCTTAGAATCGTTCCGGGGTGGAGTTTAGGATTGTGAGAAGAGTCCAGGGTTTGATGCAGGCCTGGGTATAAGGATGGGTGAATGCTCTACTTAGGAAGTTTGTTCTGCAGCTCTGGGGTGGCGGGCGGGGGCTGGGGGAAATCCTGTGTTAGATCCTGGAAGGATCTCTAACAGAAACACATGGGCTTTCTAATCATTCACCCACTGTTTGTAAGTGAAATGCCAAAATACCGAGAATAAAATCTTTAAAAGGAGTATCCTAAGTACATAAGTATATTTAAGTAAATTTTCACTTAACCATTTTCACTATTTTAGGAGGCTCATGGTTGAGCCCCTATGACAGGCTGGACACGTCAGTCTGTCTTTGAGCCAATCTGGTCTTACTCATAAACACAGGACAGCAGCAGTCCTGGCCTGCAGCTCTGTGGTTTTAAACACTGCTCTGTCCTCTCCCAACCCTCCACCTCCACCACAGAAGCCACAAGGAGACGCGCCTTCGCCCTGGTCTCGCAGGCCTATACCTCCATCATTGCGGATGACTTTGCTGCCTTTGTTGGACTTCCTGTCGAGGAGGCTGTGAAAGGTATGGGCAGCTTGTCACTCACAAAGGGCAAAGAAACTGCACACATTGCGGTCCAGTCCCTTCCTGGTGCAGTTGAGGGGAGATTTGCTTCTTGGGAAGGTGATGTGAAACATGTTTCTCATACCACTTCCTGCAAGGTTTGGACAAGAAGCACCTATAGTCTAGCACATGACTAGAGCAGGCACTGAGCCCCACCTGTGCATTGGTTAAGAAGATGCGTCTTCATTGTTCTCTTGGCTTCTGTTTAGAAATCCTTAATTCGCCCCACTTTGAAAGGCAGTTTCCCATATCCCTCTCAAGCCCGGTTCTTTCCTACTATTTCTTCCCCATTCCCTCGTTCCTGCACCCACTCCTGCTGCTAGAGTGCTGTGTACTCCTGCCAGTCGAACACTGTATACTCTGCATACGGTGGACAGTTGGATTTAACAACTGGATGGGAGCTACATAAAGTTCTACTTCTTACTCTTCAGTGCCAGGCCTAGTGCAGTTCTGGACTTAGGCGGAGTGAGCAAGGCACTGTGAGGGTGTTATTTAGTGCTGGGAATTGAACCCAGGCCTTTGTACGTGCTAAGCATGTCCTTTACCACTGAGCTACCCCCAGTCCCAGAATTCTTCAATCACACTGTTTCGTTCTCAGGCAAACATGTACTCATGACTGATGTATAGTTTATTGTCCCATAGATCCTGCAGTCCAGAGCCCACATTCCTGGCTCTTAGCAGGTGGCCTGGGCACGGGTCCTCATCCCACCCCATCTGCCTTACAGCTGCACGCTAGCCTTGGGGAAATCACTAATGCCCGCACCTCATTTTCCCACACTGGTAAATGATGGCTGTAAAGCCCCACTTCATAAAGCTGTGATGATGGCGTAAGTTGGTACCCTAAGCACCAGCATCTTTACTGGGTTACTGAGAGGATGATGACAAAGGTATCGCATGTATTTTCCCATCTTTGCTTACAGTAATATTGACTAGACTAATACTTTATAGTCTGTCGATTCATGATTAGAGCAGATAGAGTGAAATATCTTTTAAGATAGGTTTGCTTGACTTGGCAGTACACCTTTGCAGATATGTGAGCATTGAATTAAGCTGATCAGGTCTACTATTCAAGTGAAGTCTAGTCACCTTGTAGAACTTCTCCAGTTTCTTCATTAATGTGTGAAACACATACTTTCAGGAATATTGGAACAAGGATGGCAAGCTGACTCTACCACCAGAATGGTGCTGCCCAGGAAGCCAGGTAGGTGGAGCCCCGGGCCCTCAGAACTCCTACTCATGCCATGCCCTGACCTTGAGCCATACTGGTGCAGGGGGACTAACCCACCTGCTAAGTGTAGACATGGGACTTGGGCACTTAGAGCAGAAAGGCTCTTGAAGGTCTCCTACTTGTACTTTAATTTTTTTTAATACATTTATTTCCAATTCCAGGCTACTAGTGCTATGAGAAATTAATTTGTTTAAACTTTAAAAGTGTGTAATTCTTGTTTAAAAGACTATTATATGTTGGTTTTTTAAAATATTAACCTCAGTCTTGGTATTTATGGAGCTATTTCTAGTTGTGCATATCCTTCAGTATCACTGACTTTATAGAAAGAAGTTAAAGACTCAGAGCTCCTTTTTCTTGGACTAGAGGCATATAGACTGCTCCTTTTAGCCTCTTTGAGGCCTCGGGTCTATAGCCTGTCCGTTGTTTATGCCAGGCCTGCAGAGCCAGGTTTTATGCCCACTTGCATACGTTTTCCTGCCTCCACCCAAGTTCTCTGTTGTTTAAAATGCCATTGTCAAATCAGGTGTTAGTCTGCTTAGCCCTCTCACCCTGGTGAGAGCAAGCCCCAGCCATTGCAGGTGAGGAAGACTGAGCGGGTCGGGCCCACGGCGTGGGGAAGGGAGTGGGTCAGGCCCACGGCTTGGGGAACGCAGTCCCCCAGTGTCTGAGGGTGAGAGCCCAGTCCGTGGCTGGATAGCAGTGCTGCAGTGGGACTGGAGAAGACGACTGCGGTAACCTCGCTTGTCTTTGTTTAGTTGCAGGTGCCCTGGATGTTTCCTTTAACAGGTTTATTCCTTTATCAGGTATCTATTTTCCTGTGTTCATTTAAAATGTTTTGTTGTTTTTTTTTTTTATATATAATGTCTGTATGTTTTTAAGCTCTAGAACACAGAGGTTAAAAGTCCTAACAACAAGAATAATAGGCTATAAATGTGAAGTCCTGGGCTCCCGTAACTTTGACCTGGAACAGTGGCACACTTCCGCCAGCCACAGACTTTGCTTACTTTGCTTGTGTCCGGCCCCAATGTGGATGCAGAGGGCATCCCCCAGTTACTATGGCAACTCAGTGCTAGAATGCAAATTCCCTGAGGATGGATTCTTGAGGTTTGTGTTCATTAACAATGTTCTCTGCCCCTAGAGTTGTAGCAGGCACATGGATGCACTTTGTATTCACTCCCTAGAGTAATTGTCTCATGGGTGGGGCCTTTCCAAGCTCTGTGCTCTCCTATAGAAGAGATTGCACCTTAAGCATTTTGAACCTTGGCACAGAACACTGACCAGCAGAGGTGACAAAAGACATGTTAATGTCCAGTTTGGCAAAACCATATGCTCATAGAAGTATAGATTTCTTGGCTTGATTTTGTCTCAAGTCAGGTAGCTGTAAGAGTCAGCTTCTTGTTAAGTCAAAGGCTAGCTAGGCTGGGTGGGTCGCCAGGTGGAAGCTTGGCCACGCTCCTGTCTAACTTGACATGTGTTTCTCCTCGCACGCAGAGCCTGCCCCTGTTCCACCCATCCCCAATGAACAGCAGTTAGCCAGGCTGACTGATTACGTGGCTTTCCTTGAAAACTGACTGCTGCTTCTGAGCTCAAGATCTACCTTCAGAGTCCTGTACAGTGACAAACACAGAAATGTAAATTTTTATTTTCAAATCTACCAGATGGAATGTGCACTCGGCATTCCTTTCTGAGTATGTGATAAAATGCATATATAATATAAAGTATATTATATAGATTTTGTCCTTGAGCATTATGCTGAGTAGTTGCCGTAGCAGGCACACTTGTACCAAGATAGGTTTGGTGGCGCCCAGCAGGGTTACGCGGTTAGTGTGCATTTCTGAGTGACTCATGAAAGCTGCCCCCTGCTCCCGTGCACAGGCCGTCCGGCCATCTTCACCCTGCCCACTGCTGGTGGGTGCACTTGGGGTTGGCAGAGCCCTGGCCCTGGGCGGAGCTGCCAGGACTTGAGATTCACCCCGCAGTGGACAGCATGTGCTCCTTCCTTCCACCTCCAGAGAATCCTTCATGTGGAGTACACAAACAGCCGAGCCACAAGCAAGTGCTTCTTGAGGGAGCAGGCCCCATGTGCTCTGCAGCCATTGCTGGCGCTGCGGGCCGGCCCTAAAGAAGGGGCGCAAGAGAGCTCAAGAAGTGTTACGTTCTCAATTGTCTTTTGAGAAGAGGGCGGAATGGGGTGCAGTGCATTGTGGGGGTGCGTGCACACTGGCACAGCACTGTAGCCCTCTCCTTCAGCCCCTCGGGCGTGCGTGCTCATCTCTCAGTTTAAGTTCTTCCTTTTGAAGAAACAGCGAACAAGCCTTTCATCTTTGTGTGACAGGTCTCTGAATAGTTGAAGTTGTGTATTGTATCTTCAGGTGCAAGTACCCCTTAGTTCATTCATTCTGCATTTGTTCAATAAATATTTAATTGAATTCTTCAACTGTTTCCTATAAGATAGTTTGTAGAAACTTCACGATCGCAGTCTTTTGCAGACATATTCCAATTGTCATTACCTTTCAAAGTATGAATTTCATAAGTAGAAATGATTGCTGTAGTGACAATTTCATAATTCTTGTTTATTTACATTTGTTTAATTGACTCAGTTTTTTCAACAGATGTGAAAATATCTTTTAAATTACAATTTTGTTTAATCCTAGTGTTGCTAAATCTTGTTTTCCAGTTGAAAAGTCAGAAGCTCAAATAAAGGTGGTGGTGGTGTCAGTTTTTAAACTCCAGGAATTAAGTGCTAATTGTACCGGGGCGGATTGGAGTCAACCTAGATGCTCATTAGTAGGGTGTTGGTTGGTTAGAAGGTGGTTTGCAGTGTGGACTGCGATTGCAAAAGGCACGAGGGGACTTTATGCTAAGTGGGGAGACCCAGAGAAAGTAGGGCCAGTTGTGCAGTGATGGAGGAGAAAGATCACAGTGTGTACACACACTAGTTCAAAGAGCAGGGATTGACAGGTAAGCCAACATGAAATAGAGGTGGTTCTCACAGAGGAAGAAGACCAAGCTGCATGAGGAAGGAATGACCACCTCAGGTGAGCCCCAACACTGAGTCTCCAGTGTACGTCGGCAAAATGCCTTCATGCATGTGTGCCTCCTGTCTAGGCGTACAAGCTGGTCTTCATCTCCCAGGGCTAGCAGCAAGGCCAAGGTAGTGATCGTGACATCCGTAGACATGAGTAAGCTTCAGTTCCATTGGGAAACTTTTTCTCTGGAAGCAGTAACTTCCTGCCTCTGTCCACCTGAAAAGGCCCAGAATAACGACTGCAGTGAGAACGGACATGGCTGCGACACTAGTACCTGGAGGTCCAGGGCAGCCGACCCACAGTGTGCGCCAGGTAAGGAGGCCTCTGGAGACACGGCTCTGGCAAAGGCCCGGGCCACCTTGAAGGGCTCCCAGTGGCCCAGAATAAGACAGTAGTCTGAGCATGAAAAAAGTTCAAGTGTGTTTATAAACCCCAGCTTATAACTAAAGTAAAATAACATTGTACAAGAAGGGCAAGAATATGAGCCTGATTCCATGGCCCTGGTACTGATGAGTTTTCAGAATACCAAATTGGCAGGCTTGTCACCAAAGCAACAAAGCTGGGCTGGCAGCGTCAGACAGCTGGAGGACACAGCGCTATGGGAGAGTTCCTCTGGGAAGTGGAGGGTGAATTAGAGCGATGGCGCTTGGCGGCCTGCCTTGGGGACTAGTGCCAGTGGCTGCTGAGACATGGTGACAGCGGATGTGACCGCATCATCACGGCACCCAGTGGGTCCATTCCATGTCCGGCTGTTCTGGCACTGCACCAGGGTCCACATGCGTTTCTGGGTGATGGGGCGGTCCCTAGAGCAAGCAGTCGGCGGCCTGGCAGTGAACAGATGCTCCTCCCTGTGCCCTGGGCACACAGTTCCACGTGTGTTCTATAATTGAGTCTACAGGACCCTGCGTGGTGGAGCCGTGGTTTCAGTGGAACCATTCTGCACTGAAGCTTTGGGTATTTCGTTTTTTGCCTTCCCAGAAGCTGGCTGTAGTGGCCTGAGCATGTGATCCAAACAATTACAGAAATGCAGGTGGTGACTCGGGTGCATGCTGAGGCAGGAAGTGAGACCCTGTCCCAAGAGTCATTTGTGAAAAACGGCTGGAGACATACATAGCTCAGTCATCCAGTGCTAGCCTTGTAAGCACAGGGACGAGTTCAAAACCCAATATTCTCAGCTACATATGGTGACAGACTTCTGTGATCCCAGATAAAAATCTAAAATCAGTTTATTTTAGCTTCTACCTTGAGAACTTAGAACAAATTATACCTCAGGAAAGCAAGGATAATCTTGTCAATGAATACAGAAATTAATGCAATGGAAACCATACAAATAATACAGAAAGTCAATGAAACAAAATGCTGTTCCTTTTAAAGTGGAATAGTTGATTGCAATTCTGAAAAGAACATCTGGAACATACTTGGACAAGTAAAGAGGAAGGTGGAGAACAGGAGACGGTCCAGAAGGAAACAGGAGAGTCCACTCATGCATCAAAACAGTTACTGCTCGGGACTAGAGCCTAGTGAAAAAGGATCAGTAGACCTGTGCTGGTAACAGATGCAGAGATTTCTTAGCTTGATTTTGTCTCACGTCAGGTAGCTGTAAGAGTCAGCTTCTTGTTAAAGGCTAGGCTGGGTGGGTCGCCAGGTGGAAGCTTGGCCACGCTCCTGTCTACCTTGACGTGTTTCTCTTCCCACGCAGAGCCTGCCCCCGTTCCACCCATCCCCAGTGAACAGCAGTTAACCAGGCTGTTAGGTGCAGTAGTGGAGATTAGCCTCATATCTGACCCATGAATTACTTAGAAGCAGCTTTCAAAATGAGTAGATTTGGGAGCATCCTTCAAACTCTCCTGCCCTGGAGTCCTGACTGATCTTGTTGACAGAGAACACAATATACGATTTCACACCGAAGTGTACCGGTACTTGCCTAGGTCTAGGATAGGGCTTATCTTCACATGACCATATGAAAGCAGAAAGCTGCCCATCCACTGCCAGTTTGAGAGGTGTCCTAAGCTCCTTTGCACATTCTTGACAAAGCTGTGGTGTGCATGTACTGCCCTCACCAGAGGGAAGAAATGAAGACGCCCCCCCCCCACACCTTCAAATCTGAACCTCTAAAGTTATCCGCAAAATGAACCCTTTCTCTTTAGAAAGCTAGCCGCCTCCTGCACCTACAATTGTAGTAACAAAGTAATTACCATAATGGCTATGGGCAGGGCTCATCAGTGGATATTAATGGATAACTTGAGAACTATGAATACTTCAGACCTAGACTTCCTCCATGCAGAATTTTCTAAAGAAGTATGTGAACATTTTAATGAACAAGCCAGTCAGTGCCTTCAAACACGCTGTCTTTAGCGATAATGGGCCACATCAGTGCATTACTTCTGCTACATGTGTGTCCAAGATGGAAACCCTGCACTGATAGTGAAGAGGCACCAGACAAAGGACATTTCACACAACAGCCGGCCCATCATCCCCAGGAATGCTAGTTCTATGACAAAGACGAAACTTCCAGCACAGGAGCTACAGAGGCATTGCTATAAAGCTCATTATTCAGGAATTGGTGACTTCTGGGTGAAGTCTAGATTTGTGTAGGGTTATCAAACTATGGCCCATGCACCAAATGTATTCGCAGATAGTTTTATTGGAGCACAGCCACATCTACTTATTCATTGTTTTGTATGGCTTCCGTCTCAGCTGCACAGCTGATGGGCTTGACAGAGACTATGGCCTGCAAAGGCTAAAATACCTTCTGGTTCTGTATTAAAGGAAGTTCTCCAACCCTTGAAGTGGGTTCTTCTAAATCAAGATTGATTTTCTTGATCTGGTTGTTTTTACTGTGCTTGTAGAAGATAAATGTATTTTAGGTAGATTGGTAGTAACGCTAATCTTGTAATTTTATCAGAAAACCAGATACAGAAAACCATGCTTCTAGACTGTTCTTGGTTGCAGTACACCATTGCAGGTGGTAATACTCGAAACAAGACTCCTGACGTTAGTCTGTGGCCCAGATTGAGAATTGCTGTTTGAGCTATATGAAAACAAAATGCCTACATTGTTCATTGTGTTAATTTCAAAACTGTGAGATGTTCAGAAGGGGGAGAAATGTGGATTCGCTATAGACTTTGGAGTTTAATGTTCATGTGAATATTCAGAGCTTATATCTGTTTGTGCTAAGCAAGTTAACAAAATAGGGATACCTACTTCCCAATGTAGAGCAACCAGAATGCTGTTTAAATTAGTACTGAAGCCTTTACTGTACATTGATGAGCTGACGTAAAGTAGAATATCCCTGAAGACCAGAAACAGCGGTCCCCAGCACTGGAGCCTGTGTGTGTCCTGGGCCACAGATGGGGAAGGAGCAAGAGACAGAGGCAGGTAAGTAAGACCACTGACCTCACGGAGTCCACCTCACAGGTAACGCCCTTGGAGAGCACATGGCAGGAAGTCCTCCCCTGATGGAGGGCTGTCGAAGAACAAGAAAGAAGTAATACAAGGAGAAGGAGTGTGGGCTTGTTTCCAGCCTTCAGCAGTTCCTCCCAGAAGTTCAACAAGATGAACATAAAAGTAAAAAGTTCCATGGTATACAAAATTAGTAGACTCAAACATCTTAAATGTGTCATTTGAATTTCTGCATTAATATTTTATGCCTAAATTAAGTGTTGAAAATATGAAGAATACTCAAAAGAGACACTGAGAAGACCTATGAAAACCCCACATAAATAGGAGTCCCAGTAGATTAAGACCTTCATGTAAGACCTGAGACTTTAAAACTGTTAAAACAAACCACAGGGAGAGCTTTTGAAGATCTTGGTACAAGTAGCTATTTCCTGAATAGGAACAAGAATTAGTGGGATGACATCAAATTACAAAGCTTCCATTCAAACATGGTGGCTGACACCTGTCGTCTTCGCTTACTCAGGAGGCCAAGAGTGGACAGATGATGATTGGCAGCCAGCCTGGGCAAACAGCAAGTGAGATCGCATCTACAGCCAGGCAGGGTATCACATGTCTGTCATTCCAGCTTTGCAGGTGACAAGCAGGGGGACTGAGGCCCGGACAGGCCTGGCACAAAAAACGAGACCTTATCATAAAAGGAAAGCAAAAAGGCATGGGTGCAGCTCAAGTGGTAGAGCACCTACCTAGCAAGAATGAGGCCCTAAGTCCAAACCCCAACTCCATACCAAAGAGAGACAGCTGCTGGAAAGCGAAGGAAACCTGTCAGGAGAGAGAAGAGAGAACTTACAGAATGTGAGAGCGTATTTTCAAACTATTCTGAGATTAATATCCACCATAACCACCCCCCAACTCCTCAACAACAACAAATTCAGTATAAACATGGGCAAAAGACATGATCAAACACTTGTCAAAAGAGGAAATAAATGCCAATAAGTCTATGAAAAATGCTTACCATGGCTATCAACGAATGCAAATCAAATGGCATTGAGAGCACCTCTCCAGTTAGCCAATTCAAATGACTAGAATAAAAATAAGCTGGCAAGGATGTGGGATGAACCGATTCCTCATCCAACATGGGTGGGGCATAAGTGTGTCCAGCCGCTATGGGAATAAGTGTGTGGAGGCTTCTCAGACAAAAGAACAATGGTAGGTTCCAACTGCAGAATTTCCACAGTAGCCAAGATAGGAAATCAGCTTCAGTGCCCCTGAGCAGAAGAATGGATGAACAAGACGTGGTATGGAGCCACAAAGCAAACAATTTACCTGGCAATCAATCCTTGAATAAAATGAGCCCTTGTTTACCAGCAAATGGGCAGAGCCGGAGCGCCTCAGGCTGAGCAGTAGTCAGTCTCAGAAAGACAGTGTTGCTTGAGGAGGGGGAGACCTTATCTGAAAGCAGAGGGAGTATTTGAGTTTGGGGAGAAGGAGGGAGGATAAGGGAGTATGGCATCAATACATATATAGGAAGTTAGTGAAACCCATTAATTAGTATAATTAGTATATATCAGTGGAAAATATCTGTGGTGTATGAAAAGTTAACTAGAAACTTGTTTGACATATCACAAAGTTAGAGTCTCACTGGAGAGCAACAACTAGCTATTGTGAAATTGACAGGTTTTCAAGAACAACTTTGAGGAGGGTGGGGATGGCTGCTCCCGTCAAGATGAGAAGATGCCCCTGTGTCCTTCCGGCCAGCCAGGGTGGTGAGGGCCAGCCAGAGGAACGGCCTGCCCAGAGACCTGCGGGCGGATGGTCGCTTTTCTTCTCACTTTGTGAGCACGTTGCTTGTCCTCTGGTTTCCGCAAATTTAAATATTCAAAGCGATAAGAGAACAGATGTCGTGCAGCCCTGGCATTCGGTTGTACTCCCCAAAAGCACCCACTGAGAGTAGCCAGGCTTATGAAGAAAGCATCCAGCTGGAGAGCAGCACTCATCTTGACGTGTTCCAAGGATGGCATACATAATCTGTAACACATCTCAAAAAGAGTGTGTGTGTGTGTGAGCGGGAGGCTGTTAACATGGGCTACGGCTGAGGGCTTGTCAAATACTGGACTGACTGCCTTGTTGTAAGACATTTTTTTATACTTGAGACAGTAAAATCCAGAGGGCTTGAGAAGGCCAGCTTCAACTCAACACCAAGGGAAGCTTTTAACTGCCCAGAGTAGTGCTGTCCAATAACACACAAGGCCAGCCTCCTATAGAATCGGAAATTTCCAGAAAGAGTAGAAAGAAAAGCTAAGGAAATTAATTTTAACAGCATGTTCTTTAGCCCAAATCCAAGAGTATCAGGTCAGTATGTCACCAGTGGCAACAATGATGACATGGCTTACTTGTTTTTCTTTTTAGCGTGTCTTTGAAATCCCATGTGTAATATGGATTACAGCAAGCCCAACTGGGCCACCTTCCAAGCTCTGGACAGCCATGAGTGACCACTGTGTGCAGATTCTCTCAGGCGGGCCAGTGAGAATCCTGGAAGACAAGCTGCTCACCGCTGAAGGAGAGGCGTGGGGAATGTTTATACTGTTAATTGTTTGTAGTGAGCACAGGAAGGATGGCGCCACCTTAGAGCATCCATCCCAGGAGGCCGAGACATGACTGGCTCTTGCATGAGTGGAGAAGCCCTCGGAGGCAAACGGCCCTCCCCCACACCCCTCCCTCTGACCTCTTGCTACCTGCACTGTTCTGATCACAGGGCATTGGGGAGTGGCCTTCTGACCGAGTTAATAATGTTGGATCATCTGCTCCCATTTTTGTGGTTGAATGAAGCAGTAAGCAGTGAGCTTCCTCTGAATTTGGAGTACCTTTAAGTAAAGGGAACTTCCAAGATGTAGGAGGAAAGGTTGTGACTTGTGTTTAAAGATCCCAAGACAACCGGTGAACGTTTCCTTGATGACTTCTCCTGGATCTGTTGAGATAAGGGAAAGCCAAGATGCCTTAGGACATGTCTTTAAGCCCCGAGTGGGTGTCAGTGAGGACAGGGTACCAGTGCCAGCCCCCTGGGCGGAGCTGACTTGACAGGGTACCAGTCCAGCACCCTGGGCAGGGTTCTGATTTTCCTCCGGGGTGGAACTGTAGAAAAGCCTCAACTCTGCAGAAAAGAGGAGCCATGCACATTCCACTTGTGAATCACATGATGCAGGCTTGATTTAATAATGTTCTCCTGACCGTGTGCCTCTGTCTGGTCTCAAGAAGAGCATTTCAGGACAGAGGAGAGCTGTCTGCTGCCACATGGTGCCTAAGGGGACAAGAGCTCACCCTGTGTCCCTTACGTAACTCAATTTGAAAACTGGACTATGTCATTGACTAGCCTGGTCAGTGAATGGTGTCAAGAAAGGAATGGTCCAGGAAAGCGCCGGTCCACGTGGCAGCCTTAAGCCTGCTGGCGGCTCCTTGGGAACCAGAGACTCCTGCCAGACCGGCACACGGGACTTTCTCCCCACGTCACCCAGCATGTGAGTGGAAATAGGGGGATGTGTCCCGCACAGCCTTAGTTATGCTCAAGGTAATTTAATAAGGGAGCGATTTCAGCATTCTCTCGCGCTGCGGCTTGGTCTTGGCCCTGGGTTTGGGGGCTCTGCCTGTCTGTCCTGTGAGTGGAGTTGGGGAGCACCATGCTAGAGCTATGCCAGAGCAGCGGGCCTGTGTTTCTACCCGCCTTCACCCCAGGGGCAGGAGGGCACTGACGAGGAGGCTCCTGCAGCACGCTGGGCCTCTGCTTCATTCTGCCCACGCTGGGTCATTGGGTTGCTGCCATTACCCACGCATTACCGTGACCCCTGCCACTCTGTTCTGTTCTGTGACCATCACTCTTGGGCTGGGACGTGACATCTTCTCTGAAGCTGCAGAAATCGTCTCCAGTTATTTGTTTTCTGAAGACAAGCTTTGTTTGTTCGGTTTTGAGCTTCTCGATTGGCCCTTGAGACAGGAATTCTTCTGTCATGAGAGTGGAATGGGCCCGTTCACGGGGGCCTGGTGCGATCCGGAAATCAACAGTGAAGGCTGAAAAGCTCTCAGCAGCGTGTTATTTGTGGGGAGGAGTTTTCATACATTTGGAATCTGGCAGTTTAGGAAGATCAAATCTGAATATGTATACTAAATTTGGGGAAATAGCAAAGTAGGCAGAATCTAAGCAAAATGTCCCAGAGGTGTGTCAGCAGCGAGGGAGCTCCGGCTGGGGGCTGATTAATGGCTCTTCTCCCCGGAGGAGGGCAGTGCACTGGCCTTGGTCCCCTTCTCTGGTCCTGGTGCAACCCACCCATATTTTAGGAACTGTCAACTGGGCCTTCGCATCCAAAGTGTGTGGCCTGCCCAGGATTGCAACACAAGATACACAAACACCCAACTCTTGTCTCAGCATTTGGTCCAAGCAATCTTCCTGGTTGGGGAAAAAGAACCGTTTTCTGTGAAAAGTTCCCTATGATCCTGATTCTTCAAATGTGCCCCCTGGACTGCCAGTTGGCCATCGCCCAGGACCTGCTGAATCAAAGCTCCGTTTTGACAAGCTCCAGGTGCTCCTTGAGCTCTGAAGCCCAAGGAGCCATTATAAATACATGCTGCATGTCGCTCTGCTCCTGTGCAAAAACCTGATTGTATTTTCCTCTGAAATATGGGAAAGATGGCGTTCTCTGTCACCCAGTAATGTTTTTCCTTCTCCAGCCTAAGAGGAACTCTTCCAGGCCAGGCATGAGAAGGGTGTCTTGTGGATAGTGTACATCTTGTAGCTGACTGGATCTGCCAGTTGTCATGGTTACAGAGATCTCAAAGCCAAACGCAGAGTCTAGCAGCTGTTTGCAAGCATGTGACATTCATTTTCTCTGAGTGTCCTAACTCTTCTTTCTGTTTCTCACACACTCTGCTTTTGTGCTTAACGTATTTCTGCAAAGACCCTCCGTATTTTTCTGTGGCAAGGGGAGAAATGCCTTCATAAACGCATGCCATCATTGGCAGCCAGCAGTCTTCTCTGGTGTCAGTATGTCCTTAAAAAATAAGGGAAGTTGTGTGATATTTTTCAAAGAACCCATCACATTTGGCCTTCGTGTCCACCAGAGCAACTGCTACTGGGTGTGAGTGCCATGGGACACCAGCAGTGACTAGACCAGGCAATGCCTTTGATGGCGCTAACGCATCCTTGCAGCCTAAGAAGAAGGGAGACGATGATTTGTGCCGAGTACTGCCCTGTATTTAGCGTGGGAATGTAGTTGCTACTCCCAGGTTCACGGACATCCCAGTCCACCTTATTTCATTCCCTGAGCAGCTGGCCTGCCTCTGGTCGCTAACCCCGCTTGCTGCTGTGAGCTGAGCTGGGAGTCATCTGCCCCAGGGGGCTAACTTCCCGATGTGGTCATTAGCGTGATGGATTAGGCAGGAAGTTTCAGAAAGAATTGCAGACATCTTGAAATCCTTCGTATCGAATGTTCAGAATACAACGGCATCAAAATGCCTGCTGGCCCTCTCTCCTCATGTTTTCCTAGAGAAGTGATCTCAGATGCAGCTCAAGCCTTGGGGAAGGGAATACTCATGGCCACATCATTCCAAACATGTAGTCAGTACCCACAGGGGAAGCGGAACCGCTTGTACACCAGCAAGCCCTGCACGCACGCTCAGGTGAAGGCGAGGTCATGTGAGGCTTGGTGTCGGCCTGAGCTTTGCAGAGTGCTGGGCCGAGTCTCCCTGCACAGTTACCCAGCACTGGAGGGCAGCATGTGTAAGGCTCTGTGGACCAGACTGAGGCATCCATGGCTCAGAACAAGCATAGCACTGGGCATAGGCCTATGGGGCAGGGAATCAATGCCTCTCAAAGAGAGGCAAGGATTTGGTGAGTGATAATAAAACACACCACAGCTGCAATCTACATGTGTTGTACACCGGCAAGAAGGCTTAAGAGAGGAGCCACCTAGGCATCCTCGGGGAATCCGGCCTGGCAGCCCTGGCTTGGAACCCCTGCCCTGCTGAGCCTGCCCGCGCTCTTAGGCAGGTGACTTCCTGGCACCGAGCGAGGATCTGTGTGGCTCGGCAGAGCAGACATGAGGCCTGAGGGAAAAACCAGATGTGGAGCTCACTTGAGCTGCTCACGTGAGCAGCTTTTCCTTGGAAAAGGCTTGGAACTCTGAGCTCAAGGGAGAACCATTGTAAACATGGAGCTCCCACAGCTAAACGGTTCATTATTCTATTTGCCTGTGGAAACTCCAGGCGTGAGCTCGGTGGCCGTGTTTCTGGCAGGGCAGCTCGCATGTCCCAAGGTGGTGGTGTGAGACAAGCAGTTATCACGTCAGGGATGTCTTCACAGTGACAGAAACAGCATTCCTCAGAACCCGTCCAGTAGTCAAAGGACACAGCGTGCCATCACAGGCAGGAGCAAGTGAGGGCGTCTGCCGTAAAAAACAGACTTGGAGTCTCCATCCTCTACAGCAGTAAGTGCTTCCTCATACCACAGAGGACATGAGGCCCTGTGCAGGCTTTCCTCCAGGGGCCAAGAGAGGACAAGGTGAGCAGGTGCAGCCCCCTCCTCCTGTGAGGGCAGGGGGCTGTGTGTCTGTCTGAGCTGCAGGCTGGGTCTGTGTGTGTCAGCTGATGCATGTGAGTCTCCATGTGTAAGGCCCAGCCTTATACATGTGTAAGGATCAATGTGTGCATGCCTGATGGGAAGTTGCATATACATGCATGTATCTCCATGTAAAAACCTGTGCACGCACATGTGTGTAACCTCATAAGTAAGCACTTTGTACCCACACCCATGTACATGTGTTTAAGCCATGTTCATGCACACACACATAAGATGGATCTGTGTGTACATGAAAACACACAATCACATGTGTGTAAGCAAGAATGCATGTTTGAGAGCCATACATGTCTCTCTGTGTGTGTGCATGTAAGTGTATGCAGACATGAGGATCCTGTGCATTGGTGTGGGTTCATATGCATGAGAGCCTGTGTCACTGTATGTATATGCATATGCACATGTGTTGAGATCCTTGTGTTATTGTGCACACATGTACATGTGGGAGAAGCTTGTGTGTAACCATTTCCTTTTGGGCATGCATGTGTGAATATATGTGCAGTCACATGTCAGAGTGCACACACATGCACACTGATGTGAGTACATTTACAAGCCTGTGAAAGCCTGTGATGATATGTGCATGCGTGTGTCAGTGCACACTTGCATCTTGATGTGTGTAGGTACTGGCATGTTCATGTGTTGGGTGCATTCACAAACATGGGTGTGACCATCGGTTTGTTTGTGTGAGCCTTGTGTCACTGTTGTTCCCTTGACAAGCGGAGCCCCAAATAACGGGACCCTCACTTGAGTGAGCAGGACCTCAAATCCAGTGCAGCTGAAATTCCAGCTCTCCTTAGCCCTGAAGGGGACACGAATTCCCCAAGGAGAAGGCTGGTGAGGACACAGAGTCCTCTCCTGCTCAGCAGGGATGTGTGGCTCCTCTCCTCGCTAATTTCAAGCCTTTACATAAGCACTATGTTAGTTTGTTAGTTTTTGATGGGAAGACAAAGCCTCTGTGCTGTTTTACAAATAACAATGCAGGAGAAAGGGCATTGTCCAACACAGAGCTGTGTCTGGGGGGATGACTGCACACTGTGACACTGGCACACAAAAGTCCAGAGGAAAAAAGAAAGACAATCCAGAGCCACACACACACACGCTTTTCAGGACAAAACAAAATAATAGTTTAAATGGATAGAGTTAAACACAACTTTCAATAAAGGAGACTGAATTGTTAAATCTCACAAATATTTATAATCATTAACTTGATAAAATAAAAATAACCAACTAGGAAAAGACCGATGACCTAGAAACAACTTTTGTTTAACCCTTCAATTCCCTTTGGGGACTCATCTGAAAAAATCCCTACAAAGAAGAAATGGTCATTAGAGAAGTCTGTCCAAGGGGGAAAAGTTGCTAATGATACGAATGTTCAACAGTGATTTTGAGAAGTCAGGATGCCCATGTGGTCAGTCAATTTATTTATTTATTTCCTGGTACTGAGACTTGAACCCAAGGTCTTTGACCTCAAGGCTGGCACTCAACCACTTGAGCCAGGCCTCCACTTCTGGTCTTTTGTTGGTTAACTAGAGATCAGAATGGTCTTTGTAGGTTGGCTTTGAACTGCAGTCCTCATATCTCATCCTCCTAAGTAGCTAGGATTACAGGCATAAGCCATCAATGCTTAGCTATCTAGTGAACCTGAATTGTTTCTATATAGTCAGGGAAGTTATATTTTGTGTGTGGGGGGAGGGGAGGAAGAACCATTTATTGGGCAGATAAAATAACTGCTTGAGCAAAAGTTCTAGAAATAAAGCAAAAAAGTATAAAATTTCTGAATAAAAAAGGAGAGTTGCTTGATTTTATAGGTAGGAATAATTTGGAATTTGCAGTTTTTATGAAATTGAATGCAAACATTGTATTTATTAAGCATGTGAGCACTGCCGCTTCATAGAAGAGCCACCCCCCTGCTAACTGCTGGACCAGGCAGGTCAGCACATCACCCACAGGTGACTCCCTGACAGCTGACCCCTGGAGAACAGAGACAGACACAGAGGGAAAAATAGACATTTTCTTAGGCCCTGGCCTTAGCATGATAATTTTTTATGTCTTGATTGTTAAAATATTTGCAAAAAGTCATTTACTGGAACAATACTTTATTATACAAGGAAAGGCAGAGTCCAAGTTAAAGATAATATTTGGTTGTGGCAGCAATTAGTTCTATTATTCTCTCCATTCTTCCCTCTCCTCTTTTTACTCTCCTCCCTCTCTTCCTCCCTTCCTCTTTCCTCCTCCTCTTCCTCCTCCTCCTCCTCCTCCTCCTCCTCCTCCTCCTCCTCCTCCTCCTCCTCCTCCTCCTCCTCCTCCTCCTCCTCCTCCTATTTCTCCTCTTTGCTTTGCTTTTAATTCTGAACCTCCGAATCACAATACAATTGCAAGGATAATGCAGACATTCTGGTTTACGCTTGTGCCAGCGCCTCCAAATGCCCACACCCAACATAACCAGTAGCCCGGCTGTCAGCACCAGGATCTGACACTGCTGTGACAGTTAGCTCATCCATGTTCCACAATGTCCCGCCCTGGCCTCTCCGGGCCAAGGTTCCAGCCCAGACTCTCACACTTGGTCCCACATCTTCCTGGCATCCTCCACCTTTCCTGCTTTGACACCAATACCGAACATTGACCTTTTGTAAGTATTTGTTTATATTTGTCTGATATTTTGTGTGATGAGATCAATCGTGTGCCTTTTTGACAGTGATGCCCCCAAGGCCATGCTGGGTCCTCCGGGAATGATTTGGGAGTTGACATGTCCTACCTGCTGAATGACGACTTGGATTATTATGTTACAGTGGCATCTGTCAGTTTTCCTCGTTGTTATGTTTTCCTTTGAAAAAGTAAATGCAGACAATATAATCATTCTTTGTCATTCCACTCATTAATTTTAGTAGTCATTTGATGATTTTGGAATTCAACAGTTATGACCTTAATGTTTGCTAAATAATGAGTTCTTTCCTTCTACCATTCCATAAGCCTGAATCAATTGGAAAGAGTTCTCTTTTCTGGCATTTCTTGATTCCATTGTTTGTTTGTGTGAACATGGATGTGTGAGTATTTCTCGTTATCTAGGTGTTCACTTCATCACTGAGTCCTGATCAAGTCTTCGGGCGATCCTTCAGTTGACCCTGGCTTGGCTGACCCCCTCGTATTTGGCTTGGCTTCTCACGTCTTGGCACTGGCCCGGAATGTCCTGGCTGATGTGGCCTGGCCTCTCGGAGTCAGCGCCAGGACATTGACTCCTCTTGGGAGCCCTGGGCCTTGCTCAGACGTGTTATTTAAAATCCCAGATCTGGGCATGATGGGTTGGCCTGGGGGTATCATTTCTTCTGAGCTCTCTCATTGGTTATGTTTGCCCACCATTAGGGACTCTCCCTGCTTCGTGTATGTGGGGATGGGGAGGGGCATAGAGAAATCTCTCCTCCTCTATGGAAGCTTTGTTTTACAACCCCACCTCTAGGAAGTCAGAGTTCATCAGTTCCACCTCGCTCCCATAGTCCGGGTCTCTTTGAGCCTCACAGATCACTGGGACTGCCCTGTGGCGGGGGGCTGCATCACCCTGGGATTGGGAAGTCT
Source organism: Dipodomys merriami (assembly GCF_024711535.1). NCBI lineage: Eukaryota > Metazoa > Chordata > Mammalia > Rodentia > Heteromyidae > Dipodomys > Dipodomys merriami. The sequence continues at coordinate 2,982,963 of NW_027202270.1, read as the reverse complement.
GCGCTGAAGCTGGTGGCCCTTTCTCCCAGGGGAGCCCCCCCCCACTCCCTCTATGCCCACCCACGGCTCCTCCTGTCAGAGCCCACGCACGGCCCCTCCTGCCAATGCCCCTGTTCCTGAGGGCACTGGGCTAGGACCTCTCATCTGTGAATCCTCCCTAGCTTCTCTTTACCAGTGGACACTGTCTGTCCAGTCTTTAAATCCCTGGACAGTCCATCGTGAAAGGCTAGATAGATATACGATGTCCAGCTGGTACAGACAGACATGAGATGGGGACACTGGTCGAAAGGGGGCCTTAGACTGGAAGGTGGTCCCAAAGAAGCAGAGCTGGGGCAGGGGCATTGGCCAAGACCACAGCAGGGGCAAGGTCTGGAAAGCCAATCCTGAGAACCAGCATGCAGGAGCATGAGGCCCACAGAGGCCCGCAGAGGCTCTGGCCTCGGGGTCCTGTCCACAAGCTCTGGGGCTCTGAATTCTGAGAAGAGGGCCAGGAAGTAAGGAGGAGATGCACCCCACCAGCCATTGGGCCAGACAGCTCCAATCATTGTCCAAAATGACCACAGCAAGACAAGCCCCAGACATGTGAGCCCAGGAACTCCTGGGACCAGAGAGCCATCGCTACCCCAAGGGGTGGGGTCCCAGTGTGTGGGTGGGGGAGATACCCGAGGGGCAGGGCATGGCTGTGTGTTCAGGACACCACTCCCATCACAGATCAGGGAAGAGAGGGTTGGTGGTGTGGGAGCCAAGCCTGAGCCTGGCCCCTGCCACCCTGGCAGGGCATAGGGCAGACCGTGGATCCAGAATGTTCCAGAATGTCATGCCCTCTTCTTGCAGAATGACTTGGTGTTTCAAGGGTGGGTACTGGCACAAGGTCTCAGTAGTTTCCAGCAGGAGGGAGTAGGGGGCTAAGGAGTGGCTGCAGGTGGAGCTGTGGGGGCTGAAGCCCCCCGTGAGGTGGAGGTTATGTCCCGGGTGCCCACAGGCTGCTGTTTTTCCTTGGTTGGAGGGAACCGCAGTTGGCTTGCAGCTCCAAGCTGTGGGTGGGACATAGAATACTCAGTACTCTTCACTAATGGCTGCTTTCTAACCACAAGGAAAGGGCAAAGTCACGTAGAGGTTGAGAGTTTCCAGTCGACGCAGACCACACCCTGTGGCGCCAGGCCCTCACGTGTTCCTGGAGGAAACGGTGCTATTCTCCAAATGAGGATGGGAGAGAGCCAGCAGGGCCGGCCGGGCACCTGCTGCCCACCCCCACTTCCCTCCTCGGGCAGCTGGTCTGCAGAAGAGCGAGCTTTACCATGGAAACCTTCACTGCAATGCTCTGGATGGCACGCCCACACACAGGGGAGTGCTAAGACTCAGCTCTGGTGGTAGGCAGGGCTGGACCCATGGGTCAGAAATGTCTGGAAGCACCATCCTCTGCATCCTGAGTCGATGGCTGGAGGAAGGAGGCAGCAGGTGCTCAGGGTGTGAGTGTTCCCCAGGAAGTAGGGGGGACCCCTGATGGGGACTCTGAGCATCCTCAGGCTCAGGACAATCAGGAGGGAGGTGGGAGACTGTGAGTGATTCTGAGAAGCACAGCAGGGATTGGTGTGTGAGCGGCTGGAGGTGCTCTGGACATTGGCTCGCGTGGGCTAAGACCCCTGACCAAGACACAAGAGTGCCACGAGGCTCCCGGTATGTGACAGCCTGGGACACGCTTCCCACGGTCCACAGGCCTGTCGTCACACAAGAGCACAACTGGGCAGGGCACTGCTCTCTGGAGAGGTCCAGCAGCAGTCATCAGACTAGAGAACTACCTATCCAGGAGCTCATCAGATGGCCTCTCCATGCTCAGGGACATGGTTGTCTTTCAGCCATAACTGAGGCAGTCTAGCCTCAGGAAGATACCTACACATCCTGAAGACCCTCGCAGCACAGAGTCAGAGACAGGCAAGCTGCATCACCTGCATCACCTCCTGCCTCGGTCTCTTCATCGGTCGCCGCTGGCTTTTGTGGGTGGCGTGTGTGGTCTAGCTCACAGGCACCAGTGATCCGGTTCCCTCTTTGAGGGCATGTCTCAGTCGCAGAGAGAAGAGTACGTGGGTTGAGAAAGACAGTTTGGAGAAAATGAATTAAGGGGGGAAAACCCACCCACTTAGTATGGGAGCTTGTAAAACACAACACTCAAGAACAACTCAAGAATTCATCAAATGTGTATCGTATCACAAAATTCTTACTCTGAACACCCAGATATAAAAGTCAAGGTTATAAAAGTCACTCCCCGTGACGCATGGTCTAGAAAGGGTGGGAGCAGTGGTGGCTGGGGGGATGTCTGCAGGAAATGTCCGACCCTTGCCAGATTTATGATCTCTGCCCTTCTTGGTTCTCCAACCCCAGCCTTCCTCTCATGTGATTTAAATCCCTCTCAGAGAAGAGGGAAACTCCCCATGGAGCTCGGCCATCAGCACCACTCCACCTTAGTCCTTGTCTTCTCCCATCTCCTCCCTCCTGTGACATGAAGCAACAATGATTTTATAAAAAAAAGAACTAAGCACATTTGCTGTTTGGGAGCTCAATAGCCAAGAGGAGGTGAAAGGAAGAATCAACAAAACTGAAGATGAATTGACAGGAATGATCCAAGAAAAGAAAGGAAGGAAGGAAGGAAGGAAGGGAGGAAGGAAGGAAGGGAGGGAGGGAGGGAGGGAGGGAGGGAGGGAGGGAGGGAGGGAAGGAGGGAGGGAGGGAAGGAAGGAAGGAAGGAAGGAAGGAAGGAAGGAAGAAGGAGCCCCAGAGGCCTGCAAGCCCTCACTAAGTATACACCAAAAGCTCCAGAAGAGCTGAACAGTGAAGAGGCATGGGCAGTCTGGATTGACTAGATTTTCTGGCTTTTTATTCAACAAAACACAGGTCAAAAAACATTTGGAAGAAATTGCATCTGTACTGAACACATGCATGTATTTTTCTCATCATCATTCTCTGGAAAATTCAGTAATCCAGCTGTTTATGTGGCCTTTGCACTGTGTTCCGTGTCATAGGTAATAGGAGAGGAATTAAAGCATATGGGGAGAGGGTTGTGTAGAGGTTGTATGCAGAGACTATGGCATTTCATAGAATAGATTCGAGTATCTTCAGATGTTAGCCACCGTGAGGGATCCTAGCACCAATCCCCTGTGCATACCAAGGGAGAACTATGTTTAAAGCAATAATGGCTTAAAGCTTTAATTTAATGAAAATCTACTTTGCCTATCCACAGAATCTCAGTGATGTTCAAGTAACACAATCATAGATTTACACCTAGATATATTGTTGTTAAACTATTAAGCCACAAAGCCAAAGAGCAAAATCTGAAACTAGGAAGGGAAAAATGACTCATCATACCTAGAAAGCAAAGTAAAACAACAAAACCACAAAAATCATAGTAAAAGTAACATCACACTTCTCATCCAAAACAATGGAATCCAGAGGGCAATGGAGAACCAGTTTCAATAGAATAAAAGTGAGGAGACCCCAGATCCATCAACCAAGATTTCTGTCTCCAGCCAAGTTATTCTTTTCCCTCTCAATATTGTGCTTTGGTGCACATTTTTTTAAATGATGAGGTCCAATTTATATTTTTACATTGTCTATTTCTTTGATCCAAGAAATGATTGCCCACTTCAGGTTCACAGTTGAAAAGGTTTCTGGGTAGCCACCTTAGGGGACACTGGGTTCAATATAAAAGTACTGTCATTCCTCTCAACTCCGTTATCCTACATGTATAGACCATGGAGACCTCAGAGTGAGTCTGTGTAACAGCTGGCCACAGGGCCATGCCATTCAGAGTGATGGATGAGAAAGCCTAGAAAGCACTGCACTCTGTTGGCTTCTGGGTTGTCCTTCATTTAATCTGGACAGGTGGAGCTGCTGTGGTTTCCCTGGATAGGGAAGAAGCCGACGTTGCTGGCCAGTGAGCAGCTGCTGCCTCCTCCCTGAGCAGAAGCCTGGCTCCAAACCCCTTTCTCAAGTCCCTGAAGGACTCCTCCACACCTCAGTGCAGGGCTTCTGGCTTTTCTGCGGGGGCTTCTCTGGGAGGTTCCAGGAGTGGACTGAGCCTCCTCGTTCAGGCCTCCGCTGCAGGCCATCTCTGGAGACCCCTTGGTTCCCAGACCTTTGCTAAATAGAAAGACAAGAGAACAAGTCAATCTTGCATGAAGGCCCGGTTCTGCCCAGCAGTTGAGCTCGACTGGGCAGTTCCTGTGAGACCCAGGTGCTCAGCCCTGTGGAATGTGACACCTGTCAATCTTCTAGTGGGTGTGTGAAGTGCAGGGTGGCAGGCCACCTCTCAGCAGCCTAGCTCTCCCACCTCTCAGGGGCCTGGTCCCCCCCCATCAGGGGCCTAGTTCCCCCCTCAGGAGCCCGGTTCTCCCAGTCACTGCGTTGAGTCTGGCATCCAGCAGTGAGGCCTGGACCTTCCTGGGTGAGTGTTCACGCAGTGTGCGTAGCCTGGCCAGGCTGCAGCCCTCTCAGCCCTCCGGATAGCCTTGGTGGGGGCAGGGGGAGCCATCTGGTCCTCCTGTACCACAGTGTCTATACTCACTAATGCTCCTTCCTCACCTGTCCCAACCTCCTCCTGCCAGGAGCTCCAAGAAGACTAAGCCCCATCCCGCTGTGCTTCCTAGCGAATCACACTGGATTGTCCTTTCTGGGGGTCTGGCATTGAAATCAATCAAGGCAGGAAGTGAAGCCCTCTTAGTGGATAGCAGGTCCCTAGATGGCTCATTAATACCGAATGACAGCTGAGGAAACTTGCAGAATCAATGCCTATGAAATGAATAACGGAGTTCACAGCTCCCACTAGATGATCAGAAGCCTCCGTCACTCTACACTGGCCACCTATGGACAGATCACTTCACATCTGATTCTTAGATACAAGAGCCTTCTCTCTCGGAGCTCTCTCCCGGAGCAGGCCCAAGGAGAGACTTCTGAGCTGGTTGCCCCTGCCCCAAGACTGGCCGCCATGGCTCTGACTGGGGAGGCCTTGGAGGGGGCTCCATGGTGGCTTCTGGGAGGAAGGTGATAGCGGCCAGCATGGGCTCTGGGAGAGTCGGCTTCAGCAACAAAGCAGCCAGCAGATCAGGGGCCAGAAGGGGGCTGGTCTCCTCCACTCTCCCAGTCATGAATAAGTGTTTACTGCCCATGGCTTGTTTTTGCTGTTGAGAAAACAAGTCTAGCATGAAAGTTTTGGAAAGTAAACAGACTTGCTCCAAAGTTTGCTGAAGCAAGTGTGGAAATTCCTCTGAGGAGGGAGTGGGCTGGCGCGGCAGGACCGGGAGCGTCTGGGGACGTTGGGTTAGAATATCTGAGTCACCCTGAGCCGCAGGCGGCTGGAAATAGTAGCCAAGGGTGCAGCGCCCACCCTGCATGTCCGTGTGTGTGGGCATGGGCTCATCTGTGTGCAAACACAATGTGCTGTGTGTCGTGTACATGCCTCCTTGCCATTTGTGTGCGCATGCACATACATGTGTGCACACATGTGAGTATACACAGGTCATGCTATCCCCATGCCATCCTGGGTATTTATATGTCCCACACTCGGGACATGCAAGCATGCATACAGTGAGAATGTGTATGTTCACAAAAGTATGTGAGTATACATGACTTTGTGTTTTGTATGTGCCTTCCTCTGTATGTATGAAAACATATGTAGATGTATGCATGTATGCATTTGTGCAGATTGTGTGCGCATGTGTGCGATGCATATTACACATGCCTTCCTCTGTATTTGTGAGTATGCGTGACAACATATGTACAGTACACGTATTTGTGCGCATGTGTGCGATGCATATTACACATGCCTTCCTCTGTGTTTGCATTGTGCACGCGGCTTACCAGCCCCTCACTGCAGGAGGCTGATGGGAGAGAGACACACATCACCTGCTGCTTCAAGTTAGCCTTTCCCGCCCTGTCCCCTGTGAGTCCTTCCCCCTCCCCCCACCTCTCCCACAACCCTGAGAGCCCAGGGCAGGTGCACACCACCAAGCTTGTCCAGAAGGGCATCTGCTGGAATTATTTGGTGGTGTGATTCCTAACTCCCGGTGCCTTGGGGCGGTGCTCCTCAGTCCGGCTTCCACGCAGAGGTGGACTTAGGAAACACACCCTGCAGAGCCACACAACCTTTCTGGAGATGCTGGGGAAGTGGAGAGGAAGACCTGCCCCCATCTCAACCCCACAGTGGGTGGGGAGAAAGAGGAGGGACGCTTTGTGCCTCTACTTCCCCTTGTTCTGCTCCCCGCCTCCCCAGCAGCTGCTGTAGCCCCTCCTGCTGGAGCTGGCTCATCTGCACACTTCCCCTGGGGCCAAGGGGCTGCTCCGTGTGGGCCAGGGAGCTGCCCACGTCCTCCTGGGCCCAGCCTGAGCAGCCCACAGAATTTCTCTAGAGAGATGGCTGGGGAGTCTTGGGCATAGGACCCTCAAAGGAGTGTGTAGTCCAGGCCCTCATCATCTTGCCCAGCTAGGAGCAGAGTGCTGGGATTGTGACAGCTACGTGGAAGAGTGAGACGTTTGGAGGAAAGAAGTGATTAGCACATGGCTAAGGGCCAGTTGGACAGAGGGGCCAGCTACATCCAGATCCAGGCCCAGGCACCTACCATGTTACAACTCCATCTGGTGACACGGAGAGGGGTCCCTAGCTCCGTGATTGCAGTCAGAAGACCCTGGTGGAGGAGCACAGGGTTTCGGTTGATTCTCCTGATACCAGAAGTCAGTAGATGACAGTCCAAGAACCTGGAGGAGGTCCCCTCCAGGAGGCCCCCTGGGGGCCTCTGCAGAAAGCCGATGTCCAGGGTTGGCTGTCCTGACATATCGGAGGAGAATGTAGCTTAGAAATACAAGTACTGAATAGCCTTCTTACGGGTTTTCAGGCTACTCAGGGTCGTGTTTGCTCTACACTTGAACTATATGGTTTAGTTACATTTTCAGATCAAGTGTCATGTTTTTTGATCAGGGTTGGCTTTAGGCCATAATCCCGCTCTCACTTTTGTCTGTCCACATTCTGCCATTACAGCTGTGATGCACCATGCTTGTCTTATTGGTTGAGATGGGAGTCTTGTGCACTTTTTTCCTATGCTGACTGCAAACTGTAGATGCTCCCTATTTTTGCCTCCCAAGTGGTTTGGGAAGAGGGTGAAGGAGGGTGAATATGATCTGAATATTCTATTCACTTGTGTGAAAACGGAACAGTGAAACATGTTGAATTTGTTCCAAGAAGTGGGGAGAAGGGGGTGGGGCATGAGAAAGTGGATGAGTTCATCAGAGCACATTGCACGCACATGCATGTGCATGTGTGTCCACATGTGTGAATACGTACATGCATGTGCATCCACATGTGTGCATACATGTATGATCACATCACAAATAAACCCTTTTGTGCAATTAATATGTGCCCATCAAAATGGGAAGAATTTTAAGAAGAGTTTGTAAGGGGAAGCCGAAGCCATTTGCAGTTCCCCTGCCTTCCACCAGATGGCACCCTTGAAACATGGGAGGTGGCCGGAGGTGCCCCACACGGGGCTGCTGCGAGAGGCAAAGTGTGTGAAGAGGTAACCGCGGTGAGTGGGCAGCCCTCCTTCCTCGTTCAGATCACCCTGAAACCTGTCAGGTGCTGAGATCTCCCCCCCCCAGCCAGGTGCTCAGATCTGCCCCACACCTGGCCACGTTGGCCTCACAAGCCTTGCCCTGCAGGGTAGGTACCTTCACTCTCCTCCCGCCGCCCTCCTCCCCGCTGCCCTCCTCCTCCCCGCTGCCTCCTCCCCCCCCCCAGCCCTCCTCCCCAGGATGGGCCTCCCAGCTTCCCAAGCCTGAAGTCCAGATCCGGATCCCTCCCCAGCCTCTCCCCACCCTCTGTGCCCTCCTGTGCAGGTCGGTGGCCGGAGGTGGGACTCACAGATCTCTCCGAACTACCTGCCACCATCTCCCTCTGCCCTCTGGGACCGAGTCCAGGCCCAGTCAGAGAACCCCATATGGGGGTAAACAGGAGAGGGAGAGGGGAGCGTTGGATGAGGTGGATAAAGCGGGACAGGAGCCCCCAGGATGGGAGCGCGGGGCCATGACCACCCTCGTGACTCTGTACCGGCCCTGCACATCCCACAGGGACCAGCAGTGGAATGCAGAGAGGTGTCCCATGTGGCTGTTGGGAGAGGGTTGGGGCGCACGCATCCTCCCTCCGCCCTAGCCAGCATGATGGAAAGACCCAGAACACCATGATAGCACCTGGACAGAGCAGGTGTCCCCTCTGCCCCACTGCCTTCCCAGGCCGGCCTCCTTCCTCCTCCAGCTTCCTTCCTCCTCCAGCCTTCCCAGGCCGGCCTCCTTCCTCCTCCAGCCTTCCCAGGCTGGCCTCCTTCCTCCTCCAGCCTTCCCAGGCCGACCTCCTTCCTCCTCCAGCCTCCTTCCTCCTCCAGCCTTCCCAGGCCGACCTCCTTCCTCCTCCAGCCTCCTTCCTTCTCCAGCCTTCCCAGGCCAACCTCCTTCCTCCTCCAGCCTCCTTCCTCCTCCAGCCTTCCCAAGCCAGCCTCCTTCTTCCTCCAGCCTTCCCTGGCCGACCTCCTTCCTCCTCCAGCCTCCTTCTTCCTCCAGCCTTCCCAGGCCAGCCTCCAGCCTCCTTCCTCCTCCAGCCTTCCCAGGCTGGCCTCCTTCCTCCTCCAGCCTCCTTCCTCCTCCAGCCTCCTTCCTTCTCCAGCTCAGGAAGAGCCGGGGTGGCACCATTGTACCGGGAAGGGGATGGGGCTTGGAGAGGCAGAGGTCCTGCAGCCCCCACGTCCCGTGGCCGGCAGAGGTGGGAGCGGGGGTCAGCAGAGCCAGGGCCAGCACGGCTGGAGTTGACACCCGAGATGCCCGCGAGGCTCAGCTTGGACTGGCTTCGCCTTAGGCCCCAACTGCTTTCCTCCCCCTTGCCTCCCTTCCTGTTTCTCTCCTTCTTTTTCTCCACCCCTCCCTCCTTTCCTCTCTTCCTCCCCTCCTTCCTCCCTCTCCCCCTTCTTCCTCTTCTTTAATGCAGTTGGACTCCACTTGAGGTTAGCTCTGTGCACATCTGCATACACAGAAGAGCCAGAGGCCTGCCACCAGCTGCAGGTCGGGGAGGGCTTTCCCAGGGTGCCGGCCGGCTCCGTGACTCCCTCCCCCTTCCCACCAAAGTCAAGCCCTTCATTAGCGAGGAATTCCAGCGTTTTTACCCACACAGGCCATAAAACGGCTGATTGAGGGGCCGAGGGGCCGTAATCAGGACCATGTGCCATTCTGTGGCTGGTGTGTGAAGAGAGCTTCCCAGGAGATCGAGGGAAAAAGGAAAGACCCCAGAGTCCCACCCTACCCCGCCCCAGGCAGGGAACCCCATTAAGTCCATTTGGCGGGGACCCCTGGCTGGCAGCTGGGGTTGGAAGGCAGCCATGCCCGGCATGTTCCAGGGAGGACGGGGCTGTGGGGTGGTGGAGGCTTCCGTGCTGGTCAGGGCAGCGTGAGCCCGGCCAGCGAGTGGGCGCCCAGCCAGCGAGTGGGCGCTGGGGTGTGCAGACGGTTCTCATTTTCCAGATAACCATGGAAAACTTGAATCAGAGGCCGCGGGCGGCCCCCACTGCAGAGCGGGCGGCAGCCGGTGACTCAGGGAGCTGCTTTTCCCATTTCTGTCCAGGCAGCCAATCCTCCTGGCAGGCCGGCAGCCTAAGTCCCCTCTCCTCTCCAGCCCCTGCCCTGGCTGTGCCCAAGGGGTCCACGTGCTCTCCATTAAGGGACAGCTCTGGGGACACTGGCCGGGACTGAGCACAGCCTGGTGACGGGCCAGCAAGTCAAGAGATGCATGAGCGCATCCAGGCCTCCACACAGCCAGGTGGAGGGCACCCCATACACAGCTCCTGGGGGGAGGGAGGGAAGTCGAGGCAGAATCCTGGGGCTCCTCACCAACCAGTGCCTTCAATCAGAGGCTAAGCTTGCGTGCACGCTCTCTGTCTCTGTCTCTGTCTCTGTCTCTGTCTCTGTCTCTGTCTCTGTCTCTCTCTCTCTCTCTGTCTCTCTGTCTCTCTATCTCTCTGTCTCTCTGTCTCTCTCTGTGTCTCTGTCTCTCGGTGCCAGGGCTTGAATCCAGGGACTAAGCATAGCTCTTGGGCTTTCATTTTTTGCTCAAGGCTAGTACACTACCACTTGGACCACAGCTCCACTTCTGGCCTTTTGGTTGTTCGTTAGAGATCAGTCTCGTGGACTTTGCTGCGGTCCTCAGATCCCAGCCTCCTGAGTAGCTAGTATGGCAGGCGCAGCCACCGGCTCCTGCTCTCTTCTCAGTGAACTTTTCTTGTTGCATCGCATCCCAGGCCCACTGAATGCAGCGCTCTGGCTTTGGCGCCATACTCCAGGTGTCTGCGTGAGGTCAGGTCCGCGGAGAGCGGGGCTGCCATCCTAGGTGGCAAGGGCCTGCATGCCGCCTGTGTGGAGCAGCTGGCCCCGCGCTCCCAGCCCCAGACCGACCTCCCAGCGCCACTGGGACCCACATCTTCCCTAGAAAGGTGGGGACGCAGTGTGCCTCCGGGGCCGCTTGCAGAATCTGGGCTCTAGGTTTTTACTATGCTGTGATTTCTGGTCCCATGCAGCCCTTGAAGATGTAGATGGAGACAGAGGCAGAGATGGAAGGCCTTCATTGTCACTCATGGGTGAGGACACAGGCCCCTAGAAAAACGGGGTGTTGCCTGAGACCATTTAGTTAGAAAGCAGCAGGGTTGGGATTTGAACCCCGGGCCCATGGCCTCCCGAGTCCTGCCTAACCCTGACTGACAGGCTCCCTCCTGAGCCCGTGCTGAAGGCCTGTCCTGCAGCAGAAGACACGCAAGCCGCAAGCCGGCCCGCGCTGCTGTGCGGGGGGCGGGGGGGGGTTGCCCTCCTTTTGTATTTAACGATGCCTCATTCTGTATCCTAGGTAGATTATAAAGACTCCTGGGGAGACAGCACAGCCCCCCCGCCCCCCAGGCTTCAGGTGTCCTCTGGGAAGGACAGAAGTGCCGTGCAGGTCACACGGCCCAGCAGTGGGTGGCGTTGAAGGGCCCAGGTGGAAGGCAGCACTCGTGGGCGAGTCCTGGCCCCCACACATCCTTTGGGGTGGCCAGAGAACTCAAGACCGCAGAGCCGGGGCATCCAGGCTGAGTCCTGACAGGGAGGCCTAGCCAGACCGCTGCCATGGGGATGTGCCGCGTGCCGCACGAATGTGGCTAGGAGATACAGAGGCAAGGTTCCCGTGTTAGAAGACAAACGAAGAGCGGCGACGCCGATGGGGACAGCTGCGGGTGGCTAGGTGTCAGGGAGCTCTGGACCCTGGACGGAGCTTCAGCAAGGACCGAGCAGGACTGGTGGGGCCGGATCGGAGGTGCTGTCCTCTCGCCAGCACCACTCGGGGCCGGGCCTGGCCAGAGTGCTGAGAGCCGGGAGTCGGAGGGGCTGTGCAGCCCGCGGACACCGCTGCAGGGGGAACCCGGGCAGCGCGCTCGGGTGCTGCACAGAGAGGCATGTGCTCACACCGCCCGTGCGTTCAGCCCACCTGCCAGAGAGGCCCTGGGACTGTGTTTTCCAAGAGACACAAACCCACTGTGATGCTTCACCTAGTAAATCCATCGCTAAGAGTTTGAATTAAAAAAAAAACCCACACCTGACACAATCTTTTGAGATATTATTTGCTGTTGTAAACTAAATTGGTAGGCGTTACACCTCTAATTCTCAAGGGTAGTTGAAGTCTCAGTATATTAGGAAAGGGTCAAATGTCTGAAATGGCTCAGGAGAATTATAACAGCATAATGGTATGGGAAAAGTGGTGCATGAAAAGTTGCATGTGACACAGTCTACACTGCATAGAGGAGAAAAGCTTCACATTCTCTAAATATTTGCTTTTGATTCTTTGTCGTGATGGGGATTTCTAGTGTCTTCCTCATGCATTTTCTCCCACCAGGCAGCCTGTAAACAATTAAGGATTCAGAAGTCAGCCTGGGTGAAGAGAAGGTTGGGAAGAATGTAACTGCAGGTCCATAGAGGGCTCCTGATGGAGACACCCCCCCCAGCCCCCAGAAAGACACCGCTCTAAAAAAGATGAAAGTTAATGAACACAAACTTATACACACCTCAATTCACTAGTGACATTGAATACTTTTTTTTTCTTCTGTATTCTTTTTTTTTTTTTGGGTCCGGTCGTGGGGCCTGAACTCTGGGCCTGGGCGCTGTCCCTCAGCTCTTCAGCTCAAGGCCACCACTTGAGCTCTACCACTTGAGCCACAGCTCCACTTCCAGCTTTTTTCTTTTTGCTTATGTGGTGCTGAGGAATCAAACCCAGGGCCTCAGGCATGCAAGGCAAATGCTCTACAACTGAGCCACTTTCCCAGCCCACTTTTTTTTTTAAACGTTAATGGCCTTGCTGGGTACCGGTGCCTCATGCCTGTAATCTGAGCTACTCAGGAGGCTGAGATCTGAGGATCACAGTTCAAAGCCAGCCTGGGTAAGAAAGTCCCTGAGACTCTTGTCTCCAAGAAACCACTCAGAAAAATGGAAGTGGCACTGTGGTTCAAGTGGTAGAGCGCTCACCTTGAGCTGAAGAGCTGAGAGACAGTGCCCAGGCCCAGAGTTCCAGCCCCATGACCAAAAAAATAAAAGTTCGTGGCCTTTGAGTACACTCTGCTATCAAATGTAGTTTTTGTCTTCCATGTCTTTTCTATTAGAGGATCTATGATTTTTAGTCAGTTTGTATATTTATCAATGTATGTATCATCTATATCTATCATCTATATCAATGTATCTATCATCTATATCTATTGTTTATCAATCAACTGTATCATCTATATCTACCTATCATCAATATCAATCACCCATATTGATTTATCTACCATCCATACCATTTGTTTATCAATCATCTATATCTATCATTTATATCTAGCTATTGTCTATGAATCAACTATATGAACTATATTTGTATCTATCATGTCTATATATCTACCTACCTATTTACCCATTTGCCTATCTACCTATCCAGCTACTCACCTTTATTTTAAAGAATTTCTTCATAGAACTCAAGTCCTAATTCTTTAGCAGATTATATGCTGCATCTGGCTTCTCTGTCACTTTGGCAGTTCGTAGCTGTGCAGAAATTTCCAATGTGTACCTAATCCACTCTGTTTGCTCTGTGTGTATACATGTATTTTCTTAAAAGTGTGTTTCTTTATTCTAAATTTATAATCATGTTTTCTTCTTTTCCACAGTAAATCAACTTTTAATAAAAAATGTTTGCACTATTTATCCTTAAGGAAAACAATGTTCCGGAGATGCAGGCTGTGAGTCAAGTGGTGTCCTGGGACCCTGGGCTGGGAGTGGACAGCATGCTGGCCGGGAGTGAGCTAGATCAGTGTTCCTTGGGGCAGTGGAGGGACACCTCGGTCCCCTCCCTCAGGACCGCCCCCTGCCAGGCATGGCTCAAGGAAGAGTCAGGCATTAAAATCAAACCAAGACGCCTGGATCTTGTAATTGTCGCTGCCTCATTTTCTAAATGGCCTCTCTTCCCTGTGGATCTTCGCATGGCACGCCAGTCTGATAAGCTAGCTGGAGTGGCCACACAGGAGGGCACGGGTGTGACCTCTCCAGGCTCTCGGCCGAGTCCCCGGCTTGTGGCTATTTCCCTGAGTCAGAACTCACTGCTTTAAACCCTAGGCTTTCCAACAGATCTCCGATTGGATTGAGCGGGTCTTGCCTGTCCGTGCATCCCTCCTTTTTAAAATAGCTTGGTCTGTGGGGACCATTTACTTTTCCACACAAAGTTTAGAACCAGTTTGTCATGTCCATTAAAAGCCTTATTAAGCGTTTTATTGGCCTACCATGAAATTTACACATTAGTTTGGAGGAGAGTTTCAGTCTTTCCATCCATAAATGCCATCCTCTCTCTCTTCATTTGTTGAAGGCATGTTTTATATCCCCCATACCATTTGATTGCTCTGTCTCCAACTAGTTTTGATTTTTACTTACTCCTAGAAGGATTTTTTTAGCTTTACAATGAATGAGATCAGTATCTGTCTTCATGAGCTTTTATAACTTGTATTCCTTGTGTACGGGAATGGTGCTGCTTTGGTATAGTAATTAGAGAGTTGTGAACCTTGTTAAATTCACCTTCTGAGAAGAATACTCCATAGAATCTCTTTTTTTTGGGGGGGGTCCGGTCGTGGGGCCTGAGCTCTGAGCCTGGGCACTGTCCCTCAGCTCTTCAGCTCAAGGCTAGCGCTCTACCACTTGAGCCACAACACCATTTCTGCTTTTTTTCTTTTTGCTTATGTGGTGCTGAGGAATCAAACCCAGGGCCTCGGGCATGCAAGGCAAGCGCTCTACTGAGCCACCTTCCCAGCCCCTCCATAGAATCTTTTAATTTCATCTCAACCTTCTTACCCTCTCTGCCATTAATAACAATAAGACTTCTTTTCTGATCTCTTCCTTTTATTCATTCATTTATTTATTTAGCCGGTTGTGGTAGAGTGCTTGCCTAGCATGCATGAGGACCTGGGTTCTATTCCTCAGCACCACACAAACAGAAAAAGCTGGAAGTGGTGCTGTGGCTCAAATGATAGAGTGCTACGCTGGAGCACAGACAGGCTCAGGGACAGTGTGCAGGCCCTGAGTTCAAGTCCCCAGGACTAGCAAAAAAAAAAAAAAGCCAGTGGTGAACTTCATTGAAAACATCTTTAAAGTACATCTTTCTTCATACTTGCTTACAATTCATGTCTTCATACCTTGATTGACTCAACACCTAACAACAGATAACTATGACATCTAAAATGACCTAGCTGAACAGTCCCAGAATTCCACTCGCATGGTGGGGGGTGGTTCCACCCACACTGCCTTGGCAGGCGGGCTGGACAGCGGCCAAGCACCTCGGTGGACCACCAGTGTGCTCCACTCCCCGGGAGCCACATAGACGCAGCATCCAGAGATGAGGCCGCATTCACCTTCTGGCTCTCTTTCAAATAACAAAGCTAAGAGAAAGTCCATTCTGAAAGTCTCTTAGGATTTGTCAACAGTCTTTAAATTACCTGCAGGAAACTCGTAGTTGCATACAGTGTGAGGTTGGCATTCATCGTGAAGTCCAGGCTATACCTTGTATCAAAGTTTATATTAGCTAAAGCCATGTTACTTGACCTTTGGCCTTTCAAAGCATTCCTCAAGAGTTATGTAAGTAACATGGGGGTCTACAGTAGGTTTGGGTGGGTAGCTTGGATCAACCGAAGGACGTTTTCTTCTTGTCCTGATGATGTTTTCTTGAATTTCCTCTTTTTCCTATTTATTGAGGTGATCATACACTCCTGTCTTTTAATCTGATAGTGAGGTGAATTTTATTACCTCTCTCTAATGTTTCGCTGGCTTTGTATAATGAGCATGAGGGTCACTGGTTCATTCTTTGCAAAACTCTGTTAAGCACATTGCTGCATTCCATAGCCCAGTATTTCACTTAGGATTTTGGACTTATGTTTGTGAATGAGGTAACTGTTTATAGGTCATTCTTGTGAGAGTCCAGTGACCTCATATAAATGCTGTAGAAAATGTTCCTGCTCTGTCTGGCCTCCCGCCTGGTCCAAAGCTAGGTTCCTCTGTCTCCTTCTTGGTTGCTAAAAATAAAAACAGTTGAAATTGGAGCACGTTGTAAAAGTATATCAGATCCATTTTTATTGAACACATTTAACTTTATAACCATATTTTGTGTCTTACTTTTTAGTCACTCCTATTATCACTGCTATGACATTAAGATTTTTCTTTCCTCTTTCCCTTCAATGTTTTGTGCTTCCCTTCTTCTTACTCCTCCTCCTCCCCTTCCTCCTCACCTGTATTATTCTAATCTTCATTCCTTCTTCTGTCCCGCACTCCATCCTTAATGATTTCTCCAAATAACGTCGTCAACTCAGCTTAACCTACTGCTTAATTCTACCAAGAAGTTGTTCCCTTAAATCGCCAAAGTGTTCAACTTAAGGAGGTTTATTTGGTACCTGTTTTAGATGACTATCTTTTCCTTTGTGGATTTTGTATCTTTTTTTATCTCAGTAATATTTTAATGTCACTTTTTGCTCTTCTTCGGTGGCTTATGTTTACCATTTTCATTTCTTGGAGTGAAATGTTACCATTCACTGAGCATGCTGACCCCACTCCAAGATTGATTGACACCCTCACATGGTGAGTGACCTCTCTGCTCAGGGATTGACACCCTCACATGGTGAGTGACCTCTCTGCTCAGGGATTGACACCCTCACATGGTGACTGACCTCTCTGCTCAGGGATTGACACCCTCACATGGTGACTGACCTCTCTGCTCAGGGATTGACACCCTCATGTGGTGAGTGACACTCTCTCCGCCGCCTGCGTTTTCTTTCCTCTGTCCCTGGGCCTGCTGTCCCTTGAGGAGTTCCCACACCTCACTAGGGTTTTCACGCCCTTCACTCTCAGATGATCTATTGGACACAGACCCGAACTTCTTCTCAGTCTTACACACAGGACTCAAGATTATTCCTCAGAGACAACTTTTCTCTCTCTACCATCCCCTCCTCAGGAAAAGTAGCCGCTCAAAGACCGAGCTTGGCACCACAGTGCCTGTTTCACCCCCGCAAGGGGAAGGCACTGGGTGCTGTCCCCTGAGCCGTGCCGCCATGAAACCTCACAGATGAGCGACAGAAGCCTGCCCGCATTGGCCATCCTCTGCCATCTTAGCGTGGGCATTGGATGATTTTGTCCCTTACACTAAGCCTGGCTGTGCATTTACTGTGAGCATTTCTCCCTCTTGATCGGAAAAACTTTGCACTTGTAGGAAGAGAGATGTCACCTCTTCCATCTTGTATCTAGAAGTCCTCACTTCAATTGTTCAAGGTGCTAGCGTGTATCCCTCCGCCCCTTGCCAGTCTACGCCACCGGGTCCATGCACCTCCCCTGCCCCTGTGGTTCCTACATTTTTCTCATGGCTTCTAGAACATTTCCTGGTCTCCCCTCAACCCATCCCCATCCTCCAGCCAGTCCTCAGATTCCCTGGACAGCTCTTCGTCTGCACCCCTTGGTGGCACTGCAGTCAAACATGTCCACAAAGACTCTTGTAGAACTGAGCCTGGGCGCTGTCCCCTGGAACCGAGGTCTGTCAAGCGCCATGCCCACTCCCTAATCTGCCATCTTCCGATCCAGGTCTTCAGGGCTGGTGTCAGGGTGCAATCACCATACCCTCCACCGGTGACATGGGGACCTCTTGCTCCACTTCAGGTCCTCTCTTTCTCTCTCTGCAGCTCACTCTCCTGAGCCCTGGCCTCATCTGAGCACACCCTCCCTTTACCCCCAGCCTGCTCGTGACCTCTCCTGCTGAGCTGGCTGCTCTCCTCCAGTGGCCCTTCCTGATTGGTCTCCTCCTAAGCTTACATTAAATTCTGAGGTTCACGCACTATTGCCCTGCACTATGGATCAGATTCCAGAGAACTTGAATAGCTCTTGTCCTCTTTCCTGGGTGACCATGTGCTTTTTGCCCCTTTTCTACAGTTCTCAGAGTTTATGATCACCAGACTCACATCAGAAGCCACTGGACCTGGTGAAGGGTTCCAAGCGGTTCTCACGTGGCATAAGAAGCTGCAGGCGTAGGCTCAGGCAGGAACCAGAGCCCCATGGTGAAGACAGTGTCTCACCAGGAGCTGCCTGCCTGCCGGTGGCTAGAGTATGTATGCATGGGTGCCACCACGCTTGCCTTGCTTTTCATAGATGAAGACTGAGGACTCACAGCCACAGGATCTGTGGCCTCTCATGGGCTGCCTGGGTGTGAGGTGGAGAAAGGCCTGCTCCCTGCCTATCTCAAGATTGCCCAAACAGGTGGTGTTTAGATAAGGAACACCCAGAAGACATACCAGTGCAAGGGCCTGGTTGGTTTGTGTGTGCGTCGGCTCACGTCTCCCTCATGTCAGTCTCATTTCGTGCTGCCCTGGTCACTAGTAGCATCCCCGTCTTCAATGGCAAGACCTAGACAGGCCATTGCTAGCAGAGCGCTGGTGAGAGTGGAGTATGCACGTACTCTGTGCCATGTATGTGCGTCCAGGAGCAAGGGAGGGGAGAGAGATGGGGGAGAGAGCTGGGAAGGGAGAGAGCTGGGGGGAGAGAACTGGGGGGAGAGAGCTGGGGGGGAGAGAGCTGGGAGAGAGCTGGGGGAGAGAGCTGGGGGAGAGAGCTGGGGGGAGAGAGCTGGGGGAGAGAGCTGGGGGAGAGAGCTGCAGGGGAGAGAGCTGGGGGGAGAGAGCTGGGAGAGAGCTGGGGGGAGAGAGCTGGGGGGAGAGAGCTGGGGGAGAGAGATGCAGGGGAGAGAGCTGGGGGGAGAGCTGGGGGAGAGAGCTGGGGGGAGAGAGCTGGGGGAGAGAGCTGGGGGAGAGAGCTGGGAGAGAGAGCTGGGGGGAGAGAGCTGGGAGAGAGCTGGGAGAGAGAGCTGGGGGGAGAGAGCTGGGAGAGAGCTGGGGGGGAGAGAGCTGGGGGGAGAGAGCTGGGGGGAGAGAGCTGGGGGAGAGAGCTGGGGGAGAGAGCTGCGGGGGAGAGAGCTGCGGGGGAGAGAGCTGGGGGGGAGAGAGCTGGGGGGGAGAGAGCTGGAGGGAGAGAGCTGGGGGGAGAGAGCTGGAGGGAGAGAGCTGGGGGGAGAGAGCTGGGGGGAGAGAGCTGGGGGGAGAGAGCTGGAGGAGAGAGCTGGAGGGAGAGAGAGCTGGGGGGGAGAGAGCTGGGGGGAGAGAGCTGGGGGGAGAGAGCTGGGGGAGAGAGCTGGAGGGAGAGAGAGCTGGGGGGGAGAGAGCTGGGGGGAGAGAGCTGGGGGGAGAGAGCTGGGGGAGAGAGCTGGGGAGAGAGCTGGGGGAGAGAGCTGGGGGGAGAGAGCTGGAGGAGAGAGCTGGAGGAGAGAGCTGGGGAGAGAGCTGGAGGAGAGAGCTGGGGGGGAGAGCTGGGGGGGAGAGAGCTGGGGGAGAGAGCTGGGGGGGAGAGAGCTGGGGGAGAGAGCTGGGGGGGAGAGAGCTGGGGGGGGAGAGAGCTGGGGGGGAGAGAGCTGGGGGGGAGAGAGCTGGGGGAGAGAGCTGGGGGGGAGAGAGCTGGGGGGAGAGAGCTGGGGGGGGGAGATCAAAGGGAAGGGAACTCAGAAAGAAATATTTATCAGGAGAGAGGGCTAAGCAAGAAGACCTGGACAACTCATCAGGAGTCTGGTAAGGAGTGAGCCTCCCCATTTTCCATGTGACCCAGGCAGGGTCTCTGGTGGTGACAAGGTTTAGGGACAATGAAGAAGGAAGTTGTGAGAGATTTAAAAGCCCAATACCATTTATAGGAATTAAAAATGCACATGCATATGTTCTCATAGCACACACAGGGATGGGAGTGGGGAGCAGGGAAGGGAGTAGGAAACATTTGTAGTGAGAGAAAGGGATGCGCACACAGATAGATAGATGGAGAGACAAATGGCGTGGGCCAGGGGTGACAAGGGCAGTGAGCTAAGATGTAATCAGCTCAATGATTTACCCTGGGGGTTAAGAACACTCGTGTGTCCCTGGCCTAATTTGGTGAAAACTGAGGCTGAGAAGCATAGGAACTGGGGAAGTGCCCCCCCTTCTCCTCCCCCTCACACCCTCCCCCCTCCCCTGCAAACACTCAGCCTGGTTGGGAACAGGGACTTGTCCCACATGTGGGCTGTGGTCCTGGCCAATTTTGTTGGAATCTTCAAAGACAAATGAGCTCATCTGACATCTGCTGTTCACGTCTCTGTGTCTCTGTGAGTCTATGAGTTTGTCTTTGTGAGGATTTGCATATGTATAAAAGAGAAACTTGAATGAAAAACATTTGAAACTATTAGGAGTGGTTTTCTCAGGAAAGTGGAGGGGAGCTTTAGGGGAAGGATTTCATTTTTTGTTTTATGTTCTGTTTAAAATGTTTCCAAAGAACATGCATTATTTCTGGAACAACCCCAGATCTACCGGACAGTTACATGTGGTTCTGGGAAATTTTCTTTATTTTGGTTGCAGCATTTGGATGTGGTTTTTAATGTTTAATAATTCCCTACTGAGCTCCCAATCTGACCAATAAAGAAAAGAGGAAAGTCAGCCCTTCCGCATGCTAGTCATCTGCCCACAGTTGGCTTGCCTTAGCAAACTTTGATCTCTTTGTAAAGTGATTGGTTTGTGGCCTCCAATTCTGGCTATTTGAGACCCTGACATATTGTTCCAGGCCCCTGGATGGAGTTACTGGAAAGCATTGAACACTAGAATCGGTGGTGCTGGGAGAAAGAAATGCATGTCACCATTTCCCGTGATGTTTATGGTCCCTTCATGGATCCTTCCCTTTGGTTTCCTGACTACCACCTGAATTATACTAATTACACACGTCTACTGTGGGTTCATGGCCAGAACATCATAGAGCAATGTCATTTCACGGGGAAAATGATGTTGCTGCACATGTTTGATTCTGTTTCAGTTTCTTATGTTGAAAATGCCCAATATTCATATTGAATTTCAGTATTCATAGCTCATAAGCATTCATGTATAGTAGTGGTTTCATATTTGTCATTTTTGACTCTTGTAAACTTAGGAAGGTGACACGTGGTACATGAAGAATTCCTAAAGGCATTCTTCATGGATACCCTTTACCCTTTACTCTTGTTCAGTACAGAGTGTTTATGATGGGGCATACAAAAGACACAGAAACTTTACAAGTCTGATACAAGTGGGTCTGGCAGTATCTCCTTTTCTCTCTGTTTGCCTTTCTCTTACCTCATTTCTCTCAGTGTCTGTGTCTCTGTCCTCTTCCCATTCCTCCCCTCTCCCTCCCCCAATTCTGCACCTTCTGTGAGGTTACAGCAAGAAGAATTCCAACTGAAAACCAAGAAGTTCCCCCGGAACTAGGTCCAATGGCAGAACTATGAGATAGGCACTGAGCGGAGACAGACCACCCAGGCTGTGCAGGCCAGGGGCCCCCATTGTCTCTCCCAACCTTCCTGCTTTGTGAGCTGAGATCATCAGACAGTGAAGATCCGCTCAGCTCCGCCCACTGCCTGGTGAAGAGGGTTCCCGGGCCACCTCCTCTCCACAGTGTCCTGTAGGCAAGGAACACTGCATGTTTGGGGGGGGGGAGCCTGTGCTCCTCGGCCTGCTAGGGTCCTGTGGGAGAGCCTGGAGGGCAGAAGGGGCCACCACGGGACTCACGGTGCCTTTGCAAGCCTGGGGTGGAGCACTTGGAAGTTCTGAATGATGTTCGTGTGTCTGTTTACCTTTCCAGGAGACATGATGCGTAGGCGTGGCCCTGGAGCGTGAGGGAAAGAACTGTGAGCATAGGGAATGGAGATGTTGGTTGACTCACACAGGACCAGGGCTTCCCAGCAGCTGCGCTTCTTACAGTCTAAGGTTGACAGGATGGGAAAAGTAGACTCAAGATCCGTAAACACAGACAAGGTTGGAGCAACACTGTCCTAAGACCACAGCCAGGCAACATTTATTGCACTTAGAAAACATTGTTTTTCAGTGCATGGATGTTTTTTAGAGAAATTGTGTAGTCTCTTTTTTATGTGTTACAGTCTCCAAAGAATCGGATCGTTGAGCAGAGATTTAGAAAGCCTAGAAAGAAAATCTTTGAACATTTTAATAACTGGCAAAACAATACAATGTGAATAGGATTCAGAGCTGTGTTCATGCTGGGGGTAGAGGCTGAACAAAGGTATGGAAAGGAAGTTTCTGTCAAATACACATTTCACAAAAAGTCATTCCCTTCTATATGGACAAGTGTACCGGGTCTACATTTCAATTCAAATAAAGATAGTGTCGCAGAGTGCTTCCTGCTTCTCTCCCTTCCTGTGGTAACTTCCAGAAGACAGCAATGATTCTCAGTGTTGATGAGAGTCTGAGCAGTTTGTTTTGAGGGATGAGGTTGAAACAAGATCTTGCTAGATAGTCAAGCTGAACTTGAAGTCACAATACTCCTGCCTTCACTTCTCAAATGCTGGGACTACAGGCATGTACCACTGCACCTGGCTCTTGAACTCCTCTTAAAAGTTAAACTCTTGAAGATTCCCAAGCAGATCTAAATAATTTATCATCGTGATATTCAAGTGTGTGAGTATGCACAAACCTTAAGTATTAGTGCAAATTCCGTGTACCTAATGACTCAAATTCCACTTTAAAACCATGTCAACAAAAATTACATTAATGTGCTGGATTGATGGATGCACGGAAAAGATGGTACACCCAGTGCCGGCTCTTCCCAATGTCCCCACCTCCCACCTTGCCCATCTGCATAAAAGCCTGGCCCCTAGTTTACCTTCATTTGCATCCAATGCATTTTCTCAGTTGTTGAGATGCAATAGTGAATATAACCATAAGACCATAAGAAGATCATAAACGCAATCTCAGACATGAGCACAAAATCACGACAGATTCAGCCTGAGGTCATTGTATATGTGCTCCCGGACATTCTTACGTAAACTCATGTTGTTACCATTGTCTTGGGGTTTCATTGGTAGCAAACTATCTCCAAAACCTAGTAAGCAAAACGACCCTTCTGAACCAGCTCTGAGCCTGCCTTGGTAGTTTGGGCTGAGTGTGGCCATATGGGTCTTCTCTTAGTCTTCCCGTGATTCTGATACGGCTTCAGGCAAACTGGGTACCCTGGTGTCTCCAATGGCCTCTCTCACTGGTTGGTGTTGGCTGAGATGAGCCATACGTGCCCAGCCGCCAGCTGACCAGCTGTCAGTTCCCACGGCTGCCTAGCTTCCAAGGCAGTAAGGAAGCAACCTCTCAGGGACAAGCACGGTGGTCTTCTGCTGTGGTCCTATCTCCTAGCGACCCACTGGCTAGAGTAAGATGCGTGACCACACTTAGCTTCCAGGACAGGGAAAAAAAACCCTCAAAAACTGTCCTTACAATGGGAAGAACAGCAAAACTTGACAACTCTGGTATTTTTTTATCTAACTCTTGGTTGTGGGAAGGGGACCCCATGTGTGGGTACAACAAAAACAACACTGAGGGACATGAGTTGGGAGTCATTCCGGGCCACGTCCAAGACACACTTCCACCACTGAGGACAGACCGGGGCTGTCCAGCAAGGATAAACAGCCTTCCCATGAAACGCTTTCCATCTGCTCCAGTTCCTTTGTTCCTGAGCGATTGTACCAAAACACGGATTAGCTCTGCTCGAGGGTGTTCAAACAGAGGAAATGAAGGGGAAGGAAGATATCCTTGCTCCTCGTCAGGAAATCAACTGGCCACTCCTCAAGAATGTCGCCCGCTGCTCAGGCCAGAGGAGGACAGGACGTGGATGCAATCTTGCGTTCACATTTGAGACCCATAAAACAAAGAACACAATGTAAGAAAGAGCGGAGGCTCACTGTGAATCCAAAAAGGGAGTCTGTGCTTGAGTTAATTTGAGAAGCCATTAGCCTTTTTTTAATAGAAGCTGAACTTGGATGTTTGCTATTAAAATTTTGTTACCCAAATAGAATTTAACCAATTATTCCAGAGTAGTGAATTTTCATGCATCCTAGAAAAGTAGAGAGATACAGCACTCAAGAGCACCAGAAACACATCTGTCTAGGGGCTGATCTGAGATCATGGAGTTCATCATCTTCTGGAGCTTGGAACACAGAGTTGGAGCTCATAAACCAGCACATCTGTGTTTAAACCTTGGAGCCGTTGGGTGTCTTCTAACTACTTTCAAAATCAACAAGTTTGTTAAGTTAACCGAGGCTCAAGTTTTTACCTATAAAATGAAGATGATTGTAGCTTCCTCACAAGGTTGTTTTAGATATTTAGCATGGTAATTTGCCTGTTGACAATACCAATTACCCAGCACACATTCAGCCTTGAAACACGTACTGATGGATCCTCAAGATTTCGTGTGCATTATCTTTGACTTAAGAAATGAGGACAAGCGCCTCTTGTGTACTGTTCTCCTGCTGGGATGGGGAGAGGCCCAGGTACAAACAGTATGTGTCTGTCTCTTAGGGCTCACACACCACCTCGTCGTTGGTGCCTCTGTCCAGTGCCTAGCTCTCAATCCCCCTCCTCCCTAGAAACCAGTCCTGTCTCCTACATATCTTAAAGCCAGTTCTGCACAGGGAAACTTATATTGCAGTTTTCCAAGACATATTGTTGTGTGATTATGAAGCAATAATACTGGGGGTAAGGATGCTCATAATATGGGGTGAAATTTCACTGAAATTCTCAAGAAAGGGATGAAAGGTAAAATAAAATCACGTGGCTATCTATGTGTTGAAAGCGGCTGGCTTAAAGCAACACGATCAGAATATTTCGGGGCAAATTTCTTTCTATGCCTCTCGTTCTCGGGTTTGAGGAGTTTTCTTCATCTCAGTGGTCCTCCATGTTGACAGCTTTTCTCCATTCCGTGTGCACTTTCTGCAAATACATGTCTTCAGAAAAAATTTTCAACCTGTGCTTCGTGTGAATCCGCAAAGGGGACTTTTGGACAGATTGATTTGCTTTCATGGAGAGGAAGAGCTGGCGTTGGGTGGGGAGGGATGAGAGGAGCAAACGTGGGGGCCCGTGGCTCATTGGTCCCTGTGTGGGGGCAGATGACAGATCCCAGGGTCGCTCAGGGCGGCTGAGTGCTGTGAGTGGATCTGGAGAAACCCCACGTGCCAGTTCCATCCAG
This sequence comes from Dipodomys merriami, assembly GCF_024711535.1. Lineage (NCBI taxonomy): Eukaryota > Metazoa > Chordata > Mammalia > Rodentia > Heteromyidae > Dipodomys > Dipodomys merriami. The sequence continues at coordinate 2,958,321 of NW_027202270.1, read as the reverse complement.
CAAACACCATGACAGCAATGTTCACATGTGTATAAATTCATGTTTATACCCCCATGAGAGCTGAGAAGTGGCTCAATGAGCAGACAGGGTTCAACAGAAGCATCTCCCCTGTCCCCCACAGTTACTGGGTCAGAGTACAGGTTAGCTTGGGCAGGTTCAGCTACGGATCAAAGGGCACATTCCAGGGGGCAGGTAACAGGACATCAGGGAGTAGCACACAGATGCTCATCTGGCTTTAGACAGGACCTATGCACGTGCTAAACACTCAGAATCCCCTCGGATACAAACAAAGCACGCGCACAAAGCAGCAGTCTCCACACACACCATCCACACACACTTCCTGCACCCATCATAGTTCCCACAGGCTTTAGGGGCCCCACACCAAGGCCTGTACTGTACGTCCCAGGCTTAGTGTCAGTCTGTGATGCTGTTGGTAGTTTCTGGAACTTTTAGGGAGGGTGGGGCCCAGTGGGAGGGTTTAGGTCACTGTGGCAAACACTTGAAACCTGGGGATCCAAGTCTCTTCTGTTCTCTTCAAGTTTCCAGGCCATGAGGTGAGCTATTTTCTCTGTCATACAACTCTCACCGTGGTGGACTTCCTTATCACAACCCAAGACAGCGGGGCCCGCCCATCATTGACTGATGGGAACCCCCAAAACCGGGAGGCAGAGTGACCTCTTCTCTTTCTGAGATGGTTCACTAAGGTATTTGTTACAGGGGAGAAATCAGGGTGTGTGAGGAGCCTCAGAGGAAGGGCAAAGTGTCTGTGAAAGAGGCAGAAAGCAAGGAGAAAGTGTTATTCCAACCAGTGTGCTAGGAACATGCTGCTCACAGCATGGTCGAAAGAACCAGAAAACATTCTTCCCTCCCCATCGCATCACTGGCGTCCTTGGACCCGCTGGCTGCACTTTTCACCTTAATGGCTTAACTCCCTCTGCTACCTTTGTCTTCTTCTAAGCTAACTTTTTGTAGCTAGCATATTATCCACAGCCCCCTCCCTCTGTTCTCCTCCGTGTATCTACCATCTCTTTTCTTTGTCCCTCCCTCTCTCAAAAAAATTCCCCCAAATATTGTCACAAATCATAGAAGTCTTAACCAATTCAGTCATTGTACATAGTATTTGTAGAGTAAAAGCCAATACAAAATGAAACTCAAAATCCATACCACACAACAACTGCTATTGTCTGAAAATCTTTCCTAAATTTACATGTCCCAAATTTTACAGAAAAAAAAATTGGTCTGGGAGGAAATAATTTTTTTAAATGTCCCCAAAGGAAAATCATTGAGTGGACAGAGCTACGGCAAGTAGGGTGGAATAACAGAAGGTTCTGACAATGGCCCCAGCCTCGACTTCCACATAAGAGAGAGAAGCTGACCTGATGGAACTCATTTCGAATTTGTGCCTTTCTTTTAATAAGGAAAGGGAAACGTTTTCGTGGGCTGAAAACTGCATGGGGCGGCGAGTCTGTGGGTGATCTTTCCCTTCCCATCCTCTCTGTGATTCACCGTATTTTTTTAGGCAGGTCGCGCTGTCTGGGTCTTCTCTATCTCATCTTTGTAGAGAAGCCAGATGGCATTTTTAATGACCATCACACCACGAGGCTGATCTGGAAGCCCGATGTGTGCATTGGCTGCAGAAGGTGGGCCTTTGACCCGTGCTGTCCTCTTGATGGAAATCAAAATTCGAAATGCCCAGCGCCAGGAATTACATCGTGTAGTCCACTGTGACTCCCCAAGGTGACAGGTAGCCTAGGGCTTTGCCCAGGGCTCCTGAGACCTGGAGCTGCTGGACGAGCAGGCTATTCCTGGGTGGACCTGGTCAGCGTCCTGTGGGGAGGAGCTCCTTTGGCTCCCTATAGGGACCTGGTTAGGAATTGCTCTCAGAATGTTGGCATGCTGTTCATGGCAACTCAGGGGCACCGACAGAGGGGCGAAGGGTTGCTGGAGTATGGCCACGGGCAGCTTCTCCCGATCTTCCAGTCTCTGTCCTCTGTCCTCAGCCCTGCCCAGGGCCTTCCGCTCAGGTCTCAGCGGGGCTGCTTCTGGTAGGCACAGTCTCCTGCTCTTCCAGACCCATTGCCAGCGAGCCGGGTCCTGAGGGAAGCCTGGGCCCATGCCTGGAGGCCTCATCCCTTCTTATCAAGGAGACAGGAGCTGATCGCGGCTCCACAGGCCCCTGTGGCCCTTGGCCCAGTGACGGGGCTTGACATCCTGAGAACCAGGGTGTGCATTCCAACCGCAAGGTCAGCGGGAGAGGAAAGCTGTCTGCGCGCACAGCCCCGCGCTGCTCATCCGCACAGACGCCCTCCCCCACCGGCCACCTCGCCCCGCCAGCCAGACCCGGCCGTGGGCCCCTGTTTCAACTCTGTTTCTAATTCTAGTGCTGTTTTTCAAGTTGCCAAGGTGAAAAAAATCAATGTTATAGGTTCTGAGGAAATGAAGAGCAATCATGACGGAGTCCCCGAAGATTAAAAATAAACTGGACGTTCACACTCCTCTTCAGGAAATACTGAAGTCAGACACTGACTGAACACCTTGATAACAGGAGAGGGAAAGACGTCCTCAGAGTCCACAAAGTCCAGCCCTGAGGATCTCATCAGAGTCCAGCGGGACCCGCTAAGATGTCTGCCTCAAACATCTGCGCACAGCCGGCTGCCCAGCAAGGCCAGCTAGCGGCCCGCACTTGTCTATTGGACGAGGAGACTGGTCCGTGGTTTCTGAATGCTCGTTACCCGAACGCCACACACGTCCCGCTGTGACGTGGGATCTGCTTTTCGGACTACACAAAACAGGGTGCCAGGCAATGTGGCCGCCCTGTGACCCCCAGACACCCCAGGCTGGGCCTGCAATTTTCCTTTCTAGTTTCCGGGATGTTCTCTCCATTTCAGATCAGCCTGCGGGATCGTTGGGAGGAGGAACTCAGTCCCACCGGGAGGCTGTCCCCTCCTTCGTGGGCCTGGCGGGAGGTCAGACCTCCCTGCAGATTGTGGCTGGGACAGAGGGGTCTTCAGGCTGTAGCTGCGGCTTGACTCGCACGGAGTCTGGCCTTGGCCAGGGGCACGCTCCATCGAGTCAGCGCCCAGAAACTGTTCAGCAGTCCTTGAGGCTGCCCGGCCCTCGACGGGCCAATCACAGAAACTCTTTTCCACAGGAAAAAAAATCCATTCTGCTCCACAGCTGGAGGGGGATTAGGGGGGACTGGGGGGGAGTGGGGGGGAGGGGCGGGGGGGACCCTGAGCTCGGGCCTTGCTCAGTCTGGGTGCTTTGTTCCAGGAGGGGCTGCTGGGGAGCAGTAGCCCTCGTCCTGGAAAACGCCAAGCTACGTTCACAGGCTTTTACTTCCACCAGGGCACTGTCTGGGGTAAGATGCAGGCAGCTGTTATTCTTTCCTGTGCCACATGTTCACTGAAGACCTACTATGTGCCAGGCTCTGTCATGGGTCCTGGGAAAGGACTAAAAATGAAACCATGGAAACCATCTCTTCCCACAGTTAAACTCATATTCTCATAGAATCTAAGATGGGTAACAAGATAATTGAGTAAACCGGGGAGGAAAGAGGGTATGGTGTGATCAGGGGTGGGGTTCATGATTTTAGTTAGGATAAAGAGGCCAGCCTCACTCAGAAAGGGAGAGGAAGGAGGCCATGCTGGTAGCTGAGGAAGAAGCCACAAGTGCAAGGGTCCTGGGGTAAGAATGTACTTTATATCCTGAGGTAGTGGCGACGGGTTCAGGACAGGACAGAGGCAGTGAACACAGTCCAGTGGCCAGGTTCTTGATTTTTCTATGGTAGTAGGCCTACTAGGTTGGAAGTGGATATTGCTGAGCTGATTGCCTGGGACCGTGAATTTTCCCTGAGCTGAGACGAGAAGGCCACATTAATGGAAGGAGATAGATGTGCATGGAGCATGTTGCTGGTCCTGGTGGGTCTGCTGCGCACCTAGGTGGGTCTCCTTGAAGGGGCCAGACCTTATAGGAAGTTAAATGCACACGTGAGCTCAGAAAACCAACGTCAGGGCTGAGAACAGAGAACTGTCCGTGTGTGGTGATATTTAGAGACCTGAGACCATCTAGGGATTTTGTAGAGAAAGAAGTAGATTCATCATGACCCATGGTCCCTGGATAACATCCTGGTCTAGCAAGCTAAAAGCAGATCAAAAGAGAGAGCATTGTTTCAAGAGACATTCCAGCAGGAAACCATTTGTAGCAGGTGCTGGGTTAACCCCGGAGACTCGGCTCCTGCGTCTTAATGACCCCAAGCTCTCAGGAACATGGAGTATCACTCGTGCCCAGCTTCTAGGAAGAGACTCGGCACAGGGCTGCGGGACAGCGGTGGCCGGCTCTGTCTGCCTTCTGTCAGCCCGGTGGCCTTTCTCCAGCTGTCAAGCCTGTCTTCCACCCCGTGGTTCTCGATGGAGCCTGAACAAGCTGCTCCCCAAGTCCCCCAACCCCCCGCCAGCTGTGCCCCTCTTCCCAGCAGCACTGGCTGCCAGTTACACGCGCCAGGCCTTTCCAGACACATAGTTCATCCTCTGATGCCACAGTGCCCAGTCTCACACTGCTGTGGAGCAGCACTTCCTGCTCTCCTGAGCAGGTGCTGAGGATCAGAAGGTCAAGGACACATGGCTGCGGTCACACAACAAGCAACGCCACCTCCCGGAGCTCCTGAAGGCCTCTCCCACTCAGAACCACTCATTGTTCCTTACGTGGGCACACAGCCTCCAAGTCCAGCCTGCACACGCTGCCCAGCCAACAGGCTCATGAGCTGGGCTGCTTCAGAAGCAACTCGACTCCCCAGTCACCCTAAATCAAACAGGAGATGCTCTCGGGCAGTCACCGTGACACCTTCCCCCATCCAAACCGAGACAGCAGCTTTCCAAGATCCCCATCAGTGCCACTTTGGCCAACAGAATATAAGAACGAGCCCCAGCTCTTATGCGTCTGACCCAGAACAAAACACATGCCGCAGTCCCGAGTCAGCTCCACAGCAGTGCACGTGCGGATTCCTGAGCCAGGGGGAAAGGACCTTTCAAGAACCTGGTGACGGGTTACACAGCACCGCTGTGCAACAGCTAGTCCATGTGAAAAGGCTGTGCAATTAATCAAGGCTAGAGGGGAAGCTGGATTCTAAGCGTTTGGATTCTTGACTTCAGGTTCAATGTTCTTAGAGTTACACCTGCAAAACAGCCGCACAGGTAGAAGACCAGCGTGGCAGCGTGGAATCTGACGGGTGGGGGGAGGGGAGAAGAGGAGGACCGCACAGGATTGCTAGGCAGAAGGCAGGTGTGTGGACGAATCTCCGCATAGGTCTCCAAAAGATTCCTCCAGGAAAATTTTAAATTAATCTGCCCAGGTTAAAAACAATTATGCCTATGCTACTTCACAAACTCCGTTTCTAAGAATGAACATAGAATAAGGAGTCTCCTTATAGTTATTATTTGTTGGTGATGTCTATTGTAGATCATCTGTGAGCTTTGTGTAAACAATGGCATTTTCTTTTTCGGTCATGGGTTTAACCTCTGGGCCTGGGCGCTGTCCCTCAGCTCTCCAGCTCAAGGCTAGCGCTCTACCACTGAGTCACAGCACCGCTTCCAGCTTTTTTCTGCTGAGGAATCAAACCCAGGGCCTCATGCATGCAAAGCAAGCACTCTACCACTGAGCCAACTTCCCAGCCCAACTATGGCATTTTAGAGAAAAGGAAATTACAGAACAGGAGTGTTGCGGATTTCTGTCCTCCGTGACTAAGGCCAGGGCCCTTCCCATGGCTCCCTATGCAACAGAGAAGGCGGAGTGGAAATAGGAGAGGAGCAGGGACCCCGAGCTTAAAGGTTTTTGTTACACAAAAGTCCAGAGCTAATGGGTTTGCATTTGCTTTTCTATCCACTTAGCTTAACTGCCTTTCTTTCAGGCTCTTGACAAAAATTAAGAAAATATTTATGCATGGTAGAGGGTGGCATTCTCCAAAAAGAAATGTGCTTATTATCTGACCTAGGTAACTGTAACCCCTCTGTGTATCACCTTTATAAAAGCACTAAAAAATAAAAAGGAAAAGGTTTATGATATTCCTGTGGTAGAAAGCAGATGTCCCTTAGTTTTTATTTTGACTTCTTCTTTCTTCTGTTGGGTGATGAATGCTCTGTGCATGTTTTCAAGCATCCTATACATTTAAAAAGAAAGGATTTCCTTTCTATAACTTAGGAAAAATCACGCCTGGCTCTACAATCTTTGTTTCAGTTCTTTGGAGAGGCTGAAGGTGGACTGAGACTGGCCACTAGGCACCCATGCGTGGCAGTGCTGTTCTAAGTCGACACCCATGCAGGGCAGTGCTGTACTGAGTCAGACGCACATGCATGAATCACGGTAACAGTTCATCAGATCTGTTGTATGACTGCATTTACAGATGAAGCTCAGAGGCATTAAGGTACTTTCCCCAAAGCATGACCAGTGAATGGCCACAAGCTGGTCTCCTACAGGCTGTTCCTGCCTGGTAAAGCTGGGGAGTCAGACCTCCCGCAAGCAGAGTGAGCTCAAGAACAGATTCTAACCTAAGGGCCACTGTGCTGACCACCATGCTGACCACCATGCTGACCACCATTCCAACTATTGTGTTGACCACCGTGCTGACTACCATGCTGACCACCACGCTGACCACCGTGCTGACCACCATGCTGACCACCATGCTGACCACCGTGCTGACCACCATTCCAACTATTGTGTTGACCACCGTGCTGACCACCACGCTGACCACCGTGCTTTGGCCCCTTTCCCAGCTTTCCTCCCAGGCTTGCTCCAGGCCCTCTACCTTCTCTTGGCATTCAGCTGGGCGCTTTTCATGACTCTTGAGCTTATCTGATACAGGGTGGCTTGTGAGGCTTGTTTGGCTTTCTCTTTACTTGGAAGTCAAGTTAACACTTTGGCTTTAGAGAGGGGAAACCCGCGAGTCATGAAATTAAGCAATCAGGCAGGCAGGAGATGTATTTTTTTCACTTCTCAACTCACCGTTCTTTACGGGAGTTACTCCTGAGTTAGCACATTGTCATGAAGACATATTTGAACATTCAACCTTCACTGTTTCAACTTCACTGGGAATACATGACCAAGTCCACCTAGGATGCCAATATCAACAGTGCCGAATCCTCAGTGACTGGCTAAGACCAACAACCCAAACCAGAACGATCTGGCAGTTTGTCTAACCATCTGACCACCACATTTTGTTATTATGTAACTAGGCTTTACGACAATTCAAGCCCCAAACCTAGCAATTATTCCTGACGTTCCCCCCTTCAACAGTGGTGCCTCTCCCAAGTTGATGGAGCTCCCAAATCTCCAGTCTCTTTCCTTCCCGGCACGGCCAAGCCACCTCTGCAGGCCAAGCTGTCACCGTGTCTCCTCTGGTTCTGAGCAAGCAGAGACGGCGACAGTAGTTATGCCAGAATGGCAGGCGTGACAGGTGCGACAGAGACGGTGCCCGTGAGCTAAGTGCGTGCCTCCATTCACACGTGCAGCCTCCGCACTGGGGTCCACTCCAGGCCACCATCCTACCTGTGCTCATCAGTCAGGCCCCGCCCTAGGGACCGGCCGCGCTTCCCCAGGGCCTCATGGGAAGGCTGCTGTCACACACAGAGCAAACGTGGGGCCATTTTCCAGAAGGAGCTGCCTTCGAGGACTGCCCCATTAGTAGTCCCTACACGCAGACATGCGCTCCGTGTCGCGGGCCTCGGTCTAGGGCCCTGTCGTGGAGGTGCTGGCTTCGTGCTCAGTCTGACTGAGGACTTGTCTGCTCCCTCTGGGCCCTGTCTCCTCGGTCCCTGGCCCCTGGCCCATAAGGAGTCATGGCATTTCAGCAGGGCTCCTTGCAGTGACACAGTGGTGCCCCATCTGTGCTCACCTCTGCCCTCCGGGGCCGTTCCGCGGGGAAGGTCTGCGTGCACACCCCCCCGGGAACCTTTGCCACATTGGTGTTTCCAGTCTCCCAACACCATGCATGTCTCGCTCCGTGGCACAGACTGCCCGGCATCCACACTTCCACACGTGCTGTGGGAAGGGAAGGGGGGGCGATCGTAGGATGGCCCCCTCCTTATTCATGACCACCTTCCTGCCTTCCTTCTCACACAAGTACACCTTTGGGGATGGGAACGGACCCAGAACACTCGGGGGAACTGAGTAGACATCTCCAGGGGCTCCGTGGCACTGGGTGAGCGTCCCACGGATGACAAGGCCCCGGTGTCCCCCATGCTCAGGAGCCAGCCCCTGGAACTTCCTCAGAGAGGACTCCTTCATAGGAAGACTGGCCCTTACTCACTTGGACAATTGCTGAGTTCTAGAAGGTTCTCTTTTCCGCCACGGCCTTCCCATCCCACACTGCCCTGGATTGCTTTGGCTCAGCCTAAGCCCACAATGTCCAGGCATCCAACTCTCTGTGGGAACGAGGCACAGGAAACACTCTATACCAGGAGACACTCTCCACCATGCCCTGCTCGGGCTTTGAGCCACGTGAGCCTTCTTGGAACTGTGAGCGATTCGGTTGGCTACTCCATCTGCAGCCGACTCCTCTGTGCGTGGATGCCTGGCCAGCGGAGGCCCCGAGGGTGACTCACTGGACTTCCCACCTCCTGGTCACAGACGTTTGGCTGTTGTCACTGCCGCTGCAGTGAGTCACCATCTGAATCCCACCAGAGCCTCCGGGGCTCTGACGGCCCACGGGACCTCGGCATTTGTTCCAGTCCTCGCCCACGCCGCCTCCCGAGGGATGGGAACTTCCCCCTGGGGCCGGGACCACCCCACAGGACTGCTGACCTCAGGAGAAGCTATTTCTGCTCTTGCAGTTTCTTGTTTGGAGAATAGAAGTGTTTATCTTGCTGGCATTTGAACTAAGGGATGCGCAGTCCTCTGGAGGACTTCACGGATTAGTCCGTCAATGCTGGGAATCCGATTGTATTTTCTCGGCTCCATTGCTGCAGCTCCCAGGCAATCGAATCCTGGGAAATGAGGGACAATGCACATCCAAGGTGTAGGGAGGGAAGAAGCTATCTGGCAGAGAGCTCCATGAGCTCTGACTTTGAGGTGAGGGAGAACAATCGTCCATGAACCTGGGCTGGACATCTCCCAAACCTGGGATTTGGTGGGGGGGCTCTTGCTGAGCAGCTTGCTCAAGCAGGAAGGCCCCAAGTGGACAGGCCTGCCATCCTCCGGGCTCTGCCCCTCCCAGAGACGTCCCTCTGCAGCTCCCTGGAGCTACCGACCTCTCAGATCCTTCTCCACCCACCGTGCTTGACGCCATCTGCATTCATGAAAGCAACACAAGCCGTGTCAAACCTGGTGGCTGCGGTGGGCGGCTCAGCCAGCAGGGGGCACCTACACAGGCTGGGCAAGTAACTAAAATAGTGGAGCAGAGTGGGCCACAGAGCTCTTCTAGGGTCAGCTAATGTCTCCAAGATCAAGCCCTGAGCCAAGAGGCACAAGAGAAAATGGGTAGTTTTCTAGACACAGTCAGATGTAAAGTAGCCCCAGAAACTTCATCTTCCCGAGATGTCCTGGCTGGAGACGGGGCTGAGGAACTCATAGCGGTGCCAAACAAACTTAGGAAAGCACCAAATTCGCACGATGAAAGGGAAGCGGCCAAAGCCCCATCGCACCCCCTCGATTCTTTAGCAAGAATCGAATGATGCCTTGGGGAAAAATGGAAAATCCCCACAGTGAAGTCTCAGTTGGATTGTTCTAGAAAGCTTGAATGAATCTGATCAAAATGCTTGCTGTGAAATTTCCCCCATTCCTGGTTTCTAAATCTAAGTCATCTACCACAGAGCCGATTGTAAAGCTAACTAGCTCTTTCCAGGAAGAACCGCACAGCCACGGCCCACAGGGCCGAACAGCTGTCCTTACCACCTGTGCTGTTGACCCGGATGGAGCGTTGGGGAAACACGTCAGCCTCCCTTTACCTGCTCCCACGGCACGGGGATGCAGTCCTAAACGCGGTGCTTCTCTGCACATCAGCATTCCGAGAGACCCCCGGTTCCTCGGGGACAGAGCTCCTCTCTGCCTTGCCGTTGCAAAATCTAGAAGATTTCATTCTTTCCAGAAGAAATCGAATTCGTTTGTGCTTCTAAGACGCTCAAAGTAAATCGAAGCATTGGGCACGGTATGTGATTCGGTGTGGCGCGTCCCCCAGCCAGCCGGAGGAAATGAATGGAGCAGAGGGAACGGCCTGTCCGTGACTCTCCCCAGCATGATGGCTTCACAAGAGTCCTTGGGGAAAAGGTTCAGACGGCTGGCCAGGCCAGAAGTGCCAAGCCCATGGGTGATTAAAACAAATCAGAAGCTGTACTGGTAATTGGTTGTACCAGAGACAAAGCTCATAAATCTGGGTGGGGAGGAAGAACAATTCCTCTCACTTCTGAGTGAAATCCATCTGAATTGGCTGTTCTTTCTGAGTCTGGCTAGACTTGCAGCCTCTAAGGCTGGTTGTTGGCTGAGCTGGCCGCTAAGAACTGGGGATGGAACCGAGCAAGTCTCAGCTTTGGAGACGTTGCGAGTATGCAAACCGAAGTCTGCATTTCCTCATGCTCTTCCCAGAACACACAATTAAAGAAAGCTTCAGGAACACTTCAGATGACTTTTTCTTTTTTCTTAGCTGAGAACAAAGAAAAGTGGAAGAGCAGAGACCTGACTGGCAGGGGTTGGGCACACCACAGATGGTCCTTGGGAAACAACAGGCCCAGGGATCGGTGCCACAGGTCTGAATTACGGCAGATTCTCCAACACCTGACCAGCCCTGGCCCTATCCAGTATCTGCCTTGCTCCAGGAGGATTTTGCTCCCCGCCCCCGCCCTGCCCCCTCATCAACGTGGCCTCAGAATCCTCACATTGACTTGAGCTTGTAGCCAAACCCTTCCCTAGGTGAGCCCACAGAGAAAGTTCCAGAACTTGCTTGGTGATCAACAGGTGTGTGAGTGTCACAGGCCCAGGAGGGTCGTGGGGGCCTCCTCACACCCCCTCCTCCCCGGGCAGGGACACTCAGCCTGGGGGACAGGACAGCAGACCCCGCCCTGTGCCCTGACACGGCACACGCTCCCATATCACATGGGAGCCTTCCTCGCTCATGAAGACTCCAAGATGGATCTGATGGCTTTGGCTGTATCCTTTGCTGGGATGCAGATGTGCTCCGTGGCAGAGTATTAGAAGACGTTCTATAAAACTTCACGCCCTGGGGAAGAGGAAATGGTCACTGGGAATTGCGAACACATGCTGACCAGGCCATGGAGACACGAGTTCTCCCTCAGCGGAGATGCAAGGCTCCCTCAGAAATCTTGGAAAGAGCCAAATAAGCATCGACGTTGTCTTGTGTCTTTGCAAGTACATTGGAGACTCATTTTTTTTCTTTTTAAGTTATAACCATGTCCCACAAGCACTTGGCTTTCACGAGTGGTTACACACGTGCTCTAAACCTAATGTTATTTGAAGCATTTGATTTTAGTTCTTCTTTATGGGGCTGGGGCAGCCTCAGCGTTCAGCCTGGAGCAGATTTGTGTCCTGTTCATCGGGGTTCACAGCAGAGCTGGCAAATGGGCTGCCAAGGAGCAAGTCCCTCCCCACCGCTGCCTTCCAGACCACAGCCCCTTTCCATCCAGGCCCGTCTCCCTTGTCAAAGGCCCTCACCCGCCGTCCATGCACGGCACCCGCAGAGAAGTCAATGGATCACCGCTGCGCGAGGTGCTGAGGAGTCTGTGTGCTCAGATATTACACAGCCCGGGAAGGACATGGCCTGACCGCGGGGCACAGAAGGCGGAGACCGGAACCTTCTGTGCCAAGAACAAACTTGAATGGACACCCTGGGCTGGACCTGCCACCGGTGCAGCGCGCTCTTGAAGGGCCGCTATGGTTTGGACCCTGAAGGCTTGGTGCTGCCCCACACTGGTGGAACCTTCAGAGGTGGGGATGGCAGGAGTTTTTCAAGTCTTGAAGAAGAGGGTGGTGGCCCTCAGCTCTCTTCCCTTTTTAACTTTTGCTCCCAGCTCTTGATGAGTGAGAAGGAGTTTGGTTCTAACACGTGCTCCAGCAATGATGCGCCGCCTTGCTGCCAGCATCAAAGCAACAGGGCCGACGCATGGCCTGGCATCTCCAAGGCTATGAACCAGAACAGACCTTTCCTCTTCATAAGTTCATTGCCTCCAGTATTTGATTACAGTAACAGAAAGCTAACCCATAGCAGTGCACTCGGCTGTGTTCAGTCCAGGGGTGTGTGTGTGGGAAGATGACCCTTACCACCAGACTTGGTCCTTTTTCATCTGGCCTGGACTAAGCTACCAGATCTGATCCATTTTCTCCGAAGAAGGCAATAACCCTGCAGCCCTTTGAGCAGGGAATGTATTTTTAGAATAAGGTTGGGGCAAAGGCAGGTGTGGGTTTGGCTGAGCAGTGGAGTGTCACATCTAAGAAAAGCCAAAGCAGGAGAGTGTGGTCCATGTTCATCCAGGTTTGTCAGTGCTGGGTCCTGGGACACCAGTGGGCGATAGTCAAGATTGTCCACAAGCAATGAACTGTCCACATCCGCAGACACGTGAGACTCAGGGGATTCGAGGCTGCTGTGTATTGATGAAATCGGACCCAAATGCTGATGAGTTGCAGGAACATGGTGCATGTCCATACAAAGTCAGAGGACACAATTGACCCCACAATGAGCGCTCTGAATCAGACATCCTGCAGCGGGAAGGAGTTCCCTGGGAGGCTCTGGGCCAGCACCAAGGCGGACACACAGGGACTGGTAACAGGTCAACTCACTCCACTCTCCGAGGCACGGGGATGGACGTTCCCCACTCACTGCTAAGAACATCGTCTTTCCTATTATAGCCCTGGTATGCTTTACTGGAGACACAGTGCAACCAGGCTTCAAGCTGGGGCCATGTGGCGGGACATACAGAGTCCAGTCATTCCCTTTTTGTGTGTGTGTGGTGGTGGGGCACATTGAGAAGATACTATAACTTGGGAGCTGCGACCACCGGTCCGCCAGCAGCCCCTCCCTCCACATCAGAGTCTGCTCATGTTTGGACTCCTGACTTGCCATTTATGCACCCAATAGACCATCACTCAGTGCTGACTATGTGTCACCACTAGTCTTAGTTTGGGAGTTACAAACAAAATTCATGAAAACTCCTGGGCTTTTATTCTAGGAGTAGAGAAAGACAAGGAACAGAAATCATTGGATTTGTTCTAACTAAATTATAAGCAGAAAATATTACAGAGAAAAGTAAAACAGGAAAGGGAGGTAAGAGAGGCTAGAGAAGAAAGGCTGTGGGTTGTTGAGGGAAAATACGAAGGAAGGAAGAGGGATTTACCGGCAAATATAAGGGAGAGACCAGGCACCGCAAAGGACCCGGGGCAGGGGTGGGCCAAGCTTTCTCGACAAATGACGAGAGGGTGGCGGGTCCACGCTGCCTGGAGGCTGGCAGAGCAGGTCGCACGGCACTGAAATTAGCCACCAGGCGTTGGTGGTGGCCCCCGCCTGTCATCCTCGCTACTCAGGGGGCTGAATCCAGCTGGGGCAGGAAAGTCCCACAGACTCTCCAATAAATTACTCAAGGTCAGAAGCCGTGCTGTGGCTCAAATGGTAGAGCGTTAGCCTTGAGCACAAAGAGGCTCAGGGATAGCACCCAGGCCCTGAGTTCAAGCCCCACGACAGGCAAAAATAAATCAATAAGAAAAACAAGCCTTAGACGTGGTGGGAAACCAGAGAGGAAACAAGCTACGTGTGTCACAGCACTCTGCTGATGGAGCAGCCGCACATGCCCTCCCTAGGGAGAGCAGGCCCCCCGCTGGGTCCCCTCAGGGGGTGTCAGCCCCAGGGTGACAAGGTTATCAGGGTATGAGCATCTCGCTGTACCTGGGGGTGTTCGTGCTTAAGGACGTTTTCCAAGCTGCTTACCCACCAGCCGTGGCGATGCCAGCGACTGTGTGGCAAGCTCTTGCGGGGATCGGAAGGCTGGTGCCCCCAGATGCATGCACAGCATGCTGGCATGACTCCCAGCACTAGACAGGACCAAGGGCCCAACGCGGTGCTTTTCTGAATGGGGCCGTCGTCTGTGTGCAGGGAGAGGTGGCTCTGGGAAGCACTAGGAGAGTGTGTGCTTGTGGGTGTGTCTGTTTGCATGTCTGTTTGTGGTAGATGTCCATGTGTGCTCTATGGTATATGTGATGGAGCCTATGTGCTTGTCCATGTGTTGTATGTATGTACATGCTTTGTGTGTGCTTGTGTGTCATGTGTGTTTATGCATTATTTATGTGTCTGTATGTCTCTCTGGTATGGTTATGTTTCATGCATGGCATGTGATGATGGCATGTATGTGCTGCATGTGTGATGTGTGTGAGATATTTGTGTGTGTGACGTGTGTGACGTGTGTGATGTGTGTGAGATATTTGTGTGTGACGTGTGTGACATGTGTGACATGTGTGCGACATGTGTGTGACATGTGTGACGTGTGTGAGACATTTGTGTGTGACGTGTGATGTGTGTTACATGTATGTGACATGTGTGATGTGTGTGAGATATTTGTGTGTGATGTGTGTGACATGTGTGTGACGTGTGTGGTGTGTGTGAGATATTTGTGTGTGACATGTGTGATGTGTGTGACACGTGTGTGACGTGTGTGACATGTGTGACATGTGTGACATGTGTGACATGTGTGAGATATTTGTGTGAGACGTGTGTGATGTGTGTGACATGTGTGTGACATGTGTGATGTGTGTGAGATATTTGTGTGTGACATGTGTGATGTGTGTGACACGTGTGTGACGTGTGTGACGTGTGTGATGTGTGTGAGTTATTTGTGTGTGATGTGTATGAGTTATTTGTGTGTGTGGCTATAAAGGAGAGGCAGATATGGCTATCAATGTGTATGTGAGACATTTGTGCGTGTGATGTGTGTGACATGTGGTGTGTGTGATGTGTGTCTGACGTGAGATGTGTGTGAGATATGTGTGATGTGTGTGACATGTGTGACATGTGTAATGCGTGTAACATGTGATGTGTGTCTGTGAGATGTGTGAGATGTGTGTGACGTGTGTGACATATGTGAGATGTGTGATGTATGTGATGTGCACACACACGTGACATGTGTGAGATGTGTGACATGTGTGTGACGTGTGATGTGTGTGACTGTGTGGTGTGTGTGATGTGATGTGTGACATGTGTGACTGTATGATGTGTGTGACATGTTTGTGACATGTGTGACTGTGATATGTGTAACGTGTGAGACATGTGTGATGTGTGTGATGTGTGTGATGCACGTGAGATGTATGTGAGAGATGTGTGACATGTGACATGTGTGACATGTGTGACAGTGACATGGGTGACGTGTGTGACATGTGTGATGTGACATGTGCGCTATGTATTACAGGTATGGCATGTGACATGTGTGATGTGTTACATGTGTGACATGTGACATGTGTGATGTGTGTGGCAGACGTGGCAGTTGGGTGGGCAGAGGCCGTCTGTCCCATCAAGCTGTAACAGCTGTGTGTCCAGGGGTGACCCTGTGGCCGGGGGCCCAGTGGCAGCCAATGCAGGCCCAGGGAGGTTGGGCCCGGGCTTCGCGGCAGGAAGGACCCTCAGCTCTTCACATGTGGACCTGGCCCCCCGATGGACTGCCTTTCTCAGAACAGAAGAGAAGCACAGGGCTTGGCAGGCAGGGAAGCAGCTGCTTCTCATCGCCGGCGTCCGTCGGTGCGTGTGAAGTCGCAGGACATCTATCAGTGTGAGCTCGGAGCCTTGGGAGATTTCGTCTCCTAGAGACCACGGTAGCCCACAGAGTGACTCAGGCTGGTCTGTGTCCCCGGCACCCCCACACCCCACCTCCACACCCCACCTCCACACTGCTGACTTGGAACCCAGCCCAGGACTCCGCAGACACCGCAAAGCCTGGCCGTGTGCCCGGCCGGGGCAGACACGGGAGGGGCCTTCATTCGTCCTAGGTGGGGGAGGGCCTGGCTTTGGGAGGCCATAATGCCTGCGGAAGGATGATAACCGAAGAAGGCCTTTCCTGTGTCCAGCTTGTGATGGTTTAGACCCAGCTCAGCTCTCCAGAGTGCTTTGTACAGAACCTCCTGCCACGGGGGACTCGGAGAGCGCGGGGAGGTTCCCGCCGAAGCACAGGGACAGGGCAGGCAGGCCAAGTCCTGCTTCTCCCTTGCAGAGCCCTCTGCGTGGGCTCCTACTCTGGCTGCTAGTCCAAAAGCGGAGGTGTGGAGGGAGTGGGGAGGGTGCTTCGCTAGCCAAGCAGTGACAGGCCAGACAGACGTGGAGATAATGCTGAAGCAGGCCCAGTGCTGTGAATCCTGGGGTTACGTAAACATGGAGCCTCTCCTACACACTCCAGCAAAGCCGGCATGTTGTGTGCCACTTCTCTTTCTCTTTGTGTGCCATTCTTTCTTTCTTGGTGTACACACACACACACATACACACACACACAAGCTGGGCAAGGGAACGGCTCTCCTGCCACGCCGGTGGTGGAGCATGCCAAGGTCCCATGATCCAGACTGAAGCCTAGAAAACATGGCCACGGTTCTGTGACCACAACTTAATGAAATCCATGCAATAAGCTAAGTGGAAAAAGAAAGAGAAATCCCTGGCGCAGAAAAATTAAAAGCAAAAACCCTCCTCCTGAACAATTCTTGCTAAAAGTCAAGACAGAATAAACAGAAATCACTGAGCATTAAAGCCAAGATTGAGTGAAAAGCAACTAACCCCGAAGGAGAGCTGCTGAAAGCAATAGTGTCAATAAATTGTATGGGCGCATTACAGAGAAAGCGATATCCTCAATGAGTTACAAAGCAAAAACCATTGAAGAGATGCCTACAAGGTCAGACTCCATGAAGACAAAAGGCATCTTCCACCAGGGTGCCATGTGCCCTTAGTGTGATACTCTACCAAAACCCAGCGCACAGGCAGCTTAACGCTTTGGGGAAAGATACCTGCAGCACAAACCATTAAGAAAGAGTTGGTACACACAGTGTATTACAACACATCCATACAAATACAGACCATAAGTGGACAATTTAAGATAGCTTCAAAGATCCTAAGGAGGGAATCAGAAAAAGACACCTCAGTGGTCTTAGGTTTGCAAAGACTCGCAAACTTCCTACGAATGGGGAAATGTTAAATTGGATCAACGTAATGTTGCTCCCTCCGTGTGGCAGAAATTCATAATGCTGAGCGAAGTCTGCACACACTCCCATTGAAGTGCAGATCGGCACCACTTCATATACAACATGGCAAACAGGAGAGTGGCAAAGATGCACAGACCTTCGACGCAGTGGGCCTGGGGCTGATCTACCCAGTCTACAGCTGAGAAGTCTCACAAGTGTGGAAAGAAAGGACATGCCAACCTGGAGCTCTACACCAACACATTTATCCTTCAGAAATGCAGGAAAATAAAGACTTTATCAGACAAACAAAAGCTGAGGGACTTCATAAACCTGCCACGAGACAAATATTTACCCCTGCTCACAAATGTGGAAACTCAGCCAGGCGTGGTAGGTCACATCTGTAATTCTAGCAACCTGGGAGGCAGAAATCAGGAGGATCAGGGTTCAAAGCCAACCTGGATATAAAATGACCAAGACTTCATCTCTCTGGGTATGGTGGCATCTGCCTGCAACCCCAGCTGCACAGGAAGGCAGAGGTTGGAAAGTTGCAATCCTAGTCTAACCCCTGGGTGAGGGGGAATCAGAACCTACTACCTGGTGCCCTGAGTTCAAATCCAAATATTGTCCAAAAAGAAGAAAAGGAAAAAATGAGCTTGGAACCACATATAGTAAGGAAGCTTGTTGGAGAAGGAATAAATGATGATAAAAATAAAATCCTCACCTTTCTTCTGTTTTTATTTCTAGTTGATGTAAAAGATAATTGTTTGAAAAGGTGATAGTAACAAATATGTTGGGATTTTGTAACATGGATGAGGGTGAATACAGTGGTAGAAGGGAGAACAGGAGGGCGCAGCACACCCACATGGCATTATTTAAGGGTGCAAAGATTGTTGGGAAATAGATAAATGCATAGATGAATAGACATGTACATTTACATATACATATATGTGCATAAATATACATACACACATATGTCTCTATATTAAGACATTTTAAAATGCAAATCCACAGGAAGAGATACAGTGGACTCGTAATATCCCAATTGCAGAATTAGAAAGTGTTAAAATAAGACCAGAGAAGAAGAGACTTTGCTCCTGTGAAGATGGAGTTGGACTTCTCCCTATTCCTTTGATGCAGCTATATTATTATCATAACTATTATTATTATCTTTACGCAGTATACAAAAGAGTTGACATTTCGCCAAATATTTCATGAATGTGGCGCATCCTGATCAGTGTCACTCCCTTCAACATTTGCACCCATCTCTCCTTCCCAACCTTCCCTTCTCTCACTTTTAATTTTGTAGGATATGAATTGAATTTTTTTGTTGTTGTTGTGGGGCTTGAACTCAGGGCCTGGGCACTGTCCCTGAGCCTCTTTGTGCTCAAGGCTAGTGCTCTACTACTTGAACCATAGCACCACTTCCTGTTTTTGAGTGATTAATTGGAAATAAGAGTCTCATAGGGACTTTTCTGCCCTGCCAGTTTCAAACTGCAATCTTTAGATCTCAGCCTCCTGAGTAGCTAGGATTATAGGTGTGAGCCACTTGGCACCCAGCTTGCATTGAATTTTTGACTGAATCTCCCCCCACTTTCTTCTCTTCACTTGTCTACCCCATTCACCATCCCTTTCAGGTATCCCTTTCCTGTGTTTATTTTGATGACCTTTGATTTATCCTTTCTGAGAAATTACACTGAGTTCTCCCTGAGTCTACCTAGTTCAGTTACTACATATGTATACACTTGCATACCACCCAAAGTACTTACTACTATATTTACAAACTAATTGTGGCCTCCACATGTGAGAGAGAACATATAACCTTTGTCTCTCTGGGCATGACTTGATTTATTTCACGTATTTTTTCCAGGTCCTTTCATTTCATTGTAAATGGCACAGTATTGTTCCATTGTATATATTATATACCATATTTTCCTGATCTATTCATTCATTGAGGGGCATCTGGGATGACTTGGCTCTGGTGAAGGGTACTGCAATGAATATGGTTGCACTTGTGGCTTTGCTGTATCCTGGTTTGTAATCTTTGGGATAAATGTCCACAAGGGGGATTTACTTTTCTGATGACATGTGTAAAATGAGACTGTGCAGACTAGAAGGTGAGACTACAGATTAGCTCAAGACCTTGGGCTGGAGAAGGCTGGATGTGGTGATGTGGTCCTGTTCTCCTCCTAGATGGGAAGTCTGTCAGGCAGGTCATGCCAGGGCACAGGTCTGGGAAAGAAGCAGGAGACTACCTCAGAAGACACCCAGCAAAGTCAGCTGGAGGCATTGCCCAGGGGAAGAACATCTGCCTGGAAAATATGAGGGACCATGTTCAAAACCACAATGCTGCCAAGAAAAAGAAGCTGTTGAGATGGGACACTCACCTAAAGGAGTATTAGAGCCCCACCTGCTGCCCTCCTTTCCTATCGCAGGTACCCAAAGGTCAGAGCGCTCAGTGCTCCTCTTCAGCTAGGCCCATCCCTGCATCTGGGTGTGTGCTGGCCTTCCCTTTGCTGTTCACTGTTTACCTTGTCATTTTGTGATCAAAAGCAAAAATCTGTGGGCTCAGAAAACGTAGGCCCCTGTCTCTCTGGTGGAATCTCCTCACCACCCCTCCCGCCAACTCTGGTGGCATGCTCATTGGATGGTGCCGGTGAAGAGCAAACCGGGAGCGGGGTCTGTGCCCCCACGAACAGCCACATGGCGCCTTTTCCTCGCTCTTGAAGTGGTGCCAGAGGAAAGGAAGGGCTCTCGAGGTCACCAGCCACAAAGAGCCTTCCCCATCTCACTCCACCATGGAGAGAAGCAACTGGGCTCTTCCTTCTGCCCGGCGTGGAGGTGTCGGAAGCAGGGCAGAAAGCTGGACGATCCAGCTCTACCAGTAAGAGAGAGGAACCCCGTCCCAGGGCCCAAGAAGGGGCCCCTGGGGCCCCTGTGCCACTACAGGGACGCATCTACCCGCCCTCAATAGGAAGCTTAAATAATATCTAGTCCCTGAGGAAACTGAGGCCCCAAACACTCAGTTTTAAAATATCACTTGTCATAGAGAACCAGGTAGCACCCGGCAGATCTCAAACTGAAAGGGAAAACACTGCAGACACGATCACCACCATATTAGAGAGCAGAATAATCTGACAGAAATATTAAGACAGTCATAAGAACAATGTTTCCAGAAGCAATTGCAAACCCATGTGAAATGAATGCAAAACTCTGGAGAGGAAATTTTCGGGCTCAGAGAGACAAAGGATGCAAGCTCTCCCTTGGATGTGGAGGCCAGAGTTAGCTTAGAAACGTATAAGCAAATGCACTAGGTGGTAGGCAAGTGCATACAAATGCACTAACTGAAATATGGTAGATTCAAGGGAGAACTCACGTAGTGCAATTCCTGAGAAAGGCAAAGTTTAACAAAATAAACATCAGGAAGGGGATACTTGACAGGGGTGGAATAGGGTAGGTCGAGGGGAATGAAAAAGAGCAGCGGTAGAGAATGCGGTCAAGAAGTCAATGTGGATCATACGTATTAAGAAGAGTGAAGAAGAGGCAGGCAGGGGAGGAATGGATGAGAGGATTGGAAAGGGAGACATGGATCAAGAGATATTATATTCATAAACTGCTTTGTTAAATGGCAACTCCTTTGTACTACTACTTAAAGATAACAACATAAACAAGTAAAGCTCAGAAGATAGTGAGGCGGCCCAAGTAAAAGTTAAATGCTAAACTCACTTTCTGTTTCTGGAGAACCCCATGTATCATCCTCTACCTGTGTTATTGCTCTTGGGTATCTGTAACCAATAAGTACTAATAAGGGCTACTGGGCTGCTGTTTTCTTCTCTGCCTCTGCCTCCTTCCCCCTACTCTCCCCGTCCCTCCTCCCCTGTGGATTTGATCTCATAGTGACAGAGGCTCAGGGAACGAATTATTCAACTCTGTTTCTTTGAAGGAGTATGTGAAGAATTGGTGATGATTCTTTAAATGGCTCACCAGTGAGACCACCAAGTCCTGGTATTCTCTCTGTGGGAAGATTCTCCATTGCTCATTCAATCTTTGAGTAGTTTGCATCATTCTAAGAACTTGTCTAACTTGGCATACTATTTTGTGTTAGATTCCATTTTGTACATTTGTACTTCCATGGAGTTAGTATTGATTTTAGTGACTTGAGTCTCTCTCTCTCTCTCTCTCTCTCTCTCTCTCTCTCTCTCTCTCTCTCTCTCTCTCTCTCTCTCTCTCTCTCTCTGTCTCTTTCTGTCTGTCTTTCTCTTTTTCTCTCTCTCATGAGACTAGCTAAAAGATGTTTGATTGGATACCATTTATGAGCTGGAAAAAACCCTTTTTCTACTCAAAACATTCTGAGTTTGTGCTGAATTTTGTTTAAAAGTTCTCTTTATGTCTATTGAAATAATTCACTCCTCACCATAACATGCACTATTTTTATTTTTTAAAATTTAAGTCAGTGTGATGTTTCGAATACCACTAGTTGGGAGGCTGAGGTAAGAGCATGTGCATTTGAGGCCAGGTTGTCCACATAGTCAGGCTCTGCCTCAAAACAAAATTATATGCAAGTACAATGCATGCCTCGTTTATTCAGTGACGTTTCTGACATGAATATCAGTATACTCGCACATGCAAGGTGATGAAATGCAATTCCAGCAGGAACTGAGCAGGTGCTACATCGTGACAAGAAGCACAGATGAGAACGAAGCTCAAAGGACTGTGGATGATTAAGAATTGGTCGTTCAGGCAGGAGGCTTAACGAGGCCAGATTTGTTCTGCCCCGTGCTTTGTGATGTGATAGGAACCAGCTCCAGAGAGAGGCAGGCAGGGGAGGGATGAAGCAGGGTATGAGCAAGTCATTTCTGATTTATAACAGAAAAACAAGTAGAGGAAAAGAATTATTCAAAAAAACATTTTTGAGACACTTATAAAAAATAAAGCTGAATCTCTGGCTCATGCGTCCTATCTCAATGCATTCCAGATGGGTAAAATATTTAAAAACAAAATATAAAAATCATAAAATTATGAGGAATGATTTGGAGCGGAACCTTTAATAATACTGAGGTAGAGTGATTTGAAAGCCAAAAAGGAGAAAGGAGAACCAACTGTCTACAGATATAAATTATCACCTAGCACAAAAGAACAGTTGAAAAGACACTGCGCTTTCACACTTCAAATCAGCAACCAGGCACCAGGGGGAAGCTTTACAATGTATAATGGACAATTCGCTGACTCCCTTAATTTGCAAATTGTTTTCTCAAGAAGTAACACAGTCAAGGGCATGAAAAATTTGTCAAGAAGAATCAGCACTCGGTGAGCTCTAACCTGAAGGCTTGTCAAGAGCTACAGATAAAATTAATGAAACTACCGTTAGTCTAACAAAGGTGTGAAAGGCACAAGGCATGAGCCTTCTGTTTAATATTTCCCTTACATTTATATTGGATTAAAGTTTTTGCTTAGATATCACCATTAATCCTTTGTGATGTTTTTCTCTTGCTTTGTGAGTGCACTCCTTTTCTATTCTGAGAGTGACATCTACTTTTTATAATTCTTGTTTCTTACGGATTTCCTCTTTTCACTTGTAGCTCATGAATTCCTTTGGAGTTAGTTATATATTTGATATTAGGTAATTCCCTCATTACTTTGTTTCCAAATGGCCCACTAGGTGCTGCTACTCTAGGCAGTGGCTCAATCTTCCCTTACCAAGCTGATAACTAATCTGGCTTCATCCTCTCTGGAGACGAGCCTCTATATGTTGGCCTCTCTTTACCTATTCTTATATCTGCATCTGACTTGTTCCTCAAAAATATCTCTTGCTGGACAGAAAGAAAATGAAGACCAGAAAAGGTATATGCTTTGCCCTAGGTCACATAGCTAGTAGAAAGTAGCCCAGGTGAGGTCTTCGCACGTATTCCATCGAAGAGTTCATATCTAGCCACAGTTATGTTGTTCCTCTTAACAGGCGTTTTGTTCTCAGTGGTATTGAACGCGGCATCTTGAGGAGTTTTCAGTCAGCCCTTAACAAAACATCTCTACTGGAAGCCAAGCGGTGCCCCAGCACCATGGCTGGCAGAGCTGTGCGCCGGCCCCTCCGCACAGTGTGTTGTCAGGTGCTGTGATAACTGGAAGAGAAGCAGCCCAGATGGTGTGTGCTTCCTGTTTATCATGGCCAGGCAAAGGCCTTTTGATCATGGAGGAAAAAAAAAATCTTTTTAGCTTATTGAGCTAAGAAAAATAATAGACTACAGACCCTGACTATGACAGTCACATTTTTATCTGATGAGAAGCTGATTTCTTGGATTCAGTATTGATTAAACATTCTACATGCAGTTTCTCCCTTGATGATAGAAAACTTGACATTGCTCAGCTTCGGAGATGAAGTTCATTTGTGGTCAGGTCACTTCACCCAGACAGTCCTATCTGACTGCTGGGCTTCTTCTCAAAGCTGCCGTGCCTGGACCTACGTTTTCACTGGAGAACACATTGCTCAGAGGGAGCTCTTGGAGCGACCATTTCCTACCTTTCTTGTTCTCCAGTGTCCCTAAGAGTCAGTGACCTGAGGACAGTCTGTAGTTAATGTCTGCTTAATTGTGCATGTCTGTCCAGATACACGTTGTCCAGATGTGTTGACTCTGCCTTGAGACTCATCCATGGTGAAGCTGAGCCGGTCTGGGAGGGAGGGCTGTGTTTGTGAGACACCTGTCACCCACAGCACGCTCCTCAAGTGCTTTCCTGAGCTCGCACAGCCTTTGCCTTTCCAGAGGTCCCACTTCAACGGTCATGTTCTTTTCTGGACTACCTTACATGTAAAGAATTCTGTGAGGACATTGTCTGCCGTGAGTCAGTCCCTTTCTCCTGTAGCTCATTTGTCGCTGGCGTGGTCTTCCCTAGTAGATCCTCGAGACAATCTGTAACCCAGCAGTGGCATCCTACTGAAAGGTGCATGAGCACGTCTTGTAGCCAGAACCAAGCAGACAGCTCCTGACAGCCAAGCGGACTTGGGGAGCTAACTACAAGTCATCTATTTGTGTATTTATAAATGTTCATGCATGTATGTGCATACTATGGAGACACATATACACACGTACACACACACATGCACACACATGGACACGTGGTTGCCTTTGAAGTAGCCAGGCCCCTAAGGAACTCACTATCCAAGAGCTGCAGTTATGACAGAGTTCCAAGATCCAACCCATTCTTAAATTGCTGTCAGGACCTCAAACGGCTTCAAGGGTTTATTTTTCAGTGCTCTGCTAGGCATGCTCTCAGCTGCTAAGCTACGCCATCCGCCCCAAACTGTGTGGCTATAAACCTTCATCTCCCATAGCCGTGGTCAACTTGACAGCACAGCTGCATGGCCTCTCTTGGTTGCTGACTGCAGCCTCAGTCCTTGGTTTTACCTTGTCACTGTACTTCACAGTGAAAGCCCCTGGGCAGGGCTTGTCTCCAGCTTTCTTTACTGAAAGACTCAGGCCTAGACACATCACTACAGAGCTGCAACCATCCCACTCCTCCCACACATGCTTATGTAGCAACTTCTGTGCACAACACATGATGGTAGGCTTGCAGTCAGTGGGAAATCATCAAAAAGAGAACCCCTCACGAGCATAATGCTACACACAAGGAAGCAGAACATGTGTTCAGATTCGGTTCTGCCCTGGTTTAGGAACTAAATGTGGATTCTTTCCAAGGAACTTCTCCATGGAGTCCCAAGGCATGAACAAGCCTGCTTCTGGAAGATGCAGGAAGCCCAAGAAGAGTTGGGGGCCACTGGCGAGATGGCTGGCACAGGGGCAAGTGAGGGCCTGGCCTGTGTGCGGCTCAGGGGTGTGGCCGCGGGAGAGAGGAGGGGCTGGGAGGGAGTGGCTGGGAGAGGAGGGGCTGGGAGAGGAGGGGCTGGGAGAAGAGGGGCTGGGAGAAGAGGGGCTGGGAGGGAGGGGCTGGGAGATAAGAACTCAGTGCTGAAAACAGAGTCTGGGTGTGGAGAACCTTGAGAATTTACCCCCGGAGCCAAGAGATAGTCTGAAGGATTGTGAATACAGTTCGCATTTTTCAAAGACCATGATGCCAACCTAATAGGATGGCCACTCTTGTAGTCCCAGTACCAAGAATATGGAGGCAGGAGGCTTGTAAATTCAAGGCCAGTCTGGATTGTACAGTAAGACCAGTCAGAGAAGAAAGAAGGAAAGGAGAGGAGAGGCAGGCAGGCAGGAAAGAAGGAAGGAAGGAAGGAAGGAAGGAAGGAAGGAAGGAAGGAAGGAAGGAAGGAAAGAAGGAAGGAAGCGAGGGAGGGAGGGAGGAAAGAAGGGGGAGAGGGAGGGAGGAAAGAAGGGGGAGAGGGAGGGAGGGAGAGAAAATAGGAAAGAAGGGAAGAAGAAAAAGGAGGGAAAGTTTGAAAGAAGTTGGTGGTGAAAAGGAAAGAAAAAAGAGAAGAATAGAAAAAAAGAGGAAAGAAAGCAAACACTGCTTGGCTAGAATGCAAAGATAATTTGGAGAGTCAGGAGTAGAAGCAAGAAGGCTGAGTTGAAGGTGACTCTGTGGGACAGAAGGAGGAAGTCAGTACACTGTAGTGTATGGATGGGGAGAAGGAGGAAGTCAGTGCACTGTAGTGTGTGGATGGAGAGAAGCTGAGAGATTTGAGAGAGGCAAAGAGGAGAATTTTCCATTTATAAACAGAATTTAAATAAAGTTATTGTGTTTAATTTGATGTAAGGATAATAAAGCCCATCATCGTCAACATATCATGTATGTACTTTGGGTAGAAATGCCACTTGCTTTCCCAGTATGCCTTTCTATTTATAAATTTCTTTCAGTGAGAAGCGTTTTCACAAATTCTGAGGACACAGTGAAACAGTTCTTTGAAACACTATAGAATGCTAATGTTTTCACCTTTATCCTCACTGTGTAGGTAAAGATGCTGGATCTCTCAGGATAAGCAAGCTCACTACTAGAACTCCACTTGCCTCTTCTCAACACTGAATATCACCTAGGCCCTCCGCTGTTCTAATACATCTGAAGATGGAGTCAGCACCGCCTGTACCCTGTATATGTGATACGGTTACTCTTCAAAGATGAAATAGATGTAAGGTGCCAAATATAGTAATTGACACAAACAGATACTTGGAAAACAGATTCATGGTCAGGAAGCATGCTTGAATTTCTATCCTCAAACAATCTGCTTTAAAAACTATGTTTTCATATATCTGTGGATGGATGGGTGGATGGATGGATGCATGGATGGATGCATGGATGGATGGGTGGGGTGGATGGGTGGATGGATGCATGGATGGATGGATGGATGGGTGGGTGGGTGGGGTGGATGGGTGGATGGATGACTGGGCGGGTAAGTGGGTGGGTGGGTGGTTGAATGGATGGATGGGTGAGTGGGTGGATGGATGGGGAGGTGGATAATATCTTGTGTGGTCTTTAAACTTCTGTGGTATCCTCCATCAACTTGAATTGGTCATTCTCAAACCAAGTTCTTACCTTCTGCATCCTGTGAGCATTTGTGGAGAGGCTGGTTATCACAGAGTCGACATGTGTAACATACCTACCCATCTGTCTCTGCTGCCTCCCACCCCTGCTACTGCAAGGTAAGACACATTGGCTCATGTGGGACATTTTGGACCACAGGCAGCCCTCAGAAGTCTGTCTGAATCCAGCATGCAGCAAACCTTATTCCAGAAGGAATTCTTCTACATTGACTACTTTGGCAGTAGTCTGGCTCACAGTTTAAGTCCATTAACTTTGTCTACTAGTTGAGTCATGCTTAAACACATGGTGGTACACAGCCCGCATAACTGAGCTTCTGGCTCCGATTTTTCAAAAAATAGCTTCCATACCCACAGAAAATGCCAACAGAGTCATCCGCCCTGCCCAGCCCATGACCAGGGCAACGTTGAACCAGATTTTCTGTGAATTTCCATTTGGGCAAATTCCCAAGAGTGGAGTCTTTCAATGAAATGAAAACATTGTTTTCTTTTTATTAAACTTTGATTTTTGAAATAAAGTTGTGAATAATAATTGTATAAAGAATATGTGTACAAAAAGAATGTGTGTAAAAGAGATAAAGGAGGAGCAGTTCAAACAGATGGAGAGCCCATGAGTTCCTAGCTTCTACAGAAAAGCCCAGCAATGCCTAGCACTATTGTCCTGGAGTCCATGCCGGTCTCCCCCAAAGCCAGGAGGTGTGGTGGGGGACAGGACACACAGGCCGCTCAGCCTCCTTGGACCTCTGTCTGGAGGAGCATTCTCAGACGCAGAGCTTTCCTTCTAGCAGCCCCCCACACTCAAGGCAGCTGGGGCCTGACACCCCAGGGGTCAGACGGAGAAAGAGTCTACTCGTTTTAGATTCGTCAACTATGAGCAACAGAAATCGACTCTGACTACTTCCAGCAGTCTTCTAAAGCATTGATTAGGCTGAGTGGCTCCAGCCAGTAATCCTAGCTACTTGGTAAGTATAGACTGGGGAGTGGGGTTTGAAGTCAATCAGGGCAAAAGTGTTTGTGAGCTTCCTCCTCAGCTTGCAGCTGGACACGGTGTCACACGCCTGTTTACCCACGCTGCAGGGGAAATATAATGCTGAGTGGCGTGGTGCTTGTATGTCATCTCAGTGACGCCAGGAGGTATAAATAGGGGCTCACCGTTCAGGTTAGCTTGGGCATAAAGCAAGAACTGAGCTCAGAAATAACCAACACACAAAACTAGTGGGGTGGTAGCAAGCGTGAGGTCCTGAGTTCAAAACCCACCACCACCACCGAAAGGGAAAGGAATGTATCGGGCAAATAGAGTGTGGCCTTCACACTGGGCAGGAAAGCGGAAAACCAGAATTAGTTTGGGGATCAAGGATTTTCCAAAGATCTTAGCAGTAGGACATAATCAATAACCCCATCTAAACATCCTCTGGGGTAAACTGAGTCCCCCATGGGAGAGGTGATGTCCCCAAAGGAAACACCGAAGCTTCTGAGATGGCAAATGAATGGATCGGTACCGGACTGTCCAGTATTGGGGGGGGGCACTGGACTTATGACTAACAGAATCACAATCTGATACACACCCACATCTGTGGCTGTCTGTTCCCATAATGCCACAGCCCCCTGGTTAACATCTACGTCATTAAAGAGTTAGATATCACAAACTCGCCCGTCCAGGACTTAGGTAGCTCAGCTACACCATCACATGGCTCTAGCCATGTGCTCTGCTCTTGAGTATGCTGCAGCCCTGACCCTTCTCTACCCTCCATGCAGGTTTATGCATCTGGCTCCTCCCGGCTGCCATTTTCCCCCACGCTTCTATTCCCGAGCACGCCCCTCCCCCCCTTCCTCTGCACACACTGACCCAGAAGGAAACATCCCAGCCCTCTCCCTGCTGTCACCTCCACTCTATAGTTCACTTCAACCCTTCATCCCAGCTCCATTACAAGGTAAGCGCCACTGGGCCGTCAACACCTAAGCTGAGAGACTGAAGGCAGGAACGGTGAGTGGGTGGAGGGCCAGACATTGAACCAGACACAAAAGCCTCAACCCAGTGAAGAGTGCAGCTGGAACTTGAGGCCAGAGCCAGACTCTAGGAGAACAAATGCAATACTGAAAGAAAGTATGATAAAACGATGGGATGCTCCGGGTTCAGATCCCAAAGGAGGGAACAGACACAGGGAGGTGCAGGGGTGATCTCTCAGCCCCTCCCTTCCCTGAGGGCTGAAAGCTTGGCTCCACACAGCTCCTGCCCTCCTGCCTGCCACACGCCGCCATGAACAGGGACCTCAGAGACCCAGAGCCAGGTGCCCTCCAGAAAACTCAGTCATCACTCTCCATCCTGGTCAGTTTCTTTCTCCTAATGTGTCCATCAAGTTTCCACTGGATCAGAAAATATCTTCCTTCCCTCTCATTAGGGATTGACAGCGTGAATTATAGAATAGCACCTCAAGCCAAGGAATTTAGATGGTGTCATTTGATAGAATAGATGGAAATCAATAAATATTGGTGAAATGAATGTGACGTTTTAGAGCAAGAATATTAGTAATAATAATAGTGTAACAAGAAAGAGAGAGAAGGATGTACACTGGTTCTAAAATAATTGTTAAATATCCTAAAAGATGAGCATGGGCCCTGCAGAGAGAAGCACAGGTAGCAATAACATGAGGAGATGCCTTGGAGAGACTTTTAAGAACTGATCCCTGCTTGTGGGAAGGGAAGGGGAGCCTCAAGGAGCTCTTTGCCACTGCCACAAGGCTGGTGTGGCAACATCAATGGGAAAGGAGACCAGAGGGGAGAGGGGGATGGGTGTGAAAACCGTGCACAGGGCTCAGGCCCGCTGATGTCTCCGTGGTCAGCCTACGTGATGGGCTTTCAGGGTTATGCTAGTTCAGCTGGAGGTGCCCGTCTGGAACACAGAACCGAGACCAGGCGCTACTCTGATCGCTTTCTGATGGTAACTGCAGGCTTAAGGTCACATGAGATCAGAACAAGCCAGGAACTCCAAGAGAGAGTCTCAGCTGCCGCCTGGCTGCCCTGCCGCGAGTGCCCCTCTGGCTCTGCACAGAAAGGGCTCAGCTGTGCTTCTCTGAGAAAGGCACAGGCGAGCGCCGCGAGCCCCTCCTCACGTCCCATCGCAGCAGAGCTAAGCTAGGCAAGGCCACAGCGTGGAGTGGAGCCCTGGGCTGATGCTCAGACTCTAAACACGCCTCAGACCTAGCCTCACCCCTCCTCCCATCCATTCCAACCAAGGTTCTTCCTAGGTGGAGATGGAGCCAGACTCACCCAGAGACCCTACACAGGTGTTAGCCCAAGAGAGCACCATCCCCCTCATCACAGCGGACCCAGAGGGCTTCATCCCTGCCGCCTCCTTCCTCCTTCCCCGCTCCAGATCCTCTCCCCACTCCTCTCAGCTAACACGTTGATTGGTCCTGGTTGATTTCCCTGGTCAGATGATCTTGCCAGGCCATAATGGCCGCAGGTGCCTGCTGCTGTCATCACTAGCTTAGAGCCACGGAGAGATGTTCACGCCAGCACTGCAAGCTCCAGGGACTGCTCCCCCGCAGGAGCAAGCTGACATCCTGATGACAAGACTTAATCGTCCCTCCCAACTTCCCTGCTGATTCACCAGCATGACAGGTCCAAATGCATGACCAGTGCTCGCAGCCACACCATCGGTGCAGCTGGGCCCCCGCAGGATCTGGCAGTCAGGACCTGGGCTCTGGTGGTCAGGACCTGGGAGGTCAGGACCTAGGCTCCAGCAGGGCCTGCTGCTGCATGGATGAGCATCTTGAGTTCGGCCATGGGTTGCGGGATATGGCAGTGTGCGAGGGCCCTCTGTTCACCCCATGTCACTTGAATCCAAATGTTTTTGCCAAGCGGAGGACTTGTGTCCCAGATGTGCCCTTGCTTCATGTCACATCCTGAGTAGAGCATCTCCAGCTAAGCAGGACATTCAAGCTCTTAGCAACCGTACCACCACGTTAAGCCGCCTGCTCCCTGCACAGGGACCTAGGATAAGGCCAAGAAGATCCATAAAATGAGTCTGAAGCAAGAGTCTGTCGAGTTGCCTGTCCGTGGCACCATCATTCCGTAAAGTCTCAATGGCAGACTTGTCAGAGGAATTGCATGCAGGGGAAAAAACCGTGTGTCCAGAGCGGGTGTTCATTCCAGTGATGGTTCATGGCCGCCTACGGGACCGATGGTGATCGGCTTCTTCCCTCTGGGGAGAGCGCGTGCCAAGGACTCCGCATGCAGTCCTGCTGCTCCCAGACTCCACCCTGGCTTCGTGGACCAGCCTGGGGGACCCCTCCTGGGGAGGTTCTGATGGGATGAAGACGGAGGCAGTGATCGAAATTGCCAAAGTGAATTTTTGGTGGTCTGAAAGAGAGCAGTTTTGGAGGTGCGAATCTAGTTTTCCGTGTTTGGGAAGTCACCATCCGGTATGGAAACTGGAAAGCAAGTATGGAAGACACCTTGTAGAGAACTCTGTGGGAAGGGATGACACCCAGCCAACAGCAAGTCCCGACTTCCTCCTCCTTCCCCAGCCTCCGGTGATGCCCCCTGCTGGCTTCCTTCCTTCCTCTCTTCCCACCACAGCCTCAGAGCTCTGTGGTACAGCAGGGTTCCAGGTGTGATTAAAATCCAGTACCTGATCCCGAACACTGGCTTGTCATGGGGACTCTCAATGTCCTCTCCCCGCAATGGCAGGTCCTGTGGGCACTCCGAAGCATTCTCCTTCCTATTGTCCTGTCCCCTCCATCCTCCTCTCCACTGAGCTTCTCCTGTCTTCTTCATTCACTCCAGCTGGAATCTGCTTGGAGCCGAAAGGCCCAGTGTACCTATAGTCTGTCTTGCTTTTTAACGTTGGGGAAAACTTTGACACTGCCTTTTCGTCCCTGGTTTGGTTTATCTAAAATAAGCTCATTGTCCCAGAGGGTGGCTTTCAAATAGCTGAAAGTAAAACTGGTGATAAAAGGGTCTTTTCCTTAGCCCCCCACGTCAGGAGCCGGGCCGATCCCTGCTGGCTCTGCACCAGCTCAGCATCGCTCCAGTGAGGGCTCATGGGAATGAAAGTTCCCATCAGGAGCAGCATTTCTGCTCCATCCACTACCCACTTCCCTCCATTTCCCCATCCATCTACTTCCTGTGTTTTCCTCCCGTGCCTGGAACAAAGCCATCGCCAGCAGGAATGATGGCCCAAGGAGTTGAGACTGTTGGATTTGATTCACTGAGGGAAGAAAAGTCCCCAAAAATGTTTGGTAAAGGTGGAATATTGGAACCCAAAGGAAATGCGTAGGCATCAGAATTGCATACCAGAGTCCAAGTGTAGAGCCAAGAGCCCAGCACGTCAAGGTGATGGCTGCCAATAACATTCACATACACAGCTTATTTACATAAGCTGTATGAGGATGCACTATGGTTGGTTGTTGGCATGGGTAATTTATACACATTAGTACCACTCTCCCCGCCACTGCCGTGCTCACTAACTTCTGCAAGGATGAATGAGCCATGTGCAAACCAGAACACAGTTCAACCAAAAGTTCTGCTGAGATAGTTCCTCTACCAAGCCAGTGGCCAAAGATGCGCAAGAGAGTTGAAGGAAGATTCTACAAGCTTAGCAATGGCATTCGTTCATAATAGGCAAGCTTCGCTCTAAAAATAGCTACCTATAAAACTAATTCTGAGTTTCTCTAATAGAAGAATAAGAGTGAAAAGATGTCAGCATTTCATGAAGCAAGAGGAGCCTGGGGAATTTTCCACTATGTAGTTGGGTTTACAGGTTTTTATTGCTTAGGATGGACATGGATTCATCGGTATGGAACAGGAGGCTGGGCTGGAAGGCAGGGGATTATAGAAATACCTCAATGGAGCTATTTGCAATCATTCCATTTCTAGTGGGAAAGGGCTGGAGCAAGTATGTGTAGAGCAATGGCTCCAGCCTGGTGTCCGCTGGCCTTGCGTGTGTGCACTTGGGCCGTGGTAGGCGAGGCTTACTCATAACTGCTGGTGTGCACTTGGGCCGTGGTCGGCAAGGCTTACTCATAACTGCTGGGAGCCTTGGCAGGACACACTGTGATCCGACCAGAACCACGCGTGGGAGCTGGTGAGAAGCCGCTAATCGGCCATTCTGCACTCCGGGGGCAGATTCTCGTTACCTCCCAGGTTCTGGTGAAGCGAGAGGTTTTGCTCCCTCCCCTGTCCTACCCCGTTCCTAGCCCCCGCCACATGGAGAGAGAACTGTAGCCTGTCAAGCTGCTTAGCCAAGGCACGGAATAAGCCGCTCTGGGGCTCCAGGGGTGACTTCTGCTGCATCGTCCCTGGTCTCTGCTGCGTTGACACCTTCCTGCGGGACAAGAGCATGCAGCCGTGGCACCTTTGCTGTTCTTGCTCCTGCTTTCTGTGTAGGGAATGAGCCCTCTGCTCCTCGTGGTGTTTCACGGTTTATTTGTCAGCATCACCTGGGCGCTATGTGGAGATGGTTCTGAGACTCCTCACTTGAGGGGCCACTCTGATCCTACTGTAACAGGGAACCAGCCGCGGAGGGTGGACTCTGTGAGGTGTCAGCATGTGTGGTCCTCACTGGGCTCCCCAGGAGCTTGCAGTCTTCAGGATGCTAGCCCCGGCAGCTCAATCTGCAGGTCTTTAAACTCCTAGTCAATCACAGAGCCAGAAGTATTCTCTGGAAGACATGAGAGGATAATTTTTTAGTATGTGCCTATGTGACTGAACTAAAGTTCTGTGGCAAAATTTTACGCTGTCAGCTAAAAGATTTCCACCACGTTGGGAAGTCACCTTGAGAATCTACCACGTGAAGGAAAGACACTTCTTCTTAACCTCCCTAAATAATGGGGAAGTTGGAAACTGAGACTTTGGATGGAGATCTGATATCGGCCTAGATTCATTTGGGGACTTTGAACCCTCAAATGCCCCAATGTTTCCCTTCTTGGAAGATGGAAAGCTCCACCCAGGTCCGAGTGAACCCCCCTTCCCCTTCTCTAAAGGACCTGGGATGGCGTACTTGCTAGGACCAGTTGTGCAATGGATGATTCTGCTCTTAGGACCAACCACTGCTGCTTCTCAATGCTCAATCTCCATTCCAATCCAGCCCAGCCCAGGGGACAACTGGGAGATCTCCAGTAGGAGAAAATGGCATCACTACCAAATAGACGCCCAGATCACTGCAAGCTCTTTTGTTGGCAGGACGCAGGACCACGTGGAATTTTAAGAGTATCGGACTAACGAGCCTGAACCATGGCTGCATCAGGCCGAACTTGCCAGTAGGAACAATTTTTTTTACAAGATTTAGAATTTAATGTTCTAGCTTTCACAGCTGGGGTAGCTTTACTAGTTGGCTTTGTTCTCTGACTAAAATCTGGATTTAGTGGTGACCTACATTCAATGAGGTCTGAATGTACAAGCTTCTTCAGAAGAGTGTAGGGGACAGAATCCTTAGGAGGATTTCATTGAAAGTATTTTCTCAAGGCAGCCTCCAAAGTGCTCAGTGAGTCTCAGCCCCTGCTGTAAATAGGAATGGAGGAAAGTTCTGCCACAGACACAGCCTCCGTGACTCTATTGCAATGGGAATGAGTTAATCTGATCGTGACTGAGGCCAGGTGTCTGCCTGGACCATCAGGGCCAAGGGCAGCACAGTGGCTGTAACAGGGCTGTGATCAGTGTGCAGTAGAGAATTGTAGAAATGTCTGATTTATTGCTGTTCCCCTTATGCGCATGTATATATAACAACACAATGCAATGTAACAAAATGTATCTACTTCCCAAGATGTAAGTCTATTCCACTTGCTTTCAAATGCATATATAAAGAAAAGAAGCCAGATTGAAAAGTCTATGCAATGTATGATCCCATATATATGACTATATTTTTCAGTGTTCCCTAGAGAAGTAAAACAAACAGGAGGGATGGGGCTGGATAGACAGCCAACTAGATGACTGACATGTAGAGAGATAGGTGGTATAGATGACTGATAGAAGGTAGAGAGATGGTTGATAGACAGATGATAGATAGATGATGTATCTGATCCAAATCCCAGATCAAGATGTCATGCAGAAAGAATCATGCCTTATTCTACCTGTTTTTGTTCTATTTGGGTCTTCCATTGATCTGATGAGGCTCACACACACACGAGGAAGGAACCAGATACTACTCTAACTACTCCAAGTAAAGGTGCACGTCTCCTATATGAATGCCTCATGAACATGCCATAATAATGATTGGCCAGTTCCTATAGGAACAGAGCCCTGTCTGGATTGGTTGGTTAGTTTTCCACTGGCCCCATGCGTGGAGCATGGTGACACTAACTGCTACTGTACAGGTTTCTTGTGGTCCCCAGGCCCCCATCTTCCCTTGGAGCAGTTGGCCAACTTCCCTTTGGCAGTCAGGATCAATCACTCCGCTAGCACCACAGCTCTCCTTTCGCCTAATGATTCAGAAGCTTAAGGAGCCTGAAGTGGCTGGGCATCCCAGAGCTCTTACCCTGTCTCTCCTGGCGGGAGGATCTCCCCACTTAGAGATAAAGACCGAGTTCATGGAAGAAGGGAGCGGTGGGGGGGGGAGTGAATGGCGTCTCTCCCATTTCCTCCCCTTGATTCTTGGATCCATGAATTCCAAGTATGGCAGAAGCAAAGAAGCATTGTTACGTATTGGACGCTGGTTTAGATGAGAAGGGAGAGCCTTTCCACAGCCCTGCAGGACACTGGTGCCTAGCTGTCTCTAAACGCCGTTTCACCTGCTACCAAGCCAGGCTCTCTGAGGGAAAGGAGGTGGGATAAACCAGAGACCTCCATGTCTGGGCACCTTGCTGCACTTCACTCGCTGTGACGTGAGCTCCCTGAAGCAATGCGTGTGGTCGTGTGTCCCCTTCCGTGGCATGACCGCAGCTCCGCCCGCTCCACTTTACAGCTCAGGACCACAAGCTCAGGTCTCATTTACAGAACCTTCTGGAGAAGGAAAAAGTTGACGGGATCAGGCAAAAGGTCACAGCATCTGACCTTGAGTAGAGGAGTGACTTAAAATGTGTGGCAAACTTGGGGGCGCTCATGGGGGTTGCTCCACATCTTCATTGCGGTGACAACTGACTATGTGTCTCAAAGTTCTCAGAACTGCACATTGAAATGGGCATGTCAAGGAGTGAAAAAGGTGTGTGCTGCAATTCCTAGCGTGAACCCCTGTGCGGCTGACTCCCCGGCTTCCTCCCTTTTAGGACACAAACCTCAGTTGTTCTGCTACAACTCGGGAAAGATCACCAGTGAGCAATGGGGCTGTGCCGTGATTTCTCTTTTTCTCTTTTATTGTCAATGCAGTTCAGTCCTTCTTGCATCAGAGAAAGCGTGGAACAATGCTACTTCCAACAAAATGACCTGAGAGACTTTGGACCAAGTAGTCTCTGATGGGAACTCTATCACCTGTGTAGCACCAGATGAACAAGAGGTTTCAGCAACTGTAGCCTGTCAGGAGCTGAGCTCTTTGGTCAAGGAATGAACCAAACCAAAGAGACTTCGGCCTCACCATGCTCTCATCTTTCAGGACCACGTTGGTGCAGTTTTACAAGGAGGCAGAGGCTCTGCTGGTGTAGGTGAGAAAGTCACCTCAGCACTCAACAAACAAGGGGTTCTTGAACTTCTAGAACCTTCTAGAACGTTGACACACACATACACACACACAGCTTTCTGTTTCAACTAGACATCAGTATATAATAAGGGCAAAGAGAGAGCAAAGAGAAGCATCATGGCAGGCAACTGGGGCAGATAGTTGCTGAGTCTGCGTGTTGGTCCCTTATAAGGAAAAAGATAATTCTTCATACACTATTAAATATGTTAGGAGACCTGGAAGAGACGGTCGCTTTCCTTTCTTCTTATAAGCTGAAGGACAGGGACACATAGCCTGTGTGTGCTGGTGACTCAGGATCATTCCTGTCCACTGCAGCAGCACACAGGGCCCCTGCATTTGTGTAAAAAACACTAAAGGCCACCAGCATCTGAAGCCCGACTGATGCTTCCCTGTCCGACAGGCAATGCCAGGAATGCCAGGGAGAATGGGTACCAGTGGGGCTCGCAGGCTCTGCTGAGGGATGCCACCGTCAGCGAGGCTTCCTCTCTGCAGGGAAGGTCACCCTGGCAGAACTGAAGCATCATCAGTATTTGTGGACGGAACATGAGAAAGCGTAAGGGCCATAGCAATGCACTTGACATGGCACAGTCTACACCAGGGTCTGACTTTGTGCTTCAGGGCCGGTATTATGGTCACCAAGATCATCATCCCTCATCTGCCAAAATTCCTTTATAGCATCAAGAAAGCAACATCTTCCCAGCAACGCGGTGTGGCTCCCAATTCCCCAGCCCTGCTACCTCTGCCTCATTCATCTCCAGCAGCCTCCCAGGCAGCCCCTGTCCAGCCAGTTCCAACCACTTGCCTTTGTGCAACCAGACAGCTCTTTTCCGTGACCGCGCTAGCTGAGCCCTGGCTGCTATGCCCCCTCTCTAATCCCTGCTTTTTCTTAATCTGAAAGACCTTGCTCCTTCCCACACACTTGAGTATGTGCCCCAGTACCTATGGGCCCTTGTGGCTGTCCCCTGTCCTGTCTGACTGAGCCCCGGGTGGAAACATGGCTCTCCAACTAGGTGCTCAATAAATGGGAGTTGATTGCCGCACTGGCAAATGATGGCTTCATCCGAGGAAAAAGTGATGGGGGCCGGGAGGGAAAGTCACGCGTTATTCCCTGGAAGTGGCGAGCTGTGTGTGACCGGCTGGTTTTAAAAAGGAAAATGCATACACACACTGACACGAGCGTTGCTAAGGCGCTGCGTTTCTATTTTCCAGTGTCCTACGGAGCCAAGTGTAAATCTCAGCACCATGAACAAAAGGAAACATCCATCCCAGAGCTGGGCTGTGCCAGCCTGATGGCTGTGGGAAGGTGCCAGCCGGGTGGGGCGGGCTGGCAGCGTAGTGCACGTACCCTTGGCAGAGCTGAGTCTGCTTCCAGACAGCCGGTCTGCGTCATCTGGCTGTGCTCCGACCAACGGTACCCCGTCTTCCTGCCCCAGCACATCGCCTGTGTCTCCTTCGCTGTGCCCCAAGAAAGCCCACCCCCAGCTCTCTTCACCACCCTGTCCCACGGGACTCTGAGTTGTGGGGGCAAAGCCTGGCAACGTGTGAGTTTTGAATAAGCGAAGTGAACAAATGAAAGGTGGAAAAGGTGAAAGAAAAGTAAACGAATTCATTGCAGATCACTGTTTGCTTTGAGCACTTGACACGCACCCCAAATTCGTCTCTGTGTTTAATGTCTCTCAGTTTTGAAGCCTGGAACCCCAATGTCCAGGAAGATGCCCCAGAGTGCGGGGTATAGAAGCTTGTTCTGAAATCGCCCATCAGAGGTTAGACTCCCAGCTCCAACGCAACTCAGCAGTGTGTCACCTTGGCTGAGTTCAACTCCCCTGCACGAGGCCATGGTCCCCAAACTGTGTGCCAAGGCCCCTCAGAACTCACAGGGCACCAAGAATACATTTCATGCCTGGTAGGAGCCATGGGTAAAACTACCAGGGCCTTGTAATTGGCACCCAAAATTGGAGCTGAGGGGGGCAGGAGGAGGTCACTTGGGGATACAATCCTTCCCCTGTGAGGCAGGAAGTCATCGCCGGGTTGACAGAAGTTTAGTGGAATTAGAGGACACAGCCCACAATTCAAGAAAGGGAAAAACCCCACATAGGAATAGAAAGTTGACAACTTCTCTGGGCCATTCCTTCTAGAAATGCAACCCATAGACATTTCCAATGTCCTCTTTGGGCACTAAAAGACCCTGGAGCCACAACAGAAATGCACACTCAATAAAGAAGCCATGGGTGAAGGGTGATCTCTGAGTAACAATGCCCTAGGCAGTCAATTAATTAATCATTGACTGTTACCAATCAAAGGCCAAGTACTCTACTTCTCAGTTACCAAGTGTGCTAGAATTCTTTGATATAGCTAGTCTATTTTTAAAGGAATGCCTTGTTTGTTTGTTTCCAAGGTTTCCACCATTACATTCATTGTTGTTTTTTTTAAACTAACCAAGCCATGACTTGGCCAGTGAATAGTAATATATAAATATTATGTGTTTGGGCAAGAGTTGCTATGTCATTTTCACGAAAAGATGCTCAAGAACCACTAAGGCAGAAAATAGCTGTCACTTCAAAGGCCCCAAATGGGGCATGTCAACACTCTTCTTCCAAAGAAATTTCAGACTGGCCACTTGCATGCTTGGGTAACTCACACATTAAATAAGTCCAAAGTCCTGGGCATTGTCAGGGCCCCGACAGGCTCATATGGGAGTGGGCGTGCCTGCCACGAGTATTTACGCGGGGTGATGAGTCTCGCTGGCAGTTACCTGCGCCGCCCCTTTTACCATCTGTGCAGGACTGTCTTCTCCGTTCACATCTAAGCCTATTTATTGTACCAGGAGTGCAAAGATGAAAATATAACAACCTTAGATCTGGTCTCCAGGTCCTTACATAGTTGATTTGTTCTAAAGGCCCAAATGTACAGCAGGTCCCTTCACGCTAACATAGTGAATGGAGTATATCCCAAACGTCTGGAAAACCTGCCACCTCCCACAAAACTCCTCAGCCCCCCTCATGAAGGGCACGAGTCAGCACGGAGACTTTCAAGAAGGAAGTACACAGTCCAAACTTCTGGTCATCCTGAGCTTGAGTTCCAGAGCCCATTGTACATACACAGCGTCTGACAAAAACCTTTCTGGATCTCCACACTCCTTGTCACGGTGGGTACGTCCGCTTTGTGCCTGTGTCACTGATGGGGCAGAACGCTATGGTTCTCCTTCACAGCACTGTCCCCTGAGTCTGGGCATCGTGGGTTTACAGTGAACACTCAGTGGGTAACAAATAAATAGAATAATAATAAGGACCTTTTATGTATGTGCAGCAAAAAAAATCCATACAGTTCAAGAATCACCATTTTTATATAGTAAGGGTTTGGAGTCACCTGCATTTTTCTTTCTCCTTTAATCTTTAAGATGCTATAAGAATGTGATATAATGTTCACTCTACAAGTGACAAAGATAAGATTCAAGGAGGTAAATAATTGCCCTGGACTACACAGTTAACAGGCCCAAGTCAGGCCTAGAACCCGTGCCCACATGAAAATACTTGGAGAAAATAAATCAGACTGTCCTCACAAGCCCATACCTCTTCTTTACTTTTTGTCAGTCACTGGGCTTGAACTCAGGGCCTTGGCAAGGTCCCTGATCTCTTGAGCTCAAAGCTAGGGCTCTACCACTTTCAGCCACAGCACTACTTCTGGTTTTCTGTTGCTTTTTTGGAGATAAGAGTCTCACAGACCTTCCTGCCGGGGCTGGCTTCAAACCACGATCCTCAGATCTCAGCCTCCTGAGTAGCTAGGATGACAGGTGTGAGCCACCAGCACCCGGCTGTCTGGTTCCTTTGGATCTGAAGTCTGCCCACTGATATAACCAGAGGCAGAGCAAGAAGACCAGGAATGAGGGGTTCTGACCGGGAAGTGGGAGGTAACGAACTTCTCTTTCAGAACATGGCAGGATTCAGTCAAATTGCAAAGGATGCGCAGAGGCTGAGGTGTTGCCATCTTCTGACAAGACTGCCCCCTTTCTGAGATTCCGTTCAGGTTCTGTGGAGCAAGGCAGAGGAAGGGTCTCTCGCCAAAGGCTTCGCGTGTCAGATGGGAATCACCTTGCTTCTCCCTCACAACCCAATCAGGACTGGTATCTGAGTGGCCAGTTTTCTTCTTTCCCTGCTGACCTGCTGGGCGCCTTTGTCCAATTTAGTCTGTTCTCGGGTTTGAGTGTGTTCCTAAATTCAGTGTGTTTAGAATTCAGTCCCGAAATTCATGCCTTAGTAGCACCGGACAATGAGGCCTTTGGGGTGTCATTCGAGTTAGATGAGATCAGGAGTAGGGTACCCGCCAGACAGGACTAATAGCGCTGGAACAAGAGGAAGAGAAAGAAGCTATCACCCAAAGTCACCAGAAGATCCTCACCAGATGCTGGCGCCTGGGCCTTGGACTTGGCAGCCCTCAGAACTTAAAAATCAGTCTCTTTCCCTTCTAAATTACCCAAGCTGAAGCACTCTGTCGTAGCAGCGTAAACCAAAGTACAGCACCCTCCCAAACCTCTGTCTTTGTCCAGCCCACCTTGCTGGACTGGCTCTGTAACTCATCTCTGGGAAATTCTAGTTATCCTTTCAGATGGTCAATTAAGAGCGCACCAGGTTTACATCCCCACAGCCTGGGGAATCCATGGCCCATCGCTTCCTCTGCCTCTCCAGGGTAGGTCCTTTGGAGAAATTTAGGGGCAAACTTCAGGCAGTAACTATCCTAGCTCGAAGGAATCCAGACCTAGTGTGGAAGAGAGGAGTGCCGAGCGGAAGAGCTGTTTGCCTGGACCGCATGTCCTGAGTTTCTTACCCTCGCACTCCACTCCTCTGCTGGAAAATTCCAGAAGTCAAGAAGAATGCCAGGGGTACAGGAGAGCACACAGGTCTGCAGCTCTGAAAGCCTCGCCTGTGGAGCTAAGAGTGTCTTCATTTCATGAGTTGTCCCGTCACGGGCTCTGCTCAGGGATCTGCGCATTCACAGGACACACAGCTGATGTGCCCCAGTCCCACGTGCAGACCGCAGCATCTCAAAAAATAAAAATCGGAAGAATAGCAATCTGGGGGAACATTCACTTAACAGACAGAAAGCAAAGCCGTCATTACTGAGAAACAACTCCTAGAAATCAAAGGGAGAGGGCTGTGGCCCTCCTGTCCCCCTCCCCCCTCCCCCCACCTCCGCCCCCTACCCCACCCCAGGTGGGAAAACTCCACCATGGCCTGCCTGACTCACATGCAGGCCTGTTATCAGAAAATGGTTTCCAAGTGCTGTTCTGGGACAGCTGCAGGGACTTCTCTCTTACTGTCATTCCATTAAGAAATTCAAAGCAATTTTCCTTTGAAGTTATGGGTGTTATTTTTTTTTCCTTTTCAGATTAGTTTGAGGTCAGAAAATAAATCTCAAGGAATCCACAGGCATGCATGCTTTTGATTTGGAGAACGTCCACCCTCTCCACCCCTATCTTAGACTGTCCTATGCCCAGAAGGTTTGCAGCTTGATCGAGCCCAGGCTGGTAAACTAGGAATTCGGCTTTCAGCATCTTCCTGATCAAGCGCTATTTCACCAACATGGAAGAGAAGGAAGCGCACCAACTGCCTTTGAACAATAGTCTATGCAGCTGTTCTAGAAAGGGGAGCAGAGCCAAACATACAAAGGCACCACTAAACAAGGAAGAGTAGGTTCCAAACTGTGATCATATAAGCTTTGTGCTTACTCAAAACAGTGCTGTCTTGTTTTGTTTTTCATTTCCACATTTGTATTTTGGAAGATATGGCCCTGCATCAGCTGTAGGTCTTGAACTAGGAGGCAAAAATAACATACAATAATTTAAACAGGGTAAATTGGGTCTGAGTATTTATTCAGTAATATTAGAGGAAGGGTTAAAGTCACAGGAACTGCATCGCCAGAAGTGTGCACTAGTGAAAATGGGAACCGCCGATGTGAAGAGCAGCCACACTCTCTGGAGCTGAGCAAGCACCCAGGGTGAGCCTTGGCGGCCCCAGCCCAGCTGAAAAGACTCAGACCTGCTGGAGAAGACTCAGCATATCTCATCTGACAGCAGAGAATTGCTGTGGTGTTGCATCAGACCACTTGCTGGAAACCATCCTTCTAACACTGGCTGAAATATGTTCTCTGGGTTTCCAGAGAAACTGCTCAGAAGGAGGTAGCTTGTGGAGGTGCTGCTACTCACAGGGTGGTGTTGGGGGACACGTATGGCTGTGTGCATTGCAGATGCTGGGGACCAGAGCAGCTGGCCATGCTACAGGAGGTTCGATAGGGGAACCCCCATGCTACAGTGTCTGTCTTTGTTTTGCGGATCAGGAGAAAAAAGATGAATTTGTAGCCAAGAGCAGTAAGTTGATAGCCAGTGCAGGCCATCCCTTAGCATATGCACGCTTACACCCACCTGAACATCTGTGCAATAACAGGAATATAAATCAATTAAGTATAAATCAAGAATCTTCCAAATTATAATAATGTCAGCAGAATGTTATTTATTCGATGTTTTCACAAATTTTCTAACTCATATTTTGTCCCTTGAAATGCTATTTTCTATAAAAGTTGCAGGCCCATCTATGACAGGTGGGCTGATACCTGGTTTATTCTAATTTCTTCATTATCATCTCAGATGAGAAGACCCAGGGTTTCCAAAACCCATTTATTGTTCCTGTAAGTTCATTTATGTCACAACTTGGAAAAACTTTAAATAAAAAGGGAAATGAGGGTGAGTTTTAACATATGGTTTAACAACTCGAGACTTCTGGAAATTATTTTATGATTCAGCTGAGTGTTTTCTGACAAC
Source organism: Dipodomys merriami (assembly GCF_024711535.1). Lineage (NCBI taxonomy): Eukaryota > Metazoa > Chordata > Mammalia > Rodentia > Heteromyidae > Dipodomys > Dipodomys merriami. The sequence continues at coordinate 2,915,282 of NW_027202270.1, read as the reverse complement.
CTTGCCTTGGAGTAGACAGTGTAGGAGCAATTCTATTGGCAGGATGTTGGTGAAAAGAGACTTGAGCCAAGCATCTTCAGCCATTATGGGCTTTGGAGGTGCCTGATGGTCAAAGCCTGAGGATTCCCTGGAGAAACTTCTCCCTCATTCTATTTTCTCTGACAGGGAGAAGATTTTTTTAAAAAGCATGAAAATGGAGAAAAATAAGGAGAAAAATTATAAAAACACAGCATGTTAAACAAGTAAATAGTTTGATATAGATTGCTAACTATTCCTATGTAAGAGTAGATTATTTTCTAGGTAATTTTAGAACTTGCAATTCCACTGCAAGTCTGCCAGAGAACAAAACTTAATTTAATCTAATGATTTGTTGATTAGTTGGTTAGCTAGCTGTTTGATCTTCACACATGGTGATCCTGCCATCAATATGACCATTTATAGGGGTTCCAATGAAGTGAGATCTACATAGTTGGCTCCAACAGCTTTAAGTAAAGATAGCTTTAAGTAAAAAACATCAGATGCATCTGAGGGAAAGGATGCCGATGGCTTATAAGCCAAAATACTGTGGAATTTATGGTTTTGTGCTGTTTAGTTGGGAGCAAAAAGAGAGAGAAAAAGAAAGAAGCAGTTGGTTCCAAAGCCATGGTTGGAGATATTTCACAGCAGAAGAACCCCAGGATAGAAATTGTGGGGAGAGATGGAAGCCCAAAGCCAAATCACTGACAAGGACTTCATTTCTATTTTCACCTCAATTCTTCCTACAGTAGCAAACTGTGCCCTTCACACTTTACAAAACAACTGAACAGAGTACCTAGTCTGCTCTGCAGAAGGATTTGAAGCCATGACCACTTAGAGACCCCAGGGACAACTACTGATCTCCCCGAACTCCCAGGATCCACAGATAAACAGGCCTGTGCAATATGGGTGGCAGGGACAGGAAACGGAGGGTTGCTCTTCATGGGCATTGTAATGAAGCTGAGTCACCAGCCATTCCACTACGCCAGCCCCTCAGGGACGGGCAGTTTGGGCGTGACAGAGACAGAAGAGTAGAGGACTCTGACCTATTTGCTCATACAATTATTGCTACTGAAAGTGACTGACCAACTTTCTGTAGAAGAAACTGTGAAATAAAGCAGTGGAGAAGATTCATTTAAAATCTCCCCATTACGTCCGCTGGTGTGAATCACTGACCGAACCACTGAGAAATGGTAAAGATTCAACATGCATGGATGAGTTGTGACAGCCGGCAAGAACTTTACTATTTAGAAGTGTAGCTTATATGTACACTAATGCCCAGATCTCGGTTTCTATCTCCAGTAACAGGCACCTGGGTTCCTTAGGGAGATGGCTGAATCTAGGACTAAAGCACAAATTATACAAAATGACCCCGGAGTATCTTGCTCTGCCAAAATGTAAGAAAATATCCTCCAAATAAGTTACTTCCCAAGCTCATGAGTTTCCTTACAAAACAAGTAAGAATGTTTTGTACTCATAAATTATCAATAACACTTAACAATATGATTCATTGGGGAGCATTATTGATATGTGGACTCTTGGCAGTTATAAGAAAGCAAAACAACAGATGATCATTATTTCCCCATAATATGTCATGTAAGATCTTTACCATGCTCATAGTAGACAGAGCAGCAGAATTTGCAGCTGGACTTAAACTTCCAAATGTTTTTCTCTGTACAGAGCATACATGTTCTAGTGCATTCAGGAGATGGTCTTACAAACTCACCCTCATGTCTCAGCACTTGTATTTCTCTTAAAGCAAGGACAATTTCTTAGCCACATTGGTTTTGGAACTCTTATATTTTTAAAAAAATTGTGTAGGTGAAGATGAGAGATGAAAAATAAAGTGGACAGCTTCTCCAGTATAGTAGATAATATGGAAGACAGAATATCAAAGCTTGAAAAAATAATTGATTTAGTAGAAAAGGAGGGGAAATACAGAAGAAAAGGTGAAAGAAATATGAAAGTATTTCAGGTATTTCTGGACTCAATTTAAAAAACCAAACCTATTACATGGGCATTGATGAAGAAGAGATAATAGCTAAAGGCACAGAAATATACTCAACAGAGGAATAACAGGAAAATTTCCCAAACCTTGAAAAAGAGAAGCCAATCCAATACCCTAAAAAAACAGACCAGGAAACAACTTCTTTACAATATAGTTAAAACAATGGGCACAAAGAACATGGGACCAATACTGATGGCTGTAAGAGGGCAAAAAGCGCTCACTTGCATGGAGACGCCTATCAGAAGAACAGATTTCCCAACAGAACCCTTAATGGAAAGCAGTGATTCTAATGGTCCGCTTCAAGTACTAAAAACTTAAATCTACCAGTACAGAATTCTCTACTAGTAATGTTTTCATTAATAAGAGAAAGGCAAATAAAAACATTCTATGATAAACTAAAACTAAAACAATTTATCCTCATGAAACTGATACTCAGAGACATCTTGCACACTGAACAAGTAACTGTAAACATAAAAATACATGAAGAAAGCATATCCTGCCAGTTGTATATATAAACATGAGCAATATGAAAGAATGCACAATTAACATTGGGGGTGTGGCCAGGATTATTACATACTTTTGTGTTTGAACACTCAAAATCACTTGACCCACTTCTCCAATCAAAAGACACAGAATGGAGAATTGGATTAAAAACATAAGACTCAACCATCTGTTGTCTATAAGAAACACACCTATTGGACCAAACCCCTAGCTTAGAGTGAAAGGTTGGAGAAAGATCTTTTCTATTAAGAAAAGTAGATTTCAAATCAAAATTAGTCAAACAAGCTAAAGACAGTTACTTCATGAATCAAGGGAACTCACCAACAGAAGAAATAAATGATTCTTAACACCTGTGCACCCAATATTGGCACACAAAACTTTGTTAAACTATTGGACTTAAAAACACACATAGACCTGAATGCAATGATAGCTGGAGACTTAATATACCACTAATCATTAGACAGGTCATCCAGACAAGATCAGATGAATGCACCACTGAAGAGTCATGGACTGGCCTTCTGTGCAACCGCAGTGGATCTGTGGTCCTGAGGATTATTCCCCTCTAGCTTTACACTTCTATATATGCCCATGTATTGTAGACCCTTGCAGATTTTTCACCAGGTACTAATAATGATAGCTACAATTAGGTGATAGACATGTGGATCTATGTTCATGTTATATGAGCATAAAATTTTATAACATTTTGCAATGCATTGGACCACTTTTCGTTACTATGACGAAATGTTCGAGGCTGGGAGTTTTGCATACAAAAGAGGCTCATTAGCTCATAGACCTAAAGGCTGAAGACACAGCCCTGCATTATGTTGGCACTGTTGAAGTCCTGGTGACAGACGGTATCTCAACAGCGAGAATGTGTGGAAAAGCAGCAATCATACACTGAGACAGGAAGCCGGGGGGGCGGGGATATTGGTAAAGGCAGTTTTTGTCTGATTCTTTATTAAAAAGAAAAGAAACAGTGAAAGCAAACCAAGAGATGACATTGTCAAAAAATGTGCTTATTACCTGACTTACAAAATGCTAAATCTCTCTTTATAACACCTTAATGATAACAACAATAAAATTATATTTTAAAAATGGAAGGGCTCTGAGAAACAAGATCAAACCATTGCCACCATTACAGGAAACCCATTCTACTACTCCTGTGTATGTCGATTTTCTTTTCACCAGATATGTGCACATTGTCTTTCTGCCTGTAAGTGAATAATCATTCTCTTTGCTATTCACTTGTCATGATGCATCTGCAAGGAAATGATTATCAACTGACTTGGGAAGACTATTAAGATACAGAAGTGCACTATGGGTGTATATCATTAATCCTTGCACAGAAAGACGCTGAAAGTATTTTATTCTCTCCACAACTATTAGAGATGCATAAAAGTCACTGTGTTGTGCAACAACTAATGTGAAACAGCTCTGTTTCTGTCCCAAGTGACTTCATGTGGTTTCCATGGTGAATTCTATTTCTGTGGAAATTGCTCTTTCATAGAGTGCTGTAGCAGCCCAAGGCCAACGCCACTTCTATACTTGGTGCCCTGTTTCAAATTGTTCGAGATGAGTGATGGCGAGTTTGGATCAACCACACAGCGCTGTCTGCCAAAGAAAATAACTCAGAAGCTTTTACATTGGGTATGGCATTTGGCTTTTCTGGAAGTTTCCAGACCTCATCTCTAATAGCTCAAGAACAACTCCTGACATCGCTGCAACTCTGACTCACTGGGTTCTGCTTCAGCCTAGCCATCCATTCTATGGAAGCCAGGCATCTTCAGGAGCTTGCACACCCCCTGCAAAGAGCTCGGTGGAATCCCTGGAGGCTCCTTCATTTGGGTCTGCAGGGACCCAGGGATGGCTTGCCCCACCCATCTGCTCATCGTTCCCACCTCTCTGGGGACAGGCCTCCCCCGCTGCCCAGGGGCTTCCTTCAGCCTTCGGCAGACTTACTTGCCTATTGTCCTGGACAGTCCATGTTTTCCACCACATGCCCTCCTGCAGGATGTCGGGGACAGCCTCCTCAATCACCAGCACCCCCTGTTGCCTTGGCTCCTGAGCACATCAAGAGCTTGATTCTGAGTCCTCACTGTCTGGGTTTGGATCCCAACAGAGTGTCCACTGGCACGAGGGATTGTCTGGGGAAGTCACTTGTCCCCCCGTGGAGGGGACAGAGCTGGGACCCAGTTGTACAGAGCTGCTGTGGGTCCCAGAGGAGCTACAGCTCGACACTAGCAACCCCACGGGCTGCACACACTGCACCCTGCAGTGCGTGGAAGAAAACTGGGCTTGATGGGCACCTGCTCATCCATGTCTTGGCACTCTTGACTAGATTGCACAAGGCCCTGATGCTGAGCTCTACAACCATCCTCCAAGCCCACTCTCTCCTCTGTGTGCTTCTGTCATCAATTCAAACAATCAAGACAGCTTCCTAAGCAATATGCCCACCCCAGACTCCATTTGGCATGTGTAAATAAAATAACCAGCCACCAGGGAGATGCAATCACTATGATTAGAAATCTGCATCTGTGATATTAATTCACTTGGCAAATAATCAGAGCTAAGGTTGTGGGGTATTGTTTTTAGATCCAATTAGTGCATATGTTAATGAAGCCACCGCCAAGAGAAATCCAGCTTGGTCCTGGGTTTGAGAAGATTGGGTAAATGTTAATAGTTCTTTCTCCAAACAGAGGCAGAGAGACTCCTTGGTTTCTTATGAGTTTTCCATTGCTATTTTCATCAGCAAAAGGTTGGTTGAAAAACTCAAGTTGAAGCTTGAATTCCTTTTCCATTCTGGGCAGCTCACTGCCAAGTGAGGAAAGGAATGAGCCTCTATCCTCTGTTCCTCTGCCCGCTGGCAGAGTCCCTGGAGGCAACAGCGCCCAGCCTGGGGAAAGATGGGCCCCTGGGCCTCCATCCTGAGAAGAGGTACTGCTCTGTCTCTCCTTGGCTGCTCTGGAGAGAGGCCCTGAGCATGGGGCCCGGGATCTCACCCCTCCCTTACAGTCCCAGGCACCAGTGAGCGTCTTCAACTTTCCTCAGACCAACACCCATTCCCTGCAAAGTGGCTGCCGCTGGATCTCCATTGGCCCTGTATTTACATAGCTCTGTTCGACGGGGATTTCTTTTTCATCAATGTGTTTTTCAGAGACACAATGGCTCTCCAACTTCAGGTCTTAAATTTCCCTACCAGCCCACCACAGGCAGCGTGTTTTCACCCAGTACTGAGATGCCAGATCTTTCTGCCCACTCCAGCCATTGGCGGTGGCTGTGCTGGGAGATCTGGGTGTCACAGTCCAGGAGAGGGAGGTGTCCACTTGTCTCTCCGCGCGTGTCTAGAAGCCTGGAGCGCATCTTCAGCAGACGCCGGATTGTGAAGTAACAGAGGCCACTGCCGTCCACTCAGCCCTGTGGGGTGCAGAGCTGTCACTGGCAGACGCCCCCCAGGCCCTGCAGCCGGGATATGGTTCCTTGCAATATGGTTGAGGTGAGTCCCATGCACCTCCAGCTGTCTTCGGCTGTGAGGGCTGGTCTGGCCTCCACTGTCTTCCTCTCCTCACAGAAATGCAGGCGTGCTCCTCCTGAGTAGGGGACAGGAGAGGTGGCGGGGGTGGGGGGGGGTGGGGATCAGAGCAGACAGAGAGGCACAGATGCAGCAGGCCTGTCCAGGAATGGGGCAGAAGGTTCAAGTCCAATGAAACAGAGAACAGCAGAGTCTTGGAAGCTGAGTGGAAAGGTTTCCAAGAAGGTCAAGGACACAGAATGCAATAGCAGTGTAGGTTAGCCGGTGGATGGCAGCACAGCAGCCACGGAATTGGGTGACATGCAGAGGGCGCTGGTGATCTGGCTGGAAACCTCACCACCTCACGGTAGCAGTTCAGGGAGGGGACCAGAGAGGCTAGCCATGACACCCAGCTGGAGAGCTGATGGGAATTCTGCAGAGGAAGGGAGGTGGGGGTGCTGAGATGCTTGGGAGGTCAAGTCCTAGTAAAGAAGAAAGGCAGGGGCTCCAGGTACAGCAGTCTCAGCGTTGGCTTGCAGAGGGATCCCAGCGGGGAGGGGCAGGCGAAGAGGCCAGGAGGTCTGTGGGCGGTGGGCGGTGGGCGGTGGGCGGTGGACACAGTGAGGATCACGCTTCACAAGGCCCCCTGTCCGGGATGACCTCTCATCTCAAGCGCCAGTGTCAGGGTTCACTGGAGGCCAGCAGCCCACACACACATTTGTTCAGAGACAGAAATTCTATAACACTGTGGAGAACATAAAAGACATGTTTCTTGTTACTGCCATCTCTATTGTCCCCACTTAGTGCTGGTTCCCAAAGAAGCTTTCCAACGCTTCCTTTGCTCTTCCCAGAGCCTTCACACAGCAGCTCGGGCCACGGCAGGATCCGGGCAACACAATGCCCACAAGGTAGATCTGGAAAAGCTCTTAGACCACACAAAGACCCGCTCCCTTTGTGGAGTAGAAAGCTAGAGAAGTGAGCCAAATCCAACTGATGGATCTCAAAAGAGACGCATCTGTAAGTTTCTGCAGTGGCGTTCATTGTCAGCAATCTTGTCCCTGTGTGGAGTGAGGGAGCCGTGACACCAGCACTGTTCCTGTAGCTGTCACTGGTCAGTGAGAGATGACAGCAGAGACGCCACGTCTCCAGGTTTCATCCGCCCCAGTGAATCATCCAGAAGGCTCTCAGGGCACCACGTGGCCTAGCATGTGTAACTCAGGAGCTCGGCCGTCTGTCTGTCTGTCTGTCTGTCTGTCTGTCTGTCTGTCTTTGTCTCTCTCTCTCTCTCTCTCTCTCTCTCTCTCTCTCTCTCTCTCTCTCTCTCTCTCTCTCTCTCTCTCTCTCTCTCTCTCTCTCTCTCACACACACACACACACACACACACCAATGACTTGGGGTGGGAAACCAGCCCCCATAGGTCATCTGACCTGCCATGTCTGGAAGAGGTCTTCCCTGACGTTTAGGTGGGAAATGGCTTTGGCGTGTTTCCTGGGTGGAATCCTATTCTATCTCCTGTGAGGGTCTACAGAGAGCATTGCAATGAAAATCATGGAAAGCGTGAGTGGGGTCTTGTTCCCAAGCTGAAGAAATCCCCGTGCATGCAAGGGCCCAGGAGGTAGAGGGTCCAGAGGTGTCCCTCCCATCGGCAGCATGTTGGAGTGACCTCTCCAATGTCCACGAAATTGGAAGCCACACCACCAGGCTGTCAGCCCCATCCTTAATGCCCACACAGCGCCTTACATCCTGTAAGTGCATAGTAAAGATTTGTTACACAGGAATAGCCAGTATTTGTCTTGATTTCATTTACTTTCCTACCAAAATAGAGGGCAGTTAATAGAATTGATATGCCACTTTGTTAAAATAGTTTAGAGTTTTACCATCTCCACACAAAAATAATTATTTTCAAATAGAAAAATCAGAACATTCAGAGAATGACTATGGCTCCATCTACGTGAAATCAGCAGGAAGTGAGCTGGCGAGTCTTGAAGCCATCAACTCAACTGTTCTGGCCACAGGGTGGCAAATCCAGGGGCTCACGGGGCAGCACTGGCCTTGGATGCTGCTGGAGAGATTTGCAGAAGCGTGGACATCACACCTGGCCAGACAAAGCTGGGCATGTTTGTGGTGAAGTCCCAGAGACTCCAGGAAGGATGAGTTTCTCTGCAAGCAATTGTAGAGAAAATGATCTACATCTGCTAATATCACCATCAAATTCATGAAGACCAGATGGCCGCATTGAGTCAAATGGGCACAAACAGCAGGAGACTCGCCCTGGGCGACCAGCACTCACACAGGCCGCCTGGCCTTCTTAGCTTATCACGTTTCTTTTCGCTAATGAAAGTTCCATGTAAAATTGCATGTCATTTTGCTTCCCAGAGGATCTGACTCACTGGGAACTTGAGCAATGATGGAAATGATAAGGGTTTGGAAGAGTTTTTGGCACCACTCCCCAAGAGAGCAAATGGAAGCCATGACCACAGCCTGGAGGAAACCAGCTACTCTGGACCCTAGGGCTTTCTCAGAGTGAGCCTGGCTTGGGGGTGATCCCAAGAAACATATTTCAAAGTTCTTTGACCTCAATTTGGAAATCACTCATGTCGAGACAAAGGAGCCCACACATGGTACAGCATTAAAGGATTTAGAAATCCAACCACCATTTTAATGTCACAGAGCTTGCTAGGTCTGCAGTTTTCATTAACTCTACATGGATAATACTGTGCTGGCTTGTCCACACCTTGGGGAAAACACTCTATCCTAGGCACTTTGTAAACTAAGGTTCAGAGACATGAAATGATTTCAATCTTGTAGGAGGCAAGGACAGACAAGACTCAAACACAGGTCTTCAGGCTTCACTACAAGGCCACGATACTTAAATTTAATTCACCTGATTGTCACATTGACTTCCTTCCCAGACTAGATTCTAAGTTCCATTGAGAACAGAGATTTCTATTGGCCTACTTACTGATACGTCCTAAGTACTTGGGATATAATAAGATGCTCCAATACTTGAAGGAAGAGAGAATGAAGACGGAGAGGAGGGAAAGAGCAAGGCAAGAGGGAGAAATGGAAGGAGGAAAAGAAGAAAGAAAAGCAGGGAGGAAGGGCTTAGTTTGTGTAGGGGGAAGATGCTCTGCTTCAGAGCGTCCTCTGATGATGTCTGCATCTACTTAAGACGGGTAAGGCAGCTCTCACTAGGAACGATTCTGGGGCCAGCCCGCCATAACCACGCCAGCTAGAGTGGACTGCCATTCCACATTTCTCACCATTTTCCTATCACCTGTGTTTTATTTAACCTAGAATGTGATGACATCGTTGAAGTAAACTGAGCAGTATTTATTGCTTTGCTAGGAAGTTTTACACAACTCTGCAGCCAAGGCTGGTTGGTAGCTGAGGCTGGTTGGTAACCCATAATCTTCCTGCCTAAGTGAATTCTACCATGTGGTGTTGCTAACTTCATTAGGACCAAGTTATGTGCTTTTGGTGGAATCACATTTTGATCTTGGCTTGAATTTTTTGGATTGTTCATTTATGGTTTGTTTGTTGTTGTTGTTTTCGATTCTGGTGTTTTTAACTGAGGGAGACGGGATTTTTAGAGAATTTGCAGTCACTGAAGTCCAAGCAGTCAATGGTGCCCCACTTATCCTAGTAGATATGGTTGTGCAGGCCCAGTAGTTTGAAAAGCATTTAATAATCAGGACATCCCTTATGTATGACGTGTGTGAAATGGTAATCACGTGGTGTCTAGACAGTTTAGTAATGCCCCATCTGCACAGGGACTGCAATGTGCACATGTCTGCAACATACAACATCAACTCCATACTTCCAAAGCCATGGCATTTCCACTCGGAGGAGCTATCAATGAGTTTTAATCCACCTCTTTCTCTAGGAAGGATATTTTCACGAGAGAAACGTAACATCTGGAGCCTCGTGAGGTCCCAGCTATCTTGCTGCAATCCCTGGCCATGCTGCTTATTGAACTCCAGTGGAATCCGGAATTCTCTGACTCTGCACTGGAGCCCTCTCACAGCCTTCTGGGTTCCAGCAGAGCCCTCCCTCCGTTTACCTCCTCGGATTAATTTCTCACAACCAGCATCCACGCGGCCACTCCGGTAAGCTTCCTAACTACAAATGGGGTCTTGCTGGTCTCCAGTTAAACTACTCAGTGAAGGGCAGTGGATTTCAGAAGTGTTGGCACTTTCCTGAAACAGAACATAGAGCCCTTTAAGACCTGCCCTATACTATTTGTTTTTGCTTCAATTTGTGTCTTCCTCCTTCAGCTTTTGAGAAACTGGAATCTTTTTTTTTATTAGTAAAAGTATTTTATTCTCCTCTTGTATTTGCTCTATACAGAAAGTGGAATCTTATAGAGATTGGGTTAAAAGGGAAGAGGCATCTCATGGAAACACACATCTACACAAACACCAACACATTGTCTCTCTAAGCCAAGTAGTCAACGTCAATAAAAACACACAAACATTTTCAGCCAGTTGCCACAGAAACACGTGTGGAAAAACCTATGTCCCAACCAAGCAGCAGGTTTCCTTGCGGGTGAACTCTGTGCTGATGTGGCCGTTGGAGGCTGCTCTGGCTGTCTGGGGTCTCGCTGCTCTTGGTGGTCCTCCTCCTCCCTCTGTGAGTGCTCCCTGCGCCTCATGGACCCCTCTCTCATCTCTGGCTGGGTGTCTTTCCCCCATTTGCCTCTTCATTCATGGGCCCCTGGAATGAAGGTCAGACATCTGCTTTCCATCTTCCCACACTGTTTAGCTGAGGCTGGCGGCCGGACTTCCCGCTCATAAGTCATGACTCATCTGGAACATACTCATGGTGGACACTTTCTGACCATATCTCCTTTTTCAGAAGAACGGCTTCCCTTCTTCCCATGGCATTTCACAGAGGCTGCCACCTCCTAAGCCGGTAATTTCCTCAGCTGTTGTTTTCAAGAAGTGGGCAAGAGGGGAAGCATCGAAATGTAATTCTGACCAGGGATTCAAAGGAACTACCAGACTGGCCGAGGGGCTCAAGTCGTGAGGCATCTGCTCAGCAAGCAGAAAGCTCTGAGTTCAAACTCCAGTACCATGATAGAAAAGAACTGCATTAAATGTACACCCGGGTAATACATAAGCGTCTATTACAACACAAGCACAGCATCCTAACAGAATACTACAACACGAGAATGCTAGGTGTATGCTGTAACAAGAAGACAGGATACCTGATATTCCAAATAAGCTTTTCTAAAGCAAGAGCCGTGAATACATAACTGCAACTATGTACCAGCTAGCAGTGGAGATATTAATTCACTTAACTCTTGCAGCAACTTCACAACATGGGCATTATTAACTTTGTTGTACAGATTAGGAAACTGAGCCATGGGAAGAACCGACAAGTGTGTAATAGTCCTCTGACAAGAACCTTGCCTGGCACCCGATTCGCCAATATTTCTTCACTGTCAATCTGTCCCACTTCACAGACTGGGGAAACTGAGACCTAAAGCCATTAAGTAAATGAAGAAGTGATGGTTATTTTTAAAATTCTTCTGAACGTGACCTGTTCTTTGGGCTTCTATGCAGCCCTTCCGAAAGCTGCCCTGTGCACATGAGCTCCCAGGAAACACTCAACACACGTTGCTACTTCCTTTCTGTGGGATTAAAGTTAAAAGGCTCCCAAGGAGACCGTGGGAAAACCACCTCAAACACAAGCTTGGCTTCTCTGCTGACCTCACAGCCCACCTCAAATGTGTGGGGTGGGGTCGCCCTCCCACAGCAGGCGGGCAAGCGGTGGGTTCCTCGGCAGACACCAGCTGGGTGTCTCTAATCCAACCCAGTTTTGACGCTGTCCACATGGAGATGGCTTCAGGCCCCACATGCGGAGGATCTGGGTCCCAGGGTTGCCTCACCTTCAGATGCCAGTCGCATGCAGATAGACCAGCTACAAATCAGGTTCAACAAACTCCTTGGAGCAGCCTGGGGAACATATGACCCATTTATCATGGAAGGTATCACAAAACACGCAACAGAAGAGATACATGGTGGGCAGGAGAGAAGAGAGCTGTCCTTCCCTTACCACACACGATCTGAAAGTCTTCAAACCCTCTTTCTACAGAGAATGTAAGGCTTGGACGTGACAAATGGTGTGGTCTAATCCTAATAAAACCATTAGCTCTAATCCTGTTCTGTCCTCCAACTCCTCTTCCTCATGAAGGTGAGACAGGACCCCTTCTGAAATGTCAGTCTCCCAATCTACTCTGTGTCCGTGAAAGTAGGTCAGAGAATTTCTTTATGAGCAGTTCCAAGACAGAAGAGAAATGACCTGCTTTGTAAAGAGAGTTATAAGCCAGGACATGTGGACACACACACATGTGTATGTATCAATACTTATATAGATATCCATAGAAGAATGTAATATTTATAGATATCTCTTACTGACTTTTCTTATGGAAGAAATAAAACGAAGGTCATTTTTTTAACCTAAGAACTGATATAGTCAATTAGGTATTTTTTTTCTCTGTGGTCATCATGCTTGTAGCTTCAGAGAAATTCAAATTAAAAATGAAAAGGCAGCTGAGGGTCAGTGGCTCATGCCTGTCATCATAGCTGCTCAAGAGACTAATACCTGAAGATCATGGTTCAAAGCCAGCCTGCACATGTTAGTCCATGAGACTTTTATCTCCGATTAACCAGCAAAAAGCTAGAAATAGGGGTGTGGCTCAATACCAGTCATGAGCAAAAAAAAGTTCAGGGATAGCACGAAGGCCCTAAGTTCAAACCCCAGTTCTGGTACACAAAAAAGAGAGAATCAATGAAAGAAAAAGGCACTGAGCCTCGTCTAGTTCTCCGACACGTTATGTGGAGATGATTGATAGGGAAATGCACAATCACTTTTATATGTGTGTTTTGAGTTATCAGACCTGTGCCAAGTTCTCAGACAAGAGAAGCTTCAGATAACTTCTCTCCAGCAAAGAGTGCAACGGTAGACAGGAACGGCAATCTAATCAATTTTGCATAGTGTAGACATGGGGGTTCTCGATGTGTGGAACCACTGGTCTCGCTCCACCGCTTTCCACACAGCTGGTTGTGAAGCGGATGGGGCTTGAGACCGCAGTAGCCAATAGCTCCAGCAGTCCAAGGACTGAACACAACAACAACAGAAAGTATGCTACTCACATGAGTCCTCTACGTGGGCCGTGGCTCCATGCAGTCGCTCTGTAGCAACACTATGACAACCACGAGTCCTTGTGGCATTCTCCCTATCTCCACAAAAGATAGTCTCTCTCCTTCGTGGCCACAGTTCACTGTCTAGGTCCCCGACCTGCAAGAGGGCTGGGATGCTTGAAGGACCTGGTAAGTCATGCTGTGTGTACACAAAAAGCAACCCAAAACTTGGAGAAAGGAAAACCCACTTCCAGCCTACCTCTGCATGGCATCATTGCCCCAACGCTAGACGTGATATAAGAGGAAACAGCGCCATGAGGAGCAGAGGCAGTTAAGAGGCAGCTACCCAGTGACGGAGGACGGGATACAGACACTGATGCTCAAATATGCGCCAACGGAAGCATCGCTAATGAGGAGCTTACCAAATTCCAACACTTGAGGGTGTATTTTATAAGCCTTGCGTTTCTGGATCCTTACGACAACCCTGTGGAGTTACGTGATTTGTCCAGAGACACGCAGACAGCAAGTGGTAAACAAGATGTGAGAGCCTGAGTTAGTCACTCCACACCCGTGCTGTGAACCCTCGCGCAAGCTGCTGACAATTAAGCTGCTGGGCAAAGAACTGGGCATTGAAGGTTGAGCACATTTTTCATGTTATGCCATTGAGATTTCCCTGTCCTCTATCTGATCTGCAACCAGCACTTGGTCATTACCTCCACCTTGTCTTCTCTTCAAACTATCTTATTTCAAAAATGTCCTTGTCTTTGATTTGGTTTCTTTCACACAAGTGGTGTCCCACTGTGTCCCTGGTGAATGTATAAATTGTCCAGAATAAAGCCAGTCTTACATATGTTAATATAAATATATCTATCAGTGAATACTTGATATTATATATCTGTTTACTTATTCTTGCGTTAATTTATATGGGAAGACCGGGGTGGTGTTCAATCTACAAGTCCAGTCCTTGCATTCCAGAAACTAACTCCATAATTACCCACAAAAATTATGCTACTGCTTAGTAGATTCTACTTTTCCATAAGCAAACTATTGGCAATGAAATAGAATCAGAAATTAATTGCAAGTCACTAAGCCTGAGACTAGGAGTTGGCACAAAGGAATGGAAGTGGTGTTTACCGAGATCTGCTCCGGTCTAGGAAGAGAGACTGTGAGCAGACCAGGTGCCCCCTGAGGCTGTTGTGGCAGAATATTGGATTGCAGGTATCCGAGTATCAGGCGTTTTGGTGCCTTCTTGCTGCCTTTGGTAAGGAACTGAAGGCAAACTAGCTATACTCTAACATTGTTGCCTGGAGGCAGAAAGGGAGCAGTAAGGTATGGTTCTGAACAAAAGCAGAGTAATAACTGCAAGCTCCTTATAGAGCAGTAACAACCAGCTCCTTACAGATTTGTAACAGTCAGCTCCTTATAGAGTAATAACAACCAGCTCCTTACAGAGTAGTAACAGCCACTCCTTACAGATTGGTAACAACCAGCTCCTTACAGATTTGTAACAGCAAGCTCCTTACAGATTTGTAACACCCACTCCTTACAGATTTGTAACAGCAAGCTCCTTACAGATTGGTAACAACCAGCTCCTTACAGATTTGTAACAGCAAGCTCCTTACAGATTGGTAACAACCAGCTCCTTACAGAGTAGTAACAGCCACTCCTTACAGATTGGTAACAACCAGCTCCTTACAGATTGGTAACAGCAAGCTCCTTACAGATTGGTAACAACCAGCTCCTTACAGATTTGTAACAGCAAGCTCCTTACAGATTGGTAACAACCAGCTCCTTACAGATTTGTAACAGCAAGCTCCTTACAGATTGGTAACAACCAGCTCCTTACAGATTTGTAACAGCAAGCTCCTTACAGAGTAGTAACAGCCCGCCCCTTAAGTGCTAAAGGCAGTTCTTCCTTCCTGTTTCCAGCAATAGAATACTGCTAAGTTTCAGATGAAGCGTAGAGCTGAAGTTGAAATACCAACAAGGAAAACAAGGCCTTCAGGTTGGAGAAGGCCTCTGGGGAGATCACAGCGTTTGTGCTGGCTGCTTCACACCTCAGCCAAACCTGAACCCGCCTCACACTTGCTATGGGTGGTTGCACACTTCCACAATGCCACACTTCCATTATTTGCCACTAATAATGAATCACATCCACTTCCTTTGCCATCTGTTCAGGCGATTTTTCTTTAGAAAGCTCCACCTCGGTACTATTTTTCATTTTTTTTTATTATCTTTAAGTAGTTATACAAAGGAGTTGCCATTGAACAAGAGAGTTTCTGAATATAATCTACCTTGATCCATGTCACCTCCTGCAACATTCTCACCCGTCTCTACCTGCCTACCCCTTGCCCCCTTCTTCTTCATTTTGCAGGACACACTTTGGATTCTTGACTGCATTCTCCCCCTCTTCTCCTCTTCATTTGTCCACCCCTTTCCTCTTGACCCCACCCCTTCCAAGTTCCCGCTTCCTGGCGCTTTATTTTGTTGAGTTTTGATTTTGTCTTTCTAATGAATGATACTATTTGAATTCTCCCTTGAATTTACAGTATTTGAGAATACATTTGGACACCATCCCACCCAACATATATGTAATGCATGCACACACAGACACACATGAGCATGCATGCGCATGATCCCATTTTCCTACTCAGCTCTTTTGTTGCTTAGCACTAGCACCATTTATGCATTGATTTGCTGATATCTGTATAGGAATCGGGGTAGGTTAAGCTGATGTGATAACAGAAGCAAATGGCTACTGTGGTAGCACATGCCGGGTTCTTTCTTGCTGCAGAACAACCTGGCGGGCAGTCAAGCTGGCCGCTGGGCTCTCTTCCACAAGGCCACTCAGGGAGCTGGCCTTCTCCTTCTGTTCCAGGGCCCAGTTATCCCTGAATCTCATGCAAGGAAGATCACCCAACATGGAGAAGTGAGATGGAAGTTTGCACCATCCGGCTCCAAGCCTGGAACTGGGGTGTCTGATTTTGCTCACTCGATTAGAAAGACTTAGAACATATATTCAGATATAGCTCCAACGGCCCTTTGGAAAGAACATTCGTGTGGGTGTCCAAAGCAGAAAAGACTGAAATTTCCCCAATCTCTGCCCAGTGACTTTCCACTAAAATGTAGGCAGCACCTGTGTCTATGTGGGTCTCAATTACATTCACTACCCTATCTAGAACAATGAGTGCCACACGGCATGCATCCAATATATTCATGGTAAACAGAGAAAAGTGTGATTTGAGTGTGGACTGAGAAGGCTGTGGTACCTGTCCAAGGCACACTAGCGAACACATGCACCAAGGCTCACACATGCATACCTCCAGGGACCATCACACTAAGGATTATAAGATTAAAATTCCCCAAAGCTACCTGAGCAGGGACAATTTCCTTCACTAAGTCTGATAAACACAAAGCACTATTCTCCAACACTTCTGGCACTCACAATTCACAAACCTACTCCTCATAAATAAGAGAGAAAGAAATGTTCTCAATATTTTAGGAAATTAGGTCAGCAGAAAACTCTCAGCTTAGCAAAGAGAGCCTTGGGATTTTTTTTCCATCCATTTTCAGAATGCCCGCCCATCTCTTTAGTCTTCCATGCATGTTTGGAATGAATCAGACTGTTGAGTAAGCCACATACGCACCCACATCACAGAGAACTCAGTCCCTCTCCTCCCTTGAGCCTGCTCCAGACACTACAAGCAAGTGGTTCAGGCAGATAGAAACCATGGGCACCAGACAGACTTACCAAGGAGTTCGGCTCACTAGTTGGGGCAAAGAAGCTTGCATTACTCTTCCTGACCAGAGGAACACTGTGTGCTCTGGGCCTTTGATTGAGGCCTGGTGGTTCCCAGTGTCCGTCCTGTTTTCCTCCACTCCTTAGACATTGCGATGAACACTTCATATATGCCACATCTGGACTGTAACAAGACTGCTTGGTGGGACAAGACTTGGACCAGAGAATCTGTGATGCGGTAGCTGGGTGACAGCGGCAGGATCTCTGTGATGTTACCTCTGGGAGCAACAACGTGTGTACGTGCGTGTGCATGTATACCGAGCAGCCGGACAGTAGCCTCGAAGCCTCATTCCATTCATCTATCAGCTGCCCTTCCTTCTCTGGTAGCCAGGATGGTTAAGAAGGCACTGACCCCAAACAAGCAGTTCAGTTCATCTTTCCCTGGAAATTGAATACTGGGAAAAGGCAGCTGTGGTCTCATCCCCTAATGATGTTCATGGTTTTGGTTTTTTAGCCAGGAAAGCAAGGGATGAAAGAAGATACCGATTCCCGTGACAGGTGAATGATACTGGGAGGAGTTCACACATAAAACTCTTTGATAATCATCGTGGTGACTACTTTTTATTGAGCATATATAATATGTCCCTAGGGCAGTGGACACTTAATTTGCCAGAATTCTAGGAAATAGACATTGATATGTCTATTCCATAGATGAAAAAAACTGAGAGAGCAGTCGTACTAACCCAAATATATTTGCTTTTACTGTTGTTTCACAAACACAATGAACTGAGTGACTTAAAACGTCTTGAAATTGATCATTTCACACATCTGTGAGCTGCAAGTCTGAAATGGGTCCCAGTGGATGAAAACCAAAGATGCTGGCTGGGGACTGTGTTCCTTCCTGAAAATGGAAGACAGTGCTTTCCTTCCTGAGGGGCGGCCACGCACCCCAGTCCACAGCCCTCCGTGCCCCTCAGAGCCGGGGGTACAGCAACTAGCACTCTGCCTCTGGCCTGCCCTCCTCTGCCTCTGTTAACCCTTGCGGTTACTCTGGGGCCAGCAGAGGACCCGTATGAGCTGTGGATGTGCTGGTTAGCATATCTGGTCTCCTGGGTGACCTTCGGTCCCTTCTGCCGTGTGATGACCGTCTTTGCGGCTTCAGGGTTAGGAGAGGTACCTGCTGCAGGTGGACGCTAGGCCATGTGACACTCGAGAGTGGCAAAGCTAGCAAGCAGAAGTTGGTGTCTCCACACAGGTCTGACTGCTCAGGTCTGGCCCTCACATTCTCCCTCTCTGTCTGATTGTCACACGTCCCTTTTGCTGTGAACAACTCAGGGAGGCATTTCTAGCATCCCTGCCTCCCTGCCTCCCTGCTCTTCAGAGCTCAGCCAGGCTTTCAGCTCTGCCGTGGAGCATTTCCCGAGTGAACTCTCCCGTGGACATCAGAGTCGCACTGCCTCCCTGCCTGGACGAGAACCGGGGATGGAGCTCCAAGCCCGGCGCTGCCTGGCCCTCCTCCTTTCTACATTTGGTTTTCAACCTCAGCGGTAAAGAGAACAAGAGAACCTCCGTTCTGTCAGAAAGCCTCCTGTGTGTTGTTGGGTCCAGAGGGCAAAGTGTCTTTATCATGGGACCGCCGAGCGGTGTGACGGCTCCCGGCTTACCCTCTCTCCTTGACCAGTGCACTGCAGAGCAAAAACTTATGGGAGACCAGTGGGGCCTGGAGCAGGTGCCCAGCCTGCTTCCTCCCTGCACTGGCTACGACCCTGTGTGCATGGTATCTCAGTGACTCACTCTTGTGCCAACCCCCTGCAGATAACTCCAGGCTTATTTTTCACCCACTAGGAACACCTCGAGCGAGGCCTGAGCTGCAGCTGGGGCTCCCTCCTCAGATTTTCTCCCTCTAATACCCTGTGTGGATGCTAAGCCAGCCCTTTGTCTTGTCTCTGTGCCTTTAAGGACCTAACCCGTATGCCAAGGGAATGACCCCTGACCTCTTTCTCTCTCCTCTCCTCTTTCCCATGTGGAGGTGCTGGCTCCTTCAATGCCCCTCACAGGCCAGGGCAGACAGCACCCACACACACCATGAGCCACACAAGGTTCATCGTGCCCAGGGCCTCTTACAGGGTAGCAATTCCCCAAATGGAGTCTGCACAGTTCCCCTGTCTACGCCTCACTTGAAGCCCCTGGAAAGCCATACCAGTTTATGGTCGGTGCAACGTAGCCCAAGTGAAATCTGCATTTGTTCACAGCTGACTGAAATCACTTTGCTAAACACGGTGAAGACTGCTGGAGCAAAATACCACCACGTCATCCTGTGCTAGAAACGAGTTCATTTGCAGAATTTGCATTCCAATCAGTGGCTTACACTTCTACCCATTAAGTTGTGCTTTATAGATTCAGCCCCCTTCACGCCTCTTTACTCCCCCGCCACACACAGGTTTTGTGAACACACTGCCTCCCATGTCTACCCATGGCACCCATGCTGAACGGTCCAGAGTCAGGGACAGAGTTCTGCAATCCGACACCAAAATCTGTGGGATACTGAGTCACTGGTTCCTCCAAACACCATTAGCTGGTTAGTAATACACCTAATTGTGCCACCTCCACCCACGTTTCTCCATGCAGCCACAGAAGACCACAGAGCTTTCCAAATGGAGAGAAGATGGTGAGCCATGCAACCACACTCCCACGGCTGCTCCTGCCAAGGAGGGAAACCAGCTCTGTGGGCAGAGGTGGCAGCCCAAGCGGTTATCTTCTCCACATCTGCAGAGTGTAACACAGCAACAGGAAGGGTTTGCAGCAGTCTCCTTACACCAAAACACATTTCCCTCCTCAGCTCTGCTCTCGCTGGCCCTGGGTCTACTCCTGAAATTGCTCTGTGTCCCCTCAATGTAATAAGCACATGATCTACTCTTACTTGTCTCTGACTAACCGTGACTAATAACATAGCTGCATTAGAGTCTGTCTTGTAGCCAAGCACTGGTGGCTCACGTCTGTAATTCTAGCTCCTTGGGAAGCTGAGAACTGTGGTCCCAGGCCAGGCTGGGCAGAAGAATCTGTGAGACTACCATTTCAACAGAGTAAGAAGGGCATGGGGCCATAAACCTGTTATCTCAGTTATGACAGGAAGCCCAAAGCAGCAGATTATGGTCCAGGCCCATACCTCTGCAGGATGAGACCATATCTCAAAAATGCTGCACACACACACACACAAAAAGGGCTAAAATCAGCCCGGTGCCAGTGGCTCACACCTGTAAGCCTAGCTACTCAGGAGGCTGAGATCTGAGAATCACAGTTCAAAGCCATCCCAGGCAGAAAAGTCTGTGAGACCCTTATCTCCAATGAACCACCAGAAAACTGGAAGTGGCACTGTGGCTCAAATGGTAGAGTGCTAGCCTTGAGCTGAAGAGCTGAGGGACAGCGCCCAGGCCCAGAGTTCAAGCCAACAACAACAACAAAAAGTAGTTAGAATCCCCAGCACACTGTCCAATGCTGTGTGCACTGAAAACCTTAGGGAACACATGTGTGTTCAAACACTAGTGAAGTTCTACTTGCAACAAATTCCTTTAAAATGCTCTTGCTATAGACCGACCCTTTCAAGGCCAATGATTGAAAAATGCAAAGAATTGAAAACAATAGTGGTACTTCTCCCAGGAGAACATCAGCCCCGCTGCGTTTTAAGCTTCATCTCTCATAACTTAATTTGTTTTTGTGAGCATGTTTAAGCTGTGGTTCTAGCATCTTTGGGATGGTTCTTCCAACTAACCATTGACACAGGAAGGAGGCCTTGGCCACTTGTGCCAGGCAGGGGCCAGCACTTGGGGCTGCAGGATTGGCTAACGCATCACTCCTGGTCTCAGGAAGATCTGTCGGGAGAGCTCATGGAGGGACAGTCACATCTGCGTGTCGGTGCCCCCCAGTGACAACGCGATGGCTGGCAGGTGGGAGGCCCTGCCCCTTCAGCCTCCCTTTGGACAGGCACTTTGTTTGCTGGAGATGTGTGAAATGAGAAGGCATAAAAGGATCACACTCTCCTGTCCCACCAGCATGCAACCTTGACCTAGCCAGCCCAAATCTCCACTTCATTCCTTCATCACCAAAGGTTCCCTCTCCATCTTTGTACTCTCTCAGACACCGTAGCTTCTTTACCCTGCTCCTTTTCCCGTTGTTTCCCTCCTGGAGACTCTGGTGGTGGACGAGCGAAATCCTGTGTATGATGTTGTCAGTCCAGGGCAAGGCCACACTATGGATTTCCCATAATTGCAACTCATCAGTAAGTACTTTTCTTGAAATGCATCATGCTAACTCATACAAAAGCAGCTTCTACGATGGTTGGCTGAGCAGAACCTTTGACCTCCAGCTTAACACTAGTCATGGTGTCAGAGCTCCCCGGTGTTATAGCCCAGCACACCTACTCACAGTTCAAATAAAACCTTATACAATGTATACCATCGGGATGATGAACCAAACTTGTCTGGATTTGCAGGAACAAATTCTGCAAATGTAAAATAACAAGCTATTTAAAATTAGAATTCAGTTAAGAGCATTCCTCCACTGAAATCTTATGTAACAGAAAGATATAGTACTTTTAGTTTTACTGTCAAATGTTTATCTACCTTTTGTAATGAGGACACATAGTGTTCTCTGGTAGCAAGAGCACATACTTGTTGAAGATTTAAAATAAACACCATAGTGAACTATGAGATGGCCAAGAGAGTTTTGCACCACTAGCTCCTGGGCTGCTAGGCCAAGCCTCCAAGCAGCTAGATGACAAGCGTGTTCCGGAGGGTCGCCAGGTGCAGGGAGCTGAGGCTTCGGAGGACGGAGGCTACCACGAGCTGAGGCCGTGGACAGCAGCACACCCCACCCTCTAGGAGCGTTCCAGAAAGCTATCAAATAAGATACAGAGCTTAACGCATGAAGCCCTGACACCTGCATTGTCACCCTCGCTGCTAGAAGTCCAGGGCTCAGGACAATACACCTCTGGACTTGAGAACCTAGGCCACCAATCTCTGTGACCTTGGAAACCTAAAGCATAAGTTTCTGGTTCTCCGAGGTTAAAACTGGAACTCTGTCTTTGAAAGCCTAGCTCAATAAGCCGCTGACACTCAAAGGCTCGGGGTTGCCAACATTGAGATCTTCTCTTTGCTGAATTGAGATTTCCATCTGAACAGGGAGGGCGGAATGTCTTCATCACGGCTGGTCTCCATGAGGTGGGTACACAGGAGTGGTCTCCACTGCCTGTTCCAACTGCCTCTGGAAGAATCTCTCACACGCATACCGAGGGGTGTGCTTGGCTAATCTCCTAGGCATTTCTCAGTCCAGTCAATGTGCCTCCCCTGGCTTCCTAGCAGGACCTCTGGCTCGCAATTCAGACCCATCCCGACCCTCCAGAGGGGTCCAAGTCCCATCCCCGGACACCACATCTGGAGGCCGAAGGCATTCGCGTGTTCGGGCGCTCACTGAGCCCAGATGGTTTCTCTCTCCACGCTCCCTGGAGTTCCGGGCTGCTGTTAAACTCCCAGGGTGCTGTGCAGCCTCACCTGTGCCTCTCCTCAGCCTCACGCTGGCCTCACCTCCACTGGGACAACTCCTGCCACATGCAGGAGTCGTGGCCAAGAATGTTTACATTCTTATCCCTCCTGCCCTCACTGGGTGTGACCCACCAGAGGGCCATTCCGTCAGGGCGCACTGTCACCAAACATTATGTCACACTTTCGTCATGAAGTCATTGTTTATTCGTGCTTCCCCAGGTAGGCCAGACAGATAAGAGAGACGCGCAGAATTGCTCTAGTCCATGCATCAGCACAGAAGCATGACCTGGAACAAGGCACAGATCCCAAACTCCCCTCAAAGACTTAGTACGTACTCACGCTCGCTGTCTGTCTGTCTTTATTTCTCTCTGTCCATATCTGTCTGTTTCTCTGTCTCTCTCTCTCACACACACACAGACAAACAAAATTACGGGCTTCTTAGATCTGCTCCAGCTTTGCGATTGTTAGACATCATGAGGTCCAGAAGAGGCCAAACCCTGCGGCCTGCAGTTTTACTCTAGAAGCTTCTTCTGACTCTGTTTATGAAAAGCGCTTTGGTATCTAGCTCATGTCCAATTGTGGTTTTCTCTTCCCTCTGGCCCCAGTTCCAGTGGTATACCAGGACACGCATGTACAAGGTCCAGCTTTGCTTACTCCAGCTGGGCCTTCACCTACTTTCATACTCAGGCACGAACTTACAGTTAAACCCAGACTCTGTCATCTGTACAGTCTTTCTGTTCTGGTCACACAGTTCTTAAGTCCATTCCCAGAACAAAGATGCAAAGATCTGCACACTTATATAACACACACAAGACAGAAACGTGTTCTTATCACACAGAGAGCAGCCTGACTCTTCTCAAGAAGATCTGGATGGAAAGCTAAGTACTACTAGACACTGCTGACAAGCCTTGTTTTATGTTAAAATCTTACCATTGTGAACAATTCTGTGACGTTGGGGTTTGAACTCAGGACTTGGCAATTGCTTAGGCAGGTGCTCTTCCATTTGAGCCTCATGCCCATCCTTGTTTGCTTTTATGATTTTTCAAATAGGGTCTTGCTTTTTGCCTCATCTTGCCTGGCCAACGATCCTCCTGTTTATGTTTTCCTTTGATCTAGGATAGCAGGTTGGCACTTAGCTTTTTTCTGAGTTGAGCTGAGATCTCATGAACTTTTTGCATAGGCTGACCCCAAACCACAACCCCACCTCCTCAATCTCAGTCTCCCACATAGCTTGGCGTACAGGTTTGAGCCACCACACCCAACTCTGTGATTTTTTTTTAATATTTCAAATGAACAAATCTAGCTGGGACAGTTTAACTGCTTGATAGACAGTCAATAGACCCTTCCCTTTGAATGCCAGAGGCTTATTGAGCTGGGCTTTCAAAAACAAGAGTTTCAGCTTTAATCTCTGAGAGCCAGAAACTTATGCTTTAGGTTTCCAAGGCCAGAGGTTTATAGCCTAGGTTCTCAAGTCCAGAGGTGTATTGTCCTGAGCCCTGGACTTCTAGCAGCTAGGCTGACAGCACAGGTGTCAGGGCTCCGTGTTTTAAGCTCTGTATCTTGTTTGATAGCTTTCTGGAACGCTCCTAGAGGGTGGGTGTGCTGCTGCTCCACGTGTAGCCTTGTCTTTTGTAGCCTCAGCTCTCCGCAGAGCCCGCTCCTGCCCACTCTCTGGAAGCCTTGAATGATGAGCTGACGGCCAAGGCCACGTTGGCACTCCATGGTCTCTCTGAGGACCCTCCACTCCAGCCGTGAGGACTACTGCTGTCACCCCTGCTAGTGACCAACCCAGGGACCCAGCTCCAGTCACACCCCCCACCCTGCACCAGCCCTGCAAAGTTTCACTTCAACCCCAACCAGTCTTGGTGACCTCCGATGACCTTACCCACATCTGCTCTTGACCTGATAAGTGTGCAGCAAGGAGGAAGAAGGGCAGGAGGAAAAGGAGCAGCAGGGGGGGAGTGTCTACCCCGTGGCTCAGCAAAACTTGCGGATGACAGAAAAGATACTGTGCTTATGTGATTGGTCTTCATGCAAGATGCATGATGGGAGGGGCTAGAAGCCATTCTGTGATTGGTGCACTCGTGATCAGAGCACACACATGCCACACTCTTTCCCGAGCTAGCTATCTAAGCAGGCTTTGCTCAGTCTTGTTGGGTTAATCTGAGATGCTTCTCTCCGGCATACCAAGTCCCTGATTTGCAACATTAGGCCCAATAAAGGCTTCTCCAGAATAACTTTTGCTTACAGGAAGCCTGCCTTATTCACAGGTTTGTTACATATGGGTCTGCTGCATGCTTCCCCATCCTTAATTTTGCGGAAATCTGCTTCCCATAAGTCAGATTGTGTTCCAAAGATAAGGAAAAGTTAATGGGTCCGATTTAAGGGGTAAAGTAAACGTTTGAGATCTGTTGAAAACACCGTCTTTACAGAAAGTTAGCTGGTGTTATGGGACAGAGGATGTAGCACCAGTAGCATGCAACTGAACTCAACGCATCCTGAGCATGCAACTTTTCCTGCACTGCAGGCTCCTTGGACCCAGAAACCTACAGATGCCAGGTGTCTACTGTACTCATGGTCCCAATCACAGGGAAAGCAGTGGAGCCGGCTGCAGGAGGAAGGGGCAGGGAAAGCGGCTAAGCATTCCAGAGATCCATCAGGAGCCAAGATCTGAGACACCTCAACCTCTGAACAGCAGCCCTGGGAGGCCATGGAAGAATTTCAGGGAGTGACCTGAGCAGAGTCCACAAGAAGCTAAACTGACACAGAGGGTGCTGGATGTGTTGAGATGGTAAGAACGGTGCCTGAGCAGAGACGTCTGAACACAGGAGGCTGTGAATAGCCAAAAGTAGGAGCTGAGACCAGGGACTGCGGGCTCTGGCCAAGAGTTCTGGAGAGCAGCTGAGGCTGAAAGATCTGCTCGTTGGCACCTTAAGCCCAGAACAATACCTTCTGCTTTCAGTGCCTAGAGCCGCAAGACTCTGGCGCTCAAGACTGAGAGACATGAGCCCCTTGGGCTTGAAAGCCGAGCTTTGAGACTCTGTAAGCCATTCGCCATCGGTGCTGAGGGAGCCTCCTCTTGCCTAGCATGACTCCTATCCAGACAGAGCAAAAGAATCCGCCACCCATCACTTCTGACACTTGGAGATGAGTGTCAACGTTTCTAAAGCAGAGATTAAATAAGCACTGGGCCTTCGAGCCACATTTATCTACAAGATATTTGTTTGTATTAAAATCTCCAAGTAGGAGTGCCTTTACGATCGGTACCGCATCCTTCCTTCAAGCCCCAGCAATCCTTAATGCTCCACCCTTCTCGCTTTCCTCTTCTATGAGCCCTGCATGGCCCTGAAGACACTAGAGTCTGCAGCCCCACCCAACCCACTCCCCACGAGGACCTCAGAGGATGGAGACAGGGTGGTCCTGGAGCCCAGTCAAAGGGCCGTCCTGGCTGCTCAGACTTCCCTCAGCTAGGACATCTCCATTTCACTCTCCCCACTTAGACATTCTCTGATGACAAAGCCTAAATGTCCCTGGATCCCAAGGAAGCAAAGCTTGTGGCGGGGAGCATTCCACAGGGGAGGACTCCAGAAGTGCCCCCGAGGGTGCCATTTCTCTGAAAACTAATCATCGGTTTGGGGTGGGGTGTGAGAAACAACTTCTACCAAACAAAGGGCCCAAAAGGGTCCCAGCGAGAGCCGGCAGACACATCCTATATTTCTGCAGTCAATGAAAACCGGCTGCGGCCGCCAAGCCTGCCGAATTCCACCCGGCTATTTTTAGGCCTCTTCGCTGCCACGCTGGCAGACGCTCCCTGCTAAGTGGCAGGCACTGGGCTCGGTGTGCAGGCGGGAATGCAGCCACCGAAGCGCGTCCAGAGGCAGCACGAGTTTCCTTAAAAGGCAGGAGAAAGACAGAGGGAAAACCAGGGCGGGGACCCCGGCAGGGATGTGGTTCCATCCTCCACAGCTCTGGGACAAGCGAGGTCTCCAGCTCCACTTATGAATATGCTTATAGGGAAATAGGTCTCTGGTTTGAAACTACTGACTTGAGCCAATGGTTATGATGTCTCCTCACTGTCTGAGGAAAGACCATCTTGATGTGACCTTAGAGCCACGCATACAAACCTCCCTCCACCTGCCAGGCACTGACTTTAAACACCAAGGCTTTTCTGTCTATTGGTGATGCTAACCAGACCTGGTCCTCTGGACAGGCTTTTCCCAGGGCAATTTCATAGAAAGAAAATGTCCTCTGAATATATTCTGAATCAGGAGAATAGACTGGAATCCAGGTATTGCTACCTCACGCTTGTAATCCTACCTATTTGGAAGCCTAAGAAGGAGATGGTTTGAGGCCGGGTAGAAAAGTTTGTAAGACCCCTTCTCATAGCTGGGTGCAGTGGTTTATGCCTGTTATTCTAAGCTACGGGGTGGGGGTGGGGAGGGAGGGCGCGTGGATTTGAGAATGGAAATATTTCAATTCCACACCAGCCTGAGCAGAAAAGTCAGTTAGACTGCATCTCAATCAGGGAAGCTGGATGTGTTGGTGGGTCTGTCATCTGATCAATGAAGGGCAGCCTAGAATAGGAGGATCATGGTCTGAGTGCATGTCTAGGCAAGAAGTGAGCGCCTATCACAAAAACATTCGGCACAAAACAAGGCTGAAGGCATGGCTCAGAGGTAAAATACCTGCCTAATAAGCATGAAGCCCTCTGCTCAAAACCCTGTACTACCAAAAAATAATTAAGATTAGTTGATTTAGAATATATTTTAATTTGAGGCCTTTCTTCTGAATAGTATAAAACATGTGTAAGTTGTTTCTGCAGCTGGTTAATACTTATTTCTGCTTTCTTGAGATTGTGTCTTGAGTAGCCTTGATCACTTGATGAAGTGAGAGAGTCAACAAACTATTGTTTATAGATAAGGGCCAACATCCTGTTGCCAGTGTCTTGGGTTTTTTCACTTAGAAAAGAGAGAGAGAGAGAAAGAGAGGGGGGAGCAGTCACCAGATCTAGCACGGCACACCTGTAATCCCAGCAACTTGCAAGGTGTAAGTAGAAGGATCATGGTTAGAGGCCAGCATGGGCAAAATTAGCTGGAGACCCTATCTGAGGAACAAACTAAAAGTATAAGGACGTAAGATGAGGCTCAAGTGGGAGAGCACTTACCTAGAAAACTCAAGGCCCTGAATTCAAACTCCAGTGACACACACACACACACACACACACACACACACACACACACACACACACACACACACACACAAACACACACACACACACACACACACACACACACACTTCTAAAGTTTTAAGGAATGGCCTTAAGCTCACGCTCACCCATTCCACTGCCTTCCACGCCCAGTCCCAGCCCACAAGCACTGGTGAACTCTCCAGGAAGTGGACAGGGGCCAGGGGTCGCTGCAGGCCCAGGCTCAGGGCACCCACATCCAACTCTAAGGGTTAGCAAAGGCAGTGTTTTTCTGAGTTGGTCAATTTGACAGTTACCATTAGCCCCCGGTTTCATTGACCTACAGGGGTGAAACAATGGACACTAAATGTCTGTAAATCACATTAGTTCAAGTGCTTTCCTTTAATGAAAACTACAGAGGTTTGTGTCTGTTTTTTCACTTTTTAGTTGGGAAAATACCAAAGGAGTCAATTAGGAAAAGCAAAGTGTAGACCATTGGATGAAACACGCACAATTTGTGGGTGACAGCCATTGTGTGTCACAGGTGAAGACACAAACACCGTGGTGGGCACGTCAGCCCAATCCTGCCTCCCAGAGCCACCTGAGCACAAGGTTCCTGGGCCTGTTTCCCAGAGGCCTACCTGCTTTGGTCTAAGAGAGATCCCATTCATCATGCTGATGCCTGCTTTGATGCAACGCTAATCCTCCTTGCTTCCACAGTCTGGTACCCTTCCATCATGCTGTAGGTTCCACCAGGGCCTTGTGTGGTTGAAAGATTCACAGAACCCACAGGGACCATTCTCCCCTTCGACTCCTCCAGCCCCACCTCTGCTGGCCTTGCTGTAGCCACACCCACTGGCTGGCTATTTCTAACTCTTCTCTTGATGAGGAATCATCTTTTGATTCTCCAGGGCTGGCTTTCTCTTGCTGCAGCTCACCTCCTCTGAGAACCTTCCCTGTAGCACTACTTTAGGTGTTGTGCCCCAATTATGGAGGGCTTTGCAGCTCGCTGTCCACCCGGTCGCTGTGACAGCTCAGAGTACCTGCGCCCACCCCCACCCCCGCCCCGTGTCCCCAGTACCTGGCTAAGACCTGGTCCATATGTTAGACGCTCATAAAGCATTGCATAAATTAGTGAAAGGATGTGTGCCAATCTGAGTTCTAGGTTGCAAGCTGCTCAGTCTTACTGTGGTTAGCACAAGGGAAAATTGTCCCATCAGAAGGATCTTAAGAAACTTCCAGCACAATGGGAGGGTTGGAAAACCTAGTTCAGTCCCACATGTGGATGAGAACTGTGGAGCTGGACAGCCAGAGCCACAGCCAGACCTGAATGGGATGTTTGCTGACCCCCACCCAGGACAGCCCCCACAGCACGCTCATGTAAGGACTCAGAATGGCTTCTCAGCCAGGGCTCCCTCCTTTCCACCCACTGGAGTTACTGGTAGTGGAACCCAGCTCATCAAGAAGGGCCTCCCTCGTGGCCTTGGTTTTGTCTCCAACTTCGGCAGGTTTGTGTCAAAGCCAGCTGGTTTTCTGCGTTTGTGCTTTGCTCCTCCACCCTTCCTGATGGAGCTGTCCCAGAATCCACCTGCTGTGCCAGGTCCACAGCAGCAAGTGGCCCACAGGTCCGGCTTCCTTGTCTGAAGACTTTGTCCAGCAGCGGTGTGTATAGAGTCCTCTGAAATGCAAGGATTCAACCCTTCATGACTGGTTTACCCTCAACCAAAGATAGATAAGTGTTAATAAACAGGCACCTGCTTCCCATTCCTCATTTCCTCTTTGTACTCCCCCCTCCCACCCCAGCAGCTCCCTCGGGGACTGAGCCTCAGCTCACATGGTAATGTGTCTAAATTAACACAGCTTCCTTGACTTTCTAACAGCTCTGTGTTGCTTCTCAGTGGTGTCATTCCTATGTTTCTCATACCTTCTCAACTAGAGCTTCTACCACCAGACCTTGATCAAAGCATGCTTTTGGAGAAACAAACTAAGACTGCTTTCTACTTGGCCCATCAGTTCTTTCAACTGGAATGTGTGCCAAGCTCAGCAGCTTTCAGCAGATCTTCAGAAACAGAAATATTCTTTCTAAGGTCTAGAGGTTCCACCAGTTTCTGTTTGGTATGCCCTTTCTGCTTGCAGCATCTCGGGGAAAGTCGTGCAGCGTAGGAAATCCATCATTCTCTTGACACCAAGCATGCCTGGCTTCCCTCTGCACACGCCCAAATACCTTCCACCCGATGACGCTGTGCGGGAGCGGCCTGAAGGGTTTTGCAGACACCTCGACTCAAGACAGGAAACCGGAATCTAGTTTCCAGGCTGAGACTTACTTGAAATCTGTCCTCTTTATTCAGAGGCCTATCTTCCTTGCTTGCTTTCCATCAGCCACTACAGAAATTCGCAGGTTTCAGAAGACTTACTTGGTATTCTGTGCTCAGCAATTCTGTACTGACCACGTGGGTCACGGAATCAGGACTAACAGGAGAAGGGCTCCCAGAACGGGCTCCCGTTGGGCCTCAAACCCCTGAAAGAATGCCCAGCTCTTACCCATGATTCCAAGCACCCAGCCACATCTCCAGGGACGACAATGGTCTGTAGAGCAGCTCCCACCCGGACTCCGGCTCAGGGGAGGGCCGGCGATGGGCGGCACGGAGGCTCAGACCAGCAAGGAAATGGCACGGGAGCAGGCGAGACGGCCGTGCCTGGGCCGTGGCTGGTGTCTGGGCACTGCCAGCAGCTCCCTATTTCTCCAGAAGCCACACCCAGCCAGGTGGACCTCAGAGAGTCTGGCTCCTGAGGAGCAGCTGGGCCCAGCTGGAGACCGAAGCAGGGGAATTTGGCAGAAAAAGTAGGAACGGTCCTCTAAAAATGAATCACAGTGGAGCAGAAACTTAAAACGCATCTCCAGGATTCATGATATTAGCTTCCTATGAAAAGGTTGGCACCGTCTGACATGGGTGAGATTCCTTTGGTATTATGTAGGGGATCGTAAAAAGAATTCAAGTGGAAAACACTTGTATTCAAAGCTCTACAAAGCCACCAGGGAAAGGACGGGGGCACCCTCGTGCTCGGGCCCAGGCAGAGGACCCCAAAGTTGGGCCTTGGAACCACAGAGGGCGGACGGCCCGCGGGCCTGGCTGCTTCTGCGCAAGCCTGAGCCACAAGCCAAGGACACCTGGCTTTGCCAAGCTTTCCAGAGCCAAAGCAGCTCAGCGAAGATAGCCATGAAGGGACAGGAGAGCACAGACACTCTGTCCCTGAGAGCAGACGGGGTTCCCGGGGAGAGGAATGGGGCGGGGCAGGGGGAAAGGCTTTGCCCTGAGAGAAGACACATGGTGCAGATCCAACCTCTGGAGAAACAGCTGGAGCTTCCAGAGAGCCACGGATCCCTCGGACCAGTGTGTCCTGGAGCTCTGACACAGCTGCCGGTCACAATGACTTGTCCACTAGGTCACAGCTGGGCAAGCTGGACCAGGCTGCCCTTGTGATTAATGACTGCCTCTGAGCAGCACCACCTGGGACTGTGGGTGAAGCACCCTGGGCAGGGCTAGAATCGCAGAGCTACTGGCTGGAGGGGGCAGGCACACACTCTGGTCCCAGTAGCTGCCTCAGCCCAGTAGACATTCATTTCTAGCAGAAAATCCAAAATAAGTGTTCATTCTTGGCAAGGCAGGCTCCACGTGGCCAAGACAGAGGCTGCTCAAAGACAGCTGTCTGGATCTCAGGCCCAGGCCCACGGCAGGGGTCAAGAAAGGACACAGGCTCCTCCATGAGGTCTGGCAGAGGGTGGGTCTTGGAGAGGAAGAGCAGCAAGCGACCAGAGGTCAGGAGTCCCACCACTCAGCTCCGGCTCCCTGAGCCCCAGGAGGGCCAAAAGGAGCTAACAGAAACTTTGGCCCCAAAAGGTTTGCTCTGTGGGAACAAATGGGAAAAACAGAAGACAAAAATCCTATCAACTGTTAGAGCAAAATGTACCCAGAGCCACCATTAGGCAACACGTCCTCTGCTGTCACTCTGGTCTCTCCTGAATTCCAGCAGCTGCCCTGCGGTGGCCGGCCCCTGGCTGGCCATTCTGCTGCCTCATCTGCTAACAACCACGGGGACCCTTGAAACCGATGGGTGGGTCAGGCTCACCCGCTTAGCTTACACCACCCCTGGCCCACCCTGGGGCCGCCAGGCATGCCTTCTGCTTTCCTCCTTCATTGCGACAACCCCGTCCCTCGGTGCCAAGCCCGGTGTCTGTCTCCCCAACCTCCTTAGTCATCATCTCATGAGATCTACTGTGATCGGTTGGCACATGTGACTTTCCCAGCCCACTTCTGCCCCCGCAGCCGTCCTCCTCCCCCACAGCAGCCTGCTCCTGTCATGGCCCTGCTTGCTGTGCTGTCAGTCTTCTCGGCAGGTCAAGGAGCCAGGACTGGTGTGTCCTCCGATTTATACCTCTTGAGCTGCTCTCGAAACACTGCCAGGTGGAATGGCAGGATGCTGTTTGTCTAGCGTTGAGGGCATGGTCACATGAGAGATTGCTTTGTTAAAACTCAGTCAGTACACATACACGAAAGCCCCTGTTATGTATCAAGAGTTTCCAGCGTATATTGGTTGGAAGAGACGTCTCTTTTTAAAAGTATGATGGCATAAATGAATCCCATGTGAACAGGCCAGGAAGCAAGAGAAACCCAGGAAGCAAAAGGGCCACCAAATGCCATCTCTCAAGTGATATGATCTCAAGCAAAGCGTCCAAGCCCCGGTCAGTCCTGACCTGCTCCTGAGGACAAGGGACACTGGCAGCTGCTGGGTGACACACACGGAGGTGGCCATCTGGGGCAGCCATCCAGTCGGAGGAACCTGGGAATAATAAAATCGGTTAAAGGCATCCATATGACTTTAAATCATGGCGTGGTGATGGCTTTTCTCCCTTTCCCACACAAAGCCTTCCGCAAGCTCTCCACTGCCTCCCAGATGTGTGGCAGAGGTGACCACAATGCTAGTCTTCCTTCAAGGAGGGTGAGGAGCAGGGAGGCTGTGAACTGGTAAACACTCTCGTCTTAGTGAAGGAGAGGTGGGCGTAGCCCCCGTCCCTTCCTTGGGGGTCATTAGTCTAGTTGAGGGGATAGACGTAGTTGATGATCTATGCCAGGAAAGGTCCCTTTAGCGGAGGGGAGACCACTGCACTTGGTGTTGCCTTGGCAGGAGTTCCCTCGGTGGCAGTCCCAGACGCTCATGCACGCTGGGAAGTGTCTGCTGTATACTCACAGAGGCAGAGACCGTCCAAGGGGTGGTCGGTGGTCCCCACGGGCCAGGAGGGGAGACTGGCAGAAGGTAAGTGGGGACAGGCTTTTGTGTGGCAGAGAGTGCTGGACGGTGACCAGGGTCACACAGAAGGGGGTCGCTGGGCAGACAAGGAGGAGCATGGCAGACCACGCCCTGGGGCTGCTTCCAGGGAGAGCTTCCTGTGCCCACTGAGTCCTCCGGCTTTCCCATCCTCTCCCCCACGCAGCCCCCCCATCCCCACCCCCCAGCCACCAGCAGCCCTCTGTGGCCCTCTGCAGAGAAGGTGCCTGTGCTAGGCCATCCCATGACCTGGGGCCAGGGGCAGGCCCGGGCTACCCAGGCCACAAGTCCAGGAAGGTGGTGGGAGTTCTTTTCCATTCCATTCCAAGCCATCGCTCTCCCTCTCCCGGCACTCACTCCTAGGTCTTTGGAACTCATGACATCCCGCGGGAACTCCAGCCTCCGCGGCTCCCCGTGCTTTCCGTACCACTCCTCTCTCAGTGCCATCTCCACTGGTGTCGCAGTCACAGAGGCGGTCTGCTCAGCCAGTTCCCTCCTGTCCTAGGACCACACACCTGTAACCTCGGCACCATCACCAATGCCGTCACTCCTGCCAACAGTCCCACCCAGATCACATCAGTTGCAGCAACTGAACCCTCCCACCCCTCCTCCACCCAAGATCCCCTCCCACCCCTCCTCCACCCAAGATCCCCTCAGGACATTCCAAGAGACACCATCTCCATGACTTCTTTGAAGACCCCTTTCTTTCCTTTGTTGACCCTCTCTTCATCCAGGCCACCTGAGAAAATGTCAACTCTAGAAATTTCCTTGTGCCCCAGTCACTGGACAACCATGCCAAAGCAGCCAGCATCACGTGAACCCCACAGACGCCCCCCCCCCCCCGCTCGAGGGTGATGCAATCTCACCTTCCCTCCCGAGAGCTCACCAGCCCCTTCCCTCCCGCAGGGCAGCCAGTCCTCTTTCACCTGAGGAATCGGAACCATAGTCATATTCTGACTTCTGATTCCACACACCCGCTTACACCTGTGCCCACGCATTTGGTTCCTCTTTTTGTTGCAAAGACTAAACCTCGAGGTGCTTGTGGCTCTCTGCCTCAGCCCTCCCCTGCTTTCCGGGTGTGGTTCATGAAAGAGCCGCTCTCTCTCGGCTTCGTACATCATACACTGTACATCATACATCGTATATCGTCCCTCATTCTTGG
This sequence comes from Dipodomys merriami, assembly GCF_024711535.1. Classification (NCBI taxonomy): domain Eukaryota; kingdom Metazoa; phylum Chordata; class Mammalia; order Rodentia; family Heteromyidae; genus Dipodomys; species Dipodomys merriami. The sequence goes on along the minus strand of NW_027202270.1, from coordinate 2,881,153 downwards.
CAACAGGCCTGCTCTGTGTGTCTGGCACTGACTCATGCATCAACTCAGGACCCCTTCCTGTCCCAGCTCCCAGCAGATCCTTGCAGGTCCACAGAGCGCAGGCCGAGCAGGGCCTTGCCGGCTTGCCGCTGACCCTGCCATGTGGTCATCTCCTGCTCTGACACAGGTGAGGCTTAGGTGTGCTGTTCCGAGCATGCAGCCCAGGGCCAGCTGCAGGGAGCCGTGCATAAGGGTTAGGGTGGTGGGATGGGCACGCAGGAAGGAGCAGAGCACAGGACCTTTCTCCGCCATTCGTGGAGCCCTCTGGGATGGGGCCAGCCCAGTTCATTTGCAGATGCCTGGAACAGACCCATGGGACAGCCACGGACACCAACCACATCAGGGTTCTACTCATTTCCCTGTGGCCTGGAGACTGCAAATCTCTGCAAAGGGCATTCTTTACTCAAGGCCCCCTGGGCTGTGTGTGTGCAAGGGGCCTTGTGCATGCAAGGAAAGCCAGCCCAGCAGAGGGAGCCTTCACACCAGCCTGGACTCCCTCACACCTGAGCTGGGCTGTGAGGAACGTGGGCCACGGTGGTCCCGGGCTCCCCTGTGCGGCCATTCTCTAGCCCTTGCAGTGGGAGCTGGCGTCCCAGGTTCTAACAGTGGCCTCCCCTTCCCCGCCTGCTTCCCTAGCTGCTTCACGTCCTAACAGCTGCCTCTGAGGGAACTCAGGAAATAGCATCGGGTCGTGACAACACCCAGCCCATTTTATGGGCGTATCAGAATCCACTAAGGAAAATGCAGCTTCCCAACTCTGTTTCTTACATCCTGTGGAGGTTTTGTGTTGGGCTCCGGATGGACTCCGTTTTCCCAGAGGCCAACCATCACTAAGGCACAGCTCGGAGCACTGAGCTGAACACACCACGGTCACTGCAAGACAGAAAGGGACTGAAGGAGAAAGACCTGGTGGCCTGTAGGGACAAAGCAGCGCTAAGAGGCTGCACACTTCCCTCTCCGCACATAGAGGAAGGAGAGGTGTCCAACCCATCCTTCCCTGCAGCCAGAGTCCTACAAATCCTTACAGCCATACTCAAGTTGTACAAAACGGTGCACGGGTATGTCTGAATCACTCCTTTCCACTACCACTGCGGCCAGGGCTGGAACTCAGCTCTCCACTGACCTCATGCCCAAACACTGGACCATCGAAGGGATGCATGGTTGACCAGAAAGAAAGGGGGAAGGTCATGTGAGTTTCCTGTGGGTTAAGTGACCCCATCAAGGAGGGAGGTTAGAGCTAACTTCCTTGTATCCTGCAAAGAGGATTTCACTGGATAAAGAAAGCTAGCACCAAGAGCCTGGGAGGAAGAGTTCGTCAAAGCTAGCCCCCACATTCCTCCAGAGAGCCTGTATGTTCCTCCTGCAGAGGGGAGCAGGGGCGGGGCAGGGCGGGAGAGGCAGCAATGGGCAGACGTCAGCTCAGATCTCCTCCTGGAGTCCAGTAGACTTCCAACGTGGTCCTCTGTAGACCAGATGACCAAGGAGGAGGTCAGGCCATGGACTTCCCACTCAAATGCCATCCAGAGCCAAGAGTCAAGCATGCCCAGAACCCAAGGCTTACATTATAGATGGGCAAGATTCCGCCTTAAGGTTCAGTAGCGGCGGTCTCTGTAACTAAGAATGATGAGGAAACGTGGGGGCGTTGGCTGAGTTCTCCTCACCCGAGCTACAGCACCAGCAAGGGAGTTGAAGCAGGTGGTGGCAATACTAAGACAGTGCTGTGGGTTGAATAGCATCACCTACCAAGAAAAGACAGAGTCCTAACTCCATCCCAACATGTCAGGATGTTCTTTGGAAACAGAGTAATGGCAGATTTAATTAGTGAAGATGATGTCACTCTGGAGTAGGGCAGAAACCCAGGGTCCCTATAGGAAGACACCCACGTGAAGACAACAGCACACAGAGAGAAGCGATGTAAATGTCAATACTGAGACTGGTGGGGAGCAACTGCAGGAAGAGAAGCCCCGGGGCCGCGGCCACCCCAGAGGGTGAGAGGAAGAGAGGAGGGGAGCATCTCCCCCGTGTGCTTCAGTGGGAGCACGGTTCTGCAGTACTTCTTGGTTTTGGCCTTTCAGCCATGACGACCTGAGAGGAAGCATCCCTCATTTGCATTATGTTACAGCAGCTCTAGGGACTAGTGGTAGAGACCGCTTCCCACACCGCACCACTGAGCCGCCTCTTCTCCGCCCCGTCACACCCTTTGGTCCAAGGAGACCGCTTAGATTGACAATCTCAACCTGATGGCTGTATGGGCAGACGCAGGTGGAAAGGGCTGCTTCTGGAAAGCCCCAGATCGCTCAGACCATGCCAGAGAGACACATTGCAGGGGCCTTCTGAAGACCAGGGGAGGATGAGGAGATGAGGGATGAGGAGAAGACCCCAAAGCCTACAGTTCCCCCAAAGCTAACAGTTCCTCCAAGCCCCTTAGATGTTCCCCTGCACCCCACAGTCCCAACAAGCGACGTGTAAACTCAGCATCATGGGCTAGGCATCCCTAGGGCCCTCCCAAGACCCCGCAAATAACCAAGAGCCATCCTCAGCCCCCACTTACTGCCCCACCCTTGGCCTGCTCACGTGATCACACAGTGACCTGACCTCAAAGCCCAGCTCCTTCCCCGGCTTCTACAAAGAGGCACCCACTCTGAGGACTTAGACGTGTCCCGCAAAACGCTTGGAACCATGGTGTTTATGACACAAGGTCAGCATCCTGGACCAAGCCCGCCACCACTGCTGCCCTCCACTCCCTGGCTCCTCTTCCTGCCCTCCTTGCAGACCAGCCCCAACTGTGCGCAAGACATCCTTGGTGACACACGAGCCCTGGGCTCTGCCTCCAGCACCTGTCAGGTTCTATCGATGTATTTGCCCAAATAATTCCACTTCCTCCCTAAGAGGGATTCAGGCACACCTGTTGATGTGTGTGTGTGTGTGTGTGTGTGTGTGTGTGTGTGATTTCTGAAGACAGTAGGGAAATATCTTTAAGGAGAAAAATACATCCTCTTAAAAAGCCCAAATCTTACACAGAGACTCCTAAATAGTACTGGAGTCCACGAGAAACATTGTGTTTCCGTCACTGTCAAATGAAGAATCAATACAGAGAGGGCCAGGAAAGGGGGGGGGGGGGTTCTGAGGCTTTGGTGTCACCCAAAAGTAGTGAGCAGAATGAAAGCCAGGCTGAAAGAGCCCCAGCAAGGAGGAGGTGGGCTGGCCCCAGAGCACACAAGAACTGCCACCATAGCTGACCCGAGACATGCTGCCCACAGGGCTCTGTCTTGGACCAGACCTGGGGCCGGGCCAAACTCCCCCAGCCTCGGGTGGTTCTGACAATATAAAGGCTACGGAAGTAGAACAGCCAAGAACACCAAGCCATGACACTTTCAATATACTTTATTAAAAAGTTTCTTTGTATAAATTTCCTAAAGATTTTAAAATTAAACCCTACCCCTCCCCGGACTCCCCCCCAAAAATAACACACTAAAGGAATTCCAAAAATATTCTCTATGATGACTTTCTTTCAATCCTTAATTAAGGCTTTGGTCCCAAACAGTGCACATAGATCAATGGGGTTTGCCTCATTCTAACTAGACCATTTGTTGGAGGATTTAGAATAAGAAAATGAGCTAATCCAGCAGTCTAGAGGGTGGGGAAGGAAAAAAGTTGGATTTTTGTTTTTCCATCTACAGCTGTGCTTAACTAAGAAAAAAAATGAATCAAGCGGAAGTATATAAAAAGGAGCTGTGACATTGGAATTATTTTCTAGAACTTAAATTTGCCAGAACAAGTGTAACAGGAAACTCCAGAGGGGATTTGAATGCATAGGAATGTTCACATAAACACCAGCATTGGCTAACTATTACACAATAGTTCAAAGTATACGATGGAACTGTCTGGAGACAGCAAGGGCTCCACAGACACAGTTAGCACCATAGGGACAGGTGGAGCGGCAGAGCAGAAGGCTTCCTCCCAAGGTCGAGTGTCCATCAAAGCCGGAAAATGCCTGGCACCGGGGAGTCTGCCCCGGCTTCTACAGCGACCGTTGGAAATGGCTGCTTCCTTCTTCTCAAGAGGTATGTGTTGCTGGCCAGCCATGCCTAGGTGCCGATCACATTGATGACTGATTTGGTGAGCCCTGAAAGTGGATGGAGGGAGAGTTGGGGCGGGGAAGAGGGGAGGGAGAGTGTGGAGAGATGAGACAGAAATAAAAGCCGTGTTACTGACAAAAAGGCAGCCTCGGTCTTCTTCTCTGTCTCCCTTCCTGTTTAGTACTGTCGCTGGCTCCCCAGGGCTTTCTTAGCTTTGGGTTGGGGCCTCTGTTTAATCTGACTGCATTCACATGGCTGATTCATCCCTTGGCCTTTATGCCAGCTGACCCTTCCCCCTTCCCTGCTCTGGCCTGACCCTGGTCCTACTTTCTTCTATTTTCCTGCCAATTGGGGGAGTGTTCAAGATGATAGAAATATTGAATAGCCTTGGTGCTAACATTTTTATTCACAAGAAGCAAAATTACTTAAAGATGAACATATGGGAGTATTTATCTTTAGCGTTTTCTGTAATTGATCACTGTATTACTTCCCCAATAATCATGCTTGCTACAACATTCTATGAGTAATAAAGACTTGATAACATTTCTGAAGAGTGACCAAGAGTCGACCGGGTGTTTCTTCACTGGCAATAATACAAGTATGTGTTTTAGGAAACAAAATAACAATTCAAAAAATGAATTTCATGTGTGCTTTTTGGGTGGAACTTATATTTTTGTGTATTTTTAATATGCCTTCTTTGAAAAAAATATATAATTTGTCTTCTTTTTTTCAGATCTCATAGACACTGTAGATTTGCATATTTTCCAAGGGTAGTTATTGACCTCGATCTCTCTCTTATTTATCACAGCTACTACCGCAAAGTACAGGGACTTACCAGGAGCACAAACGGCTTCACATGCTTCCTGTGAGTCAAATCTGTTCTCGTTGCCCCCACAGCCTCCAAACCAAAACCTCCCGCAGCTTTTGTTGTGATAGTCGTAGTACCAAGCCACCACGAATCTTCTGCATGTTCCCGTGTCCTTGGGCAACATACATATATCTAAAACATCAAGAGGAGAAAGGCGTCAGAGCTGGGCAGGCAGACTCATCACCACCCTGAAGGGCTTCTGGCTGGAAAAGTCTCTTCACTTGCTAATCCCCGGGTCCTTCGAGGAATAAGACAGACTTCTGAAAGGACTTTATATGGTACACTCCGAATCCTAGACATTCTGTGTTGTTGGATAATTTGACTGGAGAGGATGAGTGAGGGTTGGAGAAGTGGAGGAGGAGGATGGGACGGCGGACATTGATCAGCGCATTGTTCTCATAGATCGGCATGTTAAATAGAAACCTCTGTTCAACTACTTAAATACATAGACACACATACATATATGTAATTTTTAAAGAAAATGTGTCTCCCTCTTTCCAGTCTGTAGGTCATTCTGCTCTCTAATTCCTTCTCTATATAAACTACAATTCAGAGACCACAGGCCTTTCTACTCATTAGCAAAGTGGCATCTAAAGTATGCCAGAATAGCCTTCCAAAAGAGTCTCCACATTTCACAACACACCAAGCAGATGCCAGTTGCAAACAAAGCTCCACGTGATGCGTAGGTACAGGTGTGTGACAGGATGAGCACCTTCCTGACCAGCCACAGGACAGGAGCACTGAGAACTAGCACTGAGCATGAACTCGTGTCAGCAGGAATGCCCCCAGAGCACAGCAGTTTGGAAGTCCTAGAAGCATTGGCCCCAATAAGTAAGTTTATGTTTGCAATACACACGGAGCCCAGCCACACAGGAGCACTGAGGTCTCTTCAAAATCTGCAGAGGGAAGTTTACATGCACAGTGAAGCTTCTGTTTACAGAACTTTCTGGAAAACTCCGACATGTTCTGGGAAAGAGGTACATGGATGCCAACTGTTATCTGAAGCTAAAAAAATATAAATAAATAAACACCCTTGGAGCAGATAATGCATGCATGTGTGAAGAATCTTCCAGCTTTCCCCTCAAAACGCCACCTCCACCATCTGTGTCTCCATATCCCACACACAAGCATAGCCACGCTCACACACAGGAAATGATAAGTGAACACATGCAACACCAGTCTGAGACCCGGAGACTCACCAATGCTGCAGGTGCCAGATTTTAGATTCACCTGTATCAAACTGCCTGCAGGAAACTCAAGCCCCAATCTGCGAAATAATCCCTATCATATGGAAGGGGAGACCCATGTATTAAATCAAGCTAGGTGTGGTGGCACACTTCTGTAATCCCAGTTACTTGGAGAAATGGAGGTAACAGGAAGTACTCAATGCCAGTCCATACGAAGTTAGAATATTCTATCTCAAAAACAAAATACAAACAAAAGAACTGGGGTTGAGCTCAAGGGTACAATGATTCCCTATCATAAGTGAGGCCCTGGGTTTAATTCCCAGAACACACACACACACACACACACACACACACACACACACACACACACACACCGCATTCAGATCAGAATGACTGTAATTCTGAAACTTGGAACTCTATATTTAAAAACAGAACAGCTTTGCCAGATTTGTATTCAAGATTGTGATGTTTATGTTGAGTAGACACTGTTTATATAGCTTCTCTTCTGGACCACACATAAAGGAGCCCACAACATCCCTGAATCTTGCTGTCTAGGAGTTACTCCAAGCCATCTTCTCTCAATGAAGCAAGAATTTGCTAGAAAACAGTCCATTTCCCACAGGGTGGGGGGTAAAACCAGCTAGAGAAGGGAATAGGGCTGTGAAGTGAGCGCTGGGCCTTCACTGACCTGCATCTTGGAGGAAAATCCAGTGAGTTCCCTGTGGCTTGGCTCTGAGGTCAGATCTCTTGGGATATATGTGGGGCTGGGGGAATCCTTGTCAGGATAGCTCAGACTGCACTGGAGGGCAGAGGGTAGAGGGTGGAGGGCGGAGGGTGGAGGGCAGGGCTCCCACCAGGCAGGACAGTGAGACTGGGAAGAATGCTTGTGGGCAGAAATCAAAAGTTTTCTTCCTCACCTCCAACCCTCAGTACACATGCCTACTTCCATTTTGAAGTTTAAGTTGAACTGTCATAAATTCAAATTCTGTCAAGTCTTTTGTGATACAACCCCCATGCAGTTAAAATTTAAGTTGGTCCAATCAACCATGAATTCTTGGCTAGTTTCTATACAAGTCTATTCAAAGAACGCTTCCTAGGGCTGGGAAGGTGGCTCAGTGGTAGAGTGCTCGCCTAACATGCATGAAGGCCTGGGTTCGATTCCTCAGTATCACATACACAGAAAAGGCCAGAAGTGGAGCCATGGCTCAAATGGTAGAGCACTAGCCTTGAGCAAAAGAAGCTCAGGGACAGTGCCCAGGCCCTGAGTTCAAACCCCAGGACTGGAATAGCAAAAGAAGGACAGAAAGAATGAGAGAAAGAATGAGGACGGAAGGAAGGAAGGAAGGAAGGAAGGAAGGAAGGAAGGAAGGAAGGAAGGAAGGAAGGAAGGAAGGAAGGAAAAAAGTGAGCAAGCTTCCTAGTTTTCTATCCGTCTTTCCATTAGAAGGCCTAGAGAAGTTTGAAAAACACATGGCTATTTCTAACATAGCCCAGTTCTTAAACTTGTCTCCAAAAGCAAGCTATAATTCATCTTTGGTTCGGTGGGAGGTTGTTTATTTACCTGTACTAAACATCAATGTGTATAATACTTCCCACATCCCGCCCTGCATGGTCACCTGCGTGTTTGTGATGCTACATGCCTACACAGATCTGACCCGTGGAGGGGTATGCTGGATTAACTCCTTAATTACACGGGCATGGGGAAGCCCCTCCCTGGATGACAGCATCCCGGCAACTTAAGGGCCAAGTGACTTCTCCCTTCTTGTCCCAAAAAGACCAGTGGGGTGGAGGTGTAGGGTGAGGGGCACTCGGAGACATCGAGTTCCATTTCAGGAGCTTCCCCAGTAACCTGGAGCCCTTGTCCTGTGGCACCACAGACCCTGGCGGTCTCGCTCGCACAGGGGAAGGGACCAGTGGCCACCGGGTCCTTTCACCTGGGAAGCGGCTGCCATCCACCTTCCGGAGTCTAGTAACAGGAAGATGCATTTTCATTTGGAATAGCAAGTTTGTGAGTGAATCCCAGGAGGGCTCCTCAGAGCTGATTTGGAACTTCCCCCCTAGAACTCACAGATCTAGCCCCAAGGGGATCCTAGAGTCGGGACTTCAGAAGCCCTCCTGTTCTCGGAGCGCCTTCCCCGTACCTCGAGTGGACCTGATCTCTTTACAGCTCACCTGTTTGAGTGAAATCCAATGGTTTCGTGTTCACGATGAGGTTGGTGGCAGAATTAGATGCTGTCTGCACTGACTGTACAGGTGGAGGCTGGGTTTTCTCTACAAAAGAAAAATACATGTGAATAGTAGAAACCAGTGGACCAGGGACTCCTCAGAGACCAATTAGGGCTTGCTTTTCTTGATAAATGCTTTATCTAATGATTGTAAGGGTCCATTGTAAGGGTCGTGTGCACACTGCCGACGCTGTGGTATACAGGTTACATCATCCATTAACAAGCAAATGGAGGAGACCCCAAAGCCTGGGACAGATCATCTCATGCCCCACATCATCTCCTCTGCCACCATCCAAGAGCATGGAATGCTCAGGTTGAGATGGTCATTGTCCCACCAGGGCCATGGGTCTGACTCCTGGTGGCTGTAGGCATTCCTGGCCTCAGGATCTTTCCCCTGTGTGATTCACACCCACACAGAGAGAAGAGAGGCTTCTCCCCACAGAGAGGGGCCAAGAAGAACAGCATGGGAAGCCAGAAGAATTCAGAAAGAAGAGAAAGCAAGGCCTGTGAGTGACCAAGAAAGGCTGGAAAAGCCTAGCATGGGGGTCCACGTCTGTAGTCCCAGCTCCTCAGGAGGCTGAGACAGGTGACCACTTGAGCACAGGTTTTCAAGAACAGCATGGGTGACACAGTGAGTCCTCAGGTCTAAAGCAAGGAGGAAAAGGAAAACCAGGAAGGCTGGAAAGGTGTGTGCGGGTGGTGGACAGATGGAGTCCGAAGAACACAGGACTGCTGGGCTTGGAGGAGCCTCTGCTCGGGCTGCGGACTCCCACAGACCAGGGGTCACAAGACGTCACGGACTCCTCCATTACGCTCTAAGGAATCAGTGTCACCGCACAGGGAAACCGTCAGTGTGGCAGCGGCAGAGCCCTGGCCTGAAAGGAAGCCCTACTTCCCTGCTTCTACCCCGGACACCTCACGCTCAGGCCCAGCCCTGCCTGGCCCCTGCTCAGGCCCAGCACATCTGGTTTCCTCCACCCAGCAGCCCAGGTGTAATGACGGGCGCACGTTGCGGGTGGGGGAGCCGATCTTCCTCCGTGTTGTTATACAAAACCAGGGTCCAAGTGAAGCACCCAGGATTTTGTGTTTTTATTTCTTAGTCAATAAATCACTGCTACTTTTCTGCCCCACTTGATGTCTCCCGTTGGAGCTGATGTCCTTGCGTGGAGCAGGCCCTCCCCGTACTCACGTGTGCTGAAGCTGCCCTGGTAGAAGGCCCGGACCTGAGAGCGCAGGGAGCACACCACCGCCACGTGGTACGTCTGCCCCGCCCGCAGGCCCCCGACGACGCGGCTGGTGACTGTGAGGTTCTGCCGCAGAACCAGGGACTGGTCGTGGGCCGAGGTGACGGTGAGGTCGTAAAAATAAGAACTGGGCGGCTCGGGCCTCTCCCAGGAGAGTTTGGCACTGTTCTCCGTGACCTCTGACACCTGGACTTCGCGAGACGCTTGAACTGAAAGACCAAAGCAGAGGGCCACATGAAAATCAATCCTCCCAGCGCCTATCACAGGGGGCAGAGCAGAGAAAGAGACGTGTGCAGGAGATGACACAAAATTATTTTAAAGGGATTTCCATCTTCTTGCTGCTCACAAAATAAGATGGCTCCCATGTTTTCATAAGCACACACAGTCTGCTCTCATCTGGCTCTGCAACTTGAGTAGTCTTCTGTAGTATCTTCTAGCATCTTCTCTGACAAAATCAATACCCTAACACACTCTGGGTCTCATGAGCCCCCCGGCTCTGAAGAGCAAGCTTGGGAACGGTCCGTGTTTGTGGAAAGCTTCATCATTCAAGGTCTCGTTCTGAACTAAACACAGTGCACAAATTGGGATTTGTTTCTGTGACCATGGCCCAAGGGCAAGGAGAAAGTTTATGACCACCAAGGGCTCCATCAGAGTTTCCTACATCATATTTTAAGGAAGCAAGGAGGCTGAGGTCTGAGGATCGTGGTTCAAAGCCAGCCTGGGCAGAAATGTCTGTGAGACTCTTATCTCCAATTAACCGCCAGAAAACTGGAAGTGGTGCTGTGGCTCAAATGGTAAAGCACTCACCTTGAGCTCAGGGACAGCAACCAGGCCCAGAGTTCAAGACCCAAGACCAACCAAAAGAGGCGGGGGGAGCTGGCTCCAAAAATGCATAGAATCATCTGCCTCCACAGCCGAAGAACCAAGGATTGATTCTTCTTTCCTTCTCACTCTACACAGAACACAATCCCCCTTAGAACCTCAGTCCATTGGCTTAGACAACTGGACTGCCAGAAAGTTGGCAGCTTGGACTGGCATCCCATGGAGGATGGGAGCATCCAGCCCATGCCCAGGCAGGGCAGGGTGAGGGGAGGGGAGGTGAAGCTAGGGAGGGGGCAGGTGAAGAAGGTGTCAGAACTGGAGCCTACTTCTCAGGGACCTCACAAGCCTCAAAGGGTGTTAGATGAGACTTCCTTCAAATACAGAAGAAGACAGAAGTGATGCTGTGGCAGCCCCGCACTGGGGCTGATCCCTTTAACAACATATCATCCCACTGTGCATACCCCAGACTGGGGACCACAAATGAGCAGGACGCAGGGGCCAGGCCCAGGGCAGCAGATGAGGGTGTAACAACTCGGCAGCTCCAACCAGGGCTTCCTTACCTACAGGTTTAGCCGTGGCCGGCTTGGTGACGGCTGGTTTGGCCTGTGGCCTGGGGGCCTCTGGCTTAGTGGCAGCTGGTTTGGCTTCTGGTTTGGTAGAGGCTGGCTTGGCTTCTGGTTTGGTAGAGGCTGGCTTGGCTTCTGGTTTGGTAGAGGCTGGCTTGGCTTCTGGTTTGGTAGCAACGGGCTTGGGCTGCGGTGGCCTGGGGGCCTCTGGCTTGGGAGGGGCTGGCCTTGCGGCAGCCGCAGCTGGCGGTCTCACCGCGGATGGCTTTGCCACTGCAGGCTTCGAGGCCGCTGGCTTCGCAGCCACTGCAGGCCTGACCGTGGCTGTGGTGGGGGCTGCTGGCTTCGCGGGAGCTGGCTTCGCGGGAGCTGGCTTCGCGGGAGGCAGGCTGACAATAGTGGTGGGTGTTGTGGTGGTCACAGGCTTCATGGTAGGACTTGAGGTAACATTGTTTGGAATGTTTCTGTTCAAACAAATTAGATATTACCTCTTCCTGTACATTCGCCTACTATCTAAAACACACAGACAAAGCCCCCTGAACTACGTGGATGCTCTATGCTAGCAGCGTGAGTGTGTAGTTTTTATAGATTATGAATCAATAGTATGCCCTCTATTAAACTTCTTGGAATCTGAGTCATTAAGAGAAGATACAAACAGCCTGTAGAAACAGAACCATTCAAAATAAAGTTTGCATTATACTAATATGTATCAGATCTCTTATTACCAATGTATAAAAAAACATGAAGGGAGTTAAAGGGAATAATAAATTGTATCCAACAATGATCTAATTATAACCACTTATGAAATGAACCCTGTAGCCTGAAACTTACATAAAAATGAAATCAGCAATAGCTATTTTCGCTGTAAGAAAGTATCCATGCAACCAAGCAACTCGCACTGGAAGGTTATATAGTCAGCTTCATATGAAGTCTGCTTGTTCCTTCAAGTGCACATATGTTTACATTAATTTCTGTGCATGTTAGTTTCTTCAATATAATTTCTTGGTCTACTATGTAGAATGTGTCACTGTAGAATAGCAACAACACACAACAACACAATAGCACAGACCCACACTTGGTTCTTGCTTTTAGATGAAAATCCAATTATTTGATGGGTGTGCATCATGCTAGATGCCACATGCAGTAAAATTTCAAGCTGATTAGTTACAAAACTTCAAATTCTAGGTTATTTTGTCCAGTCTGTTCTTCTATAGATAAGAAGTGTGAGCCAACTATAGGGACTATCCCAGAGAAACGATGAATTCATTTCAAGGATAGAAAAGCAGAACTAATGAATATACTCAAGCAGTACCAGCACCACCGTGCCTGAGAAAGAGGCCTAGAAGAATATGCACAGGGCTCCAAATTGCTGCCACCAGCACTTTATCACAAGAGTAACCACTTTGAGACCTCAGCTGTGGCAGATGGCTTGTACATGTGGCCTTCCCATGTCTACGCAGTACATAATGTGGTGTTTGGGGTCCTCCCCTCAGAGCTAGGTTGGCCATTAGACATGCTTTGGCCAGGAGAATGTTGTGAAAAGCAACAATACATCATGTCTGGCTTATGTGTCAAGAGACATTGTACTCTTCAGCCTTTTGTAATGGAAGCCTGCCTGCTCACCCTGCGGACAGGCCCAGGCTAGTAGCGTCCTGGTGAGGGAGAGACCACGTGGAGTGGCATAAACCATACCAGCTGGCATCCTCCAAGACCAGATAGGCAGTGCAAGGATGACCACAAGTATCTATGGAAATCCAGTAAAGACCAGAACCATCCAGCCGAGCCCAGCCAGAACTTTCTAACCCAAGAATTGCAAGTAAGTTATTCTTGCTTCTATGTTCCCACTAGTTTGTTAGGAAGCTAAAACGTGTGATATAACAGATTCTTCTAGAACGCCCCACATTACCTTAGGGAAGTGCTTTCTCTGTATTTCGTTATCCTCACCCATAAAGTTACGGCTGGATGGAGGACCAGTGCTTCCCATCTAGCACTATAATTTTTGGAGCAATGATTATAATCACTTACACTTGTTTGTAACCAAACTTCACACCATTGTTTACTGGTTGGTCCCCTTGGAACCAATCACATTGTTTCTTGATATCTGGAGACAAGTAAAAAGCATGTTTACCTGGGGAAAAGAGAGAAAAGAAGAAAAAAACCATTTATGAACCACAGGGTAGTTAAAATTAGTCCACTAATGAGTTAAAAACAGATTGCATAATGTTTACTTAGCCCATCAATAAATGTTGATTCTATTACTTCTTCCAGACATGCTCAATCCAGTCATCTTAAACATTAAGTATGATGGTACTTGGTCCACAAAATGTCTTGAGACAATATGTTCTATTTGGCAGTATTTGGGTGATTAAAGATAATACATATTCAATTCAAGGCAAGAATAGAAGAAAATCAAGTGGAGTGTTTAACAAGCTACCAACTCTGAGCATCAAATAATAATCTAGAGACATTTGCTGTTTTCTTGGTGCTTTCTTTTAATCCTCTGAAGGCAGGAGCTTTGGTCGCTGGGTGTTTCATACCTCCCCTCCCCCTAAATCTTCTGGGAGACAGGCCTTCCCCCAGGGAGTCCTGCTCCTATGGACGCTACGTCCCCTGAGTGGTAATATGCAACATGGGTGTGTTGGCCTGCACATTCGTGCAGTGCACAGCCAGCTGACTCCCCCTGCCCTGTGTCTGCCCCAGGGGAATTTAACTGCCTGCATCTCCCAAGGGGCGTGAAGGCTCCTGGGATCAGAGCCACAAACAAATGACAAGCAGGCTAGGCAATGCACAACCTAGCGACAGGTTCCAAGCGTGCCATGAGAGGGACACAGAGTGAGTGGCAACATAAAGACGAGCTTTGAAGATGGACATGAACTTCCTGTGAAGGTGGAGACCAGAGCCTTCTGGGAAAGACAAGCCCCATAGGCCAAGAGCCAGAGGAACTAAGCATGAGGTTGCTGGCTAAGCCAGATCAGCGAGATCCTTCTGGAAGGTTTCCCCAAAGCTCCTAACAGGATACCCTTCTTGACGACACACCCAGAAAATGTGTGCTTGAACCATTCACATGCCTAAACTCTGGAACACCAACAGTGCCCTAGGACTTCATTGGTGGGGGGGCATTGGTGGGGGGGCATTGGTGGGGGGGCATTCGTGGGGGGGGGGTTGGTAAATGTGTGCACAGGGACAAAGATCATTCTCTCTGTGTTCCTGGCTCTGACGCCTAAAAGCAAGCATCTGCACCTCATGACAGGTGTCAATATCTATCTACTGTATGAACAAACATGTTTATATCAGCACACCGATATATTCTCTGTGCTTGCTCCTCCTCCTTCTATGGGCCAGTGTGAAGCCACGATGGGCGGGTGACTCGGGGTACAGAACTTACTGCCGACAAAGGAGGGTAGCAGCCTCCCAAATCGCATCAAAGGCTCTTCGTTGAGCTCGGTGGACTTATCCACTAGTTTGAAGAAGACGTCGTTGGGCTCACTGGCGAAGCTATACACCTCCTTGACGTTCACTTTCCTGCCGATGCCCAGAACCACGAAGAAGTAGCCCTTGCACTTGGCCCTCAAGATGGCTTTCTGGGCCTCCTCCACCTGCTGCTTCTGCAGCTGGCCAGTCAGCATCAGCACCACAATTTTCAGGTCCCGAGGGTTGGGTGCACTTTCAAAGACGTTCTCTATAGTGTATTCGACGGCGCTGCCCAGGTCACTCCTGCCCTGTAGCTGCCTCATTCCCCTACTGAGGAAATCCAGAAGATTCTTCTTAGAGCTATAGTCCGTCAGGGAGAATTCCACCTTCACCGGCGGCAGGCTGGCATTGCCCACAGATTCGTAGGGGGCGTGTTGCACAACAGCCACCCTGGCAAAGTGCTGGGACCCCTTGGGGTCTGGGCTCAGCTCCAGCTGCCGGACCAGGTAACCGATGTACTTCTTCATCTCGTTGAACTGAAACAGGGTGGTGGACTCCGAGCCGTCCAAGATGAAAGCCAAGTCGACGTCCACATTGCTGCCGGCTGCTCTCCTATCCCTGAAGACCGGCCGCCAGCTGCCAAATCCGCAGGAGGGGTCGATGTTGCAGATATCTAGAAAGCAGCACCGCAGCCTGTTTATTCTGTGGCCCTGCTGCTACCTGTCCCCTTGAGAGGCCGGGTCTGGGCCACTCCTGCTATCACGTAAAGCAGAAGACTCACAGGGCATGGTGGCACACACCTGTAACTCCACCGGGGAGGTGGCGGCAACCTGAGCTCCTTACTAAGACCCTGTCTCAGAAGAGTAAAAATAGATGGAAACCCATTTATGTCCTGCTTTCTGAATTGTAGCCAGATTTCAGTTTTTGTCATCTAATTCTCCCCAGATTAAACACATCATTAAACGAAAATATGTGTGCTATACCATAGCACCCACATAGATTTTAACAGGGTCTGGGAACAAAGCAACCCCTGAACTCTTCGCCATTCTTTTCCTCAAAGAAATATGTTCCAAAATGTCACTGACACCAAACATCTCAGTTCTACAACCTAAGGTCAGAACTTGGACAGAGACCACCTTCTCCTTTGTTATCTATAATATTAATTGTTCCTCCCCACAGAAGAAAGCTTTGTTTTGGAAGGCCCCTTTGAAATAGAAAACTAGTTATACTGGTAAATATGAGCCTTTCAGTGAGCCTCCACATAGCTCAAGTTCTTTACACGGATTGTAATTCCTCACTTAAATGTCCTCCCGCCCCCCACCTCCTGCCCCCCCTTCAGCTGGGCAGGCGTCCCCCGTTGGGGAGGAACCTTACCCAGGCAAACGTGGCAAGTGAGGATGTTCTTCAGGAAGTCCGTGAGGTCCCTCCTCGCCGGCAGGACAAGCGCGTGCCCCACGGCGGTGTTATTGATCTGGTTGAAACAAAAGGAGGTGATGATAGCTAGAGCGGTGTGTATGAGAAGATGCTGTGGAATGAGTCAACTTCACATCAAGGAGTTGAACTCCCCTGTTGGCCAGTGCCTCCTGTCTGAGGTTCAGGCAGAAGGAAAAGCCAAGAGCAAGAGGGCAGTTTTATCCTATTGCAACAGGCAAGAATCTAAATCCCTCTCGCGCTCTTTCTGCTAGAATGAAAGCAATCTTTTTTAACCTTCCTGGGGGTTCCATTTCCAGTTCCTCAACTGTGAAATGAAGTTAATGGTGCCTTCCTCCTGGAGTTGTATGGAGGACTAACTTAGATACTGTAAGTAAAGTGCTGTCATATCTGCAGCAAATACTGGGGATGAAAGTTCCTCTTTCTCCTGGTGCTGAGGATCAAAACCCCAGGCATGGGAACACCAGGCCAGGGAGCACCATGGCTATTTGCAGCAACAACAGCAGCTAGAAAAATATGAGCTCCACCCCTTCCCCCCCCTTAGCTTAGACAATAGCAAGCCAAGTGAGGAGATGTCTTGTAGAAGCTGTAATGATGGCTGTAATCATTGCTGCCCTCTGTATGGCTGGAGACAATCATACATTTCATGAAAAGCTACTTTGAATGAAGGAATGAACGATGAGTGAATGGATACACTGCTGATCATGTAGAAGTCATGAATGAAGACTTACAATTCACCCTGCCTTGCTGTGCCCACCCTAAGCAAGATCTTCACAAAGGGCCCATTGTAAAAAACATCGAATGCTGGTCTCTTGAGCCCAGGGTTCTATGCGCCAACTGGTCTGCAGTGTTGGGCAGGAATAGCCCAGCTCCCTCACTGACATCAGCAGTAGAGAAACTACAGAAGACCCACACGGGAAGGAAAGACATGAGAGGCTGTCACCCTGCCTTGCTTTACAGGAGAGAAAGACAGAGCTCTGACTTACAGAGTGCACGGGGGATGAGAACAAGGATAAAAGACTCCTTTCTGCCTTGCTTATCTATTGTCCAGGTGTGCCGGTCTTGAATTCTAACATACAACAAGATACAGGAACGGCTCAAGGGGAGCCTGGGCCTCTCTGCAGGCTGGCTGGGACATCTGCACAGTGTGTGCATTAGGGAATGCCAGAATCACTGACGCTTTGGGATACCTCTTTGAGAGATGTAGTCTGTGTGGCCAGCCCTGGGGGAGAGGGATCATTGTGTGCTGAGCTTTGTGGAGTCAGGTAGGAGGACAGTGGCTCACTGCCTAGCCAGAGCCGTCAGTGAGGGGGAGGGGCCCGGAGGAAGCAGTAACAAGCATAAGCTACCCTGCAAATCGCATGAGGGGTCCAGCTCGGCCCCTGTGATCTTTTAGAGCCACTACAAAACCTCCAAGTATCTGTCAATTTGCTCCAAGACAAGAAGGGGGAGAGACCACCAGAGCCCCAGAGGCCAGACCTGCAAGGCATTGACCAGCTGCCGGTCTTCCTGGCTCGTGAGGAACAAGGGTGTGATCCCCGCGTCGGAGAGCTTCAGCACAGCCTCTTGGAGCTGCGGAGTGTCTCTGGTGGCCTTGTTGCTGAAGAAAATGGCCACTTTCCTCATCAAGAATCCGCTCCTCACGCGCTTGTATGTGTTTCTGGCCACAAATGACATGGCGGTCTCCAGACTCTGCTGCTTGGATGTCAGGGCCACCTGCAGGTTCTTGATGCTATCCAGGAGGGCGGACTTCTTCGTGGAGTCAGCAAAGCGGATCTCAGTGGTCACCTCGTTGTTGTAGGTGACCACGGCCACCCGGGCGCCCCGCGGGCAGTTGCTCTCAGCAATGGTCAGATCGCCCACGATCTTCAACACTACATCGCGCATGCGGCTAAAGGTGTCTTGAGTGACCCCTTCCGAGGTGTCCAAGGCAAACGCAAGCTCTGTCGGGAAGACCGGGCACTCCAGGGGTCCTGAAAAGAGTGGGGGTTTCGCAGAAACAAGCTTACTCACTAAGAAGGGTCTTTCTTCGCCCAGAAGGAAGTCAAGCCACCAAAATCCACTCACCATAGCAGCAAGCTGTAAGGAAACAAGAAGAAAAGGTGAGGGACGGGTTTACCACTACGTGAGAACTGCAGACGTAAACCCATGTAGAAAATGATGTACTCACGGCATTTATCCTTGATGTTTTGGATGAGGGCACATTGCTTTAAAAGGAAACAGAGAACGGGTGAGAAAAGCAGGTAGAAGGCTACAAGGCCATGGTTTGCCCCGGACACATGCTACTTACATCCACGGAGTCACCACGGTTGCCTTTGTGACCCTGCGAAAACAAGCAAGGGAAAATTGAGAGTGCAGCCGACATGCGTGATGTGACGGGGGGGGGGGGCAGCGGGGAGGGGGAGGGGGACAGAGAAGGGAGGGGGAGACCAGCTCTGCGTGATTTACACTGCGTGATTTACACATGTGTGTGTGGAAATACCACAGTGAAACCCACTGATGTGTACAAAAACACACAATAAAAAGAAACAGTGGTGGAATCTTTGGCCACAGGAACATGACAGGAAGTCACGGTGGCTTTTGAATAACCTTGACCATGTATAGTCTCTCCCTCTAAATTAAATTTGACTCAAACACTTCAAGATTGAGAGAGAGAGATATTGTATGAAAGACACACAGAGAGACAGAGAAAAACAGAGAGACAGAGAGACAACTTTGCAAACACAGAGCCTCCCCTGGGAGGCAGCCTAGTGGTGAAGTAGCTCCACACCCCACAGCCCAGAGGCTCATCACCCAATGGAGTCATGTAGCTGAGCTTGAGTCAGGACATCACTTCTCTGGAGAGAAGCACTTCCTCTCATGTGTGTGCTTCATATATCTTGTCCCCACAGAAACCAAGGTAAGGAATGGCCAGGCCATCCTAGCTCGGTGAAGATGAATGTATTTCATCTCCCTGGAGGCCTGCTTCTCCCGCTCTGCGGATGGCTGCCCTCAGAGCCCCATCTAGGTCCCCTGTCTGACAGTCGAGTGATCATCCGTTTGGCCATCTTTCCCTCCAGCTATTTCTCCTGCCCTGCCGTCTGCCGTAAGTGGCTTAGTGTACCCCATTAAGTGTGTCACATCCAGAGAGCAGAAATCAGAACCTCCAGGCTCAGCCTTCTTCCTAGTTCAACCAAACCAGCCCCTCAGCCTTTCCCTCTGAGGGATTGTCTGGCTCCTGAGTTATGATGCCCATTTTTTTTAATCCATCACTGTGATCATGAGGATGAAGTCATATAAGAAACAAAAAATATTAGTGATTAGGGTTCCTCTCAGATTTGGGGGGACAGGTGAGGGGTGACCCTGACTCAATAGTTCTCAAAGCGTTCACAGGCCCAAGAAAGCATTCCCCAAACACAAGCCTGGCATAGCTACATACCTTCCACAGGATGCAAGCAAGAGGTTTTGATATTTACCTCCGTGGTTTCTCTACACAAACCCATAGGTAGGAAATTACAATATTCTCTAGGCTACTGAGTACCACATGAAGCACAGTGTTGTTTTTTGTTTGTTTAAGATGCTAAGGATCAAACCCAAGGCCTCGCGTGTGTCCTGCGCATGCTGCACCACTGAGCTACACCCTTCTATCCCTAGAAGACTTTTTAAAAATGTCCTATTACTCTAAACCTCAGAGAAATAACTCTTCTAGAAGGGCATCAGAAGGGAAAGGGTTTACAAACAAATAATAAGACAACACAAAAGCAGGAAAAGACTTCTCTGTGAGGAACAATGATCAGAAGTTTTCAGGATCAAGTGGGAAACAGCCCCACGCCCCTCTCCCCTGGTGGGTTGAATAGAGCTGGTCGGTACTTACAGATGGTCCTGGGAAACCAGGGTCTCCCTTCTGTCCCACGGCCCCCGGAGGTCCTGAGTTTCCCTAGAGGATCAGAGGGAACATCACTCAGCTGTGCAGAAGATGCAGCGGGAAGGATGATAGAGGCGGCGACCCACGTTCCCCCTCATCAGGAGAAACCCCATACATGGAGCATGCTTGGCTATCACCAGAATTCAAGCGTAGGGACAAATGACCTTAGCAAAGCTGCCATGAGCCCCCTGGACTATGGAATCGGGCAGGGTAAGGTCTGACACACGCTTGCCCCTGAACCAAGATGAGATTATCTCCCAGCATCCAATTGATCAGTACAAGAGTTAGATCTTGGGTCTGTGTAAAGGGTCAGTCCAGTGTTTCAGAACTCTCCCTTGAGTAATAAATGACCTGATTGGACCGTCTTCACTGATCAAGTCAACAGCACAAGCAGTTACCATGATCAACTGTGTTTCAGGCTAAAACAATGATTAGCAACCTATACCTGAGCCACCATTTCCCAATTCATTCAAGTTTCAGTATATTCTCAGGAGAGAGGACCATCCACTGAAGAGAGAAATCCAGAACCAACACAGCTAAAAAGAAGTGATTTCCCCGACCAGGGGTTGTGGAGACCATGGTCCTGGCCGGGTCAGTGTGAGCCTAGGACCATGCCGTCCACCCTCCCAGCCTGGCTTTCCTGTGAACCCGGTGTGGGAGCTGACGTTGCCAACCAGGCCGCCTGTGAACCCGGTGCACTCAGAAGCGGTCTGTGTACCTCACCAAATGCTGCTGCCTTGCAGCATGGGTCCCCGTGGCCAAATGGGACCGTGCGGCCTGCCAGTGCCCCAGCCTGAGATTTGAGGCTTTCTTACACCATGCTGGAGGTGAACTCAGGGCCAGGAAAGCTTGCAGCGTGTGGAGGAAGGGGCTCCCAGGGACCACAGCCACATCGATTGTGAGTATGTCAACCCGGGGTTCTCCAACCCCACGCTGTGCCTGGCCAGCCAAACATAAAGGGAGGGGGTTGAAGGCCTCCACAGTCCACCTGCCACCACTCGCCTTCTCAACCAACTTACCCTCCGGCCTCTGACACCTTTGGGTCCTGGTGCTCCGTCTGTCCCGGGCTCCCCAGGGGTACCCTGGAAAGAGAGCCACAAGGAGCACTTCAAGATCTAGAGAACTTTCAGCTGGGGGCCCCTGGGCCTGGCTGCAGCGGGCACCTGCCTCATATTTTCTAGAGCGGCTGAATGGCTCGCTGAGTTGCTTCTCCAGAAGTTTCTAATGTGGTCCTGGCCCTTGCAGACAGCCCGATTTATTTCAACACTAATGACCATGCCACATGAGCTAAAGCAGTGCATAGATCCCAGGGTTCTTTAAACACAGCCCAACTCCGCTTACACCTGCCCCACACATTGTCATACATATTGTCACCGCCATCTGCCAGAAGAGCAAGCATATTGGAGGGGACTAGCCTGGTGCAGGATGGCCCGGTCAGCGGGGGCTGACCCAAGACTAAAGCCAAGATTTCAACTCCTGGACACAGCAGATGCCCCCGCCCCCCACAAACAGCAGGGAAGCTCCAGCCCCTGGAGATACTTACCTTTGGTCCTGGGTACCCGGGGAAACCTCGTTCTCCCTGAGAAGACAAACAAATGACTCAAGATCTTGTCCCCACTTAAAATCATCTCAAATAAACTTTATCTCAAAAGGAAAACTAAGTCTGTAGACTACTTAAAGCATAAGCTACCACTGAAGTACAACAAAGGGTAACAAACTATTCTTCTAAAACTTGGACTGAATATGAATCTGTCCTTGACACTTTCCAGCAAGAAAGGCTCTTCAGGAGCTCCAGCAGGTACATACTTTTTTGCCTCTGCGTCCTTCACCACCAACTCCATCTCGCCCATCATCTCCCTAAGAGAAGGAAAGAAACTTGCTGTAGGTGGCTGCCAGGTGACCCTCCACCCGCCAGGTCACGCCGCTGCCCTGCGCATAGGGCTGCTGAGTCTCTGGAATGTTTCCAGATGAAGGTGCAAGGGAGGAGGGCAGGCATCTTCCCACTGTAGTCCATCCTCCAGATGACTAAGCAAGGCCAGGTCTGCCAGTGCAAAGGGCACGTTAGCAGCTCCCTGGTGCAGGCCCACAAAGAACTGTGAATTGCCCTGCATGAACTACAGTATTCTAAAGAGCTGAAAGGTGCAAACGAAGAGGTTCTGATGGGTGGAGAATCAGAAGCTCATCAAGATGGGGATCTCAGAGCTGAAAGGAAACTTGGGGGTCACCTCAACTCTGTGCTCACAAGCCCTCATATCTGTTTCAAAAGAGAACCCAAGGCTCCTTCTCCCCCAAGTCCCCTGCCATCCCCGATTGGACATTCTGTCCAGACAGGGGTCCTCTCGATGGCCTGCTTCGCATGCTCAGATGCCTGGGCCCACTCTAATGAACTTATCCATTGGATATTACTATCACCATTGACTATCCCAAAAGAATCAGATGAAGATTTCAGATAAAGTGACTTCTTTTAGAACACTTCTATATGGAGTATGGATTGCTTTTCCTATGTGAAAATGCAGGTGACGCATATTATCAGTGAGTTGTTGGGGTATGTTCAATAACAATTTCCAAAAATAAATTATTGAGGTAATGAATTCTGCTCCTAGATGTCTCATTCAAGAGACTTCATTTCCATTTTGATTGAGGCTTTATTAAACCCAGTTCCACTGCAGCCCAGAGACATTTGCTTCTCCTGGAGTCACATGCACAGGGCTGAAAATGGAGGTGCTTTGTGGCTCAGCAAATCACCACATTCACTTGCCAAGAGAACGTGTCCTTACCACTCTCCCACCAGTGAGCTAAAGCTCACTTTAAAGACAACTGGCTATGTATAAGCAGCAGTGCTTGCTCAAGTCTTCAGAGGAAACCCAGCAATGAAAGGAGCAACACCCAAACATCTCTCTCTTGGACCGTATCTGGCTTCACCAGATACGGTGAAGGGCCACCGTGGCCTTACCGTCTCCCCCCGAGGGCCGCGGCTCCCGATGCCTCCCTTCGGTCCTGGCTCTCCAGGCTCACCCTGGACAGAGGAAAGAAGCAAGGGGAAGGCACTGTGAGCAGAGGGTGGACACAGTGAGCCCAGACTCCACTGCCATTCTGGGGTGGATTCATCTACACAGTAACAGTCCCTGGCAGGGGTGGGGGTGGCTGCAAAGCACACACTTCACCTTCCGGGTCTGGATGATGGGGTTTTGTAAATCACAAAAGACCGTGTACAGAGAGACAAATAGCTTGTGTTCTCACTCATATGTGGAAGCTAAGAAACATGGATCTCACAGAGAGCAGAAGGGAGGTTGGTAAGCAGAGAGTGGGAAGGCGGGGAATAGAGATTTCTGAACAACAGAGGTAACCACACAATGGCTGACAACACGTGGTTAGGAAGAGAAACAAGTGCATGTTCTACAGCACCATGAGCCGGGAGGGAGGGGTTGTAGTTTACAGCGATCCACCATATATCTAAAAATAACTAGATGAAGGGTTCCCCAAACACAATTAACACTGATTGCCCTGATTTTATCATGTTACATTATATACATGCATCCCGTTGTCCCACTCTACTCCATAAATATATACAGTTATCCTGTGTTGATTTAAAAATAACACATGCATGTGTTTGTTCAGTCGTAACATTCCCATGGTGACTCCTGGAAAGAGCCCAGGATGCCTCACACTCATCCCTTCTGTGACTCCGAGGCCACAGAAGCTACCACTGGGTAGATTTACCCTGTGGGGCGGAGGGGGTTGAGCAGGAGGAAGCCAGTCTCACACGCAGGGACAGGAGGGGGGACGGTGACACTGCTGGTGGAATGGATCCATGGGGAGAGTGGAGTGGCACCAGCGAGGGGGTGGGGAAGGAGATGTGCAAATCAAGCCAGTTTGACAAGATGAGGTGTTCGGGATGCACGTGAACAGGCCTCGGCGCTCAGCAAAGCTTTTTCTTCCTGCAGACAAACCTTTCTTCCCAGAGGACCGGCTCTGCCACGTTCTCCGGGAGCCCCAGCGGTGCCTCCACCTCCCTGCAGCACAAGAGAGGGTGGCATGAAGTGCCCAGCTGTCCCTGCTGAAGGACCCTGGGTGACACCTCGGCCCTCAGGGCTGGCAGCCTGTGCTTCCACAGCCCCAGGATGTGAGATCACGCTCAGTGCTACCACAAATACAAAGAACTCCTGAAGGGACTTGTGCAGATGTGCAATACTGGTGTGACGTCTCAGGGCTAAGTTGTACACAGGAATGCATGCTGCCGTTGTCTGCGTGTGCCTGTCAGGACCCCAGCCAGACTTCCAGCCCCTGGACTCATGACTTGGTTTCCTCTACTCTTCTACTCCCTACACAGAGCCGCTGAGGTAGGCAGATAGCTGAAAACTTGCTGAGTCGATGAATAAATCGATAAATGAGAGTAACTCATAAGATGGGGTACAGCCTATACACCCCAGGATAGACAGAGCCTGGCCCCCTCCATCCCAGGCCATCAGTAGAAGGGTATTTCTGTCCCTCACAGCCAATAGCTGACACATCAGCATGCTGAAGTCTGAGGTAGATCCTAGCACTCTTAAGGTCCACCCTCTGTGTTGAATTTGAGGATGAGGGACTTCTTAAGAAAAGTAATGGCAATCTCTAGCAGAAGGGACCATCTCTAGGGGCCAACACAAAATACTTCACACAGCCTACATATTTCGGCAGCCTGGGTTTGATACAGTCCCATCCTAGGGCTTCTCACATGGTCCCCTTGTTTTAGCACCCTGGGTGGGTTTGGGAAGGCTCCATCTGGAAGGAGTGGCATCGGGACTCCAGGGCACCAAGAAGTGGGGTCTCTCCTTTCCTTGGGGTTTTGTAGCCAATCACTGTGAGGACCCAGTTTGACTCCAGCCAGGGTCGGGCTGAGGGGCAGGCCTGTCTATAACACACCAACCCTGGAGTCTCAGCCTCTTTGGCTCTGCTGCACTGTTTAGCTCACACTGGGTTGGAGAGAGACAGACTTACCCGAGATCCAGGTATGCCTTGCTCCCCCATCAGGCCTGGAGGACCAATGGGACCAGGCGGGCCCTGCAGGGTAAAAGGTCATCATTAGGCAAGAGCTGTGGAGTTTGCTCTCCATGAGGATTCCACAAATGAAACCCATTCTTGGTAGCCAAAGCGGGGAAACCCAAAGGCCCAGCAATCGATCATCTGCACTATATCCTCACAATGGAATCTTGCCCAGCCATTGAAAGCAATGGAATTCTAATAAATACCACAGCGTGGCTGAAGCACAAGATAATTCAACAAGAAAAGCCAAACACAAAACAAGCCACCTGTGAAATGATTCCATGGCTATGAAGTGTGCGCAACAAAGGAAGATCTAATAGTGGTGCCCAGCGTCCAGGGTGGAGGGCTGAGGAGAGGCTCTGGACACAGCCTCCTTGGAGGTTAATAAAAGTATTTCACAATATTGCACAACATGATGATGTATTCCCAGGACTCCCGGTCATTCGCTTTGAAAGAGCTAATTTTGCGTTGTGTGAGCAGCATCTCAATTTAAATGACGACAATACTGTGGCACGTGGGGAAATATCACAAGGCACGCAGTCACTACGGACTGACCTGGGCTCCTCTGGTCCCCTGCTCTCCTTCGAATCCTGGCTGGCCCGGACCTCCTCGGTTTCCCTATGAGACAAGAGAAGATGGAACATCAGCCCTCAGATCTACAGTCAGTTCTGGACTAGGGACACATCCGGGGGAAACACAGCTCCCCTGGGGTCACAGGTGACAAACACTGCAACCCCAGAGTGAGACCCCGAGTAGAGCAGCGAGCGCTGTGCTGGCAATTAGTCCTTTCCCTCTCCTCCCATGATCCTCAAAATGGCTTTGTGGAGGGAAGATACTTTAGACCGAAGCCTGCCTGGGCACACCATACGAGAAAGCCTGGGATTCACCTGCTCGGCCATCTTCCCTGCCGGTCACCAACCCCTTAGCCCTGGTCATTTCAAAGACCTTATAGAAGGGGCTGAGGTAGAGGCAATGGTGAGCTAGAAGGCACAGGCCCTTTCATCCGAGGCCACCGCAGCCTGTGGAAGGTCTCAATCCTGGGCTAGCTGTGTTCCTTCAGTCTCCTTAGAGTCTGGGTGAGTGACAGTAGGGCTGAAGAACAGGGACACCAATCCTGAGACTCACCTTAGCTCCCACGGGTCCCCTTCGGCCAAAGCCTCCCTGTGGGAGAAGTCACACAAGCTGTCAGGAGCAGGCAGGGGTGCTGGCATGGGGTCTCTACGCCTTAACATCCATCCGTTGCTGGTCTCCACCTTTGTGTCTAAGGCCAGAACCCAGGCCCTGGTAGCTCTAGGGAAACTCCCATCAGAATTCCCTCCCATGTGGCTCCTGCTAAGTCTCCAGTGAATGTTGTGAGAATTACTTCAGACAGGCCAAGCAAAACAATGCCTCCTTCTGGCTACACGGGCCCAGCCAATTTCAAACGAGGACTGTGAAATGAGCCTGGCGGCCATCTTCCCAACTGCACTGAGCCACCATGGAACACGTTCATTATGGTGGAGCCGAGTCCCAAGTTCACCAGATGGCCCTGTCCAAGTACAACTCCCGCTCAGTCAAGCAAAGCATCCCAAATGCACACACATGAGCCTAAAACCTGGGCTGTGCCTTCCCAGAGCTCTGCAGGTGGCCCTTCCTGCAAACAGGAGGGCTAGCTTTGTAAGCAGCCCCTTGGTTCCTCGGAGGTAAAGGGTGGCGTGGGAACCTGGGATGTCCTGGGTGGTTTTTACACCATCAGAGGCTGGCACTCCAGAGCCTGACCTGTGCCAACTACGTTTTAGGCTTGTTCTTCCACTGATCAACCCAGGAACCACATTTTCCACTCCCAGTGGACCAGCCCCGGCGTTTGCCGCAGTGACCTCTGCCATCATTTGCTGGAGTGCCAGCCACACTAATAAAAGAACTCAGACTCCTTCCATGGGTAAGCCTAGGGGTTGGTTACTCTCCACCTGTACAGAGTACTGGTTCCACCTGGTCCCTCCCAGAGAAGCCAGTCTCTAATTCAATCAGAGTCCACTGCTACCCAAGGGCTCATTGACTAGGGTACTGAGGAGGCCCCAGCATGGTGGCTTGAAGACTGATCTAACCCATTGGTTGCGGGGAAGGGGGTGCATCTGCATCCCAGGGAAGGGACAAAAGACCTCTCAGCCAGCCCTCACCCTGATAACAAATGTACTGCTTCAATGAGCCCCCTAGCCAGACCCCCAGAGCCCTTGTCTATAACAGAACTCAAACCCAAGGCCCTACCTGGCCTGCGGTTTTAAAGCCAATTCTATACACTGCAATGCTTTCAATCATTCCTTGAAACCAACTTGTGAGTTGTAATCACCCACTGCAACCATTGATGAGGGTGTCCTCACGCTCTCCCTTTGTACATCTTAGCAGGATTCATCCAAAGTCCTCAACTTTTTAAGATAGGGTTTCTGACTTTTGCTGGTTAATGGGTTTAGAAGTATAATGAACCCTGTGGTAAGTGATTACAGGGGAGGTACTAGTCCCTCTCGGGAGCCCCGCACCTTGGCCACTCAGCTGCTGGGGCCCAAACATGCCACAGAGGATCAGAGAGATAGAGGGAATCTTCTCAGCTGCCCAGCTCTGTGCTGTTTCTTTCTGAACAGAGACCTGTCCCAG
This sequence comes from Dipodomys merriami, assembly GCF_024711535.1. Classification (NCBI taxonomy): domain Eukaryota; kingdom Metazoa; phylum Chordata; class Mammalia; order Rodentia; family Heteromyidae; genus Dipodomys; species Dipodomys merriami. Next base: position 2,853,727 of record NW_027202270.1, on the reverse strand, counting down.
GCCCCTATCAGCGTGCTCAACTTCCCCTGAGGGTCACAACCTTCCTGGATCTCCCCGTAAAGGGACCCTCTCCCCCCAGCCACAGGGACCTTGCTCTCTGCACATCTGGGTCCTGGAAGCTTTCAAACGTTTTCATGGGGATGATTTATGTCACCTGGACTTCTGCATTTCTTCACCACAAGTGCGAGACAAGGTATGAAATAAGCCTGCAAAGACATCCCCAACCTCCCAGACGCAGCTGCAGAAAGCAATGCTCTCAAACAGCCGCAGCCACCTCCGTGTGAATGACGGTGGCCCACAAAACACTACCACCAGGCTTTCCACCTGGATTCTTAAACTACTTAATGAGATAAGAACCGGCCAGATAACTGAAAGGCCTCAAAGACCTGTGTCTGGGTGTATGGTTTGTGACGGGGAGGGAAAAGACATGAGCTTGAGGGGGAAGGGAAGAAAAACTAGGAGTAAATCCTAAGAATTAACGTTTTCTGTAAACAGCACTATTGGGGTAGCAATCCAAGCTTGCCCTTTTCCCTTCCACCATAGGATAATGCAGCACGAAGACCCTTGCTGGAGACTGGAACTGGGGCCTCAGCCCTCACAGCCTCCAGGGCCGTGGCCCAACTAGATAGGCTGGAATATGGACAGGCTGGGTGTGGCTCAGCGTGCACAAGGCCCACTGGTCCAGACCCCCATCACCCGCAGGGGTGCCGAAGACCTCTGCTCCTTTCTAATTACCAAGCCTCTCATGTTCTGTTAGCACAGTGCAGGACCTGGTTCATAAATCCCTTTGGGTTCCCCTTTAGAGCTGGTGAGACTGCACCAGGCAAGACCTGGCAGGGAGGCTGGCTCTTGTTAAGCACCCCCATACTGCCTTCCAGAGCCCTCAGGTACTCACATTCTTGCCAGGTTCTCCCGGGCTTCCAGCTACACCGTCCCTTCCTGGAAGACCCTGGTGTGAGGAAAAATGGCATGAGAGAGAAAATGTGTGTCTGTGGAGTGTTGCCCAAAACACTGCAGGTAAAGGGTCCGTCAGTTCCCAAGGGAGGGGTCATCTGAAAAGGACAGGGAGTCACAGGGCGCACTGTGAGCGGAGCAGACTTAGTGCTCCCTGCACATCAGGTGGCTTAGCCAGCACTTGCCTGGGTATCTGAGCAGCAGGTGGCTTAGACAGCACTTGCCCTGGGTATCTGAGTGGCACGTCTGCCCAGCCGCAGCCTCCCTTGGTTAGGGAAGCCCTCCAGGCTTCCTTTCCCAGCACACATGCAACAGCCTCATGGGGACACTGCTCCACTCAGCGACTCCGTGGCACTCAAAGGCCGTGCCCACAGCCTGGACTGGGGAGTCAATGTGCCCGCTATGTCTTTGTCCCTGAGCACAAGGAGAACGTCTGAATGGGGTGCACTGTACCATGGGGCCGATGTCACCCGTCTCTCCTTTGGGTCCTTTCTGCTGGCTGTCGCGTCCAGAATCACCCTGAGAGGAACAAGGGATGCGAACTGAGCCGCCCAGGCAAAGATAGTCACCATTGCTGGGTTGGCTTCTCCAAAATGTATCAGTGACATTATGAATGCGAGGTCTGACAGGTGCTCCCTTAAGCCAGCCCCCCCCCACACACCCCGCCAGATAACATCCAGCCGATGTTGACAAAGCCTGAACTCGGGCTCTGCAAACCTCTCTGGCCCCAACAAGGTAGCCAGGGGCAGACACCCAGGCTCGCTGGTGCCATCCTCAGCCCTAGAGGGAGAAGGCCTGGGGGAGAGGCCAAAGCAGCCATGGTCATTTTCTTTCAATGGTTTACAGAGCTACAAAATGAAGAGTGCTGCAAATGGTTTTCTTCTCTAACAGCAAATTTACAGAGTGCCAAGAGGGCCTTTGAGGAACCAAAGAGGTTCTTAGGCACAGCTTGCCAAGAGTTAGCTTTGTAGCCCAAGGGTATAGGAAAAGGGAAAGCACACAGCTTATCAATACATCCCAAAGCTATGCCAAAAGAAAGATTCTTCTTTGCATCTTCTCCCACAGTTCTATTCCCCAGGCACGTGTTGAAGAAACCCATAAGCAAACTGTCCTTACCGGATCACCCCGAATTCCAACATCTCCTCTCTCTCCCTTGTCTCCCTTTGGTCCTTTATCACCCTACACAAGATACACAACCAGAAAATTGAAAAAATTAGGTGTTTCCAGGTTTGTTGACCAGTGTTATTGTGGCTAGTTCAGGTTCACATCCTGTCACTAGGAAATACAGACATTTAATGAAATGGTTGCTCTGCTCCTTTGGCCGAGCAGCTCCTGAAATGCACCCACTTATTGAAAGCTGCATCACAACACCATTTTATTATGTAGTCCTGCTCATGTGACACAAAAGCACTCTGGACTTGGTCATCAACTTGGTTATCTTGCCCTGAAAAATCACCTTCTTCACTTTGTAAACTCTGGACATAAGAGTGTGGGGCATTTATTTGTTTTGCATAAAGGTAAAAATCACTTCCAAATAGATGGTATTTCTTCAGTTAATCCACAAGTATGAATTGGGGACACATTGTATGGAGATGTGTTTATAACAAAACCAACCTAGTCCCTGCCCTCGGGAGCAGGCTGCCCAATCAGAAAACACCGCAGGGTGTGCAAGAGCAGATAGGAGATGCGGGGGACCCCCGGCACACCTGCAGGGGTCGGAGAAGGCTGCTGCCACACAGAGAACAGACGATACCTGTCCAGGGAGGGACAGCACCATGGAAGCACTTACCCTCCTTCCCAGGCTCCCTTTCTCTCCAGAAGAACCCGGCAAGCCTTTGTCTCCCTGCAAAAACAGCGAGAAACACTCATGCCTGGCACAGCGGCACCCATAGACCATTTGTTCACTGCCACAGCTGTGGGGATCTCTGGACCTAGAAGGTAATATCACCCACCTCCTCACCGTCGAGACCATCCAGCCCGATCTCTCCCAATTCACCCTGAAGAACAAGGCAGACATGTAAGTGCCAGAAACTACACTGGCAAAGGGGGACATAAGAAATAGTGGGAACATTTTCAATGCCAAAAGCAAATAAACACGGGTACCTTTTCTCCTGGGAATCCTCGAGAGCCCTGGAAGGTAAAGGGACAGGGTGACACCAGTTATTCCTACATGGCTGGTTCCTTGGGGAAGAAGAGCCCAAGGGATGCCCCTCACCCACACATGAATACACCCAGAGCCCGGAAACTTCACTATTAATACACCGCAGCGCCCAGAAACCTCACTGTTAATACACCCCAGAGCCTGGAAACTTCACTATTAATATACCACAGAGCCTGGAAACTTCACTATTAATGCACCCCAGAGCCTGAAAAACTCACTATTAATACACCCAGAGCCCGGAAACCTCACTATTAATACACTGAGAGCCCAGAAACCTCACTGTTAATACACCCCAGAGCCTGGAAACTTCACTATTAATACACCACAGAGCCCGGAAACCTCACTATTAATACACTGCAGAGCCCAGAAACCTCACTGTTAATACACCCCAGAGCCTGGAAACTTCACTATTAATACACCACAGAGCCCGGAAACCTCACTATTAATACACTGCAGAGCCCAGAAACCTCACGGTTAATACACCCCAGAGCCTGGAAACTTCACTAATAATGTACCCCAGAGCCTGGAAAACTCACTATTAATACACTGCAGAGCCCAGAAACCTCACGGTTAATACACCCCAGAGCCTGGAAACTTCACTAATAATGTACCCCAGAGCCTGGAAAACTCACTATTAATACATCCCAGAGCCCGGAAACCTCACTATTAGAGATCCCCTCTGCACAGGGAGTCCATCTGTGCTGCCATCCCATGGGGTGTTACAAAGTTAGTCTGCCTGGATCTCAACGATCAATTGATTCCTGGCTCCCTGGGCAGGAGGGGTAACTCCAAAAGCCAGGAAAGAAGCTCGAAGGCAAAGGCCAGCTTTGTTAACTTTGTGTCTTTTTTTTGGAGGCGGGGGGCGGTCGTGGGGCCTGAACTCTGGGCCTGGGCACTGTCCCTCAGCACTTCAGCTCAAGGCTAGCGCTCTACCACTTGAGCCACAGCGCCACTTCCGGCTTTTTTCTTTTTGCTTATGTGGTGCTGAGGAATCGAACCCAGGGCCTCATGCATGCAAGGCAAGCACTCTACGACACTGAGCCACCTTCCCAGCCCCAGCTTTGTGTCTTGATACTTCATCCCTCAGCACCCGCTCCAAAACATCAGTGAGAAGAGTGCAGTTTGGCAGTTTGGCAGCCTGGAAGCCTTGTGCTGCCCATTCTGGCTCCCCCACCCCCATCCCCGGGGCACAGGCCCCAGACCACTTGGCCCAGGCTCCATGCAGCACCCTCCTGACTGTCTCCTGGCTGCTCTGCCTTTCCATAGGAAACTATGTCTCCACTCCCAGGCTGCCTTCCAGCTGTGCTGGGCCCTGTCATATGACTTGGAGTGGAGCCCCCACCTGATAAGAGGCTCTGGCTGCTGGACAGAGAAGCTGGGCTGGTGGCCCTGCTCCTGGGCCCTTGGAGAAGCTGTGTGAGTGTCTCACACACACACACACACACACACACACACACACACGTCAGACCTCCCAGTCCCACACAGTACCTTGACTCCTCTCTGGCCCGGGCAGCCCTGGAAACCTTGAGTGCCGTTCACACCAGGCGGACCTCGCTCACCCTGTTGGGGAAACAAAGGCGTTTGACAAACCCGGCTCCTCATCCTGTGTCTCTGCGGGGTCTGCCTGCTGGAGAATGACGTTGAAGGAGGACTGGAGTTCAATGTGACCGTACTGAGCACCCAGGAGCCTCAACACCCCGTGCCAGGCCTGAGGAGAGCTGAAGCTGCCCAGCAGGACAAGCACGGGGGGCACTGGGCCCCCACTGCAAGAAGGCTCCCTCGGCCTGACCCCTCCTCGTGTGCATGGTTCCCAGCTGTTCTGCAGGGCCAAGGCTCAGCCCTGATGCCCAGAACCTAGCCTGGGGCCTGAAGACATCTCCACCTGCCCCCAGGACTACTGGTATCATGTGTTCAGGCCTAGAACTTGTTCAAAGCTCTCAAAACCTCTCAAACCCGCATCTTTCTCTCTCTCCCTCTCAGACCTCGGCCCTATCACCCCAGGCCCTGCTCTTCCCCTCCCCTGCTGGGCCCTGGACATGGGTGGCTGGGAAAGCCCTGCAGGGTGACCCACAGCCCTGCTCTGTCCCTGCTCCCCACCCTCCTGATGCCCACCTCTGCCTGCACATCTTTCACTAGTAGACACCGCAGATGCCATGTTCCGTGTTCTCTGACTTAGTCCCTCCCTCTGAACTGGACCGTACACAACCCCTCTACCTAATAGGTGCAGAGCACGCTGCTGTTTTCTCTAGTGGAGAAATCCAAGCATAGTTGTTAGGGAAGCTGGAAAATAAATGTTCTCCTAATGAGAAAGCCATCACCAGCAACTGCCTAGGGAATGAGCCCCATAACAGAATCCCAAATGTGGGGGACAGTAGGAGGTGAGAACAAAGGAACAAAGCAACGTCCACTCACAGGGCCGCCCTCGTCTCCAGGATAGCCTCGGTAGCCATCTTCTCCCGCAATGCCCTGAAACAAAGGACACGGGTTTCTGGTTAGACCCCGGGCCAGCATGGCTCCATGCAGTGTCATCGGCCATACCTGCACGTGACTTTGGTGAGCAGCACTACGTTTTAGTGTGGCTCTGAGCATGCTTGGAGCTGAACGTCGCTTCTTCCTCTTACTATTTCAATGGTATTACTTTTGTTCTTTGAGGTTCTTACTTTACCAAGAAAGCCAGTTGGTTTCCCACTGACGGAGGGTCACTTGGTAAGGCTGACTAGCCCACTGGTGCTACTGTGCACCTGCTGGTTTTAACACTGCCTTTGGACATGCAGAACCTGTGAGTTAGAGAACAAATTCCCTCCTCCCACAGGAGAGGAGAAGCTGGCTGTCACTGCACCTTGGACCCGTTGTCCTCAGCGGGGGACAGGCCTCCTTCCTCTCCTCCAAGCTGGCCATTTGAAAAGTCATCAGCCAGTGAAACATTGAAGTCCAGCCACAGGTGCTAAGAAGCGGGGTTGAAGCCACCCTACCTTCGGCCCGATGCTGCCAATGGGTCCGCGGTCTCCCCTCTCTCCAGAGCATTTGCAGGGAACCCCACAGCACGCCTTCTCAGCGATGTTGTCCTACCAAACGGAAAATCAAATTTAGATCTCAAGAAAGACTTGGCCAAAACATAGCAACGTGGTACCAATGGTCACAGCTTATTGCGCAAATGTCACAGTGGAAGATGGAACCGCGCGGATCGCTGGCTCTGCAGAGCTGGGCAGGCAGGAGTCATCACTGATAGAAGAGCAACCGAGCATGGTAAATGTCCTCTTAGACCCGGCTTTGTTTCTAGAACTTTCTAACCCTGGCATTGAAGTTGGAAATGTTAAGGCTGTTCTATTCGTTTCAACTATAAATACAATGCCTACAAATACAAGGTTAGGGCTTCAGATAGGAGCGCTGTGGCACTCCGTCCCCAGAGCTGTATCAGAGTCCCAAAAAAGACATCAGCCCCCAGCCTGGAGGGAGTCCTGAGCTTCCAGAGGCAGAGTGAGGCCTCCAGCCCCCAGACAAGTGACACAGTCACTCCAGGCTTGACCTCTAACACCACACCAGACACCCCCAACCCTCCTTCCCTACTCCAGCCCCTGACCTCATAGGGCAAAGGGCACACCCCAAGCACCTCTCCATCTAATCAGTAACAGTGGTCACAGGTGTGTCTGTGCAATGAGCTTCTTAGTGCTCTGAAACTGCCCCCCTGAAACTGACCCCACTGCTCCCACCTTTGAATGCCAGCCATGGAAGAAGGCGGGGGGCGGGGGAAGGGCAGAGGAAGGCCGTCCCATTCACCTCACTATCACCCACGGATGCCGATACCCAAGAACAGCTGAGGTCCCCCAGCCCCGCTCCACCACCCTGCTCTGTGTAAACTCCTCCCGCTGAGAGGGGCTGAGCGGGTGAGGCACAGAGCGCCTCCTCCCAGGACTCCTCTCACCAGGAAGGAACCCACAGGAAAAGGCCATAAAGGCAGAGCTCCGCCTGCAGCGGCCTTGGGCCCGTGTGTCACTTCATCTGTAGACCCTCCTGTGGACACGCTTTCCTGTCTCCTTCCTGACAGCAGGTGGTCAGTCTTGATGTTCTGTACTCTCAGAAATCCCAGGAGTTAAATGACACCAAAGGAATTTAGCTGTGCCTCGTGGGAGCAGAGGAAGTTCTAGCATGCCAGCAAACCTGCACACCCATGTGCCAGCCCACCACGATTCCAGCTGCATGACAGCACCATTCCCTCAGGGCAGTAGGAAGTGAATTATCCACCACCCACCCTCCCCCACTCACCCCAACCTCTCCCCCACTCATTTCCAGCCCCTCCCCGGTTCACCATCACACACTTTCATTGACTGTGCCCCTCCCCCATTCACCAGGCCATAACTGGCTTCATAGTCCTGATGCCAAAAATTATAGTATCTAGACTAGATCGTGTAGAAAAAGCCTATTAAAAACAAAAGCTCACCAGCTGTTCCGCGAGTTCGTAGTCCAAGTCAAGCAAGTTGAGGCTCAGGGGCCGGTTGTACATGAAGCCCCGTCCAAACTCCAGCTGGGACAGCTGGTCCATGTGGGCGACCCGTTCCAGGCCCACCAGGATCAGGGTCCGGACGCCTACAAGGAAAGACCCATTCCAGAGCGTCGCCCAGGGCCAGACGCCAGTTTTCTCCTGACTTTGGTTTGGTTTGGTTTCATTGCGTGTTGGTGCTGGGGGTCAAACCCAGAACTCTGTGTGCTCACCATGGTGCTACATCCCTGGATTTCTTTTTTACTTTAAAGAACCACGTCAGTATAAATGTAGCTTTACGCCAAACACATCTGGTGCTCTGAGCAGGTGAGACCAAAGGCCTCCTCAGGGTGTGTAATGGCCTTACTACCAGCATGGGAAGTAACAGTCAGACAGCATGTCACATACGTGTGTAAACCCTGGCCCCACACAACAGAGTGCTACAGAAGAACCGGAACACTCTCCCATCTCACACCAGAGAACAGCAGTTTCCTGCCATTGCTGGAAAAAAAATAAGCTATGGGTAGAACATTCTTAACATAGTTTGCTTCCATAGATTCCCTCTTAAATGTTTGCTCTTTGGCAGCCATGTTTTCAAAAAGGATTAAAAACTCCCAAAGCACAGATGCATAGCTGTATGCTGCTTACCCAACCGTGGGGCATTTGGCAAGTGTGCTCACATTATGCATCTATTTTAGATTATGTATAGATTTTTAGATTATTTATATTGTTTTAGATTATTATTGTTTGATATGTGATAAAGGCCACTGACCATGCAGCAATCTCTTTTGTTTGTACATTAATTCCTGGTGTGTGTGATGGACTTAAATGAACCGATACATCCATTCTTTTGCAAAGAGAACCATACGTGTGAGATGGTCTGCCATCTGCATAGGTGTTCACACCTGCACTCCTGTGCGAGGACTTGGAATTAAAGCTGCCCATGGTCAGAAGGAGGAAGTGTCGTTAGCCTCATCCTCCAGTCCTCAGTAGACAATGAAGGAAGAACCCTCCAGCAGGACCCCCTCCCCGGCTTCCGAGGACTCTGCTACCACAGAGCTTCTTCTCGGCAGAATGGTAGGCCCTATGTGGCCTGACCTTGCTCCTCGTATTTAGGAAGCCCCAGAATCTACCTTCTTGTCGGAGCTCCTCGGAAGCTCTGTGTAAGTCAGCCAGGTCTCCGTCCACTCCATCAGAAAAATGAATCACCACCTGCAAGCCAAAGATGAGTCAAGGCCCTGGCTAGACTGAAAAGAAACGCCACAGAGCATCAAGAGCAGCTGAGAGGCTATGGTTGGGTCCAGTCCTTCATGTTGCTGCTGCAGAAATAAAGGCCAAGATGAAGAATATTGTGTAACAAAGTGTAAAATAAAGGGGTGCGCTTGACCATTGGATTTGTTTTCAAAAAGTGCAAACAACACTGAGAATAAGAAACAGAGGCATTCTTTTTGCAGGTTGTGTGCATGAAATGTGCATCTGTCCTGAGCTGAACTGGATCCTGCAAAATCTAGACAGTGAAGGCATGACCCCAGTACGTTAGAGATGGAACATGGAGTGGCCCTCAACCCAGAGCTTCTGGTGTCCTTGTGACAAAAGCACATTAGGCCACTGAGAGGACCCTGTGAGGCCTCTAAAGACACAGGCTTCCAAGGAAACCAGTTCTGACAGCATCTTAGTGTCAAACTTGCAACCCAAGTTTATTGTGGTTTAAGCCACAATAGCTGTGGTATAATATAAGAGCAACCTTAGCAACCTAGTTCACTGTGTGAATGGGAACCTTGTGTGTGTGTGTGTGTGTGTGTGTGTGTGTGTGTGTGTGTGTGTGTGTGTGTGTGTGTGTGTGTGTGTGTGTGTGTGTGTTGTATAAATGGAGAAACAAAGAGGAAATAGAAATAGAGGCAGACAACAGACCATATTGAATGGGTAGAAACAAAACTAAACTAGAGATTATCATAAACTCAGCTCAAGCTTAGTTACTGGCTCCCTAGGTTTCTTACACAAGACTGGCAAGATGAGGAAGACAGAACATGAAGTTACCATGGGTTCATAAATGAGGAACTGCTCAGCATGGACAGTAACAGCCCAATCTTATGTGTGCTTATGACTCAGGGCTCCCTGGCAGACACCATGCACACAGTGTGTAAGAATGACTCAGGGCTTCCCTGGACAGACCCCTTGTACACAGTATATACAGGAATGACTCGGGGCTCCCTGGACAGACACCACATACACAGTGTATATAGGAATGACTCAGGGCTCCCTAGGCAGATACCACGTGCATAGTGTGAATGACTCGGGGCTCCCTGGACAGACCCCATATACACAGTGTGTATAGGAATGACTCAGGGCTCTCTGGACAGACCCATGTACACAGTGTATATAGGAATGACTTGGGACTGGGTTCCCTGGACAGACCCATGCACACAGTGTGTATAGGAATGACTCGGGGCTCCCTGGACAGACCCCACGTACACAGTGTGTATAGGAATGACTCGGGGCTTCCTGGACAGACCCCACGTACACAGTGTGTATAGGAATGACTCGGGGCTCCCTGGACAGACCCCACGTACACAGTGTGTATAGGAATGACTCGGGGCTCCCTGGACAGACCCCATGTACACAGTGTGTATAGGAATGACTCGGGGCTCCCTGGACAGACCCCATGTACACAGTGTGTATAGGAATGACTCGGGGCTCCCTGGACAGACCCCACGTACACAGTGTGTATAGGAATGACTCGGGGCTCCCTGGACAGACCCCACGTACACAGTGTGTATAGGAATGACTCAGGACTCCCTAGGCAGACCCCACGTACACAGTGTGTATAGGAATGACTCAGGACTCCCTAGGCAGACCCCACGTACACAGTGTATATAGGAATGACTCAGGGCTCCCTGGACAGATCCCACATACACAGTGTGTATAGGAATGACTTGGGGCTCCCTGGACAGACCCCACTTACACAGTGTGTATAGGAATGACTCGGGGCTCCCTGGACAGACCCCGGGCTGCTTACCTTCACGCTGTCGGGCGAGGACTGTCGGAACTTGTTCTGATAGAGCTTCAGCGTGTCGGCCGTGAGGACGTATGTCTGCTGGTTGCGCATGCCGCGGACCTTCTCAAACAGCTCTGGCTGGTACTCGGCAAAGTCAAAGGCCTCCACGGGCCCCGTTGGCGTGTTGGCCACCACCGACACCCGCACGACGGGCAGCTGGCTGCCACTGCAGCTGATTCTTTGCATCTGACTGATTCTATTCAAGATGTCATCCACCTTGGACTCAAGGCCCCTCTGGGCCATAAACACATTCTGACCTCTGGATCCATCGAACCCTAGAATCACTTCCACATTACAAGCTGGAGAGGAGAAATGTAGACCATGAGCACAAAGATGAAGCTGACGGGAAGAATTCTATTTTAAGAGTGACAGGCACTGCCCTGGATATGAGTTATCACACTGCGTGAGAGCAAGAAGAGCTTAGGGCTGGAGGCCCGGCCCAGGTGCTAGAGCACCAGCCAATGAGTGAAAGTGCCAGACACTGAGTTCAAGTCCCCACTCTTGGACAAAAAAAAAGAAACAGAAAAAGAAGAGCTCTTTCATGTATGAGCTCTGAGAAGCAATTAGATTGCCTTCTCTCACAGGGAGGGACAGATGAAGGATGTGAGGATCCACAGTGGCGAACCACTTTAATGTATGATTTCTCTTTTTGGAAGTGTTCATCGATTTTGATGTAATAACATACAACAGGTGTTTGAAAGCTCTGACCTCAAAGTTTTGATCCAACAGGAGAATGAATGAATTTGAATTATTTAAGGAACCACCTAATAAGAGAAAATATCTTGAGCTTATAAGGGCAAAAAGGTGGTCAACTATTCTTATCTTGGAAGAACATTCTCCAACAGTGGTCATCTGACCCAACCCGTGTGTGTGTGTGTGTGTGTGTAAGTTGGTATCTGAAGTAGCCAAATGCTCGAAGAATCCCTAGGCCAGCACTAAAATCCATCTACTCTCCACAGGAAAAGTCTGAAAACATACACCCAGGGGTCTATAACCCCAGAGGGGATTACCTTTGGAAACATCGGTCACACCGGGACATAAGGTTTCGTGCATGGCGTCGTGCAGAGTTTCCAAGACCTGCTCACTCAGCTCCGACAGCTCCTGGACGTTGCCCACTCGGAAGGCCGTGGCACTGTTGGAAGCTATCTTTCCCACCTCCTCCGAGTCGATGTTCCTCACACCCACTGCAAACACCTTGACCCCTTTCTGGGTGAGCGCCAGGCTCACGTCCTGAGCATCCTCCACCGACTTCCCTCCGGTGATCACGAAGGCGATCTGAGGGACTCTCTGGTCCAGGCGGCTGCCGGCATCCGGCACAAAGTGATTGAGCCTCAGGTGTTCGATGCCCACCCTGGTGTTGGCGTGTCTCCCCCCTTTGTAGACCACTTTGTTGATGGCGTCGATAATCTGCCTCTTGGTGGAAAAATCTTTCAAGAAGAATTCATCCGTGGGGTCAGAATTGTACTGGACCAATCCTACTTGGATGGAATCACCCTCTTCATAAACCGTGTCCACAATTTCAGCTACAAAGCGGAGCACTTCCTGGAAGCTGTCCCTTCTGAAATTGATGGATCCATCCAGCAAGAACACAATGTCTGCTTGCTTCTTCTCTACAAGAGATCAAACACAAAATACAAATCAAAACAACGGATACGAGACCTTGCTAATAATTGACTGATAGTTGAAACCCTTGTTCTAGTCAATCACCCAGCCCCAAAAGATTATGTCAAGAACATGAAGGTGAAAGGAAAGGAGACAAGAGCACTCAGTGATGCCAAATCTCAGTTGTCCCACACAACCTTGGATTATGCCAGGAATTCAGTGGATACCTGGGTTTGATGGTCTGCAAGCTAAAAAAAAAAAAAAAAATCAATATAACCAAGCACCATTGGCTCATTCCTGTAATCCTAGCTACTCAGGAGGCTGAGATCTGAGGATCACAGTTCCAAGTCAGCCCAGGCAGGAAAATCCATGAAACTCTTATCTCCAAGGAACCACCAGAAAACTGGAAGTGGCTCTGTGGCTCAGCATAGTAAAGTGCTCGTCTTGAGCTGAATTGCTCTGGGACAGCGCCCAGGACCAGAGTTCAAGCCCCACAACAGACAGAAAAAAAATTAAACTATTTCTTCCTGATCAATAGCAAAATGTAGTATCTATAGGAGTGGGGGAGGGAATGTCTGAGGGACAGAGCAAGGAAGTGCTAAGAGAGGCAGACTGGAGAATGAGAGCTAAACCCTCTAAACATACAGAGGGCTGCGTCAGTGCTTCTTAAAAGCAGAAAATCCGCAGCATGTGAGGGCCAATTCTGGGTTTTGAAAACTAGAGGAAACTGAACAGAAAGGGGAAATTGGAGACAGTGTGAGAGATACGGCGTGTGCTAGAGGCAACCCAGGCAAAGCAGCCAATGATGGAGCAAAACAGGAATGCAGAACCTCTAAGAAAGCCAAGAGGCCCACATGCTTCTCTGTACCCAGAAGAAAGGCAAGGAAACGCGTGTGGCAGAGGGGTCCAGCCCATGCGTGGCCGCTCACAGGGGAGGGGAGCGTGGGCAAGAAGCTTGTAGGTGCGTGGCCCTGATGGTCAGATTAACTCAGGAAGGAGGTCAGCCTGGACTGGGCCTGGGGTCAGGGTGAATCCTGCCACTGGTAATGGACTGACATCAGAGCCGTACTCAGTAGGCGACCAACTGGCTGACTCTACAGACGCCATCTTATCCTGAGAGTCAAGGAACACAGTACCCTCGATCGCCGTATAGAGCCTTCCAGCTACAGGTGACCTCAGAAGGGATGGAGACAAAGGGCCATGGTCCTTTGGGGGATATACTTCCCTCTTCTGTTTCAACTGAACTAATCTTCCAGTATTTCACTTCAAATATCAGCTGTAGAAACAACCCTGAGAATAGTAAGAGTGTTTCTGAAAAGTTGTTGCTTTTTTTTTCATTCTAATAATTGTGATCTTCCACTGTGTAGTTCTGGGTCACAGAGCTCATACTTGGTCTTTTATTATTACTGTTATTATTATTATTATTACTATTATTTTAAAGATGTTTACCTGGTCTTGAAGGAGAGGGCGGGCCTACTCCTGGAGGCGCAGGCGTGGCTCCAGAGGGTCCGAACGAGCTCACCACCCTCTCTTCTATGTTGGGGAGCTCTCGGAACTCCCGCACCGTGAAGACCAGCCGGGGGTCGTTGGTGATGGTCTGCAGTTCTGTTCTGTCAGTGTTCCGGTCTCCGATTCCTAAACTCGCAATCCCTGAGGAGCTGATGATCTGGGAGAACCTGGAAACGTCATCCTGGGATTTCCCACCCAGAAACAGGACCAGGTGTTGGGGGACCCCGTCTTCTATCCGGCTCCCGGCCGACTTCACAAACAGGTTCCTTGCTACAAACTCCAGGGCTTTCCCGGTGTTCAGTGGAGAGCCCCCTTTGAACCGCAGGCGCCGTATGGCGTCGAGCACGGTGGCCTGGGATTTGTAGGTCTTCAGGTAAAATTCTGGGAAGACGTCGTTGCTGAACTGCACGACCCCGATCCTCACTTTATTGGGGCCAATGTTCAGTCTTCGGACAATCCTGCTAACGAAGTCTCGAATGTGAGCGATGCCGTCGGGTCTCACGCTGTCAGAGCTGTCGATGAGGAACACGATGTCAGCCGCGTCACTCTCCACTGCTGCAGATACACAAAGGAGGAAGGCTCAGCAAGCTCTCTACTTCCCACTGTACTTTCTCAAGTTTGCCTTATGTTGTGCCATGGTTAGGATGATGTCCCCATGTGCCTGCGATTCTCATTCAGGCTTTTGGAAATTAGTCATTAAATACCAGATGCTGAGCTGGGCATGGGGACCCACGTCCGTCATCCTAACTACTCAGGAGGCTGAGATCTGAGGATCATCATTCAAAGCCAGCCTGGAAAGAGAAGTCTATGAGACTCTTGTCTCCAATTAACCAGCAAGAAGCTGGAAGTGGAGGCACGATGCATGTGGTGGCCCTCCAGCCTTGAACAAAAGAGCCAAGCAAGAGTAGGAGACCCAGAGGTCAAGCCCCGAAACTGGCACCAAAACAAAAGAAACAAAACCAAAACCAAGAGGACTGTTTATCACCAAAAAGAATTTCTACTTCATGGGCTACTTTAAATTCTCTAAACCATTTTCTTTCTCAGCTAGCTTTAAGTTGAGCTTCATAGTCTGGGTTACTATTGCTACTTAAAAGGTCTGTAGCATTTAGACACGAATCCTGCTCTGCGAGCTGCAGTCATACACTGTAGCCACTGAAGGGCTCGTGATCGGTGAGGCCAGTGACTTTGCTGTGAAGGGAGAGACAGAGACCGCTGTGGCGTATCCCCACCCTCCCGCAGGAGTCTCACGGTCAGCCCTGAGGGTCCTGTGGGTCTCCCTGCCTCTCCACGCCCCATCTCCACTTGGCAATGCTATATGCCGTGTATAACCCTGGCACGCCCCAACTACTGGCTGCCTCGGGTTTCTCCTCAACCAAAAATCTTGGGCACTTAGTCCCAGATTTGGCTTTAAAACTATTATCTCCCCTATTTCTACTCACGAGTTCCTCTTTTTTTTTTTTTTAAACCACAGGTCAGGCATCTCTGATTCAAAATCCCAGAATCCAAAATCTTCCATAGTCCCAAAGCACAGAGGGCTCCCACAAGTGAAAATTCCATGTTTTTACTTCAATCACATGACATCACCTTCAGGCTGTGCACATGAAGTGTATGAGAAACACAACGGAATTCGTGTCCAGACTTGGGTTACAGCCTCGAGGTATCTCATCATGCACACATTAATATTCCAAAATCTCAGTAAATCCCAATCCAAACCACTTCTGAACCAAACGTCTTGCATGAGGGATACTCAAGGTGTGTAAGTTCATCAAAATGACACATTAAATGGCAACCCCCTTTGTACGACCAACCTTTTGAAGTTCTGAAAAAATGAAATCAAATTATCCAACAACGTTTATCAAAGTGTCTTGGGGAAGATGATCCACATTTTCCTATTACTTAGAATTCTAGATGTTTCTCAAATACCACTGAATAGCGTTGCCGCTCAATACCATTCACCCATATGCAATGGAAAACAGCACAGTGGCCGTCAGGCTGGTCATCCAGCGGGCCATTCACCGATGAAAGGGAAAGCACCCTCTCACTGGGAGCAGGCCCAGAACACACAGCCTTGGGGTGCTCTGCTGAGCTCAAGCCATCCACAGACCATCAGCACTCCCCAACCACTGTGTGTGAAAGCAACCTGGCAGCAAGAGCTGGGACCAGAGCTGGGACCGGAGCTCAGCCACCCAGAGGAGGGCACTGGCCAAACCATCATGTCCCAAACCCCAAATAGGAGCCGAGGCTGCTCCACCGAGGCCTCCCTGCTTGGTGACGGCTGAGTGTGGCAGACTGCAGAATTAGCTCCACTTCCCACCCCCAGTCCAGGCCAGAGCCCCGCCTCCACCAGCCTTCCACAGGACAGCCAGACGCACACTCACGCCCTGTCACTGAGAGCCTCCTTTTTCCTGTGCCACAGTGACAGTGTCACTCTGCTCAGCCACAGGTGTGTCCTGGTGGTCTCTGGCTGGTGGCCACGGACTGGGTAAAAAGGAAGGGGCACTGCCTTCCTTGTGAATTCACTTACCGTGAGTGGTGTGACCCCTGAGCCTATTATTTTTATACCAAGTTAGGGAGCAGAGCCACCTCCCCCCCTCCTCCCACCCCTGCCCATGGGCCTCACCTGGGGGAGGGAAGCGAGTTCTGGACAGGATCTGCTGGATCTGCTCGGCCGTCAGGGTGGTGATGGGCGTCAGCAGTTTCTGCTCCAGGGTGGGCAGCTCCCGGAAGGTGCTGACCGAGAACACGTACTCGGGGCTCAGGGAGATCTTCACCAGCTCCTCCTGGTCGGAGTGCCTGGCTATGGTGAAAGGGGCCACCCCGAACTGCTTGAGCTCCACAGCCGCGTCGTCCACTTCATCGTCAGACTTCCTGGAGGAGATGAGCACCAGGAACTGCGGGACGCCCTCCTCGATCCGGCTGCCCAGGGGCCTCTTGAAGATGTTCTTCAGCACGTACTCCAGGGCACCGCCGATGTTCGCCTGCTGCCCGCCCTTGGGCCTCAGCCTGCGCACGGCGCTCTGCACTTCGTCCTTGCTGGAGTGCGCGTTCAGTGGAAACTCCACCTTGGGATCCTCGCTGAACTGGATCACTGCCACGCGGGTGGTGTCAAAGCCCACGTCCAGGTAGTTGACCATCCTCTCAATCAGCGTGCGGATGTACTGGAACTCGGGGCTGGCGTTTTGAGACCCATCAATGAGGAAGACCACGTCTTTCTTGCTACCAACATCTGTGAAGCAAACAGGATCGTGACCTTCAACTTCATTGGCACAAAACTGCACGTGCTATTGACTACCTTCTAACTGGTCCTGGAAACACCACTGGACAGATCACAGGACCTCCAGCAACTGCCGGAGTGAAGGTATCAGCGGAAGGAGTGAGTCCTGCACACCTCAACGTCTACAGGTGGGAGGAAGAGGAGGGCTCAGCAAAGGATTGAGGAAGAGTGGCTGGAAGGGAGGCAGAAACTAGAGCTGCATCCCTAACATCTGAGGGGGACACAAGGAAGAAGAGACAACCACCGATGCAGATGCTGCCCATTGATCAAGGTAGATGCTGCTTGAAGACCCAGGAAGATGGCACCTAAGCGTCAGCCCCTGGGCAGGAGCACATTCTGAGCAAGGACAAGGATGGAGACAGATTAGGCTGGGTTCAGAGAAGACGTGAAGTAGACAAAGTTACCCCTCCCCGTGAAGGGACTTCACAGCATCCAGCTTCCAGAATGGGGCCTCCATGCAGCCGACAGAAAGTGGCCCAGTGGGGCTGTTGCTGGAACATGGGTTGGGGGACAGACAAGGCAAGGCTGTCAGAATCCATAGCAGGAAGCCCACAGGCATTTTCTTTAGTAACAGCAGAAGGGGTAGCAAGAGGATGTCATGATTTCTGCCCAACTAGAAAGGAATTGCCCACCTGGTCAGACGTGGATGCCAGCCTGCCTGACTTTTTGTATGCCTGATTAATGCCTGTTTTGTGTGTAACCAGTTTATATAAAACTCAGGATTTCCCTTCCCTTGGGATTGGAATTTCTTTCTGGCACTATCCTGGTTTGGGTTGCCAGTAATAAACTCCTTTATCCTCTCTGAAATGTGGTCTTGACCTTCGCTGGTCTGCATTGTAGCAGACAAGATGGAAGGCGTGGTGCAGCACAGCTGTATCCTTAGACCGACACACAGTGCCCAGGTCCTGTGGTCAAGCCCCAGGACCTGCACAAAAGATCAGAACCCAGGCCCTGGGCTGGCCTCTACTGAGTGTGGATATATCTTCATCTCTCTTCCTTCAGGTCACTGGGACCCTCCGTGGGTCCCAGGCCTGGGAAGGGGAATCGAATCAACTTTGCTCATGAAAGCCAGTTGCTCTTCCTGCCAGCGGAGACACTTCTCAGCCTCAAGCAAACTCAAAAGTGATCTTCCCACTTTCCAGAGCCTCTTCCCTAGCCGAGCTCTCCGCGAGGCTTCCAGCGGACCAGCACAGATGCAGCCAGGCCCGCCCTCCTCTCCGCGTCCTACCCCGAGGCTTTGAGGAATTTGAGTCTAGGACAAGTCTATGCCCTCCCAGAGGCTTTAATTTGGCCAAAACGATGAATCCTAGCAACCTCTAAAAAAGGACGTGTGCTTCCTCATTTTTCCTGTAACCCTAGCTCTGGTGCTAGATGGCAGAGGAGGCAAGGCTGAACACACTTTGAAAGCCATGGTACAAAGTGAGTAGCCCATTATAAGGAAGAAGGACCCCATGAGTCCCACACCCTCTCACCTGGGCCGGACGGGGGCAGGAAAACGGGCTGCAACAGCTTCAACTCCTCACGGCTGAGCTGGGTCACCCGCTCGGAGATGACCTGCTGGACCGTGCCCAGCTCCCGGAAGGTAGGGATGGCCACTGCGAAGTCCGGGATGTAGGAGATCATCTGCATCTCGGCGATGTCGGCATTCCCGATGCCGATGCCGATGGGCACCGCGCCGCCCTTCTTCAGGACCACCGAGGGGCCCCTCACGTCGTCCCCAGACCGCTCGGCCGTGAGCACGATCAGGAGCTGGGGGATGCCCTCTGCCATCCTGCTTCCAGTTGAGCTGGTCAGGATGTGCCTCAGGACGAAGTCCAGGGCAGCTCCTGTGTTGGGGGTCGGCCCACCCAGCAGGGTCAGCCTGCGAATGGCGTTGATGACGCCCTGTTGGTCCATGTGGGAATTGAAGTAGAACTCGGGCCTCGTCCGGTCGCTGTACTGCACCACGGCCACGCGCACACGGTCAGGACCCACGTCCAGGCTCTCTACCACCCTCTGCATGAAGTCCTTCAGCAGGGAAAACCCGCTCCTGACGCCCTCAGAGCCGTCGATCAGAAACACCACATCCTTCTCGCCTGAAACTGGAGGAGGACACGTCATGAGTCTCTGAGAGGGGCATTTTCACGCTGCTGCGGCCCCTGCACAAGCCCACCTCCCAGTCTTTGTGAACCGGACTTTGCCAGTGAATTCACAAAAGGATTTGGGGGATAGTCCTCCAATATCCAGGCACATCCAACATCGCTACATTAATTTCAGATGCCTTGACAAGAAAGAGTCAAGAGGGTCAGAGCCAGAGAGAGACGTGGGAGTAGAGGTCAGAGAGACAGGAAGGCACCGCGCCACCCGCTTCAAGGATGGAGGATGCAGCCAGGAGGCAGGAGGGGCAGGCAGCCTCTGGACACTGGGGAAGCTGAAGTCTCCTAGGGCTTCCATCCAGAAAGCATGCGGACCTGATGGCAGCTTCACTTGAAGCCGGCAAGACTTGTTCCACCTCCTAAACTCCCAGACTGTGAAGAGCAAATTCATTCTGTGCCTGGCAATGTGCTACGGCAGAAATGGGAACCAGATGCTCCCATCCACAAGGCCTAGTCACTTCAGAACCTCGCCACACAAGCTCAAGGTGAGCTCAGGGAACCGTGCAGGACCGGGAGGAACTTGGGATGGCTGGGCCAGAGGGTTCAGAGGTCAGAGTGCCAACCTGCAACCAGCTGCAAGCAGGATGCAGCAATCAGTGGAGAAGCTCTAGAATCTCAGCTCTTCACCAAAAGTAGATGTGAAATTAACCATTCTTTTTGCTGAACCTTTATCACCAAATAAAAAGCGCTGTAACACACAGTGTTACATGGTCTAAATGAGCATCTAGAAGTTTTAGTGCAGCCTTTATAGTGGGGATTATTTTTTACCTCCTCCTGTGCCTTTAGCTTTCCGTGAGTGTGGTAAAGGAATCGCAGCACTGATTTCCCTTAAAACAAAGCTATGGAGAACTGGAGGATGAAACCAACTTTAGCTATCAATATAGCCATGCTATGTGGCCTTTCATGCACATAGTAAAACACATTCTTGGTCTTTATTTTATTAAAAAAAAAAAAAGCAAACAGAAGAAGCGAGATAAATGAGATAAAGTGATTTGCCCAACCTGAGCACAACCAAGGGGCAGTGGCGGCCTGGAATCGGGGTCCTTAGCAGCCATCCTTCCAACAATCTCTACTTTTGTTAGAAACGGGAAGCTGGCGTGTCACTCGCTAAGGGGTCAGGACCATGGCAGAGGCTGCCTTCTAGTTGCCCTTGTTCAAGCAGGATCTGTGGGTCCTGCTGCTGGCCTGACTCTACCTCCTATTCCCTCTTCTAGGCCCATCCCTGCCCTGTACCTAATCACACATGCCTCGGTCCAACGCCGGGGCTTTGTTACAAAGGGACTCAGTTACTAGCAAGGATGCTCTCCACTCTCTCTGCCCTCTTCCTTCCTAATGGCCCTCTAGGGGACGTCAGTAGGTCATTATGCTAGGAATCTGAGGAAAGAAAGGGGATCGTGTTTTCTCCAAAGCCTTTTGAAATAACTACCAAATCCTTCTGGCTGCAGCTGAGAATCTTCTGGGCAAAGAGGTGAGAACATTAGCTCCCCTCTTTAAGATCCTCCAAATAAAATACTTTTTTGGTGCAGGTCCTGGGGCTTGAACTCAGGGCCTGGGCACTATCCTTGTATTTTCTTTGCTCCAGGCTAGCTCACAGCCACAGTTCTACTGGCTTTTTCAGTGCATAATCTGAGATAAGAGTCTCATGGACTTTCCTGCCCGGGCTGGCTTTGAACTGTAATCCTCACATCTCAGCCTCCCGAGTCCAGGATTACAGGCATGAGACACCAGTACCTGGCTAACATATGTTTAAAGAGGGGATTTGCTAGCTAGTGTTGTTTTCATAATCTATCTTATTATGAAACCTTCCAACACCCTTGAAAATAATCACCAAGATTCTTGCGTTTTACCTAAGAGACTAGCTAGAAAGTCAAATTGAGGAGGGAAAACTCATTCTCTTGTTCCCATAGAAACCACCTGTCACCTTTCCCTCTCCCCTCACCCTGGGGTAGCCCCAGGCGTCCTCTCTCTGAGGGGCCAGGGCCTGCAGCCTGCACCAAGCAGGTAGAGAGAATGTGGCTGCACCGCAGTCCCCATACCTGGAGCTGGGGCTCCATTGTTCACTGACTTCAAGAGGCTGACGATCTGCGACTGGAGGTCACCGATCTTGGGGAGCGACTCCGCTGTGAGGATGAAGGCGGGAGACGGCACGATCTGCTCCAGCTCCCCAGGGTCCGCGTTCTTGGCTTGGAAAATGAAGGGCACCACCCCGCTCTGCCGCAGGCTGCTGGCCGGCCCGTCCACGGCATCGGCCGACCTCCCGGCCACCAGGAGCACCAGGAACTGAAGCACGCCGTCCTCCACGCGGCTGCCCGCGGACTTCACGAAGATGTGCCTCTGCGCGTAGTCCAGGGCGTAGCCCAGGTTGAGGGTCCTGCCCGTCTTCACCTTCATCTTCTTCACGAGATTCAGGATCTCTGCCTTGTTCAGGTGCTGGTTGAAGCGAGATTCCACCCGGACGTCGTCGCTGAACTGCGCCACGGCCACCCGCGTCCCATCCGGCTTCACGTCCAGCTCGTCGATGACCTTGTAGAGAAAGTCCCGGAGGGCGGGGAACTGGCCCATGACGTTGGCTGAGCCGTCAAAGAGGAACAGGATGTCTCGCTTGCTCTCTACGAGGAAAGTGGATGGGACACAGTAAGGGAGGGGATCCTGGCCGACCGGCCACATAGACGCAGCCCAGCACCACCAGCATCTGACCGAGTTCATCCGAGGATCACTGTACCAGCAGGAGAAGAGACGGTCCAGCCCTCCTGCCTAACGTGTCCTCGTCAAAGCAAAACCTAGGCTGTGGGAGCTGCTCTAAATCGGCAAAGCCAGCCACGCCCCATTTCTCACCAGGCAGAGTCTCCCTGGGAGATCAGACAACACGGTCACGTGGCCGTAAGAACGCTATCGAAAATATATCGGTCCTATTGGACCCTGGCTAACAAATTTGTCTGGATCTGTCGTGACAGAGGCTGACACAGAGGAACCACCCAGGCAGCGCTGGCTCGTCACCCGGTCAGCTCTGCGTCCCGTGGAGGTCATGGGTGTCGACCCACGGCCATCCCCGTCACTGCTGGGAGGCCGGGGCACTGCGAGCGCTTGGGGATCTGCTGTCACTGCGCCACTGAGAACAGAGTGACAGCCCGAGGGGAACGCATCGTGCCATGCAAATGCCACGTCATGGGGCAAATGGCAACTGTCACATCAATGGCATTTCCAGCTGTCCGTGCTCCCATCAGGCTTCCCGTGGGCTCAGCCGTGGGTGAAGCAGCCCGCTGAAGGGCCAGACCCCGGTCCCAGGCCTCCACAAGGTGCCACAGTAAAGGACAGGATGACCCTCTTCCTTTGGAACCCACCGTTACTATTCTGAAGAGGGACAGGCGGCTTTTACGTACAGCAGAGTCTAGATGCAAAAGCTGCCTCGTGAAGAAAAAAAATGCCAATTGTTCATGATCCCCGGGCATGCCTGTGTATGGGGGAAAAAAGGTCTCTCCTTTTGCTCCCTGCTCCCCTCCCCCAGGTCTCCTGACCCTCCCTTCTTTTCTCCCTCCTCCATCTCTCCCCCCATTTCCTTCTCCCTCCATCCCTGCTTTCCTCCTTCCCCCACCCCCGTTTCTCTTTCTTCCCACCCCACTCTCACCCCCCCACCCCTTCTTTTCTCCCCTGGATTTTCACTCCATACAATGTTGATGGGCGTGGAGGAGGGGCTGTGAATTCAGGGCAGCGCTGACCCTGCCTCCTCCGCTATGGCTCCGCACTGCCACTCACAAATGCCCTTTGGAGTCTAAGCTTGCCAAGGACGGCATCTTGAGCCCCTGTGGGGAACATTTTGATCAGAGGGATCGGCTGTCTCTCCACGGCTCGCAGGCTCTGGGTTTTTCCTTGTGGCCGTAGCACCGGGGAGGCAGGCCCCGAGCTGGTGGGGTAGGTTTACCTGGCTGGGTGAGTGGAACTTCCTCCACCCCTCCACTAACATACGTGGTTAGGGGCTGAATCAGCTGCTGAGGCAGAGCCGGCAGGGAGCTGAAATCGTCCATGAGGTACACCAGGCTTGGGTTAAAAGCCATCTGCTCAAGCTCTGCCCTGTCGGCCCGGCTGGCCCCCACACAGAAGGTCAGCACGCCCGCACGGGCCAGGGCATTGGCAGCTTGCAAATAGGAGTCCTCAGACCGCCCGGCCGTGAGCAGGAGCAGCAGCTGCGGCACGTGTTCCCGAATCCTGCTGCCGCCGGCCTCGGTGAAGTGGTTGGCCTGGACGTAGCTCAGGGCCGCCCCCGTGTTCAGGCCCGAGCCCCCCCTGAGCTGAAAGCGTCTCAAGTGAGCCAGCAGCTCTGACTTGCTCTGGTACGTGTCCAGAGAGAACTCCGTGACCGGAGTGTCACTAAATTGCACTAGACCCACACGGATATTGTCACTTCCAACATCAAGGCTGTTAACTAGGTTCATTACAAAGTCGCGCACGTAGGGGAAATTGGTCTTGCCAACGTGGACCGATCCATCCAAAAGGAAGATGATATCCCTTTTGTTTACGTGAACTGCGGTGAAGCACAGAAAACACGGTGAGACATACACAGCGAAAGGGGCCCATGTGTGCCCGCCCCGCGGACACGCATGCCGACACTCAGATCACAGGCAGCCAGCGTGGCAGAGCACGCCGCCTGGTAAAATATGGCAGCGGCTGCATATTTTCCTCTTGTGGTGGCTGGTGTTGGTGAGGCATATAGAATTAATATCCACATGTGCACAACCGAGGTGGCTCACAGACAGATGGAGCAGAGTGAGGATGTGTGCGACACGCAGAGGTCAGCATCCCAGGAAGAGGACATCCCGCCCTGAAAATGCCTTCTACCAGGGTGCCAGGCCCCCGTTCCTCTCTGACACTTCCCACCACAGACCTCCTGGGTGGCGCTAGCCCTCTGGAACTCCCAGGCCTGTGCAGCTAGGGAGAACTTTCCATCCCAGCCAGGGAGCATTCTGCCCTCCTGACCTGGAAACCTGTGATCCTTAAGACTAAAAGCCAATCAGCAGAGTCCCTTCTTGGGCCTGAGACCCTTCAGCCTCCCGCCTGTCCCTCCTGCACCCATCTCATCCCCGACTCCTCGGGGTCGTAGCACTGGTTGATTAGCCAGGGACCCAGGGCAGTTCCTCCAAGGGGAAGTGTCGGGCTGGTGGGTAAGAAACTATGCCCTGCACCTGCCGAGGATAAACACCTAGATACTACAAAGTGTAACTCTCAAAGGCCGACAGACCCACCTATCTGAGGGTTCACATCTATGGCATCCACATGGCTTCCAACATGATGAGTGATGCACACCAGAGAGTGGGCACAGGTTGTATGCGAACCCCACATCACTATACATGAAGGACTAGAACACCCTTGGATTGGGATAACCACAGGGAGAGGTCCTCCCAGTGGGCTGACCGTTAATCACCTGTTTAACTTATGTCTTTAAAAAAATTCCCATTGCTTTATTTTTCCCCTGGGGCCTTACTCTAAGGCAAATTAATTGTTCTCTATGTTTATCAAGCTGAACTTCGGTTATAAAAAGGGTGGGTTAGGGGTGTGGTAGAGAGAGAGGGAGGGAGGGAGTGCACATGCTTTTTGGATTTCAAAGGCCACAGCGTCTGGGCAGAGCAGGTGTCCGGGCAGCGGGGGTCATGCACTAAAAGGTCTGCAGAGGAAGGGTTGTAAGGTGAGAAGCCCGTGATATTCATCTTCTCTTCACTGGGGACAGAACTGCATTCATCTGAGAGGCTGAAATCTGAGGCCACTGCATCCCAGGGGGAGGGGTGGTCAGGCTCGGCTTCTTTGGAAGCCCTGTCTCCTCTGGCAGGGAGGAGGAAAAGGCAGTGGCCAGGGGTTGCTAGAAGACAGAATTCTGGGCCTCAACCAGGAATAAGAACAGAGACAGGACTCCAGCCAGAGGGGCACAGGCATGGGCCTCGGGGCCCCAGAGCTTACATCATATGAGTTTACTGCATGATGTTTGAGCTGTACGTTCTCAACCCAGGGGAAAGGAAACATGAAATAAATTCTGTGTGTTGCTGTGGCTTTCGTCATCAGCAGCTCCACACTGTTTCTTCTCAAAGGTTTTACCTGCCAGCCACCCTCCTACAGCCCGAGCTACAGCCACCATACCTTCAGAGGTTCCAGAAAGGGTCCTGAGAGGCGCCAGCAGGCTGGGCAGCATGCTTTGCAAAGGGGCAGCGCGGAACTCAGCGGGGACGAACACCAGGGAGGAGTCGAAAGCAATCTCTTCCAGCTCGGCCTGATCGGCCGCCTTGCTCCCAATGGCAAAGGCCATGATGCTGTTCCTCTTCAGCTCCTGGGCAGGCTGGCTGATCTCATCTAGGGACTTGCCACCTGTGATGAGCACCAGGAGCTTGGGGACCGCTTCCGCAGCCCGGTAGCCAGCCGAGCTAGTGAATAGCTTGTCACGAACGAAGTCCAGAGCGGAGCCCGTGTACAGGGCTGAGCCTTCCAGAGGCTTCATCCGCCGCACAGCTGATATCATCTCTCTTTTGCCAGGATAGCTATTGAAATAAAACTCGGGCTTGACAGTGTCTGCGTACTGCGCCACTGCCACTTGGATAAGGTCCTGTCCGATCTCCAGCCTCTGGATGACTCTGGCAATGAAGTCTCGGATGGCATTGAAGTTGGCCAGCCCCAAGTTGGATGAGCCATCCATCAGGAAGACTATGTCCCTCTTGTTGACTTCAATGACTGTAGGTAGCAATATTAACAGGTGAGTAGAAAGGCCTTAACAACCACTTTCAGTGGGGACGCTACAAAGCCACCGTCTCGGGCAAGGATGCTGTCATTCACGCTAGTGAGTGGGAAGCATGGATTGCCCAGGGGGAATGTGTCATGACACACCAAGTGACATTTGCGTCCTTCCCTACATGGTGCCAGGCTGGCCCCCATCCCGCCCCGCCTGCTGTCCATACATTTAGCCAAATCGTGGTGCAGAAACAATGTCGTCACCTGTTTACCTGCTGTCACTAAAAAGGTAGTCACTTCATTTCTACCATCGACATGTAACTTGGCCAGAAAGGACCCATCGCTGGAGAAATAAAACAAGCCGCCATGTTTGATCAGCTCAGAGGCAGGCAGCCTTGAGTCGGAGACCCAATTCCAATATCACACATGGCCAAGTACAAACGTCAAAAGAGAATAAACACCTCCTGTATCTCTTCAGCTTGATACTCCGTGGCTCCCTTCTCCAGATTAAAAAATAAAAGTAACATTATAAAACGTAGGAGAGCAACATCAAACACAGCAAGCGCCACCAAAGCTTTTCACTTAAGAGATCTGGCGGGGAGGGTGGCCAGTGACACCTTAATACTGTCACGACTTCAAGACAACCGCAAAGCAAGATGCCTCCGGCGGCCCCTGCTTCCGATGCCTGTGACCTCCGTCCAGCCAGCCCTGACATGGGTACAACTTGCCCGAGGTGTGGACAAGTCTCTTAGACACCTGCACCCATCCAGAACTGGACCAGACTCTGAGATCTAAAGAATGTAGCAGGCAGGACCTGAGAGGGGGTGTTCGCCCAACAGCCCCTGTCAGACCCCTCCTCCCGGCACCAGGCAGCTGGCTGGCAGGCCGATTTAGTAATGCCTGGCAGAGGAAGGAAGGCTGGTGCTAAAGGCAAAAAAATACCTTCCTAAGAATCAGTGCTGCCTTTTGTGCTGTTTGGTTTTTGGGCTCTGGTATTTGGGGTTTTATTTGTCGCTGATGGGGCTTGAACTCTAGGCCTGAGTGCTATCGCTCAGCTCTTCAGCGAGTGCTCTACCACATGAGCCACAGTACCACTTTCAGATTTCTCGTGGTTAACTGGACTTTCCTACCAGGGCTGGCTTTGAACTGCAATCCTCAGATCTGAGCCTCCTGAGGAGCTAGGATTACAGGCGTGAGCCACCAGCGCCTGGCTGCAATATGTTTTTTTAAGGGAGTTCATTCCTGATTGTGAGGAGCTGGGAACATGTGTCAGTGCAGAGACAAGAGCCCCAGGAGTGGTTCTGATGACTCCTGCACCCTCTCCCTACACTCTCAGCACGAGAGGAGGTCTGCATTCTAACAGGAGGATGACATTTGTGCACTAGTTACCTATGGCTGCAGCAGCAAACACAGGACATCCCTCTACCAGTTCCTGGTTATAAACATCTCTTCAGGACTTTTTCCTTCCTTAAGGTTAGATCTTGCTGTCTCCCTGGGCTGGGTTTAGCATATCCTTGCAAATAATAATTGAATGTGTACAAGTCTAGTAGACTTTTTTATTCCTCTATACCATTAGGGATAATGAATGTGCACATGTATGGATGTATGGAATATATATATACATACATGTATTCCACATATAATGCACCATGGCTCCATCACATTTGCATTCTTCATACCTATCACATGCAATAGTCAAGTAGGCCCATATTCCTAAGTGTCACACATACCCTCTCCCAAATATTAACACCCTTTATAGCTGAGCCCCTGTACACGCTCCTCATGCCCATGTCCACATCTGGGGCGTTGGCCCTGGATTCTGGGTCCATAGCTAGAAGGAGAAGGCTTGTGTCTAACTCCCTGGGAACTCATCACACACTGGATGCCTGGCATTGTGCTGGGCCAAGCCAAAGAAGCACTGGGAACTCCTGAATGGCTCTAGAAGGACTGGGTTCCGGTGTCTGCTCCTGACTCCAACACCTGACTGACTCCCAGCTTCACCTCCACAGAAGCCACGTCTGCGGGGCATCCGACCTTCCTTTGGCCTGATCGGGACCGTGTCTGGGGTGCGTTCAGACTTGCTCTCACTGCTCTGAAACGCCAGTCCACACGGGGCAGGACCTGCCCTCCCCACCACGCGGTCCTGCTGGGTCTGGGTCTGCTACCTGGTTGGAGGCAGGCTGGGAGGTGCTGGTGGTCACCCGGAAACGCAGCAGGAGCTCCTCAGCCTTCAGCAAAGCCCCAGAATGCTCCTCCCGGGAGCTCTCAGAAGCCCGAGAGTCGGGTGAGGGTTCTCAGAGCAAGCCCTCCAAAGCCTCCCGACTGCTGCCCTGCCTGGGAGCTGTCTTTGTGTCCATTTGAGTCCACCAACCGCAGCACATTTGGGACACAGTGGCTTGAACAGCCAGCACTTCCAATAAAGTATCGCTTGCCGTCTACTCTGCGCCTGCTTCCAGAGCCACAGCTGGCCCGAGCGCCGCCGCAGCGCCTGCCCTCTCTGGAGCCTTGCCCACTCCACCCGGCCACTTCCCTGCTGTCCTCCGCGGTGGCACGTTCTGTGCCCATTCCTCCCCCAGCCTCACCCCCTCCCCGGGGCCTGTCCTCATGCCGCCTGACTTCCCTCGTCTCTAGACCCCCATCCAAGCTCCATGCTGATCCTCTCTCCTCTCCACTGTGTCTCCCTGCGGCAGCTGGGGGGGAGGGGGAGGGGGAGGAAGGCCCCACCCCCACCAGGACCCGGGGCCTCACACTGGGAGCCAGGAGCGCACACAGTGGACAGCACCAGTCTGGACACTCCCAGGAAGGTCACCCCAGGATGAGTGACACCTCATGGCCCCGCGCCCTTCCTCTCCTCCTCCACCACCGCTGCCCTGCGAGGCCTCTCCACAGATGACTGAGAAGGAAGCCATTGGGGGACAGCACCTCGCTCCCACCACCCAACCTCCACACCCCGCCTCAGCCCTCCTTCCCCTCCCCGTGTCTGCTCCAGCCCCGCGGCCCTCCTCCCCTGCACCACCGTTACTCCACGTGCCCCAATCTGCCCGGCAGCTCCCTGCGACCCTGGCTGGACGCTCCTGGTCTTTGCATCCTCCACCGCTTCCCTCCCGGCCCCTCTGCCCACCCTGCACCTCCCCAGGCCTGCCCCCCTCGCCCAGAAGCACAGAGACGTTCCCTGGGCATCCATCCCCAGGACCTTCTCCCTTTTCTAGCCTCTTGAGACCTTCTCTCCAAACCCAGCTGGACACAGTCCCTGAGCTCCTCGTGCTCGCCTCGGGCGTAGCACACCCACGCGAGCTGCCTCTCGGCTTCCGTCTATCAGTGAAGCTGGGCCCGGGCACCTCCGCTCCCCGCACTCCAGCTGAGCTATCCTAGGCCGCACAGCCACGGGGCTGCCCCGTTCTTCCCCCTGCTTCCCTGCTCCTCTCCCAGGACTTCTAGCTCCCCTTCCCACAGTCTTTCTACCCCAGGCTTGCGTAACGCCCTCATGTAACCTGTCACACCCAGGGACTGTTTCCTTTGTTCGGTCGTGGGGCTTGAACTCTGGGCCTAGGCGCTGTCCCTGAGCTCTTCAGTTCAAAGCTAGCGCTCTACCACTTAAACCACAGCGCCATTTCTGGTTTTCTGGTGGTTCATTGGAGGTAAGAGTCTCACAGATTTTCTGCCCGGGCTGCCTTTGAACCGTGATCGCAGATCTCAGCCTCCTGAGTAGCTGGGATGACAGGCGTGAGCCACCCAGAGCTCATTTACGTGTTTATCATTTCCTCCTCCTTCTAATGTAACAGGCCAGCCATCTCCCTGTCTCCATAAACAGCTGTGTCCTCGGTACTTGTTATAGCATCTGGCATGAGCCAGACAGACAGGAACAGTTGTTGAATGCTTACAAGTTAATTGCTAGGATTAAGCATGATTTTTAAAGAGAGAGTTAAAACTCTGGTTATCTAGGGGAATCTGAAAGTAGGTCAGAGAAATCACTTGTTTTAATCAAGAAGCTGAATCTTCTCCTGAAACAAAAATACTTTCATCAAGTGCAAATTCTTTGCCATAAGCTCAAGAAATCAGAGCCCAGAGAATTTGTGTGACCTGCCCAGGATTACACAGCTGCTCAACAGAAGACGGTAAAAGAAGCCGTCTCCCCATGACGGTGATGTTGTATCATCTGTGCTTACCAAGCCTAGAGAGATCACTGACTTCTGATAATATGTGACCCCAGAGGACCTTGGGAAACTATTTCCATCTAATTGTTTCCTTAATTTCCTGGTCCCAGCAAGGCAAGCAGCTGGCCTCTGTATACGATTTCCTCTGCCCTTCACTGCCGTGCCGACGCAATACACCCAACTTTGACTTTTCTCCCAGCTTCCCTGTGGGACTTTAGTGGGTCAGGTGTGTGGCCCCATCAAGTGAAGAAAGGCTAAAAGCCCAGGGGAGTTAAACTCAACCTCAGTAGACTGACCTTTCTGAACTCAACGTGACCAAGAGACTTCTCCAGAAAGCTATTCTCACATATACGGTCCTAATTCTCACATCCATGGTTCTGGTGTCCAATATGAGCAGAGATGATGTGGTCCTTCGCTAGCTACCTGCTGCAACTTGACTGTCCTCACAACAAAAAGCCCTCTTTGGAAATCATTTAGAGGAAGTTTGTGCTAATTCTGCTTCAATTCTCCACAACACTTAGTAAGGCAATGAGTCCCTTTACATGCATGCAGTAACTATACCGACAATTAAAAAAGGACTATTTGGTAGAGGCCAGTTCCATTTGTGATCCAATAAGGTTTTTAATGAACGCTTTAAAATCTTCCGTTCTCAGTTTTATGTAATGGCTTGTCCACTGCAAAATGCTTCTTTTTAAATTACTACCAATCCTTTTTCAAGGGGGGCCAGCCTGGAATCCCTGGGATAGGATGAGCCATGAATACTATCTTGGAATAGTACCACAGCCATTGTATAGACACAGGCCCTTTACTTGCAAAGGTAGAAAATGAGTGTTACTCCACACCAGAAAATTCAAACCACTGGTTGCACCAACTACCAGTCTTCTATAAATCTCATTCATTTGCCAGTTTTCACTGGGCACAAACTCTGCTGGGACACTGGAAAGATAATGAGGATCGAGGTCTTCGAGGACTGAGGGGGCCCCGGATGGTGCCCACCATGGTGGCCCTCATGGACTGACTGGCATGCAGTTGGTCTAACCAAGGTCAGAACACTGATACATTCTGAAGAGGACCCAACATCTCAGCTCATCAGATGAGCTGTGAACTATGATGTCCACACATCTCCCATGTGTGTCAAATGGCCATTATCACTATGACTTGATTGGCTGTATGTTTCTTAATGACTCTAGTTGACTGCACGGTGAACGCACTTCCATTGGGATGTATACTGCCATCAGAAAAATTACTTCTGAACATGATAAGCAGAGGAATGGAATATTTTGTAAACATGTAACCCAATGAGTGCGCCGCTGTCCCTTGCCTTCAGAAGAGTCTCTCTCCCATTGTCACAGCTACAGAGGACACATTGTAATCTTCTTCCGTCTTGGGGGAGACGCTCTCTATGAACACACCAGCAGTACCGTCATCCTGGCCTAGCTTATTTGGAATGGCAATGAGCCCCTGAAGACCATTTTTTGAAGGGCTGGATTACAACTACATAGCACAATCACTCCAAACAAGACATCTGTTGTGTTACCCTGGAAGGCACACTTTCCCTGTGCCTCATGACCTAGCAGAGCTCTCCACTCACTCATTGATCTTTAGCTCTTCCAAGCATCTTGTCGATCACATCCATCCCGTCCAGAAGCCAGCTCGTCCCGCAAGGACTGGACTGTGGGTACTTACAGTTTCTCTCCGGTGCCCCCCTCACTTCTATGAAAAACACCATGCATGGCAACACCCCCCACCCACAGGGGTGGCGAGAAGGACATACGTACCTTGAGTGACAATCGTTGGCGGTTGCAAGACAATGTGCCTTTGGGCCACGCCAACAATGTAGGGCAGTAATTGCTCCTGGAGGTCCCCAAAGCTACGGAATTCCGGGACAGTAAACACCAGGTTGTCATCGGTAGCTATGTGTTGAAGCTCTGCCCTGGAGGCGGCCTGGGCTCCGAGGCAGAATGAGAACACGCTAGCCTGCTTCAGAGCTATCACGGCATCCCGAATCTCATCGCTAGACGGCCCGGCACTGATGAGCACCAGCACCTGCGGCACCCCTTCCTCCACGCGGCTGCCCCCTGCCGGCGTGAAGTGGTTCTCCACCACAAAGTCAAGGGCCAGGCCAATATTGGCCAGCTCCCCCCCAGCAAACTCCAAGGCCTTCACTGCTTCCAGAGCCTGAGCCTTGGAAGAGAAGCTGCCCAAGGAGAACATGGTCCTGGGCTCGTCACTATACTGCACCACCCCCACTCGCATCTGCTGGGTTCCAAGGGGGAGCCTCTCAAGGAGATTTACAAGGAAGTTGCGAATGACAGCGAAATGGACACCTCCGGTGTTGTTTGATCCGTCAATAAGGAAAATAATGTCAGCAGAGTCTTGTGCTTTAAAAGAAAGAAACGCAAAACATGTGAAAGCGTTAGAACAAGTGACCACATGCATCGTTCGGTGTTCTGACATGTTTCTTTGGAAACCAACAAGAAACACGGAGTAGGGACAAATGAAACACATGGTGATTAAGGAACGTGAAACTCTTGTTGAGTTCTGCATTCTGAATGGATAAGAGGCAACTTCTTACATCGCAGTGTGGACACGGACGTTTTACATCCAGATCTCATTGGCACCATCTTTATAGTTGAATTTCAAAACACATTCCCTTTTCCAAGGGAGAAATCTTGGGTACATAGTCTAAAAGGTTCTACTCAGTTTGGAGAGAAGTGTAGCTGCATGGGTTTATATATTAACAGCCACACTGCCAGAGAAAACAAACGAATAGATAAACAAAAATCTAATTTGGGGGTCATTTCTGCTGCCTCCTTGAGCAACAATGAGGATTCTGTATACAAATCACAGCTTGGAGAACAGGGTGCCAGGTTCGGAACTCAGCAACCCATATTCCCAGGCAAGGACTTCATTCCTCCTACAACCACTGTTTCATCAAATTGAAAAAAGGACTTGAGCACATGCAACTTTGCGGACTCAACCTACATGTCACATTTTTATTTTTACAAAAATACTGCGATGGATTCTGTGTTTGGTATTCTCTTCCTCACATGCCATTGGGCTCTGTGAAACTCGAATGCAAGCCTGGAACCAGAAAAGATGTTTCATCCATTTCTTTTTGCCATTGCCTCTGTATCTAATCACGTAATGCAGAACGATGTTAAACAGAGTGATGTGAAACCAGCCATGACATAATTATCCAACCTTATTTTTATGACATTCTAAGTGGGTCATCTGGTAAACCTGAGAGAAGGTGATCATCCCTTAGTCAGAATGAGCTCCGGAGTCAGGCAAAGGATGTAAAACTGTCTGAGAGAGACCTCCTTCACATGCCTGACGCATTCTGTTGCTGAGAATGGGGTTACGCAGGTGCATTGGGAGAAAAAATTAGTCATTAGTAAGTCTACTGATCATTTCAAAGGCACAATTAGAATTGTTTAAATCCAGACTGATTTAAACTGGGAGAATTATGCTTTATGAATTTTTATGTAAGCATATATATTCATATTCTTAGGTTTAGAAAAATTATATTTGGGGCATAATGGTAATATTGTGAGACCATTCATTCTGTTCTTTTAAATGATGGTAAATGTTTTATATTTAAAATTAAATTTTGAGAACGATGAAACTGATCAATATTCATTGCAATCTTAATCTGCTTTGTTAAATGGCAACTCCTCTGTACAACTACTTAAAGATAATATAAAAGGGGAAAATTAGACAAATTAAATTTGACTTGTGCCAGAAAATCGTGTTTACTCTCACTGTGAAAAAGCATACAAATCCTGCCTCATAAAATTGGCAGTTTTTCTCTAAAGCAATGCAAATTTGCCTGTACGCAAGCTCAGGCAGGAAGTACCAGCCTTTGGAAGATTCTTTTTCCCCTAAACACAGGGGAAATCCCTGATGACATCTCTGCAGATTAATTCTAAGCACAGGGTAAGAAAGTTGCTTAGGAAAATTTCTATCACAGTCCTTCTTGTTAGATGTAACAAGAGGATAATCATTTTGCTACAGGAATTACAATCTTGTTTTACTGATTTGGGGTTGGGTTTGGTTTGTTTTTTGTTTGTTTTTTCATTTTCACACAGAGTACCCAATAAGCCTGTGCTCTTGCTTTGAACTCCAAAATATATGTCACTCTTCAGCCAAAATGTAAGATTCCGGAAGGTTCTAGGAAGCTGAAGAGCCATGGAGTTTGAGATACAACAGCAGGTACTTCACCTCATATCATGAGACAGAGTATGGGTAAATCATACCACAAAAAGCTCCTCAGCATTTCCAGCTCTGAGCCACTGACCCCCAAGGGACAAGAGTGACCCCCCAAGGACAGAAAAGGGTCCCCCTCCTGCTTAGCACACGGAGACATTAAAAACAAGAGCTGACTTGATCCATAGCATCGATAAGAATGACGTGTGCATCGTTATGAGACACGATCATTCTGTTTATTACTCCCTTACTTGTTAGTTGCGATCTATCGTATGCAAATAAGACAAGCCAACCCCGAGGGAAATCTGTGAGCACTTCCCCAAGAAGCTGAACATCTTTTGCAACTGTAGGTCATAAAAATGTTGGATAATTTGTCATCACTGCATTAAACAACAACAACAGCATGGTCTTCGTACACACACAATAATGGCACACATAGAGCATGCTTTGCTATCCAGGAGAGCCGAAGCCTGGCGTAGGCCCGGGGGCCCCGAGTTCTTATCTGCAGCAAGATATGCCAACGCCCAACACTAACTCCAAGATAAACTGTGTCTCTCTCCAACTGTCACACTTTGAAGATGCCTGGTTAACTGCTTCTGTAGCTCACTCAGCAAATCCTCTGCAGCATCTACTATGGCAATGCTTCCAAGGGGAAAAAAAATCATGTCTACTTAGGCTGTACCAGAAGCCCTGCTTCCCTGAGCATCTGGTGTGAGCACAAGACCTTCCTCACTCATTGGATGTTCCCCTTTGTTACAAAAGAAGAAAAAGAAAAATCACATCCTCATCTCCTATGCAAAGTACAGCACTGGGTATTTCCTTTTTTTTCTCAAATCTTTACTTTGTTTTAAAAAACAACATTTATACTGAAATCCTTTCATAGAGGTCTTGTGTCTCCTAA
Source organism: Dipodomys merriami (assembly GCF_024711535.1). Classification (NCBI taxonomy): domain Eukaryota; kingdom Metazoa; phylum Chordata; class Mammalia; order Rodentia; family Heteromyidae; genus Dipodomys; species Dipodomys merriami. Next base: position 2,818,591 of record NW_027202270.1, on the reverse strand, counting down.
TGTCCTCTTAGAAAGGGCAGCAAGGGAGTGTGTAAAACACAACAGTCAAAGGCTAATTGCCTGAACAGGGTTCATTTAGAACAGTGGCAGTCATTCACAGCGTATGCGTGAAATGTTCTCATCTGATGGTTGAGAACACTCGCTGGGGAAATGTCCCCTGGTAGAAATGAGGAGGTAGAGAAGAAAGGGTTCTGACAGCCAGGTCTGCCTAGGCCTCCTGAGAGCTTTCTGCCAAAGCTCTGGACAGCCATGAGCTGTTTTGCTGTTGTCCGTTCCGTTTTGCCTTATGTTATTTTTTCTGTGAGACATGCAGTAGGATCTGATACCAGAAGAATTGGAGAGTGCAGTTAATGAGGAAAGATAACACAGAAGATGAATATTCCACCTGGTGCTGTGAGCAGCTTGAACATTAGAAGACAGAGATGCGTTCTTGGCATAAAAACAAAGGTTTTTATCATCTGTGTGGAAATATGATGTGTGGAAGACTCGCTTAGCATTCCCTGGGTTCACTTACAAAGCAGCTCCAGAGGAAAAACTCCTCTAGTCCTGTTTATGAGTTCCCCAATGCACCCATTTGTTGAATGCTCCTTTCGCTACTGATTCCTTCGCTTGTTATTTTTTACCCTCTTTCTTTGCTGTTAGCCTTAGTCTGAAAAAATGATGGTCCTGGGAGGTATTGAGACTGAGACTACCATGGCCCATAACGAAGACCATTCTAGATGTCCTCCTGTGGTTCCACGCCTTGTGGGGGTGACCCTGGGATCCCTGTGCTGTTTTCTGGCAGGACAGCGCAATGCCAGAGGAGGGGCTGTCACGTGGAAGAGGCCCCTCCATCACGCTGGCCCTTCCCGGTGTTCAGGCTGTCCCTCCTCTTACCACGGAGCGGCTGTCTGCTGAGGAGGGCGGTGGCTCCCCCACTCCACCAAAGCTCAGATCCCGGGGGTCCCTCAGGGAAGCCTTGGCTGGGCCCCAACCCCAGCTAAGCTTTGCCTGACTGTAACAGCTGGTTCCCTTCTGCCTGAGCATGGGATCCGTCACCCCTCTCCCCCACCCCTGCTTGCTGAACGTCTGCTATAAACAACTGTCTAGTGCTGTGTGCAGTACAGCAGCCCGTTGTGATCACAGTCCAGAAAGCTCTGCCTTTCCTTGGGTCACCCCGCGCGACCCTTTCAGAGTTCAAGATTCATGCACCAGAGCCTCAGCGCACTCTTCTTCCCACTCGGCCCACCAGCCGGAGTCACAAGAGGCTGGCTTTCTGTCCAGCACCATGCCTGAGGCCCGGTGTCCCCCCCCCCATCCCTGAGTCCCTCTCAGTGGTCTCCACCTCCTAAGCCTGGCTCAGAATCTTCCTCCTTCTTATCGCTTCCTCTGTGCCACCCAGGCCCATCCACTCACGCTTCCCTCACTGAAGAGCTGGGCGCCAATTCATGGTGCCTCTCACACTAAAGTGTTCCCCAGCCTCCCACGTGACTTCTGTGACTCCAAGCCCCATCTACACCCACACTGAATGTGCTGTGGTCATCCTGAGGGGATTGTTGTCCATGGGCCCCAGCCTCTCGGCCGTTAAGCCCCGTCAGCCCCAGCAGCAATCAGACCATTGTGTGCACATGCAGACACGTGGGAACCCCTCCAGTCCCCATGGGACCTGGCAGTCACCGCTCCACACAGATGGTGTGCTGCCTGGTGGCCCCCCTCCTCGCGGCCTCTTGTCTCGGGCTCTTGGAGCTCTGAGCCCCACCCACCCCAGTCCCTGCTGGCTGCCCCGCCCAGTGAGGACTCTATACCTGGGTCCCCAGCTTCCACTCTGCACTTTCTTCTCCAGAAGGAATTCTTTCCTCTCTGTCATTCTGTGTGAGCTCCAAAACAGGAGTCCCTTGAGTCCGAGAGTACCGGAGATGCCTGAGGAGGGGTCCATGCCAAGGGAGAGAACCGCCAGCAGTCTCTGAAGACAACCGGCCGTCAAGGCCAGTCAGCTGTCCTTCCTGAGCCTTGAGCGGCCCTGTCACATCCCAGGCGCCAAGCCAAACGCCAAACGGCTCCAACCTCTCCGGCCTCACGTGCCATCTGCTTTCCTGAGATGACCTACCTCCACTTAGTCACTCTCAACTTTCCTCCCACCCTACAGAGTCTTAGGGACACGGTCCCCTTTCTCTCCCTTCCCTCATCTTGGAACACAGGTCTGTTTCCCCTTCTTCTTCCTTAGCTCTCTCCCATTCAACCTGGAACCCCCACCTCTCCACTGTCAAATGAATGCCCAGCCTCGAGCTCTAACGCAGAGGTGAGCCTCCGCCTCCCTGGCTGATGAGGGCATGGCCCTGGGCACTCAGCAACACTGCTTTGGTCCAGCACAGTTCTGCCTTGTTTATTAAGTCCCTTCCTGTTAGGCCCTGGGCACTGGAGGGAGCTTGGCTGGTTAAATACGTTGCCTGCCTACATTAATGTAGGGTCCGTGCTCCCGATAATTCTAGGGCAGCCCTGATAAGGGCTGGTGGGATTCAAAGAGTCTCTGGGGACGAACCCCAGACCAGAGCTGAAGCCCCAGGCATCCGGCTCATTCCTCCCCGGCCTGCGTCTCACCCTCTAGCCATCTGGGCTCAGTTTCTTCAAACAGACGTGGAGCTAGGGCTCCAGCCACTCTTGATTTTCTCAGTTCTCTGAAACAGGTTCCATGGAGCAGAAGGGGAAGCACTCTGCTTTTCACGAGACACACACGTGGCCGTGGCTTTCCCCTGGGCTCTCACACTCCCTGTCCTAGACTGTTCTGGAAGGGCGCAGGCCCTCTGCAGCAAGGGCAGGTGAGAGAGCTCCTCTTGCAAGTGAGGTGTGCATGCTAGTGCTTCTCTCATGATACTGTGAAAATGGTGCTCACTGAATTCAAAAATGCTCACTGGGCCCAGGTGAGGCCGGTATCTGAGGAGGAGAGTGACCGTCAAACCTTTGTTTTTAATTCTGAGAACGTTCATCTCCTGCCTGAGCGCCCGCTGCCAGCTCTGAGGCCAGCCTTGGCCAAGCTCCTCTGGACAGCACAGCCGCAGGAGGCAGCCTGGCGAAGCAGCTGTTACCTGTGATGTCCTTAAGGGTTTCCGTGTCCCCAGCCCTTCCCGGCCTCACGGAAGAGCGCACACAGGACACTAAGCTTCTTACTATGTCCTGAAGTGAGGTCAGGTTCTCTAGGTTGAACACATGCATATTGACCGGCTCGCTCGCTATTTCTTTTAACGTTCCTTCATCTGCGTCCTCAACTCCAATTGCAAAGACGTTAACGTCAGCAGACTGAAGCTGTGCTGAGGACAGAGCCAGGCCGTCCTCCGAGCGTCCGTCAGTTAACACAACGAGAACCTGAGGGATTCCGTCCCCAGCCCGGCTTCCAGCAGCCTCAGTGAGGTGGGTTTGAATTACGTATTCTACTCCTTTTCCAGTCTGATTGCTTCCCCCAGTGTAAGACAGGTTGGAAATATGGGACAGGACTTCTTGTGTGGAATCATACGTATTTAACAGGAACTCAGTGTGCGGGTTTCCGTTGAACTGGACCAGGGCAAAATGGAAATCAGTTTCTCCCACAGCTAAAGATTCTATAACATCATAGAGAAACTCTCGAACAAGTTGGAAACGTTCCTTTCCAATGCTCCCAGAGGAATCCACTAGAAATATTATATCAGCAGCAGCACCATTTTTGACATCTTTAAAAGAAGACATTGGTTTAGATTTTTCTACTGTGCAAATAGAATGACTTCCTATCAGTGCAAAAGCTTCCTAGGCAAGTTCCTTTGCCACTACTGTAACTACATCATTCACACCTCACTTGCAGTCTAGCGAGGAGGCAGACTTACCTGAAGAGCAGGCTCGGCACGTGGACTCAACAGCTCTGGTACCCAGACCTAGCCCGTGTTCCATGCTGAGTGACCACTCTCAGGGGCCAGCAGCATGCTCCAGAGCGGGAGAGCATCACCTGGGTGCCTCAGAACTCAAGCGCATTCTCTAGGGCCTCTGGTCCCCTACACCTACCTGAGCAGACCATAGGAATCTTATCACAAGAAAACAGATATTGTCTTATAGACTCATTCTCCACTTTGGGGGGTGGAAACTACTAGTGTTTTATGTGACTGGGCACCCAATGTTTTAGGTCATTTGTAAGAACATAAACGGGATGAATGGAGCTCCTTTAAGTGAGGAAGGCCCACGTCAATGTATAGAAAACTCTCCGTGGTCTCGGATTTCTGAGCATGAACAATGGATCTGGAGCTAGTTGGTGCATATTGATCATGGCTAGCCAATAGATGTGATAGCTACTGAACCATATGGGACTCATCCGTGAACGAGCCCGGGCCTCTCTCCCCATGTTTCAGGCTTCGGTGCTACAGAAAGAGCCGCTCGGCGGCCGTGACAGGCTGGCGTCTGGACTCGACTTACCTCAGACTGACAGGGACCCACCCAATGTTCCTCTTCCACTGGGGGCTGCTAATGTCCCCTCTAGAGGAACCTGGCTTGGGGCAGAGGTAGGAGCTGCACAGACCCAGCCGTCCAGGGAGGATCGGTGGACACCCAAGTCAGGGGTGGGGGCTGCAGAGACCCAGCTATCCGGGAAAGGCAGGGTGGGGGACCCAGCATCGCCCCCCCCCAACCTGAAGTGCATGAAACTGTCCTGAAACTCTGAAAGCCAATTTTTAAGAGGCATAATAGAATCTATTTTTGAAATTAGATTAAGGAACCAGATTTTTTTTCAAACATTCAATGATTCTGGATGAAACATGTCTTTCTGTGTCCAGAAAAGGTGATTTTTTTCCAGAGAAAAACATTTCTATTCCTAGGCATTGACGCCTGTCTGTTTTATGTGTTCAGAGAGTAAAGGAGAGGTTCTTCAGATGGGGAACCTGCTCATACGGAAACTTTCAGCTCACACCTATTGTAAAAACAAGTCCCTTTCAGCTGGAAAAGGAGCACATGGAAAAACCTGTGGGGTTAGTGATTCACCTATACTAGGCAGCTGAGCTGTCCCTCAACATATCTGGGCTCTCTATAAGCTCATCATGTCTGAGATGTAGAAACCAACACTATTTGTCTATACAAAATTCAGGACACTTCCGGACCTTACCTGCATGCTGCTGTTGGGCATAAGTCATGGAAAAGCCTGAGAAAAGGAGGCAAAAGATGGCCACTACGGGCAAATGTCGATGTTTCCTCATTTTGAAATTGTCTGAGCACCAAGTATGAACCTAAAAAAGAAAACAGAGTGGGAGGAAATAATCAGGCTTTCTTTTTGCTTTATGTACTCTTTCCCCCCCCCCTTTTTGTCAGTCATGGGGCCTGAACTGTGGGCCTGGGCACTGTCCCTCAGCTCTTCAGCTCAAGGCTAGTGCTCTACCACTTGAGGTATAGTGCCACTTCCAGCTTTTTCTGGTTATGTGGTACTAAGGAATCAAACCCAGGGCCTCATGCATGCGAGGCAAGCACTCTACCACTCAGCCACCTTCCCAGCCTTCTTTTTGTACCCTTATGCTGAAAAATTCCCCCAAATCCAATGGCTTCCATGCCTCTTTTAGACCTCCAAGGTATCCGTGTCTCTGATCATTTATTCTAAACCAGCTGCACACAGGCTGATGAAGTAAGTAGGGCAGTTGGCAGATGAATATGCAGAGAAAAATAGATGTACAGTGTGTGCTGTGTGAGGATGCTCCTACAACACAAGTCTCACTTAAGCAATGCCACCCTCTTAGTCTGTAGGTATCATGCCTAATGATGCACTGCTCAGCACATAGCTCCACCAGTGACACATGACTAGAAACGAGTGCATAGCCAAACACACACACAGAGTGAGAGAGATAATAGAAGGAAAGAAGGAAGAAAGGAAGGTAAAGAGGAAAAGAGGAAGAATGAGGAGAGAAGTGAGGGAGAGAGATCAAAGTAAATGAGGAGAATGCATCTCTATCTGAGGGGACCACAGACTCCTGAAGATCACAGAAGACAGGTAGCCTTGTGATGGAGCTGCTCACTTCCTGTCAACAGTACAGGGTTTTGACCTTGCTAGATTGACGATCTGCCACTTGGGTGATGCTCCCAGTCCTTTTGGCTTTCATGCCCAGGTTGCCCTAGATAACAGTCCTCCTACATCCTTGGATACAAGCTCATACCACCAGGCCCAGCTTTCATTGGTTGAGATGAGGTCTTGCAAACCTTTAGCCTGGACTTCCCTTGATGTCCTCATCTTCCTGATCCCAACCTAGGTAGCTGAGATTGCAGGTATGAACCACCACACCAGACACAGTTATATTTTCCTATGGAAAATGTAGTCGTTTCACCATAGTTTGAAAACATTTCTTTCTTTAACTCAAATAGCAATGAACCAAGACTATTTCTCTCATAAGAACTAGTTAGAATTAAACATATAAGTGCAAAAAACCAATCTAATGACTGTGTTTCTTTGCCCACAGCAATCAAATCTTATTTTCCTCCCACACTGAAAGCAGCAGCAATTGGGAAATAGTATATTCTCATGCAAATGGCAGAATGAAAGGCCTCAGATTAAAGATGTGTGTGTGACAGCCAATTGCCTTGTAAGAATACTGTTTACATGAATTTAAGGAAAACTTGGGCTTAACGACAAAACAGATTTTGCCCAGGTTGCAGCATATGCAAAGCCAAACACAGCAGGGGGATTCTATTTCAGTTCTAGACTTTTTTCCCTCTATTGCTAGTCAGCTCTCTCCATGATATGTGCCAACCTCCAATCTCACAGTGAACAGCCCAGGGAGGTGCAATTAGCATAGTCACAAAGCCAGACCTATGGGATAACCACTTCCTGCACACCTCCCACACCATGCACCAGCTGAGGACCACAAGCTTGACTTGGGGGTAGCTAAGTTCAAGTTCACATAGGCTCAGTAGTCCATGTCATCAGACCCTTCCCAGCCCACAACACCTTCTTGTCCTATCTCAGGGCTCAGTTTCTTTATATTTCTCTCTCCAATCCAATGGGCTCATCTCAGAGGTAGGGTCTTCCTTAGGATCTCTCCAAAGAACTATGTAGGTCTTTCTGTCTAGGTTGAAGACTCCTGGCCAGGGGTCTTCCCCTCTTCTTCCTCCCCTTGGCTCTAGTTTCCCCAAACTTTGTCATTAGCTGGAGCCAGGTCTGCAGTAGGATCTGATGCTCAGACTTGCCCTATCATTGGTTTGGTGCTTTGCTATGCTATGGTAGAATTTTTAATAACTTTTGGATGAAGGCCCCCTGGTTTCCATTTTGCTCTTGATACCTTAATTATGTATCTAATCCCACCTGCAGCTAGATGCAACAGTGCCCTTTCCTGCTGGAGTGGTCAGAGGTGCTCTGGCCAGGGGTTCTCTGGTTAGGAGTTTTGGTAACAGGACCGTGAAAGAAAATAACTGGAAATACCAATGGACCAGAATGGTAAAAAGTACTTTCTTGGTGTTGTGTTATCAAAGTCATTAGCATCAACTATATGCCAATTTTTCATAATTTCTCTCCTTATATTTATGGGATCTCCTTAAACAGATGTTGATCCTTGTGCTCATGGTACAGAAATTGGGGTTCGTAATGTAAATGACCCAAGTCACACAAAACAAAAGGCACCTTAACATTCAAATGGAAAACCTGTCTTCCTCCATTTATGGAATTTGATCTTGTTGATCCACTTCAACAATCTCAATATGGGCTTTTTAAGGATTCAGACAAGGATTCACAATGTTGGGAAAGACAAGGTGCTTGGAGCTGGATACACCTGGGTCCTGGGCCCACCTCACTCTCCTTTGAGAAGGTCATTAAAACACTCCTTCTTGCACAATGAGAAAGATAAGAAGAGCTCTCCTGCCAGTCTCCTGTGAGGGGTGCACAGCAAGTCAAATGCCAGTGGCAGCACAGATGGGACAGACATCTCACCACCATTGTCTTTCAAGGAAAGTTTTATCAGCATTTCCCAAAGCATATTCCATGGAATGAGCATTCCATGGAGTGTTCTAGGAGAGACAGGAGGGGGTCTCTATAAGCAATAGAGTTTGGGGACACTGAACATCAAGCCTATATGTAGAATAATTGCAATATACATTAACATATAGCAGCTCTGGACAATGTTACACTTTAGTTAAGCCAGAATTTACCAAACATAAATACTGTAACATCTTTTCTCCATAGAAGCTATTTGTATTCTCAGAGACAAGCCATACACATTGTAAAGTCCATGGTCTGTTTTACTTAGGTCTTGCCTTTCTGAAGCACCAGCTAAAAACTCTGGGCTCAACTAGCCCCAAATGCTTCTAAATTAGTTTTACATCCTTTGTTTCAAAACGGGGGTGACTGTCCCTGAGGGAGATGAGGAGAAATAAGGACATTGGGCATAGGAAGTAATTTGCACAACAACCTACTTCTGTGACATTGGAAAGAGTGGCAAAACTCCATAGGACCTGGAAGATGTATGGACAAATACATCCCAACTAGCTGGTCAACTCAGAAAAAGTATACAGCATATAGCTTATCAAGACTGAACTAAGAAAAGTAAAAGTCTGGACCAATTATAACTGTGGAGTTTAACAAATAAATCCCATGAACAGATGGCTTTACTAGAGGATTCTACCAAAGAATTTATATCATCATTCCTAAACTCCTCCCATAAAAACAATGAAGATGAGGGAACACTTCTAAGTGCCTTCTATGAGGCCCAAATTATCCAAAAACCAAAATGGGAAAAAAAGACATTGTAAGAAAAGAAAATCATAGCCCAATATCTCTGATAAATATTGATGAAAAATCTCAACCAAATTCTAGCAAGACAAATTTTAAAATATCAAAAGGATTTTATACCACTACCAAGTAGGATTACTCCTGGAATTCAGGGATGGTTCAACACATAAAAATCAATCAAGGTGAGATACTGCATTAACAAAATAAAAGGGGGATTAAATTATATTGTGAAAACCAGACATGTACATGAAAGAATGAAGTTGGACCCTTACCTCACACCAAACAAACTAAATGGATTAAAGGCACAGCTGTAAGACCTGAGACTATGAAACTGGTAAAGGGATACATAGGAAAACTTTCACAGAATTGGATTTGACAATGATTTCTTGGTTACAACACCAAGGGCAAAGTAGAGAAAAGAATATACAAATGGGACTACCACAGACTTACAGACTTCTGTCTAATGAAAGAGAATCAACAGACCAGTCAACAGACTTGCAGAATGGCAGACAATATTTGTAGACCATATCTAAGGAGTTAATATCCAGAATATATGAAGAATCCAACTCATAACAACCACCACCAAAATAATAGTCTCTATGTAAATAGAAAGTGAAGGCTGTTGAAGTCTGTTGAAAAGTCTGGGGTTGAAAAGGAGGATAAGGAAAAATGACAAAGAAGGATGCATTTGATTGGGAAATTTTTCATTGTGGTACTAGAAGTTTAAACTCTGGGCTACATGTTTGCTAGGAGGCTAATACTCTACCACTTTATCCATGCTTCTAAGCTCAGGGGCTGTGTGTGTGTGTGTGTGTGTGTGTGTGTGTGTGTGTGTGTGTGTGTGTGTGTGTGTGTGTGTGTGTGTGTGTTGTCAGTCATGGGGCTTGAACTTGGGGCCTGGGAACTGCCTCTCAGCTCTTCAACTCAAAGCAAGCACTCTACCACTTGAGCCACAGTGCCACTTCTGGTTTTCTGGTGGTTAATTGGAGATAAGAGTCTCACAGATGTTCCTTCCCGGGCTGGCTTTGAACTGTGATACTCAGATCTCAGCCTCTTGAGTAAGTAGGATTACAGGCATGAGCCACCAACGCCTGGCTTCTAAGCTCAGTTTTATTGGTAGTTATTTTGAAGATGGAGTCTAGTAAACTTTTTCACCTATATGTACATTATATATCAATCCTCCAGATCTCAGCCTCCTAACTAGCTAAGATTATAGGTATGAGCCACTGGCAACCAGCATATACACACATACATACATACATATATGCACATTGTATATGCATATGCATGTGTGTATTTGTATGTATATATGTATTTGCATATATATGTATATATATGAATTTTATTCAGCCATCAAGAAGAATGAAATTATCTCATTTGCAGAGAAATGACAGGGTCTAGAAAACATCCTCTTGAGTGAAGTAAGACATGTCAGAAGGACAGAGAGTTGGCATTTTTCTCATAGTGGATGTTAGAACTAAAATATAAACATGTATATAAACACAATGAGTCATGTGCAAATATATGCACATATATTTTATCATGTATAAAACCAAATATCAAAATATGGTATATGCAAGAATAAGGTTGATGGTGTAATCTCTGAACAATTAAAAGGCAGTTTATCAAAAGGCCTATTTGGAAACTGAAGCATGTCTTAACTGGAGGATGGAGATTAGTGGGAAGGGGTAGATAAAGAAAGAGAGGGAAAGTGGATGAGGGGTTCATAATATTCAGGGTGTATATGTGAAGATAGACTAAGAAATCTTGATGCGAGTGCTGGGAAAGGGAGGTGGACCCGGGAAGGCTGGAGGGTGGCTCTTCTCTAGAAGCATACATGCATAGATAAACATGTTAACTGAAACCCCTGGTATAGCAGGCTGAAGATGATTTAAAAATAAACCCTTCTAAACAAGAATGGAGGCTGGCAGAGCTGAGGAGGGAGGAGTTGTGGTTGCTCATTAACTGTTTTGCAAGATCGAAAAGTTCCCAAGTTCTTGTGCCTGTGGCACAAGTTACATATAGACCTGTGCACACAGGAATGGGCAGCATGCTAAGTTTTATGTTATGTGTCCCAACGAGTACATAAATAAATAAAGAGAAGCGGGGACAGGACAGACTGCCTGCCAGAGCTGAAGAGCATAGGTGTGCTTCACTTAAAATACAGCCAAATGACTTCACAGGACTGCCACAGCTGTGGGTCTTTTTTCAGAGGTGTGATAAAGTTTAAGAGCTAACAGAGGAAAGAAATGTATGCATTTATACCCTATTATATAAATAACTCTATGTCTATCCTTGCTTCTAAACAATATTTAGGCATATATTGCAGAAAAGAAAAGATAGTATTTAAGTGAAAAGACAAGACACGAAAAAGAAAACAAATTTGATGTTAAGGCCAAGTTCAAGTATCACTCTTTCCCTAACCAGTGTCCATTAGACCTGCTAACTAGCCCTGAAATGGACTCTCCCTCAGGCCCAACTTTCTGAATGTTTACCTTGACCTTCCTCCTGTGGTAGGCACTCCCCAGGCTGATTCCAATTCCCTGAACAGCTAATGAAGTTCAAGGAAAGGAATGATCTTGTGTACCCCGGATGGTAGAGGGAAGTCTGGCAGTCTGGTTGGTGACAAAACTTCGCCATGAATGAAACAGAGGGCCGATGTCCATAGGGACCTCTTAGCAAGATGGCAGGAAGTTTGGAAGGGAAAAGCTACTTCTTGATTCTATCACAGAAGCATACAGCCAAGTGGACGCAAACCTAAAGTCCTGCCCATGGGTTTGACTGAATCCTCCTACCTGAGTTCAGGTCCAGCCAGGATGAAGATACGGTGTTGCTGCCCTTTCCTCACTCCTTCTCTTTCTTCCTGAACCCCAGGAAGGTGGCTAGACTACTGGTTGTAGGTGCAGGCCTACACCCAGTCTGCCAGACAATCAGCAGGCAGGAGAAACGTAAGATCATAAACCAAAAGATGAGTTCCCAGACTCACTGTGGCTTGGGATTTCCAGAGAGAGGCACCTGTGCCGAACCAAAACCTGCCCGGGGATCTGGCCCTCGAGACAGCCAGAGCTGAGCTGAGCAGCTGACACAGGGCAGTCTCCGCGCCCGCTTCACCTCAGAAATATACCCTCGGTGGAAAGGGAAGTTTGTGGTACAATCCAGCCCAGAAGGCAGTCGGCCACAGAGCACAGCTCATTCTACCACAGAGTGACAGCAGTAAGAGTGTCCCAGAGCCCTCAGGATTTGGGTTTCTTCAGGAAATTCTGCCCGGGGATGAGGATGGACCTTACACCCTGAGCCCATAAGAAAGCCAGCCATCCCTCTGCCTCTGCCCGCCTGCTCGGTTTGCTTCTTTGGATGGCAAGCTACCACTGGACCTATGCCTCCTGCTCTCCCCAGTGTTAGTCAAAGCTATCAATAAATTACGTTGTTTTTCTCTAATGCAGACATGTATTCAGATCAAGAACCAGGCTTGATGAAGGGAAGGGAGACCCCCTGGCAAGGAGCTGATCATGGCAACATGGCCAAAGCATAGTCCGGTCTTCTTGTCTTGCTCTGGCCCAAGCCTGTTGGACAGAGACACATGCAATACAGAAGAGCAGTCTGCAGTGCTCATTGCTGTGGGTTGGCAGTGTGCCCAGGTCCTAGTGTGCCACTCCCGGCCCAGGACAGTACCACAGCCAGTGTAGAAACCATGGCTGGCCTATCTGAGAATGACCCCAGCACACTACAGCCCCAGCTCTACTCCTTCAACCTGTAGATAGCCTTCAATCCCACCCCTACCTGAAAAGCCTTCAACTATTCTGGCAATCATTGCTTCTCTTTCCTGCCCTCCATTAGATCCATTCTGAGGTTTTCTACCAAAGAGAAAAAGCAAGTGCTGTTTAATGTTTTGGGTTAATGACTATGTACACTTTACATGATACAAAAGTGTACTGGACAGGTGCTCTACCTGACTCTGTTTAAGACTGATCACCAGACTGTGGTTTTCAATCATTCCAGGCCAGTATTTTAATCCATTATGTGGAAAACTGTGAGTCCTCTGCCCAGGGCCCTGCCCCTTGTGATTGTAAAGGGCAGCTATGCCTGGCTCTGCCCGAAGTTTAAGTATCAGAACTTCTACCAAAAGTGCTCATGGGAATAGTGTGGGAGAACCAATAGAGTATGTTGGCCATTTAATCCATGCAGGAGAAACATAATGTCAACTAGCCTTTGTGTTGGAGAATTAGAACACAGAATATTGCAGGTGTCACTGCAAAGAACCAGACTAGCTAATGCATGTGGGAGAAAGGAACAGCGTATGAGCTAAGGGCTGTCTGCCCACTGCTGCTTGCAGGTGGAGGAAGGGGCACCGACACCTCCACAGGGGTGTGACCCAGGGTGTGGTGGGCAGGGCCTACGCAGGTCTTTCCCCTGGTCTCTTAACCATCCCTGTACCTCCTGCCGAGAACTCCTTTGAATCCACTAATTCTGTAGTGTGTCAGACCATGAATGGGCTATTGATCATTCTGAATCTTTCCAAGCTTTGGTCATGACACCCATATGATGAATTCTATAATTTGCAGAATGATCTTCAGTCATTCTATGGAAAATGACATTTAAGTTGCTGGAGTGTCATGCGAAAAAATGTTTGCTCCATTCATCTTTCAAAAGCAGCTCCCAGTAAAGAGCCTCCCATTGGGATACAGGACAATGAACCTTATGATCTATGCACAGGAATTATCTGTTCAAGAATCTCTCCAGGAATTGAAGGGAGCAGAAGGAAGGACTGACCCAGGACCGGGGTGTGGCACCTGCAGCCCCGAGCAGCTGCTCAAGATGTCATCACGGCCCCGCCCTCAGGAGCCCGCCATGGCTGGCTCCAGCTACACTCCCGCCCTCAGGAGCCCGCCATGGCTGGCTCCAGCTACACTCCCGCCCTCAGGAGCCCGCCATGGCTGGCTCCAGCTACACTCCCGCCCTCAGGAGCCCGCCATGGCTGGCTCCAGCTACACTCCCGGGAGGAAGAGCAGCCTTCACTCCCCACACTTCTGCCTCCACTCTGCTCAGGGCCCGGTCAGGCGGCCCTCGGGTGCCTGGCCCAGCTGGTGACTATTTATTAACACTTTTCTTTGCAATTAAATCTATTCCATTAGATAGTATATCCTGGCAGCAAATGGTAGGGAATGACTTCCTTTAGATTAACTAGGAAAAGATGTCAGACACTAGGGTGCTATGTGAAGTAGCTAGTGGAAACAGTAGACCACCAACCTAGGCCCTGAGTTCAAAACTCCAGTAACTGCCAAAAACAAAATGTCAAACATCCGTTCCACAAACAATCACCAAGTTTGCCCTCCCCCCTGCTCCCACATCCCCTCCCACCAGCTCACCCCTGCTACCCCCAAGGCAGAGAGACAAGCACACAGAAGATGGGGTTTCATCTTCAAGGTGACCTCTCACACCTTCCTCCCAACAATCCAAAGGCTGCCCCCCCCCCCCGTTACAATGACTAAAGCCAGATGAGCTCAGGTGGCCTGTCAGGGCCACCTAGGTAAAACGACTTACACCCAGAGTCCTAACCAATCCAAGGCTACAAGGCCAAAAGTCACACGTGGACCCCGGGAAGCCATGCAGCTGCAAGTCTGGAGGAACACACACACACACACACACACACACAGACGCCCGCCCCCCCCCCCGCACCCCTCCTCCATCTTTGAAGGAAAAAAATAGATTTCCTTGGTGGTGATGGTGAATGTCTGCCTCTGTTCTTCCAAATGTGAAAAATAAAAGCCAGACTTGGCTGTGTGCGCCCTGTGGGCTGGAGGGGAAAGAGCCATTTGTTGGGAGTTTGTGTCCCTCGGGAGATAAATTCAAAGAGACATGCAGGGGTGTTCTTGTAGCTCTTCTAATGCCTTTGTTCTTACCCCACCTGGTTGAAAAAGGAATTCAAGGTACTTTTTTCCACTGAGTCACTGCCTACTTGAAATTTTAAAAAGCATTTCTTATTACCAAGTTCACTCTACATAGTCTTCAACTCGAAATCACAATCACATCTCAGTGACTTTCCCAAGCTATTGTGCAATTCTGCAAAAATAGTTTTCATGAAGCCTCCTCAAAAGCATTTCCATGTTCCATGTCTGGAAATCTTTTTTTAAGAAAAAAGACACACACATGCACACAAGGAAATAATTTTAAAACAAAGGCTTGAATGCATCCAGAGCTCTCGTTTTGCAGTCTTTTATTTGGTTTTCTCCAACACCGCTTTATAAAACCAAGCCGTCTCCTATCAGATTCTCAGGCCTCTGTTAACCTCTCACCGCCCCTTTGAAACCGGGGCTGCAGAAATGAGAACACAGTAAGCAGACGTGTAGTGTGAAATCCGGGCATGTTTACAGTGCTCACACACACTTGCCTTGTCTAACGTTGCAAGAGCCCTTTCTTGACTTCAAGAACGGAAGCGCCGGGCTCTCACTCCGTCTCTTTCTTGCCCGAGTCCCAGGGATGTCCCTGAGAAGCCTGTGGAACCCCAGAGAAGAAGCAGGGGAACAGAATTGCTCTCGCTCTTGGACAGCTTTCTCAGGGGATCCTCAAAAGCAAACGGCTTAGAATGACTCTAAGGAAACCTCCCAAAGAAATGCCTCAAACACTGCTTCTTTGTCTTTTTTTTTTTCCTTAAAAAAAAATGACCTCCTTGCACTCTGTGCTGTGAAAACATTCTAGGACAGCAAGCTCTTTGGCTGGGTTTCCTGTGATCACACGGTCCGGGGGCCTCCTTCTCACCTCCCAGCATCCTTGCTAGACCTTGGTGAGAAGACCTTGGTGGACACAGGAAGCTGATGAAATTGTCGGTGAGAACTTGTTAGTCTACTCCTGTAGCTGATACAACCTTTAGCTCTACCTGGTCAGACCTAACCAGGCAATGCCACCCTACAGCTTGTGCATTATTACAGGGTGATTCAGAGACACAGGGGTGGGTGGAGAGGGGGATGTGGACACCTGACAAAGCGCTCTGATCACGGAGGAGAGACTCCTCAGAGCTCAGCTCCCTTCCTTCCGTAGAGATAGCTTTAAGAAACAGATTGATTGCCCAGATATTTGGAGATATTTTTTAAATACATTGTCAACACAATGTTATTAAAGCCAATGAACATTCTATAAAAACTGATCTGCATGAAGGAAGAGCGTGAACTAGAGAATGTTTCAGAAGCAATCACACCCAGGCCCTTTCTGCTGGAGCCAGGACACAGGCTACAGTGGACTCGGCTTGGAGCGCACATCTTTATCCGTCTCTGCCTCTCTGAAACCACAGCATTCCCTTGCAGAATAATGGAGGCAAAATGGCTAAAGCATTCTTCACACCATAAGGAAAGGTTACATTGCTGTTGGCTTCCTGACTCACAGTGTAGGCTTTAAAATAGAAAACTTGCAAAATTCTGCTCTCTTACAGTGTCTACCAGTAATGACCGCTTAATGTTTCCCAGGCTCGCTTTTGAATGCACAAAGTAAGGTGGCCTGCGGGGGCAGGGCAGACCTGGCCCAGGTCCCCAGACAAGGCTCCATGCTCTGCTCTGCTTGGCGGGCTCCAAGCCACAGGGGCTAGCTGGCCATCCCAGCAGCGCGTGGGCCCCATCGGGCTCTGTATGGGTCGAGCTGAGCTGGCTGAAGCTCCGTGTGCCAGCACTAGTTGCTGAATCAACTAATGAAGGTTCCAGAAATGAAAAACCAGTTTCCTGGAATGGTTTCCCTTGAGATCTGAGTCATATCCAGCTGCTGCTCAAGTTTTAATTTTGAAACCAAACCGACCCATGATCTCTTCCTTCCCCCTGCGTTGGGTCCGCGACAATCTCGCGTGGAAGACATCAGAAAGTGCACAGACACCGCTGCCACTGACGTCCCCCAGCCAGCCCACCACTCAGACGTTTCTCTGTGTTCTGTGTTTCTGGAGCCTCAGCCTCGGGAGAACAGTGGGAGCGGGTGGTGCTAAACGCAGCCAGGCTCCGTCAGACCAGCACGCGGCCCTAGGGAGGAGGTTGGCAGAACTTTCATATTTGTTTCATTTTTCTTCTCTCCTTTTTCTTTCCAGATTTTTTAAACAACAGTTAATCCTCCTCTGCGAAATCAAATGCAAAGATGCTAACCCAAAATCAAACCGGTAAGTGCAGCGCGAGCTGCCAGCCGCTCACTCACACCTGCAGCTATTCAGGAGGCTGAACTCTGAGGATCAAGGTGCAAAGCCAGTGGGCATAGAAAAGCCGAGACTCCTATTTCCAATTAAGTTGCAACAAAAGACAAGCAAGAGCACAAAGCCATGAGTTCAAGTACCAGTACAAGCACAATATATGTGTGTGTGTCTATATACACACATATATACTTTTATGTGTGTAAATACATATACACATGTATATATGTATACCTATATAAGTATATAGATTGTGTATATTCATATATATATATATATATATATATATATATTAGTGCCTTTCTCCATATGGTATTCTAAAATATACTACTAAATGTTTCTATCCTTTACCATGCTGACCCCAGATACCTGTTTGCTAAGTTACATGAGACACGTGCAGAGCACTCAGGAAACTGATTTTGCCTTAACTGCCAGCACTGGGCACCAGGGCCCTCTCCCAGGCACGCAACTCTCCAAGCTCCTGTCCTCGCCTGGCATGGGAAGGGTACAAAGACAGTATCTGCCAAAACAATACTTTTTCAGGATTTCAACTAACCAAGCAGAAAGGCAAGTTCTACATCTTTGTCATTTTTTGTCCCCTGTCCACGTGTTGGAGCGTATTATCATGTCATGGTAAGCTAAGTGAAAATGAGTGTACACAGGCAAACTACAGACAGGCAGCGCTGGAATTCCCCACCTGGGGGTTCTAGCAATGCTTACCACAGGTTCACAGTCACAAGTCAGAGAGCATCAGTAACACAATTTTAATTAGCAAGCAATTGAAACGGGCCATTCACTCTGTGGGATTTTTTTTTAACATGTTTAAACTGATTTTCCATTTGGGGGAAAACTTAAAATGGCAGACACCAACTACTTTAGGAATTACTGGATCAGCTCATTTTAATTAAAAGATCCTGCTCAGATTCCACACACAAGGATGTAAGTGTGCTTCAGTCCCCAAGCCCACAGCTGCTCATGCAAACTTCTGTAATTGGACACGGAGAACTATCTCCTTTCCAACGGCTCATGTGCCCAGTGCTCTTTCATGGAGCGGGGGCTCAAGCACACAGAAAGCTCCCTTGAAGGCAGGGAATCTTGGCTCAGTGCACTCACACATGAACGTGAGAGAAAAGCAAAACTCAATTGCCATGTGCCTCTCAGAGACTGTGCGTAAATACATATATACATCTATACATGTATATATATGTACATAAGTGTATATATTGTACATGTACATATATAGTGTGGAAACAGACTCTGGGACAACCCTAAGGTTACTCAGAAGCCCTGCTGGGCATCCATCAATGACACCCCAAGAACATTAGAACCCCACCCAGAGAAACTGCAGACTGCGTTGAGAGGACTCCTACGTTCAGAGGGACATACTGCCCTCTAGAGGAATGAAACCAAATCACATCACCAGAACCCACTCTTCCAAGATGGAGGCACCAAGCCACACCATCTTCTTCTTCCCAATAGACCATGTCTGAAAGCCATATCCCGCCTTCCTGAACAGAACCCCTGTTCTTAAAGTCAGGACCTGTGGGTGCCACTGAGACTAAGATTCTCCTTATCATGGTTTGAACAGGATAAAGCAACATCTTATATTTTAAAAGCAGGATTGTCTCTTAGAGCTCTTATAGCGGAAACAGACTTTATCCGGAGGCTTTATCTAGTCTGAAGTAGCAGGAACCTTTAAACGTTGCCAGCTTTAGAACTGGAATCATTTTTGGAGCTCTGCTTTCCTTAGCTAGAGCTACCAGTAGGTTTTTTCCCCCTCAAATCGTCAACTATTTATGCGGTGGTGGTGTGTTTTCATTGTCTGTTTGCCAGGGCCAGAACACCATGTGAAGTTTGCTCCTGCAGCTCTGGTGGAAAAGCCTCCTGGGACACAGGGTCTCATTCAGAGAGCCACCGCCCATCATTCTTCCCCAACAGATACCAAATTCTCAGCTTTCTTCCACAGCCAAGTGACAAAAACACATTTTCAAAGAAAAGAAAATCTGCTAAAGTTGTTCGCATGTTTGCAAGAAAGTCTCATGCCACCGAATCTGGGACTGGCTGGTGAGTTTTCCATCCTAAACGGAATTTCACATAAAAGATGCAGACCGCTGGTAAGCGACCCTTAATCCAGGCCACCTACACTCTGAGAAGCAAGCAGAGCTCCGGCAGACAGTGCCGGCTCCCCGCCCTCAGCAAGGACGCCGGGGGGAGGAGGAATACGCTGGCCTTCAGCACCCCAAACTGAGACCAGGGTGCAAGGCTTCACTGGAAACGTACATCGTTTCCTCCCGATTTACCGTCACTTCCGGTGAGTGACACGTGTGAAAGAAAGGGAAGTATAGTCATGAAGACAGGTTTATTCAGAAAGAGGTCTGTTTCCTCCCAGAAACTTCACGAAGCCCCCGGGCTCGGGCAGTTGGCCTCTAGCCCCTCACCTGATGACCTGGACCACGGTGGGGGCGGGGTGCACACCTCTTGGCCAAGGGTTGTCCCCAGCCACCTCCCAGAAGGTGCTCCAGCCACGCCCTCCGGTTCCCCGACAGGAAAAACCAAGAGAGGCACCAAGTCCCACCCAGGCTGCTCATCGTCCCAAGTCCTCTTTCCCTGCCCCGTCCGAGGTCTGCCCGCTGGTGGCTTCTCCCAGCCGTGAGCAAGGGGAAAAACCCAGTAAACGACTCTGGGCACGAAAGGGCCTTGCCGCAGCACAGGTGTCCAGAGACAGAACTGCGGCTCCGGCACCCCACGCGTCTGCCAGAGCCATGCCTCACCCCAAACCTGCCTCCTCGGCACCCGGTCACACCCCAGGGGAGCAAACCTCAGCGCTCACCCCCGGGTCCCCGAGGGCGCTGGCTGAGGGCGGCTCACCCCGATTCTCAGTGCCAGAGCGATGCCACCCTCCCTGCAGGGGCATCGCCGCTTCCTCCGTTACTTGCTACGGGGCCTCAACCACTTTTCCTAGTGCCTTTCGCAGCGCGGGACAGGGGAAGGCTCTCTAGAGAGTCAGGTCAGGGAGCCCTCTCCAACGCTCGGCGGGGGGTCTCCGTGCGTGGCTCATCGGCCCCCCTTGACCATGGCCCTACCAAGTCATTTGGAGCCTTTGATTTCTCATCTTTAAAGCCAAGGAACAGCTTGTCGGTGGCCGCTGGCCAAGAATCTCTTCCATTATCTTCACCCCGGTGAAGAAGTCGGAAGTCCTGGGAACAGCTCCATAGCCAGCCAGCGGCGCTCCCGCGTCATTTGGGTGAGGAACATCGCGATTTTGATTGTGACACGACTCCTGTTCAACTTTTTGCCATAGTAAGAACGGACCTCAGGGAGATGGGGGGCTATGGCACATGCCAGGGCACACGGGACCCTGGGAGAGCCCGCCGCACGGTCACCATCCCTGTCCTTCCAAAGCAGCCTCGAAGTTTGCCCTGGGCTCTCTGGGTTTGTCTGAACTGCTCCCCCAGCGCCAGGCCCCTCCCATCGTCTTAGTCCTGTCTCCCCCCTGCCCATCTTTCTTAGGTGGCAGGCTTGGAAGAAGTCGCTACACCAGCACACAGCTTCCACCTTTCCCGAGAGAGGACCTGAGCCCCACCCTGGGCCCTCGGGGCCGGGGAATCGCCCTTGGGCCTCCCGGCTTGGCCCGGAGCCCAGCACATCTGGATGGCACACAGCCTGCAGCCCCGGAGCCCTGCCTCGTCCCCTTGGCACGGTGCCCACCCCCCTTCACATTCCTTCCCCCTCTGACCCTGCAGCTCCCCAAGAGCAAAGGCCTGTCCCCAAGGACGGTCTCCGGCGTGGCTTCAGACTCCTGAAGAGATGAAGCCCTTCTGATCAGGGCTGAGCAGATCCACACTGAACCCCAAGCCCAAGCCCCCCAACCTTGTGAAGACAGCAATAATGTACCACCCTCGCTCTGCCTTCCCATGGGTGGCCCAGGGCAGGGACCCCCGGCACACGCTTCAAGCCTGGGGTCGCTGTCAGAAGACCCCGAAACCCCCACCGGTCTGCTCGCCAGTCCCCCGCCAGACGCTTCTGGGAACAAAGCAGATTCCAGCCCCGTTGGGAAGAAGGCGAGAACTCCCCATAAATCACAGGCTGAGAAAACAGTGCTATCACGAGCACGCTGAAAGCCCCTTCTGCTCTTGGGCAACGCCGTGACCTCAACCCCGGGAACGCAACCCAGTTGCTACACAGGGGGTGAGAGAAATCAGTAGACTCCTCCAGGAACCCAAAACAGGCACTGAAAACCGAGACGCACGGAGGTCCTAAAATGTGGTCACCTCCGGTTTCCAGAGCCTTCCCTTCCTAACCACAGTGAGGGGAAGGGAAATCACACTCACCCTGAGCAGCGTGAAGATGCGTGTCCCTGGCTTCTAGAGTCAATTATGTCCACCAGAATGCATATTGCTCCCCCTCACGGTGTCCCTCTGTCTTTCTGCAGCCTTCCTCTACCAAGCACAGGGGAGCCCAGGGAGAGAGGAGGACGCCTCCTCTTGCAATCTTTGCTGAAGGCTCAACAACTGAGCCGTCTTTGGTGGAGAGCTAAGCTCCAAACTGGACAGGGTCCAGGGTACAGTCCAGCTCCTCCTCCTCCTCCTCCTCCTTCTCCTCCTGTCTCTCCTCCTTCTCCTCCTCCTCCTCCTCCCTTCCTCCAGACCCCTCCTCTCTCCTCACTGCAGGACAGACCCAAACTGTAAATGAAAACCAGACCCCGGGCTCTGCTGCCTGGCCCCTGCTATGAGCTGATGTCACTTCTCTGAATCCCATCCTCCTCCTGCAAAGGGCCAGCTCCACTCCTGCTACCCAGACTCCTTCACAAAAGAACACTTGACTACTTCTACCCATCACCTATGGGGCTGGGCTCTTGGTGGCAAGAAGAATGAATTTTGGAATTCATGATAGGTCTCCATGGTTTCCTATCCGTGTTGTCGACACCATTGGAAAGGAAAACAGGAAATGCAGTCCCCCTCCCAAACCCTGGCCACACCCTTCCATTTCTTCTTGAAGTTTCTGAATTGAGACTTCGGCTAATAATCTCCCTTTTCAAATATAAAAACCAGCAATTAACATCCCCTCCTTGGCTTTCCGCTAACCAAGGCGCTGTTTGCCAGTGAAAGGCAAGAAAAGGAAAGTCCACATTTCTTTTTAAGTTCTATATATAAGGAGTCTGATTGTGAGCCTTGGGCTCATTTTGAGGAGCTCAGGGTGGTTTTCAAGCTCTGAGTTCCAAGAAAACTCCTGGGTAGGAACTGGGCCTTCTTCAGAGCCTTGAAGCTTTCAAAGCTGTGCAGTAGACTTAGAGCTTTTATTGTCTCTATAGCTCACAAACACTCCACCCCAAGGCTTTTGTATTTTATTTTTTACTTGTTTATTTATTTGCTAGTACCAAGATTCGAACATAAGGCCTGGAACTCCTTCAGCCTACTTGCTCAGCTGGTGCTTGACTGCCTGAGCCATGCCTCCAAGCCTAGCTCTTTGCTGGTTAATTGAAAATGGAATCTCGCAGAGTTCTTTGCCTGGGCTGGCTTCAAACTGAGATCCTCCAGTTTGAGATCCTCCTGAGAAGCTAGGTTTGAAGATATGAGCTACCAGTGCAGGCCCCAAAGAGAGAGGTGGTTTTGTTCGAGAAAATTATGGTCCTGTTATACCAATTAGAAAAACCATATTCAGAGAGGCTGAGTGACTCCTTACTGTCTGTCTGTCCTGTGTGTGTGTCTCTCTCTATTTCTCTCTCTCTTTCACACAACACACACACACACATATGCCCTGTTCATAGTAGAGCTCAGATGAGAACCCCAGGCCCAACTATCACCACGTTTCTCAACACACCACCACTAAGTGGCTCACAGGAAAAGTCAGGTCATGACAAACAGCAAGAGACCTCAAGGGGACTTTTGGCTCTGAGGCCCTTCCAATGTCCAGGGTGAAGAATAAAGAAATCATGAGCTCCTCCTTCCTCTCTGTGAGGGAAGGTAAGACATGGGCAGCAGCACAGTGAGTCTGTCCTGTCCCGTCCTGTCCGCCGATGCCGGGAATCGCCCCCCACCCTCCCTGCCCCTGAGAGTGGAATGGCCCCCCACTCTGGGACTCTTGGAAGAGGTCAGGGTGGGTCACAGGGATGGAGCTGGACTGAGGGGTTCCCGTCCCATGGCTCCCATCCCATCCTGCCGGGCCTCCGGCTCCTCTCCCCACTACACAGGCACAGAAGCGGCCCCACGGAGACTGGGGGAGACGCTCCGCCCCTCCCTTGGCCAGGAGAGCAGGGTCCGCGCGAGGAAGAAGGTTCTCCGAGGCCCAGACACACAGCTTTAATCACACAGCTCTGTGTTACAGGCGGTTAACGGGCCCAGCACATTGCCTGTGCTTCCCCGGTGGCTCCTTCTCATGGATAAATCCAACTCTGTTTCTTCAAAGTAGCCAATCCCTGCTGTTAGAAATTACTAGGATAGAAATGGCACGAGTGAAAAACCATTCAGAACATGACTTAAATAAGCAGCCCTGCTTCCTAAGAACTCTCAGCCTTCAGGAGTTCACTAAAACCATGACTGAGACCATCTCCATTACCCACCTGTGGCTCCAGAAACTTTTTTTTGGGGGGGGGTCAGTCATGGGGCTTGAACTCTGGGCCTGGGCACTGTCCCTCAGCTCTTCAGCTCAAGGCGAGCCCTCTACCACTTGAGCCACAGCGCCACATCTGGTTTTCTGGTGGTTCGTGGGAGATAAGAGTCTCACGGACTTTCCTTCCTAGCTTTGAACCTGGATCCTCAGATCTCAGCCTCCTGAGTAGCTGGGATGACAGGCGTGAGCCACTGGCGCCCAGCTCCGGAAACTTCTGAAGGACAGAGGCAAATCTTCTTTGTGCTAGCTAGGTTTCTGTGCCTTTCTCACTGAACCACCAGTATTTAAGATCTCCAGTGAAATTTCCAGTCCTCTCTGCCCCTGATCCCAGGAGGAAACAATGACCTGAAAATCCCCAGGGGGTCCAGTACTGGCCGTAGACGGGACCCATAAGAGCCCCTCGGTGCCCTGAAGAGCGCCTTGGTGCCATTTCCCCCTAGCTGCTGAGCTAACTGGTCCCCTCCCGTTGCCTTCCCTGCTGTTCTCTGAGAC
Organism: Dipodomys merriami; assembly: GCF_024711535.1. NCBI lineage: Eukaryota > Metazoa > Chordata > Mammalia > Rodentia > Heteromyidae > Dipodomys > Dipodomys merriami. The sequence goes on along the minus strand of NW_027202270.1, from coordinate 2,794,646 downwards.
GTGGTTTGCAGCGCCACTTCCCAGGCTCCTTTGGGGCAGGGACTGAGTGGAGTCAGATCTCCCCTCCCAGATGTGGTGTTTGGAAGGGGGCTGCCCTTTTTGTCACAGGCCAGCACTGTGTAGCAAGCACACCGTGTGCCTTTCCTAGTCCTGATTCCCAGGGGAGTCCGTCACGCCCAGCTCAGCTCTATATTCTTTGTCAGGCACCGTCAGTGGAGGCCGGGAGCCGCTCCTAGAAACCTGAGGGGGGTGGGTAGTCAGGATTCGAACACAGCCCTCGATGAGTAGAGCCCTCCCCAGGCCTCCCCCGAGCGCAGATGGAACCTGAGCCTTCTTGCCGGGGAGCAGCACCGGGCGCGGGCTGGTGCCCCCGGGTCAGGCTCCTGGGTGACAGCGGGCAGGAGAGCCACTTCCACAGTCCCTACATCCCTGGGATGACGGAGCTGTGGCGGGAGAAGCAGTCGGGAGACCCACATCGCAGTCCAGCCAGTTCCCAGGGACTGTCCTGGTGTTCACGCCTTCGTCCCAGGTTGCCGTGCACTGTGGTCCTGAATTCAGTGTCCTGCGTCCCACTGGCAACATGGAGCAGAGGGCTGGGGCTCCTGTCCTCCAAACCATTCCTGGAGGCCAAATCAAGGCCGCGTCTGCCGTCCCTCTGACCGACTCCTGACAACACGGCAGCGCGGCGCTGGTCCTGAAGACCAGCCGCCGCACCGCGCAGACGCATCCCATCTGCACCCAACCTTCTTAGGGCTCCTCTCGCTGGTGCTGGTAAATCTCACCGATTGACACTAAGCCATAGTGACACGTGGCTCTGTAGGTACAACATGGCGCTTAACTCATCCTTAGCTCCAACATGGAAGAGGCCCTCCGTCATTCCCCGAGCTCGCGGCTCTTGAGCCTCTGCTCGTAAAAGAATGGCTTGTGTCCGTGGTCCCTCTCCTGTTGAATGCTTCTCTCATGATTTCTAGTGAAATTCTTCTGCATCCAGCTGGCACATACATGCAGTCAGCCTTGACGGATACAGACTATTAGATGCATTGCCTCCCATTTATACCAGGAAACAGCGTCATTCACTGTAAGGTGAATGCATTCTTAAACAAGATGCACAGTCCTTTCTCTGCAAGCATCACCTGTTCGTTTTAACTCGGCTGAAGAGGGCCACGCCGATGGAGAAAACGGAATTGAGTCCTCCACCTGACCAGGCAACTGCAAGGAGCAGCTAGAGATGACATGATGAGAACGCTAAGAAATGCACTGGCAGACACTGTGGAAACAGGGAATTGCGTGACTCACAGCTGGCTCATGGGAGGAAGCTTCTGGAAGTCCACACGGGATCAGTCCTCGTCCATTTTACTTCTGTCTGATCTTCCTACCTCAAATCAGTCCCCAGATCGACCCACCATGGCCATGGCAACCCAAATCCCATAATAAGCACTGGCAGCAGTACCAGAATTAAAGATAGCCAGAAACCCACCATTGGGAGCGCTGTCCCAGGGGAGAGATACACGGCCTGAGGACCTGGTCCTGGGAGTTCCTCACCCTTGCCTGGGTCTCCCGGGGCCCTGGTCAGACCCGACCTCAGCCCCAGCTGCACGGGGAGATCCAGGGGCACCGGCGGACAGAAAGCAAGCAGACGTGAGCGCTGCCGTGGGGAAGATGAAGACGCGCCAGTGTGGGCCTCGGGCCCAGCAGCACAGCATCGGCCTAGCCCACGCGGAGGCCCCGCTTCCTTCCCCAGCCCACGGTCCACCACACACCGCATGCGGTGACAGTTGCTTGATGAGGAGCGGTTGGAGCTCCATCCTACCCAAGACGTGAAACTCCGGATGAGCTCAGCGTCGAAGGCTCCCCAGGCAGCTCTGCTCTTTCCAGAGAAGAAAAATTGTCATCACGGCCAAGGAGAACTTGAGGCTTCCACCGACCTGGCCGCCAGGGGGCAGCAGTGGGGTCTTTCCACGTCGACACTCCCATGAAGCCCCCCTGAGCAGCAGAGTAGAAGTCCACTGCCTGTCTGGGAACAAGGCCCTGGGCCTCCTTGGCCATGAGCAGACCGCAGAGCTTTGTGTGGCTCAGCCATCCCATCCGTGGGATGAGTGGCAGCTGAGCACCAGCCTCCAGGAGGACCCTGCGCCAACTTCCCAGGCTCTGGGCCCTGCTGGCCACAGTTGCCTCCACCTCGCTCCTCATCTGTCCATCCTCCACTCCGCTGAGCACACTTCTGACACTGCAGCTCTGAACTTGGCCCAGCCCAAGGCTCAGGGATCAAGACGGAGATGCTGGAAGCCAGAGGCCCCTTCCTGCTCCCAAAGCTTCACAATCATTGATTAAGATCTCCCACAAACCCAACTCCTCATAAATAATGCTGCAATCGATCAGCAGTGTCTGAAGGTCCAGCCAACAGACATCTCAATTCTACCTAGAACACTGCAAAGGACACCATGGGACCAGTACTTAGCTGGGATCCCTTGGCTCTGTCTGACCAGCTCTTTCCTTAATTGGGTTAATACCCTTTGCCTACTTCCATCTAGGGTTCAAAAGAACTGCCATCTTCTTGCAGATCTCTACCTCCTACCCCCACCCCTGAGATTCTCCTACACTGGGTATTCTGGGTTAGACACAGCTCATGAACAGTCCAATCAGAGTCTTTCCTTGGGTTCCTTGTACCACCCCAGCCTGGGGTCCTGCCAGTGACACCTGGAGTTGTATTTTCTGCACTTTGGAGGAAGCCAGCCAGCAAGGACAAAGCATAGTAGGTGAGGGAATGTGCTATTTCCTCATTCCAGACATCTTGCCCTAAATTCTGATCCTACCCATCCCAACCCAACTCCACCTTGTTCCATGAGCCAAAATATATTTATCTGCTACAGTCATTTAACTTATATTCCCAGCGCTTGTAGCCAAAGTGGTCCTGCCCAGTGTGCTAATACAAAAAATTACTTAAAGAGCTATGTGTTGTTGGTGGCTCACGCCTGTAATTCTAGCTACTCAGGAAACTGAGATCTGAGGAGAGAGGTTCAAAGCCAGCCTAGGTAGGAAAATCCATGAGACTCTCATCTCCAATTAGCTACCCCCAAAAAAGCCAAAAGTGGTGCTGTGAACCAAGTGGTAGAGTGCTATCCTTTGAGCACAAAAGCTCAGAGACAGCACCCAGTCCCTGAAGCAACATACACACACACACACACACACACACACACACACACACACACACACACACACACACACACACACACTAACTTAAAAAGAATACATTTTGGCATTACTTTCCCTCAAGTCTGTGATTTCTTCTGCTGTTCTAAAATGCCCCGCATTCAATTTTCCTTAAAATCATTTTTCTAACCAAAACAGACAGGAAGGGAAGTCTGTGACACAAAGTGCCACAGATTCTGACCATAAACTAGGTATTGTCAGATAGCCCCCATAGCATCAACCCAGCAAGGTGTGGATCAGGTCTAGGAGTTCCAAAGTGAATCATTAAGTGTGAAGAAGATCCTTATAATGGTTCACACTCTTGTGAAGGAAAGCCTGACAAAGCAATCTGTTTATCTTGAGTTAGTAAGTTGAGAGAGGGGAGACATACTAACCCCTCCATCTGGGGGAATGAAAAGATCATATTAAGTAGAAGTTATATGTCAGCATTGAGCTGGCTCTAGGAAAATCGGTGTAAAATTGCCCAGTTAGAAATATAGCATTCTTCCTAGAATTTTATGAGCTATAAAGCAGACTCAACTGATTAGTTTTAAGGATGTCAAACCCAAGTGTGAAATGAGCCAAGAAACATTTATGTAGCCAACTGACATTCAACAATTTGAGCACAGAGATTTTTGGTTTTATAATTAAAGGACAACACCAAAGTTTCAGTTTGACTTGCTTTCTTTTTTCAGCTTGAAATCTGAATTTCCATGAGCAGAGGGTGGGTGGATCAATCTCTCCACAATAGCCTTAGCCTTGGCATCCGTGTTCCGCAGGCACCAGGTCAGGTAGCAGGTCAGACAGCAGGTCAGACAGGCTCGCGTCAGCTTCGAAGTGATTGCGATTCCTTCCCAGAGTCCTGGGAAGAGCCCTGAAGGGCCATGTGGTAGAGGGCCAAGGGCCGTGTGGTAGAGGGCCACTAGGAAGCCAAGCTGGTACCAAGACCAGATCCTTCCCCTGGGAAGTCCGGAGACCCTCCGGAGGGACCAGGCACCACGTGGGGTGGCCAGGATAGGGCACCCTCACTTCCATCCATACAGTAAAATTAAGCATTTCTCATCTAGCCAATCAAGACTTCTGAGAAAAAAATCACTGAGTGAGTAACAACAATGTACACAGCATCCAGACACAGTGCCGTAGGCGTATGGTCTTAACACTTCAGGGGCTGAATCATGAGTTCAAAGCCAGCCTGGACTAGAAACGGAGGCAGGAGAGGATGGAGAAGGAGGATGAAGAGGAGAGGGGAAGTAAGGAAGGGAAGGAGGAAAGAAAATGAAAAGGAACAAAAGAGGGATGAAAGCGAATAACAAATCTGAAGGAGGATGGGCACAGTAGCTCAAGCCTGTAAGCCTAGCTCCTTGAGAGGTAGAGATTGAGAAGCTCAGGTTGAAGTCAACTAAGACACAAACCAAAGCTGGAGAGATTCCTCTGGACAAGTGGCTTGGTATTGGGGCACCCTGACGTAGGAACCACATAGAGGGGATCCCAGGCCTATCTCAAACAGGACTGGATTTTGCTGAGCGCCAGTGGCTCACGCTTGTAATCCTAACTACTCACGAGGCTGAGATCTGAGGACCACAGTTCAAAGCCGCCACAGCAGGAAAGCTGTGAGACTCTTATCTCCAATAAACCACCAGAAAACCAGAAGTGGTGCTGTGGCTCAAGTGGTCGAGCACTCACCTTGCGCTGAAGAGCCCAGGCCCAGAATTCAAGCCCCATGACCGACAAAAAGGCATGGCTCCAATTAAAATTCCTGTCAAGAAAAACAAAAAAAGGAAAGAAAAAATAAACTGGAAGAAAGCAGACAATGGGAAAAGAAAAACAAAAGAACAGAATAAGAAATACCCTAATAGCAAATTTGAAAACCACGAGAAAGTTCTTGGGAAGTGAACTTGAGAAAAACTCATGAAAGGGTATGGTAAGAAGTGGGGAAAGGGGCAACAGGGGAACCACGGCTGGAGGCCTGGCGGCCGAGAACCAGAAGCGACAGATGAGAGGAAGGAAGCCATAGAGAGAAAAGACTCGAAAATGTTACGGAATCTGGACGTCAGTGGCTCCTGCTACTCAGGAGGCTGAGACATGAGGATCATGATTCAAAGTCAGACATCTGAGAGACTCTTATCTCCAACGAACCAGCAAAAAAGTAGAAGTGGAGGTGTGGCTCAAGTGGTAGAGTGCTGGTCTTGAGCCTAAAAGGACAGCTCTTGCTCAGCTTGAGGCCCTGTGTTCAAGCCCTGGTGCCAGCAAAAATACTAATACTAATAATAAATGTGGAAAATAAAACAATTGGAGGGTATGAGTTTTCAGACTGAACAGTAAAACAATGACTGATGAATTCTCACCAGGACAGAAGACTGCTGTGATAGTTCACAAACAATAGAAGACCCTAAACTCACGGGCGTTGTGGTCTCCATCTGGAACGCTCTGCACAGGTCCAGGTGTTGAAGGCTTGGTCCCCAGTGGTCAGAGGTTGGACCTGGCAAAGCAATTGGGCGCTGACTCACTAATTGATTACCCCATGATCAATGGTGGGCGCTTAGTGATTTGATGAGCTATTGGGATGTGACAGAAACTTAAGAAGTTGGACTAAAGAGAAAGGGGAACTCTGGGAGTTCTTAGCTCAGAAAACACAAGCGAGGACAATTACTATTAACTTGTAATCACAGGCATGAAGAATTATTTCACCAAAATTTGTGACATCTTTATGAGGGACAGAGGCGTGGCTGGCACAGGACAGAGAAGATTTCATGACCATAGAAGGATGTCAGTGCACACTTACTTTGGGAAGGGCTGAGGAACACAGAGAAGCATTTCACTCCGGTAGATAGAGCCAAAGCTGGAAGAGGGGCATGGGGGGGACAGAGGGTGGCTGGATTTTGATTTTGTAAATGCATGCGATCCTCTTCTTAAAAGCAAGAAATGCACACTCAGAATGAAAACCAAGTAATGTAAGTTCCTGCTTTCATTCTTTGAAGTTTCTGAAGAAAATGAAAGGGTAGAAAAGTGGGAGCAGGACCCTAGGAATGGCAGCCCCAGAGTACTACTTGTTAATTTAGAAGTTTTTATTTTTCTGGCCTAAGGTTATATATTTTTTTTCCAGGGCAGAACTTACATCCACACCACTGCATCATCTTAAAGGTGAAAAGGAAAAGAAGAGCCTGTCATGTTCCCAAGCTCCACCCTCCAAGCTACACCCCAAGCTACACCCTCAAAGCTACACCCCAAGCTCCACCCTCCAAGCTACACCCCAAGCTCCACCCTCCAAGCTTCACCCCAAGCTACACCCTTAAAAGCTACACCCCAAGCTACACCCCTCAAAGCTACACCCCAAGCTACAGCCCTCAAAGCTACACCCCAAGCTACACCCTCCAAGCTACACCCCAAGCTACAGACCTCCAAGCTACACCCCAAGCTACACCCTCAAAGCTACACCCCAAGCTCCACCCTCAAAGCTATACCCCAAGCTCCACCCTCAAAGCTACACCCCAAGCTCCACCCTCCAAGCTACACCCTCAAAGCTACACCCCAAGCTACACCCTCCAAGCTATACCCCAAGCTACACCCTCCAAGCTACACCCCAAGCTCCACCCTCCAAGCTACACCCCAAGCTCCACCCCAAGCTCCACCCCTCAAAGCTACACCCCAAGCTCCACCCTCAAAGCTACACCCCAAGCTACACCCCTCAAACCTACACCACAAGCTACACCCTCCAAGCTACACGCCAAGCTCCACCCTCAAAGCTACACCCCAAGCTCCACCCTCCAAGCTACACCCCAAGCTCCACCCTCCAAGCTACACCCCAAGCTCCACCCTCCAAGCTACACCCCAAGCTACACCCTCCAAGCTACACCCCAAGCTACACCCTCCAAGCTACACCCCAAGCTCCACCCTCCAAGCTACACCCCAAGCTCCACCCTCAAAGCTACACCCCAAGCTACACCCTCAAAGCTACACCCTCCAAGCTACACCCCAAGCTCCACCCCTCAAAGCTACACCCCAAGCTACACCCCTCAAACCTACACCCCAAGCTACACCCCTCAAACCTACACCCCAAGCTACACCCTCCAAGCTACACCCCAAGCTCCACCCTCAAAGCTACACCCCAAGCTCCACCCTCAAAGCTACACCCTAAGCTACACCCCTCAAAGCTACACCCCTCAAAGCTACACCCTCAAAGCTACACCCCAAGCTACACCCTCAAAGCTACACCCCAAGCTACACCCTCAAAGCTACACCCAAAGCTACACCCTCAAAGCTACACCCTAATCTACACCCCTCAAAGCTACACCCCAAGCTACACCCTCAAAGCTACACCCCAAGCTACACCCCTCAAAGCTACACCCCAAGCTTCACCCTCAAAGCTACACGCCAAGCTCCACCCTCAAAGCTACACCCCAAGCTTCACCCTCAAAGCTACACCCCAAGCTTCACCCTCAAAGCTACACCCCAAGCTACACCCCTCAAAGCTACACCCCTCAAAGCTACACCCTCAAAGCTACACCCCAAGCTACACCCTCAAAGCGGCCTCAGAGGGGACCGGCGGCTTGCTGTGTCTCACCGCTGCTTCAGAGATTCCCCCTTAGGAGGCCGAAGCACGAAGAACCTTCATTGAAAATGTGTTTTCCTGGTAGGGTTTTGATTCCACAGCTGAGTCCCTGTTGTGATTAAAAGACAGCTTGTGTTTTGTCAAACCCATCCCCACCATATCCCAAACCAAGCCAGGTCCATCCTTGGAACCTATGGCATTGCTTGCTGGGAGCATGGGGTGCTGTTTGCAGAGTCCCAGGACTACGTCAGCTTGCCCACTGCCTTTGGCAACTCAGTCCTAATATTCACATGAACTGACATGTGAGCTGTGCCAGGCTGTGATGTTCTCAAAAGGTGTTTTTAGCCGGGCACCGGTGGCTCACGCCTGTCATCCTAGTTACTAAGGAGACTGAGATCTGAGGGCCGCAGTTCAAAGCCAGCCCCAGCAGGAAAGTCCATGAGACTCTTATCTCCAATTAACCACTAGAAAACCAGAAGTGGCGCTGTCGCTCAAATGGTAGAGTGTTCACCTTGAGCTAAAGAGCTCAGAGATAGAACCCAGGCCCAGAGTTCAAGCCCCATGATGGGGGGGGGGGTGTTTTTAGTCAGGTACCACAGCTCATGCCTGCAATCCTAGCTACTCAAGAGGTGGAGATCAGGAAGGATCATAGTTGGAGGCCAGCCTGGGCAAAAAATTAACCAGATCCTAACCTAAGCAATAAAAAGCTGCATGTGGTGACGCATACCTATCATCCCAGCTGTTTAAGAAGTATCAATAGGAGGCTCACAATCCCGGTGGGCCCAGACATTATTTTGTATTCAAAAAATAATGAAAGAGCAGGACACCAGTGGCCATGCCTATTATCCTAGCTTCTCAAGGCTGATATCTGAGAAAGGCAGTTCAAAGCCAGCCCAAGCAGGAACGTCTATGTGACTCCTATTTCTGGAAAAAAGACAGAAATGGAGCTATGGTTCAAGTGCTAGCCCTGGGCAAAAAGCTCAGCAACAGCACCCAGGCCCTGAGTTAAAGCTCTGGGATGGGCACAAATAATAATAATAATAGTAATAAAAGCAAAAATGTCTGTGGGTATTGCTCAAGCAGTAGAACACCTTCCTAGAAAGAGTATCACCATAAAACAAAATTTTAAAGTTGTTTATAATCCTTCCTGAGTAAGTCTAAAATGTACGAAGGTGGCTATAGGAACTGTATTTCATTAATTCCAAGTGACCTCCCATTTCGCTTTTCCAAGAATACTTTCTGCCTAGAGAAGTCTAAAAAACAGTCGTGAAGGTTGTTCCCCAAATGTATCATGTTGTATGAATGAAATTCACTTCAGCTCTTGTGTTTAAAATGTTAGAGGCCAATATCACAAGCCAGAACATGGGAAAGACACTTCCATGTTCATTGCTGCACTGTTCACAACAGCTAAGTTATGGGAAAAAACCCAGATGCCCCACAACAGATGAGTGGATCGAAACATATGGCACTTATACACAATGGAGTTTCAGCCATTGGACAGAACAATATGATGTCATTTGCAGGAAAATGGATGGACCTAGAACAAATCATGTTAAGTGAGGCAAACTAAGCTCAGAGGGATAAACAGTGATTGTCTTCCCTCATATGCAGAAGCTAGGTCTAAAATACACTCAGACTGGACTCTAGCTGTTCACACACAGTGAGACCAAAGGAGACTCAAGAGAGAAACCCAAAGGTGTAACTCCTCTGAACACTTAAAATACTATTCATCGAGACAAATTCCAGGAAATGGAAACATGCGGGCGGTTGGTGGTGGTGGTGGTGTTTGTTTTTGCTTTTATGTTTGCCTTGGGGGGGGAGGATAACAGGGAAGCACAGAGAAGAAGGAAAGAACGGTGAGCAGACGCAACCATGGTATTTAGTATATATTACGTGGAAAACTATGCGACTGTGGGCGGGAATGGGAGGGGAAGTGGGGAGAGCAAAGGATAGGGTGACATGGCCCAAAAAAGAAAGGAACAGCACCTTAGTAAAAACCACCAAATGTTATCTTAAAAGAATGTCAGGGGCCATACCCTCCCCCCAGTGGCCCAGCGGCTCCTGCGTGGCATCGTCCCTCTGACGGGTCACATGAAGCTTTGAGCGCGGCTCCCACGGGCACACAGCTGTGCCACATGTGCTCACCAAGAGGGGAGGAGAGGCGCTGAGTGCATGACACGCCCTTCAACTCCACTCCCCAGCCGCTTTCCGGAAGGAGACAGCAGGCCTCCGCTGGCCACGGGTCTCCAACCTCCACTGGTTCTTTAACCCACATCATGCTGAGCTTGCAACTAGGTCCAGCAGGGGAGAATGGCACCGCGTGATCTGTAAGAAATGCATCAGAAACGCCCCAGCCCTCTAGCTCTCTGCTGCTTCTCCAGGCTGGGCGGCCCCAGGCCCAGGGGTGTGGAATCAAGCTGCTATGGCCAACCCACATGAAGAAGACAGCACTGTTCCACCTTCAAGTTTAAGGATTTTTCAACAGCTCTATGGAACTGACTCATGGTTGTAAATATGATCGCAAGCCAGAGACCAGAGGTACATGCCTATGATCCTAGCTACTCAGAAGCTGAGATCTGAGGATCATGGTTGAAAGCCAGCCTGGGTAGGAAAACCCATGAAATTATTATAGCCAATTAACCAGCAAAAAAACAGAAGTAGAGCTGTGACTCAAGTGATAGAGCACCAGCCTTGAACTAAAGGACAGTAAACTCAAACCCCAAACCAGTACAAGAAAGAAAGAAAGAGAGAAAGAGAGAGAGAAAGAGAGAAAGAAAGAAAGAAAGAAAGAAAGAAAGAAAGAAAGAAAGAAAGAAAGAAAGAAAGAAAGAAAGAAAAAAGGGAGGGAGGGAGGGAGGAAGGAAGGAAGGAAGGGAGGAAGGGAAGGAAAGAAAGAAAGAAAAGTGAGTAAGTAAAGGGAAGGAAAGGAAGGAAGGAAGGAAGAAAGAAAGAAAAGTGAGTAAGGAAAGGGAAAGAGAAGGAGGAAGGAAAGAAGGAAGGAAGGAAGGAAAGGAAAGGAAAGAAAGAAAGAAAAGTGAGTAAGGAAAGGGAAGGAAAGGAAGGAAGAAAGAAAAAAGTGAGTAAGGAAAGGGAAGGAGAAGGAGGAAGAAAGGAAAGAAGGAAGGAAGGAAGGAAGGAAGGAAGGAAGGAAGGAAGGAAGGAAGGAAGGAAGGAAGGAAGGAAGGAAGGGAGGGAGGGAGGGAGGGAAGGATGGAGAAAGGCTAGATGGGGAAGGGATGGAGAGAGGGATAGGGAAGGGAGAGAAGGAAGGAAATCTCCACTTTTGTATTGCTGGAAGATGTCAAAGGCTGTTACCTAGAACATTAGGGTCTTCCGCCCAAGCCTACCTATTCCTAATATATGTACCCCACAATCTAAGCTGCGTTCCTTGACTTCAAGCAAAAGCACTTACTAACTGAGCAAACAGATTCTGCTGGGCATCTAATGCATCTCTGCATGTCACCAAGCAGCTCAGTTCTCTTGAGAACCTGGTGGGCTGGGTTTGTAGCTCAGCGGCAGAGCAGCTCCCTAGCCTGTGGGGCCTCTGGGTTCAGTCCTCAGCCCTGCAAGCAGCAATAGGTCCCTATACAAGCCTCAGCCATCCCTGGGCGGAAGGGAAGGAAGCCGGTCCCAGAGCTGCCTTTAGAGGCAGGAGGCCAGGCAGGCCCAGGAGTTGGTGTGACGTCACAGCCACCTCCCTGCTGCTGAGCCCAGGGGTGCTTCCTCTCCGAATGAACCTGGGTGGTCTGCACTCTTCCCGGAGACCAGCAGTCTTCCCCCGGCTCTGTCCCCATGCTGTGGTGGCCTGCAGAGACCCAGGCCCGCTGCTCTGAGCTGCTCGGGCCATGCAGGGCAGGGTGCCAGGCTTTGCTCCAGGCTGCTCCTGGCTGGCGCTCGGTGCTGTGCTACCAGCAATGGCGACTTTGCTGCTCCTGGGCTCCTCTGAGGCTCATGAGCTCTCTGCCAGAGTCACTGTGGGGCGGCCTGGCTTCTGGAAAGCAGGCCCAGGGCAGGGAAGCTCATCCACCACGGCTCTGTGCACCCTCTGGGTGGCCCAGCATCGGGGGCTCCCTGAGCTCCAGGAGCACCCCACACTCTGCCTCCTCTGACCTCTCCGTAACTGTCTGGGACGAAGTGCCAAATGAGGACACGGAGCTTGGAGTGCTGAGAGCCTGCTGGTAGAGGTGAGGGTTGACCTTGACCTTGGAACGCGCACAGCCTCCCAAGAAGGGGAGAGGAAGAGGACTTCCCAAGGACCCAGAGTTCGGCTGTGAAGGTTGGGGTGATCACAGGTGTGGGCACAGCGACCCGGTCCCAGGTGCTCGTTTTGCATTCTTCCTGCACAATGCACCCCCTTTGTCCTCATAAAAGGCCGCGATTTTCGTTCTGCAGGGGAGCTGAGCCGCTCAGGGCGCCTCAGTTCTACCACGGCCTCCATGCGGCCACCATGACCACATCTCTCGCCGTCAGCTGAGTGTCGTTGGAGCTTCGTGCCACAGAACTGGAGCAGCTCATCCCGGAAGCCGCCTAAGACAACCTCTTGTGCAAGGCCTTCACTTTACAAAGGAGGAAACGGAGGCAAACAACAGGCTGATCTGGCTGAGTACCAGCTCCAGAACTGTTCCCCAAATCCAGCCCTCCGCATCCCAGGGTTTCCCGATCTCGCTCTTCTCAGCTTCCCTTGTGGCCTGCTACTTTCTCTCACCCTTCACCACAAACATCCTGAAGAGAACATTGAGCTTTCCCCTCTTCTGCCTATTTTTATCTCAGAGCCTTGACTCCTGAGATCACTGTAAGAGGACACGCCATCGAGAGACTTTTCCCCCACAGAGCAAGTCGCTCTTGGCTATTCTTTCTGTTCACATTGTCCACGTGACTCCAGGTCAGGTCTCTCTCCATGCAGAATCAGCGTTCCCCACCCCTGCACAGTCCAGCCCTCATTACGTATCCAAGATTAGAACAATTGAAGGTTCTATATGGGTTCCCAGAAAGTTTTCTGAAATCCAGATCTCCAAAACAAAGGACATGTTAGGAATCTAAGTGGGATATATCAAAATTCAAGACAGAATAAGTTTGTGATTGGGGGTGAAGTGTGTGTGTGTGTGTGTGTGTGTGTGTGTGTGTGTGTGTGTGTGTGTGTGTGTGTGTGTGTGTGTGTGTGTGTGTGCTGGTCCTGGGGTTTGAACTCAGGGCTGGGTGCTGTCCCTGAGCCTTTTTTGCTCAAGGCTGGTGCTCTGCCACTTTAGCCACAGCTCTGTTTCCAGCTGTGTTTGGATGCTTAATTGGAGATACAACTCTTATAGACTTTCCCACCAAATTGGCTTCAGATGACAGCCATCATGTCTCAGCCTCTTGAATAGTTGGCTTAGGATGAAATACGAAGGCTTCCAAATAAGCCTGGTTTGTCCCCAGTTTAGGGAGAATTTTTTGGCAAAGGCTATGAACTAACCTTTTGGTCTCTGGGGGTCCCAGTGCCTGTAATCTTCCCACAACCCAGCGGGGAGCCCCCTAGGCAAAAGCAGACTTGACCCATGCTAGCCCTGAGGCCCGTCACTGTAAGCTCATGGCCAGCCTGAGCCTACCCCATGTGTAAGAACACAGGGAACCAGAAACTTGACTCTCCAGGACGGCAGGGCTGAGTGCAGAGCTAGACAAGCAGATAGCACAACCTGTAAGGATCTACAAAGAACTCAGCACAGCTTAGAAAGTAAAACAAAACTGGATGATATATTCTTCCTGACTCCACACTTCCTACAAAGCAACAGTAATCAGGACAACATAGGACTTTCATTACCACAGACACACAGTTAGTGGAATCCAATGGAGTCTAGGAAAAAAACCCTTACATTTGTATTCCACTGAAAAACAAACTCTTACGTTTATGTTCAATGGCAAAGTCAAAATAGAGAGCCCAGAGAAAAGAATGGTCTTTTCAATTATTATTGTGGAGACAGCTGGATACTCACATCCAAAAGACTGACATGTGATCTCAGCTTCACATCGTAAAAGTTAAGTCAAAATTAATACAAAAATGAACCAGAGTTCTAGATCTAAAGGACTAGAGGACTCAGAGAAACCACATAGGTAAGCTGGGTGCCTGTGGCTCATGTCTGTTCCTCATGAGAGCTGGAGAACGCCAATCAAGGCAGAAATGAATGTGAGACTCCCCCTCCAAATAGCCAGTAGCAGCTGAGCAGGAGTCAGGGCTCAAGTGCCAGAGCACCAGCCATGAGCAACACAAGCTTAAGTGAAAGAGAAGCCTCTGGGTTCAAGCCCCAGTACTGGCAAAAAAAAAAAAAAACCCCAAAACAAAACAAAAAACAAAAAAACAGAAGTACGTCTTCACAATCTCCGTCAATAGAGTCTATAATGCACACGCGCACACACACACACACACACACACACACACACACACACACACATAAAGAAAAACTAGATAAACTGGATTTTAATCTAACTTAAAATGGATTGTGTTTCAAAAGATAATTTCAAGAAAGTGAAAAGACACCTCATAGAATGGGATAAAAGCTTTGCAAATCATGTATCTGATGAAAGGTTTTGTGTCTAGACTATATTCACAAAACTTACAGTTCAATAATTAAAAGGCCACTCAGTTTAAGGAGTTGTAAAAAAAAAGTCTAAGTAGACATTACTCCAAAGAAAATATGCCAGCAGTCAATAAATGCATGACAAGACTTCAGCATGGTCAGACACCAGCTGCCGAAGCCCCAGGGAGGTCCCCCTCGGCATGATGTACCAGGAAAGCGTAGCCAGTGAGTGCTGTGAGGCTGGAGCCCTGGGGTCTCACACTCGCTGTGGTGGACGGGAAATGGTACGCCACTTCAAACCCAGCCTGGGAGTTCTCTGACTGACCATAGGGCCCAGCAATTCCACCTTTAGACATACGCCTAAGTGAACTGAAAACATGTCCACACCAAACTCACACACACACACACACACACACACACACACACACACACACACACACACACACACATTGCACTATCAGTAATAGCCAGAAAGTAGAGACGACTAAAATACCTACCACGTGATGAACGAATAAACCAAATGTGTGGTATCTATAGAGGAGAATTCTAACCACTCATGAGAATAATGAAGTAGCTGGTGCTACCACTGGGTGAGCCTTGAAAGGAGCGTGTTAATTCAAAGAAGCCAGATACAAAAGATGAAGTGCACATTGTAGGTTCCATTCATATACAATGTGTGAGGAGGAAGATCTTCAGAGGTGAAAGATGATCAATTGCACAGAGCAGAGGGGCGGGGGAAGGGGAATAAAATGAGATTGTGTCCGATGACATGGGATGGCACAGATCTAGAATATCCACCAGGCAGTGGAGAAGGGAGCGCGGGGGCAGGATGCGGCCACCCTGGGGTACAGGAAGGATTTGATGGAGAGGCAGCTCTTCCGACGACAACTGGCCCTGGAACACGGGGTTGCTCACTCGGAGCAAAATGAGAATAATGCCCCATCTCTCTGGCTTCACAGGGTTGTCATGGAGAATGTTGGAGAGGAGAAAGCAGGAGTGTCTAGAAGACCATGGAATGTTCTAGATAAGATGCTACACATCTTATCTTGGACTGTTATAGCCACCCGAGTTGTTCTAGTTGCCTGGCACACCGACCTCCTCTCCCCGTCCCCAGACTGTCCCTCCTGGGGCCGAGCGAGCCCCTCCCACCAGCGGTTGATGCTCAGCTCCACGCGTGAGCATTCTGCACGGAGACCAGACCCTGCTCCCTCGGGAACAGGACCAGCCCCAAAGAACGCTGGGCCCTTGAAGGCAAGCAGACCCCAGGGCAACCAAAGGGGGGAATGCGGGCTGCCCACGATGGCTGTCCTGATTCTCAAACACAAGTGGGTGGTCCACACTCGGGGATGACGGGCCCGTGAGTAACACCCCGGCCACAGACTGGGAGGGGCTGGAGTCCCGCGTCCGGGCCGATGAGGCATCCTGGGATGAGCAGATGCCAGGCAGACACTCACAGGAACTGGCACAGATGCGCCTTGTTCCAACGGCCACCTCAAGCCTCCCTCGTGGCACAGTGAGGGAGATACTCACCGAGGAGGCCGTCAGCAAGGGCGGCCACTGATTCATGGTTTATAAGCAACGGTGAAGCCCTTTTTCCACTGGCTGTAGCCACGAACGGCCGGGGCACTGTCAACAGTAATGGTAACCATGTGTGCCCCTCCCCCCTCAGCGTCTCCTCAGCTCACCTCTCCAGCCCCGGGCGGGGCCACTGGGCACAGGGAACTGCCCTGAGCTTCTCACCTGGTGGCTGTAGGACTGGTGGAATCCTTGCTGCATTCACCCATCATTCATTCATTCACACAACCAAGCCCTCTTGCAGGCTGGAGAGCCCATCTCTCGGTGGCTACAAGGACTGCTGGTAGAGGAAGCCTGACTGGAGGCTTGTTTGTTTGTTTGGGGCCAGTCCTGGGGCTTGAACTCAGGGCCTGGGCGCTGTCCCTGAGCCTGATTTTGCTCAAGGCTAGTGCTCCTGAGCCACAGCACCACTTCCTGGAGGATGGCTCTTGAGCACTGAGCCACCATCCCAAAGATGCCAGGAAATGAGTTACTCCCCTGCAAATTGGAGGCTGGAGGCTGGAGGCGGAGAGCGGATCCCTGCAGGGAGTCTCAACTCTCCAGAGCGTCCTGAGAGTCAGCAGGGCTGCCCTGCCCCGCCCGACCTCCTCCCCTCCTGTCCTGCCCTCTCCCACCGCCAGGCCTTCCTTACCTTCCTTCACACCAGGATCTCCAGGGGCAGCGCTGGGGCAATCTGTCCCTGGCGCTGCTTCTAGGGAGCCGAACCTAAGACAGTGTATGCCAGAAGGGTCTGAATCAAAATCACCTGGCTGGGCACTGAACCTCCCCAGGTCTCAGGGTCCTCAGAAAAATAGCACTCTCCTGTACGGGAGTGCAGCAGATCAAGGGTGTGTGTGATCTCACTGAAGTGGCTGGGCCGTACCGGGGTCCACAAAAGGGCCTAGATATACCAATAATTGTTCACCATGGCAACCAGCGGTTGGCTTGTTACCCATCAGACACACAATCCCTATTCATTCAAGTTCTATAGACCACTGCAGTCAGACAGCCACGTGCCTCATTTGCTGTGCCCAGGGGATGCACTGTGGTAGGTCTTGTCTTACGTGGAAGTTGGAGTTGAAAGATTCTTCTCCGGGACCGAGTCTGAGGAACTGACGCAGCAATTGCAGTCCGGCTGTGCCACCGCTTCATCTGGGAGCTAATTAAAAACTCCAGCTCCTTCCACCCCGCCTCCTCCTCCCCGAGCATCTGATTGGTCAAATCTGATGTGGTCATGAAGACCTTTGATGGGGTTTGGCTGTAGTGATCCCCCAAAAGCCTCATGTTCAGTCCCCAGATGGTAAACCCAATCACCGAGAGACACTCTGGCCTGATCGATGCATTCACCACTTGATGAATTCATAGAATGAAATGTGGGGAGACGGTAGAAACTAAGGGAGTACCTGGCGGGAGACCGTGGGTGGATGGACGTGTGTCCGGTCCCCGGTGTCTTCCTCGTCCTATCTTGGCTTTCTGGTTGCTGAGGTGAGCTTTGTCCCACCATAGCCTCTCCGCCATGATGCTCTGCCTCTCCACCATGATGCTCCGCCTCTCCACCATGATGCTCGGCCTCTCCGCCATGATGCTCGGCCTCTCCGCCATGATGCTCGGCCTCTCCGCCATGATGCTCGGCCTCTCCGCCATGATGCTCGGCCTCTCCGCCATGATGCTCGGCCTCTCCGCCATGATGCTCCGCCTCTCCGCCATGATGCTCGGCCTCTCCGCCATGATGCTCGGCCTCTCCGCCATGATGCTCGGCCTCTCCGCCATGATGCTCGGCCTCTCCGCCATGATGCTCGGCCTCTCCGCCATGATGCTCGGCCTCTCCGCCATGATGCTCGGCCTCTCCGCCATGATGCTCGGCCTCTCCGCCATGATGCTCGGCCTCTCCGCCATGATGCTCGGCCTCTCCGCCATGATGCTCGGCCTCTCCGCCATGATGCTCGGCCTCTCCGCCATGATGCTCGGCCTCTCCGCCATGATGCTCCGCCTCTCCGCCATGATGCTCGGCCTCTCCGCCATGATGCTCGGCCTCTCCGCCATGATGCTCGGCCTCTCCGCCATGATGCTCGGCCTCTCCGCCATGATGCTCGGCCTCTCCGCCATGATGCTCGGCCTCTCCGCCATGATGCTCGGCCTCTCCGCCATGATGCTCGGCCACAGCACTGCCCACAGTAATGCTGCCCACGGCAATGCAGCCACCAACCCTGCACCGGACACCTCTAAACTGTGGGCTACCGTCAATCTTCTAACTGCTTTGTCTCAGATATTTGGCCACGGCAATGAAAAGCTGACTGA